>NC_139142.1:39199718-40641711 GCF_964270905.1 Leucopleurus acutus
TTCTGAGAAAGGCAATTATCATTTCAGATTTTACCATCCCAATGTTATCTAAAGTTTAAAAGAGAAATGTGATACTCCAAACAAAAATACAATTGAAGATGTAGATACAAAAGTCTCATGGGAGTATGGCAGATAGAACCGAAGATGGTCTCCAAATGTCCCCATCTCCTAGTAGTCATGCCCTTGTTTAATCCCTTCATTCTGAGTTTAGCCAGAATCTATAACTTGCTTCTAACCAATGGAATATGACAAAGATTTTAATACCTGTCTTGGTAGGAGACTCTGTCCCTTCCTAGCTTTGATGAAGTAAGTGGCCATCCTGGGGAGGCTCACGTCTAAGGATGACCTCCAGCCAAGAGCCAGCAAGAGATGGAGGCCCTCAGTCCATCAGCCCACAAGCCCAAGTCTTTTCAGGGCCTGAGTCTTGCCAACACTATGTGAGCTTGGAAGGTGATCCTTCCCCAGTCACGCCTCAGGCCTTCCGATGAGAACCCAGCCCTGGCTGACAGCTTAATTGCAGCCTGGCAGACTCCTGATCTCCAGAAGCCCTGCCCGGACTCCTAACCTAGAGAGCTGACAAATGTGTGTTGTTTTAATCCACTAAGCTGGTTGTAATTTGTTATTCAGCAATAGATAACAAATACAGGGAGAGCACAAAGAAAAATAACACGTATAGCTATAATTATGACAGTGATGATCACCCCGAAAATCTAACAATTGATTTTATGCAAATAGGCCCATTAGGGAAAACACCGCAATGCACCTCTAAAAAGTCTAAGGAAAGGATGGTAGGGGCTGAGGGGTGAAGGGTTGTCTTCCACCTCCTCCCTGTAGAGAAGCAGGGGCGGGCTGGTTAAAGGCAGCCTAGCTTCTGGGGACTCTACAAACCTGAGATTGACAAAGTCAGCGTGTCTCAGCCAAAACTCAACCAAAGGAAAACAAACAAACAAAAAAGAAACGATCAGCAGGTACAGAGATTACAGAATGAGCTGGGAAGCAAGAGAAACGGGGACTAACAAGATGGGCAGTGAGAGGGCCTCCCAGGGCAGGAGTGAAACAGAGAAAGGCTACCCTCAGAACCTGGATGGCCAAGGTCAGGACCAGCAGAGATAGCAGGCAGATGAGGTCATTATATATGGACATTACTAGAAGATTAAGCCTTTTTAGAGCTCAGTAATGGGACCACCAGCAGTATCCTCAGGCTTATCATCATCATTGGACAAGCTTTTATAAGACTTCAGAGCCAGCTCTGAGGACACACCCTAAAGCAACCTCCACCCAGTGCTACAGCTACCCATCAGTCATGGCCACACAAGAGGCAGGCCACAAAGCCCAGAGAGATCCCCGAGAGCCAATCAGCAGAGAGGATCCCAGAATGCTCCTGGATCTTCAGTAAAAGAGGTAGTTGTTGGAGCCCCTCTAAGAGCCCAGCACTGAAACCTCCCAGGTTGTTAAAGGCTGTACGTACACATATGCACCACAAGCCCACGTACTCACATGCTGCGCCACACTCGCACAAAACAATGAGCACTGGAAAAGAACACATCACAATTAATACTGCAACGTAAAATCTGAGTTCTGCACCTTCCGGTGATTTCTCCTGGAGTCTCCTCCCTGCAGTCTTACATTTCTAAACAGATCATTTGGTCTTCATTTTATATTCTTCACAAGGAAAAATGGAATCAATGACTAGGGACCCCATTTCTGAAGGTCGGACCTTTCTTGTAACATAAGGCACATACTATGGGAAGGATGTTGCAGGGAACGAGGAGACAGACAATTATCTGATGGCTCCTGTGTGCACGATCTCAGTTAATTCTTGCAACTCCTCAGAGTGGAAAAAGACAAAGCCTCCAGGAAGTTAAACAACCTCCCTGAGGGTACCCAGCCAGTAAGTGGCAGGACCAGAGTTCAAAACGTGGGCATCTCTGAAACTAGGCCTGTGCTTTCTTCGACCATCCCACAGAGAGTTCGTCAATCTTTTGACATTTATATTGCGCTAACTCAATTGAAAATCTAACTTTGATTGGTAACAGATTATGATTAAAGTAGTATATAAATATACTAGTATATAAGCCAGGGAACTTTTCACATAGGGTGGATAAAATCATTAGATGTCTTAACCTTTGCTCCACTGTAAGTCAAACTATAAAATGTGACTTAGTGCATTCCTAAAATTAGAACTCTCAAAAATATTATACTCTGGTAATAAGAAAATCTAATGTAAAGGGATAGTATCTATGCATAAATTTAAACTGCCTAAAATCAGTTGTGCATAGTCCCTTAATGCAAGGTTGATAACCGCACATAAGAATTTTGTTTGCAATATGTGCTTCGGATACCTCCCTAATTTATTAGAAAGAGCTGTCAATCATTTTACCATCATTTTAACATACAGATAATCATTGTCAAATGGCATAATGGGCATGTTTTAAATCAATCCATAATGCTAAATAATAGTAATTAATTACTAAATGATATCCTAGTGATCTAAAAGAATGTCATCCACATCTACCCACACTCAGGAGGTTTACTCCTCCCAAGAGATCTGGCCCGTTTCTATTACAAAACATTAGAAAGTCAGCTCAATCGAAAAAAAATGCTTCACTGGACTTACTAAATCAAAGGTGCCACGCTGAAATTAAAACTTAGGGAATTCTACTCAAATAGTATGAAATTAGTCATTCTAACTTTCAGAATGTTTCATTAGGATAACATCAAATGAATCAATTGGTCCAGAATACTGTCTCCTTACCCATCTTTATGTTTTCTTCAGGAATTTAATTCTTGGTTTAAAAACAGAAGGAGGAGTTTGGGAAACAAAACAAAAACAAGCAGCTTCTCAGACTCTTTCTTCTACACCATTTATAATTACCCAGGCTTTGTCAGCTTTTCAAACTTAGAACAAGTGCACAACCCAGATTTGTCACATCAGTGCATTTCTCAGAACTCTGGTTACTATCCTGCAACACTAACAAGTTCTAAATGCTATCATCTTGTATTACAGAATTGTTACTTTTCTTAAGTGCAATAGCAGCATGAGGGTTATGGGAGAAAAAAAATGTACACAGAAGCACACTGAACATCAGTGGTTAAAATAACATGATGTCTTGGAATTGCTTTCAAAATAGCACCTAAAAACAGGGGAGGGGGAGAGCGGGTATGTAAATGCAAAATGCTGATAATTTTTAAAGCTGGGTTACCTGAGTACATGGGGTTCATTATACTATTCTCTCTTCTTTCATATGTACATGAAATTTTCCGTAATAAAAAGTTCTGTGAACATCGTCATCTCAAACCAGAATTAGGAGTCCAGAATTGTGTCTTTCGATATTATTTCTTTCAAAAAGTAAACTAAATAGTATTAAAGCACAATGCCTAGAATTACAGATCAGCATCCCAGTGCTGTCATTTATGGGGTTTTTTTAATTGAAGTATAGTTGATTTACAATGTTTTGTTAATTTCTGCTATACAGAAGTGATTCAGTTATACATATGTATCAGAAAGGGAATGTAAAAAAAAAAACAATACCTTTTAAAAATCTCACTAAGAAAAAGAAAAATACTTAGGAATAAACCTGACCAAGGAGGCAAAGACTTATATGCTGAGAACTATAAAACACTAATAAAGGAAACTGAAGATAATTCAAAGAAATGGAAAGATATCCCATGCTCTTGGATTGGAAGAATTAATATTGTTAAAATGGCCATACCACCCAAAGCACTCTACAGATTTAATGTGATCCCTATCAAATTACCCATGACATTTTTCACAGAACTAGAATAAATAATCCTAAAATTTACATGGAACCATACGCTTTGTTTTGTTTTTCAAATTTACAGAAGAGTTGCAAGAATAGTACAAAGAACTCCTAGATTCACCAAATGTTAAGATTTGGCATATTTTATCTCCTTCCTTCTTGTATAACACACATATACATAAATCTGCACACATATACACAAACATTTTTCTCCTAAACCATTTGAGATTTAGTTGCAGACATCATGTCCCCTTACCCCTAAGGACTCCGGTTTCCCCTAAGGAAGATAGTCCCTTCCAAACTGCAGCAAAAACATCCTATTCAGGGAATCTAACATTGATACAAGGCTATTATCCAACATACAATCCATATTCAAATTTCCCCAATTATTACAATTTGTCCTTTGTAGCATTTTTTCCTGATTTGGGTCAGATCCAAAACCATCTATTGCATTTACTTATCTCTGTAGTCTTCTTCAATCTGGAACAGTGCCTCAGGCATCTTTCATGACACTGACTTTTGTGGAATGTCTCCAAATGTGGGCTTGTCTGATAGTTCCTCCTGATTAGAACCAGGTTATGTGTTTTTGGCATACGTGTCGTGTCGCTGTATCCTTCTCAGGGCTTCAGATCAGGAAGCACAGGATACCAGTTTGCCCCATTACTAGTGATGCTAACTTTGACGGTTTAGTTAAGGTAGTGAACCCCACGTTTCTGCACTGTAACATTACCCTTTTCCCCTTTGCAATTAATAAGAAATCTGTGGGGAAATTCTCCCAAAATGTAAATATTCTGGCCTTCAAGTTTTCACACAACACTTTAGCATCGTGGATGACTACTGTGTGAATCAAGTGTTACTATGATGGTTGCAAAGTAGTCATTTTCTAACTCTTTTTGTCTATATTTTTTAGTTGGCATCATTTCCAATCATAATATTAAAAACTTAGAAACAAGTTTACTCAAGAATTTGAGTACTTTTTCACTCAAAGTCAAGCAATTTTCTTTTAACTCCTCAGCATCCTAAGTCCTGAACATCTCAAGTGTAACTGTTTAGCAGAGATCCCTAACCTTTACCTGCTTAGAGCCTAAATTTGATTTTTCCCTCCCCTGCTTTCTCTTCCTTCTGTCCTCCAGGACTAAGCAGAGTGGAAATTGCTGCTGGGATAAGTAGGATGGGTAAGAAGGAAATTCCAGGCTGTCGACCAGTAAGTGGAGGGAGGAATGGCCTGTGGGGTAGCAACTTGTGGATGCACCCGGCCAAAATGACACACTACCAACCAGTAAACCAGGAGCAACCAGATGGGGACTAGATATTTCCCCGATGAAGCCAAATATTCATCCACAACAGCCCCAAAGACCCATCCACCCAAGAATGCCCCGAGAGTTCCAGGGCATAATACAATTACGTATTTCCAACATTGCCCAAACATGCCTGGCAGTTCCCGAGAAATTAGGCTTATAAACAGACTACAGTGACTTTAACAATAAAGACTTATAAGGGGAAGTATTAGTAATGGAACGAACAACATAAATGGAAGAAAAGAGAAAAATACTTCACTACGATCTGGAAACACAAAACTATCGGCAACACTGTAACCGAAAGTGGGAACCGGCAGCTTGCCACTCAAAAGCCAATAAAGAGGCAAGGTTGGTGGAAAGGAAAGTTTGCTTTATTTTTGGATGCCGACAAACTGGGGAGGGGGGTGGAGGGAGGGGCGGGGGGAGGCAGATTTCTGTCCAAAGCCCGCCCCCCACCCGACAATCAGTGGGCAAGAGCTTTTATAGGTGAAGGGAGGGGGCAACATGCAGAAACAGTACAGTCAGCTGTGCCAGTCATCTTGAAAGTGGTCGTGTGGTGGTCTGACCAGCATCATCATGATTGTTTTATACGATTAATCTTTAGTTCCAGGGTCAGTTTGTTCCCACTTCCTTGAGGCCAGTTCTTGGAATTGTGGCAGCTTATGTCATGGCTACAGCCTGGTCATCATGTAGTTAACTTCTTCCACCTGGTGGAGGTTTTCATATCCACAAGACAGCTCACAGGATAGGGCTCAGAATATTATCTATAGCCCTTGAGGAGGAACTAAAGGTCTTTAATTATGCTTAATGACTAAACTGTTATTATTTACTCTCGTTGGACTGTTTTCCTTTGTTTCTGCATTTTCTCACTTCTCTGATTAAACTTATTCTACGGCTAAAGTTTTCCCACAGACAAAAGGCAGGCGGAGGACATGGGGGGGCAAGGGCCATAGGGCCCTGCTCCATTTCAATACTTATTACTGAGAAACTCAAGAAACATAGGTCAAATATGCCACCACTTTATATAACAGGCTGCTCACATTAACAGGGTTTTGGAGGGGGGGCGGTTTCCTACTAGTCTCACCTTCTTTCTATTACAATTCCTCCCAACTGTTTCAACCTTTTAAAGGTCTTATAAGCCTGAGTTATACAAATAAAAACACGCATAGCCCAAGGGGAATTTAGTTTGAAGGTCTCAAAGATCCTTATCATTTCACCATAACTCTCTGAAAACCAAGGTGAGGCTCTCAGATTCTCCATTCTTCCCCTGGAATCTGCCCTCGGACACCATGCTGTCCGAACGTAAGGACATTTTCGTTCTATTTGTTACATTCTTTTTGGTGAACGTTATAAGTTGCCAGGCAAATATTTTTTAAATATCTCTATTTTATACACATTTACATGCCACATTCGTAACGGAGGTCCTTCTGGATTCCTTCCAGAAATGACTGGAGAGGATTCAGGTTTTGCTCAGCTTTAGAACTAATTTTTCTCTCAAAGGGAAATTTCCTGGGGGACAAAAATAGAGAAAGCAGTCAGCTATAGCCCTAAGGCAACAGTGCCCAGGTTTGATTTATGTTCATGAGGCCATGTACCCGACACACAGTGACAGGACTGAAGAAGGGACTGTCACTCTGTGCTCCTACCTGCCTCTCACCTGTCATTCCCGCACTTACAGATGAGAGAAGGGCAGGGAGCATGGTTGCTTCGCCTGGAACTTGATAGAAATGTAAAATTCCCGGACTACAACCCAGACTTACTGAATCACAGACTCTGGGAGGGCCAGCAATCTGGTTTAACAAGCCCTCCAGGTGATTCTGATACAGATTAAAATCTGAGATGTATTACTTAAAAAAATAATGATGTCAAAGTATTTCTGAAAGCTCTTGGAGTAATTCTAATAAGTAACCAAGCTGAGATCACCTTTATGCTAACTGTAAGGGAATTGTGGGACTGTAAGCTGTAGATATGGTCAAGATTTGAAGAGAATTTTTCAAGACACTGGCTGAGAATACTTCCCTTCTTTTCATTTCCCTAGTAGAGACACATAGTAAGTCTCTCACTCTACTTCTGAATGAGAACAAAGACAAACTAATTATCCTCTACCTCTGGAAACCTTTCATAGTTTCAGCTCCATGCCAGCTGAGAACGAACATAATTAAGATTGCACCTAAAAATCGGCTCAAGAGCTAAGCTGGTTGAATATTACCATTTTTTCCATAAACAAAACAAATGGGCTAAAGTTTGATTCTTCAGTAGAGCTGAATATAGCGTGTAAGGAAGTCGAAGAAATATTTCTCTAAATAAATTGGGCAGAGAGAGCACGGCTAATTTTTTTTTCTAGGATACCAAATGTATCATCTTTACCCTAAATATAAGAAAATGAATAATGGTACACTGTCCCACAGCATTTGTGGGATGCAAAAAATTGCCTATAGATACTTCAGGCCCCTTTGCCTTTGTTTTTAAGAAATACAAGAATAAGGCCAAATCTAATTATCTTCCTCTTTTTTGAGTATTACTTTGTTAATAAAAGGCTAAAGCCATAATTTCTTCTAGACAAAAAAAAGTGAACTAAACTACACTTTTTATAAATGAGCAGAGAAAAAGAGAGGCTTGGCTCAAATTAGCCAATTTTATTATAAACACCTGATCTAGATTTTTTCATTTAAAAAGGGGAGAGCATGCTGGTATCTCCACACATATAAACTGATGGCAAAGAAAGAGGGCAACTACCCTGTACTAAGAGCCTACGATGTGCTCATCACCGTGCAGGAGATGTGACAGATTTGTCCTGACTTTAAAGATAAAGAAACTGAGGTCATTTGGAACCTTCCATGGTTCCATGGAAGTGAATTTCAGAGGTTTCAAATACAGGTCTGTTTGGCTACAGAAACCCATGTTCTCTGCACTATAGCAAAGCTGTGTTCTTGGCTGGGATAATAGTTTGTTTAAAAGAAAAATAATAAATTATTGCAGAAATGCTGACCCCCATCTTCCCATCTTTGTCCCTTCTCACCTTTCAAAGATGCCTACCAAAGGGCCTCTCCAGCCAGTACACCATTCATTCATTCATTCATTTAAGCCCCTAACATGTGCCGGGTCTGTACTAGGGGCTCAGACACAGCACCTCCTGCGTGCTAGGTACGCGGCAGGTGTGACCAGTGGTTTTACTCGGACCTCCCTTTGAGGTTCCACCAACACGCACCCAGCTTCCAACACAGCTAACTTAACCAGCTTTCATAGATGTGATTCCATTTCCAAAAGCACTGAGCAATAAAGCAGTGGTGCCAAGATGCCGAAAGCAGGCCAACCCAGAGCCTTCCAACACTTCCGTTCAGTAGTTTTAACCTGACACGTCCGCGCGCTCACCTCGTTCACTGTCCATGGTGACCAGATACGGGTCTCCGGCCGCTGGGAGCATGGCCCGCCTGGGGCCACTGGGCGGCCGATCGCTCAGGCCACCCTTATGCCCAGAAGGCGAACACGCAAACCCAGCCCAGAACTCGGGGCGAACCTTGAATTCAGCGCCAAGAGCTCGCGGCGCCTGGGTGGCAGGGTTCCCCAAAGGTCGGCTCTAGCCCGGGGACACCCCCCAAAGGGCTGCGTTGGCAAGGCCCGCTGCCCCGCGGCATCGAGCGTCCCCTCCACCTGGGCGTCCACCGCACGCCCTTCTGCCACATCCCTCCGGGACGGGCTGCCAGGGCCGCCTGCGCCTCTCCAGTCCTGCCCGGCCGCAGAGGGTGACGGGCGGAGGGGCGAGAGGGCACCCGGCCGAGGCTCCCGCGAGCCCTGCACAAAGGCGGGCGTCGGAAACAGGAGGACTTCCCACCCCCGGGCCCCGCGGCCTCCCACCCGCGGCCTCCGCCTCCCGAGCGCACTTACTGTCGGTCGCCATGGTCCGGCCCCGGGCTGCGGGGCGGCCGCCAGCGCCTGGGGTACCGGCGCCGAGCCGGGCCGGCGCGCTCCTCGCCAGGCCCCGCGCGCTCGGGGGCCGCGCCGCGCACAGCCCCTCCCGTCGCGCGCCCCCGCCGCGCCGCCCCGCGCCCCGAGAGCCCAGGCCCGCGGGCAGAGCCGGCCGAGCCCCGGAGCCGGGCGGCTGACTCACCCCTCCCCGCCTTGAAGCGCTTGTCCTCCCTCCCCGACCCTCCCTCTAACACAATGAACGCAGCCCCTTGGAAGAACGCTCCCGGCCGCGCTCCTTTCCCACCACGTTCCCCGCTATGTTCTCGTTTCCGTCTCACCTTTTCCAATGTCCACCTCATCCTTGCCTCGACCTTCCTGCCTGCGGCTTGGCACCTCCAAACACTGGAAGGAGCAAAGCAGGAAAAGAGAGTTGAGAGTGGGAGGCGCCACTCAGCCAGGTGCAGGACACTAATCTCCTGGCCCGAGAGCTCCTGGGAAACCCGCCCAACACTACCCTGGTAGGTTCCAAGGGTCCCGTGCTTCTCGTGTTAACCATCTGTTTTGTCTCCAGTGTGAAATCAGTGTCTGGCCCATAGTAGGCTCTCAGTAAATATCTGTTGGGTGGGTGGGTGAATGGCTATATGATGGAGGCCTGCGTGAATAAATGAAGGATTGAATAAATGGCCAACTAACTGGATGCCACCCGGATGAGCAGCTGATTAACTGATGACCACCGGCCCAACCCAGCCCTACCAGCTGACTGTGAGTGGATCCTCGAGTACCCTGAATCAGACTGAATGAGGGAGCCAATGAGTGAGTTTTGTGCCTCCCAGGCCCTTCGTGATTCAGGAGGGCTCCAAGCTGAAGCCATCTGTGAGAGATGTATAAATGTTCCTGAAGTCCAGAAACCAATTTCCGATGGGCTCTTGGTATATCAGGGGGAGTGGTACCTGAGACCCCCCCCATGTCCCTGATGTAAACAATCAAATGACTCAAACATGTGTCCTGAAGTATATGGTGGCTGTTTACGTCTTAAAGACACATCTGTTTGCTGCATTTGGGGAAGCACCTTCCACCCAATCAGTAGGGATCCCAGTAGGGATCACCCCAGCCCTGGGCTAGACACTGAGAAGACCCTGAAGTAAGGCAGGGGCAGAAGCAGCTCCCATTTGGCTGGGCAGACACAGGAAGCAACCAGGGAACAAGCCAGGACTCCTTTCTGATCCATCCACAGAGCACAGATGAGGGAGACATGGATATTCTGATGGGGCCCCATATCCAGAGCCAGTACCTCTGAAGTGGGACTGAGGGCATCAATTGTTTGTTGTTTGTTTTTGATCGTTTTGTGTTTAACACAGGTGATTCTGAAGCACACTTATAATTAACCTCAGAGATCTGACTCATTTGGCTTTCACACCAACCCTCTGTGGTAGGCCCCAATGCAGAAAGACTTGAAATGGGTTAGATGGAGAACAGCCGGGGGAAAAGGGATTAAATATGACCCTGGAGTTTTGAGGCTCACAAACCAGGAGGTTAAGCTGATTTGAGGGGGAAGATGGTGATTTGGGTTGAAGTCATTTGAAGGGTCAGTAGAACATTGGTGAGGTTCTTTATTCATTAATTGAGTCTACCTGTGTAAGTCAGAAAGAGGAAAAATCATAACTCAACGTTTAAGTTCAATAATGGTTTTCTGAATGACCAGTTCGAAGGCAAGTTTATTAGCCTGGAGCCAGATGTCAGATGAGGAGCGTTAAGGAATAAGTAGACCTCAAAGAGGTAGAGGCCCTGGTATAGATAATTCTCTCCAAAAGTTTGGCAGTACAGGGAATGAGGAATGGAGAGCTTCAGAGGAGAACAGGCTTCAGGTGAGATTGGTTTTTTGTTTTGTTTTTTAAGATAGAGGATTGTTCAGAAGGAAAGATACTTCTGCCCTTATATTCAAATATGTAAAAGAAAGAAATTCGCTTTTCTACAGCTAAGTTAATTTTCTGGCCCAAGTCCGAATTCCACCTATTGTTAGGAACCTTGATTTGAGTCAGTTCGTGATAAACTCCATCAATTCAGAGGCAATTCAGAGACTTCCCTCCCCACTTTTTCTTGCAGTTGTGGAAACATTTGGAGGAAAGGGTTATAAAGCATCAGGAATGTGAAGAGGTATTTGGCCCTCGGGCACGGTGTCCTCCCTGTGAGGGACCACTTGTCTGAATTTCAGAGCTCATCAGACGTCCTCAGTCAGGAATGACCCCCCCCCCCCCCCCCGTTGTCTGTCCACGAGTGCGGCATCCATTGTCCTCTTGCCCACACCCAAAGCCTCTCCGGGTCTGACTCTTTCCCCTTGACCTTCCCATTGCTTTTGAGGGGAAAAAGCATGACGTGCCCATGCCATTCTGGGGAAACAGGGAAACCTGGGAAGGAGTCTCAGGCCTTTTCTAACAAGCCACACACACAATCACTTTTTTGTTATTCTTTTACTGTAGTGATGAAGAGGAACTCTGCATGGTTTGCCAACAAACAAGACGTGTTTAATATGGTGTTAGACAAAGATCCCCCTAAGTCTCAATTGCCCCAATCTATCTGTAAGTTCTATCATCCCCCACCGGTCATTAGCAAGAGGACTTTTCTCTAAGAAAGTAAAAGGAATGAGTACGGGATGTTTTCAACTACATACAATGCATAAGGGTGGCTTAAACAGGAAGAACGTTGTACTGTCTCCTGTAGTGAGGAATCCAAAGGTGGGTGGTCCCTTGGTTAGTTTGGCATTTCAACAGTGTCAGTGGAAAGTCAGACTCCTTCCCTCTTCCTCCTCAGCCGTTCTGAGTCTTTTGGCAGCAGTCCCCGCTCATGATCACAGTAAAATGAAACCTCATGTCCTCACAGGACAACTTTCCAAAAGGAGGGGGAGGGCATTCCTTCTCATCTCTCTCTGCAGTCAGGGAAGACAATCTTTGTAAAAAGCTCCCTCCATCAACTGTAGCTGCAGTGGAGGCTGGGAAAGCAAATGTCTGTTATTTTGAGTTTCTCTGACATGAGGTAGGTTCTGTCAACAAGGAAGAAGGGAGTAGGGAGGGGCTGTTAAGAATCTCTCCTCAGTTCTCTCCTTGATGACCCTTCCTCTCTCCATGGCCCAGGAAATCTGTCTCCCAATAAGAGGCTGGAAAAATGACTGTTAAAACATCCTGTTTTCTTGCAAATCTGTGTCTTGTATGTGGACCTTAGCTTTTGAAATTCAAAGCCAAGGTTTTGGCCCATATGAGTTCTCTACACAAACTAAGGCCACAGATGCCAAGGTCTACGAGCCACAACTACTGAGCCCACGTGCCACAACTACTGAAGCCCACGCACTTAGAGCCCGTGCTCCGCAACAAGAGAAGCCACTGCAATGAGAAGCCCGCGCACTACGACGAAGAGTGTCCCCTGCTCGCTGCAACTAGAGAAAGCCTGTGTGCAGCCACAAAGACCCAACACAGCCCAAAATAAGTAATAAATAAAATAAATAATTTTTTTTTAAAAAGAGACATGGTAAATAAAGTTACATATTAGGAGTGAAAACTACCTAAGTCCATATCAAGCTAGGATTCCAACACACTTCCAAGGGGAGAAGAAGGAGCCACCGCAGAGAAAGGACCTGAAATACAGAGAAAGGTGGGAATAGGTTTTGGATGAGAGTGGCTGGCATCACCAGTGTACAGAGTTCCACCTTGGAGAGAAAGACGCATTTTTCATCTCAGAAACTTAAGTTGAGGAAAACAGGCTGATGAAGGTCCTCTTTGTGGTCGGAAGAGGGAGGTTGAGGGAGTGCAGGCATGCTCTGTGGCCCCAGAGTTCTCTGTAACGTCGGACGCATGCTGAGTTGCCAGGAAGGAAGGGAGCAGAGAGAAGGTTGAGGGCTTAGGACAGTGGGAACGGTTTAAACTGCCTCTGTTAGGAAGGTGAAAGGGAATCCAAGGGATGAATAGAAGAAAAGGACTTCCGGTCCACAGCAAGGACCCACCTGGAATTAGGCCTCTGGAGCCCAGGAAGCAAGGCAGCCATGTGGAAGCTTTCTCCAGCATCACTGGGGAAAGCAGGGGATGGAAGGAGATGGGACTTGAAGGAAGGCTAAAGACAGAGGAATTTGAGGTCACCAACCAGCTATGTCCCCATAGCTACTAGCCACAGGGCTCAGTGGGTTGGAAGGACAGATGAAGCCACAGCAGGAGTGAGGAGGGACTGGGAGAATGCAGAGGCCCAGGGCCTGGAGCTCTTGAAGACCTAAGTAGGAGGACAGGCTCAAATGGCCTGGGAGAACATTTGCTCTTGGGGCTGTGTATCCATAAGGGGCGTCGGGACAGGGAAAAGACTGGACCAACCATGTGTTCATAAAATGCTTTAGCTAAGGTGATTACTGAAGTATTATTGCTGCAGGGCTTTTCTAACTTTGCCATAATTGTGACTCAAATGTCACCATCCATGTTGCTTGAGGTCATTTCCAGAATAAGAAAGGACAAATACCTCTTATACACATGGCGTGGAAATCACCGTATAGGCCCTCTGAACCTTGACCTGTGACCACATCCTGTTGACTTTATCAGCACTCTGGCTATAAACAAGCCTGAGAGCAGGGAGCGGGGAGGGGCTGCAGCCACTTCTGTGGGTCTGCATCACGGCAGAGACTAGTTTTGGTTGAAAAAGCTATTGCTTTGTCTCTTTGTTAGAGTAGGTGAAAATAGAAAAATTACTTTAACTATGATTTGTGCATGTCGCCTGCGAGCTTCTGAGCAATTGATCTGACAAGAGAGAAGAGAGGAGTTTTTGTTTGTTTTATGTAAAACTTGCCTTTGATTTTCATTTGGACTCTCTATCTGTCCTAAGCATCTGAACTCAAATACTTCAGAACAGTCAGATATAATATGGATGATGGTAATAGACAGAGACAGCTTTTTCAAAATAGGCATTAGATAATAAGTAGATCATGCTCTGATTTAACCCTTGCAAGTCACACAGGGAATGGGCAGAAGTAAGACAGGGCTAATCAGGTACAAGTCCGGTCCAGAAAGTGGAGGGAAGGCCTGGGTCCTGGCCCTGCAGTTTGGTGATTAAGTTCCCAGCAGTTGCTGGAGAGAATCAAGGGCTTAAAATTAGAAAATCACAGCGCTTATGGTTGCCTGTCTCCCACTGCAGTTGCCTCTTAGCTGGTCCATACATGATGCCAGATAAACGTTTAAGAAATCTAAGATGGAATTTAGAAGAGGTAAGGGAGAACAGCCAGTCTCAGGAAAAAGTAAGAGAGTCCAGGAACCAGGCAGAAAAATAGGTCAAAATGATGGCTTTGCTGTTCAAAACTCTTTATGAATGCAACATTAATTTCTTTTTCTTTTTTTTTTTTTTTTTTGCAGTACGCGGGCCTCTCACTGTTGTGGCCTCTCTTGTTGCGGAGCACAGGCTCCGGACGCGCAGGCTCAGCGGCCATGGCTCACGGGCCCAGCCGCTGCGCCGCACGTGGGATCTTCCCGGACCGGGGCATGAACCCGTGTCGCCTGCATCGGCAGGCGGACTCTCAACCACTGCGCCACCAGGGAAGCCCTCTTTTTCTTAATAGTGATGAAGGGCAGCTTATTTGTTTAAAGTACGTTTTAGCACTTTTTTTTTAAAGTAAAAAATACATAGTTATAGAAATAATACTAAAAAGCTCGAGCATCATATAGGAACCCTGGGATCATGTGTGCCTGGAGGAGGGGGAGTGCAGGGACCAGAGAATGCATCCTAAGAGTTCTCGATTTTTGCCAAAGGCGGAGTCGGCCAACGTTCACCAAGTATGGGCCTCAGCGCAACGGGTCTAGAATCACCCCAAGAACTTGCTAAAAATGCATATTCTCAGACTCCAACCAGCACTTACTGGATCAGAAGCTGTAGCAGTGGGACCCTGGAACATGCATATTAAATGAGCTCCCCAGGTGTTTCCAACACAATCTAAAACTGGAGAACATTTGACCCAAGTAAGAGTTTCCTCACAGGGTAATAAAACTGCCTGGAGACCTGGAACTTCAGACCCGGGAGTTTCCGCGTTGGTCTTCTCTGACAATGGAGAGTGGAAGTATTGATAAGCTACTAAATGCTGAGAGATCAGCCACTAAGAAACAAAGGCAGTGCTAACAAACTCGTTCAATAGGGCTTCTCTGGTGGCGCAGTGGTTGAGCGTCCGCCTACCGATGTAGGGGATACGGGTTCGTGGCCCGGTCTAGAAATATCCCCCATCACGCGGAGCGGCTGGGCCCGTGAGCCATGGCCGCTGAGCCTGCGCGTCCGGAGCCTGTTGCTCCGCAACAGAAGAAGCCACGACAGTAAGAGGCCCGCGTACCGCAAAAACAAAAACAAAAACAAAAAACCTTGTTTAATAAATGGCTCTTATTTAGATCTAAAGACCTCTGTTTAAAAATGAAGTCCATCCCTTCTTTTTATCCTTCATAAAGATAAGAACTGGTCACAATTCTCAATAATTAATTCTTCATATCATAATAAAAAGCTCCAAGAGTTATAGGGCCACATAGTTGCTTTCTTGCCTCCAAGCTAAGTAACTTCAATTCTCTGTCAAAATACTTGTTTGTTTTAGCTAAAATAACAAGATATAATTTTTCAAATCTGTGTTTTATTTAAGGAATAACTCTTGGACAAGGAGGGAAGTATGGCTGTCAGGAAATAAAATACCCACTTCACTTTACCTCTGAGTATTTAATATTTTTTCCATTTGATATAAGAAAACAGAGCTGGATAAGTGTAAGGGGAAATGTAACTAAGTTTTAAAACATTGATCTGCAATAATAATATATTTCAAGGTAGAATAAAATTTATGGTTTTAGTAACTCATTTTTATGTCATTCTCCTTAGTTCTATTTTCTTTCTTTTTTTTAAGATGTGGGGGGGTAGGAGTTTTATTAATTAATTTATTTATTTTTGCTGTGTTGGGTCTTCGTTTCTGTGCGAGGGCTTTCTCTAGTTGTGGCGAGCGGGGGCCACTCTTCATCGCAGTGCGCGGGCCTCTCACTATCGTGGCCTCTCTTGTTGCGGAACACAGGCTCCAGATGCACAGGCTCAGTAGTTGTGGCTTATGGGCCCAACTGCTCCACGGCATGTGGGATCCTCCCAGACCAGGGCTCAAACCCGTGTCCCCTGCATCAGCAGGCAGATTCTCAACCACTGCGCCACCAGGGAAGCCCCCTTAGTTCTATTTTCTAAACCTTTAAACGTCTTGACCTCTTGATCTTGTGCTTCCCTCTCACCAAACCATCCAGTTTCTCTCCTCAAGCAAACTTCTGAAAAGCGTGATCCATCCACAGTGCATCACTTCCAATTTAATCCTCAACATGCTACTAAAATTCACCCTCTGTCTTAACGCATTCAGATGGCCATAAACTTGGTGCCTGAAAATACAAGCATTTATTTCTCACAGTTCTGGAGGCTGGTGGTTCCAAGAGCAAGGCAATGGCACATTCAGTGTCTGATGAGAACTTGCTTCCTGGTTCACAGAGGGCCATCTTCTCACATGTGTCCTCACAGAGAGGAAAGGGAATAAGAACTCACTGGGGCCTCTTTTATAAGGGCACTAATCTCATTCATGAGCGCTCCATTCTCATGACCTAATCTCCTCCCAAAGGCCCCACCCACCTCCAAATACCATCTCGTTGGGGATTAAGTTTTAACATGAATTTTGTGGGGACAGAAACATTCAACATTTAGTCTATAGCACCCTCAATAAAGGCAGTGACTTTCTAATTGCCAAACTCAAAAGGATAATTTTTGGTCTTTATCGTATCATACTGCTGCATATGATGACTAACTTACCACTCTCTCCTTGAAATTCTATTCCCTCAACTTGTGTGACACTTTGTTTTCTTACACTTCCTCCTGCATTTCATATCGTTATCATTAGTTCTTCTCCAAGGTCCTCTTCCCCTCAAATTTTCCTTATATTGGTGCTCCACCCTCAGTTCATTGCTCTATCCTCCACACTCCCTTGGTATCCTATCCTCTCTCATGGTCTCAACAACCAATTCTTTGTAATATGTGTGCAATCTCCCCTGAGATTCAGACTCATATGTGGTGGTTAAAGCGTAGGTTCTGGAGCCAGACCACATGGGTTCCAACAATGGCTTTATCACTCAGCAGCTCTGTGATCTTGGGCAAGTTACTTAACATCTTTTTACCTTTGTTTCCTCTTCTCTAAAGTGATGATAAATTAATACCTCCTGGGACTCCCACTTCTGGCAGTATGACAGATCAGCTACTTTCAAAGGCTATTCTAACTCTTCCCGAATAAATTACTATAAAAATAATTATTCATGCATTCCTGTGCTCACTAAAAAGTAAGGAAAATTTCCAAGGGGAAGATGAAAACAATGGGCTAAAATCAGAGCAATGGCAGTAAGTCATAAGCAAGTGGGATGGAGACCAGTGAAGCAGAGTTGAACTGCTGACTCTTGCAATCAAGAACCCAAACTTTGAGCCCAAACTTGAGACTCCAAGGATTTTAAAGGTACAAGAATATTACTATTCCTGGCTCACGGTAGTGTTCCTGACATCTTTTAAAACTATAAAACTTAAATCATTTATTGATCATTCACTTTTCTAAAAAACACAAACGTGAGAATAAAGGTAAACATACCCAAGACTCACCAGCCCTTGCAGAATAGGAAGAAGCCTGGACAGACAGCATGCAAATGTTTTTCCTTATACCTAATGTCTGCACTTCCTCACACATTCTAGAGTCCCATGTTTTGTCACCTCTTACAGGAGAAAGGAAACTGAAGCTACAAGAATCATGTATAAGAGGGTCACAACAACTTTAAAGTTTTTGATGCTAATGGCTGGTACATTCTAGTTTGCAACTCTGATAAACGATATTAAATAAGAACTGTCAAATACCTACTCCCAGCTAACCTTTACTGTCATTCTTTGAAACTGCATCTCTGGTACTATTTATGTTCCTTCATTGTAGCTGTTGTTTCTCCCAAAGCACAAACCCTAAAAGCCAGCAAAAAACAGCAAACGTAAGTCCCCTTTAAAGGGAAGCATCCCAAATTAGGCCCACCAGCTCCCACGTGTTAAATTCAAGAAATATATGAGCTCCAAATGAAAATTACCAAATACAGCAAGGATAGAACCAACCATGAGAGAGAGAGTTAGCAGAAACAACAAATAATAGACTGATTTGTTCAATTTCAGATATTGAAATTATCAAGTACAGAATGTAAAATAATTATGTTTGAAATATCTCATGAAATAAGTGATGAACTTAAAAAACTGATCAAAGAATGAGAAAATATCAAAAATATCTAGGCAGATATAAATAAAACTCTCAGAAATGAAAACACAAAGTGAAAATTTAAAACTCAGTGGATGGAGCCATGGCCTGGCTAGGACTTAGCTCCCCTTGGCACCAAGAATTCCAGCCTAAAGAGGCCTGCCTGGAAGGCCACGCCTCACTAGTTTTATTTCATGTAGTCACCCAGACTGTACAAATCGCTGGAGATACTCTCTTCATTTGATCAAAACTTGATGTCAGAAAGTGTGTAAATCCACCAAAGGATGAAGAGATATCTGACTATACAGCCCTGAGGAGACAGGCTACATTTTTCATTTTCTTCGCTGAAGCATTAAGTCCCAATTATGTGGAGTGCAGTTCTGTGAATGAATTATACTTGTAAATATAAGGGATTTTCAGAAAGAAAGCTAATAGAGTTATTTACTGGTACAGTAGGTATATGGGTAATTTTATTGGTAATTCAATTTTTTTTTCCTTTACTTAGGACCATTTAATGTATCCAAAGAAGCTTTTTTTTAAAACTCAAAATAGATAAGATCACAGTCTCTTAAAAGCAATACATTTAATACATTCATAAGATTTCAAATGAGTGCATACATGCTATAGGTTTTCAATCTTCCTTGGACAACACAAAAAACACAGTACTCATATTGCAAGTTTTGACAGGAACATGAAATCTCATTTTGACACAAAGACGGGTTTAAAAAATAATAAAACCAACACTGAACTAATCGAGCACCAGCAGGCTTCCTTAAATCTTCCATCCTGTCCCACTTTTGAAATCATATGGCTGCCTTCTATACCAGCATTTCTTCTTCCCTACCCAACAATTCGACAAAAAAATTAGATAAAAAAAAATTATAGATGTGTCACTGAATGAGTACCACAACAGGCTAAAGAAAAAAAAAAAAGCCCACTTATTTGTTGAATGTTGAAAGAGGAGAATAAGATTAGGTGGGAAAACTGTAAGGCGTTTGATTCATTCACTTCACTCTGATATCAGAGCACAGGAACTGTGCTCAAAGGAACTAATAAAGATGCCAAAAAAAATATCCCAACATTATTTATAAAAGGAAGGCTGCACTCATGTCTATGAAGAGCTTATAATACCATGGAAAAATATTTAAGTTATAAAGTTAAATGAGAAAGTAGAATACAAAACTTATACTCAGTATGATCTCAACTACGTAAAACCAAGCAAAAAAAAAGGCTAAAAGTTCAAAATGTTAAGTTAGTGGTTGTATTTAAGTAGTGTACTTAATTGGATCTTTTCTCTTCTTTATTTTTGTCTCTTCCAACACTTTCTCTACTGGGGAGTTTTGTTTTTTGTTTTTTTTAATGATTAGCTACCAAAAAAGGATGCCTGATAGAAGTACTGAATTTGAGTTAATGAATTTAAGTCCAGCCTATAGGAAAGGATCTGTACATGTATAAAATTAGAAAACATTCCAGGCTACCCTCTGAATCCACAGTGTGTTAGCAGTAACTTCCGAGAGGCTGGAGGGCTTTGTCCTCTCCTCCAGCCAGGTGCAAAAAAGTGTCACCAGATCCTGCCTGATGAAAACCTGCTGAATCGAACAAAAATGTCATGGATTTACAAAAAAGGAACAGAAGTACCCACGTTTGGCAAAAACCTATTTATAGTACAGGAGTAGCTCTTTAATACTATGATTAAACAAGGGGACGGCTATTTTCTCCTATCTTCTGTGCAGATAGCAAGTTTCAAAAAAGCTATCATCAGTAAGAACTGTGGAAAGCCAATCCTGGCTTAGAAACAGAAATAAAACAGCCCTGCAACAACAGTGGACAGAGAAAAGCCACGATTTAGAAAATTATAAAAATTGTTTTCTATAAAATTAATGCCCTTGAAAACATTCGTTTACTGTATATACTTTAAGGTCCCCACTACCACCCGCCCTCAAAAAACAGGGTGAAAACCTCTAACACTTTCTACCAAAGTAGCCACTGGTATGTTCATTCAACAAACACTGAGGGAAGGCTCATAACGTGCGAGGTACTGGAGCGTCAAAGGGCAGACGGATATGCCCCTGCCCCAAGGACATCTTGGTCTCTCAGAGCGGGACGCGGGCACATCACCAACCATGATACAGGAATGAAAAGGAGATGCCACTGCTTTCCTACAACTCAAGAATAAGCTACAATTCTCACTGAATTATTTACACAAAAGTCCTTACACAGAAACTTTCCTGACTCACTAGGAGGCAAAAATGCAACTACTTTCCCTTGATAAATACTTCTAGAAGGGACAGGCATTAAATTACATTTTGTGATATTTGCCCTTAAACATCACAGTGCCCAGTAGTGAGGTCAGTTAACTTTCTTTTAAGCAATGGAGCATTTTTACTCCAAGAATGAGATACTTTGAAGCCGAGAAAAACTGACCAGCCCTAGATCTAGATCAAGACTTGTCAGGACTGTCAAAAGCCGAGATCCAGGAGTGTAAATTTCAATTAAAATCTTCAGTCTCCTCTGCCGTCCACTGATTTTCAATATGCTCCTGGGGCAACCGCTCCAGGTCCTTCCACACATTTGGGTGGTCCTCCAGATCTTCGTAGAGGGATATCGCGATGTCCAGTCTTCTGTAATCCTCAGGCTTGACTAGGCTTCGCACAACCTGGAGGCACCACTGTTTCAGGCTGTACACTGGTAGTGTGATGTTTGCCAAAACAGGCTGTCCATCAACATTGAGAGACGGCACAAACAGCTCGGTTTGGTTAACTAGAAGCCCATCAGATGTCCCAGCATCTAGGAAGACCCAAAGATGACCCCGGTAGCTATGGATTCGGCGGCCCGTGCTGGGGGGCAGCGTCAGGTAGGGCTGCACCTCGCCGTCGAAGTTGAGCCACACGGGCAGCACCACGCGCGGGCTGCGGTTGTAGAATATGACCTGGGACGGCTCGCGCGTGTTCACTGAACGCAGCATCGGCCGCGGCCGCCCTGCCTCCATCTCCTGCCGGGAGCGGGGCTCCTCCGGGTGGGACTCTCCCGGGCCAGACTCCTCCGCGCCGGCCTCGGCCTCTTCCGCGTTCCCCGCCTTCCAGGGCACTACCTCCCGGAGCCTAAAACTCGGTAATTCAATATTTTGTCGGGTGTCAATGGTAACACTAAAGAAAATAAGCTATGTCTTTTGATTGGTTGATTAATCTTTATACACAGAATGACTTTCTAGACATATGGTCTCTAAATAAAGGACAAGGTATTTCATTTTTAAATGTAATACCATTAGTTTCTGCTGAGAAAATTTTATAGGCAACTAGTTGAAGTTTACAGAGATAATACCTTCAGTTAACCAAGTATAATAATATAGACAATGTATCAATTATGCTGCAAGAGACTAGGAAACTATGAGATAATCAACTATTTAAAACATTTAACAAAGGCAGAAGAGTTAACAAATTTGAGACTATAGCAAAATTCATTTCAGTTAAATCATTTACACTATATGAAGTTCAACAAATTATGTGGGTTAACTGAAAATAGTTAACTGACGCTAACATAGCCCAATTCATTAAGTATTATGGTGATAAGGTATCCGAAATCAACCTGTAGATAATTATATGAAAGCTTTTTTGTCATTTATCTTAAATAAGACTTTTTAAAGCCTCATATTGAAGTGCTTGTAAGAAAAGCACTTTTTTACGTGAAGGGAGAAGCTGGGAAACATTAAAAGTAAGCACATGACGACTACAGAGCAGGGGACATCCACAGCTATCAGAGCTGCTGCGCCCACTACAAGACAAAGCACCATTTTACCAGCCATGGCTCTGATGAGGCGGTCGCCTTCCTGTCCTCTGTAATCTTAAAATAAGCCTCCAGCAGTTAAGATAACGTGAATGTGCCTTTGTTCCTTGCAGCTAAATAGGATCCTGTCCAGACTGTTCTTAAAAAATCCAGACCCGCCGTATACAGCATATTAAACCAAATAATTCAAGCAAAAGAAACACCACATATGGGCTTCCTTGGTGGCGCAGTGGTTGGGAGTCCACCTGCCAACGCAGGGGACACGGGTTCGAGCCCTTGTCCGGGAAGATCCCACATGCTGCGGAGCAACAAAGCCCGTGAGCCACAACTACTGAGCCCATGTGCTGCAACTACTGAAGCCTGTGCACCTAGAGTCCGTGCTCTGCAACAAGAGAAGCCACCGCGGTGAGAAGCCCACACACCACAACAAAGAGTAGCCCCTGCTCGCTGCAACTACAGAAAAGCCCACACGCAGCAAGGAAGACCCAACACAGCCAATAAATAAATAAATAGATAGATTAAAAAAAAAAAACCACCACATAAAAGGGGGTTATACAATGTGCAATGAAAATTACTACATAGTTGTTCAAAAGATAAATGAAAATGTGAGAAGTTAAGCACCCACAGTCTTCTCAATGCCATTTTAAAAAGCAAGCGTTCTTCAACTGTAATTTAATTCAAGAATCAAGTGTAGGTTGGGAAGGCATTAATAACCGCTTATTTTCCTAGGTTCTTTATCTCAAAGCAAGAGTAATTTTCAGCCCATAGAGTTCATTTTTAAAGATACCTCAATTAAATATATTTTCTCTATATATACATGTGTGAATCTTGTCATAACTGAAATAGGTTATTAGAAGAGGCTATATAGTGTACCTAATTCAACTTGATAAAAACAGACCCTCCTTGTCAATTGAACCATGAGAGCTTTGTCTCCCATCAGTCTGAGGATCTGTGTAAACACAAGCTTTCAATCATTACTCCTTAAGAAAATCACCTCAAAAATCACATTAACCACTGATAATCACTTTCGTTTCCTTGACATCCAAGTACTTTTTAAAAGCTTACACTTTCCAGCTGTAATTATTTTGAAGTTTAGCATTCATATCTTTGCATTTTTAAAGCAATATGCAGTTCTTAATATTTTTGAAAAGTCAGTAAATGGTTCTGTATTATCTTGAATTTACAGCTGACAAAAGGATTTAGACAAAAAGAGATGAATTTCTCAAGGACACACAATGAATCACTGACAGAACTAGGATAGAAAATTTTACTTTCTAGCTTCTAGGTCAGAAAGTTACAAGTATTCAAACCATTTGGATAAAGTTTTTTAATGCATTTCCCTGTCATATCACTGTTCTGGAAATCCCTGTAGAAGACAAAAATCTTTGCCTAAAAGTTGGTTCAGTATCTCCTCTGGAAGTACAAAATAATTTGCAGACGGTACAACTGTATCTGTTTCAGGTTTTAACAGGCTGTTAAGGAGACTGGGAATGTTTCCTCACATTAAATACATCCACTCACAGTTAGGAAACCTTTGAGGCATTAAGAGAAAGGGGTTATAAACCCAGATGGGATCTTAGATGAGCTTACAACCACGTAAACTCATAACAGTACCAGAAAACAAAGACAACACGCTATGATTTCTTATAGAGAAGTGCACATTTCCAGGGTAGTTTTCTTCCGAAGAAATAAACTATAATAAATTATTTTATTTTCCAAGTGAAAAATATTCCCCGAATAAGCATCCATACAAGCTCCATTGTCTTTATGGCTACACTTCTTTTATTCATTGTTTGTTTTTTTTATAGATACCCCAAGTAAACCTGGTATCTAACACTGAAACTATTTATAATGAGTTTTCTACTCTGAACAATACTTTCATATATTAAGATTTCTGAAAGTAAAGTGGTATGGTTTTAAAATGTAGCTTGTGTTTATGAACACTGCCACAACCCCTCTTCTCCCACAAAACATTAATTTCATAAATATTTCATATTAAAATCATGTATTTACAACTTGGTGCCATTTTATTATAATCAGTTGACAATACAAATAGCTTACTTTAATAGGTAACCAGTATTTGGACACCATATTTTAATTCTGAAAACCCACTGTTAAACACAAATATGTTCTATTGGAACTCTGCCCAGTAAGCTTCAATTTCACATCTAAAG
Source organism: Leucopleurus acutus (assembly GCF_964270905.1). NCBI lineage: Eukaryota > Metazoa > Chordata > Mammalia > Artiodactyla > Delphinidae > Leucopleurus > Leucopleurus acutus. The sequence continues at coordinate 39,223,918 of NC_139142.1, forward strand.
CAAATCTATCAAGTGCTTCACACCCTATCTTCAAAATATATTCATGAAAAATTTGCTATCAGCTAAAGCACTACATTGTCAATATGTAACCATATAGCAAGTCACATCAGCTTAATCCAATTTTGTTACCCTTTGTCAATCTTTCTACATTTTCTGCTCTTAAGATCCTGACTGTATTCAACTGTCAACAATTATGAAGAATGATAACCAGTGTAATGGAGGGTCCCTTGCAAATACTGTTAGTAGGAATGTAAATTGGCAGGCTTTTTGGAGTTCAATTTGGTAGTAATTAACAACATTTTATATATACACAGCGTTTAACAAACAAATTTATGTGTAGATTAGGTTTATCCAACAGAAATACCAACCTGAGTGAGACAAGATATACACACAAAGATCAATGCAGCATTGTTTGAAATAGTGAAAAATGAAACGAAACTGTGCAGAAGTTAACAGAGCAGGCCTGAGACTGCCGTCCTAAAAAGGCTTTCTTTGCAAGGTTGGTCCCAGGAAAGAGTCTGCTAACTTGGCAGGTAAACAGTTCTCCACACTGATATAAAGCTTTCCCTAAAGACCCACACCTGGGTAAATGAAGGCATCATGGAACTGATGTACTACATAACCCAGACTGCCCCGCACCTGAGGCTCAACTGGTTTCAGATAAACTTTCCTTACTGTTTAAGCCATCCTGAAGTGGGGTTTTACTTCTTGCAGTCAGTCTGGATTTCCATCTCTGTTGGCTTACAAAAAACGACTCTGAAATTATAGGCCAGAGCCCTGTATCTGTACCCCAGATGGATTACTAACTCTGTGAATGTGGACAAGGCACTTACCATCCGGAGGTACAGTGTCTTCACTGTACAAGTGAAATGATACCTTTTAAAAGTACTGTTGTGAAAAAAATAAGAGGGCAACTCACTGTGTTAGCTGTACAACGTCTGTAAACTTTAATGTTTATACAAATCCTAGCAAATAACCTGGTATACAAGTGGCCAATAATGGATCCCAACGTTAGAATATTTAAACCCCAATGTTAGAATATTTAAACCCCAGAAGCTCTGCCCAATATCCACATCATGAAAACTGCCCTATCTGTTACCAGAAACATCTGAAGTCAAGGAAAACAAGGGAAACAGTCAAGGGAAACAATTTTGTTTCACGGCTAATGTGACAGCACAGATTCTAATAAGCGAAGTTTTGTCTGGGCTAGTGTTAGTATTTTGATTTTAAAAGATTACACACATTTTCACTCACGGGGCATTTGTAGAATTCCTGAATATACCACACTGGAAAACAACATGGAGTTTAATCAATTTTAAGACAGGCTGAGTCAGCCACATGATGTGACATGGTCTGCTATCAGCAGCAATTCAAACACCATGGCTAAAGCAATCTCCGTTTAAATCTCTCAAATGATAAATTAACAGAGAGGCACAGTCATGAAGCTATTGAATTTTTTTCTTTAAGTACCAACTTTCTGTACCAGACACATTCTGAAATGTACATTACCACTCTTAAAGGTTTTAGTAGAAATAATCAGTATTTAAATGTTGTACCTAAACAATGTATTGAGTAATCATATTATATGTATAACTGGACAAATACATACATATATCTATACCTACACAAACATACATGTATACATATAGACATGTTAGGCCAAAGAGAGCTTTAAAACAAGCATAAAAGAATACTTAATTGATTACAGAAGTAGAAACTGAGCTTCCTAAGTTATCAATCACATAAGTTACTGACCATATAAGTTTCAAACATTAAAAAAATAAAGCAAACAAGGCAAAAACTTTATCGCACTTAACAACGTAATATATAAAATAGTTAATATACATCATAAACAAACATTACCAAACTAGATATAAAATAATTAGCCATTTACATATAATAAACATTAATATTTCAAGAAAAAAGATTTTAAATAGAATAGCTAACACTTCCAGAACTGTACTAAGATAGTGTAATAGCACAAAAAAGTTGTAGGAAATAGCAATAATCTGCAAATAACAGAATTATTTCTATTACATTCTAAATCCAAATTTTATCATTTATGCATATTTCACAAAAGATGTTAAAATTAAATTTTAAAGTAATACTCTAATTTTTTGTACTTTTATTCTAGAACTATATTAAAGTATTGACATTTCAAAGAAATACCTACAGCTTCCCAGAAGAACTATTTTTAATACTCGCAGTCTTCCTGTTCAATACACAAAATATGCATCTTTTCTTCTGTCAGAAAGCTCAAAATTAAGTATCCTACACCAGGCTCTTTGTTCTGTGTTTTCTTCTCCTCTTGGGTGCAGTGAACTCTAAAGACAAAAAATTAAGAAGCCTGTCAGGTCTAAAAAATATAATACTTAATTGATAATACACAATTAAACTATATAGGTTGGCATAATAGTAAGAACACCTTCACAGCAAAGATACAAGAAATCTTAAACCTGACATATACATGACTTTTATCCTTCAAAATGATACTGCAGTTGTGAACTTACTACTGGAGATCCTAATCACCCTAAATGCTACTTGATAATAAGCTACTCTGAGGTTGTTTCATAGGGGTAGGCCCTCCCTATAGTTAGCATGGGCCCAGTATGCCAGAGCTGAAAGGTATCTGGGCCAGTGCTAAAAGAAAGTGACTAAGATTTCAATTGCTTTCCGATTAAACCTGAAAATGTAACCCAAAACAGCAGTACCATACATCTTTTTGGCCAGCATGGCAGATGCCATGACCAACACTCAAGTAAGTGTCCATCTAGAAACAGCTGTGAACCTAGAAGTTACTGATCATTAAAAACAAAGCAAATAACAGAAGACACAAAAACATGAAAATTATGGAAGACCTAAAAGAAAGGAATATTCCCCTCCAATGAAAACTGAAAGGAGAGTGACAGGAAAAGGAATGAGAAAAGACAAAGAAAAAATTAAGAAGAAAAAGAAAATAGATTCCTGGAAAGAAGCGGCAGCAGGCCAAGAGAATGATGTCCAGAGTAAAGCAAGTCAGAGGCCTGGAGGAGACTTCTTTTAAGAAGATGACACCGATAAAATGCCTAATGTGCTCTAGTGTTTCAAGGGGAGATTTATACACTGAGGAAGAGTTTGGGGGGTAAATTAGTGATAAATACATAAAGAAACAAATTAATAAGGCAAAAAGTTATTAACTCTTTAAGGCAAACAATAAGTGTTCCGATTAAGGGAGAATCATAGTGTATATCACATGGCCCTGCTGCTAATAATGTTTTGTAAAATGCTGAATACTGATATAACTAAAATAATAACCATATTGAGAGGGTGGGTGATAGGAAGTATCATGTGTTTGGATTGGGAGGTAAAGAATACATAAAATTATTATATTGTAACATCTTTGTATGGTGACAGATACAACTAGACCTGTCACGGTGATCTTTTTGTAATGTATAGAAATATCGTATCACTAAGTTGTGCACCTGGAACTAACATAGTGATGTAGGTGAACTATACTTCAAATAAGAAAAAAAAGAATATATTAAGGAGAACTAAATCCTTGCCTCCCTCAATAGATAATTCATAGAACTGAAACATGAATAAGTGACAATATAAACATGTTATTTAGAAACATGGAGATCAACACCAAAATAATTATAAAAGAGTTGTCTCTAGGGAATAAAAAATGGGAGTCAGAGTCAGAAGTCTGTGGTAATGAGTATTATAAAACTGTTCATTGTTAAATTCTGTGCTTATGTAATTATGATTTAATAAAAACCAAATTTTTAAAACTCACAAGCTGATAGATTTTAGAATGGGACTGGCCAGGCAGCCATAAAGGTATACATGTGTTTGATTGTTTACTCACAATAAAAGCTACCAGACAAAACTAGAAAGCAACTACAGTCTGAAACTCACAAGATTATAAAGGACCGTTTTATGCTGACATAAGCAAATCACAGCAGCAACTCAGATTTCTGAAGGAACAAATACTCTCTTTTAATTGTCTTTGTCTTCTATATGTTTCCATAGCACCCTGTTTCTTTACTACAAGGTACTGTGTTGTTTTTCTGCACACTAAACTGTAAGGTCCTCTGGGGCACAGACTGATCTGATTCATTAAACAGTAGTTACTCAGGTCCACTATGAGCCACTCCCTGTGCTCAGATCTACACTCACTGTGATCAAAATAAAATGGTTCTTAAACTCTTCTACTATATATCTTTATATTCCCATACCTACCTAAGCACTTGAAATAAAACAGGCACTCAATAAATGCTTGCTGACTGAATACAGCGCCAAAATGAAAAAAAGTCATTAGGCAGATTCTTAATATACATTATGTTCATTATCATTGATGGATTACCAATTATCAAGCCTAGCCTGCTATGTATAACTTATTCTGTACATTACTGTAATTATTACTAGAGATAATAATTATTTAAACTATTGTTTAACAAATACTACAAACAAATTAAGATCACAGCAATGCAAAAAGATGTAGCTATTTTAATTCATGTTGTGCAATTTACCACTTAGTTACAATCATCTCACGGGTGAAAATTTTACATTTACTAGAATTTGAAATTAAGTATTTTTTCACAATAAAATCTTTTAAAAAGTTATATACAGTAATTCACATTTTGTGACCTTTGCCCTTTGTTAGAAATATACTTCAGACACCATCACAATTATGGATATTCATTTACTAATAATGATATTTTCCCTATCCTTCACCTCTCACATGGACTGACCCCTGCCTCTCCATATCCATTCATTTACTGTATTATCACTTACTTTTAAGTGTCATGATTAACAGTCTGATTAATGCTAAAATTCTCCAATGTACCAAAGTTAAAGGATCACAGGAACACACAGCCAACTGTCATGCTCTTCAAGGGTTCTAAACGATGCTCTGCAAGTAGTTCGATAAAATTTCATCTGTACCTGTTTCACTAAAACTTTCATTCTCCTCTTCCTCTTCTGTAATTACAGGCATACTCAGACTTAAAGATTTATCTTCCGTATGTACATTTTGCATGTCACCTGGAAATAGTTGAAAAAATGATTTTATATGAAAACAAAGAATGCTAATCTTTGAAAAAAAATTTTATATAAATAATGACATTATTATAATAACAAAAATTAGATATTTAAACTAAAAGCTAAAATTGTAATGGTAAACAGAAATATGCATATAAAACTACCTATCTTTTTTAAAAGTGTTAATAAATTTATAATATATTTATACCTATGTTTTGAAAACAGTCTCTAATCCTTCCATTAAAGTAAATAGAGGAAAAGGGAAGAAACAAAATTAGCCAAACATAGATATATTATTCAATCTTTATCACACACAGCATAGGTTATATCTGCAGACATCAGGGAATAATCATGTGTATTACTTCAATTTTATTAATTAATCACCAATGTAATTCTAAAGTTAATAGCCTTGTTTTTTTTTTAAAGACTGATATGGATTTAATGACAAATATTCCATATTGGTTGCTGAACACCAGAATGCTGTCCAAGGAACCATCATTAAATAAAACAACCTGAAAATAAGGCAATTCTCACATACACAAGTGCGCACACACACACACACACACACACACAAAACCTGTTACTTTTAGGATCATTAAATTATTCACTATTTTAACAAACAGCTGTGAAATCACATTACAGTGAAGGAAAATGTGCACAAACTTCAGAAACACAGTTCAGATTGTCTATGAACACAGGTTCTTAATTTGTACTTTTTCACATACGTACAGCCTCCTGATCTTGAAGAGGCCACGTGACAGCCTTGTTTTTGAATGCAGACATACTTTCCTGTATCACCACATATGTTCTACAAGATATATTTCTCTTAGTCAAAATTTGCCAGTAACTTTCCATTTTCCAAAACATTGGAGGTTTTCTACATCAACTTTCTGTTGCTTGAAGAAATATCCTAATCAAATTATCAAACACCGTTGTCCTATCAGGTCTCACTGAGCACATAACTTCCTTGTCCCAGTAGCAACCGCCCCCCACAGTCACTCTTTGATCCTTATGCTTCTCCACAACACTTAACACCACCTCATATCTTAATATATAATACATAGTAAATGTAAGCTTCACAAGGATAGACTCTGGTTTGTTTAGGTTGATGTATCCCCAGTACTTAGAAAAGTGCCTGCCATATACTAGAGCCTCAATAAACTATAAATATGGATTCAACTATCTTATAACACAGTATTTCACAGAGTATATATGTTAATAAGCACCTGCCAGCACAGGAGACAAGAAATTAAATGAAGATGAGTTTAAGCTTTCTGCTCTGAACACATGTATTCTAGGATCTTAATGGGATGCAGATTTTATGGAATGAATAGATTGCTCCAGATGCAGTTGAGTAAACTGTAGCAATAAGCTCCCATTTTAAACGCAATTCAAACTTAATAAAATAATACCAATTTCCATTAAGTTATTAAAATAGAATTTTACCTTTACTTGGAAGTCGTAAGTATTAGATACAATAATTTTTTACATGATTTTTAAGATGACAGATAATATTTTAGGAAATCTATTTCCATATCTAATCACATTTTTGGCAGTGGAGGGGGGTGGATTTTGAACCTATAAAATTTTTCAGTTGTTCACAAGATTATAATCAGTACAATCTACCTCAAATTACTAATATTGTTCTTTATAATCTTGTACCATGGGCATCCATATCAACTATTTATGATTTTTTTTAAATCCACATTTACAACCTAACAGAATCTATCCAACAATGTCAAGGGAAGGATTTCTGAGTTAAAAACTGTCACTGAGAAAAAAAAACCTTCATCTAGTCACATGATGATTAACTACATTTTGAGATCTATTTCTACATTAAATGAGTAAGTTTAAAAAAGAAAATCAGGGCTTCCCTGGTGGCACAGTGGTTGAGAGTCTGCCTGCCAATGCAGGGGACACGGGTTCGAGCCCTGGTCTGGGAGGATCCCACATGCCACAGAGCAACTAGGCCCATGAGCCACAACTACTGAGCCTGCACGTCTGGAGCCTGTGCTCCGCAACAGGAGAGGCCGCGATAGTGAGAGGCCCGCGCACCATGATGAAGAGTGGCCCCCGCTCGCTGCAACTAGAGAAAGCCCTCGCACAGAAACGAAGACCCAACACAGTAAAAATAAATTAATGAATTAATAAACTCCTACCCCCAACATCTTCTTTAAAAAAAAAAAAAGAAAATCAATGTTCTCTAAAAGCTCTGAAAAACAAAATACAATGCTTTACCCACTTATCACGTAGCCAGGAACCAAGAAGTGAACACAGAACTTCAGGATGTTTATCTCAAAGTCCACATATTAAATAAAAGTTCATGAACTTCAGTCACAGATATGTTCCTCAGGCCTTTATCCAGAACCTAATTACATTTATTTATGTATGAATAATGGCAAACCCATTTCTTAAAACCAGTACAGTTAAGAAGCAGCAAAAATAAATTACATTTATGTAAGAATAATGGCAAACCCATTTCTTAAAACCAGTACAGTTAAGAAGCAGCAAAAAGGGAAAAAAATTGCTACAAGCCTGCACACTGAGAACAGAATGAAGACACCTACCACAACAAATGTGACAGAAAAACATAAGAACTGACGAAGTCCTGCAGCACAAAGCCGTAAGTATAAAGGTCAACTGCCCCACACACTTAAGCTATTTGATAGGATCATTATATTACAAAACCCAGTAAAATAACATGCTAATGATGACAACCTTGAATCATAAAGAGAAAACTAAATTATGTTCAGGATACATTGTTCTAGAAAATAGGAGAGCATAAAATACATGTAAAGAATAATAAATGCACATTGTAGAAAACAAGAAACATACAGAGAAGAATGTAGTATGTTTTAGAAAGATATCAACCAGAATAATTAACCGTTTAAAAAGTAAATTTTGACATTTAAATAATTAACCTCAGTTATCCACACAACTAATTCCTCAGAGGCTGTCAGGTCGATAGTTTTACTCTGCTTGAAGCTAATCATGTGGAATGCAATGATAAGTAACAGACAATTGCTCAATCTCAATACATACAACTATAGGACATGCAGCTAGACTACAACAATTACTTAAGTGCGTGTCTAACTGGAGCTCCAGATCCACATTTCCAATTACCCAAGAGACAGCAAATAAGGCAGCTAAAGATTCAGACTTGGATTCAAACAGACTGCCATTCAAGTCTCAGCTCTATTTATTAGTTAGGTGACCCTGGACGTGTGAAAAAAGTTCGGCAGATAATAAGCGTTACATAAATAATAGTTGTTATCATCTTCACCATCATGTATCACCATTACTATTACTGATGTTCTTCCAGAAGCATGCGTGTTATGTTCTAGGAATGGTGAACAGGTATAGCTGAAGCTTAAATAATACAAACTTGGGTAAATCCTATCAATATACTTGAGCACCTATTTATGTGCTAGACAGCTGTTACAGAAATTGAGCCTAAAAAGGCAGATGGGGGCAAATTCTTCCCCCAAATGAAATCTTCATTCTGTGATCCTTATTCTGTTAAAGTCACAACATCCCCCAGTTGCTGAGGCATTAAGCATCTTTGTCTTATCCCTCTCCACCAGCCTAAATATTTGGTTACCTGTAGATATCCATTGGCTTTCCTGTTAATCTGCTTGTCTAATTCCTACAGCCACCCGGCCAGATCCTCATTACTCCTTAACAGCCTTTTATTTAGTGTTCCTATTTTCAGTTTGTTCCCACCTACCTTCCATACTACTCCCAGATTGATTTTCTTCAAAGAAAACTGGTCATACCACTTGCTTGCTCAGAAGTCTCACATGACTCCCCTCTGCCTACTGAATGAAGTCCAATCTTCTTGGTTCCACATTTAAGGCCTGGTCACAATATAATCCTCAACATATCTTTCCACGTTAACAGTAACTCTTCAACACATCCTTTATGCTCCAGGCAAAATGGGCCCCTCAGGGCTTCCCTGGTGGCGCAGTGGTTGAGAGTCCGCCTGCCGATGCAGGGGACACGGGTTCGTGCCCCGGTCTGGGAAGATCCCACATGCCACGGAGCGGCTGGACCCGTGAGCCATGGCCGCTGAGCCTGCGCGTCCGGAGCCTGTGCTCCACAACGGGAGAGGCCGCAACAGGGAGAGGCCCGCGTACCGCAAAACAAAACAAAAAAATAGGCCCCTCACACGCTATACTTCCAACTACCTTGCCTCTTTTCATGCCAATCCCTCTACTTGCCTTAGTCTAAGGAATTATTGTTACATTTGTTTGTTTTTTAATCTTTGGATTTTTCCTGATTACAAAACATATGGTTATCACATGAAAGTCAAACAGAAATTTATGGACTTAGAAATTTCCCATCCCTGAGAATTAATCATTGTTATATGCTTCTAGATTTCTTCAATGATATATATTGTATTTCTGTCTACATTTTTTTTGGTGTACAGCAAAGTGATTCAATTTATTTATATATATATATACAAACACACACTCACACATATGTACATATACATATATATACACACATATTGTTCTTTTTCAGATTCTTTTCCGTTACAGTTTACTACAATATACTGAATATAGTTCCCTGTGCTATACAGCAGGACCTTGTGGTTTATCTATTTTATATTATAGTTTTGCGTCTACATATATATTTATTAGCAAATGAATCATACTCTTCTTTAAAAAAACATTTTCACTAAGCAATGTATCAATATATTTTGGACATATTTTCATGTCAGTATATATAGAACTTTCTCCAGCTTTTTAATAACTGTAAAATATTCCTTTATATGGATTTTTCAACGTTAAACATGTTTTAATGTTAAACATTTGAGTTGTTAACAGTCTTTGTCAATAATCCTGCAATGAACGTCCTGTGTGTTTTTGTCACTTGTAAAGGATCAATTCCTAGAAACTGAATTGCTAAGTTAGAAGGCATGTCCATTTAAAATTGATTAAAATCAACTGACAGATGATTTCCAATTGCTCTCTCAGAAGGATGTGCTAATTCATTCTCCCACTCAAATTCAGATTTGACCTCCTCACACTTTCACTATCAATGGGTATTCAGTTACCTTTAATCTTTGCCAATGTAACAAATTACATGAAAATCATGTTTTAAATTACATTTCTTTCATTATTAATGAAATTAAATATCTCTTCATATGCATGGTAACCACATTTTGTTCATGAACTGCCTGTTCATGACCTCAGCCCATTTTTCTAAAGGGTGGTGGTCCTTTTCTTGCTAATTTATAACAGCTCTCCTAAAATTAAAAAGTTTAGCATTAGTCTTATGTGCTGCAAATCGTTTTACAAGATCTTTTGCATTTTATGGAATATAAGACACCTCTTTTTGAAAAAACTATGAAATCAAAAATACTTTTCTACTTTGAGGAAATGAACTTTTAATTAAAGAGAAACTTTTTAGTAAGCACTTGAATCTTTTTTTTTTTTTTTTTTTTGCGGTACGCGGGCCTCTCACTGCTGTGGCCTCTCCCGTTGTGGAGCACAGGCTCCGGACGCGCAGGCTCAGCGGCCATGGCTCACGGGCTCAGCCGCTCCGCGGCATGTGGGATCTTCCCAGACCAGGGCATGAACCCGTGTCCCCTGCATCGGCAGGGGCAGGCGTACTCTTAATCACTGCGCTACCTGGGAAGCCCAGCACTTGAATCTTTATTAAGATGCAGAATAACAAATTACCTCTGCTTCAGAGGAGCGACAAAGCTGGTTACCTGGAATAGCTGAGTTACAATTAAGGATCTAATTCAGATCACATTTTAGTGTACTTTCTTTCTCATGGGTTAAACCCTCCCTAATACACCTGAGGTAAATTCAATAACAAACCTCAGCCATCCTTAAAAGTTAATTTCAGAGTTTATGAAAATGTTTTCGCTAACTACATTAAGTAAAAAATTATGGCTAGTGAAAGAAGTGATATTTCATAAGTTACGTGTGGCCAACATTTCAGATGAAAAGGAACTTTCATTTAAGTTCTTTCCTAGCTTGCACTCGGCTCCTCCGTTTCAACTGCATAAAAAAACTCTTTTCCAGACGTTTAAGAAAGCAGCTTGACCAACTTACCTCTCGGCTGCACTTGTAAGAAATAAGGTGGATAATTAATAAAAAATGCTTGTGCAGGTTTCTAAACCTAAGTATCTTTGATACCTTAGAAAAAAATCTACCAGAAGTTACTTTTTTAAATATGATCAAACTAATCAATACTTTCCTCATGTCCTCTGTTTTGGTTTGGTTTTGGTTGAATTAATATATAACTACCATTTTTAATGCGGTACAGAGCTAGGAGTTTGGATAAATGCATAGTTGTGCAAAATATTGAATACAGAACAATTCCATCACACCAAAAATTTCCCTTGTGCCCTTTTGCAGTCAACACCTCCCTCCACCCCCAGTTCCTAGCAACCAATGATCTTTTTTATGTCTCTGTAGATTCACCTTTTCCAGAATGTCTTATAAATGGAATCATATCGTATATAGCCTTTTCCGTCTCATTTCTGTCACTTAGCACAGTGCACTGAGATTCATCCATGTTATTACATGTATCAGTAGTGCCTTTATTCCCAAGTAGTACTGCACTGTATGTTTATACCACAGTTATACAATGACCAGTTGAAGATATTTAGGCTGACTGCAATTTTTCGCAATTATGAATAAAACTGCTATAAACTTTTGCATAGAAATTTTTGTGTGAATATAAGTTTTCATCTCTCTTGGGTAAATACCAAGGAGTAGGACTGCTGTGTTATTTAGTAACTATATGTTTAACTTTATTAGAAACTGCCAGTTTTCCAGAGTGACTATACCTTTCTGTATTCCCACCAGAAATATATGAAGGTTCCACTTGGACCTAAAACATTTACTATCTGGCCCTTTACAGAAAGTGTGCTGATTCCCTACATCTGGAGGATATTTTTTTAAATCAAGAATGGATGCTGGATTTTATCAAATGTGTTCTTGGGTAACTATTAAAATGAATTCACATTTTCCCCTTTAACCTATTTATATGGCAAATTATATTGATAGATTCCTAACTGCACCATCCCTGCATCTCAGAATGAATGTACACAGTCAAGTTGTTTTGTATCTGAGATTCTTTTGATACATAAAACTTAGAATTTTTTCACTAATACTTATAAGTGAGATTAGTCTAACAGTTCTCTTCACAATATCTGCTAGCTGTGTAAAGAAAACTAAAAACATTCTCCTTCTGAAGTATTTCTTGATTATCCTTAACAAATGTGGTATCTCCTCCTCTGAATTCTCAATGCACTTCAAGCATTAAGTTACGGAACTGATCATATCTGGACTGTATTAAAGGTATTTAACTTCAGTTCTCCCTCCGCTGCCTCAATATAGGAAAAAAATATGTTACAAGGCTATAACATATCTTCATATACTGCTACAGTGGCTCTGTGTTTCTTATATTGGGCACTAAATATTTACTATGTTTCTAATGCTCTTTTTTTTCCCCCTGAGCCTGTTAATCAGATTCCAACTTTATGTATGGTGAACATATACTATTTGTGCAATGCTTAAAGATTAAACTTTTTGAGTATATAGTCATTTTTTTAAAAAACCAAATACCAAAAGTAATTTTATAGATAAACTATTTCAAGAGAAAAGCAGGTACAGCTTAGCTAGTGAAGCGAATGGAAAATACAGTTTATAGAATGTATTACTTATCATACCTTATTCTACACATAAGTTTGATTCACACACAAAAATTACTAATAAAGTATGCTCCGTATAATTCTGGATTGATTCTATAACTATCTAACTATATCACTTTGGACAAGTTATTTAACCTGTATGGGCCTAAATTTCATCATCTATGAAATGAATTTGATGACTCCTAGAGTCACTTTCAGTAGTAAGATTCCAAGAATCTAAGATAATTTATTTTTAATATTAAATCTCACAAGGTTTTTAAACAAGTAATCCTTTTTAATAAAGAAAACATGGTGAGAGGAGGTTGTAAATAAGACCTGTTTTCCCTTTTTTAAGTCTCAAAAATGTTACCTCTGTTTCTGGAAGACATCTTCCCTCCTGCTGGTTTCAATGTCTCTTTGTTTATTCTTTTCCTAGTTGCTTTGGTTTTTCCTTGACTAGATGCAGAATCAGAGTCAGAAGAATCAAGTTTGACCTGACGATGCCTTCTTGACTTGGATGCCTAAATAGTTGCAAATCCAATTAATTACAGTGAATCGCAAAATGAACCCAACTGACAGGTGATTTAGGGAACAACAAAACAGACAATCAAAGATGACAAAAGATTCACAGAAATACTTGTCATAAAGTACTTTACCATGATACTAGCTTGGTTAATACCTGTTACATGTATATACTCTTTTAGCTTTACAACAGGAAGAGTTCCCTGCAGCTGTCATCCTCATCTTCCCAAACGGAGTTAAAATATCCTTGCTGGGTTAAACTGCTGCAGTTGCATGGCTGGGAAATGGAGGTGTAAAGGACAAGTACCGCCATTTTTACCACCTGATAACCTATTCTTTTCTTCTAACAACATTTTATTTTCCTTACTTAGCACCATGTACTTCAAATGGAACTACTTTATGCCTGGCTCTACGTATGGCCATGTGGCCCCGATCTAGCCAAAATGAGTTTCACATTCCCAGGGCCACCATGATTTGTTCAGGAGTGGGTGTGTGATGTGTGTCATAGCTGATATAACTCAATTTTAGAATTTTCTTTAACTATTAGAAAGGAAAATTCTCCCTTTCCACTGAACCGAAAGCTGGGAACATGCAAGGCTGGAGTTGTCACGAATCACACTTGAAGGCAATGAAAGCAACATAAGAGGTGAGAAACGGAGGGACAGTCCAACAAGGACTGTCAATAAATTCCCTTATTTGCTTAAGCAGAGCCCTGACTACAGGAGTTTTCAATGAATGTCATATATGTGGTGCAGGTATTAACAACAGTTTAAAAGCTACCATGCACTGTATGTTAATTATACCTCAATAATTTAAAAAACTACAACTATGCAATAACACACTCATAACAATTTATGGGGATTATAATTTAATTGTTTAATAATTTTTTAAAGTATTTCATAATGTCTTAAGAAATACATTAAACAACAATTAGCTTATATAATATGGAAATAGTTCTGGTTTAAATGAATTTGGAATAATTAATTTATTGTCCTTGATGCTTTCATTCAACAATATTTTGTACTCAATTTACTGTAGTACAGCAAATATATAACACTTAACTAATCTATAGTCACTTTTAATTTTTTCATTTATTCCTTTTTATTTCTACAACCAGAGAATGATAGTAGTTTCCCACAGAATAAAGTCATTTTTAGATTCATAAAAAAAAAAACAACAGAAAAAAATACGAGCTTATTGGTGCTCCTTCCTGAAACCCCACTAAAATGAGAGGAAAGGAATAAAAATGAATAAACTCACAAAACGGAGATAATAGGAAACAATGCAGCTGTAAACAAATCAACAAAATTTTGGAAGTGTAAAAGTGATGGCTGACTTAGAATGCAGAAAGCTGAAATCTAATTGCCTGTATTGAGGAAGTCTACAAGGAAAGCTGGTCCAAGTGGATCAGGAATTGGGGTCATCAGAAGTGGGACTAAAAAAATGGGTAGATATATGAAAAATCTACATAGGGAATAGTAGCCCATTTAGCAGCCTCAAAGCTGAACAACTGACCTCTTCCTGTAGAAAACAGGAGGCTTGCTCTCTGGAGAGGCTAAACCAGAGAAGCTGAGGCTCGAGGAGACCAGTATAGCTAAGAAGGGGATAAAGCCTCTTACTAGAAATGGGTGGGTTGAGTGAAGCCTCCAGAAGGAACTGTGAGCCTGCTGGCAGATTCGCTGTAGGCACCCAAAACATTGGCAGCTGGGCTTATTTACCACTTTCCTCCCCCAGGCAAGGGAATGGAAGCCTGCTCTCTGGTAAAAATGACTAGATCCAAGAAAAGCATGGAGGCTAAAAAGCTATATCTCCACATGACCACTCTTAATGATCTGAGGATCTTCAAACGTTTGAAAAAAGCCAACAAAATGAATGACAGAGAATGGAATAAACAAAAATAAAAACTCTGGGGAGGAAACTTCAAAAAACTAAATAACATCCTCAAGCAGATAAGCATATTGCATCCAGAAAAACAAAAAGATAAAGAACACATTTTTTAAGTAAGAAAAGATTCAGTGAACAAGAAGAAAAATCTTAGTAATCAAAAAATATCAGCAGAAATAATAAAAATTCAATATAATGACTCAGAAGATAAAGTTTAAGAAATCTCTCTGAGGCTTCCCTGGTGGCGCAGTGGTTGAGAGTCCGCCTGCCGATGCAGGGGACACGGCTTCGTGCCCCGGCCCGGGAAGATCCCACATGCCGTGGAGCGGCTGGGCCCGTGAGCCATGGCCGCTGAGCCCGTGTGTCCGGAGGCTGTGCTCCGCAACGGGAGAGGCCACAACAGTGAGAGGCCCGCATACCACAAAAAAAAAAAAAAAAAAAAGAGAAAAAGGTGAAGATGGTTGCCTCTTGAGATCAGAAGTACAGGGGCAGGAAGTGGTAGAGCAGGAGACTGCTGGATTATATAAACTTTACAGTATTATTAGTTAAAACTATGCACAAGTGTTACTTTGATGAAAAAA
Organism: Leucopleurus acutus; assembly: GCF_964270905.1. NCBI lineage: Eukaryota > Metazoa > Chordata > Mammalia > Artiodactyla > Delphinidae > Leucopleurus > Leucopleurus acutus. The sequence goes on from NC_139142.1 coordinate 39,239,581, forward strand.
TTAAAACGTGACTAAAAAAGCATCACATAAATTTCTAAATTACCTTATTAAAGAAATAACTTACCTCAACAAAAACTGAAAAGGCCCTTGATTTTATTTTCGCTAATGATTCTGCCCTTTCACTTCTCTGGAAGTAAAAATAAACAGGAAAGGGAAAAAGTTAAAACACACAAACACTGAGTGAAATTATGAATTCCCAAGTATTTTTTTTATCAGAAATAAGATTTGAGACAGAAGGTAGGGTAAAAGGAACTAACATTTATTGGACATATATTAAGTAAAGGCATATAAACATGCACTACTTTCTAACAGGTGCCATGATAACATCCCCATGGCTGTGGATTGCTTTCATTCAGGATTTAAGGAGGATATGAATGAAATTCCTGGTGACCAGGCCATTCCCTCCTCATCTTCCTATGCCCAAAGATGGCTCCTTGCCTCATGCACTAAGATGGATGAAAACTCTGGAGACAGAAAGCAGTAAATAGTAGCTTGTGCTCCACACTGGCTGAAAGGCCGAAAAGACATAGTATTACAAAAGCCTTACTCTGCCCCTGTCAGGACTGAGGACACCTTCCACCACCATCCTTCCCTCTCCCTGCTGAAAACTGTGAACATCCCACTCCCAATCTATAACTGATGTGGTCTTTCACAAGGTTTCCAGCAGAGAACAGGCTAGCCCTTCATAGAACCCATATTACAGAATTTTCTGAGATATGTATTAGAATACTGACCATGGCACATTATGGTTAATATACAGAATCACAGCCACACATAAAATGAAAAGAAGCTAACCAAACTATTGCCCCATAAGCAATCATATAGTGAATTTTTCTGACCTCTGACTGTTGTGAATTTCCTTCACTCTTTTCTTCTCCATCTTTAGCTTTCAATTTTAAGGATAGATTCTGAAAGATCAAAAAAGTTATATTTACACATTTACAATTCAAACCAGCTAAAAATTAACTGAAAATCGATTTCAGACCAATGAAAATCATTTACTTTAATTACTAAAAAACTAAAAGAATATTTCACAGTATCAAAACATGGTTCACCACCTGACATTAAGATCGTGGTTAGGTTAAAGAAGAGTTACAAAATTCATCAAGTAAATACCTAAATCCTCCTAACTAATGAAAGATGACATGCACTTTATTTGGTAGTGAGAAAGCTGGTTTATTCTCCTTTCCTTCAGGTTTTCAAAGGTCTTAGTAATGCTCATTAAAGAGAGTTGTTAAAAGACAGCACTACAATAGATGTTTACGTTAAGTGCCTAGGTCATTTGTGCAACCCATTTGTAGCACTTAAAATATTCAAACATTCTAAAATGTGCTCTCATTAAAATAAATGTCCAGAGAGGAAGCAAATTATTTCCTTCTTCCCAAGGCTGTTATCTCACCACTTTCCTTATTTATCTTTTCTAAAATTGAGTTTTGAGCCATCTCCCTTTATATAATCCAAAAAGTAGCAACGAATCTCTCTGAATAATGCTATATAAGATAATAATGCCTATCTAGCATTTGTGAAAACACTAACACATTATCAAACACATAGTAAGTAATCAGAAATTACTTATTTTTTCCTAGAAGTATTTAGTAAAATTAGATGGAGTAGTGGTTTCAAAAGTAAATTTAGCAAGGCCGGTCTTCAGGTTTCCGGAGTAAAAAAGTTTCTCTAGCTGAAAAGGCTAATGTGGAATATGGGCAGTTCTAGCATGAGTATTTGGATCAGAAAACTAAATGGAAGACTTGTGTTGATGCGATTTGTAAATGGATAAAGGAAGGCAGGTAGAGCACGTGAGAAACAGAAAGCACATGGTCTGTCACAATGGGAAAAGCCATCACTCAAGTCTAGCTGTCCACTGCCATGCAGCAAAGTAGGACCAGTTACCAAACCTCTCACTTTTAACAGAAGTTGGATGTCTGGAATTTTAAGTTAAGTCCACAGATATTTAAATGTTGGTAATTAATTCAAATTTTTTAAATATTAGGAACAATGCTATGCAAAGAAAAAAAAAGTATGTGCAGGCTTTGGCCCAAAGACTGCCAATGTGTAACCTCTGGAGAATGCTAAATTATAAAGATTGTAATAAATCCATGGTACACCAAGATTATTTATTCCTCTATAATTATGTATACTACATAGTGTACGTGTGAGTGTATAATGGATATTATTTAGCTATATATTATATAATTACAATTATTAATTATAATTATTTAATAATATGCTATATAATTACATATAAAATCCATTTGTAAGATTAAATAAGATCACATGGCTAATAACTGGCAAAGCTGATACTAAAAAAGTAAAGCACTCGAGATCTTAGCTTCACAGGAGGTAGCCACTAAGCAAGGCTGCCTCTCAGTCACGTATAGCCAGTCACGTATGATGCAAATGCAAAGGTGACATATCAAACAGTTACAAACCTTTCTGTCTTTGTGCCATTGCTGATGCTCCAAAACTATGTTCTTGATATTGTCAAAAAAATCATCCTTTATCAAGCTGAGGGCTTTGTCTGGATTGGATCTATCAGCTGAAATTATATGTTTCATTCTCTGATAATGGTCATGAACATTCAGCATTTCCTAAAAGTGAAACGATGAGTCCTTTAATTCAATTTTCAAGGAGAATCTTAAAGGCAAAACCATAACAAAATAAAATCACCTTCCAAAGTGACAGAGTTGAGAAGGAATAACATACTACAGTATATTGAAAATGATATAATTATGCAAACTAGTACAACATTATTAATGAAGAGTCTGCTTTCCAGAAGTATGGAATCATTGAGTTCAACTCAACAAACATTAGGCAATACACACTGTATGCAGAAACGATGGGGAGAGACTAGTAAATATAAGATTGCATTCCTAGATGTAACAAAAATGATTTATAGTATAGCATACCTTCAAGTATTACTCCTGATAACTAAGATCACATTTTTATTTCATATTGTCACATGAAGGACATTTACACAGTTCTTTATGCTCAGCTGGAAATTCCTACCTAATGACTCTCTCCCAATCCTCCACAGAGATGGGCTGACGTTCACGAATCTCAAAGCTCTGTGCCTGTCCCCATAAGCTTCCTCATTACCTCAGTGATAAGATTCAAGATTAAATGAAATAGTGATTTATGACACCATTTGAGGCATCATTTATTAGACCTTCCTCCCCCAGGAAACTCCAGACAAATGGGCAGGTATACAGGGTAAAGAGAAAGCATAAATACGGCAGGCGGACTTAAGAATCACATAAAACCAGCACTGGGACTTGGCTCACAGACCAGCAGAGAACTATACATCACAGATGGTCAACAACCTCTGAGTCATCCCCAAGATAGGCTACTCAATGCCTTTCTAGGAGATTTTGACGGACTCCATCGATATCTGTTCAAGCAATTCAAAACTGTTCAGGAGTGGCGAGTGCTCACATATGCAAGATCTTCAAGGGGGAAGAGTGTCCAGACATGGGAAGCCCCTAACTTTTTACACGGTACAATGTGCTATATTCCCATTATTTTACATGCACTACAATACAGGGCAAAGACCACTAGCTGGACCTGGTTTTGAGCCTGAATTCTGGCACCTGCTAGATTGTGGCCTTGAGCAAATCCCTCAGTCTAAGAATCACGTTCCACATTTGTACAAAATGAAGTAACGACGCCTAATGCACTATAAAAGTATTAAGTGAGCTTATACAAGTGGAAGTATTCTGTATGATGTAAACCACTATACAAAATCAAAGGATTAAGAAATAAAAGACAGTGTATGGGCTTTGGAGCTTTACACACCTGGACATTCAAATCCAGTGTCTGTGTCTTACTTTATGCAAATTACTCAACTTCTTGATCCTCAGTTTCCTTGTTTTAATTTTTATTTATTTATTTATTCTTATGGCCATGCCACACAGCATGTGGGATCCTAGTTCCCTGACCAGGGATCGAACTCGCGCCCCCTGCAGTGGAAGTGCGGAGTCTTAACCACTGGACTGCCAACGAAGTCCCTCAGTTTCCTTGTTTTTAAAACTGGGAAAATACTATCTCTTCTGCAGCGTTATTATGATGATTGGTGAGATAACATACAAAAAACATTCAGCATAGTTCCTGGCACATGGTGAATACTGAACATGTAATGCCATTAATATAATTGTAAATATAAATGAAGAAACAGATTCAAAAGTGAAATGATTTGCTAAACGTCATATTTAAGTAGCAGAGTTGGGATTAGAAGGCAGATGCCTTAAAAAAATTGTAATTATGTATGGTGATGGATGTTGACTAGATTTACTGTGGTCATCATTTGGCAATATATACAAATATCAAATCCTTATGTTATACACCTGAAACTAATATAATGTTATATCAATTATACCTCAATTTTTTAAAAAAATCAGATAATTTGATTCAATATCCTATTCTCTTGTTTTATTATACCTCCTTAACCACAAAAGAGAACTAATGAGCGGCAGAATCATGACCAGAATTCAAGTATGCTGACATGAAGACTTAATAGCATTTGTAGGCAGTAGAAGGAAAATAGAAAAGTATTAAATTTAGGGATTATCAGTGAAAATGGGTCATGGGCTATGCTAGGACAGGACAATAAAGCCAACACAGGTATTGAAGGAAAAGGCTACCAAAGATAAAGATGCCAGATAAAGTCAGGATGACTTTACACAGACTACTCCATTCTTAGAAGCTTCTAGAAATAGGCATTTCATAGCCTTGCCCTTCTGACCCTCCTCTCAAATCACCCTAAAAGATATGGCTTTGTGCATCATCCCAGCTCTGTTCTCTAAAATCTCCCATACCTGCTTGCCGACATATACAATTTATTTAACAGAGGAATCTTTAATTCAACACATTGTAGTAAAAGAGCTTAAAATGAAGAAAAAAAAAAAGTTTAGCAATGTATGTTGAAAAAAATTAACATTCTACCACTAAATTAGTCAACAATCAGAAATTACAACCAACTGGGTTCAAATCATCTTTTCATTGGGAGAATACTGATAAGAACAACATCTTACTGTTATAGAACATTCTCTGCCTCTCTCTTTATAATTTACAACAGTACTTCTTGGCAAATCCTTTCTGGTATCCCAGCATCTTTCACTCTCCGCGACGCCTATTCCAAACTTTCTCAGTTCTTGGTTCTGGCAGGAGGCCTCTTAAAGTTCAGGCTATCGGGTCTGTTTGCCTTCTACTTCTCTTCTTCACAACCAGTTATAGGAATCCATTTTCACCTCCTTCCCTAAGGTTTCAAAGGAAGAAGTGCCTTCTCCTGCTCAAGGCTAATCTCTCCACCAGGCTCTTGGTCACAGACCCACCACGTCACAGCAGGGACTGTGCTGCTTCTCTTCTACACAAACACTCCTTCTAACTGGCTCCTTACCCCAAACCTAAATATACACTCTAAGTCTCTCCAATCTCTAAAACTTCTAAATGATTCCCCTCTGCCAAAAAGACAAAATACAAATTCCCTCTATTACACAAAGTTCTTTTCTCACATTTATTTTTCTACATAATCTTCTCCCACCTCTTTCTTGCTCAGCTGCTAGAGGGCAAAGATCCTAATTCTTGTTATACTTCACGAGATGTCTGCAAATGATATATTTCCAACCCCAGTCCCAGCTCAGACAAGGCCTTTGCTATCCAACAAATAGGCACTGCAGCCATACAGAACCTTAGCTCCATCACTTCCTAACTTAATGTCTCTGTGCCTTAGTTTCCTCAACTTTAAATCAGGGGTAAAAACACCTACTTTAAAAAAAAATTAACAAAAAATTTTAAATTGTTTAAAACACCTAATTTGCAGAGATGTTAAGGAGTAAAATAATATACACAAAACATCTTGTAGAGCTCCTGCACTATACCATGTCTTTAGATATTTAGCAAACAATTTCCCTCTAACTGAGTAATTCTTACCATTTTGGGGGACATGAATACCTTTGTGAATCTGAGGATAGAGTACCTCACCCTAACCAAGCGTCCATACGTATAATAATTTTCAATACAATTTAGGGGGGAAAGGGATCCATGAACCTTTCAAGGCCATCCATGGACCCCAGATTAGCAATTCTTGCTCAAAAATAAAGTCAGTATACAGAGCAGACCCAGAGTACTTTCAAAAATCAATTTGCTATCTGAATTAGAAAATCATAGATGCAACCTAACGGCTGAAGTTATTAAAACACGGCAGCACCCAGAACACAGAGAAACATTTGAGCAAATCAAACATCTGATCCCTCTTTCATTCCTGATATAGGAAAAGACTGAACAGGGCTCAGGGGAAAAGCAGTAACATTTACTAAGAAGAGTCTACTATGTGCTATAGGCCACACTGAGCACTCTTCAGGTACAAGTTGGTCTCGATTCTTACAACTGGATGAAATAAGGGTTGCAATCCTAATATTAAAGAGGGGGAAACTAAGGCTCAAAGAAATGAAAAACACATGACTAAGGCCCCCACCTGCTCGTGCTCGCTCTGCGCACCCTCTGTGTACGTATGAATTCATTCTTTTGAAAAGAGAATGGATCACTGATCAGAAGGCTGCAGCCCTTTAGTGAGGTTTTGTTTTAACCTCAGGGCAACATTTCCTCTCAGGTAGAACTCTGTATCACTACTTATCAATGCAAAAGAAGATTTTTCTCAACACCGCACAACTCAAATAAAATACCAAAATATATTAGATGGAAAAGCTGTTTTAAGACCGTACCCCTTATCCATTATTCTTTTTTTTTTTTTAAATGTATTTATTTATTTATGGCTCTGTTAGGTCTTCGTCACTGTGTGCAGGCTTTCTCTAGTTGTGATGAGCGGGGGCTACTTTTCATCGCTGTGCGCAGGCTTCTCATTGTCGTTGCTTCTCTTGTTGCGGAGCACAGGCTATAGGCGCGCAGGCTTCAGTATTTGTGGCACTTGGGCTCCGTAGTTGTGGCTTGTGGGCTCTAGAGCGCAGGCTCACTAGTTGTGGCACACAGGCTTAGTTGCTCTGCGGCATGTTATCCATTATTCTTGACTTCAAATTTTCGTTTCACCGAAATAGCTTCACTGTTTTCAGTGGTGGGTTTTTACACAAGCATTGTAAAAAGGAACTTAGGAAATGAACACATATTATTAAAAAAAATAATGTCACTAAATTCTTGTTTTATGACCTATCTAAAGTCAAATACAAATGGTGGTTTCAGTATTTGAATCTAAATATCCTTAGTCCAAGACAAGTCTTCTACATCTTTCTGTTTCTCACTGTGTTTCAAGATTTATTCCAGAAATTTTGATATATTTAGGATGTAACATTCCTGACACTTCAGAGAAAGTAATAGCATTCTATGATTGGTTAAAAGCATTAGAAAAGTTTTCAGTATCCAGTAGGTGAAGGTATAACCTCAATATGTAGTTAATAGAACAATTTTTTAAAAAAATTCAGGAACATAAGAACAAATTTACCTCTAGTACATCAGAAGTGATAAGTTTCATCACATGATCACTTGGGTCCTTAAAGTCTTCAGTAACTTCAGGTCGTTGAATTTTTTTCTTCATTCTGTATGACAGCTAAATAATAATGAATGTCTTTAAAATAGATGTCTTTTATAAGATATATTTTAAGTACTGAAATAAGTAAGTCAGCAGCAAAAACTGTCTATCAGTAAACATGGATGAAAAAAAAAGCAGCTCTAAGTATATATTTATTAAATAATCCATGTTTCAAAGACTGTTAAGACTTTTGAAATAATGCAACTTGTGAGATTTTAGTTCACCGACCAGGGATTGAACCCAAGCCCTCGGCAGTGAGAGCGTGGGGTCCTAACCAATGGACTGCCAGGAATCCCCAACACTGTTTCCTATTTTAAGAAGCCTTTCTTCGAGTATTGGAAACTATATAATAGTCTTTCCACTTTCTGGAGACTTAGGTACTTTATGGACAATAAAGCATAATTTCTTATTTTGAGAAACAATCTATTTTAGATAACATACCAATGTAGGCATTGCTGTAAAGTGAAATGCTCTGTCTAGTCGTAGCTTCCTAAAAATATAAGCTGCATCAAAATGTTGTGCATTTATCAAATCTTGCTGAAATTTTAAAATTTCATCCCAATCCTTCACGGCAACTCTAATCTGCAAACAAGAGGAATAAAAAAGTTGTTAGTAAATGTAAATCTTTTTTCACAAATGTATTATAATTTTGAAGCACTGGCATTTCTATTTAAATCAGTTGGTTGTGAAAATATTGTACCTGTTTCATATTTCTGCTGGAAGAAAACAACTCACCGAATATTACCTTTTGTTTTGGTTGACACAGTTGGGTGTTATATAATCCATACAGCAGATACAAAGCACAAACTCTGATTTGGAAGGTGTATGGAGGTAAAAAATATCTCCAAGCCAAAGCCAAAGCTTCCTTTGTAAACGCGTTCTTTTCTAAATTTCTCATTCTACCACTAGAAAACAAAGAGAAAATATATTATGGCTGTGAAAAAAAATAACAGAAGAGGTATATAGTTGTTTAAATAGCAGCTGCTAGAAAGTGGATGGGCATTCCACATCTGATCCTTTCATGATTTAAGCACGAAGACCTAATTTTCTGCTGTGCTTCTTACACTGAGACACTAGGTAAACATGATGCATCTTCCTAAAGCATCAAATTTATTGCTGAACTGGGAGCAAAAGGAGTGGGGTTATAAATTATCACTGGTTAATAATTTAAAATATTTAATATATAAAATAACCATGGTAGGGGGCTTCTCTGGTGGCGTACTGGTTAAGAATGCGTCTGCCAATGCAGGGGACACGGGTTCGATCCCTGATCCAGGAAGATCCCATATGCCGTGGAGCAACTAAGCCCATGCACCACAACTACTGAGCCTGTGCTCTAGAGCCCACGAGCCACAACTACTGAGCCCACGTGCCACAACTACTGAAGCCCGTGCGCCTAGAGCCCGTGCTCCACAAGAGTTGCCAACACAATGAGAAGCCCGCACACCACAATGAAGATTAGTCCCCGCTCACCGCAACTAAAGCCTGCACATAGTAATGAAGACCCAAAGCAGCCAAAAATAAATAAATATATATATTTTTTTAAAAAAAGAAAGAAAGAAAGAATTGGGGTAACCCCAGAAAATTGATTCTAAACTACCACTTTTCCCAAGGGGGATACAGTGAAAGATCATGGGTTTCAGAAACAGTAAGACACACTGGTTTCAACATCTACTCTACCACCTAGTTGCATGATCATGGAGAAATTACTTAACCTTCTTAAACCTCAATTTCCTCATCTATAAAACAAGGATAATTACTGATCTCAGAGTTGTTCTATGGATTAAATACAGCTATAAATGCATTACATTTACTACCATTAAAAAAATTAGTTCCTCTCCTTTCATTAACTGTACAACAAACAGTTCTCCATTCTCCATCCCCTACAATGTACAAACTACACAGGTAGTTATTTTACATCAACTAAGAGAAAAGAGAGAACGTTTACATTTTATTCAGCAAAACACAGAGTTTTAATCACAAGGACTCATTCATTCAGTCAATTATTTAGCCTTTTCAATATTGTAAGTATTATGCTAATGAAATACCAGATTCATCCAGTCACTGTCCTCACAGAGCTCAATCTAGTGGAAGGTAAATTTAAAAATAATAATAATAACAGTGAATATTTATTGAGCACTTAGAGTGCACTTACCATATAATCACAGTTAGTGGACTCTGATCAAATTCAGGCAGTTGGACTCCATTATCTATGCTCTTAACCACTACACTATACTGCCTTCTGAACTACACACTTATAATAAAATGTGGTTAAGTCAAGAGATAGGTCTTCCCTGGTGGCGCAGTGGTTGAGAGTCCGCCTGCCGATGCAGGGGACACGGGTTCATGCCCCGGTCTGGAAAGATCCCACATGCCGCGGAGCGGCTGGGCCCGTGAGCCATGGCCGCTGAGCCTGCGCGTCCGGAGCCTGTGCTCCACAACGGGAGAGACCACAACAGTAAGAGGCCCGCGTACCGAAAAAAAAAAAAAAATGTCAAGCGATAAAATAAGCACAAAGTGCTAAAAGAGAAAGAGGGCATGAACACCTTATTTAGTCTAGAAGGGCAAAGGAAGCCTTCCCTGAGGAACTGTCATGTGGGCTTAAACCTGAGTGAAGAATAAGGTACCCAGGCAAAGGGAGCTGGAGGTAAAGCTGTAGGCTGAGGAAACGCCTGTAGAGGGCCGCGTGCAGACGCTGCAGCAAGAAAGCGAGTGCATGGAGTGGACTGTAGATGAAGCTGCAGCGATGGGCAGAGGCCAGTCACGAAAGGTCTTGCCAGCCATGTTAGGGAATTTGAGCTGCACCCCAAGGGCAATGGAAACCACTGAAGAGTGGAAAGCAAGGATGTGACGTGAGCAAATTTGCACTTTAGAACTTCGGCGGTTGTGTGAAAAATGAAATCTATCATGCAGGGTTTTGTCTTTGCTTGTGTGTTTGTTTTTGTTTTTAAACATGGAGTTCTAAGAAAACGAGACTAGAGGAGGGCAAAAGATGGTGACCTAGGTCCGGGTGAAGCAGTGGAGGTGCTTAGAAGCAGTGGAAGAGTTTAGAAGGGCGGCCAAGTAGAGGTATACGTATTCGGGAGGAGGCCGCAAATGGAAGGAACCCAAGCCAACGAAATCGCCCAGGGGAAGCGCGCGGCCAAGTACAAGTGAGAGCTCAGGGGAGATGGAGGCAGTGTTCAGAGACTGCCGCTTTTCTCAGCCCTTCCCAGGTGCGGCGAAGCGAAGGGGAAGGAAGAAACCTGTCACGCCGCCTCTGAGCGGGGAGGCAGGCGGGTAGTGGACAAGAAACACCCACCAGAAGATGGTCCCGAACTTCATACTCCTCCAGAGGTCGGTGAAGTCCTCGAAGCGCACGCTGTCCATCTCCTGGAAGCGGCTGAGCAGCGCCTCGCAGTCTGCCTTCAAACCTGCAGTAGCCCCCATAGCTGCAAAGCTAGGACGCCACGCGCGGTCCAGCATCCGATGGTAGCCGAGGAAACCTGGCTCTGAGCCCCGCCCCCTACGACAGGACGCACACACCCTCCGTGATATCCGGCCCCGTGACGTTATATCCGGCCCCGGCAGCTCCACCTCCAGCCGGGTCCGCCCAATACCGCGCGATGTTAACTGCCCCTGCGTTGCCGCGTTTGCTTTTAGCAGCTCTGCTGTCTTAGAGGAGTAAGATGGACGTGTTTAATTTCAGTAGAGAAGTTTACATCTCAAGTGGCCTGTGAGCCCAAGAAGGATTTTAGGTCAACGTGAGGCTAGCTTATACAAATCGATATTACCCTTACTGTCCCTCTCCTTTAAAGAAATCCTAGAGTGACAGAAGTCAAGTTTTACAGCTAAGGAGGAAAAATTCCTAACCTCAAACCACCCTCACGGGGAAAGAGGATCTAAAGAGGGTTTACTGAGAAGCAGACTGGACTAATTCTCTTACAGTCTGTACCCACATAATACGGTGCTTAATGTGTGGCTCTCGTTGTATCGCTGACAGTCTTCTGCAGCCACTCTTGAGAAGCTCTTCTAAACATCTCCCCAGCACCACCACAATCTAGCAGAGTACTTAGCAGAAAGTACTGTATCGGCTTTATATATACTTAATTGATTATTTGGTTGAATTGGTCTTGTGTGTACACACCATCTCCTAGCTTCTCTCAGGAGCTAGCTATCAAGTAGTATTTTGTACCTTTCACTATTTCTCTGATTGCATGTCATGCTATTCTTATTCTTTAAGGAGAGATATCCAAAAAACACAAGGGCTTTCTGTCTGTAGATGCGGTTCAACTCACTCAACTTTCCTGATATTGATCTTTTGTAAAAAAAAAATTTTATGTAATATGCATTACAGGAAAACTTACGTAACATGTCTGAGTAAAAAGCATAGCAGGAATACAAACACGAATGTACCTTCTACCTGTATAGGAACCAGAACATGACCAACACCGATCACATCAATCTCTAAATTCCTCCTCTAACCTATTCTCCTGCCTCTGCCATTAGTTTGGTAATGACCACCTTATTTTGTTTCTCATTCTCTTGTAAATATTTTATCACACGTGTACGGATCTCTAAACAATATATTGTTTAGTTGTGGTTGATTTTGAACTTTATTAAAATGGTATTGAAATTTCTTTTCCTTTTTTTTTTTTTTTTTTTTTTTTTTTTGCAGTACGAGGGCCTCTCACTGTTGTGGCCTCTCCCGTTGCGGAGCACAGGCTCCGAACGCCCATGGCTCACGGGCCTAGCCGCTCCGCGGCATGTGGGATCTTCCTGGACTGGGGCACAAACCCGTGTCCCCTGCATTGGCAGGCGGACTCCCAACCACTGCGCCACCAGGGAAGCCCCCTCATTGTAGTTTTGATTTGCATTTCTCTAATGATTAGTGATGTTGAGCATCCTTTCATGTGTTTGTTGGCAATCTGTATATCTTCTTTGGAGAAATGCCTGTTTAGGTCTCCGGCCCATTTTTGGATTGGGTTGTTTGTTTTTTTGATATTGAGCTGCATGAACTGCTTGTAAATTTTGGAGATTAATCCTTTGTCCGTTGCTTCATTTGCAAATATTTTCTCCCATTCTGAGGGTTGTCTTTTCGTCTTGTTTATGGTTTCCTTTGCTGTGCAAAAGCTTTGAAGTTTCATTAGGTCCCATTTGTTTATTTTTATTTCCATTTCTCCAGGAGGTGGGTCAAAAAGGATCTTGCTGTGATCTATGTCCTAGAGTGTTCTGCCTATGTTTTCGTCTAAGAGTTTTATTGTGTCTGGCCTTACATTTAGGTCTTTAATCCATTTTGAGTTTATTTTTGTGTATGGTGTTAGGGAGTGTTCTAATTTCATTCTTTTACATGTAGCTGTCCAGTTTTCCCAGCACCACTTATTCAAGAGGTTGTTTTTTCTCCATTGTATATTCTTGCCTCCTTTATCAAAAATAAGGTGACCATATGTGTGTGGGTTTATTGATGGGCTTTCTATCCTGTTCCATTGATCTATGTTTCTGTTTTTGTGCCAGTACCATACCATCTTAATTACTGCAGCTTTGTAGTATAGTCTGAAGTCCCGGAGCCTGATTCCTCCAGCTCCGTTTTTCTTTCTCAAGATTGCTTTGCTTATTTGGGGTCTTTTGTGTCTCCATACAATTGGTGAAATTTTTTGTTCTAGTTCTGTGAAAAATGCCATTGGTAGTTTGATAGGGATTGCATTGAATCTGTAGATTGCTTTGGGTAGTATATTCATTTTCACGATGTTGATTCTTCCAATCCAAGAACATGGTATATCTCTCCATCTGTTGGTATCATCTTTAGTTTCTTTCCTCAGTGTCTTATAGTTTTCTGCATACAGGTCTTTTGTCTTCTTAGGTAGGTTTATTCCTACGTATTTTATTCTTTTTGTTGCAGTGGTAAATGGGAGTGTTTCCTTAATTTCTCTTTCAGATTTTTCATCATTAGTGTATAGGAATGCAAGAGATTTCTGTGCATTATTTTGTAACCTGCTACTTTACCAAATTCATTGATTAGCTCTAGAATTTTTCTGGTAGCACCTTTAGGATTCTCTATGTATAGTATCATGTCATCTGCAAACAGTGACAGCTTTACTTCTTCTTTTCCAATTTGGATTCCTTTTGTTTCTTTTTCTTCTCTGATTGCTGTGGCTAAAACTTCCAAAACTATGTTGAATAATAGTGGTGAGAATGGAAAGCCTTGACTTGTTCCTGATCTTAGAGGAAATGGTTTCAGTTTTTCACCATTGAGAATGATGTTGGCTGTGGGTTTGTCATATATGGCCTTTATTATGTTGAGGTAAGTTCCCTCTATGCCTACTTTCTGGAGGGTTTTTATCATAAATGGGTGTTGAATTTTGTCAAAAGCTTTCTCTGCATCTATTGAGATGATCATATGGTTTTTCTCCTTCAATTTGTTAATATGGTTTATCACACTGATTGATTTGTGTATATTGAAGAATCCTTGCATTCCTGGGATAAACCCCACCTGATCATAGTGTATGATCCTTTTAATGTGCTGTTGGATTCTGTTTGCTAGTATTTTGTTGAGGATTTTTGCATATATGTTCAGCAGTGGTATTGGAGTGTAGTTTCCTTTCTTTGTGACATCTTTGTCTGGTTTTGGTATCAGGGTGATGGTAGCCTTGTAGAATGAGTTTGGGCGTGTTCCTCCCTCTGCTATATTTCTTCCAGAGTATGTTGACTGTTCTTGGACCTTTGCTTTTTCATATAAATTTTAAATTGAACTTGTCGAATTTCTCTAATAGTACCATTGGGATTTTGATTGAATTGCATTAAATCCATGTCACTTTGAGAAGGATAACATTTTTATCATACTGAGTCTCCCTATCCTATAAGTATTTTAGTAATCTTTAGCATCATCAATAAAGTTTTATAATGTTTCCTGCATGTGGATCAATTCCCTGAGCCTATGCACACAGCCACAGTGTGATGATAGTGGTTTTAGCAGGGCTCTCTTTGACTGTCTCTTGCCCTGGTCTTTCTGTTAAGCTGTCTGCCTCTTTTGGTATCACACCCAGCTAGTAGACTCCACTAAATGCCAGCTGATTGTTCTACTGCTTTTGACAATGTTCTACTGCTTTTGACAATGTCCTGGGGCATGAACTGCTTCAGAGTTCAATTATGTTTAGGTTCCTTTGCAGAGATGGCCATTGAATGCAGTCTTGAGGTTTGTTCTGATCCCAGAGGGCTCTTCTTAGTTGTCTCTTTCTCGGGCTCTCTCTGGTAAACTAGCTGGTCTGCAGTTTAGCTTCTTGCTGCATGGAGCTACCAGCCTCCTCTTAATTACTTGCCACCAAAATATGCATTGTTTTCAAGAGCACCTTGAAGTTTGAATTTTCTCACACTCTTCCAAATAAAATCAGTTCCTCTGGGGAGAACTTCAGAGTTCTCTGTTTTAGTGGACTTTTCTCTCCCCCTGGGCAAAATCTCTGAGCCAATGCTCAAGCTGGGAACGGGGACTGTGTGCCACGTCTTTCAGAGTGATACCCCTGCTTTATAAGCAGGGTTCTGGAAGGGGGCATTAGCTTCTGCCTCTCAAACTGCCTCTCCTGGCATGGAACCCCCATGTGAGCTGTGTGAGCTGGGGCGAGGGTGGCTGGGGTCTCAGCACTCATAGCCTCCTAGATCTGGGATACGGCCTCTGTCCTATGAACAGTGTCTGAAAGGAAGAAAGGAGTTCCTAATCTCTCCAATCTGCAGGACGTACTTATCTCTAATTTAACATTTGCAACATGAAGCTAAGGAGGATGAGAAATGCTGGCAGCTTGGCTCTCCCAGGGAGATCCATAGCATTTTTACTAAGATCTGGGGGAAGAGTGAGCTCCACCTTCTTGGCCATGCCCGCCCAGAGTGGAGATTTTGTCATACTGAGCAGGGTGCGGGAGGCAGCAGGTCATGGCTCAGGTGCCACTGACTCTTGCTGTTCCTACCAAGATTTAGTAGGTTTTGTTGAATAAATGTTTCTTCAACTGCTGTATTCCCTTCAAACGATTTCAAGAAACTTTAAATTGTTGTTGTCTAAAATGTTCACCAGTTATCGTTGTTTCACGGGGTAGTAAGTCCATAGGGCTCCTCATACTGCCATTTTCCTGGGGATGCGTTTAAAGGCAACTCAGGTTTTCAACCATCTAATGTAGAACAACTCACCTCAAGAAGATAATTAAAATTTTAGTGTGATAAACATGAATGAGGTGAGCACAGCACAACATGGGAACACCTAGGAGAAACTCCTAACCAGTCCCTGAGAGGATAAGCTTTCTAAAGTAGAACTGAATTGTGAAAAATCAGGGAAAGAATTAAGAAGATGAAGATGAAAATAGGAAGAGTGCTGCTGATGCAGAAAAAAAGCAAGTGCAAATGCGCAAAGAGGAAGAGAGAATGTTAGGAAGTTTTATCACTGCAGCACTGGATGCAAAAGAAAGAAGTTGTAGTATTTGGAAAAATAGGCAGGAGATCCCAAGGTCTGGAATGCTTTGTGCTGGGAGATTCCCGCCCCCCCGCCCCGAAATTCTTAGTGTTCTTGTACATTCTGAGCCTTCTGAGTGAAGATGCTTGAATATAAGTCCTAAAGACAGAAAACTCTGAAGAGGTTTAGAGACTTATCTCCCCTGGAGCCATTTGTTTGCATTTCAAGGCTGTAAAGGAAAGATAGAGACCCTCCTTTCTCCCCTCCCCACAGAGAAATTTGTTTACATTCCTTAGATGGGCAGATGTGCCAGCTGCTGCATGTAAGCGCCAAGTCTCATAATTTGAGGGTTCCTCTCTTGTAGTACAAAGCCTGCTGCACATACAGCTGAATATCTGGCCCTCACTGTGTAGCCTGTGGGGAATTGGGGCACCAGGGAACCAGAATTAACAAGCTCTATGAATAATAAATGGTCGGTTCTCTGGTCTAGAGGTCTGGTGTTCCTGTGTGTGTGTGTGTGTGTGTATCAGACCCTCACTTTTGGACTTAATACCAAATATAAAAGCATTTGAACTATCAGCTAAAGACAATCAATAGCTATGAATATTTTTAAAAATCTGTTTTCTGTTAACAGAAGTAATCATATTTCCTATACAATATTATAAAGATACAGAATTTATTAGTCGTAAAAGTCTTCTGATACTCCATCCCTCAAGGACAATTACTATTTTACATTCAGAATTTTTAAGTATGGAAATAACATAACCATAGTTTTGTTTTTAGGAAGATTGGTTTAGCAACAGTGCAGTGCAGCAGGGATGGGGCAGATAACAGGGGAGGTATAGGAAACCCAGGCAAGAAAGGATGAGGCTGTATTAGTGGACATGTAGAGAATGGTGTAAATTAAATACCTAGAAAAAAAAAAAGACTGTGTCACTTACTTTGACGATTTGATAACACTAAAGCATTACTGTTTAAAGTTTTAGGTGTAATAATAATATTGCGGTATGTCAAAAAAAAGAATATAATTTTTAGAGATACATACTGAATTATTTACAAATGAAATTATATGATGTCTAGAATTTGCTTCAAAATAATGGGTGGGGAAGGGAGGGATGCGTAAAGGTACTGATGAAAAAAGCCACGAGTTGAGATTTTTGAAGCTGGTACTGCGGCTGATGCTGGATAAGGCACCCAGATGTCTCAGGAATGACTTACTCTTCTGGCTGCTGGGAGTGCAGCAGCAGGTGGTCCTCAGCTGTCAGTCCTGCTTGGGGGTTGTCTCAGCGGAAGAAAAGCGCCCGCATTAAAGGTCATTTCTTCTCAGGGCAGCCCACATTCAATGACTGATCACTGTAGGGGCCTCAGCCCTCTCTGTAACTTGGTACCCTTCTCAAGGGCTATCCCAGGTCCACACCTCCCATGTGGCTGCTGAAAGCCTCTGCTGGGACTGCATCTCAGCTCAGTTTCTCCCTCTGCCCACTTCTGCTTTTTCCTGTCCGTGTGTTTTTCCTTAAAACACTCCCTGATAAATGTCGGGCAATCTCCATCTTGGAGTCTACTTCCCCAAGAACCCAAACTGCAGAGACACTTTGACATCATTATACTATTCTCTTTACTTTTGTACATGTTCAAAAGTTTCCATAATGAACATTTAAGAAAAGGACAGCATCAGACTGGTTGTGGTGGATAAGGGTAAAAGTGACAAGTTTTGTCTAGGGCTCTGATTTTGGAGACTGGGTGGCGCCATTCACTGAGCAGGTGATGCAGGAGGAAGAGCCATTTGGAGGGCATATGAGGAGTTAGTTCTTGCTTTTTTTAGGATTTTACTTTTTTTCATCATTTTAATTTATTTTTTAACATCTTTATTGGAGTATAATTGCTTTACAGTGGTGTGTTAGTTTCTGCTGTATAACAAAGTGAATCAGCTATACATATACATATATCCGCACATCTCCTCCCTCTTGCGTCTCCCTCCCACCTCCCCTATCCCACCCCTCTAGGTGGTCACAAAGCACCGAGCTGATCTCCCTGTGCTATGCGGCTGCTTCCCACTAGCTATCTATTTTACAATTGGTAGTGTATATATGTCCATGCTACTCTCTTACTTCGTCCCAGCTTACCCTTTTCCCCACCCTGTGTCCTCAAGTCCATTCTCTACATCTGCGTCTTTATTCTTGTCCTGTCCCTAGGTTCTTCATAACCATTTTTTTTTTTTAGATTCCATATATATGTGTTAGCATATGGTATTTGTTTTTCTCTTTCTGACTTACTTCACTCCATATGACAGACTCTAGGTCCATCCACCTCACTACAAATAACTCCATTTCATTTCTTTTTATGGCTGAGTAATATGGGGAGTTAGTTTTTGAGAGGCCAAACTTGACATGCCTGTGGGGAGCAGTCTGGCCTGGACATGGACTATCAAGCTAGAGGTAACTCTAGGTAATGATGATGATAATGAGTTATATTACCTTGGTAATAACTCTAGGTAAGGTAATGATGACTTAGAACATCTTTAATGACCAATACAAACTTCACTTGTGTTTGCCCAATTATAGCTGAACGTGTTAGAACCTCGTAGAATGGGAATTAACCCATTGATAGCAGGCACCACATTCTAGAATATTTCTATCACCTACAGGTCTCAGAATAACCCTTAGTCTGTTCAAGCTGCTAAAACAAAACACCATAAACTGGGTAGTTTACTCCTCATGGTTCTAGAGTCTGGAAGTCGAAGACCAGAATACTATCACGGTTAGTGCTAACTGGTGAGAGCCCTATTCCTGGTTGCAGATTCCTAACTTCTCATTGTATACTCACTTGGCCAAAGGGGCGATGGAGCTCTCTGGAGCCTCATCAACAAGGGCACAAATCCCATTAATGAAGGCTCCACCCTCATGACCTAATCACCTCCCAAAGTCCCCACCTCCGAATACTGTTACCATCTTGGAGGTAAGGTTTCTACATATGAATTCTGAGGGACCACAAACATTCAAAACATCACAAACATCTTAGACTCAGTCAACCCTCGGTAATTGTTCTTTGAATAAATGGATTTCATTGGAGAAGCTAGAAAATGGTCCTGTTTTCCCCATTCCATTCCTCTGATCATTTCTTCTCTGGTCTCTGTCACACAAGATCCTCTCCTACCTTCAATCATGTGAGTTGTCCTTGTGCAAGCAGAGTGCAAGGTTTTAGGAAACATCAAAGATGAATCAGATGGGAACCTCACTCTGAAGGAACTAAGAGTTTGGTAGGGGAGATAAAACATGCATAAATGAGCACAGAACATTGAAAAAAAGAAAGAGAAGTAAGAAAGCAGAAGGACTAAAGGTGAAGTTCACAGGGATGGCAAATACCTGCAGTTGGATTTGCCTACAAAGAGGAAAAGCATCTACCCAGGCTGTGCTGGCTCCTCTCTAATTTGCGATGTTCGTAGCTTACTTCATTTAGGTTTTTGCTTTAAATACTCTACCAGTAGGCTGGAGAATTAGGCAACAGCTTATAATGGCTTACCCCAAAGCTTGTCCAGTACTCCTATTAGAGTATGTCATAAGCAGTTGTGTGTGGAACCATTAAAAAAAAAAAAAAAGCCATTTTAAAGAGCCAGTAATATTATCCAGAAATATATGGAAAGGATCTCTACATAAAAATGTTTCATGTTTTAATATTTCAAAGATCTCTAAAAAATATGACTTAACAGCGTCCTAGACTACTTGTCAGGCTATATATGATGTTTCTCAATTTTAAAAAATGCTTTTGTGATTAACATTAAAGAACCCTACTCCTCCAATCCCCTGGCCTCTTCTCCTCCGTGAAGAATCACCAGTTTACAATGATTTATTAAGCATCCGTAAGACCAAAAGAGTTGTAGTATTCTCCCTAAATAACACCTATCTAATTAAGTACAAACACGGTGACTGAGGCTACAGTTCAGTTTTTATTAGGAAAAAAATATTTAGAACACCTCGGCCACTTGTTTTAAATGTTAAAATTAAAAGAGAATTTTTAATGTCCTACTTTTTAGGAAATTCTATTTGAGAAAACACGAACAATGGATTTTCCTGAGAAAAAACAATTTAAAATAAAATATAAGATGTAGTCAGCTGTGTATATACAAATCGAGGTTATTTATTCTAAACAATACCTAGCTCCGTACTTTACAACAAACTGCGCAATCATAACCTAATTACAGGAGACTAAATTTAATGCCCCAAGCTTTTCTGTTTTCCAAACTCACCTCCCTTCTTTCCAAAAAGATTATCTTCTCCCAAAGGATTCTCAGGGTGCAGACACACAATAAATTCAAAAAACACGACAAGCAGAACAAAACAAAACAAAACAAAACAACAATAAAAACCCACCCGGGGCAGCTAGTTTCCATTTAATTACTTAATCAAGCATATCTCAAAGTGCTTTATTTAAAATAAACGAAGCCTTTGAGTGCCTTAGGGGTAATATGTTGAAATGTACACATAACGTCTCTGTTTTTGGTAAGATTAGTAGATAGGACTAATCTTTTTAAACTGCTGCGTAGCTACGCAATCTGTTAGGCGACCCCTCGACATTTCTCTGTTCTACAGAGCACAGCTTAACACTCCAAAGCATCTGCTTGGGAGTTCGGAAGACAGCTCTACCTACAGCAACACTTCACTTCTCCTTCCCTCAAATCTCCCCCCGCCCCCCAAACTCCAACATCCAAAACGGCCAAGTTTCAGGAAGGGCTGGCAGCCGAACCGAGCAGATCACGGAAGACAAAGGGCAGCGCGGGGCCCACGAGCCCCCTCCGGCCCTTCCGTCCGCGCGCGCGCGCGCATTCTAAAGCCGGGAGGGGCGGTGCCTCCACATGCGCTCCCACACGTAGGCGGGAGCCCGGAGCAGCAGCCACACGCGCCACTCTTGCCGCCTCGCGCCGGCCCCCAGTCCCCGGCCGCGGGCGGGGCCGGGGCTGCGGTGCTGAGCCCCAGCACGTACTGGGGCGTGGCCTGAAGCGCGGCGGGCGGGGTTTGGAGAAGTTTCTCCGGGCGGCTCACATTTCACATCGTCATCATGTAGGCACCAGGGCTCCAGGGACAGAAGTGGTGCCGGTCCCTTCCGCATCCTTGCTGTTCTCCCCGCTGAGGGTCTGATCACTGCCGCTCTCAGGCACTTGTCTTTCCTCTCCGTGCCGGAATGGAGCCAAGACAAAGGAATAAAAGAAATTAAATAGTACAAGGAGATCGGGTGTCTGAGCAGCGTCTTGGATAATGCCGTCCACTACAGGTAAGAATAAAAATTATGTCCAAACCTCTTAAAGATGTGAACACAACAAAGCTCCGAAGGTGTTCATAGGAGGGTAGAGGTAAGGTGTAGTTTTTGTTTTACAGGGAGACTTTCACTTCACATCCTACAGATTGAACTAATTCTCTGTAAAATGATCTGGGACAACAGGCTCAGCGCTATTTAAAGGGAGGAAATATGAGCAAAGTGGTTAGTGGCAGACTTAAAAAACACCCCAGTAAAATTGTTTTTACATTTTTGTTGGTTCCACATAGCAACATGTTTGCAAAGGTTTTATTTAACCAAACACCGTTAAAAAAAAAAGATTTTGTATTATTTGCAACTTGTTTTTGACGTTGCTACATTGGAAATTTGAACTTTTGGAATGTTGACGTTTCTGCAAAGCCAGTAACTTTAAGTTCATCATTTTTGCATTTTAGAGGTTGTAGGGGGAAATCAAACTTTAGAATGGTAGCTGTGAGGTTAATACAAACTTAAAAGAAAATAAACGTGTCTAGCATGCTATTAAATCACACAGCGCTGACAGAACCATACCATATATTCATCTGGCCTTTTAGTTTATCAACATGCATTTCATATACCACCTCATTTACCTGAGTTAATGTCTCCGTAACCACCAAAATCTCTAGCTCAAACTCAAAACCCACTAAATAGCACCAGAACACCTCTTTCATTCATTTCCATTTGCCTTGCCATTCCTCTCATAGAACATCCCCTCAGTGTCCTCTATGATTTCATTACACTCACTCTCAGGGGACACCCACTCTCAGTTCCCTACACCCTCATTGCTTTCTATTTGCCATTTAAACAGTTAATGGGAAAAGGGGTAAGGTTCTACTGGACTGGCTAGCACTTCACCAGCTCAGACACTCTGAATCATAGGCCATCTCTCCAAGACTGTTTTCTCATCTACATAATGAGATACAGGTACTATTTCATAGTGTTTTTTTGAAGATTGTGAGATAACATGCAAAATGCTTAGCACAAAGTCTAGCATATAGCACTTAAAGACATTAGATTCATTTTAACTCCTAATCTAAAAGAAGTCGTACCTACCAATGGTAGGCTCCCTGGGGAAATCTTTTTCAGTTCCAGAGTTAATAGTGAGGCTTAGAACAAATGAACAAAATACACTAAGCTCCTTTGCCATACTTTCTTCAGATGTGAAAATAATACTGTGGTCATTCACTCACAGCACCGCCAGAGGAAGAAGTATAGGCATTCATCAGGAAGGGAGACAATACAGGACTGTAGCTGCTGGGGTAGAGCTATACTTGGCTAAAGGCATTATAAAGACATTTGTTACGGTCTCAAAGAGGCTGGCACAATGCTGGGAGGAAAGGCTGGTTCTGCTATTTAAAACAGCTTCAAGCACTCCAGGGGACTTATTTTCTGAATGACCAAGGGGTGGATACTTGTTTTCTCCCAGCTTTACCATCCTTTAAAGTGGCTTTCTCATCTAAATCATTGCTCCACAAGTCATTTTCCTACTCGTGGTCATTACAGATCTGACCATTAACTAATAATTGAAAACGATCAACTTCTAGATTTCAGCTTAAGTTAATTTGCTAACAAAATGAGCAGAATTTTAAATTTCAACCCGGGAATATTAAGCAACTACTTTATTCTAAAATACCACCTCTAGTACTATCTGTAATTAAATGCAGAAGCACTTTGGATCATAGTATTTGCAGTGAAATATGCCCCTAAAAACTTAGATTGAGTCTTAATATTGTAAACTTTTGTTCCCATATTTTCATGTAACTGTAATCAGATTCTCTTCATTCTCAGATAAAAACAGCCTCCTAAGATCTGTGGCTTAATTTTGTCCAGGATATTTTGTTCCTCTAACCTCAGGATACAGGGCCTAAGGCTCTGGCACTGCCTATGTAATTTGTCCATAAAAATAATTTGCTGTTACTTCTAGGAGCAGGGATTCACTATCTCTTATTATATCTTTTTGTGCTGTCTGATTTTTTAAATTTTAAGTGGGAATGTATTACTTTTACAATCATAAAAGAAATAACGCTATTTCATTTTTAAAATATAGGGAAAAAAGCTATTTAAAAAATTTTAAATATACAGTATCATTAAGACAAAAACAAAGCAACGTTTTTCTAGTTTCATATTAGAGTCAGAAGACCTAAGTTTAAATCTTCAGTCTGCCACTTATTACCTTTAAGGCTTGGACAAATCCTTTATCATTTGAGGTCTAAATTTCTTTATCTGTGAGTGACAATAGATTGGAGATCTTTAGAGCAGGGGTCCCCAACCCCTGGGCCACAAACTGGTACCAGTCCGTGGCCTATTTGGAACCAGGCCCACAACAGGAGGTGAGCGGCAGGTGAGCGAGCGAAGCTTCATCTGTATTTATAGCCGCGCCCCATCGCTCGCATTACCGCCCGAGCTCCTCCTCCTGTCAGCATTATGGTGAGTTGCATAATTATTTCATTATATATTACAATGTAATAATAATAGAAATAAAGGGCACAATAAATGTAATGCGCTTGAATCATCCGAAACCATCCCCCACCCCCCATCCATGGAATAACTGTCTTCCACGAAACCGTTCCCTGGTGCCAAAAAGGCTGGGGACCGCTGCTTCAGAGGAACTTTCTAGCCCATACAACATTATGTAACTATAATGTTCAGGATTTGCTTCATTCATCCCATTCATATTAGAACATTAAAATTTTGTTTTACTTTAATAAATTAAAGGTTCATAAATGACAAGTTTCTTTTCTAAAAGCATACTTTTCACAGTGGAACATTACGGTTTGTTATTATTTAACATTACATTTAGGGACACAGTATAACTTAAGGTGATGGCAATACGATAAATGTAGAAATAAACAAGAGTAATGTAATATTCATAAAATACTTAAACTGTTGGTAAACAATATTATGAGTTGGAGGTGTTAAAGCAAATATTGTTTTAACATAAAAGCTGATCAAAGGGGGCCTGGTCCACAGAAGATGTTTATTTGATGTAACAAAACAATACAGTTAGTGTTAGATCCAACCACAAAGAGCAAAAGGAATGAAAAATTTGTACAATGCACATAGAAAAACAAGATGTTTACTGTGACAACTATATATTTCTAAAATAATGCTTTTCTAAAATTACTCAATTATTGAAATCTATATGAAAACAGAATGATGTTAATAGCGACAAAGTGCATAAAACCAAACATCAAATTTCGAGCAAATTAACATACTAGGCAATTTTGCTAACAAAGCATGATTTTTTTCTTGTTCACAATCTGCTCAAAATACCTTTATACCAACATGGTGGGCAGAACATTTAGGTTTAATATCAATTACACAATATTAGCATAAACTTCCACAACTACAGATAGGGTATTGTTTTCTTTTGAGCTGGCAAAGTGACTACAGAAACATCAGATCATTTCTCTGAATTGAGAATTTTATCCAAATAAATGCCACATACCTTCCAGATATATGCATATCTTTCTATATCATGTAAATGGCTTTACCCATTTAAATAATAAACCATACAAGCATTTAAGAATCATTATTATATGATTAACAATGTCATGTTCCAGGTTTAATAATTTCATAGGCCAAAAAAAATTTCTTCTTAAAAACTAGTTTTATAAATGCAGAATATATTGCATGAGTAACTGCTGGTATTTTTTTAAGAAAATATATTGTGCAATTGTGGCTACCATGTACTGCTGGCAAATCATTACTGTTTATGTAAAATGTGAAAAAACTGAGTAAAAATTTTTCAAACTCATCATGATGAAAGGTTACTTGCCTTCTTAAAAAAAAATTACATTGGCATCTTATTAAAAATAATTCGATAAGGGACAAACTCCCTAGCCCAAAATAAATAAATAAAAAGGTGCATTTTAAAAATGATGCTACTGCAATGCAATGGTTTAAATACCAAAGAACTGTGAAAATGTGCTGTGTGTGATCTGGCATTAAGGAACATACTAAAAAAGAGCATTAATGTAAATTAAGTAGAAAGGGGATCAAAACTGAACTAACCAAGTTTGTGCAGTATTTGTAGCCAGGCTTCTAAAATTAGATATAGAAAATATAAATAGACTGCTTTAGGTAATGAGCCACCAGTGTCCAAAAAAAGGAATGAGATTATGAAAAAGCTCAGTTAACTTGATCCAAAGCTCTGAGTAATTCTTCACCCTGCAGTAGGTTTCTGCTGCCTTGTATAGGAGCATTAACTTCACAATCATAACTGGTCAGCTGTGGTAATCCACTCTCATCCATTGATTGCCCCAGCAGTCTACATGCTAAATCTGAAAAACAAAGATACTTAAGTATTTATTCATCTAATCCATGAATATTATTAAACAGCCACTATGCACTAGGTATTGGGGAAAATAAGGCAAATAAGCGCTAGAAGGGTTTTAGTCTATTAGGCAAAACCACAATCGTGTAAACAAGAAAGTGCAAAAAATTGTTACTGGTGCTATGTCACAAATGTTTAAAGGTACCTTGAAGGCACAAAGCGTGATAAACCAATTTAGAAAAAGGCATTAAAATGTGCAAGCTTCAGCTTCTATTCAATATTGATAGCACACAGACTCAGATCAAAGATAATTA
The DNA here is from genome assembly GCF_964270905.1 of Leucopleurus acutus. Classification (NCBI taxonomy): domain Eukaryota; kingdom Metazoa; phylum Chordata; class Mammalia; order Artiodactyla; family Delphinidae; genus Leucopleurus; species Leucopleurus acutus. Next base: position 39,265,401 of record NC_139142.1, read on the forward strand.
CTAAAAATTCATAGTTCCATCTTGAAATAGCTATTACTGATCAAATAAAATGCAACCTTACTTTTTAATCCTGCTAAGGAGTGAAAATCACTCTCAATTGGAGTAAAGCTCCTAACTAAAAGTTTCATATATTTTAATTCTCTTTGTGATGTTCAAGGGCAGAAAGAATAAACTAACCAGAGGGTATTAAAATAATTGTCTTTTGCTCCATTCCATTCTGTTCACTAGATTTGCATCCTTTTACGCGTTTCCAAGAGAGTGATGTAGTAGTTGCACGATCATCTGGTTGCTGTAATAATGTTCCCTAAAAACAGTAAAGTTATTTCAATTTTACTATGCTGAATTTTTTTTAAGTCAAAACTTTGAAATCAGTGTAAGTTTGCTAACAATATGTGGGCAAGATTCTTAAATACTGCCCTAAGTTATTTTAAATTCTTTTTCTTCATACTACTTCATACTACCGGTGAATTCATTTGCCGGTCATTATGACAGCTACGTGTGTAAATGCTTTCCTGTTAATTTGGTCTGAAAATATCAGTATGGATTACACCAGCACTGACTGTTCTGTGGGTAAGAAGGGAAAGTAACCTAAAGGGAAGAGAAAGAGACTTGGTGGTGACACTGGGTGTGGAATGAGGGGAGAACTGTACTTACTCAAAATGTTTGGAATTTTTACACCAAGACTGGATTCATTAAATGTTTGTATTTTTAAGAAAGAGTGTGTACAAGTGAAAAAAAACAATGTATAACTTCTGAAAATGTAACATTAGTATTTGGAAGATACAAGGAGTTACCTATATATCTAACTTAGAAATAGCACATTAGCTAGAATAGAAAAGCAAACATACTGTCACACTTACAATTCCTACTGCTTGAAAAAGTGAGCCATCATGTTCTATTTTTCGCTTTCTCTGAGCATTCTGCAAAGCTAGTATCTTTGGACTTAGTTCTTCCTCAGGAACAGTAGTTCTGAAAAATATTTTTTAATAAAATATGGTTGTTTTATTTATTTAAAAAATATCCAGTTACTTTTTTAAAATGAAATATATAATGCCTATTTTCCAACATTAAGGAATATAATGTTATACATAAGAGAACCGTCCTGATTACTAAAGTTTATTACCTTGAAAGCCCAAGTTCATTTTTTAAAACAAAATTTCCTAAAATATGCATTTCCCTATTTAGAAAATAGAACTGAACAGAACTAAATTGATGTCAAAGAGTTAAATATTGGCCTTTCATCCCACCTAATACACAGATATTCTTGGGACTACTGTAATAAAAGATTAATTTCACATTTGTGTTACGCTTTCAGTTTATAAAACATTGCATGTTCATTAGTTCACTGTATCTTCACTCCAATCCCCAAGATAATACAGGTAATATAATACACATTCTATAAATGAGAAACCTGAGGCTTGTTAGGTAACTTGCTCTGTTGCTAATTAGCTGCAGATATGGAAGTACACTGCAGGTCTCCTGATACCCAGTCTCCTTCCCAGTGATCCTCCCACTAAGCCATTTTGCCCTCAGTATTGATCTGGTTATCAAACTTGATCTGCATCTAAAATTAATACTAAATAGTGAAGAACTGTTTTATGTGTCAAGTACATCGATTTTGTTATATCTGTTTCACCTTTTCAAGAACCGCCCACCCACCCCCAACATAATCACAATAGCTCCTTGCTGTCCCATCTAGTTGAGAATGGCATACGGGTAAGGGATGTACTACTCTAACGGCTCTCCTACATGCAGTCTTGTTTTGTATTTTTAAAAAATTCTATGGAACCATCAATATATAGACAGGCAGATTTTTAAATTTTTATATAAATGTTACCTTTATTAAGCGTAACTCAGTCTATCATGTAAATATCATCTTAGTAGTAGTACTTTTAATGGTTTATTTTTAATCTTTGCTCTAAAAGCTGCAAATTGTCTGGTTTACCGTAGCACTTTGATTTTGCAAATTACCTACAGAGGTAGTAAAGAAAAAGCCTCCATATAGTTCTGAATGGTTAAGTTCATAAAGTGTTTAGTACATACTATTTTGGAACTAATGTAAAAAAAAATTGCTAAAATGACTAGATGTTTGTTGGACTTTGGTTTTGACAAGTACGTAGTTATTCAGAAAACCAAACAGCCCATGGTTCTCTGTAGCTGTAACTGAAAATTACAGATCACTGCCAATTCTACTGCTATGTTCATTCTTCTCTCCATCTAATAACCATTTATTGAAGCAAGTGCTACATGTTAGGTACTGAGTTAAGTATTAGTAACACAGAAATGCCCGAGGCACTGTCACCTCCCAGAGGAGCTCTAAAGTCGGTTGGTGATAATAGTAAAACAATAATGTTAAATACTTCTTTGTTAATTTAAAGCCCTAAGATCTTTTCCTAGCTCTGGGAAAAGGCCTCTCCTAGCATTCTAGGTCAAAGCAGTGATGCAGGGCAGGAGAATAAAGCCATAAGCTCTGGCTATGGCAGTGCTTTTTCCTATTGCTATTGATATCTGACTCAGTCTAGGCACTGTAGAGGAATCATTCCTCTCCTCCACACACTGCTCCACTGACTTGTTTCCTCTGACTACAGCCTAAATTTTAAATGTGTCAAATCCTATTACAAATTATACACAAAAATTATAACTTAAAATTTGGATAGTGTCCATATGTTTGCTCAAACTAGCTCCATAGAAGCAATGCCATGACACATGCTTATATTCTTGTTATAGCTTTTAAAAAATATTTAACCTATGATATAGCTAGTGTTCTATAAATAAAAAGGAAAAATAAAAGCAATTTATAACTATACATCAATTTTTTTTTAATGCTTATAAATATCTATATTGAATACTGAGGACTGAAGACCATCAAGTTCAATTTGGATTGGAGAACTGGAAATACCCTTAAGTTGGAAAGGTTTTTTTTCAGGTAAGCTTAAAAAGAGCTCCAAGCTATGGAGACAAGTAAGGATAGTTAATGAGTCTGATTTAAGCAATTACAAGAAACTGGGCCAATTTTTGTACATTTACAGAACTTACTGGCTGGATTTTATTTTTAGAGGTATTAGAAGACCCTTCTACTCCTACATTTAGATAAGTGATATGACTATAAAGTAATACACAAGCTAATTTAGAAATGGTTTTTTGAGTGCTTGTTTTAAGTTCAGAATTTGTACGTCAATTTTATGTTCCTTAAAGCATATATATCGGAAAGTTTGCTACATTTAGAAATAATTTACCATCATACATGTTTCCTTAAAAATAACAAACTATAACTTTAATGTTACATATAAATACCTTTGACTCAAAGCGACAGATAACACATTAGGGCTTCTTGGATGAGATTTTTCTGTCTGTTCTATGACTCCTTTTCCTGCTCTGTTTGGTGAGGCTGTCCGACTTCCAGTGTCACTATATGGTGATGTTGTGGCACAAGTAGTTTCTTTAGGTACGTGGGGAGGAGATGGAAATGCAATCAATATTTTAATGTCTTCCATACCATCTTTTGTCACTGTTTTTAATTCATCAGTGGTGGCTGTGGTAGTGTTGGTGGTTATAGGAGGTTCCTGCATTTGAGTCGGCTGGAATACTGTAATTGTGCTCGCACTTTGAGGAGTAGTAGAACTGCTTTCCAATGGTGACAACTGGTCGAAGGAACGTAACTGGAAGTCATCATCCATTGGGATATAAGGAGCTAACATCTCCAAGTCTAAATCAGTGTCCTTTAAAACAACAAATACATGAGTTTTTACAATGGCCGCACCATATAAAAGAAAAACAAGTTAAACCCAAAGCCAGTTTTGAATAATATATATAATAAACAAGTTCATATACCTGAGTGGAAAATGGATTCTTTGCTTCCGTGTCTTCAGCAAAAAGTTTCTCTACCAATTCCAACTTGAATTCATTGACCATATCACTATCCACATCAAAACAATATTCACTGGGACTGTTAGGCTGTAAAAAGAATTAATATATTTACTTTTCCCTGAAGAAGCTTACATAAATGTTTTGCTGGTTGTTAGAATGTGAAAACCTAATCTCAGAGAATACACAACAAAGTCTGTCTCTTCTATCAAATTTTATCTAACTAGTGAGAAATGAGATTTTTTGAGCTTACACTTATAATTCTGTCAATACATCCATTTCTAACTGTATGTAATATAACAGCATTTATAAGATTAAAAGATGCATTTATCTGCTTATTCTAAAGAATAAAACTCACCTAATAATTCAACTCCCAAATGGTACCTAACTGGCCAATAACCAGATGATATACTCACTGGAATCTGTGTCCTGAGAGGCCATACTGCTGTGGTGATCTACCTAAAAATCTCACAGCTACTCTGGGGGGCAGGCGAGGATAGGGCTGGAGACTTAAGTTCTTTACTTGTATTCACCTTAATGAATGCAGTACTAGTTTAGTTTTCAGCAAGAATTCTAACCAAAAAACTATAGCTATGTATTCTAAGCATAAACTTTTGCTTCCCTCATCTTAACATTTTTGTTAGATTTATTTTTTATGGATTAAAAACAAAATGACTCGAACATTTTTGTGCTAGGCAAACTGAGCAACCAGAGAGTAGGATATATTTTCTAGAAGGCTATGAGATGTGAAATCTCCTACTTTTAGCTTGCCAGTTTGAGTCAGTAAATATTTAATGTAAAATAATATACCACTTTTTTTAGGCTTATTTGAGCCTCATTTATCAAGTCATAATATTCAAATCTGAGCTGCCGTACTCATGAGCATGTTTTTAGACATAGGGAGCTCTGAAATCAAATCATTCTAGATTGAGAAATAGAGCCCTATATGATACCTTCAGTCTTGGCCCAGCCTAGCCCTTAAAGACTATTTTTATTGTTTATAGAAAAACTAGTATCAAGACAGAACTTGAATTAAAAAGTTACTAAGTAATTTTTCTGAGTAAGACTTGGTGAGACTTTCATGTTACTCTTATCCAGAATGTCAAAATAGTGATGGAAATTGTGCTAAATTGGGCAAAGAGCTTAGAGTCCTTTCCCTTTTAAGCCTTGCTAATCATAAGCCCTTTGCCACTGGATAATTCTCCAACTCAAAGGGTAATATGAATGGGCTTAGATCAGTCATAGGCACACAGTATTGTTCTCTGTGGATATCTAAGTTCAAGACTTTTTTTGTCCTACTGATATAAATACACACAGGAGCAACATATGTTTTACCTTTTGCCTTATGTTAAGGCAGCTCATTCCCATGTTCCTGACTGTCTTTGAGCCTAAAACATGGACTGAGGTCTAAGTCAGGCATAGCTTTTGTAGTAATTTTAAAAGTGCTAAAATTCATAGAAACAAAACTATGACATGTGGTTCAAATTTATATATATGTCCCTAAACATTAAAATCTGTAAGTTATCCTTTTCTTGTTCTATCATGACACCTACCTCAGGTGAACTTTGTCTGGTGCTTCCATCAGAAGGACTAGCTGGCTGATCTTGAATCTGGGGCATGGTGAAAGAAAGTTCCAGTGACTCTGGATTTGGTTCTAACTTTAATGCAACTTCCTGATTGAGTGCAGGGTCAGCACTACTTCTAAGTGGCTTTGGAGTTTCAGAGGCAGGTAATGGAGACATTGCCAAATTTATATTCTGTAATTTCTCATTGGATGAGGGGAGCATTACATCATTATACAATGGAACTTCCTCAAGTTGTTGTTCATCAGTTTCTGTGTCTGTAGGGGAAAAAATTAGTCAATTTAAAGACTATCTAGATTTCAACATATACAGAAATGTATGCCCCCTTTTACAAAAGGTTTATCTAGTTCACTCAAGTAACAAAAATGTTACCAAATTTTACTTAATCCGGAAGTCTGCAGATATTATGGTATAACCATAAGTCTAAGTTCTTTCCAATCCACTACTGACAACTTCTATAATCTATATAGCATAAAAACTCCTTCAATTCCAACCTTTTCATACCTTTTATTCATTAAAATTTAACCTAGTTTGAAATTACAGTTTTCTTTTTCAATATTTGATTTCTGGTATGACTCCTTATTTATCCTTTAATGCAACTTATGCCTACTGCAGTATACCTGCTAACTTGTGAAAAAATATGACAGTAGGCTATAGAAATAGCAGAGCTTATTAAAAGTGAACAATTAAAAGTGGGAAAAAGAAATACCTTAAAAACACTTTGAAGCACAATTTCCAACAATGTGCAAAAGCAGGAATGCTGAGAAATTACAGGGGCAAAGACCACAATGTCCAAATGATTACCAACAAAAAATGTTAAAGTTTAGGCAATTAACATAGTTTAGGCAATTAACAAAATAACTAAAGACCCACCATTGCTGCCAAAATCTAAAGATATGATTGTGTCTCCAGCAGCTGGGGCCAGCAAAGTTAAAGCATCAGGTTCCTTCTTAAGTTTATCAAAGAGACTACTTGTATCTTCTGATTCAACTTTGGTGAATAGCTGAGTCATTTTCATGTCTGAAGATTCAACTGGTTTGAGGACACATTCTGTTTGTTGAAGGGAGAAAATCAAGTCGTGCTGAATAATACCACTGTCAAAAAAGAGAGATTAGTAATTCTTAAATGAGCACTTGACACAATGTGGGGGGAGAAGGACTCTGAAATGGCCTTGTCTCTCAAAAAAATTCAAAATTCTGTTTTATGGAAAGGAACGTTTTAAGATGCCTTAAAACATCTCTCATGCCTACCTGGTCACATTCAGGGTTTAAAATACCAATATGAAATAAAGACCTATTAAAATTCACAATACAAGATAATTCAGGTATTTGACTAATTTCAATTAAGAAACTTCAGCTATTCCTTTGAGAAGATTGGTGGTGACAAAGAAATGTAACAGTCAAGTACATGTAGGACGATAAGCAGATCTTTTGTGCCCACATGTAAGGATATTGGCACAGAAGAACTCTTTGACATTCATATATGAAGCATGACCTAAGGATGGCCCTAGAATATAAAGATATATAAATGACAAAGGTCCTTCTAAGAGGGGCACTGTTTTTTCCTTGGTGGTAAGAAAATGATCTGGTGATACCACCTACAGGATAGAGTTGAAGAGAGATGATGAACAACAGCTCCATCTTCATGTTTGGCTTAATTTTATTGCTCCTTTAATCAACAAACATTAAGTGTTTACTATGTGAAATGAACTGAGGATACAAAGTTTAAAATATCTAACCCTTGCCCTCAGGAAGTTTAAAACCCATTGTGAAAGTATGTGTGCAAACAACTGAAATACAAAGTGATAGTTGCTAAAATGGAGAAGGTTTGTGTCACAGAGGCCAGTAAGCTGAAACTTGGACTCAAGTAGGATCTGTTAGACAGACTGGGATAGGGGAAAAGAAGGACATTCCAAGTGGGTGATTCTTATATAATGGGAAGGTCACAAAAGAACTCTTTTGCCTAATTTTAAAACATTAAAGGATGGTGTCAGAAGTGGCAAAAATAAAAACCAAATGATGAAAGTCTTCCTAAGAGAGGTGGCCACAGATTTTAGAAAGAAGGCTAAATCTACAAAAGCATGGGAGTACAGAAAATAATGACAAATGATGCTACGCAAGTAGGCAAGGGTTTATCTTGAGGGTGATAAAGGGATCTTTAAAACAACTCTAAGGAAAATGAGATGATCAGATATCCATGCAAGAAAACTCAGCCTGGTGGTAATGTAGAAGATGGACTAGAAGTGGGCAATTGCTTACTGAAATAGATCAAATGAAAGATTAGTTTATGATATCCATAATATTCACAAGCCAATCATCTAAGAGAAGAGTTCATGAATACACATGAGCCATGTGTCACACATACAGCCTTTTACAGTAATTTCACGTAGAATTTCAGTTAATCCTCATTTTAACCTTTTGAGGCAAGGATTCCTAAATGGATGAAATTCAGAGAAGTAAGGAGACTTCCCCAAGTCATGGAGCTAATGAGGGACAGAGGTATGATACAAACCTAACTATTCCAGGGCCAGAATTCTTCTTATAAAAATAACATAGCTGCCTTGAGATAGTTTATGCTGATAGCTGTATGACTAGAACAAATTAATCCATAGGAGATCTGGTATTTTTTTCAAAGTCTTTTAAAAACTGGGAATAAAAAAGGATGGGGATGAATAGCTACTGATGGTAATTAGTGGAATCACTAAAATAGCTGGCCTAGAAACTCAGGTCAGAATACTGAAAACCATAATTAGGTAGAAATGTGAAAATAAAATAAAATTCAGTGAACATTTATAATCTTTCTATAAAAGAAAAGAGAGTATTCAAAGACTTACTACTTGTTCCCCCCAAATATTTATTTTCCAAGCTTACCTCACAACATAATTTACACATACAATGCACTGTGGTTGAGAGTTCTTAGTGTTATATATGACAGTTGCTTGAGTTTCAACCCAGACATAGCCACCTCTTTTGGCAAGCATCCTGTACTGTCCTGTGGTGACTTGTCCTTTAGTAAACACTAGGAGTGAAAAGGAAAAGAGTCATGTAGAGAAAATAACTTTGAATTTTTAATCGAATGAATAGATGCTGAATGTTGATCATTGTTTTAGAAAAAAGGAGAAATGTTTAATAGAATCAGTTTTAACTGTTTAAATTGAGAGACAGAGAAAACACCCCAGCATAGCTGAAAATGTACCTATTTCATTCTTCTAATCCCCCCAATAAACTCCTTTCCTGCCAACCTTCACTTTAAATAAGATGAAAGCCAGGGATGAGGGACAGCAGTGACTAAAATTCCTTTAACTACTTACAGGTTGAAAGTATCAGAAATATTAGAGAATGAATAACCCTGATTCCACAGAGAACATTCAACAAAGTGGCACTGCTATCATTTCCTTAAATTCCTGCTGTAGTTTCCAGAGAACCAAAGATGCTTCAAATAGATGTGCTAGCATATTTGAATCTCAGTTGATATCATGCTGAAGTCTTCTGGCAATTTAGGCAATCTTAATTATTGATTTGGGAGAAAGTACTAGATAAATAGTAACAATGGTATCATCATGAGTATTGGGACCCTGACTGTGGACTTAGGCCCGTTTTGCAGTTCAAGGCTAATCATGCTAACTCAGTGACATTCAGGCATTCCCAATCACACTGGGAAGTCATGTTTAGGTACAGGTTAAACAGGCAATTGAGAAATTCCAAAGTTTTACTTATCATGGGATCCTCAAATAACATTCATATGAGTAAAACTGAGCATTATGTCTTACGTCAAGTGTACCTGTTTCCACTAACTAGTGCATGATGTTGATCATATTTGCATTCATTGATTCACTGAACAGTTATTTTCTCAGTGCGTTCTTTGTGCTAACCGTTCTGAATACTTAGGTAAGAATTCTGAAAATGATGCTATATTCTATGATACATATTTTTTAGATTTTGTAAAATGCCAGGGTAGTTTTATATATCATTAAATGATTCTGCTTTAACTGGTATTGGTTACAATAAATACAAAACAAAGATTTAATGACCCAGATCACTTATGAAGTGGTTTATTAAAATGTGTGGTCTAGGAAGACTGGTTAATTTTAACCAAAAAGTTAGATATATAACCAAACAGTAGAAATTGCAAGAGTTAAATAATTAGAATATCTATACTTACTATCATGATGAGTTTTGGTCAGATGATCAGAGTCCAAAGCATGATAATATTCATAAATTGAGCGGCCCAAAAGTTCTTCTGGCTCGTATCCCATCAATTCTGTAATTCTGTTAAATAAAAAATGTAAGTAAGAATAAAAATGACAGAAACTAACTAATGAAGGACATTTTGCTTCTCCAGAGTAACTGATATGCCTTAATCTTATGGACAATTGAATTTTCAAAAATAAAGAGCATTCTTCTTTGTTTAGATAAACTTATATCTCACCTATAGTAACTCTACAGTTACTAAATGCAGCACCATGCATTTCTTTAAGCCCTAAGGGTTCATCCTATTTAACCTTTTTATCTGTTACCTATTTTTACATTTTATTGTACACACTTTTGCTAATAAGACAGTTAATTAATGTAATAGATAGATATGAAGGTCTGCTAAATTAAATGATAAAAGCTTTAAAAGTAGTTAATGACATTTAATTTAAATTATAGACTAAACCCATAGCATTATTCTACCATACAACCATATTCCTTTTGTGTGTGTGTATACAAAATCAGATTCTTTATATAACAGTTCCTCTAGGCAAGGCTTCACACTTTGGGGGATCAATATCTACCACAAAATTTTAATATAGGAACTAAATAAATTCATATTTTGTTGGTTTGGGGAGATACTCTTGTACTTAGTTTTTGAAATTACATAAAATTATAGGAATTCATTTCAGATGAAACTGTGATATCAAAGTGAAAATGAACTGGAAAATAATCCATTTACCCATTCTGGTTCCCTGGCAGTTCCTTTAGAACAGAGACTAGATCTTATGACTTCCTCTAACCACAGTCTGAAATGGAGTCCATTTCATGAGAAAAAGAAAGCTGTCTTCTTAGCACCATGCTAAACAGAAATATTCTCTCCTTTTCAGGGAGCAAAACATGAGTTAAGTTCTTTGATTTCTCAGACTTTAGGATTCAAAGGACTTTCTAACTGAGGCACAAGCAGAAGTTATATAATGCACTGTATCCAAAAAACCAGCTAACTCCAGAAAACACACAGGGGAGATATCCTTCTCCTAAAAAATGTATAAAAGTAATACTGTTTGTGTTGTCATACCTTAAGGCAAGATCTGCCATAGTTTATTCCAAAATAAACAAACAGATAAATAGCTGAAAAAAACAGAAACTAAACAAAACTAAGCCAAAATCCAGAATTCTTTACTAAGGGATATCTCTAAACACATCTACACTAGGTGGCAGCATTACAAAGGAAACTACTGTTACAAAAACCCAAAAATCCTATTTCTTTAAATTATGCTTTAAAAATGATTTTAATTGGTCTCATATAGGTTATATGTTTGAATAAAACTCTCATGGAATTAAATTTTTTTCATTATTTAAACCTTTATATTCCCATATGTGCCTGGCGTTGTTCTAGATGTGAAAATGCAAAGGCAAAGTATGGTGAATTTTCTGGTGCACTTACCACAGTACTTATGAAATTATGTGGCAAGTGCAGTGATGGGAATCGTGCAGGAATCAGAGGAACCAGCCCTATCCATGATAAGGAATGGTGGCGGTGAGGGACAGCTTCTTATAGGAGACTTATGAGTTGAGTATAAAAGAGAGTCAGAGAGCAAAACCATTTCGCAAAGAAGGTACACTACAAGCAAAGCCAGAGATGAGAAAATGGTCGACACTGTACAGGCAACAAATACTCTGACGTGGTTAGCAGGGGGAAGTGGGGAGGTGAGGCTGGAGAAGTAGGCAGGAGGATCAGATTAATGAGAGCTTTTGTGTATCACGTTAAGGAGCTCTGATTTAATCAGTTGTCAATCAGTGCTTCTCAATCTGAGCTGAGGTATGTCTATCACTAAAATATAAACATCAAAATACAAACAGCATTATTTTCCTAGGTCAATTGTATTCATATTTGAGGGAGAAAGGTCAAGATAATTTAACGTTAGAGAATTACATAGCTTTTTATACCAAAAAGGGGAGGAGTGATCCAGAAAGTTTAATCAAAAAGTGTTTTTAATGGACTAGGAAACCTGTAATCTAAAGCAACTGTGCAGTACAGGATTCATTCATTCTAAGTATCATGGGGTGGGAATTAAACTTCATTTCTACTTTAGTGCCAGTTGTCGTGCCACAAACATGGTAGATGCTCAAATGTTTGAATGATTATAAGTGGAAATTAGTATAATAAATAATAGCCATTTGTGGGACATTTTGGATATAAGAAGTTTGATATGTTAGAATTTCTCAAAATTGAGTAAAATTTTTTCTATATCTTGGTTCTTAGGGGTTATAGCTGTGAGAAGTTCCTAAAAAGAGCTCTAACCAGAAAATAACAATCTCCTGGTCAGACTCAAAACCTTACTTGGTTGGTCTCTAAGCAGGCTGCCTTTACCCCTCTGCCACAACCATTTTGCTTATTTTCTAAGATAACCAGAAGGGGAATGTCACTCCCTTTCTTGTTTTCTCATTGTAGCTCCATCACTTTTCTTTCTCCCCAGCCCACCCCTATACTTCATACTGAGTTCAAAAAATAAAAAATAATTCCTAAAAAAATGATGGGCCATCTCTGTTCTATCATACATTGACATAAATACAGGCAGTAAACACCATAAAATACTTCTTAGCTCTTCTGTCTTCATTCTTCTTAAAGCTAACCCCAGTGGTGAAGCGGTCACTATGCGTACTAGGCACTCAACAAACTCCTTACAACGGCCTTTTGAAGCGTGACCCTTATTTAACAGATAAGGAACATGAGATTTAGAACAGTTAAGTTGTAACACCCAGGCCACACTATAAGTACCAGGACTGCAAGCCAGGACTGAATCAAGAATTATGTGATTCCAAAGCCAGTGCTCTGTCACATTTTCTTGTCCAGTAGGGCTGGGGCTTCTTATCCACTTCATGTTAGAGCTAAGGGCTTCAAATTGGTTTTCTCACATAATGTTCAAGTTGAAGATAATACAGATACATGTATTATACTCTAAACAAACTGATGCTCAAAGAAAAGTAGTAATGTGTCTAAGATCATCTGGATATAGGCAGCAAAGTCAGAATTTAATAGTCTGGGTACAGAACCTATGCCTTCAGCCACTGTGTTACACAGTCTTATAGTAAAAAATGGGACAACCAAGCAAATAATTACAAAAGCTGAAAAAAGGTTATGACAGAATATGTATAAGGAATGGTAGTTTTTTAAAGAAACAAGGAAAGCTCTACAAGTAGATGCAGTAGGTGGCTCTTGGAAGCTAAGTACGTGTTTGGAGTTGAGGAAGCCATCATTGCACTAAGACAATAGTGCATGTGGAGTTCTCTGGCTGCAGGGTGTTGGGGGCCGCATCAGAAGGGGTCTTCCCCTTCTCCTGATTAATTTGGAGAAGTCAGCAGGGGCCAGATCATAAATATCTTTGCTTGCCATGCTAAGAAGTTTAGATATATTGCATAGGTCTGTTTTTCTTTCAGCTTTTCAAAATGTATGTCTTCCTTTGATAAAAATCTCCTGCTCTTATAATATTTTTTATAAACAAAAGTTTTTTTGTGTGTGAAGATGAAGGGAAGCAACTGAGGCATTTTCACATGACATGATATGATTTTCACATGAGGAATTCCACTTCTTGGAAACCTGGATGAGATTAAAAGGGCACAAATCTGTTGGCAGAGATGCAGTTAGGAGACTATGGCAACAGTTCAAGCCAAAGGTAATAATAAGCTGAAGAACTCAATGGCAGGAAAGCAAGAGTGGAAGGAAGGAATGGATCAGGAGGTATATGTACATAGTAAATCTATTAAGATTTAGGAACCAACTGAGTGTAGATAATGAAAGCAAAAGAAAAGTTAAGGACGACTTCCCAATGTTTGCTGGAGTCATGTGTCTACAGTGGTATATTAATCGTGATAGGCATTAAAAGAGGAAAAGCTGTTTCTGAAGTGTTGTTTAGGGGTAGGAGTGTTTCAGTCAAGTACAGAAATATTTAGTCTATAATACAGAAGAATATCCAGATAAAAATATCAAATTGGCAATTAAATGGAAATAGTTATGAGTAGAAATTTGAGAAACAGCAATAGAAACCATGGGCAAGGATGGAGCTGCTCAGGAAAAATACGTAGGATGAGGAGATGACCAAAGACTTTCCTTTCTAATCCACAAACAGAAGTAATCCTTCCTCAAATTATGCACTGTATATCTCTAAAATATATTTATCTTTTCTTTAAATAAATTAGAACCCCTAAAGGAAAAAGACCTCATCCTAATAATCTCGGGATAGCACCTGCTAGAGTAAGTATGTATGGTACATAATAAATGTGCAATAAATGTGGCTGAATTAATCTATAAAGTTAATTTTACTAAATTCTAGGATGTATGGTTGTATTCAACTTAAGTGGAAGAAAGCATACATAGTCTTTATTACAGTTAATAGTTAAAAAAAGTTCTGTGGACTAATTAAAAATTTCAAGTTATATTTTATATTTCATTTACCTTTCATCACAATAAGAAAACTTCATATCCAGACTGTGACGACTGAGAAAAGTCTTGCTGTCTAAAGGAATTTCAATATTTGACGGATGAGGAATGGGTTCACAAATCAGCACCAAGCATGTCATAGGTGGTTTCTTATACCCACATTGAGATTGGTTACTATTGGTATCATATACATGAATATGGCCTGTGCAGTGAAGTACCTATGTATAAAGAAAAACAAAGCAGTTTTTAAAAAAATTTATGCTAGTAAAAAACAAAATGCAGAGACAGTTGAGTCTGACATGGCAAGTAAGCTTTGATAAAATTTACTGTCATTAGTAGATTACTACATTTTTGAAAATCAATAAATGTTTTCCCTACAACACCACCCATGACCTACTCCTCAGGCACCATAAGATTACTCTTCAAAAAAATTTGCCTTCATACAAATCTGAGCTGATTTTTCACTCATCTGGTCACTGTTTGATGGTTATTTCTTGATCTGATGACTGTGTTTCAACACTGAGCAAAGAAATGATACAACAACGAATAGAAAATTAATCTCTATCAAGATTCAAACACTGGGTGGTTGGCAAAGCCAGTAGCATCACAATGCACATAAGTTCATGCCTCAAATTGGTGAATTACTACACTGTTTGGATGTTAAATCTATAAATGCCAAGGAACAGTAAGTTTTTCCCTCATAGTTCTAATGCCATCTTAATTTTATTTATTTATTTATTTTTGGCTGCACTGGGTCTTTGTTGCTGCGCACGGGCTTTCTCTAGTTGTGGCGAGTGGGGGCTCCTCTTTGTTGCGGTGCGCGGGCTTCTCGTTGTGGTGGCTTCTCTTGTTGTGGAGCACGGGCTCTAGGCATGCGGGCTTCAGCAGTTGTGGCACATGGGCTCAGCAGTTGCAGCTCACAGGCTCTAGAGCACAGGCTCAGTAGTTGTGGCACACAGGCTTAGTTACTCCGCGGCACGTGGGATCTTCCCGGACCAGGGCTCGAACCCGTGTACCCTGCATTGGCAGGCGGATTCTTAACCACAGAGCCATCAGGGAACTCCTCTAATGCTGTCTTAATATTAGAAATGTCAAGATGTATTAATTTATCTATAAATCAAGTGCATTCACAGATCATTTTTACTTACTTTCCATGTTGCAGACTTTATGTTCATAGTTCTTCCCCGGCTAGTTAGGGTACACTTCATTCTGAGAAAAAAGCTCCGCTGTGTATTTTGCTCTTTACCCTTTTTCACAAGGCCTAATGAAAACATGAAATAAACTTAAAAAACATAATTAAACACACAAATTTATTACAGTAAGAATAGCATAGTCCCCAGCACCTAGGTGCTATTCAATGAAAAGTGTCAACATGAGCACGACTGCTTTGCGCATTTTAACATACCCAAGGGATTTAACACACTTCTAGTAAGTAATGGGTTCACAGTAGTAGTGATTCCCTGAGTTGGTGGGATGAGAATCCATATTTGGGATAGCACCTAATCATTTCACATTCAAGCCAGTAAGGTTGGTCAAATTACAAAGAAATATAAACACTATATGAATTTGCCCTATAACTGTGTTATCAGTGTACAAAGCACACCCAAAAAAAGAACTTCAGCAAACTCCTCCAAACTTTTACTAGATGTGCTAGCTCAATTTATAATAAATATTCTGTATATTTATAGAACTTTTAAAACAGAAAATTTCTTTTCAATAGCAAGTAACATTTTTATATATCTGATTTTTCTTAAATCTTCCTGTAAAGCAAGCAGGAAATTATCTCTACTTTGTTACTAGGAAAAAAAAAAAACATGTTGAATGACTTTTCAAAGCAAAGTTAGATTTAAATAAACTCAAGTCTATTTACTCCCATTCCAAGCCTCAGATAACTAAAAAAATGAGATTAGACTCAGGTGACTAAACAAACAGCAACTTGATTTCTCCTCTTCCTTGATCAGTCTGATTCACAACAAATACAAAAATATTCATTATTCAGGATCTGGACTAGATACTTCAGGCAATATAAAGATGAACAAGACACAATGCCTGTCCTGAAGAAGTTAAAAATTGAGTATACGTAGTGAGGCCAATGACAACAATATGATGTAGAGTAAGCGCCCAAGGCTTACAAGAACTCTTTAAAGGAGTACAGAGAGAGATTAGAAGATAACTTCTAGTCAAGGGGAAATCTAGTCAAGGGGAAACCAAAAAGTCCTTCTTAGAAAAATAGACATTAGAATTTCAGTAAGTAGAGATGAATAAGAAGAGTATTCCAGGCAGAAGAACAGAACGAAAAACAGAGAGGTGAGAAAAAACAGCACATATTTGGGGAAGAGTGCATAGTCCATTTTGACTATAATATAAAGTACATGCAGAGGAGTAATGAGACAAACTTAGAAGGGATGGTTAGGGCTATAACTATAGAGGGCTATGGATGCCACAATGAGCAGTTCAGCCTTACATATACAAAATACAGCTAAAAAATTTGAGTTGGGAAGCACAATAGGAACTTAAGGAACATTAATCTAGCAGCAATATATATGATGTGTTAGAATTAGAATACAATGATGGTAATGAGGGGCTGAGCAGCAGGCAGTAGAAGTGAAAAGAAGGGCAACAAAAGACAAGTGAAGAGGTAGAATCTATAAAAACTCAAAGATTAATGGAAATAAGGGAAAAGAGAACTTTTTAAAAAAGACCTGGAGATTTTGAGGCTAGTATATTGAAAGAAAAGTAACATGTGGAAAAGAAACAAGATACTACGTTTAAATTTAGGCTGCTTAGCTAGAAATACTGGACTCTTGAGAAAGAAGAGTTCTAGTTCATACTCACAATTACAGAATATAGGCAAGCTGGGGCAGTCTTGGTGCTGATACAAGTTATTTGGGTTTACTTAAATAGGACTGAATTTGCCCTCCCTAGAAGCATTTGAAAGTGGATTTTAAAAAGACACAAGAACCACAGTGGTCTTGGTGATGGTATTAGGGATGTGTGTGGCGGGGGCGGGGGGGGGGCGTTGTGGTAGCAGCAGAGATCCACATGTAAATTCTTTGGGGTATTTTCAGTCCTTCAAAATCTAAACTTGAATTGGACTGACCTTTGGGAACCCAAAGCCTTTGAACTGGGACATGAAGATATTAATAAATTTAAAAACTATGGTAAGTGAAAAGTACTAGCATTTTCCTAATGAAAAAAAGTTTTTAAACAACTAAGTTTTTAGCCCTATAAAAATAAATATTTTATAATAATTTAATGAACTCTAAATCTTATTTTTAGAATTTAAATGAAATAGGACTATGCTGTATAAACAATACCACAGGCTCTTAGTGTATCATCAAAATGTGATGCATTGCAGCAGCCCCACTTTGCTAAAAGTGAAAATCTGCATTTTTCTTTCCCAACAAGATATCAAAAATTCATTAACATTAGGAATGATTTTTTTAAATGTTCATAATTAAATCACAAATTTATTATAAGAGAGCACATGTGCTTTGAACGTTCATGTGCTTTAAAAAAACATTTGGTTAAAAACATACATTTAAGCTATAATAAGTAGACTATATCTGATTTAGAATAATGCATTAGCATCATTACCAAATCAAAACAAGACTTCCATATATCCATGCATTTATAGTCTAGCCCAAGGGAAGCACTGAGCTGCCAATACAAACCTCAAAGTGTAAACACTATATTAAACTCATCAACGGCCCACTTAGGTCCTTGCTTAGAGTATATTTACTCCTCCTTTACACAGAATTCTAAAAAGTATTCATTTGCTTTCCAAGTTCACAGTAAGAACACGGCATGAAATTAAATAACAGAAGAGGGCTCCAAGGTGAGAAATGGCAGTAGAATGTAATGAGAGTTGGTGAACATGAAAAGAGCTCTAAAGTACTAAGGAGTGTGGACTTGAGCCAGTCTACCTTAGTTTAACCCTTATTCTGCTGTTTACTAACCAAGTAATCTTCAGCCAGTTATTCAATAACTCTGTAACTCAGTTTCCTCAGTAAAACAGAAACAGTTAACCTCACAGGGTTTTTAAAGGAGTTAAAGCACATAAAATTCAGAAAACAGTGTCCTGGCACAGAGTAATCTCTCAATAAAGGTTAACTATTAGTATAAATGAGGTGAGATTAAACAGAAAACCATAAAAAATTATTAACAAAGAAATATAAATGAGGTTGTTTAATGTAGAAGCAAACAAACTTACACTTAAGTGGGAGAGCTGCAAAGAACAACCACAGAGCAAAATGACAAATTTTTAGTGTGGTAACTTTTGAGTCATGAAAGAAAGATCAAGTTATGATCTATATACTCTATTTAAGAAGGCACAGCTGTGAAAAGACTTTAATTCAGTTTTTGTAATTCACAAGGTACTTTTCTCCCAAATCTTGGAAGATTTGATTATTTTTAACAATTCATTCCTGAGTTAAAGGTCCGAGCAGGTCTTTTTTGTTACTGCTAATGTGGAGGCATCCATAATAAATTCTAACTGAACTGCATAGTCTCAAATTATTGTGAACAACCTGAGGGGTCAGACAGCAGTTATGCTCTTTAAAATTGGGGAAACTTTTTCTTTTTCTTGGGCATTTAGAAGCTTGAGCCCAAACTGGCACCTCAACTTTAATAACTGTCTAAAATCCTATTATTTGTATTATGACTTCCCCTTGCCTTAAAGTTACATTCTAAATTAACTTCCTTGGTCCTGATTTTCATTTATTTTTCCATTTTATCAATTCTTATATTTGTATAATTATTTATGGATTAGGTGGGCTTTTTAAAAAATTTAGGTATTTTTATGAAATTCCTAAAAAATAGAATAACATGGACTTAACAAAGAATAGAGTAACATTTTATTAAGCATGAAATGAGGTTTGGCCTTAGGTTACAACAGCAAAATTTTTAAATTAGTGACAGTATCCAATTAGGTAAAACCACCTGTCACAATAAATCAAACAATAAACTTTTCTTCTCACCATTTCTGTGTGTAAGCATTTCTCTCATTTCCTCATGGTCACACGGATGGGTAAAATCAAACACACTGTGTCCGGTTAGTTCAAACTGTAAAAACATTAAAAAAAAAATTAGACCTATAACATAAAATCATAAACACATACAGAAGGGCTCTTAATATGTGGGTATTTTACCTGAGTTAATCCCATGTATTTGTTCACATTATCCGAAATGTAAATCATGTCACCATCATCTGTGAGAACCATAACAAAACCGTCCAAGGCTTTCAAATAAAAGCAATTCATCTGTGCTTTCATTTCATCTTCAATATCCAAATCACCTAAGAAAAGCACAAGAAGAAAAAAATTAGTTAAAAAGTTATACTTAAATGATAGTAATATTCAGATGTTTTTATAAAGTTTTCCCCAGATACTTTATTTAATACATGCAGCATATATTTTTTCTATATATTTAAATTTTTTCTCCTGTCATTCTTTTAACACAAAACACAGTCAAGGCCAGAGGACAGGAAGACTAAAATTAGATTTTCCAGGGGCTTTTAATGATTATTTAAACTAATGAAGCAAGGCAAACCACTGAAAAGAGACGGGTCATGTCATTAGATACAGGTAGGTAGGTAGGTAAGTGCAGCAAGAGAAAAAGAGGGGGAGGGAGGCCAATACCTTAAAATTCCTGAATGAAGCTTTAAAGGCAGGTAATAAAAAGGATATCATGTTACAAAAGAAGTGAGAGTATGACCACCTTCTAAAAGTAATTTGCAATTACTTCTGATTTCTAATTTTTAGACCTATCATGTCCTTGTAAAACAACTCACCAGCATCCAGAAGTTTCCTCACACGCAAATAGCTGATGGTAAGCCTCATAACAGAAGCCTTATCAAGATGTGAGCTCACATTATGGGGAAGTGGCAACTGATGAGCAAGCTCATAAAAAACTTCAGACTCTTTACTTCGTCGAGATCTGGCTGCATCTCTAGACTTCTCTTTTCGACGTTCAGAACTTATCCTATTTAACAAAAGAGAGGAGGAGGAGGAGAGAAAAAAGACAATACGTTAGTTTGCGTTTGCTTGAATAAAACTCATTTTACATTTTTCTGCTTACCATGAAAGGATAAGAAGATGCCATGTAGTTAAATTTATATATAGAGATTTATCCTACTACATAAATGCATTTTTTTAAAGACAGCTACACAAATTGTTGGATTACTGCAGACAAAAGGAACTCTCACAAGAAGTCCAAGGTGAAGCTTCACACCTGTCCAAAGCAAGTGTTTCCTCCCTGGCACATCAAATTGGAGAGGATGTTTTTGATTTGGCCAAAATCTTAAAAGTAGCCTGTATATCTAAGGCTGCACTTTCATAGCCATTCAAAAGTAGTCTCAACTTAGAGACTTTTTTCCCTCTATGCTACCACATGAGCAATACTGACTGTGAGCTACAGGAATTTATATCAGCATCTATAATCAGCTACTGTTTTCAGCTTGCTTGCTCCTTTAGCAACCCCTTATCTATTCAGTATTACTGGCACAGAAGGTACCAAATAAATGCAGGCGTATGGAAGAAAAAAATGATGTGGCATAATACTAAGAATTTAAGAGAACAGTATAAGAAAAACTAATAAGGGTGTCAATATAATCATACATCTTTAGGGAACTCTTCCAAGAATAAAATCAGTCAGAAAGATTTTCATAAGTCATCCAAGCAGAGCCATCTTCCTTTGCTTCACTGTGTAGCACTACCTATTCCTCCTGACCCAGCTGAAGGTAAACAAGGCTAACCTGGTTCTATCCTTAGCTTCTTCTTTAATAGCTATTGTTTATTAAAACCTACTATGTGTCAAACACTATCCTGTACTAGTTCTCTCATAACAACCTGTAAACAGGTTAAATATTATCCCTATTTTACGGATGAGGAAACTGGGATTCAGTAGGTTAAAAATAGCCATGCTGTAGGAGACAGGATTTCAACACAGGTGGTTTTTTTAAATTTTTACTTAAGTCTCTGCTCTTCCACAAGGCTTTATCTTCTTAATGGAGAATGCTGCTTCTACCTCAAATACTCAGCTGCTCTCCTATGACCCTCAACCTAATCCAATTAAATCAATTATTTATTAAATGTTGAAAATAGCCATTACCATTTATTGAGCACTTAGCACTGTGCTAAGAACCCTGCCAGCATTATTTCACTTAATCTTCCTTATATTCTGTGAATTAAGTACATGATTGTCTCCACCTTAAATCTCTCCTCCCTCCAATGATCTACAAAGTTACGAGGTTCAATCGTAGAAGTAACATTCTCAAAAACAAGCAAGGCTCTTCATTCTCAAGAGTATGCTCCTGTTATGCTGTATAATTACAAAGTGAAATTCCAGCAGCGGTGTTGTGACAATAGTGATGATATAATTTTAGCACTTGCTCACGTTTGTGTGCTCATCTGACTTTTATACTTTAATAAGGAATGTGAACATTTGCTATTATTAGTGAACTTTGATACAAAAATTTCAATTCAAGCAACTAGATCAATTTAACTTGAGTATCTTGAGATTGAAGGTGAGCTATTAAAAATTATTACTACTTATAACTACTGACCTATATGAATCAGGATTTTCTCAATGCTGTAGAATTTTTTAAAAACACAAAAATATATTCGATGCTATAAGTCTAACATGAAAATCCAAGTGTCCTCAGTCTACAACTTTATTTTTTATTTGCATTAGAACTTCATTGTTCTCATTGATTTTAAGTAAATGTATTAAATTTGAACTTTAAAATGTACAATAATAAAAGTTTAAAAAACCTATCTTATACATGTACTGAAGTTCCTGGGGGTGGGGGAGACATCTAGTGTGTCCCCATTGGCCCTAGCATCTCAGATACTGTTTCTCTCACTTCTTTTCCCTTTTGAATTGGCAGGTAAGAGGCAGCAGTGGAGTGGGAAACAGATTTCTATCTGGTTCAAGTAAAATCACCAAAAGAACAGTGATGATCAATGATCTCATGATAAACCTAAATATTGGTTCAAATGCCACAATTAGTCCAGGTGATCAGAATTTAATCAGCAACTTTCATCAGATTTACTAAGCCCTCTTTCTTTTAAATTACTCAACCAAATCTAAGCTACCAACAAATTACTACCCAACTGAAACACCTGGTGAAAAACTTAAATCCTTATATTACATGCTATATGCTTTTAAAGGACATCTGATCAAGCTAACCATGCTGATGGATTATCTCTATATCTTTAGAAATAGATGTATTGTTCAGAACTTTGAAGATAATGAATGTCCAAGATATGGCAACCAAGTTTTATAAGACAAATCCATTAGAAATGTGAGCTTGGATAGAACATTTAAAGGATAATATATTTAAGCTAGTGAAGACTGTAAGAATAAGAATTTGAGCATGAGCCAGGATTTTGGAAAAAAAGTAAGCCTCAATAAAACAAGTAATATGATATCTCAAGAGTTGACAAACCTAAATTAGATGAAGAAGGTGATGAAAATCAGTATGTCTTCTATTCATAATCAATCTAGACATAAAGCAATCAGGAGACCTGTAATAAAGATTTAATGAAGAAATTTATCTGATGTTCTTCACATGTGACTACAGGAGCTCTTAAAACATTTCTCAGCTTAAAGCTAAAACTTCCAAAATTCTTAATAGTTTTAGCATCTGAACTGCCCAGCTTCTTGTCTACTCACAGGAAGGCTCTTTTTATCAGTTCATACCCCACAGAATTACAGTACTATTGACCACAAATTATTTCTGGTAGAGCATGGAATCTAGGTCCCACAAAGATGAATCCTGTACTATTTATTTACTTACTATTTAGATGGCACAATAAAAGTTTTGTAGACCAGAACAGGCAGATTTTTAGCATGCAAATAAGGGCACTGTTATTCTCTAAATTATCAATTCCATCTATGTTGTTTTTATTAAGTACAGATCAAGTAAAGATAGTCACACTAGAAGTCAAGAGTACAGTAAAAATTCTGTCTTTTGAATAGTTTGCTTACCCATTTCCATGACCATTTTAGAATCAATGTTTGAGTAAACTAGCAGTACAGCTTAATCTTTGTGGTACTATAGTTTTCACATACTTACTATTTCATTATTACTTAGCATACAGTACTGGACAAGAAGCTAGTAGTTATATCCTCATATGATTTTGTATAGGAAATACATTTAGAGCTGCTGTCTTATTAAGCTTCTTGTGTACAGAGTTCATGAATAAGCAATAGCCATTTCACAGAGAAAGCCTATTATTCTTCAGATTAATAAGAACACAGAATAATTGCATATATGTTAATTTCATCTGTGTTGTCTACTAATTGCACAAGAAAAGCCTGTTGGCATTCCTAATTGTAAATATTGGTGACTTTAAGAACTGAAGTTAGATCATAATCATTCGAAATGTTAACAGATGAACAGACATTTCTAATAAAGTTAAGGTATAAATTAAAAAAAAATCTCTCAGCTCTATTATTTGCGGCTTTAAAAATTCTTTCTGGCCTTGAAGGTACAAGTTGTTGTTGTTTTGCACTTCTTGTGTATTTCTATAAGATAGACATTCTGAAGTGAAATTCCATGATCTAAAGGATGTGGCATTTAAGTTATCCCTTCCAAAAAGATCTGTTTCCATTTTTGTCTCTGCCAACCCATGAATGTGTATTTATTTGCCCATGTGTTCTGTGGTAATATATATTATGGGTCTTTTTTATTGTTTTAATTTTTCCCAAGCTGAGATATGAAATTTGTATATCTCATTGTTTTAGCTGCCCTGTACTTCTTAATGTCTCAGGTCAGAGGAAATTCCAAGGAAATTTTCATTCTTTAGTTGGCATTTTGGCCTGCAGCTTTAAATCTAAACATCTATACATGGTGCGTACTATGTACACAGTGGTATTCTAAACTTTTTTCACCTATTAACTTATTTAAACCATTATATCATCACCATGTTACAGATAATGGAACCTGGATAAATAGTTTACCCAAGTTTACACAGTTAATAAATGGTAAGCCTATATTCAAACTTAAGCAGTCTGGCTCTAGAAACCATGCTATTAACACTAGACTATGCTGCCTCTCAGAAACTCATTTTAATAACCAAGATAAATATTTATAAGTCCAGGGCATTATTATAAAGTTCAAAATTGGTCTACTTTACATCTCCAAAGACATAAAAGAGAGGTATAGGGGTTGGCTTTGGAACTTAGGACCTGACCCTAAGCTATTCAGAGGAACTCATGGCCAGGCTCTTTCCTGGAGTCTGCTTATAAATCCAAAATTCTAACTGAAAGGCATCTAACAATGACAATCCTTTCTGCCCCACCGACTACCTGTTCAAGGCAAAGCACCCTTTAATGGGTACTGCCAGCCACTAAGGGGAGAGAATCAGTAATCCAATCAACTCATACATTCCCACTAGACTTTATTTTTAATTTGTTCAGAGGAGCATCTCTGTACTTAATTTGAACATCTTAAGCTCACTATGGTTGGTGTTTTTTTATTTGCTTAACATCCAGATCCCCAAAGTAAAACCAATCTGCATACTTACTTCAGGAGCTCTGGTCAGGCATAAACCAATTGCCAAGATACCTATTTACACAAAGTACCATGAGAGAAAAGATGAAGAGAATTTTCCCCCTTCTAACATTTATTGAGCACTTACTATGTGCTAGGCGCTGTGTATTGCTTTCACATAAATATAATGCTTTCATATATTAGCTCATTTAATTATCATAACTCTTTAGAGAACCAAAACACTAGATGGGAAGTGGCCTTCCTGAACCTCAGAATAACCATCTTCATTCAAGAACTATTCATTCAATAAGTATTTATTGAGCATTTATCAAGTACCATGCACTGTGTAAGTACTAGGAATATAGTGATAAGCAGAACAGCCCTCATGGAGCATAGCCAGCCTCCCACTTAGTCTACTGAAATAGTTACCTAATGCGATATTCCCAAATGCTGATCTAGCTGCACTGTAATTACTTGGGGACAGTCAATATTTCAGACTTCTGGGCCTTACCTTTGTAAATCTGATTCAGTAGATCTGAAGTAGGGCCCCCAAATCTGGGTTTTTTAAAACTCCCAAAATGTATATGATACACAGGGAGATTTAGGAACCACTGACTGAACTAATCTGCACTGTCATTTTCATTCAATTTCGCCCTCAAATCACTACCACAATGATACTTCCAAACGAAGAACTCTGATATTATGTCCTGCTTAAAATCCCATCAAAGGTACACAGGACAAAGTCTAATTATTTTCAGATGAAACCCTCCTTTAGCTAGTTTCCTGCCCATCTCTTCATCCTCATCATTTCCCACATTTCTTCGGCCACATTGTAGTTACTCAAAAGCATAGTATGTTATTCATTTATGGCTCACTCATTCCACTCTCTCTGCTGGGGTATCCTTCTCAATATGTAACTTGGTAAATTTATGTGAGAAACTTTCAAGATTCAATTCCATCATCACTTTGTCTCTGTTTTGTCTTCCAAAAACTGCTCCTGTCCCCTAGATCTGACCACTCTGGTTATTTTGCTATATTTATGTTCCTCTACAGTCCTTAAATCTTCCTGGAGGCAGGAGACTGCCTCGTTCAGTTTTGTGTTCTTAGTAGGCATGTGTGTAAGTGGCTTTAAGTATTTGGCCCAAATCTGCTATTGGACTTTAACTTCGGTCCATGGAAGGTTAACTGCCCCTTCAACATTCTTTTTTGGTATCACTGAATTTGTGATTCACCAGCATTCCTGTGATCCTATAGATTACAATCATAGTTAAACAGCGTAACGATGTCAGTACTGGGAACAAGGCATACTATTTGGATTTACTGCAATTATCTGGATATGCACTTTCAAATATAAGTAACCATACTAGATGTTAGAATGGAAAAAAAAAAAACCTAAAAATAAAAAAAATTCACCAAGCGGTGTAACAGTGAATAGCACGGATACCATCACCAAGGAGAGTAAGTGATCTTGACAGAGAAGAGATTTACAGCATAGGAACAGAGCTGAGAAACTAGAATACCTATCTGCTAAAAAGAAGCTTGACGTTTAAGATTACTTCCCTTATCACTGCAATCTATGTCAGGAAAATGCATGAGTTATAGTTAATGTTGTTAACCAATTAAATCAATACCTTTATCACATTTATGTCTTCCTAGTCCAGCTGGAAACATGAGAGTTGATTCCTTTTATTTTCTATAATCTTTTCCCAGAAAGTGTTGTAATTATTATCATAAGACACAAAAGTTTTCAGTAAGTTGATTTCTAATCTTATTGGCTTTTTTTCCAACGGGGGGTTAGCCTTAGACAAGTATTTTAGATTTATTATTAGGAGTATTCTCATCATAAATAGGATTTGTTGTTATATTTTCCATCTAGTAATTGCTGTAAAACCAGAATACTTCAGATAATGTTTAATTTTTTAAAATCCCTCTTAATGGACAAATCAACAAAAATTTGACATTTCAAATTAAATTTTCAGGACGGTTAGCTAGCTATTATTTATAATTAATTTCTCCAGAAAAATGTCTCTGAATTCTAATCAATAAATTTAAAAATGAACCTTTAGGATACTCATGTTAGAGAATGTATTCATTTATTCCACAAATGTTTCTTGGTCATCTCCTATGAGACCGATGCTGTTCTCAGCATGGGACATAGTACAATAAACAAAACAGACCAAGTTCCTACCCCCATGGAGCTTATATTCTAGGACAAATATGTCTTCGTTTCTTGTCTTTATTCAATAGTCGTTACCAGGGTCAATCCCTAACTGACAGAACATTAGCCACAGAAATAATCTTCCCACAAAACCAAGTAATATAAAATTTTAGGAGACAAGGCAAAGTCTACAAAAATTAATCTGTACTTATATAAGATGTTACAATACAGTAGTATGCAAAAACAGCAGGCTCTACAACAAAATTTGAGTATGAATCCGTTTCTGTGTCTATATAATGCATATTTATGTATATAAATAAATGTATAACTTATAAATGCACAGATAAAACCAGAAAGATACAATATATAAAGTGTTAGCAAAGTTTACACATGTTAACAATAGCAGTTTCAAGATGGCAGGATCACAGATTATTTTGTTCTTTAAGAATATCCACCACTGAACTAACACTAACACTGACACCTGCACTTGTCAGAAAAATCTGAAAGTAGTCATCTTTTAAACTTGTCTTCTAAAAAGACTAACTGAAAACAAGTTAAATTTTTTCTTCATTTTGGAATAACGCAAGAACAATCATATTTTTTCCAGGGAATGGAAAGTAAAACTGAGTAAGCAATATAATTCAGTATTTTCAGTTTCTCATTCTAATCTAATTTTCAGATTTTGAAAATTCATCATTTTGTAATTAATTTGAAATTCCAAAAGGCAGGTGAAATGGTTTATAACAAAAAATATTAAGAATACATATACTTGTATTATTTTTGAAAGCAGCTTTAAAATTTCTTGGTTTAGATGATAATTATCTTACTAACTTACTAACTTAAGATCTCTTAAATGTCCACAATTAGAGAAAGATGGATTATTCACTTTCCAATAACCTCACAAAAATGCTTAGTTTTAACATTCGATTTTCTAATGTTGCAGTAAAATAAATAGGGGGAAAAAGAATCACTTTTATATTAGAGGGTACATTCTGAAAATGAAATCTGTATCACATCTGAGATAGCATTAATATGTAAATGTTTTATCTATGCACTAATTAAATTAATTAGCTAATACATTTATATCTGTTTAATGATTGTGTATTGAAGTTCTGTTTGGAAAAAGAACATGCTTTTGTTTTTAGATTACTCTTAACTAGTGATTTAAAAACTAGTGATTTAAACTAGTGATTTTTTTTTAAATACCAGTTCAGAATTGGTATTGAGCCTCTCAAAAAATCTTTGATCCCCTACAATATATAAAGTACTAGATAAATTTTAAAAATGTGAAGCTATTACTCTAAGATGGAGGTTCTCAAACTTTAGCTTCCCTCACAATCAGTTTCCAATTTGAAGGGCTGGATGGGGCCTGAGAATCTGCAATGCTAACAAATTAGCAGATAATACCAAAGATGCTGGTCTGGAGAATACCTTGAGCCCCTCTGCTCTAAGAAAATACTTCATTATGTGTCCTTCAAAAATGCCCAGAGAAGTAAAAGATTGTTCATCAACACTCAAAAATTGTCTACTAAATACCTTCTCTTTAAAAATCTGCCCAAATGCTTTACAAACAGGGAAAACATATCCAGACTCTAAGACATTAACATAGCCACATACTTAGAACTCAGTAACTATAAAATACAATATGGACTTACACAAAATTAATCAATGGTTGACCTGTGGTCTGCATCACAATCACCAATAGAACTTTTCCCCCCAGATGTTTGTACCTAGATCCCAATCCTGGAAATTCAACTTGTAGGCTTGGCATGTCAGTTTAAAATACAGTCTTCTGTGTACAACATGATTAATAAATTGGCACTGCTGTAATGTTATATATGAAAGTTTGTAAGAGAGTAAATCCTAAGCATTCTCATCACAAGAAAAAACTATTTTTCTTTTTAAAAAATTTTGTATGTATGTGAAATGATGGATGTTCCATAAACTTATTGTGGTAATCATTACATGATGTATGTAAGTCAAATCATTATGCTGTCCACCTTAAACTTATACAGTGCTTTACGTGAATTATATCTCAAGAAAACTGGAAGAAAAAAATAGACGAAGTCCAATTAAAAAGTAAAAATAAAAAAGAATCTTCCAGGTGATTCTGATGAGCAATCCTAGCTGTTCAAGGTCTGTGTTTCATTTATAGGTGCTTGTAAAGTTTACACATTCCTGCGTCCCATCCTAAATTTACCGAATCAGAACCTCTGCGGATGGGTACCTGGGAACCCTTATATTAATTAAACACCCAGGTGATTCTTAAGCCACAGAAATTTGAGAACCATCAGCAGATCTTATAGCAGAAGTTTAACAGGTTAGCCAGCAAATCTGAAAACAGAAAAATTTATTTGTAGCTGCAGCTACCTACACATACCATGATAACTGTGTTTGTCAGGCACACTGAACTGAGTGGATTGGGCAATACTATGTAGAACGAAGTACAATTGCTGGGAATAAGAAGCTAGAGGTACCACTCAATGACAAGCCAGTAATAAAGTATGTGCTTAGTAAAAACCATAATTTTCCTCAAAAAGATCAGAGCATAATTAGGCTTTAAAGATGACCAAATGAAAAATGTGATAATGGTGCGACATTTTTTCAATTCTCTGTAATAATTTTTTATAAATCACCTTTTAAACTCTTTATGAATGCCACAAACATCAAAGGATTGAGACTCACTGTCCGTGAGTAACAGCTGTGTGTTAATGGCTTTCCCGAAATCACGTCACCTACGCTACTACCCTTCTCCCTTAGCATTACCTCCCTCTCAGCTTGTAAATGCCTTTCTGTTTCCCTTATCATATGCTTTCCGATAGTAGTAGAACTGAGACTGGAAATCAAGGTCAGTGACATTAAACTTTATGCATGTGTATATTCAGAAAAATGTATCCTTAATTATTTGCTTAAATATAACGATACGTAAGTTATAATAATCAAGTTCTTTCTTATAGAGTAGGAAAAAAATCACATGGAATGAAGTATACACACAGAAATCACACCCTGAAGATTTTTCCTGTTTAGTTCTAAGCCCTGACCATGACGAAGTTTCTGGAAACGATGACAAGAGAAGCTCTTCTGAAGCAAATGTCTTGATTTTCCACCTACACCAATCCATCCTATCCAATGTTACCAACTAAAATTTCAACTAACCCTCTGATCCCGTTTCTTTGTCTATAAAAAGAGGATAAGTAATACTATTATTAAGTGGCAGCTCTCAGATTCCACCTAGGAATGATGCCTCTGTATTTAATACGGCCGATGCCTTTCCACACATCAGATGCTTAACATATAATTTTTAAATTTAAATTAAAAGATTAAAGAAATTTAGGATGGTTTTACTTAGGATTAGAAGGAAGAGACATGATAACTACCTTCAGATATTTGAAAAGGATGTCACACAGAAGGCAGATTTCATAATTTATGCAATTCCAGAGAGTAATAAGTGGGAGTTACAACATGGCAGGGTTTGCTCAATAGAGTTAAGCAGTGCTGAAGGTAAGCTATAAGAATTTTTAAATCTTATTCTCATTTTGGTGGCAATGTAAGAAAAAGAAAAGGAAAAAAGCATGTTATGGATCATCTAGAAGATCTCTATATAGATCTCTATCATTGTTAGAAACGTTCTGTGTTTGAAGTTGCGTTTGTTTATGATCAAATTGGTACCAAATGATCACTAAAAGGAACAGGGTTACATTTTTAAACGTGGTACACACAGATTGAGGTCACTGGGCACATCTCAAAGGTTCACAAGGATTACTTTGCTCCAGAAGAGATCTAAACAGTAGTCAGGGTTGAGAAATGCTGGGATAAAGAACTTTCTAACATTTAAAGCTGCAAAAATGTGAGAGTGCTTTTTGTGTGTGTCTAAGAAAATTCTCACAGCAGACTGGCAAATTTGTAAACATAATTATAGAAGATACTCCTGTGATGGCTGATATTAAAATAAATAATAAAACAAATAAAAAAATTCAATCCTAAAGTCAATTATTTTGCAATAACCTCAAACTTAAATCACACTGTACTAAAAAATAAAACATGGAACACATAATGGATGAATCAATTAACACCAAAAACTGAATGTTCAACTATGGCCTGAGCCATCAACAATTCACTGCTCTGCTTGACAAATTAGATGCACAAATATCTGCTGAATAAATGAATGTGCAATAATATGTTACAGGCCATGGCGGTTAGGTGCTAGAGTAGTGGTCTAGGGTTGAAAAAAATTTTTGAATCATTGAGATAAATCAACTTCTTCATATTATCCAAGAAAATATCCCTTCCTCCACTCACAATGAAGGTTCTATTGATTTGACACATAACTCATTTAAACATTTTAGCTATGTTACCTGCAAAGGTAGGCAATTTCCAACTCTCCTCTGCAAACAGACTAAATAGACATTTAATGAAGTTCTGACATCAAAAGAGCATGAAAAGTAGGCTTTCTTAATTTCCCATCCTGTAACAACCACACAAATACCCTTGAGAATATTCTTCTTCCTTTACTATTATCACTGTAAAAAATGATTATTTTAGAATAACCTGTCTACACAAAAAAACAAGTATCTTCACTTAATTTTCAAAGGCCAGACATTCATGGAAAAATAGCAATGTAGAGGAAAAGCACTACCAACTATTCTACTACTATTATAAGTTCACTGATGGTTTGGCTCAAAAGGACATCAGCCTTTGTCAGACTGTCCTAAAGAAGGTTTGAAGGATTCTAAATAATACCATGAGACTTCAAGGGAGTGAAACTCTTCTGAAAACAACTTAATAAATATAATAATAATATGGATATAATTGGTTTCTAGTTTATTAAGCCCTTACTTTGTGCCAAGAATTGTTATGAGTGTTCCACATGGGTTAATATCTCTTTTGTCCCCACAACAATACTATAAGGCAATTACCCTTACCCTAGTTTACGGATAAACAAAGTGAGACCTAAAGAGGTAAAGCAACTTGTGCAAGATTACACAGCTTAAGTGGAAAAGTAAGCAGCCAGCCTCTAGAGCCAAACCTCTTAGCCATCAGTCATTCATTACTACATCTTTCTTAAAGAAATGAAAGCCTTAGTCCAGAGAAGAGATTTTAAGCTTTCCCAAAGCAAGAACAATTGTAGACCAACTAGATTTGATAGAGAACTCTGCAGAATATGAATTCTGGTGATTTGCAACAAAAACCTATAGCCCAGCATTGATCAAGAGTCCTGTATAAGGAGATAATAATCTACATCAAGACAATCAAATAATCTACAAAAAGACATTTGACTCATGTAATAAGGGAACCCCATTGACATTTAAAAATGAATAGTCCAAGCAGGGAAACGGGCATTCATCCAAGAGACTGATATGTGGATACTAGAAGACAGAGGGAGTTTCTTTTTTTTTTTTATCATCACAAACTGTATGGATGCAGACATGGGAATGCTTAGTGGCCATAATTCATACCATATTAATAGCTTGTCAATGGCAGAATGAGGCCAACATGCAAATCAAGCAAAATATAAACCAAGTAATATTCAAGAGAAAGCCTGAGATTACACTTTAAGGACATCACTTAAGACTCTGGATCTAACTGTCCCTTAAACCAAAGCTAGATTGTGTGAGCTAGTAACAGCCTCCCAGCCCACACCCCCCAAACTAGTTTGAGCTGTGTTTCATCACTTGCAATAAAAAGAATCCTAATACACTTACAAACTGCCAGTGTTTCATATTAAAAACAAACTTTAATGATGATAAAGTACAAGAAAAGGGCACTCTCAAATACTGCTAGAGAATGTAAACTGGTCTAAACTTTCTGGAAGTTTAGAGTAGATTTAAGAAATGTTTGCTAAAGATGAAACAAGGGTAAAGATATTTTCCACATTTGCCTAGCTGATTTTCCCCAGCCATACACGCCTCTTAGTAAACTTTTTACTCAGTGTTCTAAGTACATAGAATTGGCAGGCACTAACCTTTAACATACCTTAAAATAGGGTATTGAGATCTTTTCAAGGCCAGTACATGTTACCTAGCTATATTTATTAATAAAAGTGTTTTCTGACCTGGTTTTAATAGATACTATAAATGTTTTTAAGTGATGAAAAATTACAATTCGAGATTCAAGAAAGTTCTAAAGTAGCACAAGAGATGCCCCAGCATAAGAAAAATTCCTATCAAAAGTGCAACATAGAAGAGCAATAATGACTTCCAAAAAATCCTTTTAAAAATCTTAAAATCGTCCTCTGCTTTCTTTGTTCATTCAATTATCCTTTCATTTTGTTCATTTATTCATTCAAATACTTAGGAGGTCACTGTATGCCAGTAATCTCTTCTCCATCACAAGTTTCAAATTCAGTCTATTTGTGATCTTGCTCATTGAAACATGTTTCAATTTTATAACTGAAAAAAGGGGAAGGGGTCACTTTAAATAAATTTGCTTAGCATCTGAAATCATGAGAAAAGATCTATATATAAGAATAGAAATATATTCCAACTCAAAGACTTAAATGTTCTGCCTTTAAACCTTCTGTTTATTTTTACCATACTATTATTCAGTTGGAAAAAGAAATTCTCACAAACTATTAGGAAAAGTGGAGAAGCACAGGGAACTGTCACTAATGAGTGAAAACTGCAATATTAGCTAGGAGACACTTTAAATATATTGTAACTTTCAAAACAACTGGTGGAACTACAAGAACTACGGTAAGTTATGTTCCATCACTAATTTTTGTCCCATTTACAAAACAATAAATTTTGAAAATCATACTTGGAAATAATTTTTATGTTTAATATTATAACCAAGTGAAATTTTTAAATGAGGACACGCATAAATAACAGGTGAGATCACCAGAACAACTAAAAGATAACATCTTGGGAACAGTTATTTTATAAAAATAAGTCATTTCAATTATAGTTTTAAGCTCTTTAAAACAAAGTTACTAATGAAATGGGACTTTATCAACAATAGAACAGGTAGAGACCATTTTAAACAGTAAGTATTTTTCTGAAGAAGTACTGGCACATCAAATCTTTCTAAGTCACTAGAAAAACTTAATTCTCATTTTAGAGTTGTTTAATCTCACTTCTGATAAAGCTTCCAGTGGCAACTGTTCTCTGCTGTTGGTTTTAAGTTTAATTATTCACAAACTAACCTTTAAAAACACAACCACTTCAACAAATCTATTATGATACCTACTACCATAAAAACAGAAAATAACAAGTGTTGGGAAGGATGTGGAGAAATAGGAACCCGTGTGCACCGTTGGTGGAAATGTAAAATGGTGCAGCCACTATGGAAAACAGTATGGGCAGTTCCTTAAAAAATTAAGTTACCATATGATTCAGCAATCCACTTCTGGGTATACATCCAAAATAAGTGAAAGCAAGATCTCAACGAGATATTTGCATACCCATGTTCATAGAATCACTATTCACAATAGTCAACAAATGGAAGCAACTGACAAAAGAAATGTTCACATGTTGAGGTGTGGGGAAATCATTCTGGCTTATACATAAGTTAACTTGAATTTTATGCTAACTAGAACAGACTGTGGCCTACAAAATATACACTGTACATCTGCTTTAATTATTACAGAAAAGGGCACAGTGACCAGAAGTAAAGAATGTCCATGTTAAAAATAAAGATTAAATGCCTCCCTTTCTGGGATGCCAAAGCTGGTACTCCTTCGATGATAAGACTCCCATCCCAGGTGCCAAGGCCATACTCGCTGTGTACTTGCTGATCTGCTTTTTTTGAAACCTTGAAGGAATGTATCTCTGACTTGTTTTTGATGTTTTTTGTTCTGACAAGTCATAAAACTATGCTAAAACCATGCTTCTCCAGAGCAGTTTCTCAGAGTAATCTGGGAGGCTGTCTTCTGGGCTATAGTCCTCAGTTCGGTTCAAAGAAAACCCTTTCCTATTTCTATTATAGATTGTCTATTGATTATTTTTGTCAACACAACCTAAGTGTCCATCGAAAGATGAATGGATAAATAAAATCTAATACACATTATTCAGCCTTAAAAAGGAAGAAAATTTTCACATATGCTACAACATGGGTGAATCTTGAGGACATTATACTAAGTGAAATAAACCAGTCACAGAAAGACAAAAATTGTATGATTCTAATTATATGAGGTATTTAGTAGTCAAACTCATAGAAACAAAGTAGAATGACGGTTGCCGGCGGGGGTGGGGGGGGCGGCGTAGGGAGAGGGGTAAATTGGAGGTAGTTGTTTAATAGTTACAGAGTTTCAAATTTACAAGGTGAAAAAGCTCTGGAGATTGATTACACAACAATGTGAATTAACACTACTGAGCTGTACAGTTATTAATAGTTAAGATGGGAAATTTTATGTTGTTTTTTAAAACCACAACTTAAAAAAACCCTACAATCACTTCAAAAGCTATGGAGGAAAAAAAAGTCATGAGGTAATCATTAAAGTTTGTTTTTATAGATTTAGATTTTATACATTATATTTTCCTAAAAGGGTCATGTCTGGCAAACAGATATGGGTTTATTACTTTTTACTGCAGAAAATACAAGTTTTAATATAAAACTCAATGCACATACAAAATAGTTAATTTTTGATGCGCCAAGAGACACGGATACAATTATCTTTAAAATTCCAAGGCCTATAGTAGATTTAAAAATTATCACTATATTTTCACCGAAAATACTGAGCAACAAGAAGATTGGCTCGTCTTAGTTACAAATTCTTTTACGAACCCTCTAGTTAAGCAGAAACATACACAACACATATATCATACATACATACATACATCACAAATAGCAGAAGGCTGGGTAAAATCCACCAACTGGATAATTAGTCCCAATGTTGAAAAAAAAAAAGAGAGAAAGAAACAAGAAAAAAGAGCATTCTTGTTATGAATTAAAATCAATATCTTAATAGAAAACTAATCCAACAACACATTTAAGTCAGATTATTTTCTCCTACTTGAAAAACAGACCTATGTTAACCATCTCAGACAAGAAAAGAATATAGTATTTTAAATATGTAAATTTTTTAAAATTATATTTTAAGAGGACATGTCTATAAAGCACAGTAATCTAACCCAAATCTTTAACATCCATGCATGGTAAGTTTTTTATTTCACCACCAAACACAGTAAACTATTATGAGTTCTTCTGAAAAAAATCAGTCGAGACTAATCCTCCTCAGCCTCCTATACACCATTCCTAACATAAAATAGAATGTAACCACAAAATCTTTACCTTGAGCCCAAACACCATTAGAGCTGCAAAGACAATGGAAGTCAATAGGTAGAAAGACTGGATGTTATCTAAACTGCACAAAATGCTTTGCAGTGGACCGCAGGAATAAACTACCACACATAATCTAAAACAACATGATAATTCAGTAAACACATACACATGGAAGAGTGCACTAATATAAATTTTATACAAATCAAGCTACAAAAATCAGACAAACCGTACAGGCTTGAAGCCTTGCCTTGAGGTAAAAGCCTAAGATCTTACCTCTGGAGAAATTCATAAGTAAAGTACAGTTTTTCTACTATGTAGGCTCATATGTTTTACCACAAGTATTTTATCAAGTCATCATATTTAGCAAAGATTAATATTTATAAAATTTTCTACTCCAAACTGTGGCATCAAGACAAAATAAAAATGTTTTAAGTTACTGCCATTCCTAAGACTGCAGTGCCTTGCACATACCCTGCTGAAATGAACTGTCTGACTAGTATATGTGTTTATGACTCTAGTCTCTAAAGTCCAGAGGAAATTTTTAGTAGCCTGTTTGGGGAGGAAACAAGGGAGTAAGGAAATGTAAAAAAGGGGGCCTAAGGTAGACAGTAGATCAGATGCTCAAGAATAATTGACGCTAGATGCCAACATAATCCAGGGATATACTGTTTTAACTGAAAAGAATCCCCTTTAAAGTTATGGATCCAATGAGAGTCTTTTCATTTTTAGGAGATATAGAAAAGAAAGTGGGGAGAAGGAGAACTAACACAAAGAAACATTTGGAAGGACTTGCAAAAAAGAGTTTTAAAGTGTTGTGGAAGTTTAAACTAAAACTTTAACAGGTAACACCTATTTTCAAGTATAAAATGTTACCAAGACTCCTAAACCAAGCACTAGGCATTATCACATTTAATCTTCATAATAACCACTAAGATGGTTGCTATTATTATCATCATTTCAAAAGGAGGAAATAGGCTCACAAGCATTCAGTAACTTGCCCAAGCTCACAAAGCTAACAAGTGAAAAGGCTAGACTCAGAGGTGTCAGGTTCAAATAAATCCTATGCTCTTAACCACCAGGCAACCTCTTCAAGAGTTTCAAGAGGAAATCAAAGTAAAATTGTAACAAGAAAAAAGTTTACTAGTAAATGAGAGCTTCTTGATTTTTAATGACCAAAGTTAAAGAAGGAAGTTAAGAAAAGTCCATTCTCTGAGATTTTAATGATCCAATAACTATGTTTTGGAAAACACTGAAGGAGTCTGGCCTGAAACTTGAAAGCGAGAACAATGAACCTCTTGACATTCCACTGAAATCTAAAAATCAACATTAATGTGCTATTAATTAAGTCCAATCCCTACTATTAAGGAATCAACATGAAATTCCCTATGTTAAATCTATTATGACCATACCCAACCTCTGTTCTGATTTTTTCCAATCCTTCAGCTTTTGAATTTCCTAACCCTCCTTTAAAAATGACAAATTTGTCTCCCCACCTGCACTCTACAGGCTCACTTAAAATGGAAAAATTCTAAGGAGAAAAATCTCTGCCCCTCAATCTTTCAGTTATCTTTTCAAAAAGTTTTAAAATTATTAGTTAGAAAAGGATAAAAAAAAGACATCTTTAACAAACAACATCTAAAAGTTGTTGAGTAGCTACCATTTATTGTTTAACTTAATTTTTCAGTTTTAAGAACCTCTGTATTAAGAAACATTAAATCTGATCCAAGTTTGCTAAGTTTTCAAATGAGAATATTTTGAAAATAACAAATGTGACTGAGGAAAATCTAAGAACTAGTTTAGACTTGGGAGTGAAGCACAGTAGCTAATTAACTCATTTATATTAAAGCTGCTTATGCTCCTCTCAACTGATGAACTGCAAAGGAGAAATAAGTAGAACACTGCATACAAAAAGGGAGTGACTGGTGCATAACTTCATGCACAATATTAAATATGATTCAGCATATAAGGACAGAATATTGGCAATACATAGAGATGATATGCCTTAGGTTTACAATATAGCAGCCTCATCATTTCATCAAAAACCTTGTAATCACTTCTACAAAATTAATTGCAATTAATTCCTGGCAACCCTTGGAATGGAAATCTAGACCTGTTTTCTCACTTTTTGAATTTAATACGTGCTTCCTCTGGTGTATACAAACTGCAAACTTATCATTCCATTAGATAAAGACCAAAAAGGAATCCACAAAATAGCAAGAACATAAACAAGTTTATCTTCTGCTGATGCTGATTAGGGCAGTTAATCTCTCCCAGACGAGTGGGAGGACTTAACAGTAAAGCCAGCCTACTAACCAGAACTCTTACCATAAATCTTCAATTCCTTAAAATAATTTCCTCAAAGGTTAAAATACCAGAGTGGACCAAAAGGTGGGAGTGGAGGTGGGTCACTTAATTCCACTGGTTGGACTCACAATTCTTCATCCTATAATGTACCACTTAAGACTCAAAATTCAAGGTGTTTTTAAAACTTGCATTAAGTTCTAACAGGATGATTATTTACTTCGGGTATATTTTAATATACTTCAATTTCAGGAAAATGAGGCAGGTCTGTCCAAAAACTTTGCAACATTTTACTACTGCATTTCAATTGCTCTGATCATATACTTTTCTTTCAATCTCATTAAAAGTGTCTGCCTGAATTTAGCCAGCCGCTACGTTTTCACTAAAATATTTCCAAGAATAAATGAAGCATATAATTCACTTATAAAGTCTGGGCTCTCTTGACAGGTGACAGAAAGTATCCAATTCTTATGTTCTCATTAAAATGTTGCCATTCCCCTAAATTCCTGTTACTCCGACTCTCGCTCTAGGCAAGTTTTTCAAGGCGATTAAAACCACACCAAACCAAACCAAACCAAACCTGCACGTGCAAACTAAAAAGTTAGCATCCCAGGCCATCGCGGCAAATCCCTAATGCACAAAGGCAAAGACACACGCCTAGCCGGACAACCGCGGGGCAAGATCATCCAACCACGCGAGTCCCTGGGTCGGAAACCCAGGGCCCCGAGCCCACAGGGAAGCCAGGACCTGCGTGCAGGGGCCGCCCCGGGGCCGAGTTTTCAATGGAACCTGAGAGGATGGGGGCGGGAAGGAGCGGAAGCTCGGGTGCAAGCGGCGGCGACTGAGCTGCGGCTCATTTCTCTTCCCGGGGTTTTCAGGCTCGGGGAAGTCCACCCGGAGTGGGGCACGGGGCAGGCTGGGGGTTTGAGGCGGGTAAGGAGGGCGGTGCGAGGCCCGGGCGGCCGCGAGGGGAGGCGAGCAGGGCCCAGCCCCCGGCCCCCGGCCCCCGAAAGCACTTTCGACGCGTCTCCCACCCCCCACGACAAGATGGCGACGTGGACAGTGGGGGAGGCCGGCCGGCGAGGCTGGGGGAGAGAGAGGGGAGGGGAGAGAGGCAGAAACAAAAAGGCGGCCCCCCGGAACGCGGAGGCCGGCCAGCGAGCCCCCGGCGGCGGGCGGGCGGGCAGGCGGGAGGGCCGGCGGAGAACGCGGCCGGCTGGGGGAGTGGGCTTACTTTTTCTTGTCGTTCGCGCCGCCGGCGCCCTCCATGGCGAATCGGTCACCGCGATGCCTTCACTGCCCGCGGCCCCCAGGCTCGCTGCGGCCTAAGCGCTGGCTCCCTCCACACGCGAGGAGGGGAGGAAAGGCACGTCCAGAGGTGGGGGGTGCGAGGCGGGAAACCCTTCGTGAGACCAGAGGCGGGAGAGCAGACGGCTATCGCAGGGGTCCAGGTCCGGCTCCGAAGAGCCTCCCCTGGGGCTTGTTTGTCAGGGCCCGGCCCAACGCACTGGCGAAAGCAGCAGCGAGGGCGATCCTCGCGTCCCCTCAGACGAGGCGGTTCTGTGCACTGAGGAGCTGAGGCAGCGGCAGGGGGCGGGCAAAGGCGGAGGCGCGCGGGGGGGGCGCGCGATCGCGCGGGGGGTGGGAGGGAGTGTCGGGGGCGCGCCCGCCCGCGGAGCACAGGGCGCGCACACGCAAGCCCGCCTCACCTGAGGGGGAGGCGGGTTCCCTGAGAGCCAATGGCAAGCGACGCAGGCGGCCAGTCCCCACCCCAGCCCACGTCTGTCTCAGCCAATCAGGAGGCGGTCAGCTGAGGCACAGCTGGGACAAGCTGCCGAGCTCACGTGCTCGTCTGTGTGCCGCTGCGGAGGAAAGAGAAAGGAGATGGGGGTGCGGCCAGCCTGGGTCTGGGGACTCTGCGCCTTCTCCTAGGGAAAGCACTGGCTGGCTTTGGGAGGCGCTGCTGAGAAGGGATTTCGGTTTTTGGGTCCCAAGCCTGCATCGCACTTCCTGCTCTCGGAGCAGCAAGTCTCCCGCTGTCTTTTTCTCCGGCAGCTGTGCCGTGCAGGGTTGCCGCGCGCTCTGCCAAGTCTCAGTTTAAAAAAGCAGACTTTTCGCTTCGTGGCAGCAAACCCTTGGTCCCTTTGCTCAGCTGTGTTACGGTGGGGTCTTTCTTGCCAGGTTACCCAACCATGGGCCATGTCACCGACCGCAGCCTTTGCCATAGAACACTAGGGTACTCTCTTTGTCCCCTAAGTTTCTCAGTGATGAAGTTTGATTACTGCGTAAATACGAGTAAAAATATAAAATAAACTCTTCTTGCTGTAAACCTCTCAAGGGAAGTAGTTAAGGTAGCAGGAACTCTTAAAATCTGAAATTATTTTAAGCATTACAAATAGATATGTGACTTTAATAAAAGAGCATAAGCCCGAATTTCAGAAAAAAAGAAAAAAAGAGTAGGAAAAATGGTTTTAGGTTGAGATTTATTTTCTTGGTACTTTTCAAAGAGTGGAAAATAATCTTAGGTGGATTTAGAAAAAGGGGAAGACGACTTACCACCTTGAATTGAGACTTACCACCTTGAAGTGAGTTCACTGTGTAGACAGGAAAGAGAAAGGAGACTCCAAAACCCGCACCGAGACCTGAGCAGGGGACCTCAA
Organism: Leucopleurus acutus; assembly: GCF_964270905.1. NCBI lineage: Eukaryota > Metazoa > Chordata > Mammalia > Artiodactyla > Delphinidae > Leucopleurus > Leucopleurus acutus. The sequence continues at coordinate 39,306,315 of NC_139142.1, forward strand.
CTCGATATGGTGGCAGCCACTATTGCCTGTTTGCTAGCATGACTTTGCAAGCTCCTGGATAAGACTTAATCACTTTTTGGCTTTTGAAGCGTACATTTCAAGCCTGTCAGTCTTTTAAATGAAAAAGAAACGTGTTTTGAGCCAAACAAAGAAGCACTGCACACATATCTCTAGCTGGCACTAGATTATTTTACTTCTCATCTTTGCCTTATTAGTTATATTGTTACAATCTAGCTTTGGGTTATAAATTAATGTGGATATCTGTAGTAGATTTCAATTATATTGTCATGTAAAAACAATGGTCCACGTAGCATAAGCATTAAACTCTGGTAAGACAAAAATCAATTCACATAGCACCTCTTAACTGGTCAGCAGATCCAGAGATATGGTTAAAGATTGATCTTAATGCTACTTTTTTTTTTCCAGATCTACAACACTGAATGATAAGTCTTCTTGAAAAGTAACATGGGAAATGCCTGAAAAAAGGAAAGGACCATAAACAATTATTCATGGTTTTTTTTTTTATTGTGGAAAGAATAATTCTGTAAGTTAAAAACCTTTTAATTTAAAATTCTGAAAACTCAGTGTTAAGAACACTGATGCGAGTCAAGAGTGAGCTTGAGTACAGGCTCTGACACTTTCTAACAAGTCATTTAACCTCTCTGTGCTTCAGTTTACTAATTTATATCTATGCCATAGAATCTGGGCATGATTAAATGAGATAATACATGTAAAGTACTTAGAACAATACCTGGCACATAGTAAGCTATCAAATGTTAGCCATTAGTATTGTTGGCGGTCTTGTTTTCATTATTCTTATCATTATTATTACCCCCAAATTTGTGCCTCTGCTAGTGATAATTACTTGGGCTTCTACCACAGTTCAGCCAGTTTTAACTTCCTAAGAATGCCAATTATGTTAATATAAATTCACATATATTCTCTGTTTTCAACTGTGGAACTGCCCATAATGTTCCCACCCTTGTGTATGAGCATGATTGCAGAGATCTTCAATCATTTCCTCTCATTATGCTGGTGAGAAATTCTCTCTGGCCAGTGATTATAGCTAACGTGTATAGTGTTTATTACAACAACAACAAAAAGTGAGCCTTTTGTAATACCAAATCTAAGTCATTTAAAAAAGTTTAAAGCGGAATGATAATCCGATCAGCAAAAGATATTTTTGAATAGTCATTACATTTGCCTCAAAGTTCAATTTTGCTTTCAGAAAAATGTATAAAATATGGTATTTTATGTGTGTATGTAGACATATATATGTGTATACTCACACATATGAACATGGAAAGTGGTAATATTCAACTTGTTTTCACATAATTACAAAGTAGCTAAATAGTGTTCCCTAATTCAATCAATCCTGTTAAATAACAGAATTCTAAAAAGCAAAACTTTCTATGGGGTAAAATTTTAAATTATCCTCCTTATAAACACCCATTAATAAATGCATTTAAGTTATTATAATGTGAATAAACCTTAATGAACAACCTTACTTAATTATTTTCTAATCTTTGTAAGTGTCCAAATTTCATTCCAAGCCACTTTGCAGAACTTTCTAAGTAGGCTGAAAGATTACTTGCGAATGACTCAATTGACCCTTAACCCATATTTATAGGAGTAAGTTAGGCAGTGACTCAGGAAGAGGCAGGGTAAAACTTGAAATCTAGATTAGTACTAAATAACATAGAGCGTTGAGCCTTTTAAAGAGTGAAACACATCAGATTCAGATAATTTAGAATGTATCAAACTATATAAGAAGACCTAGTGGTCAATAAGTGATTCTTGTCTTTGCGGTACGCGGGCCTCTCACTGCTGTGGCCTCTCCTGTTGCGGAGCATAGGCTCTGGACGCACAGGTTCAGCAGCCATGGCTCACGGGCCCAGCCGCTCCACAGCATGTGGCATCTTCCCAGACCGGGGCACGAACCCGTGTCCCCTGCATCAGCAGGCAGACTCTCAACCACTGCACCACCAGGGAAGCCCGATAAGTAATTCCTGATTCATTACTATCCTTAGTGCTCCTCCTCTCCTCCATCTTGATCTATTCTATTATAAGAGCAACAAAAAAGCATATCATTTGGAAGGAAGTGCTTAGCAGATAATGGACATTAAAAGTCTTTTATTTTTTCTTTCAAGGATCAAAACAGAAAATAAATATGTATATTTGTCTGAATTTCTGGAGAATAAGAATAGACTGAAATTTTGACACTAGCACTTTTCAGTTATGATAGACATTTTAAGCATAAATTTACAAAGGATTTTCAGTTTCTGAAAAAGAGCTTGGAAGAATCCATCCTTGCAATAAGAAAAAACAGCTTAACAAACTGAAAACCAACAACTCTTCTTAGATCCACCAGGGAAATGAGGTCACAGGGCAAACTGCTGCCTTGAAACCTGGAGGAACAGATAGACAGATATAGAGAATCAAAGCTTACCAGAGGATCACAGTTTACCAGGAGCGGAAGCCAGAAGCTGAAGTCAACATCACAGTTGGAGCCAATATCAGTAGGAACACTTTAAACTGCAAGTGAGGAACTGCTGGAGGCTCTGTGTGGACCAGCTTGAGAGTTAAAAACTACAAAGGGGGTTCAGCCTTAGAGGGGCCCCACAACTTTCTTGAGTTTCAACTCCAGGAGCCTAACAGATAATCACTGTGAAGGTCTGAGGAAAATCTCTTGCTTTTTGCACAGCTAGAGAAGAAATTACCTTTTTGAAATACTTTCAGAGCATTCTGTTCTTAACAAGATCTGTCCTCAAGGGAAGCTATTTTACCAGAGCCTAACCTACCTTAGGGAAAGGGAACACTCAACTCCAGCCCCTTCTAGCTTTCAACATGAGAGAAGGGAAATACTCAACGCAGGCTCACAAAAAGGCTGAGCCCTAATCATAGGATTATAGAACGCATTCCCTCCGTCCACACCTTACCATACCATACCACCACATCAGTAAGGCTCCTGGGTAATAACAGGGGATTAGAGCTAAAAGAACTGCAAGACTCAGACCCTATTTAAAGAATCACTAGGGATATCCGAAAACAATAAGAGAAACAAAAACAAGGACACTAGAGAAAATTTTAGCTTCAGACACCACAACTACAGCAAAAAGTAGCATAGCCTATCTCCTCACCAGCCAAACATAAAGCTTTATTGTAAAAGCCTATCTACCTAAGTTCCTTTTACCTAATATACCATGTCTGGTTTTCAACAACAAAATTAGAAGACATGCTAAGAGACAAAAAACATAATCTGAAGAGATAAACCAAACATTAGAACCAGACTCAGATATAGCAGAGATTTTGTAATTATCAGACCAGGAGTTTAAAATAACTGTGATTAATATGCTATGGGTGCTAATGGAAAAAGAACAACATGAAAGAACAGATGAGTAAAGTAAACAGAGATATGGAAACTCTAAGGAAGAATCAAAAGTAAATACTAGAAACTGAAAACAATGTAACAGAAATAAAGAATGCTTTTGATGGGCTCATCAATAGACTGGACATAGCTGAGGAAAGAATGAATGAGCTTGAAGATATGTCAATACAAATTTCTAAAACTGAAATGCAAAGAAAACAAATTAATGAAAAAGATGGAAAAGAATAAGATCTGTGGGACAATTACAAAAGATGTAATCTAACTGTAATGGGAATACTGGAGAGGGAAGAGAGAGAGAGGAACAAAGAAATATTTGAAGAAATAATGGCTGATAGTTACCCAAAATTAATGACAGACACTAAACCACAGATCCAGGAAGCTTAGAGAATACCAAGTAGGAAAAATATCAAAAAGTATTCAAACTGCAGAAAATAAAAGAGAAAATCTTGAAAGAAGTCATGGGGCAGAGGGCTGTAGTGGAAATGCCTTACCTATAGAGGAGGAAGGGTAAGAATTACATTGGATTTCTCTTCAGAGACCATGCAAGCAAGAAAAGATGGGTGAAATATTTAAACTGTTGAAAGAAAAGAACCACCAACCTAGAATTCTGTACCCCGTGAAATTATCCTTCAAAAATGAAAGAGAAATAAAATTGAGAAAATTTGTTGCCAGTAGATCTGCCTTACGAGAAATGTTGAAAGAAGTTGTACAGAAAGAAGGAAAGTAATATAGGTTAGAAACTCAAATTTGCATAAAAACCAGAAGAGTGTTATGGAACAAATAAATGAAGGTAAAATAAATTTTTAAAAATTTTTCTTATTTTTGGTTTAACAGATAACAAATAACAGTTTGTTCAGAAAGATAATAGTAAAAGTATAGTTGATGATTATACTTTATAGATAAGTGAAATGAGTGACAGCACTATTAAAAGGGATGGGGGGAAGAATTGGGAAAACCCTATTAAAAGACATTTGCACTACTGGTGAAGCAGTATAATGTTATTTGAAAGTGGACTTGGATTAGTCATAAAAGTATATTGCAAACTCTAGAGCAACGACTAAGATTTTTTTAAAGTATAATTGATATGCCAAGAGAGGAGAGAAAATGTAATCATATAGAATGAATCATCTGGAAAGCCTCTTTTTAAAACCAAAGAAGGCAGAAAGAGAGTGGAAGACAAAAAAGAAACAAAGAACAAGGGCAATAAATAGAATTCCACAGAATCAACAACAACAACACAAACAGAAAAACTCCTAGAATGAATAAGTAATGATAGCAAGATTGTGGGATATGTTTAATATATAAAAGTCAATTGCTTTCCTAAATAAAGAAATGAGCAATTGGAATTTGAATTAAAAACACACAACATTATGAACTATAGTTAATAATACTGTATTGTATACTTGAACGTTGCTATGAGAGTAGAGCTTTAATGTTCTCACCATAAGAATAACAACAACAACAAAATGGTAATTATGGGAGGTAAAGGATGTGTTAACCAACCTTACTGTTATAAGAATTTTGCAGTATATACATGTATCAAATCATTACATTGCACACCTTAAACTTACATAATATTGTAAGTCAATTATATCTCAGTAAAATGGGGCAGGGGGGCTGTGGGGACAAAAGACTGTTTACATTAGCTCCAAAAAAAAAAAAAAAGAAATACTTAGGTACAAATCTAACTTAATATGTACAAGACCTATGTGAGGAAAACTATAAAACTCTAAGGAAAGAGATCAAAGGTCTAAATAAATAGAGATTTCACGTTCATGGATAGGAAAACTCAATACTGTTAAGATGTCAGTTCTTCCCGTAATTGATCTATAGACCCAATGCAATCCAAATACCCAGCAAGTTACTTTACAACATCAACAGGCTGATTCTAAAGTTTATACGGGAAGGCAAAAGATCAGAACAGCAAATGCAATATTGAAGAAGAACAAAGTAGGAGGACTGACACTACCAAAATTCAAGATTTACTATAGAGCTACAGTAATCAAGACAGTGGTATTGTCAAAAGAGTAGAAAAATAGAACAATGAAATAGAATAGAGACCTCAGAAATAAACCCACACAAAAATAACCAAATGATCTTTCACAAAGGAGCAAAGGCGATCCAATGGAGAAAGAATAGCCATTTCAACAAATAGTGCTGGAATAACTGGACATCCACTTTCAAAAAAATGAATCTAGACTCCAACCTTATTACACCTTTCATAAAAATTAACTCAAGATGGATCCTAGAGAGACTTCTCTGGTGGTCCAGTGGTAAAGAAACCGCCTTACAATGCAGGGGACGCAGATTTGATCCCTGGTCGATGAACTAAGATCCCACATGCTGCAGGGCAACTACGCCCACGTGCCACAACTACTGAGCTCACGCGCCTCAATGAGAAAGCCCGACTGCCGCAAACTACAGAGCCCACATGCTCTGGAGCCCGTGTGCCACAACTAGAGAGAGATAAACCCTCATGCCACAGCTAGAGAGAAACTGGCACGCCTCAACAAAAGAGCCCGCGTGCCTCCATGAAGATCCCACATGCTGCAACGAAGACCTGCCGCAGCCAAATAAATAAATAAATATTTTTTAAAAAGATGGATCCTAGACCTGGATGTAATATCAAAACTATAAAATTTCTTGATGATAACATAGGAGAAAATCTAGGTGACCTTTGCTTCAGTACCAAAAGTGTGATCCATGAAAGAAAAATAGCTAAATTGGACTCGATTAAGTTAAAATCTTCTACTCTTCAAAAGACACTGCTAGGAGTATGAAAAGTCAAGCCACATACCAGGAGAAAATATTTGCAAAACACCTATCTCATAGAGTACTTCTATCCAAAATATACAAAGAACTCTTAAAAATCAACAATAAGAAAATAGATGACTCAATTAAAAACTGCATAAAATTTCTGAACAGATACTTCACCGAAGAATATATATAAATGGCAAACAAGCTTATAAAAAGGTGCTCAACATCATATATCATTAGGGAATTTCACATTAAATAGCAATGACATACCACTACACACTTAAAATGGCCAAAATCCAGAATACTGACAATACCAAATGCTGTTGAGCGCATGGAGAACTAGGAACTCTCATTCATTGCAGCTAGGAATGCACAATGGTAGAGCCATGCTGGAATACAGTTTGTTTGTTTATTACAAAGCACACATAGTCTTACCATACAATCCAGCAATCATGCTCCTAGATATTTACCCAAATGAGTTGAAAACTTATGTTCACACTAAAACCTGCACATGAATATTTATAGCAACTTTATTCAAAATTGCCAAGAATTGGAAGCAACTAAAAGTTGCCAATGAGTGAATGGGTAAACAAACTAGGCCACATCCAGACAATGGAATAGTATTCAGTGCTAAAAAGAAATGAGCTATCAAGCCACCGAAAGACATTAAATGCATGTTTAAGGAAGACCTTAAATGCATATTGCTAAGTGAAAGAAGCCAATCTGGGACAGCTTCATTCTGTATGATTCTAGCTATTGATATATGACATTCTGGAAAAGGCAAAACTATGGAGACAGAAAAAATATCAGTGGCTTCCAGGTATTAGGGGGAGGAGAGGAGGGATGCATAGGTGCAGCACAGAGGATTTTTAGGGCAGTGAAACTATTTTGTATGATACCCTAATGGTGGATACATGACATTATGCATTAGGCAAAACCCATAGAAATCTACAGCGCAAAGTGTGAACCCTAATGTAAACTGTGGACTTTAGTTAATAATGTATCAATATTGGTTCATCAATTATAACAAATGTACCACACCAATACAAGATGTCAATAATAGAGGAAACTGGGTTTGTAGGTGGAGGAAGAGGGAGTATATGGGAACTTTCTGTTTAATTTTTCTGTAAACCTAAAACTACTATAAGAAATAGTCTATTAATTATAAGAGAAAAAGGGAATACTCTTCCAAAGTCAAGTTTTCATATATTCCTCAACAAAGCAAAAGGCTTTAATTTGTAGCAATGAACCTTGATGAAGCATCCCTTTGAATAGAAAGGAACGTGATATTTGGATATTTTTCCAACATCAAAGTTAGTTGAAAGATTCTGAAAAGCCACAGCTTCATAAGGTTTTTCATTTCTAGAAAGGAAAGACATAAGAGAAAAAAGAATAGTCTTGTCTTTGAAAATTAATGGTACTACTACCTCCTGATCCAAATAACTACTTACAGGATTTCAACTTTTTTTCATCTGTATATAAGTTGGTACCTTAATAAACCGAAGAAAGATGTTTATTAAGAATCTGTCTTGCCCACTTCCTAGCCCCCATCCCAGACCACACCAACATGTTAGCATAGTTAAAATATAGCATTGTTTCATTCACTGATTCAATATATATTGTAGCCATTCTATTATGGGCCAGACATATACTTTTTGCTTAATATGCAGGTTTGTGTGCCATTATAGAGTGTGGAGAGGTTTTGATGGACAGGAACTTTCATCTTGGCAGCCCCAGAATGTAGGATGCTAACCAGTACACAAGAACAATCATCTCTTGAACAGCAGCCCTATTCTAAGCACTGTGCTTAGGATTTTTAGGTGTGCTCTTTCATTTAAGCACTAGGACAGCCCTATGAGATAGATATTCTGGTGGTCCTATTATGGCTCACTAAGCTTATGGTCAAAGAGCTAAAAATACAAAGTCACAAAGCTAAGAATCAGTGGAACCATGCCACTCCTTTATGCTATTCAAACTGTGATACCCGTGTGGCAAAGAATGCTCAAAGCTGTGGAAGTCAGGGGTGGGGAGGACAAAAGCATAGTATCAATTTTAGAATGAGGAAAAGTTGAGTAATATAACTACGTGTGTGTTTGTGGATATGTTATGCATTTGGCTAGAAAAAAATCAAATACAGCAAATGAGCAAATATAAAAAAGTTCTTCTGACTTCTCTTCCCTCTTCTTTCTCTGTAGAGGGAACTGCTGTTACCAATTATTTGTTTCTACCCAGAGATATTCAATTAATATACCAAATATTCTGTCTTGTGTCCTTTCCTTTTTGTACAAATGATGGAATAGTATAGACTTTGTCCACCCATCGAATTTACTCCATGTGACAAAATTGTTTGTAGGTTATTTTTTATCCATTTGTATAGATCTAATAATTTCAATATTTATAATAAATAGATGTACAACGAAGCAGAATGCAAAATCACAAGAATTTTAAAGTAAAACTAATGTAACGTTAATATCTATGAAAAAGATCTTTTACATTTGATTACAAATAAAATTGGGTTTCTCTAGGTTAGCAGAGACATTCAACAGCTGGAAAGACAAACTTTTATATTATAGTTTGCTTTGGGAAAACGCTACCATGTCAATTTCTGTTTGTGAAAGCTATCAACCTTAAATGAATTACAAATAGAGAAAATCGCTTTCTACCTATACTCACTATTCTAACCAGTTAAAAAATTATTTTTTCTTTCCTTTGTCCTACTATCTCTACAGCAACTACTCTGATTTTGCATATCATACATTCTATTTTTCAGCTGCAAGGATATGAAACCTCTTCATTGTAAATAACTAACAATTTCAAAATCTGGTTCAAACCAGCTTAGCTCATTCTGATTTTTATGAAAATGAAGGGTATAAAGTACTCTATGAATCTAAGCATTCTAAAGTAGGAGTTTTAAGAATTCGATTACTAGATTTTGAGCATTTATAGTTGTGATATGAATTAATATTATATAATTATTCCTTATTTGGGGCCAAAATTCAGATTTGCTCACACATCTCTAGAGGAGAAAATCTTCAAGTTCTATATACAGTCTGCTGAAGTTCTGCCCAAACCCTGCTAAACGATAGCTCCTGCTAGACTGTAACTTTCCAGAATTTCTGTGCAACTCCATCCAACTCTGTTTCAATGCTACAAGGAAAACTTTTTTTTTTAATATAGTAATTCAGGCAGTCAGATGACTGAAGGTAGGTGAGAGAATCCCAAAATAAGTCTTATGACAGAAGTGCTTACTTTTAGATACTGTGCAATATAGTCATCCTCTCCAAAACAACTGTGCTTCCTATCAGGAGGAAAACACTACCAGAACATTAAAATGCCAGTGAACACGCCATTTAAAAGGTATTTTTCTCCTAAATAATAATTTCCACTACAAGTTGTATCTTTTTTTTATACAGGGATTTTAAAAAATAGGCATTTTTATTTATTTATTTATTTTAGAATAGGCATTTTTTTAACATCTTTATTGGAGTATAATTGCTTTACAGTGGTGTGTTAGTTTCTCCTGTATAACAAAGTGAATCAGCTATACATATACAAATATCCCCATATCTCCTCCCTCTTGCATCTCCCTCCCACCCTCCCTATCCCACCCCTGTAGGTAGTCACAAAGCACCTAGCTGACCTCCCTGAGCTATGAGGCTGCTCCCCACTGGCTATCTATTTTACATTTGGTAGTGTATATATGTCCATGCCACTCTCTCACTTCGTCCCAGCTTACCCTTCCCCCTCCCCGTGTCCTCAAGTCCATTCTCTACGTCTGCGTCTTTATTCCTGTCCTGCCCCTAGGTTCTTCAGAACCTTTTTTTTTTAAGATAGAATAGGCATTTTTAATTGAAAAACTGTGACAGAAAAATTAAAGCAGAAAGAGAAGAAGGATCTTACACTGACTATTTATTCTAGCTTGGTTTTCTTTCCATGTGTGCTAAGATACTGGCAACTCATATTTTCCAAACTTTGGGTGGATGATGTTTTCCCTTTGATTTTTTGTGGGTAATGCAGAAACATTAGCTGTTTGGCTCTCATATTGGAAAACTTATAAAGGTTCTTTGGTTAAGTGTGTCAGAACTTGCCTATGAAAAAGCAGAGGCAGTCGCAAGAAATTGGTTTTTATATAATGCATGGACTTGCGAAGACAGGTTAGCTACTCTCCTGTGTGAGTGTGAATTACAGGGCAATACCAAGGAAGACAAAGCTTCACAGCATTGTCTTATTATCAGGGCTCAGGATACTGAACATGTACTATGTGCCAAGGTTTGGGGTGGATCTTGAGAATTACAGACATTTTCTCTCATTATTTCAACCAACACCTTCTAGTCCCGACCCTCACTTCCATTCTCGTTTCCTGTCCACTCTTCCAGGATTGTGAGGGACAACAGGAAAACAATCCAATTAGTTGTTAAAAGTGTTTGTATTTGGACAGATAAGCATCCGGATCCATGACCTGACTGTTCCCTCCACACTCCCCATGTGACCAAGCAGCAGAACATCTATGATACTTGCTTCATGGATGTTCTCCAAGCCCTTTCTCAATCCTGTTAGCAATATCTGTGGCAACTAGCTTCAGGGACAAGAGTTTATCTCAAGGTCTTGTTGACCTCGTACTTCCTTGATACTTTCTGTTGGAGCAAAGACAATCCCAGAGCTTGGCTATCCTAGGACCTGCAGGAGGACATAGCTGAGAAGATTATGTGGTGGGAAAACAGGAGTCCATACTGAAAACTATTATATTGGTGTCGTGGTGGATACACAAGTAGATCCATATTTCAAAACACATCAAATTCACATAAAATGGATTTATATTACTGCTTGTAAATTATATCTCAGTAAAGTTGATTAAAATTTATACTGTCAGGGCTTCTCTGGTGGCGCAGTGGTTGGGAGTCCGCCTGCCGATGCAGGGGACGCGGGTTTGCGCCCCGGTCCAGGAGGATCCCACATGCCACGGAGCGGCTGGGCCCGTGAGCCATGGCCGCTGAGCCTGCGCGTCCGGAGCCTGTGCTCTGCAACGGGAGAGGCCACAGCAGTGAGAGGCCCGCGTACCACAAAAAAAAAAAAAAAAAAAAAAATTTATACTGTCATAATGAGGCTCACCACCTGTCCACTGATCCACTCTTCTAACTTCTGACGCTTTACTTGGTATCATTCTCACCAGACTATATTTCACCCATCAATTAGTTGATCACCAGAATGTTGTCTACACCCTAGCCTTTAGTTGTTCATCTCAGCTCTGTCTATGGCCCATTGGCTCCTGGGTCCCAGCTCCATTTCTCAGAGCTTTACACACCCTGCTTTCACTATTCCAACCAAAAGAATATATATAGCAGCTAATGGTCAGCTGGCCCAGAGGAGAAGAATCCAGAGGATAAAATAGCTGAATGAATTCTGTCTGCTCCAAAATGTTGAGCGAAAATAAAATGGCCAGACACAGATGTTAAAAGCTGGCTCTTTTCTCCTTCTGCTCAACCAAGTGCTGCTGCATGTTCAGGAGATGAATGCCACCAAGGGTATAAGCAAAATATGTGTTTCATTCAATACAAGGTAGATGTGAAACATAAAGGTGGTTCTCATATTGCATGTGGGCTTCCATAGACATATTCTTGTTTTTTTAACATCTTTATTGGAGTATAATTGCTTTACAGTGTTGTGTTAGTTTCTGCTGTATAACAAAGTAAATCAGCTATATGCATACGTATATCCCCATATCCCCTCCCTCTTGAGCCTCCCTCCCACCCTCACTATCCCACCCCTCTAGGTCATCGAAAAGCACCAAGCTGATCTCCCTGTGCTATGCTGCTGCTTCCCACTAGCTATCTATTTTACATTTGGTAGTGTATATAAGTCCATGCGACTCTCACTTTGCCCCAGCTTCCCCCACACCCTCGTGTCCTCAAGTCCATTCTCTATGTCTATGTCTTTATTCCTGTCCTGCCACTAGGTTCATCAGTACCATTTTTTTTTTTTTTTTAGATTCCATATGTATGTGTTAGCATATGGTATTTGTTTTTCTCTTTCTGACTTACTTCACTCTGTATGACAGACTCTAGGTCCATCCACCTCACTACAACAAATAACTCAATTTTGCTTCTTTTCTATGGCTGAATAACATTCCATTGTATATATGTGCCAGATTTTCTAAATCCATTCACCTGCTGATGGACATTTCAGTTGGTTCCATGTCCTGGCTATTGTAAATAGTGCTGCAATGAGCATTGTGGTGCACGTCTCTTTTTGAATTACGGTTTTCTCGGGGTATATGCCCAGTAGTGGGATTGCTGGGTAATATGGTAGTTCTATTTTTAGTTTTTTAAGGAACCTCCATACTGTTCTCCATAGTGGTTGTATCAATTTACATTCCCACCAACAGTGTAGGAGGGTTCCCTTTTCTCCACACCCTTTCCAGCATTTATTATTTCTAGCTTTTTTGATAATGGCCATTCTGACTGGTGTGAGGTGATACCTCATTGTAGTTTTGATTTGCATTTCTCTAGTAATTAGTGATGTTGAGCATCTTTTCATGTGCCTCTTGGCCATCTGTATGTCTTCCTTGGTGAAATGTCTATTTAGGTCTTCTGCCCATGTTTTAATTGGGTTGTTTGTGTTTCTGATATTGAGCTCCATGAGCTGTTTGTATATTTTGGAGATTAATCCTTTGTCAGTTGCTTCATTTGCAAATATTTTCTCCCATTCTGAGGGTTGACTTTTGGTCTTGTTTATGGTTTCCTTTGCTGTGCAAAAGCTTTGAAGTTTCATTAGGTCCCATTTGTTTATTTTTGTTTTTATTTCCATTTCTGTAGGATGTGGATCAAAAAGGATCTTGCTGTGATTTATGTCATAGAGTGTTCTGCCTATGTTTTGCTCTAAGAGTTTTATACTGTCTGGCCTTACATTTAGGTCTTTGATCCATTTTGAGTTTATTTTTGTGTATGGTGTTAGGGAGTGTTCTAATTTCATTCTTTCACATGTAGCTGTCCAATTTTCCCAGCACCACTTATTCAAGAGGTTGTCTTTTCTCCATTGTATATTCTTGCCTCCTTTATCAAAAATAAAGTGACCATATGTGCGTGGGTTTATCTCTGGGCCTTCTATCCTGTTCCATTGATCTATATTTCTGTTTTTGTGTCAGTATCATACTGTCTTGATTACTGTAGCTTTGTAGTATAGTTTGAAGTCCAGGAGCCTGATTCCTCCAGCTCCATTTTTTGTTTTCAAGATTGCTTTGCCTAGGGCTTCCCTGGTGGCGCAGTGGTTGAGAATCCACCTGCCAATGCAGGGGACACGGGTTCGAGCCCTGGTCTGGGAAGATCCCACATGCCACGGAGCAACTAGGCCCGTGAGCCACACTACTGAGCCTGCGCATCTGGAGCCTGTGCCCCGCAACAAGAGAGGCCACGACAGTGAAAGGCCCGCGCACCGCGATGAAGAGGGGCCCCCACTTGCCGCAACTAGAGAAAGCCCTCACACAGAAATGAAGACCCAACACAGCCAAAAATAAATAAATAAATAAATAAATCTATAGGGAAAAAAAAAACAACCTTCCTTTAAAAAAAAAAAAAAGATTGCTTTGCCTATTCGGGGTCTTTTGTGTTTCCATACAAATTGTGAAATTTTTTGTTCTAGTTCTGTGAAAAATGCCATTGGTAGTTTGATAGCGATTGCATTGAATCTGTAGATTGCTTTGGGTAGTAGAGTCATTTTCACAATGTTGATTCTTCCAATCCAAGAACAGGGTATATCTCTCCATCTATTTGTATCATCTTTAATGTCTTTCATCAGTGTCTTATAGTTTTCTGCATACAGGTCTTTTGTCTCCCTAGGTAGGTTTATTCCTAGGTATTTTATTCTTTTTGTTGCAATGGTAAATGGAAGTGTTTCCTTAATTTCTCTTTCAGATTTTTCATCATTAGTGTATAGGAATGCAAGCGATTTCTGTGCATTAATTTTGTATCCTGCTACTTTAACAAATTCATTGATTAGCTCTAGTAGTTTTCTGGTAGCATTTTTAGGATTCTCTATGTATAGTATCATGTCATCTGCAAACAGTGACAGTTTTACTTCTTCTTTTCCAATTTGGATTCCTTTTATTTCTTTTTCTTCTCTGATTGCTGTGACTAAAACTTCCAAAACTATGCCAAATAATAGTGGTGAGAGTGGGCAACCTTGTCTTGTTCCTGACCTTAGTGGAAATGCTTTCAGTTTTTCACCATTGAGAACGATGTTGGCTGTGGGTTTGTTATATATGGCCTTTATTATGCTGAGGTGAGTTCCCTCTATGCCTACTTTCTGGAGGGTTTTTATCATAAATGGGCATAGACATATTCTTAACAGTTTAAGGACTTGGAAACTACCTCTAGGAAGATTGAAACTTGAGTATTAATCCAATATGGAGAAGCAGTGATTCAACAGAGTCTTCCAACTAAAGGAATACACTGCCAAAAAGAGTATTAGCTGTGTCTCCTACAAGCTTGAGAGAACAGGTTACTTTTAACACATGTATCATTTTTATGCTTAGTATTTCAGTGGAATATAATCTCTGGAAGTGGTTTACTGTCTTGTTAAATGCTAAATCTTCAGTGCCTTGACTAGTGCCCAGAACAGAAAAGGAAGTCAAAAATACCAATTTGTTGACCTCCTAAAAACTGGGCTCCATGAGCACTAGTCTGTGAAAGCTCTGGGAATAAGGAGTGGTGTGAATAAATATCATATATCTTACTTGGAGGTCTGGGCAATAAGCATGGTAGACAACTCTTCAATGAATAATTTCTGAAAAAGAAGACATAATGTCTCGAGAGCACTCTTGTTTGATGTGATGAAATCAGTACTATATGCATCAGTATCTTGGGTGCCTGACATTTTACCCCATCTGTTATCTAGATAATCTGCCCTTCTTTGGACTCAATTTCCTCATCTGAAAAATGAGGGATTTGAGCTATAGAATCTCCAAAGTCCCTCCTTCCAGCTCTAACATTTTATGACAAAGCTCATCTAAAATAATTTATCTCACATCTTCAAATGAATAAAACTGAGGAACACAGAGTGAATGTCATAACTTAGTAGGTGGACAATTAAAGTCAGAGACCAAAATTTTAATTAATAAGAATAAGAATCCTTCATCTTTCACTAGTACATTTAATATTTTCAAAGCACTTTCACATCCATCATCCTATTTGATAGTCAAAGCCACCTTACGAAACTAATTTAATTCACTAAGAAATAGGTTCATGGCATGAGATCACAAAGAAAATTAGTTACAGAGATAAGATTATAATCCAGATATCCTGAATCCTAGTTTTAGTTTTTTCCACATATATATGTAAAACGTTGTCCAGAAAAACTTTTACATTTCCTTTGAGAAGGTACTAGGGCATCCTAGCTGGGCCAAAACTGAAATTCAGATATAGCTATGGGCAGAGATAGGCAACTTCCTTTCTACCTGCACCTATTTGTGCATATTTTGTTTGATTTGATTTAAACAGATGCTGATAAACCTTTTGGAAAAATAATTTGGATGAGTGTTAATATTGGATTTCAGGCATATATATGCACCTATAGATTATGAAGCAACGGGAGCAAATTACAATCAAGGGACACCTGAATCTCAAATACAAATTACCCTATAGGGAGAAAGGTCTGGTGTGGGTTGGATTTAGCAATATAAGCTAAGAGATTGAAGAGAGCTTTTCTAGATTTTTAGAAAACACATTAGAGTTTAAGAATGTTGCTTTGAGACCCTCAAACAGCATAATACAGAGAGAAAATTGTTTTCCTTCTCACTTTGCAGCTCACTGCTGCTGTACTATCACACTCAGCAAGGGTTGAGGGCACTGGTAGCTGGAGTGTTGGCAAGGATCTGGTATAGAACATCAATGTAGCAGATTTAAGCAACAGCATTTAAGCAGATCTCCAGCTGGCATTTAACCACAGCAGAGCTCCAGCATGGCAGAGGATAGCCATAGTATGGAAAGTGAACGACCTGAACTAATTAGTTGATGCATGTGAGATATTCCTCTGGGATTCTCAGAAATACTTTAGAGAATTGGAGTTCCTGCCTAAACAAGTGGAGAATTTTACTAACAAAATGTCATGTGGGATTATAAAACAATGGATTTTTTTTTTCCTGGATTTTGGCCCTTGAGTCATGCTGCTCTAGCTTGCTTTCTGGTAAGAAGTTTGACTTCTTAAACTATCTGAAAAACACTAAGCTTATTCTCAGTGAGTAATCCATCTATTTCAATCAACTCCTGCATACCTTGGAACCATTTCCTCATTCAACCAACTAAAAGTACTTCCAGTTTTGGGAATTCCCTGGAGGTCCAGTGGTTAGGGCTCTGTGCTTCCATTGCAGGGGGCACAGGTTCCATCCCTGGTGGGAGAACTAAGATCACGCAAGCCACATGGTGCAGCCAAAAATTTTAAAAAATAAAAATGAAATAAAATAAACTATTTCCAGTTTTTCAGTAAAGGTCGCTAAATTTGCATATTTATCACAATTTCACTTGAAGTTGAAATGAGGCTTCATAAAGTTACTGGAAAATTCAAACCATAGTACATAAGCTGTTTTTTGTGTTTGCTGATCTTCTTTGCTAAATTTGTCTCCTTTGCTTTCTGAAAAATGAATTATATAAGAAAAGGTGTACAGGGGGCTTCCCTGGTGGCGCAGTGGTTGAGAGTCCGCCTGCCGATGCAGGGCACACGGGTTCGTGTCCCGGTCGGGGAGGATCCCACATGCCGCGGAGCGGCTGGGCCCGTGAGCCATGGCCGCTGAGCCTGCGCGTTTGGAGCCTGTGCTCCGCAGCGGGAGAGGCCACAACAGTGAGGGGCCCGCGTACCGCAAAAAAAAAAAAAAAAAGAAAAGGTGTACAAATCTTGTTAGTTTATTTCAGAAAGCCATCTAGAAGGCTCACATACTGTTCCTTATCAACATTACATTTTCCGAAAAGGTAATCATATTTGCTATGATATTATGGGTGGTTCGAATTATAATAGTGAGAAAAAGAGCTGCGCTAACATTTGTTCCAACTAGTTGATGTCAATGCACAATGCAGTTTATTGCGAGAACTTCAGGATGTATTTCCTTTAGGTGGGCTCTAAACCTTTGTGTCTTCCAACCCTGCAATTTGCTCCATCAGAAGCACTGGGCACCTAATTCTTCTATGGTATTGGTGTTTCATCAAACCAAAATTTTAGAGCAGCAAAAATACATACCCTAGTATAGTCAGTTTCTAAAAAATTTACAAACATCACTTTTTACAATTTAACATAATCATAGGTACAACAAATAGAAGGGTCTTATTTTCAGTAACTGTGTTTCATCAACCTAAATAAAAATTTTTATTGTTTTCAATGTACCAATTAATTGTTTTTCAATGTTAACAGACAATTCATAGATACATCTTTGAATTGAATCATTACTCAATGGCAGTTCTTTTTAAATACTGTATTTTGCTGTATCACAATTGAAATTGCAGACTCTACATCCATATACTCTCAACAAGTGTTATGAGAACTACCAGATTTTTCAGTGATTTCTGCAACTTTATAAGACTCAATGACTCCATTGTTATTTGTGTGTTCTTTTTTTTCTTTACATTTTAAAATTGAGCTTTGAGAGGTAGCACAGAAAAACTTATATTTTCAATGTATAATGTTTAACCAGAAGTTCACATATTAATTTTTTTATTGAGGTGGAATTGGTATATAGCATTATATAAGTTTCAGTTATACAACATTATGATGCCACATCTGTGCTCATTACAAAATGATCATTACCAAATGTGTGTTCTTCTTAATTAGAAATTATCTGTTACATAACTCAAAATTCTCTTTCAAAATTTTGAAATATTCTAAACTCTTACCTACTTTATTAAGATGTTTTCTTTTCAAGTGATCCAAAAGTCTTATTGGTTTCATAGCCTCAGTTGCAAAAGAACTATCACAATATATGACACAGAGACTGTCTTGAGTTGAATTGGCTTTCAATAGAACCATAGGCCAATATTCAGTAAGACATTGCTGACCATCTTTTCTTTTTAGCACTTGACATAATTAATGATGTGTTGAAGGACTTTTGTAGAATTAAATGATAAAATGTAAACTATTTTTACTTAATTCTCAAAGTCCAAGTCACACACATAAACACTGAGGATCAAACATAGACAACATCCACAAGGTAGTCAATGCAACCCATAGGAACATGCAGTCTAGTCTCGCTATATGACTTTAAGATAGAAAATCCATCAAGAGAAAACCTGCCAATCACAGCCATTGTTCACCATAGTTTTGTAGCACTCACCTTATATACCTTTTGTGTATTTCCATGAAGTCAATGTAAATGCTGTTCATGTCATGCTCATGAAAATTCAATAAGAGAAATGAAACATTAAAGAATAATAAAAAAAAAGAATAATGATTTGGTCAGGTAGAGTTGAGCTTTGGAGAACTACCAACCATTGCAATTGTCTAAGAGTTTTTTTCCATCCAATAATCAATTTTTACCCTCAAACTGCATGTAATAGAGGTATTTGTGGTGGGAAATGAGATCATTTGTAGTTCATGGGAAGTCTCAAAAGGAAAATCATAATGTATACCTCCGGTGTTCTGGCACGAGGCCATGCCTTCTGCTGCAAAGAACTATAAACAATTCAAAAACTACTTGGTGGGCTATTGGGTCACAAAAGAGACAGAGCTTATGACCATGAGACATCAAGTAGCCATTAAGCTAGTGCTGCCCAGTATGACTTACCTAGGGACCCACTTTACAGCAAAGGAGTGTAGCAGTGGAACATGGCCATGGGGTCCATTTGTCCTTTCTTGCTGTATCCCGCAGAGGCCATCAGCCAGATAGAGCAGTAAAACAGCCTCTTAAAGATGCATCTGAGGCTCCATCTTGGAGATGTTACCCTGTGAGGTTGCCACCATCTCCCAGGATGTTGTGTACATCCTAAATAACAAAGATTATATGGTACTCCTGTATTCCTAATAGGTAAGCTGCAAGTTTGGAAACCAAGGAATGGAATGGAACTGTCCCTTTATATCATCATCTCAGAGACCCATTTGAGAAATCTGTACGTCTCATCCCTGCGTTGGGCACCGTGGGCCTGGAGGCCCTGTTATTAGAGGACATAATGAGTCCCATTGCATTTTAAGCTTCAGCACTCACTTGGTCACTTTGGGCTCCATGTGCCAAAAGACTAGCAGGCAAGAAAAGGAATCACCACCCAGGCAAGTAAAGGAATCACCAACCTGGCAAGAGTAATTGACCCTAATCATCAGGAGGAGGCAGGGTTACTGCTCCACGGTAGGGGCAGGAAAGACGATGTTTGGCATGCAGGTGATCCACTGGAGCGTCTCTTGGTTTTCTCATGCCCTCTTGCTAAGAGTAAATGGACACCATCAGCTGCCACCACCTGAGGAGAGCAATGGTAACTACAGGCTCAGATTTCTCAGGCTGCCTGGGTCACAGAGGTGCTAAATGAGGGTGGATAGTGGAGAAGGATAATGAGTACCAGTTATGGCCCTAAGATCAAATGCAGCTTCGGGAGCTGTATTTCATCCCACTAACCTCTCTAAGTTGCTCAGAAAACATGAGGTTTTCCAACCAAACTCCTGAAGAAGCTACTCCGAGATGGAACAAACTTGTAAGAAACAAATGGACTGCTCTGTGTGATGGTGGGCTCTAATGGCTTCCATGGCTCCACCCAGATCGCCTCTTCAGGGCTGGCTCATCCAATCCACACTGCTGCGAATATCAACTGACAGCTTGCAGCTGTGTCTCTCCCAGGGCGTTGCCCTCAGCCACAGAGAACAGCCTTGCCATGTGCTGTATCCTTTCCTATGGAGTGGTCTGTAGCCAAAGCTTGGTTGATGTATAGGCACAAAGGCACATCCCAACTGCCTTAGTTTAAGACAACTCTGAAAGGCTATCTCAGCTCCAGGGCTCACTATTAGATTAACTAAAGTCTCAGTTGCACATGCATTGTGGACTGGCTTCTCCCTCTCCCCAGTTCTATTTTCCTCTCTTCTTTGTAGGTATATTTCCTTAAGAGGTCTCCCCAGTAAACCTCTTGCATGCAACTTTTGGTTTCAAAGTTTGTTTCCAGGAAACCCAATCTCATACAACTATCTGGGCATGCAACCAAAAGTTTCCCAACATATTAACCTTAGCAGTTATACCCAACTGCAACCAGGTGGTCAAAATTGTTGGGTTCAGAGAAACTAGAGGTGGTTGAACAAGAACTCACTCAACTTCCTGCATCCCCTTGACAAAATTACCTGCATCTATTCCCATCCTTATCTCTTTGTCTTTGGGAAGGGATACCTCTCCTGCTGTGAGCAGCTAATTTCTGCTCTTGTGTTTGGATTTCATCACTTGTCCTTTCTTCAGGGATCTGGAACACCCTTTATCTCCTCTCTCACTTGTATTGGGTTGGCCAAAAACTTCGTTCAGGTTTTTCCATAGGATGTTACAGAAAAACCCGAATGAACTTCTTGGCCGACCCAATATCTTCACCCTCCACCCTGATTCTTTCTCCTCAGAGTACTGACTCTTTCCCCTCATGGTACAAACAAGGTCAAATGCCTCCCATCTCAAAAAAAGACTCTTGCCATTGCCCCCTCTACCTGGCACCTGACAATGCTTTCCCTTCACAGCCAAATTTTCTAAAAAAAGTAGTTTACAGTCATTGTCTCCCCTTTTTACTTCCTGATCACTGCTTATTCCCATTGTCTTCTACTCCCATCACTCTAAGAAACTGCCTTTCCCTAGGTTTCAAAATACTAAGTTCAATAAATGATTTAGAATTCTTATCTCACTTTACTGATCTGCAGAATTTGACTGTTAGTTACTTCCTCTTTGAAACACTTCCCTTGATTTCTAGAATACCACCCTTTGCTGGTTTGCCATCTGCCTCTTGAGTTGCAGCTTCTTTATTTAATTAATTTATTTCATTTTTATTCTGTTCTATTCTATTTTTCTTTGTTTCCTTCAGCCTCTTCTCATTTTTTCTCAATGCTTTTTAATGAAAAATATCAAATTGGAAAAAGTTGAAAGAATTGTTCAGTGAACACCCATATACCTATCCCTTTCTCACTTACCTTCTCACACTCACAGCCATTCCTGTCTCATATGTCCACTTTAGACCATTTCTGAGTTCAGACCTGTCTGGTCCAAATAGACATTTCTACCTCAATGGCCCAGAGGCATCTCAACCCCAACATGGTGAAATTCAACTCATCATTCTAGATTCAACCTTTATTTTTCCTTTTTCCTTATCAATCAAGCCAAGTCCTGTTAATTCTATTTCTTCAATATCTCTTCACTCTGTCCAAGTTCCAGCTCTAGCCATTTCTTGTCTCAACTGCTCTTCCTGCAGCCAGGCTTGCTGTCTCCAATTTACTCTCCACATAGCTGCCAGTGCATTCTAAATGCAAGTGTGATCATCTCATTTCTTGTTTAACATCTTGCAGAAATTTCAGTTTAAGCTCTTAACGCTTTAGCAAGTCTTTCATTATCCTCGTTAGCCTCATCTTTCACTATCTTTCCTCTCAAACTTTATGAACTGGGCTATATAAAGCTACCTGAAGTTCTGGAGTGTGCCTCTGTGTTCATATCATGTTAACTTTTCTCACACTTTCTCTTACCTTTTCACGTACTTGTTTTCCTTCCAACTTCCAACAATTTTCCAAGTTGTCCTTCAAAATTCAGTTAAGATAATACCTTCTTTGGGAAAACTTCCCCAACCTTCCTTTCCTACCATTCTATCACCCCCTTATGGGGCACCCCCTTACAGGGCACCTTCCCAGAGCACCTTGTGTATTTATTAGTTAATTAGATGATTCTTTCAATAAAGATTCGAAGGCCTACAATGTAGTGTTCACTGTGTTAGGCAATAGGAGTAAAACAGTGAATAAAATAGAGCTCCTGTGCTCAAAGAATTTAGCACAATTTGAGAATTTAGATCAGTAAAGGGACAATCATGATAAAGTGTGATTAGCTAATGAAAGAAGTATGCACAAGGCACTCTGCGGATACTTAGAAGGGACACAGTTGGACTTGGAGAATGAGGGGTGGCTGCTTAGAGGAAGATTCATCTAAGATATGAAGGAAGAATACGAATGAGGGAAAGGGAATGGGTGAAGGAGGGAGTGGCTGAGGAAGAGGAAGGAGAGAGGGAACGTGATTTCAGGGTGCTGGTTAGTGAGAGCCTGGATCATTCACTGTAGGGAGTGTCCCTAGGGCTTGGCCCAGTGCCTGACAGAGAGTAGGCAGCTCAATGAACATTTATTGCTTGAGTGAATGCATGCAGGCATGAATGAATGAATGAATGAACACATGGTGCTGAAAACAGAAGGGGCCAGATTAGAAGGACCTCATATGAAAAGGAATTTAGATTTTATTCTGAGGACACCCCATTGGGACTCCACAGAAGAAAGGGTTTAAGCAAGAGGTTGACATAATCAGATTTATACTGTAAAGATTAGTTTGGGTGAAATGAAATGGAAGGAGAGCAAAAGGCAAGTCTAGCAGCAGGAGGTCAGTTAGGAGGCTGTTGTGGTCATTGATGTTAGATGGTGGCGACCTGAAAGAAGGATGTGCAGTTGGGATGGACAAGAATGACTCTTTTGAGAGATGAAGCAGACAGAGATCAACGGACTTGGCGATTGATTGTCAGAATGAGGATGAGAAATCAATCAAGGATGATATCCAAATTGTTGGCTTGGGCAATAATTGGCAGCCATGAAGGCAGGAAAACAGAGGAGGATGAAGAGGTTCTGGGGATAGGGTTGGGCTGTGAGAGAAATGAAAACTTTCATTTTGAAGGTTTGAGGGAGTTGGAGGCATGCGTTGGTCCTGGGCCTGTTTACCCACAGATCATTTTCCTTGCTCTTTCCCTGCTCTGTGGTGTGTCACCAGGAGCTGACTTGCTGGCAATGATCCCTGGGCTCTCATGTTAGCTGGTTTCTGGTTTGGTTTGGGCATGGGAGACACTGGCAAGGGATTAGAGAACAAGAGGAGGGGAAAAGCCAAGATAGATATTGTTTCTCTTCCCTTCCAACCTCCGGCATGTCTCTAGCTGTGGCTGCATCTGCTCTGGAGGTACTCATAATGGGTTCTGTTTGTTTGTTTTTTTACATCTTTATTGGAGTATAATTGCTTTACAATGGTGTGTTAGTTTCTGCTTTATAACAAAGTGAATCAGTTGTATATATACATATGTCCCCATATCTCTTCCCTCTTGCATCTCCCTCCCTCCCACCCTCCCTATCCCACCCCTCTAGGTGCTCACAAAGCACCTAGCTGATCTCCCTGTGCTATGCGGCTGCTTCCCACTAGCTATCTATTTTATGTTTGGTAGTGTATATATGTCCATGCCACTGTTCTGTTTTTCTGAGGAAGATCCAAGTGGAGATATGCAAAAAACAGCTGAGTAAGTAGAAGAATGATATGGGCCCAGAGTCACCAACACACAGAAAACTGGAGTTTTTATCATAGCACTTAATTCCCTGGAGGGCAATTGTCTCCTTACCTGCCTGTGTCTTCCACCAGCCTGAGAGACCCTTAAGTGTAGAAAGCCCAGCTTTTTTTCTCCATATTCCCAGGGCCAGCTAAATGCCTGGTAAAGAATAGGCACTCAGTAATGTAGGTTTATTGAATGAAGAAATGAATGCATAATGCCTACACACTATTGTTGAGTGATATTAACTGGTGGATCCATTTTTACAGTAAAACTGAACCAATCAACCTGAGGAACGCCCCAATCTGAATTAATAAGAAATCTGAATCATTGAATATTGTTAGCATAGGCAGTTTTATTGCCCTCAGGATTGTCATGATACAAATGAATGAACGGCAATAAGTTGCCCCAGTTGTTAAAGTCATTTATTGAGTAGATAAGAATAGTTAGAAATCACTGCAGTTGTGCATACAACTGTGTGTATAAAGCGTATTGCTAAATAAACTGAAGATAGTAGGTTTGTTTAAATGCATTAAACATTTCTCTGAATCCTCAAACCTTGGATACACAATTGGTTTCCCAGAAAATGATCTGCAGAGGTAACCTCAGCCAGGGTTCATATTACCAACTCTGAGCCATGGCTGAATATATCGGAAGTTACAAACAGGGCATTACAAAGTGTAAATGTTGATATGGCATTAGTGGTTTTGACAGTAAGAGCAAAGAAATGCTATTAAGATAGGACATTTCATAATTCAGTAAAATAAGAGCCAGCTACATTGATTTAAATCACATATTGTTCAATTTACCGGTTCTATGACTATATCTTCTTACACACACACACAAACACACACACACACACACACACACACACACACACACACACACACACACACACACACACACACACACAAAGGGGAAATCAGTTGTTTGAGGCCTTTGAGAGTTTTTATTCATTATTTTAGAACATGCGAATAAGGGTATCAGAGCAGCCACTTGAATGGCAAGACTAGTCAAATCAAGGAACACTAATGCTCAGAGTTTAGTAAAATTTTCAAGTAAAGAAAGGGAATTTTGGCAGCAGTACATAATTCAAAAAGACAGATGGTTTTCATAGTAGGAACGTTCCCATTTAAAGTCATTGATGCCTATATATGATAATTTCTTTTAAGAGCAAGGATTCTCTTATTCAGAGGAGAGTCAAGTCTGTCTTTGAGAGCTATGGTTCGTGGGCTTTGCTTCTGTCACCAGTGGGAGGGACCACGCTGGGCTCCAGGGGCTTTGCATGCTGCGCGATCTGTGGTTGGGAGGAAAGGAATGAGGCCAGTGACAGCTTGTTTGTCCCCTGTCTTCTGGTGGTGGAGAACCCATCAGAAATATTTCCGCCTGCTTTCTACAGCAAAAACAGAAGCAGCAGTGAGAAGCTAGAGAAAGTGAGTCCTTATCTCATACTTTGAGTATGAAACTTGTATTTTAGAATCATTTTAATTTTGTAGAAAAACAACAACATGGGTTTATCACAAAAAATAAAAATAAGAAAAAAAAAGATATTAAGTCATGCCTAATTCACTACGTAGGGGCTATCTCTCCTTACAATTCAGAATAAATTCTTCTAAATCCATTGCCAGGCAAATTGCTACAGACTGTTTGTTTCCTTCAGAATTCATTTGTTGAAACCTAATCCCCAATGTGATGGTATTTGGAAGTGGGGCCTTTGGGTCATGAAGGTGGAGTCCTTAAGGATAGTTATGCTGTTATAAAAGAGGCTCCAGATTGCTCCCTTGCTCTTTCTCCCTTGTAAGGGCACAGCAGGAAGACAGCCATCTATGAACCAGGAGGCCATCTCTCACCAGATGCCGAATCTGCCAACCCCTTGATCTTGGATTTCCCAGCTTTCAGATTTGTGAGAAATAAATGTTGTTTATAAGCCACCCGGTCTGTGGTATTCTGTTATGGCAGCCTGAACAGAGTAAGACATGATTATGTATATTTAAGTGTCTTCATATTATACATACTGCTCTGCAGTCCACTTTTTCCATGCAAAAATATGTGAACAATGTTCCATGCCAGTATCTGGTTGCACTTTTGATGGTTGTATGGTATTCCATTTCATAAATTCACCATAATTTATTTAACCAATAGCCCCCCGAGAGATAGTTGGCTAACCTCCAATTTTTCACTCTTGCATACCTAAGATGAGCCATCAGCAACAGATTTTTAAGGTGAAACTTCAAGCACCTGTAATAAGATATTTTGGGGTAGATTGTGAGAAAGATGGAGTAGGAAGAAGAAGGGGCTCATGGGAGGGGGCAGGGAGGTGTTTATGAATTGATATTGTTCTTGATATGTAAGAGACATCAGTTAACAGGCGTGGGGTAGAGGAGGATAGTGTGTGGGGGCAAGAAAGTAAAAGAGAGTGAAATGACAGGTACGGAGAGGGAGAGAGAGAGAGAGAAACACAGAGTCAGAAAACAGATTGAGAGATAGATAAATGGAAAAAGGGAAAGAAAGAATGCCACTAGAACAAGTAGAAAGGATCAAATAATTATCAAGGCTGCTAAAAAAGTTTTGTGATGATTAAGAAAAGGACAGTGGCATTTACACCATTCAGGTAATCATGTATTATTATTTTTTAACATCTTTATTGGAGTATAATTGCTTTACATTGTTGTGTTAGTTGCTGCTGTATAACAAAGTGAATCAGCTATACGTATACATATATCCCCATATCTCCTCCCTCTTGAGTCTCCCTCCCACCCTCCCTATCCCACCCCTCTCGGTGGTCACAAAGCACTGAGCTGATCTCCCTGTGCTATGTGGCTGCTTCCTGCTAGCTATCTATTTTACATTTGGTATATATGTCCATGCCACTCTCTCACTTCGTCCCAGCTTACCCTTCCCCCCCATCCCACGTCCTCAAGTCCATTCTCTACGTCTGCGTCTTTATTTCTGTCCTGCCCCTAGGTTCTTCAGAACCATTTATTTTTTTAGATTCCATACATATGTGTTAGCATACAGTATATGTTTTTCCCTTTCTGACTTAATTCACTCTGTATGACAGACTCTAGGTCCATCCACCTCACTACAAATAACTCAATTTCGTTTCTTTTTTCTTTTTATGGCTGAGTAATATTCCATTGTATATATGTGCCACATCTTTATCCATTCATCTGTTGATGGACACTTAGGTTGCTTCCATGTCCTGGCTATTGTAAATAGAGCTGCAATGAACACTGCAGTACATGACTCTTTTTGAATTATGGTTTTCTCAGGGTATATGCCCACTAGTGGGATTGCTGGATCGTATGGTAGTTCTAATTTTAGTTTTTTAAGGAACCTCCATACTGTTCTCCATAGCGGCTGTATCAATTTATGTTCCCACCAACAGTGCAAAAGGGTTCCCTTTTCTCCACACCCTCTCCAGCATTTACTGTTTGTAGATTTTTTGATGATGGCCATTCTGACCAGTGTGAGGTGATACCTCATTGTAGTTTTGATTTTCATTTCTCTAAAATCATGTATTATTGAATGAATGAAAAGGGGGCCAAATTGCTAAAAAATTGTGGGGAACTTTATGTGGTTATCAGAGTAGATACACAGTAACCTTTTAAAAACTAAAAATAGTAGGAGATGCAAACTATTATATATAGAATGGATAACCAACAAGGTCCTACTGTATAGCACAAGAAACTATTTTGAATATCCTGTAATAAACCATAATGGAAAAGAATACAAAGAAGAATGTATATATATATATGTATAACTGAATCACTTTGCTGTGCAACAGAAATTAACACAACGTTGTAAATTAACTATACTTCAATAAAAAAATTTTAAAACTCTGAAACAAAGATAAATAATAATTAAATATTCTCATTCTATTTCACTTAATTCACTAACCCACATGCACATGACAAGTTGAAGATTGTCATTAAAAAAAAAAGCTTTCTTTGACTCTTGCTTATTTCAACTGTGATACTTTTAATTATGTTTTCTCTTATGGTGATTAACTGGGGTTAAAATATTTTGCATCACTGCTTTGCCTCACAGCCCCAGAAAGAGTGAAAGAGGAAGGTTAGCTTCCCTTTTCTCCTACTGTGGTGCTTACTTCCTGTTTTAGAAAAAATAAAATAAGATGTGAACACTTTCTCTTGAAAATCATTCTACAGTATGTTTTAGGGTAGGGTGGGGTGTGTATTTGTGGAGGCTGGAGGATGGCCTCTATTGTAAAACTTTCTACATACGTTTGTAGGGAAAATTGAAAAAGCACCTGTATAATGAACATCACTTGTATACATATTACAGTGCATTCAAAGTTTTAAAAAATCAACTTATATAAAGAGAACAATCCTGACATCTCATGGGAAGCTGTGAGACACAAATGAAATTATTTACGTGGAAGTGTTCTGGAAACTCTAAAAGTCTGTACAAGTACAAAATATTCTAAATTATTGGAGTTTTCTTATATTCTGCCATCTGCAGAATCTTCTCAAAGACAGAAATTTCTGCTCCTTTCCCACACACAGGGGTTGGAATGAGGGAATAGATCCACAAATAGCGTTGCTCTTCATTTTCCCCCAGTATGATCATCTGCATGGACAGAAAAATTAAGAAAATGCCTTTTCCTTTGTCACATCTGTAAGGAGTGGTCAGGTTTATATTCTTTTAACTGGAAAAAAAAAATCTACTCATGACTGGCTCATATGAATTACATCGTGTGTGGAACTCTGTCCTGTGTCACTGACACACCCTAAGCAAAGGGAAAGGGTGGTCATTGTTTCCCAATGCTCGTAAGGGCACTTTAATTAAAACACTGATGCTTCTTGCCCCACAAGTATAGCATGACTCAGCAAGGTTAGTCACACCATCCCACCCCTGGAGTATCGGAACATGTCTAGTCACGTGACCTTGGAGCACAGGGGGCACCGAACCAGACTGATTTAGCAGAACTGCTCACTCAAGTCAGTCCTGTTACTGAACGACCACGGAGTAGGGCGGAGCAAGGACAGCACAGACCACTGTGAATCCTCAGCACAACATTTCTCTATCAAGTTACTTTGTGTCTAGCTAAGTGTGTGCCAACCATCCCTACAGAGGGGGTGGAGGCAAACCTCCTCAAAGATTCTGATCTGTAGCTTCCATTTGGAGAGAACTTTTGTTCTGTTCATATTTGTGGCTTTTCTTTGTTCCATTAGGGGTTGAGGCATTGCACACATGAATGAGCCCAAAGTATTTTAAGTGAAAAAAAGCTCCAAATCTCACCCTCCACCAGCTACATCCCACCTCATCATTTTTTCATAGTACCCACATGTGATTTAGTTCTTTCTGAGCACCCTCGTTTTCTGGAAGCATAAGCACTGCATGTATAATTTGCTTGCCGTGTCATTCTGAAATCTTTAATGCATGTGATTCAGACATCCTGTTTGCTTTTTTGTTTGATTAATGCAATGCCAACTTAGTTACAGCAAAAAAATCTACTTCTTTATTCTCCTGGAAAAAAAAGTTAAATACAATACACGTTTAAGGAGTTCTGGTGTTCCAGTCTAACACAGAGGCTGCTGCTGAAATACTTTAACACAATGTCAGGGAATTCCACAATTCTGTTTACTTTTTGGTTTTATTTTTATATGTTTTTTTAAAACATGGTGTATTGTTTAACTGCTATAGTACAAGTTAGAAAGACATTTTTAATGTCAACGATGCAGTTTCTTCACTCTGGAGTTTTAAAATTGGCCAGTTCTAAAAGTGAAGAAAACTAACATATGTGGTCAACTGTACTTTTTGTGGCTCAGCTGTGTGTTTCAGAGATGTTAGGGACTCCAATTAAAAACAAACAAACATATCTGCAACTGATCCAGCAATTCTGGTGTATAATTTTGTTTGCTGGTTTTGTGTAAGAGCTTCAGAATCAGCATGATATCAACTCACGCAGCGTCTAGTTTTGGATTTAGGAAGGATGCCGCTTGGTAAATTTGTTTTTTGCTTTTGCTTCTTGGAGTTTTTGAATTCTGCTCACAAACGACAAATATCTGCTCCCTTGGGCTTTAGGTACCCATCAGACTCTACATTTATATTTCTGTCCTTTTTTTTCCAGTTAACTTGATGGATGTTTTGGAATGTCCTCTGCAAAAATTCACACTACCATGTAGCAGAGAGATTTGCTTCTTTCTACTAGCAGCTCATCCTGTGACATGTTTAGGCCTCAGAGTATAGCCACTATGGTAGATAATATCTGAAACTCCATTTCTGACCCCTTGGAAAATGTGGTCCTTGAGAAGCTGAGCTGAAACTCACACAGGCTTTCAAATGCTAGATGGTTTCAAATTCAACATCATTTCCTTTGAAATTGTTAGGAAATAATTTGAGTAACAAGTCTAATCATCACCATATCCTGATAACCCACCAGGCAGATAAATTACTTCCTGTAAGGTATGACATTTTATCTCCACCCACGGCAGCTTGCTATATTACCCAGTTGATTTCTAAGTAAATTGTGTCTCTGAAAATAGTTATAAGGAATCCAATGTAAAATATACTCACAAATATTTACCCAAGTACAAAGGTATATAGTATTTAAAAATAAGTAAACACAGTCTTTTCACCCTCTAAATGTGTCAATTACTGAAATTTTCTATGGCATCTTGATCCTAAAAGGAGCCCCAGAAAGTAATCTAATCCATTCCCAGACATCTGGACAGACTAGCTAGCATTATCTTAGTCTTTCACAAATGTGGCCAAGGCTCCTTGTAGCCCTTAACAGTTTTGCTTTATATGTGGCTTGTTTTTTTTCTCTCTCAGTTGAATATACCTGCTTCAGAGTATTGAGTCAATGTCTGGTCCCATCTAAAGGAGTAGAAAAGAGAAAAATTTGCCAGGAAAAACTTAATGGGAGCAATCACTATATTTTAATTTGGAAGTTGTTCTCAGACCACACAGTATACAAGTAGACAATGACATGCACATTATTATGAAATGATCTGTGTGGCCCTAAAAATACTTTCTAATGGCTCCAGCCTGGCTGTTGCTCCCTTTCCACTTGCTCAGAATGGAGCTTTTACAACTCCCTTCTGACAGCTATGCATTGATTCCAGTTGAGGAGTAAACTGACCTTTGATCCATGTCACAATGACCCAGCTGGTGTGTGTGTTTTAGAAATGGAAATATATAGCAAAAATTTGTTCCTTCTCTGGTCCAATGAGTTGGGCAGTATTATGGCTACAACACAACTGTGTGTGCTTCTTATCTTGTATAGTTTTTTTTTTGTCTGCTTGAGTTCTTTCATGGCTTTTCAACGTCCAAATGTAATTTAGTACTTCCCAACAATTATACTTTCATAAAAAGCATATCTTTTGTACTTGTTATTTTCTGTAATTTCATTGCTTGGTCATTCAGAAACTCTTTTAGCCAGTTATCTTATTTAGGATATACAATTTATTCACTCTGGTAATATTTATTGTTATTATCATAAAAAGCACTGCATTTTTACCCTAAGGGGAATATATCTAATCTATTTCTCTCATTTCAGGGTTAAAAAACTGAGCCCAGAGAAACCAAGTGAGCTCTTCAAGGTCAATAGACACTGGGATAGTTGACTGAGCTGAGACTAGCACGTAGAGCCTTCTGTTTTCTAGCCCAGGACTTTTTTCAGGGTGAGGGGAGGAGTCTTTTTTATCACTATATGTGTTTTGTCACAGGGATTTCAAAAATCCTACAGATAATTTAAATGAGTGACGAGTTTCTCCTCTGATTATTTAGATTATATCAATAGTTCTTTAATGATTTAAAATGTGGTGCAAGTGGGGCTTTCTTCTCTGTGAAAGTGGGTACATCATTTCCCAACTCTTGTCTTCCAGAGTCACTAAAAAATGGAGCAAAATATTTACACTTAGATGGATATGGTGTTGTACCATTTAACTCACTGGTGATCAGCCTGGACCTCTACGTGGAACAGGTCAGTTCACGTTTTATTTTCTCCTTCCAGAGAGTGCCAAGAATACAAAGCGACCCCCACCCATCTCCTTGCTTAAATCTCACTGGAAAGAAATTCAGAAAAAAACATTCAAATATACAGTACTGAGGCATTCAAACTGCATCATTAAGTAGGTAGAACACAGCCTTCTAAACCATAGTTCCCCCAAAGTATCTTTTTGTTTGTGAAAGTACTTCATTTAAGAAAAACTTCCATCTAAATTAGTATCAGGACTTCCCTGATGACACAGTGGTTAAGAATCTGCCTGTCAATGCAGGGGACACTGGTTTGAGCCCTGGTCCGGGAAGATCCCACATGCCGCGGAACAACTAAGCCCTTGTGCCACAATTACTGAGCCTTCACTCTGGAGCCCGCGAGCCACAACTACTGAGCCTGCATGCCACAACTACTGAAGCCTGCATGCCTAGAGCCCGCCCACCACAACGAACAGTAGCCCCTGCTCGCCGCAACTAGAGAAAGCCTGTGTGCCGCAACAAAGACCCAACACAGCCAAAAATAAATAAATAAATATTTAAAAATTAGTATCAATCTAAAAATAAACTAGCACATAAATCCAGAAACAACTAGGGAGAACAGTCAATAAAATCATCTAGGTAATATATATGAGAAATCACTTTCAGAACTCTCTGCCCAATTTCTACACTAGCCATGATACCTTGATATTTCTTCCAAAGAGAATATTTGAATTAAAGTTCTCAAAAAGCGCTATTTTCACTCAGGGGTGAGAGTATCACTGACTAGAGCATCTGGATTAATTTATACCTACATTCACTACATCATAATCGTCTTAGCAGAAGCAGAGATCAATGGATTTGGATCCATCTTTAGGGAGTTCAGGTGCAGGTGGGATGGACTAGAACCGTGATTCCCAAACTTTAGTCATTTGCCAGTCACATTTACGATTTTTGCCATTTCTGACTACATACCCCTTATCCATATCTTATGTCATATATTTTCTTGAAGTTGAGTTAATTGAAAACTTAAATATGTTTATTTAAAAAGATAATTTTATCACTCTTATAAACGGGAAACCAGGGCACTTGCCATAATAGATAATAAATGTAAAAGTAAATAAAATACAAACCAACACTACTATTCTATTTTAGTTAAATATTGTCACAGCAGAAGGCTGTGATCCCTTAATCTGTCATCTTTTTGTTAAAAGTTAGAGTAACAAATTTTGCATGAGAGGAGTGTTGAGTACGAACTTGCATCAAACTGAGACCTTTTCCTTGCAGTAATCAGAAAGATTGAAAGAAACTTGGGAAAGGGAAAAACCTGCTTCTGCAACATCATCTCCCCCAAGATTAACCCACGCTGTGATTCTGGGGGCCTCTGAGCTGTTCTGCCAATGCACAGAGTCCACATCTGCTTCAGCACCTTCACACTTGCTAGTCCCTTCCGCTGGGTGGATTTCCCCCCAGAACCTTACAGAGCTCTCTCTCTCTCTCTCACTGGCTTCTACTCAAATCCGCTTTATCAGAGAGGTCTCCCTTGACTGACTCCAGTCAGTAAAATACAGGCATATCTCATTTTATTGCACTTTGCTTTATTGGGCATCATAGATATTGCCTTTTTTATTTTCTTTTCTAAAAGTTAATTAATTTTATTTTTTGCTGAGTTGGGTTTCCGTTGCTGCGTGCGGGCTTTCTCTGGTTGCAGTGAGCGGGGGCTACTCTTCATTGCAGTGCGCGGGCTTCCCATTGTGGTGGCTTCTCTTGCTGTGGAGCATGGGCTCTAGGTGTGCGGGCTTCAGTAGTTGCAGCACATGAGCTCAGTAGTTGTGGCTCGTGGGCTCTAGAGTGCAGGCTCAGTAGTTGTGGTGCATGGGCTTAGTTGCTCCATGGCCTGTGGGATCTTCCCAGACCAGGGCTCAAACCCATGTTCCCTGCACTGGCAGGTGGATTCTTAACCACTGCGCCATGAGGGAAGTCCCTTGCCTTTTTTATTTTCTTACAAACTGAAGGTTTGTGGCAGCCCTGCATCAAGAAGTCTCTCGGCACCATTTTTCTAACAGCATTTGCTCACTTAGTGTCTCTGTGTCACATTTTGTTAATTCTCAAAATATTCCAAACTTTTTCATTATTATTATATTTGTTATGGTGATCTGTGACCAATAATCTTTGATGTCACTATTGTAATTGTTTTGGGGCACCATAAACTGTGCCCATACAAGATGGTGAACTTAATTGTTGAAATGACAACAAAGGATTTAGAATATTACATAAACTTAGTTGATAAAGCAGAGGCAGGGTTTGAGAGGATTGATTCCAATTTTAATAGAAGTTCTACTGTGGGTAAAATGCTCTGAAATAGCACTGCATGCTACAGAGCAATCATTTGTGAAGGGAAGAGTCAATTGACGGGGCAAACTCATTGCAGTCTGTCTTATTTTAAGAAGTTGTCACGGCCACTCCAGCCTTCAGCAACCACCACCCTGATCAGTCAGCATCCGTCAACATGGAGGCAAGATCCTCCACCAGCAGAAAGATTAGGACTTGCAGAAGGCTCAGATGATGGTTAGCAATTTTTTTAGCAACAAAGTATTTTTTAGTTAAGGCATATACATGTTTTTTAGATATAATGTTATTGCAAACTTAATAGACTACAGTACAGTATAAACATAACTTTTATATACACTGGGAAACCAAAAAATTCTTGTGACTTGCTTAATTAAGATATTCACTTTATTGCAGTGGTCTGGAACTGAACCTGCACTATCTCCGAGGCATGCTTGTAGCTCCCCTTCCATCCATCCATCCATCCATCCATCCATCCATCCATTCATTCCGTCAATCAGTCATTCAGTTGGTCTGGGTTAACGTCCACTGCAGTCTAACTATCTTGCTTCCTTCCTTATCTGACTCTATTCCTCTCTGAATGGCTGGGTTCTCTTTGATATACAGCCAACCCCGAAAATGTAACTTATTCTCATGTTATTTGCTAAATAATACTGTTTGGTGTGCATGGTAGGATTGATTTTTGTAAAAAAAGAGATGTGCAGATGCAAAAAATACAGAATCTGCAGAACATATTAACCAGTTAACATGCAGATTATGGAAGTCATGGTGATTTTCAATTCCTTTGTTATACTTTAGTTTGCTGACTGATTTTATTTCCAGTAAATCCAGTCAGTGATTACAAAACTCTGTTTTTGTAATCACACAAAACAATAGTGCTAGTTCCATGTGGAAAAATGAGTGGTGTTTAACATAAACCCTCAGCACGTTAAGGTGGGGAGCCAGTAACAGGGTGCCAAATCAAGCCTTGTTTAGGTGAGTAAATTTAGTGAGATAAATTCTAGTCTACAGACCTACAGTTTTTTTTTTAATTGGAGTATAATTGCTTTACAATGGTGTGTTAGTTTCTGCTTTATAACAAAGTGAATCAGTTATACATATACATATGTTCCCATATCTCTTCCCTCTTGCGTCTCCCTCCCTCCCACCCTCCCTATCCCACCTCTCCAGGCGGTCACAAAGCACGGAGCTGATCTCCCTGTGCTATGCAGCTGCTTCCCACAAGCTATCTATTTTACATTTGGTAGTGTATATATGTCCATGCCGCTCTCTCGCTTTCTCACAGCTCACCCTTCTCCCTCCCCATATCCCCAAGTCCATTCTCTAGTAGGTCTGTGTTTTTATTCCTGTCTTACCCCTAGGTTCTTAATAACATTTTTTCCCTTAAATTCCATATATATGTGTTAGCATATGGTATTTGTCTCTCTCTTTCTGACTTACTTCACTCTGTATGACAGACTCTAGGTCTATCCACCTCATTACAAATAGCTCAATTTCGTTTCTTTTTATGGCTGAGTAATATTCCATTGTATATATGTGCAATATCTTCTTTATCCATTCATCCAATGATGGACACTTAGGTTGTTTCCATCTCCGGGCTATTGTAACTAGAGCTGGAATGAACATTTTGGTACATGACTCTTTGAATTATGGATTTCTCAGGGTATATGCCCAGTAGTGGGATTGCTGGGTCACATGGCAGTTCTATTTGTAGTTTTTTAAGGAACCTCCATACTGTTCTCCACAGTGGCTGTATCAATTTACATTCCCACCAACAGTGCAAGAGGGTTCCCTTTTCTCCACACCCTCTCCAGCATTTATTGTTTCTAGATTTTTTGATGATGGTCATTCTGACTGGTGTGAGATGATATCTCATTGTAGTTTTGATTTGCATTTCTCTAATGATGTTGAGCATTCTTTCATGTGTTTGTTGGCAGTCTACATATCTTCTTTGGAGAAATGTCTATTTAGGTCTTCTGCCCATTTTTGGATTGGGTTTTTTGTTTTTTTGTTATTGAGCTGCATGAGTTGCTTGTAAATTTTGGAGATTAATCCTTTGTCAGTTGCTTCATTTGCAAATATTTTCTCCCATTCTGAGGGTTGTCTTTTGGTCCTGTTTATGGTTTCCTTTGCTGTGCAAAAGCTTTGAAGTTTCATTAGGTCCCATTTGTTTATTTTTGTTTTTATTTCCATTTCTCTAGGAGGTGGGTCACAAAGGATCTTGCTGTGATTTATGTCATAGAGTGTTCTGCCTATGTTTTCCTCTAAGAGTTTGATAGTTTCTGGCCTTACATTTAGGTCTTTAATCCATTTTGAGCTTATTTTTGTGTATGGTGTTAGGGAGTGATCTAATCTCACACTTTTAAATGTACCTGTCCAGTTTTCCCAGCACCACTTATTGAAGAGGCTGTCCTTTCTCCACTGTACATTCCTGCTTCCTTTATCAAAGATAAGGTGACCATATGTGCGTGGGTTTATCCCTGGGCTTTCTATCCTGTTTCATTGATCTATCTTTCTGTTTTTGTGCCAGTACCATACTGTCTTGATTACTGTAGCTTTGTAGTACAGTCTGAAGTCAGGGAGCCTGATTCCTCCAGCTCCATTTTTCGTTCTCAAGATTGCTTTGGCTATTCGGGCTCTTTTGTGTTTCCATACAAATTGTGAATTTTTTTGTTCTAGCTCTGTGAAAAATGCCATTGGTAATTTGATAGGGATTGCATTGAATCTGTAGATTGCTTTGGGTAGTAGAGTCATTTTCACAATGTTGATTCTTCCAATCCAATAACATGATATATCTCTCCATCTATTTGTATCATCTTTAATGTCTTTCATCAGTGTCTTATAATTTTCTGCATACAGGTCTTTTGTCTCCTTAGGTAGGTTTATTCCTAGATATTTTATTCTTTTTGTTGCAATGGTAAATGGGAGTGTTTTCTTCATTTCACTTTCAGATTTTTCATCATTAGTGTATAGGAATGGCAGAGATTTCTGTGCATTAATTTTGTATCCTGCTACTTTAACAAATTCATTGATTAGCTCTAGTAGCTTTCTGGTAGCATCTTTAGGATTCTCTATGTATAGTATCATGTCATCTGCAAACAGTGACAGCTTTACTTCTTCTTTTCCGATTTGGATTCCTTTTATTTCCTTTTCTTCTCTATTGCTGTGGCTAAAACTTCCAAAACTATGTTTAATAAGAGTGGTGAGAGTGGGCAACCTTGTCTTGTTCCTGATCTTAGTGGAAATGCTTTCAGTTTTTCACCATTGAGGACGATGTTGGCTGTGGGTCTGTCATATATGGCCTTTATTATGTTGAGGAAAGTTCCCTCTATGCCTACTTTCTGCAGGGTTTTTATCATAAATGGGTGTTGAATTTTGTCGAAAGCTTTCTCTGCATCTATTGAGATGATCATATGGTTTTTCTCCTTCAATTTGTTAATATGGTGTATCACGTTGATTGATTTGCGTATATTGAAGAATCCTTGCATTCCTGGAATAAACCCCACTTGGTCATGATGTATGATCCATTTAATGTGCTGTTGGATTCTGTTTACTAGTATTTTGTTGAGGAGTTTTGCATCTATGTTCATCAGTGATATTGGTCTGTATGTAGTTTTCTTTCTTTGTGACATCCTTGTCTGGTTTTGGTATCAGGATGATGGTGGCCTCCTAGAATGAGTTTGGGAGTGTTCCTCCCTCTGCTATATTTTGGAAGAGTTTGAGAAGGATTGGTGATAGCTCTTCTCTAAATGTTTGATAGAATTCGCCTGTGAAGCCATCTGGGCTTTTGTTTGTTGGAAGATTTTTAATCAGTTTCAATGTCAGTGCTTGTGATTGGTCTGTTCATATTTTCTATTTCTTCCTGATTCAGTCTTGGCAGGTTGTGCATTTCTAAGAATTTGTCCATTTCTTCCAGGTTGTCCATTTTATTGGCATATAGTTGCTTGTAGTAATGTCTCATGATCTTTTGTATTTCTGCAGTGTCAGTTGTTACTTCTCCTTTTTCATTTCTAATTATATTAATTTGAGTCTTCCCCCTTTTTTTCTTGAAGAGTCTGGCTAATGGTTTATCAATTTTGTTTATCTTCTCAAAGAACCAGCTTTTAGTTTTATTGATCTTTGCTATCCTTTCCTTCATTTCTTTTTCATTTCTTTCTGATCTGATTTTTATGATTTCTTTCCTTCTGCTAACTTTGGTTTTTTCTTTCTTCTTTCTCTAATTGCTTTAGGTGCAAGGTTAGGGTGTTTATTCGAGATGTTTCCTGTTTCTTAATGTAGGATTGTATTGCTATAAACTTCCCTCTTAGAACTGCTTTTGCTGCATACCATAAATTTTGGGTCATCGTGTCTCCATTGTCCTTTGTTTCTAGGTATTTTTTATTTCCTTTTTGATTTCTTCAGTGATCACTTCGTTATTAAGTAGTGTATTGTTTAGCCTCCATGTGTTTGTATTTTTTACAGGTCTTTTCCTGTAATTGATATCTAGTCTCATAACTTTGTGGTTGGAAAAGATACTTGATACAATTTTAATTTTCTTAAATTTACCAAGGCTTGATTTGTGACCCAAGATATGATCTATCCTGGAGAATGTTCCATGAGCACTTGAGAAAAATGTGTATTCTGTTGTTTTTGGATGGAATGTCCTATAAATATCAATTAAGTCCATCTTGTTTAATATATCATTTAAAGCTTGTGTTTCCTTATTTATTTTCATTTTGGATGATCTGTCCATTGGTGAAAGTGAGGTGTTAAAATCCCCTACTATGAATGTGTTACTGTCGATTTCCCCTTTTATGGCTCTTAGTATTTGCCTTATATATTGAGGTGCTCCTATGTTGGGTGCATAAATATTTACAATTGTTATATCTTCTTCTTGGATCGATCCCTTGATCATTATGTAGTGTCCTTCTTTGTCTCTTCTAACAGTGTTTATTTTAAAGTCTATTTTGTCTGATATGAGAATTGCTACTCCAGCTTTCTTTTGGTTTCCATTTGCATGAAATATCTTTTTACATCCCCTTAAGTCTGTATGTGTCTCTAGGTCTGAAGTGCGTCTCTTGTAGACAGCAAATATATGGGTCTTGTTTTTGTAACCATTTAGCCAATCTGTGTCTTTTGGTGGGAGCATTTAGTCCATTTACATTTAAGGTAATTATCAATATGTATGTTCCTATTCCCATTTTCTTAATTGTTTTGGGTTCGTTATTGTAGGTCTTTTCCTTCTCTTGTGTTTCTTGCCTAGAGAAGTTCCTTTAGCAGTTGTTGTAAAGCTGGTTTGGTGGTGCTGAACTCTTTCAGCTTTTGCTTGTCTGTAAAGGTTTTAATTTCTCTATGAAATCTGAATGAGATCCTTGCTGGGTAGAGTAATCTTGGTTGCAGGGTTTTCTCCTTCATCAATTTAAATATGTCCTGCCAGTCCCTTCTGGCTTGCAGAGTTTCTGCTGAAAGATCAGCTGTTAACCTTATGGGGATTTCCTTGTGTGTTATTTGTTGTTTTTTCCTTGCTGCTTTTAATATGTTTTCTTTGTATTTAATTTTTGAGTTTAATTAATTAATTAAGTTTAATTAATATGTGTCTTGGCGTATTTCTCCTTGGATTTATCCTGTATGGGACTCTCTGTGTTTCCTGGACTTGACTATTTCCTTTCCCATATTAGGCAAGTTTTCAACTATAATCTCTTCAAATATTTTCTCAGTCTCTTTCTTTTTCTCTTCTTCTTCTGGAACCCCTATAATTCAAATGTTGCTGCGTTTACTGTTGTCCCAGAGGTCTCTGAGACTGTCCTCAGTTCTTTTCATTCTTTTGTCTTTATTCTGCTCTGTAGTAGTTATTTCCACTATTTTATCTTCCAGGTCACTTATCCCTTCTTCTGCCTCTGTTATTCTGCTATTGATCCCATCTAGAGTACTTTTAATTTCATTTATTGTGTTGTTCATCATTGTTTGTTTCATCTTTAGTTCTTCTAGGTCCTTGCTAAATGTTTCTTGCATTTTGTCTATTCTATTTCCTAGATTTTGGATCATCTTTACTATCATTATTCTGAATTCTTTTTCAGGTAGACTGCCTATTTCCTCTTCATTTGTTAGGTCTGGTGGGTTTTTATCTTGCTCCTTCATCTGCTGTGTGTTTTCCTGTCTTCTCATTTTGCTTATCTTACTGTGTTTGGGGTCTTCTTTTTGCAGGCTGCAGGTTCGTAGTTCCCGTTGTTTTTGGTGTCTGTCTCCAGTGGCTAAGGTTGGTTCAGTGGGTTGTGTAGGCTTCCTGGTGGAGGGGACTATTGCCTGTGTTCTGGTGGATGAGGCTGGCTCTTGTCTTTCTGGTGGGCAGGTCCACGTCTGGAGGTGTGTTTTGGGGTGTCTGTGGACTTATTATGATTTTAGGCAGCCTCTCTGCTAATGGGTGGGGTTATGTTCCTGTCTTGCTAGTTGTTTGGCATTGGATGTCCAGCACTGTAGCTTGCTGGTCGTTGAGTGAAGCTGGGTGCTGGTGTTGAGATGGAGATCTCTGGGAGATTTTCGCCATTTGATATTATGTGGAGCTGGGAGGTCTCTTGTGGCCAGTGTCCTGAAGTTGGCTCTCCCACCTCAGAGGCACAGCACTGACTCCTGGCTATAGTACCAAGAGCCTTTCATCCACACGGCTCAGAATAAGGGGGAAAAAAAGTAGAAAGAAAGAATTAGTAGAAGTAGAAAGAAAGAAAGAAAGAAAGGAGGGAGGGAGGGAAGAAGGAAGGAAGGAGGGAAGGAAGGAAAAAAAGAATGAAAGAAGATAAAGTAAAATAAAATAATGTAAGATAAAATATAATAAAGTTATTAAAATAATTATTAACCAAAAAAAGAAAAAAAATTAAAAAACAAAACAAACAAACAAAAAATGGACGGATAGAACCCTAGGACAAATGGTGGAAGCAAAGCTA
Source organism: Leucopleurus acutus (assembly GCF_964270905.1). Taxonomy (NCBI): domain Eukaryota; kingdom Metazoa; phylum Chordata; class Mammalia; order Artiodactyla; family Delphinidae; genus Leucopleurus; species Leucopleurus acutus. Next base: position 39,347,135 of record NC_139142.1, read on the forward strand.
TACACACAAAATCTCACACAGAAGCACACACATACACACTCACAAGAAGAGGAAAAGGGGAAAAAAATCATAAATCTTGCTGTCAAAGTCCACCTCCTTAATTTGGGATGATTCGTTGTCTATTCAGGTATTCCACAGATGCAGGTACATCAAGTTGATTGTGGAGCTTTAATCCGCTGCTTCTGAGGCAGCTGGGAGAGATTTCCCTTTCTCTTCTTTGTTCTCACAGCCCCCAGGGGCTCAGCTTTGGATTTGGCCCTGCCTCTGCGTGTAGGTCGCCGGAGGGCGTCTGTTTTTCGCTCAGACAGGACGGGGTTAAAGGAGCCGCTGATTCGGGAGCTCTGGCTCACTCAGGCCAGGGGGAGGGAGGGGCACGGAGTGCGGGGCGGGCCTGCGGCGGCAGACGCCGCCGGCGTGACGTTGCACCAGCCTGAGGCGCGCCGTGCGTTCTTCTGAGGGAGTTGTCCCTGGATCCCGGGATCCTGGCAGTGGCGGGCCGCACAGGCTCCCCGTAAGGGGGGTGTGGAGAGTGACCTGTGCTCGCACACAGGCCCCCTGGTGGCGGCAGCAGCAGCTCTAGCGTCCCATGCCCGTCTCTGTTGTCCGCGCCTTCAGCCGAGGCTCGCGCCCGTCTCTGGAGCTCCTTTAAGCAGCGCTCTTAATCCCCTCTCCTCGCGCACCAGGAAACAAAGAGGGAAGAAAAAGTCTCCTGCCTCTTCGGCAGCTCCAGACTTTTCCCCCGCACTCCCTCCCGGCTAGCCGTGGCGCACTAACCCCCTGCAGGCTGTGCTCACGCCGCCAACGCCAGTCCTCCCCCGGTGATCCGACCGAAGCCCGAGCCTCAGCTCCCAGCCCCGCCCGCCCCGGCGGGTGAGCAGACAAGCCTCTCGGGCTGGTGAGTGCCGGTCGGCCCTGATCCTCTGTCCGGGAATCTCTCCGCTTTGCCCTCCTCACCCCTGTTGCTGTTGTCTCCCCTTCAGCTCCTCAGCTTTCCCCCTCCGCCACCCGCAGTCTCCGCCCGCGAAGGGGTTTCCTAGTGTGTGGAACTCCCTCCCACTGGTGCAGGTCCCGTCCCTATCCTTTTGTCTCTGTGTTTTCTTTTTTCTTTTGCCCTACCTGGGTACGTGGGGACTTTCTTGCCTTTTGGGAGGTCTGAGGTCTTCTGCCAGCGTTCAGTAGGTGCTCTGTAGGAGTTGTTCCACGTGTAGATGTATTTCTGGTGTATCTGGGGGGAGGAAGGTGATCGCGTCTTGACTCTTCCGCCATCTTCCCAGAGCTACAGTTTTAATCCTTAACTCCAGGAAGTCATTTCATAAATGGTTTCCTTTGGTCATATAAAGCGACTGTGGGTCACGTGGGTGATGTTAGAAAAACAAATCAGGGCTTCTGTCCCACTAATGGTGGATGAGATACCTTTCTCTCCCAGGAAGAAAGACCGTATTCTATAATGCCAATAAACTTATCAAGCCCTCAGGAATTAACGCTTTCCCCACCCGTCAATTCTGCTTAGAGCGTTATAGGGCAGGCTAACGCTCCAAACAAAATTAAGATCTGTTAAATTAATAACTCCATTTTCCCATTAAGAATTTATTTTGCACTTACTAAATTGAACTATAGCCTTGTGTTTATTTTTAAAGCAAGAAAATATTAGTGAAGCAAGTTTGTCTTCCTCATTTATTGTATTTTGGAGCAAGGTTTATTTATACTCAGTGAAATGATTGCTCTTCTGGTAATTTCTCCTTTTTGCAGCAAAGAAACCTTAATCTTCTTCCTGAAAATGATTCTATTTGCTGAAATGCAGCAAATCCTACATTGAAAATTGTTCCGGATCTCAAGTTACGTAACCTGAACAGATGGCAGTCGCATGGCTTTGCCATGTCAGGCTGCAATCCTAGGACGTGCTGAAGAACCTCCTGGAGCCTCCCCGTGGACAAGCAGGAAGATCCCGTGAGCAAACAGACACGCGTGACCGTGGGATCAGCTTAAGAACTGCGCTCTGGCTCAGCGTCCCGTGTTCATGACTCAGAAGCAAATTCCTCAAGATCCTGAAAGAGGTACCAATAGTCCTAGAGAAACTAGTGGTAAATTTGGTTGAATCATAAAAATAAACAAATCTCTCCTGTGGGAGAAAACAGTCTCTCAGGGAATGCTATACCAGAAGAGTGATTTAGTTTATGGTTAAGAGTTGCAGTGTCATAGGCAGTTGGGCATTGAATGGATGCATTCTAGTTGTGCCTTGGGCCTTGGAGCCCAAAGGAACAAAACAGATAAAAATGCCTGACTTCACAGAGCTTGTAATTTAGTGGGGGAGAAGGACAATCAGTCAATCCATAAACAAATGGACAAACAAACATACAATATGAGGGTGACAAGGGCCAGGGAGGAAGAAAAATCATGCAGAGAAGAGGGATAAGAAGAGATGTGTATGGAGTTTTAGACAGGACGGCACAGAAGTCCTCTTTTTAAAAAGATGACATTGGAGTAAAGAACTGAAGAAAACAAAAATGCATATCATGTATACATTGGGGCAAGAGCATTCTAGAGAGAGGAAATAGCTAGTGCAAATGCCCAGTCAGGGAAATAGCTGACTGACTAAAGAACTACAAAAAATCCAGGCTGGCTGAAGCAGAGTACACCAGGGGAGGGGTGTGTGTGAGAGCGAATGTGAGGTCAGGTTATACAGAGTTGTGTAGATCATACTTTGGAATTTGTCTTTTATTCTGAGTGAGGTGGAAATCATTAGGAGGGTTTGGAGCTGACAAAGGACATGATTTGAATTATTATTTATCAGGACCCTTTGTGTAGGAAATCAACTGTAGGGCAGTAAGTGCAGAGGCAAGGGGTGGGGCAAAAGGGAAGAATTTAGGGGGCTATTGAGAGAGAATGAAGTAAGAAATAATGATGATATGAACCAGGATGGCAGCAGCGGAAGTGATAAGAAGTGGGCAAATTCTGGCTGTATTTTTAAGGTAAAACTAACAGTTCTGATTTAAGGATTAGGTGTATTGTGTAAGAAAAAGAGAAGAGTGTAGGATCATTCCAGGATTTGGGGGCTGTGTAATCGGAAGGATGGAGTAGAGCCGAGAAGCTTATTGAAAAGGAGAAGAATGTGGGCAGAGCCGATTTGGGGGATATCAGGAGTTCAGTTCAAGACACCTATTAGACATCCAAATGGAGATGTTGAGTAAGCAGTGGGATATACGAGTGGGGTGTGCCAAGGAGAGATTTGGGCGAAAGATATATAAATTTGGGAGTCATAAAGATGTACATAGTATTTAAAGCTATGTGGCTTGATGAGTTTACCTTGAGGGTGAGAGTGAGTATACAACCAGGTGAATATGGAGAGTAATCTTTTGTATGGAATGCTGCTGATTAGTAACATGAGGCAAGTTGGCAATGGATTTAGCCATTTACAAGTCATCATTAATCTTCATAAGAGGAGCTCTAGAGAGTCTAGGGCAAAAGCCTTGTTGCAGCGGGTCCAAGAGAGGATGGAGACTTGAAGAAAGACAAGTCTTTCAAAAACATTTGCTTTTGTAAATAGAGCTGCAGTGATAGCCAGGAGATGGAAGCAACCTAAGTGTCCATCAACAGATGAATGGATAAAGAAGATGTGGCACATATATACAATGGAATATTACTCAGCCATAAAAAGAAAGAAATTGAGTTATTTGTAGTGAGGTCGATGGACCTAGAGTCTGTCATACAGAGTGAAGTAAGTCAGAAAGAGAAAAACAAATACCGTATGCTAACACATATATATGGAATCTAAGAAAAAAAAAAAAGGTCATGAAGTACCTAGTGGTAAGACGGGAATAAAGACACAGACCTACTAGAGCATGGACTTGAGGATATGGGGAGGGGGAAGGGTAAGCTGGGACAAAGTGCGAGAGTGGCATGGACATATATACACTACCAAATGTAAAACAGATAGCTAGTGGGAAGCAGCTGCATAGCACAGGGAGATCAGCTAGGTGGTTTGTGACCACCTAGAGGGGTGGGATAGGGAGGGTGGGAGGGAGGGAGGGAGACGTAAGAGGGAAGAGATATGGGAACATGTGTATATGTATAACTGATTCACTTTGTTATAAAGCAGAAACTAACACACCATTGTAAAGCAATTATCCTCCAATAAAGATGTTAAACAAACAAACAAACAAAAAACATTTGCTTTGCTTTAAAGAGGAGAGGAATGACGTGGTAGCTGGATAGGGAGGTGGGATCAAGAGAGGATTAGAAAAACCATTTTATTAAAGCATATTGTACATGATAAAATACGTGTTGCCTAAGTGTATAGCTCTATCATTATCACAGCCAAACACACTGAGCAGCCCATTACCATTTGCCAGTCGCCTGGAAGCCTCATGCCTTTCCCTCCCAGTCACTGTCCCCACCCCACTCCAGGGTAACAACTATCCTGACTTCTAAAACCACAGACTTGTTTTGCCTGCTTTTTTACTTCCCGTAAATGGAGCCACACCATTCATACTCTTTTTTTTTTTTTTTTTTGCGGTATGCGGGCCTCTCTGTTGTGGCCTCTCCCGTTGCGGAGCACAGGCTCCGGACGCGCAGGCTCAGCGGCCATAGCTCGTCGGCCTAGCCGCTCCGCGGCACGTGGGATCTTCCCGGACCGGGGCACGAACCCGTGTCCCCTGCATCGGCAGGCGGACTCTCAACCACTGCGCCACCAGGGAAGCCCCTCATACTCTTTTGTATTTGGCTGTAGTTATGGCTTAATCATTCTTATTACTGTATAATTATTCATTGTGTGATCTATTTTACTACTGCTGGGCAATTGGATATTTTCCAATTTTACAAATGGTGCCGTTATGCACATTCTAGCATATGTCGTTTGGTGAACACGTGTGTACATATTTTATTGGTTATATTTCTATGAGTGGAATTGCTAGGGTATAAAGTATACATATGTTCAGCTTTAATTTTCCATAATGGTTGTACCAATTTACACTCTCACCAGCACTGTAAGAGAAACTTTATTGGTCAGGAGTGATTTTATCTCCATCTCACTCCTTTGTCTTATATCTCAATTTGTTGAGAATTAAGGTAGTAAAGAGGGGTGGTATTTATTGGGCCCCCTCAGAACCTTAAGGATAAGACTCTACTGCCCACAGTGTTGTTGGGAGAACTGATCAACGGTGAAGTTCCTTGCACCGTGCCTCGCACAGGATGTATATCCAATATGTGTTAGTTGTTGCTCTTATCTTGTCCTCCTCTCAGACCTACCTCCAGGCTAACTGCACATGCCTTCTCTCCAACTCACACTTATCCATCTGATCTTGCTTTACTGGGCTGGGAAAGGATGAAGACTCAGAATTCTTCACTGACCGTATTGTAGGGCCAAGAACAATACAGAGGCTCAAACACTCCGTTCCATAACTTCTGCTGCATCCTTCCATCAGACTAGGCATTTCACCAGGTTGTTGGAGGGGCCGAGGAACAGTAATGCCCTGGCTGTGTTAGGTTTCATTGTAAAATAAATCATCTCTAGGAAAAGGATACTCCAGTCAGGCACTGAACTTCTAATGGTAGCAATTCTGAGGACCGCCAGTTACACAACTAGATATAGTACCTTGCCCTTTGCAACTATCTGAAAATGATTGTTGTTTATTTAGCTAATAAATTAAATATACTTCTGCATTTAAAAAATCCCTTTCCATTATCTATATCCGTCTGTAAGAAGTAGTTGTGACTACTATCATTACATCCAAGGAGATAACTTGATTTCTTTTTTTACTGGATTGTGTCTGATTACACCTTTTATCCTCACATTGGAATATTATTTATGGAGTTGGTGAGAAGCAATATTTTTCATTAATGTGGTCTTCTAGGTAAAACCAAAGTCTTCCCTTTTAAAAAAAATGCTGCATATTTTAGAGCAGTTTTATATTTACATAAAAAACACAAAGATAGTACAGAGAGTTCTCATATACTCCATACCCAGTTTCTCATATTATTATCATCTTATTTAGTATGGTACATTTGTTATAATTAATGGATCAATATAGATATATTATTATTAACTAAAGTCCTTAATTTACTCAGATTTCCTTGGTATTTACCTAATGTCTTTTTTCTATTCTGTTTTCTGTAGAATAATGTCTTTATTCTAGTCTCATCCAGGATACCACATTACATTTACTTGTTGGGTCTTCTCAGGTTTCTTTTGGTTGTGACAATTTCTCAGAGTTAATTTGTTCTTGAAGAGTACTGGTCAAGTATTCTGTAGAATGTACCTTAATTTGGATTCATTTGATGTTTTTCTAATGATTAGACTGGGTTACTGATTTTTGAGGAAGACCGCAAAGATAGTGAATCATTTTCATCACATTGTAGCAAGGGTCCATTCCATCAACATGACCTATTACTGTTGATCTTGACCTTGATCACCTGGTTTGTTTGATTAGTTTGTAAGCCCCTTCCATACTGTACTCTTTGTAAGGAAGTCATTATGTACAGCCAACGCTAAAGGGATGGGGAGATAGGTTCCACCTCCTTGAGGGTGTGGTATCTACGTAGATTATTTGCAATTCTTATGTGTGGAAGATTTGTCTCTTTGCCCTCATTTATTTATTTATTCAATTATTTATTTATATTAGTATGGACTTATAGGTGTTTATACTTTAGGTTATAGTCCAAGACTATGTTTTTATTTTATTGCTCAAATCGTTCCAGGTTTGGCCATTGGGAGCTCTTTCAGTTGGCTCTTGTATCCCTTTGACATCTCTCTATCATTGTGTGTGTGTGTGTGTTGGTGTGTGTGTTAATACTTCCTAACTTTCTGGAACTACAAGTTGCTCCAGGACCATCTTGTGTATTTCCTTACCTAGTCCTAGAGTCAGCCATTTCTCCAAAGAGCTCTGGTTCCTTTTCTTGGTGCATGGTATTAGAAACCAAGATCTGGGCACTAGGAGTGCTCCTTGCTGGAGATGTCATTACTTCTAGGCTCTCTCAGCTGAAAACAAGGAGATATACTTGTGTATACTAACCCCTGTATATACATGTATTTATAAATATTTCTGTATGTAATTATATGGATCTATGTTAAAGAAAACATGAGTTCATACTGATAGCACCAAATCTAATCCATTACCACATTGGCCATTCTAGCCTACTCATTGCTTATCTGTGAATTCCCACTCTAACAGTGAGAAATCTGGCTTTCCCGCTATCCACCATCCATTTACTTAACTGTTCATTTCCAGTGTACATGTATAACAGTATCAGGATTATTAACCTGAAACCCCATGGGGAACAACTTTATCCAACTAGAGTACAGTTTGATATACATTTTCTTTTGCCTTTAGTCTCCAGACTCCATCCATTTACAAAAACACTTAAGTGAGCACTTATCTCCCTATCTCCTTCAGTGAAGTTGTTTCATATATTTTTTAAAACATCTTTATTGGAGTATAATTGCTTTACATTGGTGTGTTAGTTTCTGTTTTATAACAAAGTGAATCAGCTACACATATACATATATCCCCATATCTCCTCCCTCTTGCGTCTCCCTCCCTCCCACCCTCCCTATCCCACCCCTCTAGGTGGTCACAAAGCACCGAGCTGATCTCCCTGTGCTATGCAGCTGCTTCCCACTAGCTATCTATTTTACATTTGGTAGTATATATAAGTCCATGCCACTCTCTCACTTCATCCCAACTTACCCTTCCCCCTCGCCGTGTCCTCAAGTCCATTCTCTACATCTGCATCTTTATTACTTTCCTGCCCCTAGATTCTTCATAACCATTTTTTCTTTTAGATTCCATATATATGTGTTAGCATATGGTATTTGTTTTTCTCTTTCTGACTTACTTCACTCTGTATGACAGATTCTAGGTCCATCCACCTCACTACAAATAACTCAATTTCATTTCTTTTTATGGCTGAGTAATATTCTACTGTATATATGTGCCACATCTTCTTTATCCATTCATCTGTTGATGGACACTTAGTTTGCTTCCATGTCCTGGCTATTGTAAATAGAGCTTCAATGAACATCGTGGTACATGACTCTTTTTGAATTATGGTTTTCTCAGGGGATTGCTGGGTCATATGGTAGTTCTATTCTTAGTTTTCTAAGGAACCTCTCTTCCTTAAAACATACTGTTCTCCATAGTGGCTGTATCAATTTACGTTCCCACCAACAGTGCAAGAGGGTTCCCTTTTCTGCACACCCTCTCCAGCATTTATTGTTTGTAGATTTTTTGATGATGGCCATTCTGACTGCTGTGAGGTGATACCTCATTGTAGTTTTGATTTGCATTTCTCTAATGATTAGTGATGTTGAGCATTCTTTCATGTGTTTGTTGGCTATCTGTGTATCTTCTTTGGAGAAATGTCTATTTAGCTCTTCTGCCCAATTTTTAATTGGGTTGTTTGTTTTTTTGATACTGAGCTGCATGAGCTGCTTGTAAAGTTTGGAGATTAATCCTTTGTCAGTTGCTTCATTTGTGTTTCATATATTTTTAATCTAGTTAGATTGTTCTGTCACTTCCTGAATGCCTTCCCAGGATCCCTCAACTTCCTAAATCAGTTTTTTTTTTTTTTTTTTTCGCTGTACGAGGACCTCTCACTGCTGTGGCCTCTCCCGTTGCGGAGCACAGGCTCCGGACGCGCAGCCTCAGTGGCCATGGCTCACGGACCCAGCCGCTCTGCGGCATGTGGGATCTTCCTGGACTGGGGCACGAACCCGTGTCCCCTGCATCGGCAGGCGGACTCTCAACCACTGCGCCACCAGGGAAGCCCCGTAAATCAGTTTTTAAGTTTGCATACATTAAGGTTCAGCCTTTGTGTTGTGAAGATCTTTGGATTTTGACATATGCATAGTGTCACGTATATATAATTACAGTATCATACAGAATAGTTTCACCACCTCAAGAAATCTCCTGTGCTTAATCTACTTAACTCTTCCTCCCCTCTCCCTGAGCCCTTGGAAATCACTGATCTTTTTTTTCTATCTCTATAGTTTTGCCTTTTCCAGAATGTCAGAAAATTGGAATCACATAGGGTATAGCCTTTTCAGACTGACTCTTTTCACTTAGCACTATACATTTAAAATTTATCTGTGCATGCGTGACTTGACAGCTCATTTCGTGTAATCTCTGAATAATATTGCATTGCATGGACATACCACCGTTTGTTTATCCATTCACCTATTGAAAGGCATTATTTTGCTTCCAGTTTTTAGTAACTATAAACAAAGTCACTATAAATATTCTTGCGCATGTTTTTCCTTGGACATAAATTCTCAGATCAGTTAAGTGAATACCTAGGAGTGCAATTGTTGAATTATATGGTAAGTTTATGTTTAGCTTAGCTGCCGTATTTAACTAACATGTGCCACTCCTCAAAATCAAGTGGTGACTACCCCTAAAGTCATCCGTAGCCGTTACCATCAGCTATCTACTCCTTTCACACCCATTGCAATTTTCAGCGCATAAGTATGGTCACTGAGCTTCCCTCCTATGTCAGAATAATCATTTTTTATATTTTTCACAGTCCTTTTATGTACATGATTACAGTATCAGTATAGCAGCCAACCTGTTCAAGGGAGAATGCTGACTCTGCCCCTACCCTACAACCTGACTCTGGGAGAGTATCTAACTCTTTTCGCCTGTAATAGGGGATACTAGTAGTGCTCATCTAAACCTACCTCAACATGCTGTGAGAATTTAATGAGCGCTTAGAGCAGTGGCCTTCTTTGACCAAGTTATGCTGCTTGTTTGAAGGTGCAGCCAAGATTAGATGCAAATCTGTTGATTCCTATTTCCGTGCTCTTTCCACTAGAGATGAGTTGACACCCCAACTTTATTTTCCTGCTACCTAGCCAATATGTGGACCTCATTGACACCAAAGCCATTGATCTAACCCAGTCAATTTAGGAAAGCCCTTGGCAAATTTTGTGTATATGCATGGTAGGCAAGGGATCTGTTTTTAGTTAAATGGGATGATCCAATAGCCATCAGCAGAAATAGTCTTTTCTCATCTTTAAATGAAAGAAAAAGAACATTTTAAGGTATAAGCTCTCAGATCAATGAATGTACTAAGCACTGAAGTAGTTTAATGGTCCATGAATTTAACTGTGTGAACATGGATTAGTGCATTAAAACGCTATGAACAAACCAAAAAAAAAAGTCTTATAAAAAAACCCTCTATGGACATAAAACAGATCTGTTCAGAAACAAGTTTGGGCAGTTCACATATGATACATAGTGTTTTAAGAGTAAGGTTTAATTATTTCAAGAGGTTTTAGAGCTCTGTATCCCAGCCAGAGAATGCTTATCTGCTTTATGCTAGTTTTTACCTGCAGAGTTTTTGTCTCTGTGACATCATTTATTTGCTCCTGTATTTTAAAATGCATTGCACAATGGTGAGAACTGAGCTAAGAAGGTTAATCATACCCTGGCAATCCCTGAGCATGATGGGAGTTGCTGAGAAAATTTGAAGAAGAATGTTATTTCAAGATACACCAGGGTCTCTTCTATATGGCCAGGTTGACTTTCTATGATTATTTGTTTGCTTATGTAAACAATGAATGTACAAAATTCCTCTAGGACTGACAGGCAGAGATTAATATTGTGTTAGCAAAATAAGCAAACACAAAAAAATCCACAAGTGCTTTCACACACACACGCATGCACAAACATACCTTTGCTGCAATCTGTTTGGCTTGGACTAGATGTATGTGTGGGACGTGACTAGAGCTATCAAAGAGTATCATCAAATTTCCAAATCACTTGCAATGATTGATATCAGTTAAAAATGCTTTAATTATCCAGTTGACCAGTGTCACAGTCTAGTTTGGAAACCATTTATAAATAAAATCACATTCTACACACAACAGAAAAATTTAAATATGCAGGTATTTTTATAATGATATAAATATTTCAACTAAATATTAATTACATCATAGTGTCATTAGCAAGGGAGAATAATGATCATATCATCCAGTGTTCTGCTTCTAATTATAATGTGAAGGATAGCTTTCTGTTGGGTGGGCCAAATGTTTGTCCCTGGAATATTGGTGTCCGAACTTAGAAGTGTTTACTGACCTGTATACTCCTATCGGGAAAAGCAGGAAGTGTAGAATTTTTTGTTCATTACTTCACTTAGTTTATTCATTCTACAAATCTTCAGCACTCACTATGTACCTGGTATTGGACTTGACACTGGCGAACAGACAATCCAGTGGTGTTTGGGGAATTGAAACCGTTTATAGAGCCAAGTGCTTTGACTGACTACATGTTCTAATTCACAGTTGAAGACTCAGGCAAATTAAAACAACCAAAAAGTTTTGACTAGTTTTACCGTGCACACCTAATATGCCCACACCAACCTTTCACTAAATCTTTCTTGGTATCCTTGCATGCTTTCTAACCATGGCCTATTGGCTATAACTCCTACAGATATATTGGCTATAACTGACAAATTTAATGGCTTATAAATGTAAATAATCTTCATTTATTCACTTCAACTACTCAAAGTACAATGAGAGTCAAATATAGGTGTCATTTCATACCAAAAAAATCAGTTCTAAGGTTTTAAATTTTTACTTAAAAACATCAAAATGGACCCAGAAATGACCACAACAGAGGTGGGTGATCATTCCTTAGAACCTCTTTCTACTGTCCATTGGCTGGCATTGTTTTCCCATAGTTTATTCCTTCATTTTGGATCACAGATGACAATTCGGTAAGTGTGTTTAATTCCCCTGCAATTAGATTTGCAGAACATATTATTTCATTTTAATGAAGAAGTTTTTGAACTGCAGCCAAATTGCTGTAGGACAAGCAGGTTTTGTTTTCTTACAATTTCATTAGTAAAAAATGAGGATACCAATATTGAAATGTCACAAATAGGGAGTTTTAAGTCAAACATCTGTGTTCCCTTAAAGGAGAATATCTTTTCTGAAGCTTGGGAGCTTCATTAGTGAACAAACTAGAAATAAACCTGTAATAAAATAAAAAGAATTCAATCAAAGTAATGGGAATTTTCTTTCATTACAAATGTTCCATTAGTTTGGTTGAATTCTTTTTGTTTTACTGCAGGTTTATTTCATTAGTATAAAAATAGAAAAAACACATAAAACTATATAAGAATAAGAAAAAAAAATAATCCACTTTGGCTCCACTGTGTAAATGACTCTGATGTGCTTCACTGAACACAAGATGTAACCTGAGCCCCCAAGAAGCTGGTTCTTCTCCCTGGCTTGACACAGCATCTGTTTCTCACAAATGACTGAAAAGATACCCAGCCCCTCTGGATGGCTGGAGCTCATTTCCATTCATTGCACTACCATAACACAGAGTGTGATCATATATTCTGTCTGTAAGAGATGAAGGCTCTGGTGTTGAATGTTTAGTGTACTTCAACTTCTATGTATGAATGAATGTTTGGATCTCCCCAAAATTCATATGTTGAACTCCTAATCTCCAATATGATGATATTTGGAGGTGGGGCCTTGAGGAGGTAATTAAGTCATGAGGTTAGAGCCCTTGTGAGTGGGATTAGTGCCATTATAAGAATAGACATGAGGAGGATGATCTCTGTCTCTGCCACACAAGGGAGGGGCAAGAAAGTAGATCAGGAAGTGGAACCTCACCAGAAACCAACCATGCTGGCATGCTGTTCACAAACTTCACAGCATCCAAAACTAACAGAACTACATTGCTGTTTAAGTGACTCAGTCTATGGTATTTCGTTATAGTAGCCCCTGCAGACTAAGACATCCTCATACCAAAAAGAAAAATCACTGAATTCATGGCCCACGGTTGTACGAACAATAGGGAACATCATGTCTAGTGCTGCAAAAAAAGTAAGTGAAAGAAAATAACAATCTCTTATTTAGATAAAGTAGTAAAAAGCACATATGCAGTGCAAAGGAAGCAGTATCTATTCCTCTTAGCTCTGGGGATTGCTATCTTTAATAACTTCAGAGAGACTCTTATGAACTGGAATGTGAGTGCATAACTGTTGTGTTCCGTACTGACTATACATTCCTGGTACAGAGCAGTCAGTGGACGCTCATAAATCGTCAAGTAAATGAAAGGAGAACAACCAGCATGTGGTATAGTTCTAAAACAGGCCTAAACAGGCTGTGTGGCCAAAGAAGATGAACACATTTAGCCGATGAGAGTCTCAGGGGACACAAAGTTCTCTTCGAAGTATTTGAAAGAAATCTTCATGTAGAAGAAGTCTTAGGCTCAATTTGGGGAACAAAATAAGTGACTATATACAGAGGAATTTACAAGTACAGCTGCCCCAAATTGAAGAGTAGCCACTGTAATAACTCTTCATTAGTCTTGCCCATGCTAATTCTTAGTTAGTCCCCACATCTTCCCGTCACTGGAGTTGTTCATTCATTCATCTGTTCCTTCAAAAACATTCATCTGTTCCTTCAAAAACATGTGTGGAGCATCTTCAATATGCTGGACACTCGATTAGGTACTGGGGAAACAACAGTGAGCCCAACAACCATGGCCTCTTCGCGCATTCAGTTTATGAGCTAGTGAAGGAAACACTCAACAATGAAATCAGACATTGCAAAGTAAATTGCTCAAACAGAAGCTGCATGATTGTTTGTTAAAGGAAACAAAAAGGGAAATTCTGGATAACATGTAAGGGCTGGACAAATGATCTTACTAGTCCTTAGAAGCCTGGAGATTGCTGGGAGTCTACATTTTCTGTCTGTATTCCCATCTTTTAGGGACCCTGTGATGACACCTGGGAGTCATTACGTTCACCTTCATCCTCCTCCCCTCCACTCTTGACCATGCTAATTCTAGTTCCCACACCCATACCACAAGGTTATCCTTATGGTTGCTGACATCTCCTAACTGGGCCCACTTCTCCAGTCCAGCAGTGTGCAAAAGACAGAGGGCAGCATTCCCGGAGATCCTAACGCAGCTCGTCTGCTGATCATAGGTTGAGAAATAGAATTCTTCTGTGTAGTGGGTTGAATGGTGGCTCCCCCAAAGATATGTCTATGTCCAAGTCCCTGGAACCTGTGAATGTTATCTTATTTGGAAAAAAGAGTCTTTGCAGACATAACTGAGTTAAGGATCTTCAGATGAGATCAGCCTGAATTCCCCAGGTGGGGCCTAAATGCAATGACAAGTGTCCTTAGAAGAGACAGAAGAGGAAAAGACAGAGAGGGGAGAAGGTGATGTGAAGATGGAAGCAGAGACTGAAGTCATATAGCCACAAGCCAAGGAAGCCAAGGGTTACCAACAGCCACAGGAGGCTGGAAAAGGCCAAGAAGGATTCTCCCAGACAGCCTCCAGAGGGAGTGCAGCCCTGCTGACACCTTGATTTCGGACTTCCAGCCTCCAGAACTTTGAGAAAATAATTCACTGTTTGTGGTATTTGCTACAGCAGCCTTAGGAATCTAATACTTTGTGCCTCCCACCATCCAAAACAACCAATTCTCCACAATGCTGTCAGGAGGATCTTGCTAAATGCAAATGTGACAGTCTCACACCCCTGCTTTCAATAACCCTTTGCTGTCTCTGTGCAGCCTGGTAGCAGCACTTCCTCTCCTTGTCACGACTCTAGGAAAGACAGTGTTCTCCTGCGTGACACAGTCCCCTGGGGGCACACAGGTGATGGTCAACTCACAACATGATGAAATTAGTGTCACCTTCCATCCCCTCGAGAATTCAGATCAGAATGGAACTGAGTGAGATGAAACTTTTATAGGGGTAGACACCCGGATTTAATTATTAAACGTAATAAAAACAGAAAAGAAACCATTTGCAAACTGCCTCTTGCCGTTAGATTACTTGACACGCACCCTGCTGATCATACTTTGCTGACTGCCTGGTGTCTGTCTGCCGTCCTCCTCAGCTTCTCCCCTGAGCAGGTTAGGTTCAGCAGTGCCAACTTGCTTCTAGTTCTGAAGACACACCTTGCTCGTTCAGGCCTCTTAGCTTTTGCACAACCTCTTCCCTTTTCTTGGAATGCCCTTCCATACTTAGCTACCTCCTAACTCCTATTCATCTTTTTTTTTTTCCTATTCATCTTTTAAAACCAGATTCATACATTTAATCCACGAAGGCTCTTTGTCCATGTAAGTTTTGATCATTCCGTCGCTTATGCAATGATCTTACTTTTTATAAAATACAGAGTCTTAGTTTACTTATTATACTATACTATAATCATTTATGTGTCCATTTCCTTGAAGGTCAAGCCATTTAAAACTCACCTTAGTATTCTGAGTGTCTAACACACAGAAGCAGCTCAAAACCAGTCTATTGAATTATTTTGGTTCAGAATTTACACTCTGGAATTGGTGATCATGTTTGAGGCTCGTGATATTTCTTTTGTGACGAAAATAGAACAAATATCAATATTTAATGGACTTTTTCATTATTTTCAGGGAGCAGTTGTGAGAGGTTGGTAAAGATAGTGAAGAAAATGCATTTATTCCTTAGGCAGCCACTGGATTTCACAGAATGAATTTGAGAACTGAAAACATGATGATCTATTTTACGAAGACCCGGTGATAAAATTGAGATAGTTTTATACTCCACAAAAAGAAACAGAAGGAGTTTTGAGAGTGAGACAGCATTTTCTCTTACGTTTCTCGTGTTTCACATGCAGATTTACCCTGGACCCTGGTCTTTGTAAACTGTCATCTGCTGTGACCCTCCACGTAGCTTTCCCCACCCTACCAGTACAGTCCTGTTTTCCCCAGAGACACAGAAGGGCATTGTGGTTCAGGGTTCCTTTGGGAATGGATGTTTGGAATAAAAATAACACAACAATACCATTTCCACGAGTTCTCTAAATGGCTTAAAAGGACATCTCTTGGTAAAAGCACTGTTTCTATCCCTGTCCTGAAGCTAGGATTCTGCCTGAGCTATTTTCAGCCTTGTTTCCAGTTGCCGCTGGCCAGTGGCAGGATTTCACACTCGGCTGCCACTTCTCATTATTGCCCACAGCGCCCGTTCTTGGGAAGGCTTCTCCTCCCAGGCAGACACACGCACACAGGAGGCGGACTGCAGATGGGTGGAGCGCTGCCCCTGTCTTGCTGGGACAAGAAGGATGCTCTGGGAGGTCTGGTGTATTTGCGTTTTGGCTAGGTAGGACCTGCATCTCACCTTCCAGATAGACTGTGCTTTCTCCCCCAAAGCTGTGTGAGCAGGAAGTTTAACTACTTTCTTAGGAAGTTGCAGTCAGAAGTTCATCCAGATAAATGTAGCTGAAGCAGACATCTCTACCCTGGGACGGTGAGCTATGCGGACAACAGGGATAGGTTTCCTTGCACTCTGGCTTCAGCTGGAGCTTGGCCAACAGGGAGCCCCAGCAGGATCTGGAGGCAGAAAAGTGAGGTCAGCATCCATTTGCCCTGATTCCCTTTCTGAGAGGTTGCCTCAGGCTAGCTATGCTCCTTGACCAAGTCACTGTTCCTCTCAAGGTGTTTCTCTGCATAGGACTCTCTCCTTCTGAGTTCCAGTAACTGTTGCCTTCCTTTGTGCTTTCAGGCGCAGGCATGGTAAATGCTGTGCAGTTACTAACCTTGGGTTTCTGCACTATCCCCTGTGGCTCTACTAATCCCCTGCACCTTTGTAGATCTTCAAGTTGAGTGTGCCATCTGTTTGCTATTGGGACTCTTACTAGAGGACACTCACCTAGACTGGAGTTATACTAAAAGGTCTAATGAACGGGGATTTTTGTGGTCTAGAGGAATTATTTGGTTTCAAGGAGCAGAGACTCACTCAGACTTTAAATGTAAGGAGGCCTGATTGAAAGGATACAGGAGAACTGAAAAACAAAGGATGTATGACAAGGTCAAATCATTGCCTTTGAGAACTAGAAAGACTATTTCTTGACTTTTGTAGTTTCTTGTCTCTGTCATCTGTTCCATTTTCTCTATAGAGCATCCTCCTCTGTTTTTTCTTGATTCTTCCTTCATATCTCATCCCCAAACTTCATCTTGTGTGTGAATTTGTCTTTCCAAGATACTGACTTTTATTTTTCACCTCTGACCTGGCAGTTGCCCTTAGTAATTAAGTAGAAATTATTGGATCATAAAGAAAATTAATAAACAACGAATAATATTGTAGTTATCAGTGAGGAGATGAAAGCAAACTCAAATACTTTTTGGAAGAGGTAGAGTGCAAAATGAATGTTTGCAAATGATGGAAAGTTGGGTTGGTTGAGGTATGCACATACCTATTTCTTTCTTTCTTTTTTTTTTTTTTTGGTACATGGGCCTCTCACTGTTGGGGCCTCTCCCGTTGCGGAGCACAGCCTCCGGACGCGCATGCTCAGCGGCCATGGCTCACGGGCCCAGCCGCTCCGCGGCGTGTGGGATCTTCCCGGACCGGGGCACGAACCCGTGTCCCCTGCATCTGCAGGCGGACTCTCAACCACTGCGCCACCAGGGAAGCCCCCTATAGAATCATAAATGGTGACGTATGTCTACTAGGTACCCGTATTTCTCAGAAACGAGAGTCAAGTCTTCCAGGCAGTTAAAGAGAACATCGTTGTTCTCAGGCATGATATTTTAAGGACAACATAAAATGGGAGGCCATAGTTTTCTGTACACAGTGGCCTAGGAGCCCTGCCTCCCTCAAGTTGGTCTGAATGCTTCTGGGAGCTCAGAATATGTTTGTTTGAATCTTAGAATGGTGATAAAGAACCCACAGCAGCTTCATAATGGTTGAGTTTATTAGACTTCAACAGAGACTTCGAGTTGACAGGACGCTTTACTTTTCCACCTGGTGTGCCCAGGTCCTAGGAGTGAATTGGAGAAAAGAGTAAGGACTAAAACTCGGTTGGTTTCAGCCAAGGTGACATTTATTGCTAAAAAGATCATTTACTTTAACACCATTATTTTACATGAGGAAATTAAGGCCAGGAAATGTAATTGACCTAGTCATAGTCACACAGAGAGTTGATGTATCCTGTCCCAGTTACTCTTTAGTTAATTACGTGTAGTACCCAAGATGTCTTCAAATCTAGGATGGCTAGGATAGAGGCAGACTTCAGTGTTCATGGAAAACCCTTGAGAGACTGACTTCCACAGTAGGTTGATAAGACATGAGGTGACCATATAATTTATTGTTCTAATTGGGGCCATTTTTGGAGTGAAAACAAGTGCTGTTAATAATTGGGCCAGAACATCAGGCAAAATCTGAGAGTGTCTCTCTATGTAAGAGGCCATTCCAGAGAAGTGGTAAAGAGGAAACTTTATGCTAATCCATGAAACCAGTGAAGACTGACGAATAGGTGCCAATGTAATTAGGTCCTTGTCAGTGAAGTTTGTCAAGGTTCTGAGCCTCCACTTCCTGAAATCAAGAAGATGGACTTGTCTTAAACACAGAGCTTTGGGTTGAGGTTCTTTATATAATTGGGCGTTTACTGTTTCCTTTGATGGGAAAGAAGAATCATTTATCTGTCAAATTATAGGCCACTAATTTGAACAAAGATGTTATGGTATCAATTCCACCACTGATTTTGCTCTGTTCTCTTTTACTTTGTTTAAAAAAAAAAGTAGGATTAATGTAAGTCCTTTTATAGTGCAGATCAATTCTCTCATTTATCTCACTCCATAAACTGGACCAAGCTACATAATGTTTCCAGGTCACTGGCCATTAACACTTCTTCCATGTCTGTATGACGGCACCACTGTTAAAGTCTAGTGTTAATTGAACTCCAGCCCTAAGTTGTAGAAAATAGGGCTGTATACCAAGTCCTTTGTCTCTCCTTTCCCATGTATATTCAAATAACGTGTTACTGTTAGCAAAAGAATAGGATCCTATGCCTTCCAGACAAGGCAAAAAGGAAGAAAATTTTCTGCTCAGGACTTGGTTTTATTTTTTTCAAAATACAAGCAAATGAACCTATTAACTAATAATTTCCAGAAAGAGCAAGATGGCTGAAAAATACCAAAAGTATAATTTCTCAATTGATAGACAACCTTCCTCAATTAATTGAAACAACTCCATCAGATAGATTATTTATTCATTCATTTGTTCTTTCTTTCCATCAATAACCCTTGAGTTCCTTTGGTCTGGCCCTAAGCTGAATACTAGGTGGTAGTTTTTTTCATCATGTTAATTTTTGGTATATTTTTCTTCTAATCTATCCTGCCTAACCTATCAATGAAAAATATTATGGAAAATTACATATTTTTTAGCAGACTTAATAAAGATTTTTCATGATCAAGGCAGTCAACTGTTAACACCTCTTTTTAATATTTTTTTCACTTCAAAATCGTATTTTCCATGTTGGCACAGAACTCTGTGGTGTCAGCCAAATATCTGTCTATATGCATGGATAGATTCAAAGGTTTTCTTTTGGAAAAATATTAGCCTAACTGCCGGGAACCATCATAGCTTTGGCCAACATTGAAGAGGAATGACTTTCTCTCTGGCCATCTCTGAATGACAACTTTTCTTCCCTCATTCCAGCTTTCTCAAGTGCCTGGCTAAATCTCCCTGCAGTCAAAAATAGTGTCTCATGCTTTTCCAATGTCAGAAAATGCCCTTTGACATTTTCCAAGGTTTCCCTTCAGACATCTGATATTTGAAAGAGACAGTCCAGAGGTAATATTTGGTTCTTCTTCCAGGTTGCCTAAGTTCTGTTGAGCTAAAGCAGCTTCACAGGCAAAGGATCTACACATCATTGCATGCCCTTTGGGAAACTCTCAGAATTATATACGTTGGAAGACATTCCAGGACCTTATTTTATTTTATTTTATTTTATTTAACATCTTTATTGGAGTATAATTGCTTTACAATGGTGTGTTCGTTTCTGCTTTATAACAAAGTGAATCAGTTATACATATACATATGTTCCCATCTCTCTTCCCTCTTGCATCTCCCTCCCTCCCCCGCTCCCTATCCTACCCCTCTAAGTGGTCACAAACCACCTAGCTGATTTCCCTGTGCTACGCGACTGCTTCCCACTAGCTATCTATTTTACGTTTGGTAGTGTATATATGTCCATGCCGCTCTCTCACTTTGTCACAGCTTCCCCTTCCCCTTCCCCATATCCTCAAGTCCATTCTCTAGTAGGTCTGTGTCTTTATTCCCATCTTACCCCTAGGTTCTTCATGACCTTTTTTTTTTTTTTCTTAGATTCCATATATATGTGTTAGCATATGGTATTTGTTTTTCTCTTTCTGACTTACTTCAATCCAGGACCTTATTTTTAAGGATCTTATGTAATAAAACATGCTGTACACAGATGAAATTTAATGTTTAAACACAAAATTATATTTATATATAATTTTATACCCCTTTATATGTAATAAAAGAAATCTTATTTCTGTCATTTACCTTTCAAGTTAGGAAAAAGGCATGACTCCCTGCTAATCCTCCCAAATTTAATATGAGTTCAGGCTGTTTCATATTTGACACCACTGGGAAAATATCAAAAAGAAGAAATTGTGGCAAAGCCATGGATTTAGGATTTGTTTGTTTGTGATACTACAAAACTGTACTGTTTCCTGAGTTATTCTCTCCACTCCTCCTAATTTGGGGAAAAGGGGGGTGTTGCTGGACTACTCTTTGTGTCTTAACTCCCACAAAATCCAAGTAGAGGATTCTACAAAGCTTCTGCTATCAACTCTACTGTAACTAGTGGATCAGTTAAAGTTTAAAGACAAGAACACAATGAAGGCATGGAGTTTCTTGAAGGTCATGCTTTCTATTTCTTTTTAGGAGAAAATGTTGTACTAAGAAATTAAATTGTCAGTTTATTTTGAACCTCATTAATAGATAGTAAATAATTCTATTTGGTACATGTTCATCACTTAAAAACTAAACATAGAATCTAAACAATCCAATACTTAAGTTGAGAGGGATCATGGGAATGGAAGAAAGGAAAAGGACCATTTTGGAAAAGAGCTCATGTAAGTAAGTTGATATTAATACCTGTTAGACAGTTGAATTTTGCAAATTATTTACCTTCTTTTCTAAGTTAAAACAGTATTAAGGGCTTCCCTGGTGGTGTAGTGGTTGAGAGTCCGCCTGCCGATGCACGGGACAACGGGTTCGTGCCCCGGTCTGGGACGATCCCACATGCTGCGGAGCGGTTGGGCCCGTGAGCCATGGCCGCTGAGTCTGCGCATCCGGAGCCTGTGCTCCGCAACGGGAGAGGCCACAGCAGATTAGAGGCCCGTGCACAGAAAAAAAAAAAAAAAACCGAAACTGTATTAAGTTTATACCCATGGCAATGCCCCCAGAATTTGCATCCAGATGTTCTTTCTTGAATGGAAGAGAGACGAAAGGGATGCATAAGGAATTAATTATCCAGAACTGTGGAAGTTTCGTGACAATATGTCACATTTGTAAGCATGTATAAACTTCTGTTTTGGGTAGAACTACATTATTAGATCATCAAAAAATAATTTCTTATACAATGTCACACGATCTTTCCAATAAAATGTTTTCACTGAGTTACAATTTAGTTTTATACCTTCAAGGCTTTATATAGAATCAATACACGAAAGTTCTCTCGAACACTTTCATAATTTCATAAAATGTCATAAAAACATTGTTTTATTTTACAAAATTTTTGTTTACCTCCTTTTATTAGACAATGTTACAATATAGCCGAATATGTTTCTCTTTTTGTCAAAGCTGCTAAAAATCTCCAAATTAGATTTATTGCCCAGCTGTAGCAATTCATTTAGTTCAAGTGCCTGGTGACTTTCATTTCTCTTATTTTAAAAGTTGGGCATATACATTTAGATATGATAATTTGTATTTGCCATATTAAAATGAAAAAGGTACACATATGAAATAGATTAGGCGTTTACATTCATAAATTTTATTTGATGGCTTTTTAAAAATTCTCATTATCCAAGAGTCACACGGGTTTCGTTTTGTTTTTGAGAACATTTATAAGGCTGAAATATAATAATCTAATTGATATTATAAGTGGGAATCATTATAAATAGCAAGTTTGTTAAAAAATATACACACATGTTTTCTCTGACACAACAGTTATTAGAGGTGATAATAAAATTAACTTCCAATGCTTTGCCAAATTGGCCAATGGTTGGGAATAAATACTGGTTGCTTTGTTAATGTGTTTATTTTCACATTTTGCTAATGTGTTTATTTCATATTTTACCAATATGGTCTTCCTGGTTATTGGCCTTAAAAATAATTATGGATATAGATTTTGCTCAACACTTCCGAGTTCACCTTGGTAAATAAATACATTCTTTCTTTAACCATGTCTTGATGGAAAAAAGGAGTATATTTACATGAAGTAAGTAGCATATTACCCTGGGGAGAGATGAGTCTTGACTGAAAAGATGAAATTCTAGTTTTACGTGACAGCAGCTGTTCTGCAATATGTGTAGCAATATTGACTAATTTTGATTCTTGGAATAAGTATCTCACATTTCCTCCTGACTTCCAGCAAAAGTCATGCTTAGGTAGGGACTACAGTTCCTAAGGATATTCACTTCATCAATATTAGATGTAATAACTATAAATATATGTTTGATTTTATGGCTTACAATATTAATAAATAGGCAGCCAAAAACTTTGTCAACTTCTGTATCATTTAGGATCAAATTTGGCTACCTAGACAACAATAATAAAAGAAAACACAGACACACACAAATATAAAAATAAGTAGAAGAATAATTCTCTCTTAGCCTGAAAGAAGATCTGAGGTAGGCTACCTGTGATTCATGTAGTGGCTCCACAACGTCTCGCTGTTCTCTCATCCTTATGATGTCATTTTATGGCCCATAATAGCTGCTTGCACTTCAGCCTTTGTGTCTACATTCCAGTCAGAAGAAAGGAGGAACAAGAGAAAGGCCTGCCTCCCTCCATTTTAAGGAAACTCCTCGGAAGTACCATGGAACACTTTCACTTATACACTTTGGTCAGAATTTAGTCATATGATCACATCTCATTGCAAGGAAGCCTTTAGCTTTGGTAAGTTAATTGGACACATTGCTACCCCAAATAAATGCAGGGGTCTGCTACTAAGGCAGAGGGAGAGAATGGATACTGTACCAGGCACTGCTTTGTTCACTGGATGAAGTGTATCATGTAATGGTTAAGGGCATAGGTTTGGAGTCAGGCTGCCTGGTTTCAGATTCTGGCTCCACCCATACTAGTTTTATAACCTTAAGCAAGTAACTTAACCTTTCAGTGCCTTGGTTTGTCAAGTGGAGTTGACAATGGAACCTAACCCATAGGGTTAGTGAAAAGAATATAAATCACTTAATACAGTGCCTAACAGAAAGAAAATGATCAGTGATAGATATTAATGTGCTTTTTATGTATATTATCTCATTGAATCTTCAGAACTCCGAAGTACAAATTCTTATCCTCATTTTACAGATGAAGAATCTGAAAGCTGTAGAGGTTCAATAATCTCTACATGGCATTCAGTTAGCAAATGGCACAAACTAGACCAGAGCCCAAGTCCCTTGACTTCAAATCTTTACTCTTTCTATAACGCAGACTGCTTCATTCCCAGATGTTGGAAATATGATATCGTAGCCTGGGTTTTCCAGAAAGCAAGTCCCAAGGCAAAATCTGGGCACCACTTGGTATCAAATGCAACTGATTCCTTAATCCCCAAGGACTGTCGTATGAAAGTTCAAATGAACTACTCCATCTCAGAACAGCCAGTGCTGGAGGAGGAAGAGAAAAAACTGTATTCACCAGCTCCCATCTCCCATCTCTGAAAATATCCCTCCACATGTAGGCAGCAAGTGGGTCTCACAGTATCACATTTCAGTGCAATATGAAGGCCCCAGGGCAGAAGGTCAGATGCACATATCATGGGTATGAGGCAAGGCATCGTGGGGTTGTTCCCGTGCAAAACTGATTGAAGCCTACCCAGAGTTGGTACCACAGAATTGGCTGGAGCAGAACCAGTGTCCGCAGACTGTGGAGACAGGTGAGGTCAAAAGGATATGGGGAGTTCATTAGAAGAGTTCAACAGATCTGACAACCGATACTCCCTTAATAAATCTTTTATAGCTCTTAGCTTGCAGCTAGGTCAAACAGGATATTGCTTGGAGTAACTTTAGTTTGTGCTCATCCTTACAGGTTTAATAGCAGCTAAATATAAATAGCAGTAAATGTACTGTTGACTAAGGCACCATGTAGGTGGGGTTGCCAGGTAAAATAGAAGATGCCCAGTTAAATTTGAACTTCAGACAAACAACGTGTGCGTTTGTTTCCAATATTTCATGGGCATCTAGTTAAATTTGGCTTTCAGGTAAACAATGAATAACTTTTTGCTGCAAATATGTCCCAAATATTACATAGGACATACTTATATTTAAAAAGCTGTTTGTTGTTTATCTGACAGACAACCCTAATGTTAGCTCACGTGATCATTCTGGATCCCAACTAAGCACCCAGAACTGGCTCCACAGAAAAGTAACCAGACACATGTGATTGAAGAGGGTAACAGACCTTTTCTACTTAAAAAATCTTAGTGAGTTTGCAACATAGGAACTGAAATTTCTACCATTCGAATAGAATAGTAATTTCTATGTTGTTTTGTCTGCAGAGATTTTGATTGAAATGTAAATAAAGTAACCCAGAAGGGTTCCTCCCATCTACTACCTACTATCAGGTTAGAATGGCTTAGTTATCATCCCGTGGCTATATAACCTGAGACACATGGACTTAGATGCTATTAGGGGAAGTGGGACTAGAGAACTGTGCACGGGTTTTTAGGGTTCCCCATTTCATTAGCTAGAACAATTCATGTGGCACCTTGCAAGAAGGCTGAGTAGTCGTCTTTCTGTGTCCAGGAGGAGAGGAGGATTGATGTCCGTGAACACAAGTAATGTCTTTCTCATGGAACACTGAAGGATTAGGAGAAACCCTGGAAAGTTAGATTTCAATTTGAGAGAATACGGGAGAAAATGATAATTTCTTCTATCATACAACTCCAAAATTGGTGGTATTTTATTTGCACATTGTAGAATCCTAGAAATTATGCAGATATAAATAGTCCCATTTTACAGATAGAAAATTTGAGACTGAAACATTAAGTGACTTGGCCAAGGTAGCATAGAGACTGAACATACATTTTGTGACTTGAGATTTCCTGCAATTTCAGCATTAGGAGACCTCATATTTATTCAAGTGACAGAGCCTCTAAAGGTTATGATATTCCTTGGATAACATCTACTTAATTCACAAGACTATATTATATGTACACAATATAAAAATCAGAATCATGAGCAAATATGTCCACATTTATAAACTGTCTGCAAAAATAAAAATGAGCCATCTACAAGTCTTTCCAAGAATATTACTCTAGCAACTAATAAGCAATTTACAACCACCTTTTGAGAGAGGTACTGGTATTACCCTCACTTTGCATGTGAGAAAATGGAATAGAAAAGTTAAGTAACGGGACTACAGTCACACAGCGACCCAACCCACTCTCCTTAGAAGCTGGACCACCTGTCACTACTGCAGTAGGGCTCATGGAGGAAAGGGTGTCTCATCCTCTTTCCTTCCTCCCCACAATGACTCATGGAAATATGTCTACCAACCACATACAGTATTCTTCTTGAAACGATTTCTGAGTAATATTGTTTTCTTTGTCCTGTTATATTTCTTGTGATGTTTTAATGTGCCTCGTTGGTTAGCAGCTTCCCCAGGGTGGCTCTTTTATCCAGCTTAATGGGAGCGAGTGTTCTAGTTCTGAAAAAGATGAGTGCCTCCCTCCTGCATTATTGTAGTTCCTCCTATGGTGGAAACTACACAGAGAGACAGAAAACCAAAATTTTGCAGCTGACCACCCCAAAATATGGTTTTATTGCTATTATTGGGACTCTTTTGTACCCAGGGGTGGGTATGGTTTGAGCAAACGAAAACGGATGATGGTATAAACAGAGTAATCCTCCTTGCTCCCCTGAATACCCTGATCATATGATTTGGCAGGGTTCAAGTGGCAGACAGGTGGCATTCAAACCAGATGAACAGAGTTCAGTGAAGGGAATATATACAAGGGTGAGGGCAGGGTTGAGGGAAACCAACAGGGGATAGCGAAACCCTCCTGTGCTAGAAACACCAGGGTGCTGCTACAATGTCTATGACCTCTAAGAGGAGGGGGGAAGTTACAGGAACCTGGAGAGGTCCATCCAACCGGGGCTGTGGCATTTGATTGAGGAATGCGGTCACTGTCAAACCATGACCTGGCAGGGTAGAAATAATCTCTGTCTCTTTCTCCTTCCTTCTGTGCTTTTGCTGGTGATGCTTGTCAGCCAAACCCAAGCAGAAATCAGACAGCCAAGGAGCCAAACAGATGCAGTCCACAGAGGTCAGCCTCTTGGAGGCACAAAGCAGGGTAGAGGAGGGTAGAGAGTATGTCTAAATCAGGGAAATGGAGACGATCCAGGACAATTGTACTGCAATCTAAGATAACCATATCTTTGAAACGACTCAATTTGCTCACGTTACGTTAAACACAGTGAGTACACTGAGTCTAACAATTATGGGGAGTTAATTATAACCAGATCCTAAGGGTACAGCATGATTAAAGTTATCCCTCTTGTCTATACATATTGCAGATGCAGTCCATAAAATTTCTGAATTCATCTTTGAAGAACTGTGCTTTTTACACAAGGTTCTTAAAGGAATCACTACCATACCAAAAGCATTATAGTATGTTCACTAAAGGCTATAATTAATTTTGTACAACCTAGAGACTTTGAAATGCCTTGTTGAGAGGTCAAAATTTCTGATGTTTTCTGGAAGGAAATTTACCTGACAGGAAAGACAGGGATGTTATTGTGGGTTAATAGCTGTTCATGTGATTCACCAGTGTAAGCAAATTCCTCACCATTGGACTCTCAGATGGTATATCAAATAATTAGAAATTCCTTTCTATGGCTTAGTGGTTTATTGTTGCTTTTTTTTTGTAAAATGCAAATGCCCTGAGAATTAGAACATCATTCTTTCATTTAATTCTTCCATCATTAAACACTTACTTATTGTTGCTGTTAGTAGTTAGACATTAGTGTAAAAGCATGAACAAGACAGTCCTTATTCTGAAGGTGCTCAGAATCTAGTGGAGATTGGGCAAAGTCATCAATGACTCCAGAATTGGTTGACAGATGCGATGGTAGAAGTATCACAAGATACTATGGGGGAATATCTAACTTTCTTGGAGGATGGAAGAGGGAAGAAGGGTGGTGAAGATAAAGAAAGACTCTTCACAGCTGAAGTAAGACATGAACTGAAGATAAATGAGAGTGCATAAATGAGAGTGCATCAGTGGATAAAGTAGAGGTGAGGGTAGAAATTAGATTTTGCAGGGAAAAAATGGGCCCTTCATCAAATCATACCCAGAGGATATGAAACTAGAGAGTACTCCGAGGTCAAATGATGAAGGACCTCGGATGTCATTCTAAGGAGTCAAGGAGGGATTAAGTGGAGGAGTGTCTCTTTAATATTTGAACCACAGAAAAATCATCCTTGAGACAGTGCAGAGGGTTGAGTGGAGGAGGCAAGACTAGAGAAAGAGTCAGTTAAAAGGCCTTGCAATGGTTTTAGAGAGAGATGAGAACATGTGAGCTAATGAGGCGGCAGTGAGAGTGAAGAGGACGGAGGGATTCTAAAAGCATTTAGGAGGTTATTGGACATGACTTTGTAACTCATTTGCTGTGGTGAAGACTAGGAGAGAGTATGAATAATTGAGGAAGAAAGAATCATGATTAGAATCATGCCCATGTTATTGTCTTGGGTGACTCAGAAGAGGCTGTAGCATCAGCTGAGATGAGAAATACAGGAGGAAGAGAATGTCTGCAAAGGAAATTGGTTGAATTTGGTTTTAAATGTCCTGAGATCGAGCCTGGGACTGGGGTCTGAGGGACTTGTTGGAGTATGGGTGTTAATAAAAGAAGTGGGTCCAGCAGGACTCTCCTCAAAAGACTAAGTGGGGTAAGCACAGAAGAGGTTTAAAGATTAATCGTTGCGGAAGCACCTATATTTGAGGGACATGTGAAGAAAGAGGAGTACATAGATGAGAACCAGAGTTGACTGGGGTCATGGAGAGAAGAGTTTTTAAGGGAAAAGTGGTCTACAATATCAAATGCTACAGAGAGAGGGTGTATTAATTAGGATCCATTTGGCTGCAAGTAACGGAATAAAAGTGAGTTTTGTTATTACAAATGATTTATCCAGAAGTCTGAGGTGGGTGGTCTCTGGTTTTGTGACCACTTTCCATCCTTCTGCTCTGCCACTGTCAGTGTGTCAAAAATGTCTCCCTAAGGGTCATAGGCTGGACACTCCAAGCAACTGAGAGCATTCCAAGCAGAAAGCAAGGGGAGTGGGGACAATAAAGCATTCTCTTTGTGCACCTCATTCTCTTCCAGGAGGAAAGTCTTTCCCAGGGGACACATCAGACTTCTTTTGTCTCATTGACCAAGGCTCATTCCCACTCCTAGATTAATCATTGACAAAGTGGAAGGAATTGCAGTGACTGGTTAGATCAATCATGACTCATCCCCGAGGGCTGGGCCAATAAAATCATTCTGTTAGCAAGAAGGGTGGGGAAAATGACAGTTTTCATTGTCTCTCTCCTACAGGAGCTTAGGAAGAAAAGTACTGAGGAGAATCCACCGGATTCAGCAATTAGGAGCTTATTGGTGGGCTTAGAAAGAGAAGTTTCTGTGGGGGGCTGGGTTAGGGATTGGCACTGGAGCCAGATTACAATGGGTTGAGCAGTGTGTGGAAGTAGGCTGTGGACTACTCTTCAACTAAATGTAAATAAGTTTATCAGTCCTTTCTGAAAACATATCTTTATGAATGGAGAGATGGCAGAAATTATCTAAGGGTTCAAGGAAAGAGAAACCAAGAAAGAAGAAGTTGGAACATGGAAGACAAGTTTTGCCCAATTCATCATTTGAACGAGGACCTCTCTTTGGCAAGGAACATGGTTTTCTCCAAATTTCTCCAAATTTAAATTTCTCCTCATTGCTAAGCTCAGCCACAGACTGTAATTTTTGGAAATCTGAGTCAGCAACGAGAAAGAGAGGTTGTTCTTAGCTCTGAATAGAGCCACACTATTCCCCAGCTGTGTACTATTGGGGGGGAAATGTGATTAAAATGTTGCTACAGAGCACTTAAATTATCTAGGAGGAGTTTCAATTTTGAACTCTTTACAGGATTTTTAATAGAGAGATTATATATTTCATTAAAAATATAAGGATAAGGCAGAGGGTGGAGTGATACATCTTATTGAATAAAAGCATAGATTTTCTACTAACGCAAGTCACTGCATTTTTTTTCCCTCTGGCACTTAAGAATAGTTTGTGTGTGTCTGTATCAGTCTCAAAATGAATCTTTTCCTCTGTTTGCCCATCACTGAGTAGGGTAGTAGGTAGTCTCTTCTTCATATCAATCAACCTGAGAACATATACATAATCAGCTAATTTTTTTGGTTGGTGAATCCCCTTTTTTGGTCTCTTTTGTTTGTTTTTTATGGCTTTATTTTTATAGCAGTTTTAGGTTCACAGCAATATTGAGCAGAAGATGCAGAGATTTCCCATACATATACTCCCTGCCTCTGTACACACACAGTCTTCCCTATTATCAACATCCCCTACAAGAGTGGTACATTTGTTATAATTGATGAGGCTACATTGACAGATTATCACTCAGAGTCCATATTTTACACTGGGGTTCATTCTTGGTGTTGTACATTCCTTGGATTTGGACAAGTGTATAAAGACATGTATCCATCGTTATAATATCATACAGAATATTTCTTCCCTGAAATCCTCTGTGCTCCCCGTATTCATCCTTCCCTTCTGGTTCCACTGATCTTTTTACTGTCTCCAGACTTTTGCCTTTCCTAGAATGCCATGTATTTGAAATCATACAATCATATGCAGCCTTTTTAGATTGGCTTCTTTCCCTTAGTAATATGCATTATAGGTTCCTCCATATCTCTTCATGGCTTGATAGCTCAGTTCTTTCTAGTGCTGAGTAATATCCCAGTATCTGGATATACCAACAGTTTATCTATCCATTCACCTACTGAAGGACATCTTGGTTGCGTCCATGTTTTGCAATTATGAATAAAGCAGCAGACAAAACAAACATAATGAGCCAATCTTCTTGATCGATGAGTTGTCTCATGCAGCTCTGGTCACTAGAGTCAGCTTTTGAGCTTAAGAAAATATAAAGCAGTAGGAGAAAAGTTGTGTCTTGTAGATAAATTTACTGGTCAAAGTACACAAAAGATAACAGATGACCTCTTTTCCTGGTTGCACGGCACTATGTCTAAACATGTGTTTTAGTGAAAGAATCTTAAGTACAGAGACGTTAAATACAGACTAATTCAATCTGATTCTATCTGGCTGGCGCCTTTTTGAGCTGCATTAACCAATTTGGAACAGAATTCACTCTGGGCTTTCACAATTTAGAAGCATAAAGTATCAGAGATGAAGGAATCTGAGCAATCATCTGATTAATATGAGAAAACAGAGATCTAGTAATCTTTGTCAGATACAGCCCCAGACTAGAATCTGGGTCTCCTGACTTCAATTCAGCTTTTACTCTATTTTACCTGGTGTCCTCACTTTCCCAATATCTTATCTAATTAAGGAAAAATCCTAAGAAAATCTTAAAATCTAAATTGTTGTCAAGCTCACTTTAATTCTCAGGTGATTCAAGTAGCTTAAAACGCACGTTGCCCCGCAGCTCCTGTTCTAGGCAGTGAGAAGCAGCCAGCTCAGAAAAGCTTTATTCACGTAGAATTGCTAAAGGAAGGTTAAGTTGCTATTAACTTACTTATCCAGTCCCTTGAATTCTTTTTTTAAACTGAAAGTTAAAGAGGACTTCATCTAGTTCTTATAGTTATTCTTTCTTGCAATAACACGCCAGAAGCTAGGCACTGTAGCAGTCAGGGTTTTGGCCGCAAGTAACAGATATCAAACTCTGGCTAATTTGAGCAGAAAGTAGAATATAGTAAAAAGATATTGGATAGCTCCTAAACTCTCCAGAAGGAGTAGGAATCAAGTTTAGAGGATACACATCAAAAGAAAAGCTACAAATCATGCCATGGAACTAGTTCTATGAGCACACCCTGCTGCTGCTGGGTGGGAGACATTGGTGATGGCTTTCCTTGAATCACCAGAATTGAAACCTTGGGTGTTGCTACTTTCCCTGATGACTCTGGAAATTGGATGTAGCTGCCGTTCCAGCTACCACTCATCACCAGGAGGTATTTGGTTCAGTCCCTTCTCGTATCTCTAGTCTCCAACTTAAAGTCTGGGGCAGCTGCACCTGATTGGCAGAAAGTTGATCATGTGTCAATGTCCTAGCAGCAAAGGAGGCAGGAAAAGCTAGTGTCTGGCATATTCAGTTTCTACAGTGAGAGGTTAACTCTTCCTCGTAAGGTGAGTGGTTCAGATGCTGGGCAGCCAAAAAGAAGGACAAATGGTGACTACAGGGACCTATCACAGTAGTTTCATTAAAGTTTTTTAAAAATTTAATTTAAAAATTAAAAATTTAAACATAATGTTGATGTACAACATATCAGTTTCAAGTGTATCATTTTAACTCTTATTTATTGTTTTGAGTAGGCAATGTATTTAATAGGTTGCAAAATTCAAAAGAGAAAAAATGTAGTAAAAAACAAGTCTTCCTCTCACCTGACTCTCAGACGTCCACTTCACCTGCCTTGAATGTTTTACTGTCATCAAAATTCACTTCCCCTCCCTGGAGAATTATATCTCCCCACTGCTGCTCCATCCTTTGAAGTCAGGCTTGGCTATGTGATTTGCATAGGTCAATGAAATGTAAGCCTAAGTGGGCAGAGCGCTTCTGGGCTGAAGCTTAAAAGCCAGTTTAGGTTTTTTCCTCATTTTCTTCCCTTCTACCATGTTGACTGTCAATATTCAAGGTGGCATCAGCCTGGGTTCCAGAGTGTGCTAGATATTTTATACTTGCCTCTACAGATTCCACCCTATCCATGATACTCTGTGCCCTGGGAGGCTGCCTTTTATGGACTATAGCAGCAGACCCCCTGTCCTCTGTCTTCTGGTTGGGTTTGACTAATGAGAGTTACTGGCCAGACATCAGAGGGCAGAAGGAGAGTGGTGATGGGATATTTATTCTCTCACTCCCTCCCTTCCAGGTCTCCACGGGCTGGTTGCATTCCTCCACCAAATATCTCCAGCTCCTCTTGGGTAGCATCTACTCTCCTCAGGTTTTGGGAGCTGCTGTCATTGGCCCTAGGGTTAGTACCTTCTTTTGTTGATTTCCCTCAACCTTACCCCTCACCTTTTGTAAATAGTCTGTTTATTAAGCTGTACTTAATTAGTTATTTGAGTATGTCATCTGTTTCCTACAGAACTCTGATACACAGAGTGAATGACAGCTATCATGAACAGAAGACCCTTCCACCAACCAGCGTTGGTCATGTAGCATGAACACTGAGATTTCTGAGTTGTTTGTTACCACAGCACAACCTTGTCTACCCTGATTAATACCCCATGTTTCTAGTTTCATACAATGCAGTTATATTTTAACCAGAAATTGATGTCACAATCAGTGTGGAGCTTAAAAAAAAATAGACGTGCTCGGGTTCTATTCCTAGGGAGTCTAATTCAGTAAGTCTTAGGTGGGGCCCAGGCTTTGTGTTTTTAATCAGCTCTAAACCACTGGTTTTGAGGATTTCCAATATTAAGAATATTTCTCACATTGGCCTGTGGTTGTTTAGATATACATTATGACTTATGGCATATAGGGGTATCTTAGTCAGGGTTCTCCAGAGAAACAGAATCAATAAAAATGTACATCTGGGCTTCCCTGGTGGCGCAGTGGTTGAGAGTCCGCCTGCCGATGCAGGGGACATGGGTTCGTGCCCCGGTCCGGGAAGATCCCACATGCCGCGGAGCGGCTGCTCCCGTGAGCCATGGCCGCTGAGCCTGCAAGTCCAGAGTCTGTGCTCCGCAACGGGAGAGACCACAACAGTGAGAGACCCGCCTACTGCAAAAAAAAAAAAAAAAAGTACATCTATATATATATAGAGATTTATTTCAAGAAATTGGTTCATGCAGTTATGGAGGCTGCTGGTCCAAAATCTGAAGTCCAAGTCTGAAAGCTGCCTGCTGATGGAATTTCCTCTTGTTCAGAGGTCAGTCTATTGTTTTATTCAGGCCTTCAACTGATTGGTTGAGGACCACTCATGTTATGGAGGGAAATCTGCTTTACTCAAAGTCCATTGATTTGAATGTTAATCTCGTCTAAAAACACCCTCATGGAAACATCCAGAATAATGTTGGATCAGATATCTGGGCATTGTGGCCCAGCCAAGTTGACACATAAAATTAACCATCACAGGTAGTCGTGTGACACATGTATAGGATTCAAAGCAAATAATAGAAGGGACTGGTAACCTGATTCCATTGGCAGAAATGGTAAAAAAAATTGGATACATGTTGGTATCTGTATCTGTCAGTGTCAGATTAGACACTGGCTAAAGTCTAAGTAGAAATTCTACATTCACTATGTGTATATAATTTCCCTTAAATCTATACAGAGCAATTCTAACTGTGTAGCTAGATCTGTCTGTTTGGCATCAGACACTTAGTTTTGAGCCCTTGATTCCACTCTTTGCTTGCTGTGTGGATTTGGACCAGCTCCTTGAACTCTTTTGGCTTTGGTTTTTCTCATCTATAAAATATTTTCTTTAATGTGAAGATTAAATTAGAAAATGTATATAAAGCAGTTAGTACAGTACCTGAAACATAGTTGATGCCCAATATGGGTATTATTAAATATATAGCTTTAAAAAAGATTGAGTGCAAAATTGCATTATAGTTCATAGTCATGTGAAAAGAGACAAACCACTGTGAAGTCATTCAGATATTTTTTCTTTGAAAAATTGAGAAACGGTGGTAATGTAACTCATCACTTTCAGACTTTTTTCTGATGTGCACACACCATAATAGGGCTCCTGGAGGTGAGGCAGAAAAAGGGGGCTTGGCTAGGTGGGTGGGAGAACAGCTCAGATGTCTTAGCCTTCACAAACCTTTCTGGGAACAGTTTCAGATTTGGAATAGTTACATGAATGTATTGGCAAAGAATCCTCCTCTCCTTTAACTAAGTACAAATGATTCATTCCTAACCTTAATGAGAAAAATGAGAAAGGAAACGTGAGCCCAGCGTTGGCAGGAAGAGTCTATGTACATTGTCTTCTGCCTTTCAGCAATCAAGACTGTGGTGTATTGTATAAATCCAGCCTCAGCTTCCCCTCGTTTGCAAGGCAGAGAAAAACCGATGCTCTTGAACCAGGGATACATTCAGTTTGACACAAACAAGAGCCAGGGAAGAGATTAGCAGCAATCTTGTAGTTTTGATAGGTAGAGGTAACCAGAGCTAGCCATGTGCTCCCCTGGATCATAATCTTGACTTTGCCTCATCATCTTCATTATTTGCAGCACATCTTACGGGCGGCTACTAACATTCTGATATCATCAGTTTGGGATCATCACAACGTCCTTGTTATACTGGTTTAACCCCATGCTGCTTAAAAGACAGGGGATCCAAAACAGCAATCTTAAAACGTTTTGTGTAAAATTCCATAGCTTCCTACAGTACTCTACTGCTGTTCCTAAGAAAGTTTTTGGATAGAACAGCCGATAAATATTTCCCTTTGTGTAATGCTCTTAGCTCTTCCTTTGCTCATCACATTTTGCTTTGCTCTATTGATTACCTAGGTGCCAGGATATTGGCATCGAGGTTCTGGTGAGAACTACTTTGGATCTTTTGAATGTCTGGTCACCTTCTAAATACTGATGAGGATTTTTTCAGAAACACTTCTCTGTTTCATGTTTTCCTGTTCTTAAAAGTAGAAAAACAAAAAGTTGTGCCATGAGCTAAGTGCAAGATAATGTCACCTGGAGGTGTGTGTGTAAATATTTCACAACTATACACCATTCTATCATCTTTTAGAATTATATAGAAGCATCAACACATCGTTTGCTCTTATTGTTTTCAGGGGTCTTTCTTCCTCTGTTCCTTCCTTTCCTCCACTACCCATTCCTTCAGTAAAGATAATGTGGTACAGGAAAAAGGAAGAGCTGGTGGATAGATCGTGAAGGAAATCAGTAGGACTCCATCTTCCTCAGTCACATCGTCTAACATTTGGACCCTGCAACTCCGATGGACTTTTGTGAGACACAATGAAATAGAACTACATCATCTCTAAGTTTTTCCAGCTCTGTAATTCCATGAACCCCAAAAAGTATTTAAACAAAGATGTTATCTTCTTCAAATGAGGAAATGCCAGGGTTACATAATACGCTGCTTCATCCAAGGTTATCCAAGGCTATCCCTTAGTGGGACATAATTGTATCCCTGTTTTTGAAGAACTGGGTATTAATGGACATTTGAAAAGTAAAGACTATTCAAAGTATTGATATACAACTTGTTACTGTCTTAAAGAGTTATCTTTTTGTTTTGCATTTTTTTGTGATTTTGACCCCTTCGTGTACTTTTTAAAATTGAATACAGTTCCCTGTGTGATACAGTAGGACCTTGTTTATTCATGTTATATATACTAGTTTACATCTGCTAACTACAAACTCCCACTCCATCCATCCCCCACCTCCCCTCCCTCTTGTGTTTTGCATTTTTTTTATTGTGGAAAAAAACACACAATGTAAAATTTACCATCTTAAGCATTTTTAAGTGTACGGTTCTGTGGTGTGAGGTATAGTCACGTTGTTGTGAAACAAGTCTCCAGAACTTTTCCACCTTGCAAAACTGAAATTCTATATTCATTAAATGATAATTCCCCTTTCCCCACCGCACCTCAGCCCCTGGTAGCCATCATTCTACTTTCTATTTCTATGAATTTCACTAATTTAGATACCTCATAGAAAGGAAATCACACTGTACTTGTCTTTTTATGACTGGCTTATATCAATTAGCATAATGTCCTCAAGGTTCCTTCAAGCTGTAATATGTGATGAGATTTCCTTCCTTTTAAAGGCTGAATACTATTCCATTATATTTATATATCACATTTTGTTTACCTATTCATCAGCTGATGGACATTTGGGTTGCTTCCACCTCTTGGCTATTGTAATATTGTTGTTTTTGAAATATTGAAATTTAATTTAAATTTCACTTTCTGATTCACTCTGGGGGATTTAATAAACACGATACCATCTGCAAGGCACATCTGGCAATCAGAGAGAGTGTGTAGCATGAGAAGAAAGTTGAAGGCAGAACCCTTTAAGATGCCAGCAGATGAAGAAGAATGATGCTGAGAAGGAAGGATCATTGAGAAAGAAGAAGCCCAGGGGATGGGGGCATTTCCAAGGGGAAGCAGACAAATGTCAGAGATTGCGGGGAAGCCAAGTACGGTAATGGCAAAAGGGGGTTGGTAATAACAAAGCTGTGAGGATTGTCTGCAATTTCAGAAGAGGTGAGAATCTTGACAAAAGTGGGCAGGGGAGTGAGTGGGAAAGGAGAAGGTAGAGAAATCTGTTGAAGACCACTCGACATTTAGGCATGAACAAAGGGGAAGAGATTTAGAGTAGCTAAAGAAGATGTAGTGTTTTTTGTTTGTTTGTTTTGTTATTGTTGTTTCTTAAGCTACAAGAGACTTGAGAATGTTTACATGTTGGTTACAGTATAACTGTTGTTACATGAAAAACTATCCCCGAACTGAACAGTTTAAAATAACTTTTTATCTTGCCCCACAATTTTGGGGGTCAAGGATTCAAGAAGGGTATGGCTGGGTGGTTTGGCTTTGAGCTAGGTGGTGTCTGAGACTGGAGGGTCCACTTCCAAGATATCTATTTCACCCACACGTGTGGCGGCTGGTGCTCCTTGGAACTTTCTCTCCCCCAGGACCTCTCCATGTGGGTTGGGCTTGAATAATCACACTCATTACATGGTAACTCCCTTTCAAGAGCGATTATTCCAAGTGACGCAGATGGAAGCAGCAAGGTTTCTTTTGACCTAGACTTGAAAGTCAGAGAACATCATTTCCATTGCTTTCTGTTGGTCATGCAAGTCATTAAGGCCCACTTATATTTAAGAGGAGTGAAGGGATAGACTCTACCTCTCTGAGGGGATGGGATGAACCCAAAGAGAGGGAATGACATGATGGTGGCCATCTTGGAAACAAGTAGAGAAAGAGGGTTTGAAGTTATCCAGGGACCTGAGGTTGCAGAAGTGGATGAGACTTTTGAGATTGGATACCCGAAGATGGGTACATTGAAAAGTGTTTGTCAGGACGAGGGAGCTCCTTTCGTGACACTATAATCCTTTATAAAGCACACACTGGAAGGTAACCTAAGGATGTTTTCCAGTGTGTTGCAAAGTCTCAGAGTTCAACTTACTGTTTTCAAGCAGCCGGCCCTCCCTGAGAGGAAGTTCAGGTACTTAGGGAGCCCTTTATTAAGCCAAAGTGTACTATGCAGAGTCACAGAGTAAATACACTAAATGGTCTACTGCCATTCTTTGATCTTCTGAACCCTCCCATCTCAAGTGCATGCTGAGGTAACCTCTGTGGTCAAAGGTCTTCCTTTGACCACACAGGAAGTAACGCTTCTGATAAAGCTAGTGTTCTTCCTCTTTGAGAGGAAGTGTAGTTACAGAGTTAAGATAACTACTCCATTTACTAGCAATGTGATCTTGGGGCAAATTGCTTGACCTCCCTGGTCATCAGTTTTCCCATCTGTACAATAGGCACCAATAACCTCACAATAACCTCAAAGTGTTGTTGTGGGAATAAAATAATCCACGTTAAGAGGCACTTAGTAAGCTCTCAACAAAGGAGAGGTATTTTTATTATTAAAACTATATGTCTTCAGATGAGCTCCTCAGTTTCATCTTTGGGTGGGAAACAGAAGTTTAGATCATTTAACAGCCAAGGGCATTTGCTGGAAAAGCTGGAAATCACTCTGACTTACTCTCCGCAAACGCTGCACTTTGAACAGAGTGGAATTTTACCTCGTGTGCCACAAAAGTTTTACAAGCTTCTCCAAGGGCTAGTTTGCAAGGAGAAAGTATCTTGGGCGCTTATATTAGATAATAAAGCCTACTGAATCAGAGGGGTAAGAAAGGGACTTTGAGA
Source organism: Leucopleurus acutus (assembly GCF_964270905.1). NCBI lineage: Eukaryota > Metazoa > Chordata > Mammalia > Artiodactyla > Delphinidae > Leucopleurus > Leucopleurus acutus. The sequence goes on from NC_139142.1 coordinate 39,385,217, forward strand.
GTCTGTCTAGTTTGCTACTACTTCAGCTCCAGACGTGTGAGAATATGCCTTTGTGCAATAGCTCCCTCCTCCCACGGCCAGCCCTGCCTTCCCTGGATCCAGCTGAGCTCCTGGAGCCCAGTCTGGCCTGGGTGAGAGCCCCGGGCCCCCTTCTTACCCAGGAGCAAAGTTGGAACAATGATGGTCACCAATCTTTGGCCTTATTTTAAAATGAGGTATGACAGTAGAGCACTTTGACTAGCATTTTTAGAAATACTATAAAAGAAAATCTTCCTTGGGCCAGTTTCAAGAATGTAGGGCCTTGCGCTGGTGATTAATGATGTGGAACTGACTTGATCTCTTTGCTTTGGCCGCCAAATACCCATGGCTGGTTGTAACCACCTTATTGGTTCTGAAGCCCTTCACAATATTCAGGTTTCTGCAGCTAGCGTCTTTCTACACATGACACTGAGCGCTCCCAGAGCCTGCCATTACCCTCCGGAGTCCAGACTAGACACAGCCTGCCTTCCAAGCTTCCCCAGTGGCTGCCGTGAAAGGGCAGGGGACTCAGGCAGATCCTCCACGGCTTCCCTCCAGCCTGGGCATGACCAGGGCCTCTTTCTTCCTCACCTGCTAGGTAGGGTTTCCTGACCCTTTCTTCCATTCTCACACTCTTCATACCCCTGTTAACTCTCAGAAAGACAGAGCTTCTATGTACACTTAGCCTTTTTCTCTTCTTGCTGGAAAAAAACAAAAGGAAGAAACTCTGATTCTAGCTCTTAATCCACAACGATTCTGCCCAGAATGTCAGGAAAGGGAGATGAAATGATGGGGGGTGGGGATGGGGACAGGAAGTAGGTGGTTAGCTAATTATAAGTAGCAGCAAAAAGGTTGAGATCAACAGGGCTCACCAGTCATGTGACAGTAGGTGCTTATCTCCAGGTCAGAAGTACCTTGTAGGCCAGGCCCATGTGTTTTTCTGTTTTTTAAACTATTATTTTATTATTGTACATATCACATAACTATTTGAAGTAAAAAAGAATTAGAGGTCAAAATTTATATTTGATCCGTCATTCTAAGAAATGTTTTCATTTGTCTTAGCTTGGGTTCCCCCATTCACACTGTTCCTCAGGCTTTTTTTTTTTTTTTTAAATTAACCCCCTCAGGAATTTTTGAGACATTTTTTCCTAATCACCCACTTCCCCATGAATTTTTTCCTATTTTTTAATATATATATTTTTTATTGAAGTATAGTTGATGTATACTATTATATAAATTACACTTGTACAATATAGTGATTCAAAATTTTTAAAGGTTATACTCCATTTATAGTTACTATAAAATATTTACTATATTCCCTGTGTTGTACGATATATCCTTGAAGCTTATTTTATTTTATTTTTTTAGGGGGAAAATAGGATAGGCTTTCTTTTTTTATATATATAACACCTTTATTGGAGTATAATTGCTTTACAATGGTGTGTTAGTTTCTGCTGCATAACAAAGTGAATCAGCTATATGTGTACATATATCCCCATATCCCCTCCCTCTTGGGTCTCCCTCCCACCCTCCCTATCCCACCCCTCTAGGTGGACACAAAGCACTGAGCTGATCTCCCTGTGCTATGCGGCTGCTTGAAGCTTATTTTAAACCTAATAGTTTGTACCACTTAATCCTCTACCTCTATATTGTCCCTCCCCCCTTCCCTCTCCCCACTGGTAACCACTAGTTTGCTCTCTACATCTGTGAGTCGGTTTCTCTTTTGTTATATTTACTAGTGTGTTGTATTTTTTAGGTTCCACAAATAAGTGATATCATACAGTATTTGTCTTTCTCTGTCTGACTTATTTTAATTACCATAATGCCCACCAAGTCCATCCATGATGCTGCAAATGGCAACATTTCATTCTTTTTTATAGCTGAGTAGTATTCCATTGTATAAATATATATATACATATATATATACATACATATATATATATACACATACATATATATATATATATATATATATATATATACACACATACATACATATATATACCCCATCTTCTTTATTTATTCATCGGTTGATGGATACTTAGGTTGCCCCCATATCTTGTCAATTGTAAATAAGGCTGTTATGACCATTGGGGTACATGTATCTTTTTGAGTTAGTGTTTTTGTTTTTTTCAGATATATACCCAGGAGTGGAATTACTGGGTCATATGGTAGTTCTATTTTTAGTTTTTTAGAGAAATGTCCATACTTTTTTTCACAGTGGCTGCACCAAATTACCTTCCCACCAACAGTGTACGAGGGTTCCCTTTTTTCCACGTCCTCACCAACATTTGGTTTTTGTGTTTGGACAATAGCCTTTCTGACAGGTGTGAGGTGATATCTCGCTGTGGTTTTGATTTGCATTTCCCTGATGATTAGTGATGTTGAGCATCTTTTCATGTGCCTGTTGCCCATCTGCAGTTCCTCTTTGGAAAAATGTCTATTTGGTTCTTTGGTGTATTTTTAAATTGGGATGTTTGTTCTTTTTTTTCTTTTTTTTCTTTTTAGCAGTATGCGGGCCTCTCACGGGCTCATGGCTCACGGGCCCAGCCGCTCCACCGCATGTGGGATCTTCCCGAACCGGGGCACGAACCCGTGTCCCCTGCATGGGCAGGCGGACTCTCAACCACTGTGCCACCAGGGAAGCCCGGGATGTTTGTTCTTTGATGTTGAGTTTTATGAGCTGTTTATATATGTTGGCTATTAACCCCTTATCGGTCATATCACCTGCATATACTTTCTCCCATTCAGTATGTTGTCTTTTTGTTTTGGCAGTGGTTTCCTTTACTTTGCAAAACCTTTTAAGTTTAATTAGGTCCCATTTGTTTATTTTTGCTTTTATTTCCTTTGTTATAGGAGATAGATCCCAAAACATATTGCTACAATTTATGTCAGAGTGTTCTGCTATGTTTTCCTCTAGGAGTTTTATGGTATCCAATCTTACATGTAGGTCTTTAATCCAATTTGAGTTTATTTTTGTATATGGTGTTAGAGAATGTTCTAATTCCATTCTTTTACGTTTAGCTGTCCAGTTTCCCAGCACCACTTATTGAAGAGACTGTCTTTTCTCCGTTGTATATCCTTGCCTCCTTTGTTGTAGCTTAATTGACCTTAAGTGCATGGTTTATTTCTGGGCTCCCCCAAGAATTTTTAATACCTGAGATATATTGTAAATTTGTTAGTGTACTGTGTGTATATCTGTACTTTTTTTGGTATAATGTGCACTTTATGTATAAAGCATAGATATACACACAGCACACTAACATCCTCACCCAGATAACCAAGTTTCACCCCTTTGGAACTCTGTCACCCCTGTCGAAAACGTATGCCCCAGAACCAAACCAAGACAAGGCAAGTAGTTAATTTAGGAGATGAGGAAACTTCAGTGAAGTGGGACAGTGAGACAGGAAGGAAGGAAGCCAAAAGAGCATGAATTAGAGCAGGTTGCTGCTGGCCTTTCATCTGACAGGGGTGCTCTTTTTTTTTTTTTTTTTTTTTTTGACAGAGGTGCTCTTCGAAACAGGGTGCAGCTCCTACCTCCAGGATATCTTGCCTGAGGGGCCAGGTATATACCCAGCCACTTTCATCAGTTGTTGTTTGAGGATTGTTCCCAGGAGAATGTTAATTCTCCAGCAATTTAATTTTGCCCCTTGCTCGGGCAGAATGTCTGCAGAGGACAGAGAAAGTCCCCAGGCAGAGTCGTGGGTGCTGGCAGCAGTCTGAGGTGCTCATTCAGGGCACATAAAATCGTAAGTACTGGCAGGATCTGGGGTGGGCACTGACGTTTGCTGTGTTATTATTCTTGTAATAGACTTTATTTTTTAGAGCAGTTTTAGGTTCACAGTAAAACTGAGCAGAAAGTACAGAGAGTTCTTATATACTCCCTGCCCCCCACACATGCATAGCCTCCTCTGTTATCAACATCCACCACCAGAGTGGTACATTTGTTACAATCAATAAACCTACACTAACACATCATTACTGCCCAAAGTCCATAGTTTACATTACATAGTTACATATGTTACCTCACATAGTTTGCTCTTGGTGTTATACATTCTATGGGTTTTGACAAATATATAGATCTACTATTATAGTATCATACAGAATAGTTTCACTTCCCTAAAAATCCTCTATGCTCTGCCAATTCATCCCTCCCTCCCTGCTGCATCATTTTTTGTTTCCTTCTAGTTCAAATTACCATGTTTCACAATTTTTACATAGTTGTAATCACAATCAGGATGGGGATATAATTTTGCACTGTGCTTTTTTCACTTGAAGTGTTTTTTCAGGTTGATACAGTTTTCATAACTATAACTTTTAAGGACTGCATAATTTTGCTTCATATGCATATACTGTAATTCCCATGACTATTCCCTTATTGTTAAGTATTTCATTTACTTCCATTTTTTCCTGCTATTATAAATGAATAAATTGATAGACAAAACTAGAAGGCATTCATTAAGACACAGCAAAGTGTTAACAGTGGTTGTCTGTATGTAGAATTCTAGACAATTTTTTTTTGTTCTGCCTATTTTTCTATAATTATTTTTATAACAGGAAAAATAATAGTTTTATGTATTAACTTGGTTAGGTTAAACCTAGTTGTTAAATCAAATGCTGTTCTAGGTGTTGCTGTGAAAGTATTTTGTAGACATGCTTAACACCTAACAATCAGTTAACTTTATGTAAAGGAGATTATCCTCGATAATCTGGGTATATCCTATGCAATCAGATAATTTGAAAGGCCTTAAGAGCAAAACTGAGGTTTCTGTGAAGAAGAAGGAATTCTGCTTTGAACTGCAGCCTCTGTTCCTGCCTGAGTTTCCAGCCTGCCCTTCCTGATAGACTGCCCTTACTCACAGCCTGCCCTATGTATTTTAGACCTGCCTAGCCAGCTCCCACAGTTATAGCCGATTCCTTGCTATATATGTATTCCCTCATCCTCAGGGGGAGTCCTTAATAATCAAATAATCTCTCACTGCCCCCCGTCAAAAAAAGACACTGCAAAGAACACCTTAAGGCACACAGATTTTCCCCCCTTATTTGTACTTTTTATCTTCCCAGGATTGAGATTTCTGGCTGTGGCATGAGCATATTTAACTAACACACACATTCTTTATTATGAATCCCAAATAATTGGTATAATGAACCCAGGAGCCAAATTAAAGAGTGAGCCAGATGGGCATGTAATGAGGTGTCAGTCTAAAATGGGTCCTGAAGCATCTCTAGAAATGTAATAAGATGGAACAAATTGTGTTCACCGGGAGCCCTCTCAGGGAGATTACCATGTGTGATTAGAAGGAATAATTTGGTAAATTGTTTGGGCTGGGGCAATGAGGCTTCCAAGGAGAATAATCACAGAAAGGCTGATGGTCTCTAAACTGCCTTCTAAAAGTGGTGGTTCTGGTTAACTGTAAGAATTTTTTTGTGGGCTGCAGTATGTTAGTTTGGGACCAGAGTTGAACTGCAAGGTGAGGCAGAGCTCTTTCCAGTGGTCAATGGGCCCCTATGAAGTCTTCGGTCTCCCCTCTAGATATTTGAACAAATATTTAAACAAACGTCTGTTGAATGAAGCGCTGAAATATTCGTCTGAGTCCACTTATCTAGGCCGTCCCTTATGGACTTCAAGTTGGAACCTGAATTAAGTTGATTAACTACATGCAGTGTATGTTTACTGCCCTGGAACGATAGGGGCAAATGTTGACATTTTTAGGGTTTAGAGAGAGTTGCACAGAGGAGGGACTATGGAGAGCCTGAATCCCAGAAGCTTCTGTAAAGATGTGGGGTTTCAAGAGCTGTTTTCCATTTACTCAAGCAATATATTTCAGGTACCAGGTACTAGACTAAGAGCTATGTGTACGAAATCAGAGAGACAGTGATGGACCCTCTTCCCAATGGAGTCTGGGGGTAAATCAGGCAGGACTTGCATAGTGATTACACATATAATTATTTAGTAGTAAGCATAGTGAAGGAAACACACATGATGCCATGAGGACATACCATAAATGAACAGACCTAGATGAGTCAGAATGGTGGAGGCAGCTTTGCAGAAGCAGGAGGTGTTTGCTGGGACTGACAGATGGAGCTGACTTTTCCTAAGCTGTACCAGAGTCCCTGAATTAGAGGTGAGCGAGTGTGTGTGTGTGTGTGTGTGTGTGTGCAGGTGCGTGTGCTCACGCGCGCATGCCTGCACAAGGGAAGAGCAGGTAAGAGATAGGCTGAGGAACCTGGTACTTGTGGCTATTCATCCTGGTATTTAGAAAGACCATCCAATCACATCTTAGCAAGTAGCAGAAGGAAGACAGCAAATACAGGAGGAGCTTTCTGATACCTCAAATAGTTCTTGGTCCTTAGCAGGTGCTTACTGAAGCCTGAGGGAATGTACTATGTGACAGGCACTGTATTAGATGCTTTACCTAAACTTTCTTAATCTTCCCAAGAGGATATTGCCATCCCAATACAAAAAGGAGGGAACCTCAGTCTAGAGATTTTTAAGAACTTACTCAAAGTCATAGAACCTAATACAGAAGCTGGGTGTTTGCTGTAACTACAATGGATGTAAGAAGAGAATCAATAATATTGGAGGGCTTCCCTGGTGGCACAGTGGTTGAGAGTCCGCCTGCCGATGCAGGGGACACAGGTTCGTGCCCCGGTCCAGGAAGATCCCATATGCTGCGGAACAGCTGGGCCCGTGAGCCATGGTCACTGAGCCTGCGCGTCCGGAGCCTGTGCTCCGTAATGGGAGAGGCCACAACATTGAGAGGCCCGCGTACCGCAAAAAAAAGAAAAAAAAATATATATATATATATATAGGAAATGAGTAGATGTTGAAATGGATTCTTATATTGAATGTCACCCATTCCTGTAGTATGTTTTGGAATTAACATTTATCTGCAGCTTACTGAGGAGATTTCCATTCCTTTGATCCAAGAGCATTCAGAGCAGAACAAGCAATTAAAAATAAATGGTTGGATAAGACATTTTTAACTTTGCTTTCAGACTTTTGTTGACAAGGTACCTTCTGTTCCTCTATTATTTCTACTTTATTTTTTGCCTTAACCATAACTCTTATCTAGATGTTTTTTAAATGGTTTTTGCCTTAATTTATTTTAAATGGAGTAAGCTCTATGAAAATCTCTCAAATCAAAGAGAGCCTCTGGTTTTTGTCTTGCTGGGTCTACTAAGATCTGGCCGTGGTGGTTAGGGACAGGTGGTGTGATTTATGGTCTTTTACAAGTTGATGCTTTGACATTTTTAGTAAGGCCACCGCTCTACATTTTTAGGGCTCTCTTTTGTCTGCTGTACACAATTATCCTGGGCTTCAAAGTTCATCCTCAACTTATTCTTCTGAATTAGGAATACCAGTAAGAGTTTTTGACTGCAAATAACACACTGACTCTGGTTAACTTAAGCAGAGAAGGAATTCACTAGAAGGATATCAGGGAGCTCAGAGAGTCAACTGCAAGCCCAGCTGACAAACAAGCAGAAACCAAGGTATGTAAGAAGGCCAGACTTACAGCCAAAATCACTGTCTGGTTAGACATCTCTGCTGCTGGGCACCGGATACCGCTCCTGGCACCATCACCACTTCTACAAGGATGGATTCCAAACTATCCTTCCATCTTTGAGTTACTTGCTCCAGATTCAACATTCCAGGTGGAATTCTGCTGTACCTGGTAGGCCAAGCTTAGGTTAGGTGTAAGTGCCCCATATGCTGCAGCTCAGAGTGTAAGCAGATGTGTTTTTGGATTTCCCCATAGCTTACTAGGCACAGCCAGGAGTAGGGTGAGGCACAAAATTGAAAGAGACACCGTCTCTCAGCGTCCTTAGTTTTCAAACAATGGATAATTTTCATCAAGAATAAATTTAAATCTTGGAGATCTTTGAATTCAGTAAAATAGTTCAGGTATGAACTGAAATTTGCACATAAACAAAAATATTACAACATGTAGTTTGCAATCTGTTCCATTGTCTTAAATTTCAAACACAAATGAAAACTCCTCATGATCAAATAGAATTGAAATCACACATGTTCTGTTTCTTTGTCTAGACAATCGCTGTGCTATCTTTGCTTATTTCAAATCTGTTTACATTCAGGAATGTGTTGTATCACGGAAGTCGGAGACACAAAACGTGCGGAAGGGATCTTGGATGATTTTAAGCTGTCACAAACATTCTTTCAAAAGGAACACCTGTGGCTGAGTCCACCTGTGTCAGGGGCCACAACAATAGAAACAATTGTTCAGAGCTTGTAGGGAGGAGTATTTTATTACTGACACTGTTTAAATTGTCAGCATGGGTGATAATAAGCGGCAGACTGGCTTGTCAGTTTTATTATTGTTTTTATATTCTCTGAAGCAGCGTACCCCCTAATTGCCTGTACCCTCTCTCTCCCATCACCCTGCCATTGTACACCGCTGAGTGGACCACCACACAAGAAGCTGATAATAGATGCTGATTCTGGGGAGGAACAGTGGGTACAGCGGAGGGAAGGAGACCTGGTTTGTAACAGGTCCATATATTAACTATCCCAAAGACAAAGATAAAACAAGATGGCTTCGTAGGGCTGTCTTAGCTCTAGCCCCTTCTTAAGCCGAAGCCCAGTGTGCATGAACCAGCCAGCAGGTTGTGAGCCCGGGGCTGTGTGGCCCAGTTAGATGCCCCCAGCTCTGCGCTAGCCAGCTGCCTCCGTCCGAAGTGAATGACTCTGGCCCTGCTGGCAACAGGGCAAGGGGATCCACAGTTCAGTTCACATGCATTGCTACTGTGAGAAAGACAAGAAAAAAATACACAGTCTGCCCAAGATGTGCCCTCATCTCTGAAAGATGGGACTCTACTGATTAAAATCAGATTCCTATCCCAGAAGCAGATCTTCCGCTAATTAGGCACGTTAGCTTTGTGCAAGGTCGGGTGTAAAATAACTTTCATTTCGCTCATTTCAGAAGACAGGGCTGATGAGAGCAAGAGGATCTGGCCCACAAAACAAGAGCTATTGTTCAGTTCTTCAGGAAGGCATTCCCAGTGCAAGATGGTGGGATTTGCACAGCTGGACTCACCCCCAAAGATGATTTTATAGTGTTCTTTTCGTTTTTTTTATCTTTTCAACTTCATTAGAAAATACAAGAGTTGCCTAACCTTACCCCTAACCTCAGACGAACAGACATAACGAATTAGACTTGGCAATGACCGCTTCACCCCTGAAAGGTTGCTTTGCACTAAGCGCTTCTGACACTAATGTTCATGCTTAAGCAAACACATTACTTAGAGAGAAGAATGGCTCTGTCAGCCTGCCTGGGCTGCTCTGCACCATGGGAGATGCAGCTGCGCTGAGTCTCATTCAAACAAGCTCAGAGACCCAGTCCCAGAGACGCACGCGGAGACCCTCAGGTTTGCACACTCTGGCTTACACATCACACACAATCGGCACCAAACATCTGACTTCAAGCAGTTCCTGAGGACAGAGAGACAACTTGACTGATTATTAATAAGCCTGCCATGTTTGTGTCTCTGAATTCTCTGCCATTCTTTTTCTTTTCTTTACAGGAAAATATTCACATTTGTGAGAAAAGGCCCTGTTGGAGAATCAAGTGATTTCTAGACAGAATTCTACCTGAGACCATCTCTTGATCTTTTCCACTGTAGCTGGTTCCTTGGGGCATCTGTGTTCACATTAGCATTTCTGTCTGGGGCTGTGAATTATGCTGTCAGAGGAGTTTCAAACTGGGTTTGTTACCTGGATACCCACAAATATGCTTGGTCTGTTTGTTTAAATCTGAAAAACCTTCCTTGTCCTTAGGAAACCAGGCCATTCTACATGTTCGGAAGGGGCCAGTGAATCCAAGCTCCTGTTGGTGTTCTGGGCCATTAGGGGAACGGTGCCCGGATAAATAACTGTAGAAGGGAGCCCAGTCCATTCTTGACTGGGGTGGCTGTATTCCATTCACAAAGAGGTAGACGTCTCTGCCTGGAGAGGCAGGGTTGAGAATGCCATGAGACAGGCCTAAGGACAAGCTTGAGACTAAGTCATGTCTGCTACAATCACAGCCATCGCTGTTAAAAAGTTCCTCCAAGTGGTGCACATGGCGCCAGAAAACGGTCCAGCTGTTGATGTACAGACGAGAAGCAGGGACCGAAGGAGACAAGGGCAAAGCAGGCACTGGAGGGATGACAGCATTTTATGGCTATAATCCTGGACCATCTGCACACTGAGGGGGGCTACCAGGAGATATGCTGAGAGATGATTCCATCCATTCTTCTCTCATCGGGTCAGACTCCAGCATGTGCTTCTGATAATGTCCCACATATGTCATCTTCACTCTCTTCAGAGCCCACTTCCCCCAAACCTGCAGCCCAACCCCAGGAAGCTGACTGGGAGTTAGGGCGATCACATCAAGCTCAGGACCATGGGAGGCATCACACTCCCAGCAGCCTTGTAAAGATGATGCCTCTGGGGGCTTCCTATCCACAGATGCACTCCCCAGATGGCTGTTGTCAATCTCCATCACCAGTCCCTTGGGGTTAAGCCCCCAGGGATTGGCTCACACAAGAGGGAGGGGAAGAAAGGCAGCCCATGCTGACGAGACCAGCTGCTTGAGTGTCATTTCCTTGCTGCTGGTGCTGGACAGATGTTCTACTGCTGTTGTCCCCACTCACTCATTTCCTTTCTCTCTCCCAGCAGCTTGATTTTATCTAGTTCAGGGTGTCTCCAAGTATGACCCATGGTCCACTGACAGGAATGTCCTCTAGGGTGTGTATTTAAAATGCAGGTTCAGAATCTCTGGGTGCGGGGCCCACACATTTGTCCTTTTAGCAGGTACTTCAGATGATTCTCATGCACTTTAAAATTTGAGAACCACTGGAGTTCTTTGGCCACTGGCCCTATGTATTTCTATTTTGGTCTTTAAAAATTAATTAATTATTTATTTTTAACATCTTTATTGGAGTATAATTGCTTTACAATGGTGTGTTAGTTTCTGCTTTATAACAAAGTGAATCAGTTATACATATACATATGTTCCCATATCTCTTCCCTCTTGCGTCTCCCTCCCTCCCACCCTCCCTATCCCACCCCTCTAGGTGGTCACAAAGCACCGAGCTGATCTTCCTGTGCTATGCGGCTGCTTCCCACTAGCCATCTATTTTACATTTGGTAGTGTATATATGTCCATGCCACTCTGTCTCTTCGTCCCAGCTTACCCTTCCCCCTCCCTGTGTCCTCAAGTCCATCCTCTATGTCTGTGTCTTTATTCCTGTCCTGCCCCTAGGTTCTTCAGAACAATTTTTTTTTAGATTCCATAATAATTAATTTTTAATTTATTTTATTGAAGTGTAGTTGACTTACAATGTTGTGTTAATTTCTGCTGAACAGCAAAGTAATTCAGTTATACATATATATACATTCTTTTTCATATTCTTTTCCATTATGGTTTATCATAGGATATTGAATATAATTCCTGGTGCTATACAGGAGGATCTTGTTGTTTATCCATTCTATGTATAATAGTTTGCATCTGCTAACCTCAAACTCCCACTCCATCCTTCCCCCACCCCTCCCCCTTGGCAACTACAAGTCTGTTCTCTATGTCTGTGAGTCTGTTTCTGTTTTGTGGATAAATTCATGTCATATTTTAGACTCTCTATGTAAGTGATGTCATATGGTATTTGTCTTTCTCTTTCTGATTAACTTCATTTAGTATGATAATCTCTAGGTCCATCCATGTTGCTGCAAATGGCATTATTCCATTTTTTATGGCTGAGTAATATTCCATTATATACATGTCTATTTGGACTCCAGGAGAATAGAATAATCATTCGTCAGTTTACACAACACTGTCGTCATCCATTTACACTCTGTACTGAAGTGTAATTGACATACAAAAAACTGTTTATGTTTAAAGTATATATCTGATAATTTTTGACATATATATATATACACACACACACTTGTAAAACTATCACCACAATCAAGATAAACACTTCTCATCCCCATTCCCTTCTCCAACATAGGTACTGACCTGAACTTCTATATATACTTCCAATCCACCTCCACATGTTAGATCTATATTCTTAAAAATATACTATGTGTTCCCATTTTGTGTGTGCGTGTGTGTGTTCTTACTTCACAAATGTGGTTCTGTGCTATGGAACTCATTCTGCTTCTTACATATTTTCTTCATCATTAGGCTTTGGTGACCCATCCTTATTACTCTGTGTAAATCTCCTTTACTACCACTCACTAGCCTAGTGGCCCATCCTGTTTACGTTTATGCTTAACTAAGTCACTGCTTTATTAATAAACACCAGGTTGCCTCCAAGTCCTTGCTAACACACACACACACACACACACACACACACACACACACACACGTGCATGCGCCATGATGAACACCCTTAATGTGTATCCTTATGATCTGCACATTGAAGTTGTACTGGGCACATACTCAGGGCTGAGACCGCATCTTTGAATCCTTTAGGGACTGACTGCTTTGCAGAATGGCTCCAACAGTTCACAGTCCATTAGCAGTGCACCTTGGCTGTACTTGATAGTGTCTAACTTTCTGGGAAGTGACCTCTCATTGAGGTTTTAATTTGCATTTTTCTAGATGGCTAGTGATGGTGGGAATCTCTTTCTAAACTTACTGGCCATTCAGAGGTTTCCCTTCCTATGAACTGCCTATTCATCTATTTTGCCAGTTTTTTTCTGTTGTTTTCCCTGTCTTTTTCTTACTGGTCTGTAGGATTTCCTAGATACGGATCCTTTGGTTTAGGATGTTAATAACATCTTCCGGTCAACTGCCTACCTGTTGACTTTGGGGTGATTTTTGTTGTAGGATGTTAATAATGTCTTCCAGTCAACTACCTACCTGTTGACTTTGGGGTGATTTTTGTTGGAATAAATCTTTAATTTTGTTCTGTAGACAAATCTATATATTTTTCTCTGCTTATGGTTTGTACTTTTAAGGTTTTCTTTAAGCTAGAAGTCTCCACTTAAAAGTCACAGAGCTATTCACCCATATTTTTCTTCCATACCTACAGTTTTCCGTTTCACATTGAGACTATAATACATTTAGAGTTTCTTTCTAGATCGTCTGAGGTAGTGTTGAATGGACTCAACTTTCCCAACATTAAATAATCTGTTGCTTTCCCAGTGATTCGTGATGCCCCCTCTTATCATGCACCAGGTTCCCATCAATAGCTAGGTCTACTTCTGGGTTCTCTATTCTGTTCCACTGGTTAACTTGCCTTTTTTCCTTTTTAAAATCATGACTTTGCGATATGACTTAATATCTAGTAAGGCATCTTTTTGCTCATTTTTAAAAATTAGCTGTTTGTGAATGTTTATCCTTCTACGTACATTTTAAAACTGTTTTTTCAAAGTCCCCCCAGTTGTAGGGAGGACATTTTACTGAAATTACACTGGATTTGTAGTTTAATTTGTGAAGAAGTGATATTCTTAAAATATTAAATCATCCCATATAATTGAAGTATCACTCCATTTTTTCAGGTCTTTGTTTATGCCCATTCTTGGAATTTAAATTTTCTACAAAGAAAGGTCTTGTGCAATTTTGTTAGATGATTTCCTAGTCAAGTAAGAAATTAAAATTTTCCATTCCCAATTCCTCTGTTATTCTTATTTCTGACTATTTGATTGCACTTTTCCTTCACCTCAATCTTTTAACTTCTTTGGTTTGTACGGCTTCTTGTTTCTCTCAGCATTCCTGGCTTCAGCCTTCACTGCTCTGCCTCTTCAATTCTACTTCCTTATCCCATTCCATTCACGTGTAGCTACCTGATCACCAGGTGTGACAATTTAGAAATTCTTTGTTCAGAGAGATTTAGAGGTATCACCTAAAGCCAAATATGACATGTAGCCCAGGACGTCAATGAGGCTTATGTCCGAGGTAGACTGTAACTTATATGGGGGTAAAAACAGGATCCCTGATCTGCTTACCCAGCTCTAGGTCATGAAATGGACATGAAAGTGGATTTGTTCCACAGTGTCTCAGGAAAAAAAATTTGGCTCCTACAATACAAAATTCAAATAACAGTCACCTAAATAATGAAGGTGTTTATGATCTCACGTAACAAGAAATGTGGAGGTAGTTCCAGGCTTGGTACAGAAATTCAATGAGGTCATTTTGGCATTTCTTCAAGCCTTTCCTTCATGGTTGCAAGATAGTTGCCGTGGTTCCAAACATAACAGCCTCACCCTACCACATCTAAGAAGTGAGGGGTTGGGCATAGAGGAGGCTAAAGAGAACTCTCTCCTCATACTTTCCCTTCCTTCCATCAAGGCCAAAAAATCTTTCCCAGAAGCCCCCAGACATCTCTTTCTAGCTCATTAGCCAGAACAACGTGGCAATCCATGCTGACAAAATGGAATGGGATTGCCATGTTTAGTTTAGATCAATTTATGATTTCATCCCCAGGCTGGGCATTTTCCAACCAAACAAAATTAATATTCTCATAGCAAAGAACACATGGGGAATGGCTACTGGGTAGAAAACTAACAAAGGTTTGTGGTGTGGATGGGAAAAGATTTGAGGCAATATCATCCATCCATGTTCTTCAATCTTAGGGCCCTGAAGTTGGAGTTTCTCATTTATGGATTTAGCAGTTTGATCAAGTGCCTATTATGGTAGGCACTGGAAATACAATGATGAGCGACACTGGACAGGAATTGTAATGTTGCAATGTTGTGTGGGAGGAAATGTTAAATGGATGTTCCCACCAAAATATAAAGTTATCAGTTTAGTAAAGTTCTATGAAGGACAGGAACAGGGAACTAAGGGAGTAGATAACGAGGGCACCCATTCTGAAGCAGCAATAGTTCTTTCACATCCTATGGAGGAGACATAGATGCTAAGAAGGTTAGGGGCCTAGGGGAAGCCTAAGGTTGCTGTGAAAGGAGAGGAGTCTTGAGGCAAGTGGCTGGGGCTCTGAGTTCAATGGTGGGTACCAGCCCATTGAACCCAAATAGCCATACAGGACCAAGGGCACATTACTGCTTACCAGCCTGCTAACAGACTCGTCCAGCTACTCCACAGCAGAGATCAAAGGGATCCAGGGGACACTGGATGGGTTTAGGACCTTGCATCTCCTTTGCTGCTACAAGGTCCCTGACCCATAGACCTCTCCTCATGTACCCAGATACCATCTCGGAGGAAAGAAGCAAAGGCCTAACATTTATTCCCAAAGAACTGAGATCACTTAGGAAATATTCCAGGTATTAGGTCAATATAAAATGAATGGATTGGACAAAAATTAAAGTTGTTTCTATGCTGCTCAGCAGAAGCTGTTTGTGAGGAAAACTAGAGCACATAACTAAAACATTAAACACATTTTCACTGCAACTGAGTTAGTGTGAGTATATTTGAATTCCTCAAAACAACCTTGTAAGGAAAGTACTATTATTGAATCCATTTTATAGACAAGGAAATTGAGGCTTAAATAAGATAAATAACTTATCCAAGGGCATGTTGTTAACAAGTGGCTGATCCCAAATTTGGACCCAATGTGACTTCAAACCTTCTTGCTTTTAACCACTTATAAGATACTATTTTATAAGGTGGTATGTGCAAAAAGAAGTACAGGTAAACTTTCAGGATTATGTGGAGGAGGAAAAGATGATTTCTAGAAATGGAGGACAAAAGAAAACTTATTGAAGAGGTAGCGATTTATTCCACCTTTTCATCACTGTTGTCCATCTTTCCCTTTTTAAAATCCAATAGTAGTGAGTTGTCAGTGCTTGTTGGCTAACTTCAACATCTGAATCACCTGTCTGTTTCTACTGTCTCTTTTTCCTTGGGTTTTCAGTCATGTGATCCTGTCTTTTGATAGCCCTAGTACATTTGAACTGAGTGCAGGACATTATGTATAATAAGTCACAGAGACTTTGGAGGATCTCTTCTTTCCGAGAGGGTTTACCATCTCCATGCTGTCCAGATGGAATGGTAGCTGATCATGTTATTCCAATTAGGGATTTGTTGAGTCAAGGTTGAATTATAGCTCTGGTAAGTCTCAGTCTTCCACTGGTTCATCTCTGACTTCCTGGACTTTCAACAAAAAGCCTATTGTGTTCTGCAAGGCCCCACCCACTGTGGATATTAAACTCTGATCTTAGTATTACAGGACTGCTGAAAAACTTCACTCAGCTTTTCAGGGGCAGGTTTTCCACTTGCATTTTAAAACCCCTTCTCTGAACAGCCCCAGTATTTGGCAAAAGTTCTCAGAGGAAAACAGGCTGTATGCTTGAAGGCTTCCCAAGTCTTTCACCAAAACTGCTGGTTTCTCTCGCTCCTTTGCAGCCCTCTGCCAGACTTTGCACCACATCCTGCCCTGGGATTCTCAGCCTCCTGAAAAAGCCCTGAGTATAAAAATGGTTGCAGAAGCAGCTCTTTCCTCTCATTCTTCCCTTTCCAGTGCCTTAGCTTTTCCAGTATTCTTTGCTTCAGCAGCTCTTAGCTTCCTTCAAAGAGATAATTTCTATATTTCATTTATTTGCCTTTTCTAATTCTTCTATTGGGAGTGCTGTTCTGCTGACAGCAATTCTATCCACCCAGAAGTGGAAGTAATTGAGATGGAAAAGGTGGATGGATTTAAATATGGGAAGTGACCTGCTCTGAAGAGCAGCAATGATCTTCCCGTCACCAAATCCACTGTTTTTGTTTTTTCCTTATCCTTAACCTCATTGATCTTTCTGTATTATTTGTCTCCTCCTCAGACTCTGCACTCTTCATCTTTTATTCTTCCATTGCTTCCCCTGTAGTTTCTCTTCTAGCTCCTCCTTCACACTTTTCTTTGTGTAGTAAAACATTTGCAACCCATCACTCTTCTTCACCTATATACTCTTCCCTGTAAATCAGCATTCTCCGGACTTCAGCAGCCACCTCTGTGTTGATAACCCCTGATTCTATGCTAAGAGCCCTGCCTTGTCTCTGAAACTCCAGTCTTACCTTAATAGCCACTCACCTATAACCACCTGGATGAGAGTAAGGATTTATGGTGGGGGTGGGGAAGAAGGGGAGCAATTTGCAATCTCTTCTTAAAAGGGAAGAAGAGGCACAAATAATCCTAAAAGTAGGGGTAATATCTGTCTGGGAAAGCAGAAATGCTGATGCTAAGAATGTGAGAGAGGTTTAGAGGAGAAATTGGCCTGCAGAGTGTATATATATATATATATATATATATATATATATATATATATATATATATATTTTGGTATAAAGACAGGTTTTTTAGAGCAGTTTTAGATTCACGGCAAAGTTGAGAAGAAGGTACAGAGATCTCCCATACACTTCCTGTCGCTCTCTATGCATAGCCTCTTCCATTATCAACATCCCCACCAGAGTGGTACATTGTTTTAACTGGTGAACCTATACTGACACATCATAATCACCCAAAGTTTACATTAGAATTCATTCTTGGTGTACATTCTATGGGTCTGGACAAATGTATAATGACATATATCTGCCATTATAGTATCATACACTGCTCTGGAAGTCCTCTGTGCTTCTTCTATTCATCCCTCCCCACAGCACCCAGCAAACGGTGATATTTTTACTATCTCCATAGTTTTGCTTGTCCAGAATGCCATACAGCTGGAATTATACAATATGTAGCCTTTTCAAATTAGCTTCTTTCACTTAGTAATACCCACTTGAGATTCTGCCATGTCTTTTCACAGCTTGACAGCTCATTTCTTCTTAGCACTGAATAACATTTCATTGTCTAGATGTACCATTGTTTATTTACCCATTGACCTACTAAAGGACATCTTGGTGGCTTCCAAGTTTCGGCAATTATGAATAAAGCTGCTATAAACATCTGTGTGCAGGTGTTTGTGTGGATGTAACTTTTCAACACCTTTGGGTAAGTGCCAATGTGAGAAATTGCTGGATCATATAGTAAAAGTATGTTTAGCTTTGTAAGAAACTACCAAACTGATTGCCAAAGTGGCTGTACCATTTTGCATTCCCACCAGAAATGTATGAGAGTTCCTGTTGCTCCACATCCTTGCCAGCATTTGGTGTTGTCAGTGTTCTGAATTTTGGCTATTCTAATAGGAGTGAAGTGATATCTCATTATTGTTTTAATTTGCATCTCCTTGATGACATATGATGTGGAGTACCTTTTTATATACTTATTCGCTATCTGTGTATCTTCCTTTGTGAGGAATCTGTTAAGGTCTTTAGCCCATTTTAAAAATTAGGTTGTTTCTTTATTGTTTGTATACTTTGAATAACAGTCCTTCATTAGATGTGTCTTTTGCAAATATTTTCTCCTTTCTTTGGCTTGTTTTCTCATTCTCTTGACATCTTTTGCAGAAGTTTTTAATTTTAGTGAAGTCTAAATTACCAGTTATTCCTTTCATGGATTATGGCTTTGGTGTTATACCTAAAAAGTCATTGTCATACTCAAGGTCATTTAGGTTTTCCCCTATGTTATCTTCTAGTTTTGCATTTTACATTGGGGTCTATGATATGTTTTGAATTAATTTTTGTGAAGGGCATAAGATCTGTGTTTAGAATCTTATTTTTTTTTGTATGTGGGTGTCCAGTTGTTCCAACACTATCACTGAAAAGAATATTTTTGTCCCATTGTATTGCCTTTGTCAAAGAGCAGTTGACTAGATTTATGTGGGCCTATTTCTAGGCTGTCTATTCTTTCCTCAGTGCCACACTGTTTTGACTACTATAGCTTTATAGTAAGTCTTGAAGTCAGGTAATGCCAGTCCTCTAATTTTGTTCTTCTCCTGTAATATTGTGTTGGCTATTCTGAGTCTTTTGCCTTTCCATATAAACTTTTCCAGTTTGTCAATATCTACAAAATAACTTGCTGAGATTTTTATTGGAATTGTGTTGAATCTACAGATCAAGTGAGAAGACCTGGCATCTTGACAATATTTGAGTCTTCCTATTTGTGAACATGGAATATCTCTCCATTTATTTAGTTCTTTGATTTCATTCATCAGAGTTTTGTAGCTTTCCTCATAAAGTTCTTGCACATATTAGAATTATACCTATATATTTAATTTTGGAGGTATTAATGTAAGTGGCATTCTGTTTTAAATATCAAATTCTACTTGTTCATTGCTGGTATATAGGAAGGCAATTGACTTTTGTATATTAACCTTATATTCTGCAACCTTGCTATAATGACTTACTAGTTCCAGGAGGTTTTTTTTATTGTTGTTGTGGTTGTTGATTCTTTCAGATTTTCTACATAGATGTTCATGGCATCTGTGAACAAAGACAATTTTATTTCTTCCTTCCCAATCTGGATACCTTTTGTTCCCTTTCCTCATCTTACTGCATTAGCTAGGACTTCCAGTACGGTGCTGAAAAGGAGTGGTGAGAGGGGACATCCTTGCCTTTTTCCTGATCTTGGTTGGAAATTTTTTAGTTTTTCATCATAAGTATGATGTTAATTGTAGGTTTTTGTAGATATTCTTTATCAAGTTGGGGAAGTTCTCCTCTATTCCTGGTCCACTGGGGACTTTTATCATAACAAAGTGTAATATTTTAAAGCAAAAAGAGAGAGAAAATAAAGGGAAGAAAATTATGAAAACGTGATTTTTCCAGTGATTGTAAGAGACTGATATAAAATCATTATAAGACTTACAAAGATTTTGAGGAGAGTTGTTACAAGGGAAAAGTTTTATGATAAATTATAACATGTGAATACCTTGAAAATACAGATATTATAAAGATAGTATTTCAAATTAGTAGAAAAATAAAAATTATTTAATAAGTAGTGTTGGAATAAAACTATTTAATAAATAGTGTTGGAATAACTGGTTAGACATCTGGGAAAAAATGTATCCAAACCTAAAACTTCAGACCAGGATAAATTTCAGATAGATCAAATATTTAACAGTAAAAAATAAACCATAAATTTGTAAAAAGAAGCCATAAGGTATTTTTTTAACAATCTTAGACTGGGAAAGCCTGACAGAAAACACAGAACCCATAAAATAAAAGGATTTCTAAATGCCAATAGTTTAGTCAAAGGACAAGTAACAAACTGGGGAAAATACGTGCAAATAAAATCACAGATGAATCGCTAGTTGCTCTACTGTATAAAAAGCTCTTACAAATCAAAAAAAAATAAGAAGAAGATCAGTAACATACTAGACAAAAAAGACTAATGGTATAAATAGTTTATAGGACAGAAATACAAATTGCCCTCCAATATACAAAAAGATTCTCAATCTCATTCATAATAAGAGAAA
Organism: Leucopleurus acutus; assembly: GCF_964270905.1. Lineage (NCBI taxonomy): Eukaryota > Metazoa > Chordata > Mammalia > Artiodactyla > Delphinidae > Leucopleurus > Leucopleurus acutus. The sequence continues at coordinate 39,405,468 of NC_139142.1, forward strand.
TACAAATTAAAGCTATACTGAGACACCAGTGTTCAGTTATCATAGTAACAAAGGTTAAAGTTGGTAACACTATATATAGCAAAGATGTGAGAAAACAGGCACTTTCAACATTACTGGGAGGGCTTTAAATTGGTACAGTCTCTAAAGGGGGAAATTTAGCAATTTTTGTCAAAATTACAAATGCTCATCTCCTTGTATCTCATATTTCCCCTTCTAGGACTTTATTCTTGATATAAATTGTTGATGTGTAAAATAATAGGGACTTCCCTGGTGGCACAGTGGTTGAGAGTCTGCCTGCCAATGCAGGGGACATGGGTGTGATCCCTGGTCTGGGAGGGTCCCACATGCCTCAGAGCAGCTAGGCCCATGGGCCACAGCTGTAGAGCCTGTGCTCTAGAGCCAGCGAGCCACACACACACACACACACACACACACACACACACACACACACACACAGTAATAATAATATACTAACTGCAGCATTGTGTGTGATGGCAAAATCTGGAAAATAAATATCTTTCTATTTATACAATAGAGTGTAATGAAATGCAGCTATGACAAGGAATGAGGTAGCTTTTAATGTACAGAACCAAACAGCCCCAGGATGAATTAAGTGAAATTGTCAAGGTGCAAAACAGTATGTGTAGGATGCTACCCTTTGTGTAAAAATTCTCACAGAATAATATATCTGTGTACTTACGTATTTGAATATGTTGAAAACAACTCCCGAAGTGTATATAAGAAACTAGAACTTAGTTTTCCCTAGACAGGGAGCTGGGTAGCTGAAGACCACAGGTGGGAGGGAGATTTCTCACTATATATCCTTTTGTGCCTCTTGCATTTTAAATCATATGGCTATATTTTCCTAATAAAAATTAAAGTAGAGAACATCTTTTAAAAACTAAACTCTTTTTTTTTTTAACTAAACCTATTTTTAAAACTTCATTGATGTCAGATAGAAGGTGGTTTGCTAGAGAACGGATTTTCACCAGATGGGAGGTAGGAGGGGACCTGGATGGCTTTTATAGAACACAGTTCAGCAAACTAAGTGGTTACAGAGGGGAGAGAGGTGGGGGAAGGGCAGGATAGCAGAAGGGGATTAAACTACTAAGTATAAAATAAGTTACAAGGATGTAATGTACAGCACAGGGAATATAGCCAATATTTTATAACAACTTTACATGGAATATAATCTGTAAAAATATCAAATCACTATGTTGTACATCTGAAACTAATATTGTAACTCAATTATACTCCAATAATAAAATGAAAGAAAGAGCACAGTTTGAGAGTTTTCTCGACAGAGAAAAGAAAACACAACATACACACAGCCCTCCTCACATTATCAGTGTTTCCTCCCATGCCTTGGCTACAAAAAGCTTTTCTCCTTTGCTGTGCTCACAGAGCCCCATACATTTCCTGCCTCTCCGCTGCTGGCTTTTGCTGGCGTCTGACCTAAATGACCTTCACAGAATCAACCATGGTGAGAGTGGCACTCTTGAGAAATGCCTGAAACTTCTGTTTGAAAGCTCAAAGCTGGGTAAGCTGCTCCTATTGACTGCGCATGTGTGCTTGTGTGCTCACTCTGGTGCGTCTGTGATGTCCCCCTTTTATGCTGAATTTTCTAACGACTCAGTCAGGTAACGGCAGGGGCTCCTATACATTTAACTCCCTTCTCAAGGTGGTGCTCCAGAAACCTCCCATTTCCCTCCAAGTTCCTGGAGATGTAGAAAAGAAAGGCTCATCCTTTTATTGATTCTGCTTTTCCTGTCCTTGATAGACCCTCACTCCATCCATCTTCCTCCAGCATGGTTTTAGGGGAATATGCTTTTGTTCTAGTCTCAGCCTGGCACTGCTAGCTATGTTAACCATAAACAAGTCAATTAATATTTCTAGCACTCACCTGTAAAATTAGGGCTTTGGAACAGACAGTCTATGTCTTTCCATTTTGAAACTCTATGACCTAGGAGGAAAACTCTCTCCTTTCCCATAGCTCCTAAGGACGGAAATAGACCTTGTTCTTTCTATTAAAAGTAGCATCCATTATTCAACCACCTTACGGAGTCTATGGAATAAGAACTTTCAATCTAGGTAGTTAAAGTGATAGATAGTTCTAAAAGACTTAACATACGTGGATTTAGGGCTTAAGAAGACTACAAAAAGCAAGTAACGGAAGAGCTCAGGTGTCTGTAAGAATTTAGAGTATGGTAAACAAGATATTTCAAATCAATAGGAAAAATATGGACTCTTTAGTCCGAGCGTTAATGAAACAACTCATTAGCAAGTTAGGAAAAAAATCTAGATCCCTGCCTCATGCTATAAATCAAATCAATTCCAGGTGACTTAAAAATATAAATGTAAAAAACAAAAGAGGACAGAAAAAACACAGGTTAAAAAAGTATATATAATCTTGGAATGAGGGATACTCTTCTAACCATGAATCAAAAGTAAGAAACAAGAGAATTATAGGTATATTGGTTCCTTAAAACAAAAGAAAACCTCTGTATGTCTTAATTACATATTCAAAGTTATGAAAAACTGAAAAAAAGAATTCACAACATATATGGCAGGAAAGGGTTAATGTTTTTGAGTTATGGAGAACTCAGAAATTAAGGAAAAGACAAAAAATGCATTAGAAAACTACAGCTGAAACATGGTCAGGCAAGTTACACAAAAAAGGAGAAATGCAAATAGCCAAAAGACTGTGAAAATTGTTTTACCTCACTAGTAATAAACGAAATGCCAATTAAAATAAAAATGAAAGTGCCTTTTAACCTATAAAACTGGAAAAGTTTGAAAAGAATGATAATAACTAGTGTTGATGAGGGTGTGAGATAACCGGTACTTTCATACACTTTAAAGGGAATATAAATTGGTTCAAAGTTTCTGGAGGGCAATTTGGCAAATTGATATAGCATTTTAAAATGTGCATATTGACATTTAAATGCTCACACCTAAGAATATATCCTAAGGAAATAACTGGATAAATGCACAAAAATGCCTGCATAAGAATGTTTTTTAGTGTGTCATTTAAAATAACCAAAGATTGGCAAACCTAAATATTTGTCCATAGGGGAACAGAAAGCTGTGTAATAATGTAAAAAAAAATGGACAGAGATGTCCTCAACATATTAAGTGAGACAAAAGATTATGTAACGGACTATATATATGATCATATATAGATCTATTTTTTGTATTAAAAATAAAATCTGGAACACCAAATGTTAATAACTATCGTCTGCGGATGTTTTGACTAATAGGTAATCTTTATTTTCTTGTTTATACTTATCTGTATCTTCTGATCATTCAAAAATAATGAGCATTTAAAAATTTTTATCGTTAGGAGAAACAATAAAACCCTGTCCTTCCTTCCAAAATTCACTTATGATCCGTAGAGATGAAAAGAAAACAATTTAAATGGGTGATGCATGTATTTCCATGACATGGCTTTTGTTACCATGGCAAAGTGCATGTCCAAGACTAAACAACTGTGTGTCTGTCAAATGTCTCAGCAAGATTTGCTTCCTCTAGCAGATGGAAAGCTGAATTTTCCATGAACATCCTACAAAATTGCCACTTCACCAGGTGGGTTCCAGCAATAATATTTTGAACAAGATACGTCATGGAAATGGTCTTTGATTTCCATTTTCCGTAAGGAAAGAAATCTAAGGCAGACGCAATATACAGTTTTCCTTTCTGTCTATCTCATTCACTCTCTTTAGCTGCCCCACTCACGGCTCACTCCCTCCCCTTCTTCTTTTACCTTTCTCTCTCTTCTTTTTTCTTTTTCTCTTTTCCTCTTCCCCCTGCCTCCCCCGCTTTCTCCTTTTCAGCCACTCTCTCACCAGACCTTTCCTAAGAGCTTTCCAGATGCCAGCACTGGGCGAGGCACTGAAAGCAGCTTCAGAATCGTCATGGGGGCATGAGAACCAGTGCTCTCCCCAGCTCCTTGTGGGTGATGGCAATTCCAAGGCAAAATGGTGATACCAGGATTTTGCGATACTGATACTGTTATTATGGTTTAAAATATTCAGAATTCATAAAATTTAAACCATCAGTGAAACATGTTCAGTACTTTTCAAAAGCACACATTTATAAGGCTCTCTCAAAACATTAAGGAAATGTGTAAGTTGTTAGAGATATAAACATTAATATAGTGTTAAGTGATTACAAACTAGTAGAAGAATTAACAATAGAACATTAAAAATGAGCACTCATAAAGTGAAAATGTAATTAAAGTTGAAAGAAATTATAATTGAAACACCATATAATATTATTTGATTTTTTAAAAAGAGTACCATTTGTAAAAACAAAGTGCTTCAGTGGTGTCATTGTTGAAGTGTTAGTGTGTGTGTGGTCTGTGTGTGCACGTGCGTGTTGTGTGGGATGTATGCAGTATATGGTGAGTCTGTGTGTGTGTACACAAGGTATGCATACATGTATAAAGTGTGTGTGGGGTCTGCATGTGTGGTGTGTATGGTGAGTGCGTGTGGACAACTGTGTGGTGTATGTGCGTGGGTAAGGTGCGTGGTATGTGTATGCGGTGTGTGTGGTGTGTCGGCATCTGGGCTGGGAGATGGCAGAGACTGGCCAAGTTCTCTAGCTCAGCAGTTTGAATATAGATCTTCCTCCACCAGATCTCAGCTGTCTGTGACCCAAAGGCCATGTTCCGTGTTTGTTTATCCATGCAGGGATAAACTGCCACAAGGCCAATGCCCCTTGGTGAGGCCGAAGAACTCCAAGTCACCAGTGGAGCTGCCAGGTCCAGGGAGAGCTAGCCACTTACCTTGCTAGGAAGAAACCTCAGAGAGGCTCTGGGCAGCCCTGAGGAATGTCAGGAAACTAGGGCCGGAAGGTGCCTCAGAGGGTATCCAGTCCAGAGTTTGTCAGCCTGAGGATTTCAAATTCTAGTGGGTAGTAACATCAATTTAGGGTATTGCAAAGACCTTTTTTTTGAAAAAGTAGAATAGAAAAGCTTACATTGTTCTATTGGGTTGGACAAAAAGTTTGTTCGGGTTTTTCAATGTTACAGAATAAACCCAAATGAACTTTTTTGGCCAACCCAATAGCAAGGCTAAGTACGGATTCTTGGAACTTTTGTTTCAGTTGTGTGTGTGTGTGTGTGTGTGTGTGTGTGCTGGGTTATGATGTAAGATGATTTGTTATCATCAGCTGTAGTCACTTTATGTTTTTATTTTATAGTGAGAAAACAGAAGGTACCCGAGGAAAGTGATGGGCCTTCTAAGGTCACAGCTACCCTAGTGATGGGAGCAGAGTCTTTCTGTTGCATGGTGTGTGCCAGGGAGCCAACAGTGAGTCACTAGACAGAACCAGGTAATGACTTCCCTCTTCCTTTAGTGGAATGTACCACTTTCAGTCTTTTTCTGAAATATTATGCCTTCTCATATTTTTCAAACTTCCTGCAATTTCCAAATGAGAGAATTCAACAGGTTGGTTGATGGTCAAGTTTCACTGCAACTTGGAAAATTCTAGAGTTCTATGACGTTAAGGAGGTCAGAGAGAGTTTGTAGGTGACTCAGTGGGTGGTCTGTGGGAAAAACCGTTTCAATCTAGAAGCAGTGAATGTGGGTTCAAGTGTCCCCTCTGTACCTATGGGATGTGAATCAAGTCATTGGACATCTTCCCCACTGTTAAAATGCTTTTGTGGGAGTCAAGAGTAATCATTGTGTGAGATGCGTGGGAAAGCACAAGAGTGAGACAAGAGTTGTTAACAGTGAGCTTCCATAGTATCTGGTCTGGTCTTTGCATCCTGTCTTGGAGCCAGTTTGCAGGGTATCCTTCATGTACCTACACAAGGTGACTTAATATGCCTCTCTTATCCTAGTGAGAATTATGTAATTTATTATTACACATTTAAAGGATTTTTCAGGTTATGGAAATGCAATGATAGGATACTCCTGGGAACATTAAAATAAAAACAAAACCTGGAACTTGGTAAAACACTGTGTCCTGACTTTGTCAGTCACCATGTGTGCCCACATAATGACCCTTGTGGCTGGAACTACCCTGCCCAGCTCTCTGTGCTGACCACTGTACCTTTCACTCGCGGAGTCCAGCCATGCTGGCCTTCTCTTAGGTCTTCATGCTTCCTCATCCCATGCTTCCTCTTTGCCTTGGTACACACTGTTCCCTCAGCCTGGGAAACTCTTCCCTTCATTTTCCTCTAAACACACTTGCTCAGCCTTCCGATCTCAGCTCAACTGTTACCTTTTGGAGGCCAAGTTAGGACCCTCATGGTAAGCTCCCCTGGCACCATGAACCTTGCCTTGGAGGAGTTTTGGTTGTACTTTTACATTCGTTTGTGGAAGTGTTTGATTCATGTTCATTTCCTCAACTTACAAGCTCCATGAGGGCAGGGAGGTTTTCTGTCTTCACCTCCCACTCTGTCCCCAGCACCAAGGAAAGTGTTTTGCACATAGTTCAGTGCTCAGAAATGGTGTGCTGAATAAATATTTGTGGGTCTATAGCCCACACTCAGGAAGCATGTATTTCATGCCCATTTCTAACCAAGTGCTATGCTCATGGTTAGGTAATAGGTGCTGAATGAATAAGGCAGCTCTTGAGTAACTTATTTCAATGTCTAAAACATGACCAGAGATGATTCTTCCAGAGAAAGTCGGCCTCAACCTAAACCTGTTCATTGCAGGAAAATTCTATATTCTCAATAGGCATACTTTGCATTTTCCTGAATAACCATTTTAGATGCCATAGTTTCTTCCTGCTGCCTTTGGGCCCCTCAGTAGCTGAAGGGAGAGGGAAGAGAGAGGCCCTTATTTACTACCTCCTATTCATTTCTCTTTCACTTCATACAGTGGAGATTCAAAACCTGTTGGCATTGGTCTGACAGGTACGTCCCTGTTACCTGGATTCACCGTGCATCGAGGAAGAAGTATTTGGGTGGCTGCCTGTGGAATATTTAACAAATAACATTTGTGTAGCATTTCACAAAGAGCCACTGCCAATGTTACTTAATTTAAACTCTACAATAATATTAATGAGAATATAGCATTTTCCAAATTTTATACACAATAAAACCCAAAGATATTAAGTGACTTGTTCAAGGTAACAGCAAGTATTTTGGAGAGCAGAACTCAAACCCAGCTCTTTTAATTCCAGTGTTTTATATTAAGATATAACATTGCTTTTGTACCCATGTTTCATAGGCTTGGTAATACTTCATAATCACCCTTTATATTTTATGGCATTTCTTATTTTTTCGAATATGCTACCTTAATTCACGTGATACTCACAACAACTTCTTGAGGTAGATGCGGCAAGTATTCATCCTATTTTTACAGCAAGTAAACAGACCCACAGTAGTTAAATGACACATCCAACTAGTAGAATGGCTTGGGCCAGATTTCATTCTCTGCTGTCTAGGTGACTACCTGTGATAGACAGAATGGCTCCCCAAAGATGTGTTAAGTCCTAATCTCTCACACCTGTGAGTATGTTACCTTACATAGCAAAACGTAATTTTTCAATTGCAGATGTGATTAACTAAAGCACCTTGAGATAGGGAGATTATCCTGAATGATCTGGCTGGGCCCAATATAATCACAAGGGTCCTTATAAGAGGAGGAGGAACAGAGTCAGAGAATGAGCTGCAATGGTAGAAGTAGGGGTCACAGAGAGAGAGATTTGAAGGTGCTATGCTGTCAGCTTTGAAGCTAGAGGAAGGGGCCACAAGCCAAGGAATGCAGGTGGCCTCTAAAAGAAACAGTTACATCCAGAAGAAACAGATTCTGCCTCAAAAGGAACACAGCCCTGCTAACATCTTGACTTTAGGATTTCTGACCTCCACAACTGTAATAAAAATGTGCTGTTTTAAGCTACTAAGTTGTGGCTTTTGTGCAGCAGCAATAGGAAACTAACACACGCTTCTAAACAATGATTGGCCTTAGCAGGTAAGGAGAAGATCAGGCTATTTCTGGTGTATCCTAAACCCCAGGCCTGGAGGGAAGGGCTGCAGTAGGTAAGACAGACCTTGGTGTGCAGAGAGACGTCAATAAGCTGCACACCTCTGCTGTCTCAGAGGAGATCTTCTAATCGCCTCCAGGACACGGGGAACAAAACCCAGACTCCCTGACCCAGCCTACCTCCCTGACCTCGTCTTGGCCCATCTCACGCTCACTCGCCACACCACAGAGACATGCACCTTCCTCCTGTTTCTAGAAGCCTTGGCACTTCCTGTTTGATCTGCTCAAAATACTCTCACCCCAGAATTTCACATGGTACCTTCTCATCATCTCCTCAGAGAGGGTGTAACTGACCACCTCTCCAAAATGGTACCCCCTCCCCCAGTCATTCTCTACTCCATCAACTACCTTTACTTTCTTTATAACACCCATCACTACCCGAGACTATCTTCTTTATTGTTCACTCACATTGTGTGGGCCTCTCACTAATGTGGACACTCCAGGAGGACTCTCTGGCTCATAGCTCTGTCTCAAGTGCCCAAGTATATTAGCTGTTCAATAAATGTTTGTTGACGGCTGAATGAGTGGGCTAGGGGCAGCCTTACAACATGAACATCTGGCTTCCCAGGCCTCTCCTCCAGCCCTCCAGGAGGAGCTTCTGCTTAGACATGAGCACTGCGAGCCGTCAGATTCTTTTCTGTCCAGGGTTCCTGGCTGCCTTTAGACATGGGCCTTGTTTCTTACTGAGAAAGAGAAAGCAACTCCCAAGAGCCAGGACCCAACCTGGCACCCACAGTGGGGTCATGGTGTTCTCCTACTAAACATAAATGTTTCCATAGGACATCAGACAAGGCCGCTCTGTGACCATGAGGGAGCAAAACAAAAATAGGATTACTTCATAATCACACCTGAACCCAGACAAAAATAAGAGCACTGTCTAAACCACAAAAATGACCAAAGATGTCCCTTTCCTGGGTAGTATGAGTGACTGCTGTCTCTTTACTATTTATAGCCTGAGGCTTGTCTCATTCCTCCTTGCCTTCTAGGTAAGAATGATTTAGATACCCCATCATAGAATTACCCCTGCTTCTTGATAACACCCATTCCAGAGCAAGTCGCCCTTCTTTGAACCCTCCCCCAAATCACCAAACCTGAGCCTAAATCCTTTTTTTAATCAATATTTTTTATTGAAGTATAGTTGATTTACAATGTTGTGTTAATTACTGCTAAACAGCAAAGTGATTCAGTTATACACATATATATATATACATTCTTTTTTAAAATATTCTTTTCCATTATGGTTTATCAGAGGATATTGAATATAGTTCCCTGTGCCATACAGTAGGACCTTGTTGTTTATCCATTCTCTATATAAAAGCTTACACCTGCTAATCCCAACCACCCACTCCCTCTTTCCCCCAACCCCTTCCCCCTTAACAACCACCAGTCTGTTCTCTATGTCTGTGATTCTGTTTCTGTTTCATAGACAGGTTCATTTGCGTCATATTTTAGATTCCACATATAAGTGATATCATATGGTATTTGTCTTTCTCTTTCTGACTTACTTCACTTAGTATGATAATCTCTAGTTGCCTCCATGTGGCTCCTGTAAGGTCTTTGTCATATCCTCTTATTGAGATGCCCCATGGCTCCCCTGGCATGTGCCCTCCCTCACTGAAACTAATCTGTGGACCCAACATTGTTCAACCCCAGTGATCCTGGGGGTCTCTGCCTGGAGCACTGACACTGTGGACTGGAAGGCAGGCCCAGCTGTTTTGCCATCTTGGAGCGAGAAATACTAGTTGGGCCAGCTGGACAGCTAGAACATCCTGAACCACTCTGCCAATGAAATAATTACACTGGCTGAAGCGTGGGCGCCTGTTACCCAGCCTGCACAAGAGAGGGGCTGGAGAGGTTCCTCGTGGAGCTGCTTCCTTCCAGGTGTAGGGAGTGAATGGGCCCAGCAGGTGCAGCTGTGGCCTGCCTGGCTTTCTTCAGGGATGCCTCGTCCCAAGGCACAGCTGCTCCCTGTTGCCCATCTATCCAAGTCAATCTCCTCAGTGGAGGTTCAAAACTTTCTCACACCTCCACTCTTTTCCCTGCCCATTCCCCAAGCTTCTTATCTTCCACCTTGAGCTCTCCTTCCTGCCTGAATTAATCTCCTTGTGGATCTCCTTCACCTCTCCACACCCCACCTCACAGCCACAGCCTACACCTCTGCCACAGGTATGTGCATCTGAGCCGCCAGGGGCTCTGACTTCTAGGTCTCCTTTCCTCTTTCAAAGCCCTGCTTGATGATTAACTCGCTTCCCCCGCCCCGCCCCCCCGCACCTGTCTTCTCGGGCTCAACCGAGAAGCTCAGGTTACAGTAGCTGAGTGGGCTGATGGGTGGGTTTGGGATAATCCTGTGGACAGTGAGTATGTTTGATTTAGGGGGGGTGGTGGGAGTGAGATTCATAGCATTCATCTCCCCATCTAGAGCTTAAACTCGCCCAGGGTAGAGGCCACACCTGCTGGCTTCCTTTTTGGACCATTTTCTCTCTAATACCTGAGTCCAAAACGGTAAGTGCCCAGCACCCCACAGCCTCTCAATGCTCCAGGAGAAGGCCAGTCAAAGAACCGATTCTCTGTGGGGTTGCAGATGATACCTGCTTCTTAGTCAGTCTCCCCCATCCCATCCCCAGACCTGCAGATGCCAGGAAGGCATCAGAGGGAGCTTTCATCAGGGATCCTAGAAGCTTATCGACCATCCTGACAGGCTTAAGTTGTTTGCTGTGACTCGGAGCCTCAGCAGTTTCTACCCACAAAACGTTGATCCAGAATATTTTTCTTTCTAGAGCCAGACACTTTTCAGCCTGACTACTCCAGAGCCCAGCTGACTGGGGCTGGGGGCGAGTTAATCTCTGATGCCCTTCTCATCAACCGCCTCTTATAAACACCTGATGACACTTTACAGTGCAAGGTCAGAGATACAGCCAAACACGTTTTTTTTTTTTTTTTTTTTTTTTGCGGTACGCGGGCCTCTCACTGTTGTGGCCTCTCCCATTATGGAGCAATGGCTCCGGACCCGCAGGTTCAGCGGCCATGGCTCACGGGCGCAGCCGCTCCGCGGCATGTGGGATCTTCCCGGACTGGGACACGAACCCGTGTCCCCTGCATCGGCAGGCGGACTCGCAACCACTGCGCCACCAGGGAAGCCCAAACACGTTTTTTTAAAAAGAGGGCATTGGGGTAAAGGATACTCCGCTGCTTTAAACAGAGCCAAGTTAATTTAAAGGCAAGACATGGCGAAATGGCCAAAATATGTTAAGTGAAAAAAGTAAATGTTGCAAAATAGTATATACACCATAAGCTCATATATAAAATATATATTTAGTGTGTTTTTATGCATAGAAGGGATTATATAAAGTCATATTTGATATTTTTGTAATCAGTAAAAAATAAATTAAAAAAGCACTGGGGATAGCAACTCTTGCTTTCAGCCCATTTCATTATACTTTTAGTGTTTCCTACAAAAAATTATACAATTTTGCTTCACCATGAAAAGAATTCTACTTAATTAAATTAGGCTTATCTATATCTTTAAGTTTTTATTATCTATCATTTCTAGTTTATCATTTCCCTTCTTTTAACATGTCAAAGCACTTCAGATTTCTCACAAGCTTCATACTGACACTGGCCTGGGAGAAGCAAGGATCATTCTACAACCCCTCAGGAAAACATTTTCCTTGGGGAAATGGTCGAGGGGCAGTTATTTGCTGTACTCGTTTAACACACATTATTCAGCGCTGCTTAGATACAGAACGTGTGCTTGATGCCAGGGCCGAATAGTTGACAAAAGGGATTAAAATTTCAAGGAAACTCTCTAGGCTATTGGGTTGCCCTAGGCCCACAGGCTTGCCCCAACAGTGGATAAGAATGTGGGTTGGAGAGTCAGGCTGCTTGAGTTTAGATCCCGGCACCACCACCTAATAGCCCCAGGGCCTCATGCCAGTTGGGCACTGGGTCAGATGCTAATAACAATGACCAACAACAACACAGGCTTAAATAAGATAAAAGTTTGTTTTGCCTTCCTTTAAACAAGCAAGTCTGGAGGGAGACAGTCTGAGGCTGGGACGGCCAGTCATTGTCATCAGGGACTTGGGCTCCTTCTGTCCTCCTGCCCTGCCACCTTTAGCTTGAGGCCTCCTTTCTCGAGATCACAAGTTAGTGTTGGAGCCTTAGCCATCAAATCTGTACTCTAGGCAGGAAGCAGGGGAAAAGAGCAAGAAAAAGCCCATGTAAGCAGCCCTTACCCTCTTTAAGAAGCCTTTTTGGAGGTCTAACCCAATGACCTCTGCTTCCATTTAATGGGCCAGAGCTGCCTGCAAAGGAGTCTGGAAAAAGTAGACTTGGAGCTGGCCATGTTGCCTACCCAAGGCAGTCAGGGTTCTCTTCATAAGTATGAAGGGGCTTTAGATCCTGGTAACTAGCTGTCCCTGCCCCAGGGTAATAATATTGCCCACCTGCCCAAGTACGAGGGGGAGTGAATAAGATAATAATTGTAAAGCCGTCACCTCCCTTTGAAACCTTCCTCAGATAAAGTTGGTCATTTTTCACTTAGGGATCCAACAGCACATTCTTCACACCTAAATCCTAACACTGGCTGGTGTTTTTTGTAGTTTTACGTTGACTGTCTCCCCCACTGGGCGTTAAGGTCAGGGGTGAGGCCTTAGTCACCTCTGTAACTGGAGTGCCAGCACACTGTAGATTCTCATAAATCTTTGTGAAATAAATAAAAGAATTTCCCTTCCTTCTTTCCTTGATGTAACTTCCTGAACTAGTTTTACTTTTAAATCCCAAAACCCTCCAAGCCCTAAGCCATCATCTTTGAAGTCACTTTCAGGCTTTGGTCTCCTCAGGCATGAGACAGAGTGGAAAGAGCCATAACACTGGCCTCAGATATCTGCTTTGCCCCTTATCTGCTGTGTGACATTAGGAAAATTGCTTAACCTCTCTGAACTTTAGTTTCCATTGAGAAGTAGGGATAACATTAGTGCCTTCATGTGTGAGAGACATATAGATTAAATAAAAGCATGTACCTGGCATAGACCAGCACCCAGTAGACATAAGCATCTTTGGTCTTTCGATTTTTTTCTCTCCTATCTGACTAGAGCTAAACCAGGCGGTTTAAAAATAGCTAATACTTTATGAGCACTTACTGTCTGCTAGGTGCTACCTTGAGGTAGGTACCATGATATCACCCCATTCTACAGATGAGTATACTGAGGTTCAGGCAGTCACCCAGCTAGAGGACAGGGGCAGAGGCAGAGCAGTCTGGCCACAGAGCTTACGATTCTATCCATTACACCACACTGCTGTTCTTGTTGCATTTGGCAACATTTAGCCTCAGCGTGTCCCCCATCGACTCTTCCAATGTCCAATCATTGACAATTTTTCTGGGTACCCCAGAGTCCACATCAGTCTGGAGGTAGGCCAGGAGGATTCTGGGTTAGCTTACCCACAGGAATGATTTTCTCAGCTAAAATTTCCCATAGAACCCTGGTAGCTGTTCATACTCCTCAGAGAGCATTATGAAAAGTTGGTTCAGAGAACAGCTGTGATCTCAGACCAGTCATCATTATAAGTAACAGGCACCCCTACCTCATGAAAATCCAGCTTGCGAGAAATTGCAAGCTTATAAAAAATATCAGTGTAGGGCTTCCCTGGTGGCGCGGTGGTTGAGAGTCCGCCTGCCGATGCAGGGGACATGGGTTCGTGCCCCGATCCGGGAGGATCCCACATGCCATGGAGCGGCTGGGCCGGTGAGCCATGGCCGCTGGGCCTGCGTGTCCGGAGCCTGTGCTCCACAACGGGAGAGGCCACAACGGTGAGAGATCCGCGTACTGCAAAAAAAAAAAAAAAAAAAAAAAAAAAAAAAAAAAAAATCAGTGTATATACGTGGGAGGGATGTATGCATTATGTAAAGATCATTCACTTTATATAGTATGGCCCTTTGGGCTTCCTTCATTTAGCAATCTTTCCTATGCACTTACAATGATTTAATTTTTTAAAAATTCCATTTATGTGAAACTTTACAGGGACAGGGCTAATACCCAAGTGAGATACACCCACAGGATTCCGTGATCTTGATATTACCAGGAAATTGTCGCAAACTTTGCCTTATCTGACCCTTTCCCTTGTATTTTTCTCTTCCAAATTTGCCTCTGAGGAGGTAGGTTTTGAATCCAATTATAAGAAGAACATCCCTGAAAATCATTCACTTATCACAATAGAAAGAAGTTAATTTTGGCTACGTGGGGAGCTCCCATCAACCACTCCCATCTTTTCCCAGCACTGGAAAATTACAAAGTTTCTTTCCCTGGTGTTTTAAAACTTTCAGAGCCTCTGGGAATCAGCAGTTAAGGATGTGCCCATCAGCCAGTAACAATGAGGCAGGGGCAGAGCACTCACACATCACAGAACTCAGAGGCCAGTGAAGGAAGGGACAGGTCCAGAACTGTCCTAGTGCTGCCTCCAGTGAGGATTAACATGTGCCTTTGTGACCAGACTGCCAGGGATGGGGTGTGAAATCACTGACAAAAAAGCAAGGAGGAGGAGGGAGAGTGAGTGGGGATAAGCATCTGTAAAACCTTGGTGAGAAAAGTGAAGCGTATACTTTCATTCCATTTTCAGAAAGTTAAAACAATTCTTGAATACAAAACAGTTGCCAGGGACTAGCGGCTACTCAAACATCACCAGCCTGGACGGAAAAAGAATGAGGAACCCAAGCATTTTGTAACTTTTAGGAGTGGCTTTCTAGAGGAAACTGGAGTCAGCTGCAAGTTTACATTTCAGGAAAACCTGGCCTGGTGAAGCCTCTCCTGACTCATGCTTATGGGCTGGAGCTCATGTCCAGTTGCTCAAAAATGTTGACATTTCCTTGTAAAGCAACAAGATGTGGAGATGGGACTCAGGGCAACTCAGAACCCCCCTGCAAGTTCTTCTCCACAATCCTGCACCTACTTCTTTTAACAGGGTCTGACTGGGGTGAGGCCAGCAGGGGTTGTGCAAGTACAGGGTCAGCCCTGAGAGTGAGGGCCACCTTAAATCTTGCTACCTGGAGGCCCCATTTGCCTCACTTTCCTCCTGGCCCTGCCTTTCAAACTCCCCACTCAGCAACCCCCCAATTCTCAGTCACTTGGTTTGGGATGGGGTGTAGGTATCTTTTTAAATCTCCTCAACTGATTCTAATATGCAGCCAGGATGGAAAGACACTGCTTTAAGGGAACAAGGGTTGGTGGCAAATTGAAGGAATCCAACTGAAAGCCAAGCATCGACCTAGGCTTCATCCTTTCCAAGTATGTTAAATGGAGAAAAAAATTCTTATCAAATTCATTTTGGTTCAGTCTGTGCACTGTATAATAAGTCACAAAGGGTTCTGTATAGGATTTCCAGACAAAATACAAGACACCCAGTTAATTTGAATTTCAGATAAACAACAAATAATTTTTTAGACTTATCTGAAATTCAAATTCAGCGAGGCATCCTGTATTTTTGTTTGGTAAATTTGGTGGCCCATCAGCTCGGTGCTTTGTAACCACCTAGAGGGGTGGGATAGGGAGGGTGGGAGGGAGGGAGACGCAAGAGGGAGGAGATATGGGGATATATGTATATATATATAGCTACTTCACTTTGTTATACAACAGAAACTAACACACCACTGTAAACCAATTATACTCCAATAAAGATGTTAAAAAATACTAATAAATAAATCTGGTGGCCCTCATTCTGCATGACATGCCAAAGTATTGATTGTATATGGCAGCATTTCCTAGTTTGTATTATAGAACACAAGTTGCAGTGGATATAATGGGTATTATACCAGGAAAAAAATTTCCATGGTCAAATAAATCTGGTAAACACTAGGTGAAACCAAGTTAACCAGGTTTTTTGACTATAAAACTTCTCAGAGCCTTTAACATGTTGGGTTGGCCAAAAAGTTCGTTCGGGGTTTTGTTTGCATAAGGCAAAACCTGAATGAACTCTTTGGCCAACCCAATGCAAATGTACACTGACTCCTCAAGCTGGGAACTTGCAGAGTTCCCAAACTTACACAATATAGAACTATTGTTCCAGAAAACTTAATGTGGAAAACACTAAGTGAGAGGTGAGGTGCTACTGAAGGATTTTAGCAGGCAAGGGACAGTCAGGCTAGTGATTAAGATAGATAATTCCACTTTTAGAAGTGACTTGAGAGGGAACCCAGATAGAAAGCTATATTGGTCTGCTAGGGCTGCCATAACAAAATAACACAGACTGAGTGGCTTAAACAACAGAAATTAATTTTCTCATGGTTCTGGAGGCTAGAAGTTAGAGATCAAAGTGCCAGTAGGGTTGGTTTCTTCTGAAGCCTCTTTCCTTGGCTTGTAGGTAGCTGTCATCTCCCTCTGTCTTCGTGGGGTCTTCCCTCTGTGCATGTCGTGTTCTCATCTCCTCTTCTTATAGGGACACCAGTCATATTGGATTAGGGATCACTGATATGACCTCATTTTACCTTAGTTGCCCCTTTGAGGGCCCTATCTCCAAATACAGTCACATTCTGCAGTACTGGGTGTTAAGACTTCAAAGTATAAATTTGGGGGGAGGACACAATTCAGTCCATAACAGAGGCTTTTACAATACCCAACTGGAAGATGATTAGGTAGCAAATTAAGGTAGTGGCAGTGGGAATGCAGAGAAGGGATTGGATCCTAGAAATATCAAAGAGTCAGAACTGAAAGGGGAATTGATTAGATGTGGTGAATGAGCAAAAATAAAGCATAGTGTCTAAAGCAGGGTAGCACTTAAATATATTTGTTTCCATCTCTTCACTCTTCCCTGAGTTCAAAATAGAATCTATCATGTAACAAAAATCCATACGCATAATGCAGCATTGGATTGAATTTATTTCAGGGATAGAAGTATAAATAACACAGTTGTTAAATATTTCCCATTTATTTCCAAAAATGTTCACTAGTATTTGTATTGGGATGATTGACTAATCTCTGCATCATCTGTCTCCACCCTTGGTAAAAACACTGAGCATTATGGGAATGCCTGGCTTACCTGTGCCAGATTCACTTTGCTCCAGTGGGTGGAGTTCTAGTGGTTTCCAAATAGAACAAAAGCTTGGTGAGGAGCAACAGGTTGGATAGAACTGGCTCCCTTGGTGGGCCATGGTCCTCAGGCCCTTTAAGACACATTGAAGACCAGCCCACATCCTGCCTTCAACCTAAGAATTAGTCAGAAAAGCCAATAACTTCTGTGAATCAAAATTTGAGTTGAAGTTTGAAAGCCTGAAAAAAATCACTGGGTGGTATAGACAGATGAAAAAGTGGCCAAAGGACATTTTCAGTGGGGCCTTAAGTTCTATAGAACAAGCTAATTCCACAAAAAAGAAACTCTTGGGATTTCTGGAGTCAGGGACTAAGGACCCACAGGTCAATGCCCTCTGAGCACCAGCCATTGGGCTTTCTTCCTGGCCTCATTTGGCCTGGGCACTGAGAACACCAACAAGGGGTGGGATAGGGAGGGTGGGAGGGAGGGAGACGCAAGAGGGAAGAGATATGGGAACATATGTATATGTATAACTGATTCACTTTGTTATAAAGCAGAAACTAACACACAATTGTAAAGCAATTATACTCCAATAAAGATGTAAAAAAAAAAAATCGGATGGCTATGGTATGAAGGGGGTGTCTTGCTAACACCCTGAAAATCTGCCAGAGCTACCACAAGCTAGGACCCATCTTTGCTGAGGTGTACAGAATTCTTGTTGATACAAGTATTCTTTAAGTTAAAAGCAATAAATTCCTTCTGGTTTAACTTAAAAAAAAATTAGTTGGGAGAACTTGGATTCTTTTTCTTTTTTCCTTTGTTTCCTGAGCTTTTTGGCCTCTACCAGTTAAATAAGGGTGCTGGCCAAAGTGCAACCACCGCCTATAATCTTTGTCTCTTTTGAGTCTTTAATCTTTCCATGGCTTCCTGCTCTCAGCCTACACTTGAAGTCTACCTCAGTCCAAAGATTTCCCTTGTCCAGTCATCTCAACGCATTACTATTCTGCCTTGTTATAGAGCTGGAGGTCTGCCCTGCACTCTTTATTCAAGTAATCACTACTTGAAAAGCAGGAAGCCCTTCCTCTGTGACTTTCCCATGGCTCCCAGCTCAAACCTTGATTATGGCAAATACTCCACTGGTTGTCCTGAATCCGATGCAGAGCCTCTACCATTACCTCCTCTACCCTCAGAAATTACTCGTAGGCTCTACTGTTGATGTATTTTCTCCTTATATCTAACCGAAATTAATCCCACAATAATTTGTCTTTTCATACTCCATTGGTAGTACATTGTTTGCAAAAATGGCCAAAATCATTCTCTTCCTTGTATCCATGCTCCTTTGCAATGTGGCTTACCATCTCCTCCCATTAAGAGACGGAATCCGTTTTCCCACCCTTTAAGTGTGGGCTGACCATGTGACCAGCTTTGACCAATAAATCACAGCAGAAGTGATGTTGTGCCCTTCCTAAGCCTAGCCCTTAAGAGGTTTGTGAGTTCCTATTCTCTCTCTTAGAACTCTGCTCAGCTACCAGCGAACAAGCTTGAGCAAGCCTGCTAGATAGTGAATGACCACATGGCCAAGTCAACCCTGTCAGCCCTGTTGGCGTTAGCTGACAACCAGTTACTTCCTCAGGTGCAGAGCTTCTTAGCTGACCTGTAGCTGACCGCGGATGCATGAAAGAATCAAGTAAAGACTGGAAGAATGTACAGCTGATCCACCCTAAATTGCTGATTTGCAGAATCATGAGTTAAGTAAACAGTTGCTGTTTTAATCCATTAAGTTTTGGGATGGTTTGTCCCATAGAAATAGTTAACCAACACACCATCCAAAATGTCCAGATGTTTGAAGAGTCTAAGGAGCTTCCAGTCAATCAACATGGCTCTACAAATTTATGCTTTGATACAATTTTGGTGCTTTAAACTCATAGTAATAAGAGATGCAACAGAAAATAAAAACTGTAAAGCTGGCTCATGGATGAACATCTCTGCAACCAGCAATCTACATTGCTCCCAGAATGAAAGCAGGGAGAGGTCACTGGGAGCTTGGTGTCTGCAGAGTAAAGGGAGTTAAAGAGTTCCACCTGAAGCAGGGAATAAAGGCCAGTTTACTGCTTGAAGCCAGGAGCTGGTGGGGGTAGATAATGCCCTCACTTTTGCCAGCGCATGAGAGGAGGCTTATACGTACTTGCTAAGTATTATCACTCAGGTATCTCCCCCCACCCCGCCTCCCCTACTGACTTTGCTAAAACCAATGGTCAGTTCTCAGTCCTCATTTTACTAAGCAGACTTTGGTAGGGGTGATCCCCTTAGACTGGTTTCACTCCTACTTCACCGGCCACTTTTCTGTTTCCTTTCTAAAGGTTTCCCTCTTCTTCCCAAACTCTTAATATTGGAGGATGTTTAGATTCAGTCCTTGGTCCTCTTCTCTGTCCATATTCACTCCTTTGTGATCTTATAAGGGCTCATGGCTTTAAATGTCATCCAAATTCTGACCCCTTCCAGTTTACCTCTCTAGCTCAGATCTCTCTCCAAACTCCAGGCGCAGATATCTAACAGCCTACTTAATATCTCCATTTGGGTGTCTAACAGAAATCTCAAACTCAGATGAACTCCTGATTTTCCCTGCCCCAACATCTGCCCAACCCTCAATCTTCCCCATCTCAGGTGATAGTAACTCCATCCTTTGGTTCCTGAGGCCCCCAAACCTTGATACAACCATTTTCTCATCTCTCTCAACAAATGTACCAGGAAATAATTTTGGATTTACTTTCATCATTTAACTAGAATCTGATCATTTGGGATCATAGCTTTTGGTAAAGCCTGAGCCTGGGGGAATGAGAGGACTTGGACCCAGTCTCATGAATGGAAAATGAGTAAAGCTACCTGCTGGCTCAGTGCCCAGATCTCATGTGTCCAAATCTCTCCAAAAGACGGAGGCCCCATCTGTTTCCAGGCCCAGGTGAGGCAACTGCAAAACTACTATTGGAAGGATGTGGGAAAGAGAAAAAAAGTAAAACTCGCTTTAAATAAAATTTGGAAAGCTTGCAAACCAAAATTCTAAATCCCACCTCAAAAATCTAATGTTAATAGTCAGTCAACAAATTACTTACTCCAAATAAAATTATTTTATAGAATAGTCTGAAAAATATTTTTAAAATAAGCATGTTTTCGAGTATTCAAAGCAATAAAATGGACTGGCTTCTTTTTTTAAAGAGCAAGATGAGAAACACAAGTAGGCAGAAATGAAATAAGATTATGTGAACATGAAAATAAACAATTTGAAATCTTGGAACTGAAAATTATAATAATTTGAATTAAAAATTCAAAGATAGGATAAACACTAGACTGAACACAATTACACAGATAATTAATGGAAGTGGAAAATAGCACTGAGGAATCTACCCCTACATATCCAAAGACAGAGATAAAAAAAATACAAAAAAGGACAAGGAACATAGTTTGAATAGCTCCAACCCGTGGTAAATAGGAGTTCTGAAGAAGGCAATAAGGGAAGCAAGATTTGAAGAGATAGATAGTAGAGACTTTTCCATGACTGAAAATAGAGTCCTCACACCAAAGGAGTGCTTTAAGATGGACAGCTAAAAAACCCATGCCTACCAGACAGATTGAAGTAAAGCTGCGCAGCACTAACATTAAACAGAAGAGCTCAGAAATTTCCAGAGAGGAAACATATATTATCTTATCTAGAAAGAAGTGACAACTGCATTGACAGATTTCTTATCAACAAGAACAGAGTCAAAAACCCCACTAAAAGAAATATTAAAGGATGGTATTCACGAAGAAAAGTCAGCCCAAGTCATGAAATATAAGAAATCAGGGTAAAATAGAAATTGACTACATTTATCAGTAAGTTTAATTAATTATTGACCATAAGGGCACACATATTAAGCTTTTCTTTGGGGGGGGTATTTAAAAGGGGTAAAATTCAAGCTCTACACTGCAAAACTAAGATAGAAGGAAAGGAACACCATGCTCAGTCTATGAGGGCTATGCAATAGTAAAGAGAAGGATAGAAATTCTGAATAACTTTAGCCTTTGTTAGAAGAGTTTAGGGTTAACTATGTATGTTTAAAAAATTAAAGGGAATCACCAAAATCAACAAATAAATTTGTATTTATTAAAATTTATTAAAATAAAATTTTAATTTATTAAAATTTAAAAGTATATGGAAACCTTATTAGTAGAGTAGAAGATAGAAAAGGAGAAATTTACAAAGCTAAAAAAATTATGGTAAGGAGAAAACCCAAAATAACAGGGCAGAAGTTCAAATATATTGCAATAAAATATGTATCTACTAACATGGTTATCACAGTAGATTTTTTAAAAAATATCCAGCTATATGCCTCCGATAGGAGACATAATTAAAACAACACTAAAAGAGAAAGTGTGACTATAAAGGAATTAAAAAGGTGTACCACGTAATAATAATAAAAAGAAACCTGGCACATTAACATTATATCAGACTAAATAGAATTTAAGACAAAAACACTACATAATCATAGAAGGGACAATCCACCAAAATGTAGCATTCGTGAACCTGCAGGTACCTAACAGCATCTCTCTGAAAACTACAAAGACTAAGTGAGAGAATTATAAGCAGAAATCAACAAGTCAACAATCATAGTATAGACTACTGAGACCAAGTAAGGTGAAAACTTCGAAAGAATTTTAAAAGTTTGAACAACAAATCTCCAAGACATGCAGGAAAAAGTCTTTATTCCCAACAGCATATATTTACATAATCTTACCTCCTATGAAAATCACAAAGGACGTCTCAACAAATGTAAAGGGATATGATAGAGGCCATGTTCTCTGACAATAGTGCAATTAAATTTGAAATCAACAATGAAAAGAAGTTTAAAACAATAATAACTATAACATATGTTTGGAAACTAGTAAAGCAATCTTCTAAATAACTCACGGGTTAAAGAGGAATTCACAATTGAAATGATAAAATATTTAAGAAGTAAATGACAACAGAAGTACCTCACATCACAATGCCAACAAAAGTACCTCGAGAGCTCATCCAAAAACAAAAGTGCTGTTTTGGATATTTTGGGAATAACTGGAAAAATGCGAATAAGGTCTATAGATTACATAATACTACCATATTAAATTTCTTGATTTTGCTAATTCTACTGCGTTGTGAATGAACGTCTTTGTTCTTAAGAAATATGCACTAAAATATTTAGGGATTCAGGCATATGAAACATTCTCACATGCATCAGATGATGACGATAATGATGACGGTGGTGGTGATATCCAGAGAGAAATAACAAAATGTTATCCCAGAAATGGTGAATCTGGGTGAAGCGCATACAGGAGTTTTTTTTTTTAACACTATTTTTGTAATTTTTTTTAAGCTTGAAAATTATTTCAGTTAAACAAAGAAAAAAACCTGTAAGATGCAGTTAACGCTAAAGGAGACTTTATCTTTAAATCTAAATAGCTGTGTCTTTTAAGAGGGATAGTGATTTGCCAGACATGATTTCCCTTCTGAGGGTTCTCTGTTTCACTGATTGGATAAAACAAAAAACCTGTTGTGTGAGAAAACTGCGTGTTCTGCACATGAGCAAAGTAGACCACGATGCCTGTTGTATATGAAACAGCATCTCAGGGTTGGCGGCACCATTCGTCAGGAATTGCCTTGGGGGTAAACATAGACTAGTGACTAAACAGTGATGTCACACAATTGTTTTAAATAAATAAGCCAGAAAGGCAACTTGTGCCACGTTCCAACTAGGTCATCAGATTTATTTAAGAAGTTTTGACCCTAGGATTTCTCTCAGCCTTTTATAATACTTTGTGTTCCTCTTTCCACATAATTCAAAACAGTGGAACCCAATCTCCTTTTAAATGTTTCCTGAGAAATCTGTCTCTTAACTTCAGAAGAGCGCTGAAGTGTCAACACTGCTGAGAGATTGTTTCCAGATGCTCAGCATTCGTAGAAAGGTCTTCTGATGGAGGATAAGAGCAGGAATATGTGAAACACGTTGGGGCTCCCGAGGAGTAAGCGTGAGGGTGGACAGAGGAGGAAGAAGAAGAGGGAAGAGAAGGTCAACGCGTGGTTTTGAGAGGAGGCTTAAGGATGGTTTGGGAAAGTCTACCAGCCCCTACATGTTCACAAGGTCTCTCTGTTGCCAGATAAAACTTTTTGGTGAACAAGGAGAAAGTTCTAGACTGAGGGCCTCGGGTACTCCCATGGTGGAGAGTACTTGGCAGAGATGAAAGAGGAGAATGCAGGTTCTAGATGCGTGGTGTCACTGTTTACTCAGTCAGTAGTTATGGTGGATCTGATAGAGTAGGCCATCTGGATGGTTTGGGCACATTACTCGTTTGTAGCAGATTCACTTTGGGGGCATTGCTTGGGACACTGCTCTCTCTGGTCCATCGGACTCATGGTCTTGGCTCTGCTTTATCTGACAAAGTCATAGCAACCTTTGGGTCAACGGCACTCACAGCATCTCGACAGCCAGAAGGAGACTAGCAAATGCTGCCACCTCTAACAGACAGCACAGTTTAGGTTTTCTACGAATTCTTTATCTGTTCCTTTTATGTCAGACTCTGTGTGTTTTAATTAAAATTACTTCAGAAGGCAGAACATGGGACCAGTCCCAGAAGTGCACATTTCATGACTGGCGAGTGTCGAGGGTCAGGAGCGACTTGCAGATTTCTAAGCTGTGCCTAAGTACCATCGTGTCTTGGAAGATGACCATGCTAGGGGGGTTTCAGCCCTGGTTCCGATTTCACCTGACCACACCCCTACAGCAGCCGTTCACTACAGAAAACCTTTCCAGACTGGATGGGCTAAGCTGAGAATTCCTAATCTCCCAGACATAAGTGTGAGGACCTTGTCTAATCACTGCTCCCTGACAATTATTATCTTTGAAGAAAAAAAGAAGAAAAATATGACTGGATGAAAATAAATATCTCATAGGAACAATCAGTGAGCTTTCTGGTGGAATTTTTCAGGGCCATAGAATGTTAGTGCTAGAAGATGGCAGTGTTCAACATTTATAAAGATGCTCCAAATGCTAAAAAATAAGAAGAATAATAATAGAGCCTGTCTCTACCCCTCCCCCCACCAAAGGGTTTCACTGAACACCAGTTGAAAACCTCCAGCTTAAGAAAATGAGGCCCAGGGCTTCCCTGGAGGCGCAATAGTTAAGAACCCGCCTGCCAATGCAGGGGACACGGGTTTGAACCCTGGTCCGGGAAGATCCCACACACCGTGGAGCACCTAAGCCCGTGCAACCACAACTGCTGAGCCTGTGCTCTTGAGCCCGCAAGCCACAGCTACTGAGCCCGCGTGCCTAGAGCCCATGCTCTGCAGCAAGAGAAGCCACCTCAATGAGAAGCCCGCGCGCCACAACAAAGAGTAGCCCCTGATCGCCACAACTAGAGAAAGCCCGCGCGCAGCAACGAAGACCCAATGCAGCCTAAAATAAATTAATTGGTAAAAAGAAAAGAAAATCAGCCCCAGAGAAATTGAAAGCCATACCCCAGTCACGCCAGCTAACTGGTGACAGCACTGGGACCAGAGCCCTTTCACCCACTGAAGCATTTAGTCATTGCCTAGAAGTCAGTGCATCATGAAAAATGGATGGCAGAGACCAGTCTCTGCCCCCAGTAATTTTCAGTGTGAGATAGGCGCTGTCAGAGTTAGCACACACACAAAAGTATTTTCTTCGAGCCCTCCAAATACGAGCAGGCAGGCTAAAGTCTTTGAGGCATTTATATTAATATGCAACAGACTATGCCTCCAGGAACTCATAGGACTTCTCCTCCACCCCAGCGTGAGGCCCAGGCCATAAAGACAGTAGAGCAAGAAAGAAAACAAAGCAGAGATGCAGGGTATGTGCATCCTTGGGAACCCATGGATGAATCCCACTGCAGTGCCAGGTGTTTCCACTCTGGCCACGACTTAAATTAGCCATGCCATCACATAGTTTGGCAAGGATTTTGTTTCTTTGTTTTCGGTTTGTTATTTTCCAGGGGGAATAGGGAGAAAGGATAAGAAAACACTACTTCACATAATAGCATGGTTCTATTAATATACTATTTTAAAACTTGTCACAGTTCACCCACATACTACAAATTAAATGTTTCATAATAACTCTATGAGAGCATAAGAGCAGCATTCTCCTTATTCTACAAAGAAGGAAAGAGGAGAAGGAGGTCATGTGGTTTGCCCAAGGTTACTTCATCGGTTGGTGGCAGATGGGATGACCAGTGACTGAGGGAGGAACACGCCTTTCTAGACTGGGTTCAGACTCTGCCCTTCAGTAAACATGTCACAGACACAAACAGAGGGACTGTTCTAATTTGGAGGAACGGAACAGAGAAGACATTCCAATGGTGCATGAATCAGAAAGAAAAAAAATAGAAAGATAATAGCAGACATCATAGAATTCCCTCTGACCTGTGTGTTCTTCAGAATTGTTTGTCGATGATTTATATCCAAATGTAGATTTGCATTTGGTGGATAAGGTCTGGCACCGGAGATTTATATATCTTTCAGAACCTCTATTAGCTAGTTGAAACTACCTTTTCCTATGAAGAGTTTTAGATCAATTTAATTCACCCCTGAAGTAAGACTGAAGAAACTGTGAGGAAATGAAGGGTGGACTTTGAAAGGAAAGATCTGTAGCAGTGCCAAAGCAAGCCCCAGGAGTGAGGGACTAATCTGGCAGCTGTCAGGACAGATCAGCTCATGGAGTGAGAAATGGGTTGATGGGAGGGAGCTCTGGCTGCAAGGACAAAGCTGGACATGTAGGTCCAATTTTTCAAGCTGCTTCTCTTCCGCCGGGAACCCCCCCAAAACCCCACATGCCTTGTCACCTCTTCTGATGGAGGTAGAAAGCTACCTCTGGCCACAAGAGTCATCTCTAATTTCTGGGGCCTGAGACATCCAGGCTCACAAGTCCTGAAATACCACAGGTTTTTCAGCGGCTTGTCTGAGCTCTCCTGGAATTCCTTTAAAATGCAGAAGGATGAGTCACCCTGGGTTCATATCTGCACGGAAGGCTGGGGAAAGGCCCAGACACAAGGTGCCAACAGTGCAAAATTTGTAAAGCAAATCTAGTGAATAAGCAACTACTTTTCAGATCCTCAAAACCTGTTGAGGATTAAGATGTCTTTCTGGCAACCCAGGGGGTGTTCATGTGCCTGTTTCAACTTTACCAGGAGCTTCAGGAAATGGTAAGGTGGGACAGCCAACAAGAAAGCTAGCATCATTCACGAAGGATGGGCATGGTTTTCAAATAAGGAATCACTTTCCCCTCAAAGAGAATTTCTGACCACCCTAGAAGGTGATCCTGGGAACTTCTGAATATTAGAATAAACATGAACATCAAAGAACAAATGTCTGGGGAACACACATTCTTTCTTTCTCTTTCTAAGTGACCCATATTATATGCCCCTGACAATATTCCCAAGGAGCACATCTGCCTGGGGTGTAGGGAACTGGAAAGCTGTCCTTGGTGTGGCAGCTGACTTAGTCCACTGACCTTGGGCTAATCATTTAATTTGGGATTGGGAATTCACAGTCAAAGCCATGATTACTGTGATCCAACAGAAGTGAGCCTGCCTGGGCATGGGAACCCAAGGGTTCTAATTTTAAGGATTTACTCCTTGGGAGTGGAGGCAAAAGGCTCATGGAAATAAAGCAGCCCATATTTGAATGCCTTAGCAGTGAGTTTTAGGAGGACTCCCACACCTTTCAACAAGCCCTCTAGGCTTTTCAGTGGGCCTGGGGAGGCATCACACACTTGGGCTCAGAGGCTAAGAAGCGGGACTTGGGCAGTTCATTAGACTCTTCATGGGAGAGTTGGAAGAGATGTGAGTGACGACGTTTTTGCTCACCATTGTCTCACCAGACCAATCTTCTGGAAACACAAATTTAATGTTCTCATCGCCTGCTTAAAATGGGTTTCCATTGTTCTAAAATAAAAGCCAGACTCCTCAATACTGTTTACACATCCCCACCTGTCCCAGTCCCTGTCTACCTCTCCTGATCCCTGCTTTCTTCATTCCCTTTAATCCAGACACAAGGACTTTATTTCAGTGCCTCCAATGCTCAGGCTCTAATCTCAAGCACTTCCTTACCCCTCTTTACTTTTTAATTTCTATTTTTCTTTCGGTGTTCCGCTCAAATGTCACTTCCTCTGAGAAGCCCTCCCTGAATCCTCCCCTCCCCACCCCCATTAGATCAGATAAAAGTGCTTGTATGTTCTTGCAGAGCATCCTATTCTTTCCCTTTAGGGTCTTTATCACAGTCGATAATTATATACTTACTTGTTTACTTATTGGATCGATTCCAGTCTCTCCCACTAGATTATAAGCAGTGTCTATTCACCACTGTATCTCTCTAATGCCTACACAACGCCTTGAACATAGCAGACACACAATACAGTGATCTCATTAGGATGAAGGTGATGTGAAGTAGAAGACAGTGACATTCCTATAGAAATCCAGAGCTCTGCTCTGATCCACACCTGCAGACCTTATTGGTCAATGGCCACCAACACCCCAGCTAGCCAATCAAATACTTTTGGAGGAGTGTTAACACCTGTGAGTAAAGCAAATCCATTCTTTTCATTAGTTTTGGCTGTTCAAGAACACGGGGAATTCGAGAAGAGTGGAAATCTCAAACTACCCTCCTCGCTTTCCTGGATGGTAGACCTGGTTTGAACACATTCCATCAGCTGCCCCATCTCTGGGGATGGGGGCAACAGGGCAGAGTGAGGGAATCTGTGTGTAGGGACTCTGGCCCGACAGTGGGATCCAACACAAGCAGATACTTAAAAATATGCTGACAGTGGGGGTTATGTCTCTTCAATGCACTGGAGGCAAAACCCCTTGTTTTAAAAACAAAGCATTCATACACAGACAAGAATGTCCCTGAGTCAATAGTCCTGACCCTTTCTCAGTCTGCCGATGAGGCCCTGGGTGAGGCTTATCGGACAGATGGGCCAAGGACCTGCCACTTAGAGGTTACCGTCTCCGTACACCCAACTGATGTTGGTCAAGCACAGACTGGGTATAGTAAGAGCTTGGGAGACAATAGGAGATGAAGAACATCGAAGGCTACTACTGACAGATCAGTGTACATAGACAAGAACAGAGTGTAATTCCAAGGTCACACAAAAACAAGGGGCAGTGAATGTCCTCTACATCAGGGATGAGATCCCTGTGAGCTGAGATCATTCAGGAAGTCTTCCTGGAGAAGGTAAGTTTGAGCTTTCAAGAAAAACAAAATTGGATTGGCAGGGAGAACTGAGCTGTGAAAAGCTGGGTCCACAGTTACGAGGCTGCCTGGAGCTAAGAGTCTGTTCGAGCTGTGATTTGAGATGCCTCCCATCAACTGTTTTGGGAAAAATAAATCCCTTTGTAGCATCTATAATAAACTGCCCAACATCGATGTGATGAGGTGAAGTTTTGTTTTTCTTTTCAATTGGATGTTGGGATGTGAAGCAGTTCCTCTCTGATTCTCTCACTAACCCAGGATCCCAAGTAAGAGTCACTTTATTCCACCAGCTGAATCAGCCTCCTCCCCTTGCCTAAATTTTATAACTAGGACTGTGCACTTTTGCTTACTGTTGGTTACCTCTCCTGTTGTCTGAATCATTCTCCATGGAAACATTTAAGTCCCGAATTTTAAGCAGCTGTGTCCACTTAGCTCCTGTTTACCTAAGCAAAAATGTAAGAATAAAAGGCACAGGGCATACCACAGAAGCCATTACTTTCCACAAGGAATCAGAGATTGGAAGTGAAGCTAAAACATCTTCAGCTATAATAGCATCTCTTTTAAGGTAAGCCATTTCCCCAGGGAGAGTTTGCTGCTCTGAGCAAAGGCAGGACAATAAAAGAACAAGGATGTCTTTCTAAGGCTGCAAACAGAGCGGCTGACACCTTGAAGTTGGTTTGCTTTTGACGGCTTTAAAAGCCAGGACAGCAAAGTGCCCACATTACATTTTCTATAAGCTGGCCAAACATCTCTCTCTCTCTTTTTTTTTTTTTACTGCATAAGCCCCCTAATATTTGTAGAGAACAGGCAGGGAAGGATGTCTTGTGAGATCAGGTTTCTGTTTCAGCAGGTGTCACTGAAGCCTGTCTTCCCCTGAGCAATTTTCTGCACTTCTCTTCCATTTTCCCCTGTCGGGCCCACTCTGGAAGTCACCGGTCTGTGTCCTCACCGCCCATAGTTTCTGCACCTTTCTTTTCAAAGGCAAATGAAAATAGTGTTAGATGGTACAAATGGGCAATTGCAGAGACTTACCCTCCTCCCATTTCCCCTGAAGTATTTGGTAGTTAGACCTTGGAACTGGTTCCAGCAGCAATGGGGTTAGAGCTACCGCCAAAGCTAAAGCCAAATTGGATTTTATTTAGGAGGTAGTCTCTTGTCATTTTCATCTCCAGATAGAAGACTTCTCTGTTTCCCCAGAAGATAAAATCATAGAATAGTAGTAACAAGGTGGGTGATTCTGCCAACAGGTGGGTGAGGTCTCTGGTTGAGGGAGGGGGTAGAGGTGGGTACTGGTTCTCCTTGTAAGCGTGGCCATCATCTCCTGCAAGCAGAGCTTGGAGGAATTTCATCCACCTGTTGTGGTTTTCCGAGGTGGGAGCAGCGGATGACTGGGACTCTAATAATGACCGCTATCAGCCGACTTTGGGTGGGGTCTCTCAAACTTTAACCCATATGCAAATCATCTCAAAATCTCTTTAAAACGCAGATCTCCTAGTGGGTCTGGGACAGAGCCTGCATTTCTACCAAGCTCCTGGTGACGTCGATGCCACTGGTGCCATGCACACTTTGAGTAGCAAGAGCTTAGGTTTTTATTTACTGCCTTCCTACCCCCTGCTGGGCTATGTTATTTTATCAAAACTATGCGGTAGGAGTGAAGGCCAATTATAGCCTCCTGAATCATCCATTGCTAGAGCTGTTTCTTGCAGTACATTCAAAAGGGCACTCCCAGGAGTTCCCCATTGTACAAGAAGCCCACTTGCACCAGATACTTCTGGGCAGGCAAGCCACCGTGCAAAGCTGCTTTGGTTCTTGTTGGTCACTACCAGGCAGCGGCTGGATGCTGCTGGAGCGGGAAGTTTTATGTGATAGTGTGTGTTGATGGCGCTGACTCTGAAGGGGGTGGGGACTTCTTTGCTGCGGCAGCTTCAGCTCCCTCTAGCTGCACCCCCTCCCCAGGCTCACGGGAAGGATGAGTGGAAGCTGGGAGAGAAGCATCAGGTGAAGTTCTGCAGAACTTCACTTTCTCTGCTTCAGGACATCCCACGCATTTTATAAATATTTATGGGACAGCTTCCCTCTTGAGAGCGCCCAAGTGTGGAGGGTCAGTGGGGAGGATGTTTGAAGAAGGAAAGGAGGGAAAAAGCGGTGCTCGTGGTGCAGGAGGATGGGCAGGTGGGGGGAAACCCTGAGGGCTTGTTTCAGGCCAGTCTCCTCACCGGCAAGAGGAGGAGTTGGACTAGACTGTTAAACCAGGGGTCTGTGATTTACGCCAGTAACTCCCTGCAGTTGTAAGCAATGTCTGATGGGTGTGTAAATTTTTCTAGGGCGAGAGCTCCTAGATTTCAACACTCTCTCAGGGTTCACAAAACGTCCATCAGCACCTTTGCAATCGGGATCATCTTCTAGTCCCTCCCAGAGTGGATATGTGGAGCGCTGGGCTTCTAGAAGCGGCGAATATCAAGTTCAGGCCACGGGATTAGGAGGGACAAGGCAGCCACTCAGAACCATTTTCAGCAGAGGCGGAAGGGGGTCAGCTATCAACAACAGAGGGAAGGCTGAGCGGCAGCCAATTCAAGTGACTCCACTAAACCGAGCTGGGAGCTGAATCCGGACTAGAACCCAGGCTGACACAGAGAACAGATCTGCACTGCGGAAAAGTCCCTTCAGTCAGCCCGTCGTTTCGGAAGGGCAAGACATTTGTGACCACAGCGCCAGGACCCCAGCTGGTTATTTCTAGCTCGCTGAATGTCAAAAATCCAGGCCGCTTCTCACAGCAGCCTCCACTTGTCAGACCAAATCAAGGCATCAGAGCGTCAAGCAGGCGAATCAGCTGCCTCCAGCGCAAGCCTAGCGGCGCCCGCGCACTGCCCCTGACCCTGTCCGAGCGCAGCCCCGCCCCGCGCCCCGCCCACCTGCAGCCCCGCGTCCCGCCTGTGCCGCCGCTGGGGTTTTCTCAGCGTGGAGCCTCTGGGCAGTCTGCGTTGGCCCAGTGTGCCCACAGGAGGTGGTCTCCCACGGCCTTTGACCTCAGCGTCGGACTGCACACTCTCCCTTCTCTCTGGTTGTATTTTTAATTTTTTGTCCCTCCCACCTGCACTTGCTTTTCTCCTTCTCAACACAACTCCCATCTCCCAGTTGCTCTCTAGATCCAAATCAATGAGCTGGTTTGTGTCTGCAGAATCCAGTTTTACAGCAACACAAGCAAACGCCAATCCTGAGTGTCGGCTGTCGGTTTCCCTTCTCAATTTCCTTTCATTGAAATATTAGCACAACTGCTGGCTAGGTTTTGGACACAGCAGGCTAACCTCGACCCTCAGGGAACCGGCAGTCTCCTGGGGGAAGAGAAGGTGATGTTTAAAACTGTGATATGAGAGTATATATAAGTCCATGCCATGGAAAGTAGATAGCTAGTGGGAAACAGCCACATAGCTGATCTCCCTAGATCAGCTCAGTGCTTTGGGACCACCTAGAGGGGTGGGATAGGGAGGGTGGGAGGGAGACGCAAGAGGGAGGAGATATGGGGATATATGTATATGTATAGCTGATTCACTTCCTTATACAGCAGAAACTAACACACCACTGTAAAGCAATTATACTCCAATAAAGGTGTTAAAAAAATAAATTAAAAAAACAAGCAAACAAAAAACCCGGTCCCGACGGTCTCGGGACCGGGAATGAGCATCGCACGCAGAGAGAACAGGCAGAGTGTACGACTTGAGACTTGTAAGGGTGGCTGTATATGTAAAGAGGTGGGAGCCAGTACCGTGTGATGAGCGAGAGAGGAGCTAGGAAAGGACTCTGAGTCAGAGAAAAGAGTGTAGAATTTATCCTGACAATACAGGCCTTTGCAGGGTTTTTCGGTGGTTTCATTTTGCTTTGGAGGGTTTTAACCAGGGAAGTCATCCATCAGATTTGCTTTCTTAAATGGGAGGGGAGGCAGAACTCCTCTAAGTCCCAGAATAGAGGCAGCAGCATCTTTAAAGATTGTAGCGTATTCCAGAGCAGGGGCCATGTTCTCCCACGTGGGGCTCAAATTACCCATTTTCTTCTGATTACGCCCACCACTGCCCTGTTGCTTTATTCCTATCCCTAGCCCCACTCTGACCGGTTTGGCCTTCTGCATCCCACTGGCTCTTGCCTAGCCTTTAGGTAAGATGCTAGGTTGACTCCACTTCCAAGCCACCACCATGTTTTCAGCATTCATTGATTCAATGAATATAAGTGGTGGCTCTGTGCCAGATGCTGTGCTAGTCACCGCGGGCATACAGAAGGGTGGATTCACATCTTTCTTGATCTCAAAAAGCTTAGAATTTGTCTAGTGGTTCCCAAATTTGCTCATGCATCAGAATCATTAAAATACAGCTGATTGAACATCAC
The DNA here is from genome assembly GCF_964270905.1 of Leucopleurus acutus. Classification (NCBI taxonomy): domain Eukaryota; kingdom Metazoa; phylum Chordata; class Mammalia; order Artiodactyla; family Delphinidae; genus Leucopleurus; species Leucopleurus acutus. The sequence continues at coordinate 39,438,132 of NC_139142.1, forward strand.
CTGGACTGACTAAATTGGAATCCTTGGGGGTAAGTGCCAGGGAGCCATATTCTGGAAACTCTCCCCCAGGTAATACTGCTAAGTAGTCAGAACCACTGATCCTTAGAGGAATGCAGAACTGGAATTTCTCTGGTGGCCATTCCTCTGCATGGCTGATGGGGAGAACAAACCCAGAGTCTGGCTGTTGGCCACAAGACAGAAATTCATCAGAGGAAGACAGGCAAAGCTCAGTCTAAGTGGGCTGTAAGTCTGGGACCTGCTCACGTGACTTCAGTGAAGCAGGAGGGACAGTGGGGATGGATGAATGGAAGGGTAGAGTAGAATGTATTGGGATGGTGGGCTGGGCTATGCCTGCCTAGAGTGGATAGTGCCTCCTTCTTGACCTAAATGGTATAAATCATCCATTAGAAAGCAGGAGACTAGCTCTCTGGCTTGTTGACTCCTTTTCAGGACCACCTTGATTATCATGGTCAAGAGCTAGGGATGATTGCACCCTGTAGTTTCCAATGGTGTCTGTGATGAACAACTAACAGAAAAGAAACATCAGGTACATTGTACACAAACCCATAAATCTCCACCAGTTAAGAGTATTGGGGCAAGCTGAAGCAAAGGGAGGCTGTTAACTCACTGTTCCCAGAAATATCCCCCATATGCTTATGGCTGCCCTCTGAGGGATTCCAGGAAGGGGTGATCCTGTCTGATCATGCCTGGAATCTCACACCCTGGAGGATGGATCTTCATGGGGTTTGAGAGGATTAAATTTCCAGTTCTACTTTTCACCTCTTGGTGAAGACTGTTCTGAGACATCTAATAGTTAAGTATTTATTTGTTGAGAGTTAATTATGGCCCAGGCACCGAGAAGCCTCAAACATGAAAATATGTACAACCCACTTGGGAAGATAGGACATAATTGTATATAAAAGTAAATATAAGGTTTAGATATTTCCAGACCACAGGAGAAGAACTGATTTTGTTGTTGTTTGAAGTTCTGTATCCCGACCACTAATCCACACAGGATGTATTTGAGAGCAATGTATTTTGGGTGATATACAGGCATGTAAGACATAGTCTTTGCCCTCAGGAAGCTCACAGTCCAATAGGGAAGATAGGACATGTCAGTATAAACTGTAATAGCAAATAGTATAGGCTGGGACAAGTGAGTGATTCCGTGTCAGCTTTAGCATCAGTAGGGCCTGTTCTGAAACTTCTTTTTTTAATACCTCTTTATTGGAGTATAACTGCTTCACAATACTGTATTAGTTTGTGTTGTACAACAAAGTGAATCAGCCATATGCATAAATACATCCCCATATTCCCTTCTTCTTGAGCCTCCCTCCCACCCTCACTATCCCACCCCTCTAGGTCATCGAAAAGCACGAGCTGATCTCCCTGTGCTATGCGGCTGCTGCCCACTAGCTATCTATTTTACATTTGGTAGTGTATATATGTCCATGCCACTCTCTCACTTTGTCCCAGCTTACCCTTCCCCCTCTCCATATCCTCAAGTCCATGCTCTTTAGGTTTGTGTAGTTTTGTGTCTTTATTCCCGTCTTACCCCTAGGTACTTCATGACCTTTTTTTTTTCTCTTAGATTCCATATATATGTGTTAGCATACGGTATTTGTTTTTCTCTTTCTGACTTAATTCACTCTGTATGACAGACTCTAGGTCCATCCTCCTCACTACAAATAACTCAATTTTGTTTCTTTTTATGGCTGAGTAATATTCCATTGTATATATGTGCCACATCTTCTTTATCCATTCATCTGTTGATGGACACTTAGGTTGCTTCCATGTCCTGGCTATTGTAAATAGAGCTGCAATGAACATTTTGGTACATGACTCTTTTTGAATTATTGTTTGCTCCGGGTATATGCCCAGTAGTGGGATTGCTGTGTCATATGGTAGTTCTATTTGTAGTTTTTTAAGGAACCTCCATCCTGTTCTCCATAGTGGCTGTATCAATTTACATTCCCACCAACAGTGCAAGAGTGTTCCCTTTTCTCCACACCCTCTCCAGCATTTATTGTTTCTAGATATTTTGATGATGGCCATTCTGACTGGTGTGAGATGATATCTCATTGTAGTTTTTTTTTTTTGTGGTACGCGGCCCTCCCACTGTTGTGGCCTCTCCCGTTGTGGAGCACAGGCTCCGGACGCGCAGGCCCAGTGACCATGGCTCATGGGCCTAGCTGCTCCGCGGCATGTGGGATCCTCCCGGACCAGGACATGAACCTGTGTCCCCTGCATCGGCAGGCGGACTCTCAACCACTGCGCCACCAGGGAAGCCCTCTCATTGTAGTTTTGATTTGCATTTCTCTAGTAATTAGTGATGTTGAGCATCTTTTCATGTGCTTCTTGGCCATCTGTATGTCTTCCTTGGTGAAATGTCTGTTTAGGTCTTCTGTCCATTTTTTAATTGGTTCGTTTGTGTTTTAGATATTGACCTCCATGAACTGTTTGTATATTTTGGAGATTAATCCTTTGTCTGTTGTTTCATTTGCAAATATTTTCTCTCATTCTTAGGGTTGTCTTTTTGTCTTGTTTATGGTTTCCTTTGCTGTGCAAAAGCTTTTAAGTTTAATTAAGTCCCATTTGTTTATTTTTGCTTTTATTTCCATTTCTGTAGGAGGTGGGTCAAAAAAGATCTTGCTGTGGTTTATGTCAGAGTGTTTTTCCTATGTTTTCCTCTAAAAGTTTTATAGTGTCTGGTCTTACATTTCAGTCTTTAATTCATTTGAGATTTATTTTTGTGTATGGTGTTAGGTAGTGTTCTAATTTCATTTTTTTACATATAGCTGTCCAGTTTTCCCAGCACCACTTATTGAAGAGGCTGTCTTTTCTCCATTGTATGTTTTTGCCTCCTTTGTTGTAAATTAGGTGCCCATATGTGCATGAGTTTATCTCTGGGTATTCAATCCTGTACGATTGATCTATATTTCTGTTTCTGTGCCAGTACCATACTGTCTTGATTACTGTAGCTTTGTAGTATAGTTTGAAGTCAGGGAGCCTGATTCCTCCAACTCTGTTTTTCTTTCTCAAGATTGCTTTGGCTGTTCGGGGTCTTTTGTGCTTCCATACAAATTGTAAAAATTTTTTTTCTAATTCTATGAAGAATGCCATTGATAGTTTGATAGGGATTGCATTGAATCTGTAGATTGCTTTGAGTAGTATAGTCATTTTCACAATATTGATTCTTCCAATCCAAGAACATGGTATATTTCTCCATCTGTTTATGTCATCTTTGATTTCTTTCATCAGTGTTTGTTTTATAGTTTTCTGAGTGCAAGTCTTTCACCTCCTTAGGCAGGTTTATTCCTAGGTATTTTATTCTTTTTGTTGCAACGGTAAGTGGGAGTGTTTCCTTAATTTCTCTTTCTGATTTTTTGTTGCTGGTGTATAGGAATGCCAGAGATTTCTGTGCATTAATTTTGTATCCTGCAACCTTACCAAATTCATTGATTAGTTCTACTAGTTTTCTGATGGCATTTTTAGAATTTTCTATGTATAGTATCATGTCATTGGCAGTGACAGTTTTACTTCTTTTCCAATTTGTATTCCTTTTATTTCTTTTTCTTCTCTGATTGCTGTGGCTAAGACTTCCAAAACTATGTTGAATAAGAGTGGTGAGAGTGGACATCCTTGTCTTGTTCCTGATCTTAGTGGAAATGCTTTCAGTTTTTCACCATTGAGAATGATGTTGGCTGTGGGTTTGTCATATATGGCCTTTATTATGTTGAGGTAGTTTCCCTCTATGCCCATTTTCTGGAGAGTTTTTATCATAAATGGGTGTTGAATTTTGTCAAAAGCTTTTTCTGCATCTATTGAGATGATCATATGGTTTTTATTCCTTCATTTGTTAATATGGTATATCACATTGATTGATTTGCATATATTGAAGAATCCTTGCATCCTGGGATAAATCCCACTTGATCGTGGTATATGTTCCTTTTAATATGTTGTTGGATTCTGTTTGCTAGTATTTTGTTCAGGATTTTTGCATCTGTGTTCATCAGTGATATAGGTCTATAATTTTCTTTTTTTGTGGTAACTTTTTCTGGTTTTGGTATCAGGGTGATGGTGGCTTCATAGAATGAATTTGGGAGTGTACCTCCCTCTGCAATTTTTTGGAAGAGTTTGAGGACTGGTCTTACCTATTCTCTAAATGTTTGATAGAATTCGCCTGTGAAGCCATGTGGTCCTGGACTTTTGTTTGTTGGAAGATTTTTAATTACAGTTTCAATTTCATTACTTGTGATAGGTCTGTTTCTATTTTCTAATTCTTCCTGGTTCAGTCTTGGAAAATTGTACCTTTCCAAGAGTTTGTCCGTTTCTTCATGGTTGTCCATTTTATTGGCATAGAGTTGTTTGTAGTAGCCTCTTATAATCCTTTGTATTTCTGTGGTGTCAGTTGTTATTTCTCCTTTTTCATTTCTAATTTTATTGATTTGTGTCCTCTCCCTTTTTTTCTTGATGAGTCTGGCTAAGGGTTTATCAATTTTGTTTATCTTCTCAAAGAACCAGCTTTGCTACTGTTTTCTTTGTTTCTATTTCATTTATTTCTGCTCTGATCTTTATGATTTCTTTCCTTTGAAATATCTTTTTCCCACACCCTAGACATCTTTCAGAAGACAGTTCTGGTGACTTTGGGATTCATCTTAGAGTCTTATCTGTGTCAATAATGTGAACTTTTCATTACAGTTTGCACTTAGTTCTCTCAATTATTTCCCAGAGATACTTGTGATTTAAAATGACAGAAACCAAGAGGTTCAAGCCTAGAAAGGTGGGTGAAAAGTGATTTCCACCTGGAGAAAGTCATGGCATTTCTATGCAGAGCCATGTGCCCTGATCCTTGCTTGAAAGCTGGAGGAGTTGACTCAGAAGAGGCAGGTGGGAGCAGAGGCCGCTTAATGTCTCCCTGGGAGGAGGTGAGGAGTCTGGCTCCTGGTTAAAAACCTGTGGGTGATTTGTGTGATTTCTCAGGCCTGACCATCAGCAATTACAAAGGCTTTGCCTGCAGGCCTGCAGGCAGCTTCCCGTGCTTTGGTGCATAGCCCGAGAGGTGCAGTTAAGGACTCAGGTCCCACTCGCTGGTCATGCGCTTCGCATATTTACATTCCTAGCTCAGAAGCGCCTTCATTCCTAGGTTTCTATGACTGAGGCCTTGGGCAGAGGTCCTCTTCAGGTGCTGTCTCTCCTGAGGCCTCCTTACGGTGGGGAGGAGGAGGAAACTGTGAAGACTCTTCCCCTCCTCTGACTCACTTCTTTTCCACACCTAGCCCTTCCCCTCCCCCCACCCAACTTTAGGATCCATAAAACTGCCTTTTTCTCAGGGGCTCCCACAACAGAGAGATGACCCCCACATCTATGCTGGTCCACCCGACCTTGGGCCGGTGTTCAGTTCCATGAGGGAAAATGGAACAGGGAGATGTGTACTTCTCCAGTTGTAGAACTTTCATTTATGCCATCACAGTGAGTGATTAAAAGCTTGTTGCCTTAATTGGCTACATGGACCCCTGACAGCATAGCCCGCTCGCTCTTTCCCACCCGAGCTCCCAACAGGGGGACCCCTCCAGCTCCCTCCCTTCTGGGAGCACACAGTCAAAGCATGGCCCCATTTCTGTTGGAGGCTATGACCTCTCCTACATGTGTTTCTATTTCATTTCTAGATTGGATTTCTCTGTCTCTCTCACAGTTAATTGATCAAGGACAAGACAAAACTCAGGACTGCCATGAGGGCTAGGCAGGGAGTCAGCAGAAAAGAGAAGAATAATGAAGCAGGCATTGGCCAGATCAGGACTTACAGACGTGAGAACAACCCAACCTCAGAGACTAACTTCTTCCTGTCTACACTTCTGAAGAGGAACCTGAAAGTCCAAGAGGTGAGTGACCTGGCCAGGGCCACCCAATCAGAACTCAGGTTCTGATTATTTCCAGGTTTCCTTCTTGATCTTCTTTCTGCTTCCTACTACAGGTTCTGGGAAGACTGTGCCCCTGGTTCCCAGGACAACCACAACTGGGGAAGAAGAGACTAGAGCAGGGTTCTCAAATTAGAGTGCTTAGAATCCCCTGGAGGGCTGGTTAAAACACAGATTGCCAGCCCTTCCCCCAAGGTTTCTAATTCAGTAGGCCTGTGGTGGGGTCTGAGAATTTGCATTTCTAACAAGTGTCCGGGTGTAGCTGATGAGAACCACTGGACCAGCCTATATATGACCAAAAAGCAGCAGAGAAAGAAAGAATGGAAGCTGAGTAAAGGAAAGTAGGAAGAAGGAAAGAAGTAGGAGTGACATGGTTTATTAGGGCAAGAAATGAGCTCCACGGGATGGTTTTGGGAGGTTTGTTTTTCTCTTCCTCGTCCATCCTGACTTCAGGCTTATCTAGAAGTTTTCACAGTATCCTTTAAATCCCTCCCCTGACTGCTGAGGGAACCTGGCCCACAGGTGAGGTAACCTAAGCCTCCACTTAGATTATTAGATTTCCTAGAGCTGGAGCTAAAAGCCCTGAGCTGGCTGCTCTCCCAACATGCCTCACGGCTTCTTCCCTGTTCAGGTAGCTACAGGCTGCCCAGCTACCTGCCTCCCCTGAAGCCCGAGGGCTCATGTCCCAAAGGCCATGAGAATGAAGAGTCTTGGAAGGTGGTTGCGGACAACTCAGTCACCTCTCTCCGGCTTCCGTGGTGCGCTCACGTGAGCCCTGGCAGATCAAGGCTGCTGACTCTCAGAGAAAGGTAAGGAGGTGCATACAGGGCAAGGAGATGGGTGGAGGGATTAAATAAACTCCACAGCCGCATTGCCTCAGCTCATCTTTCAAGTTCTTCTGAATCATCAGGGAACATGGACTTGCTTTCTTAATCCTTGGATCTGAATGTGGGTCACTGAGGTCTCAACCTGTGTTTGAATATAATAGCATGGAGAAGAGCCAGATACACACGCAGGAAAAAAGAATTAGCTCTCATGTGGGTGTGAAAACCCAGGAGCGACCCTCCTCTCCAAATCTGTTCACTGTTTGCCGAGCTCCACAGGGCTGTGGGAAAAAGAAGGCACAAATGTTATGTCCAGTGGCCCAAAGCTGTGCCAGGGGTAGCAGTAACCTCAGGAGGAGGCCAGAGATTGGCCAAGGCAAAGGCAGAGAGCAGGAACCCTCCACTTGGGGTAGAGGCACGAGAGGGCCCAGGGTGGCGACAGTGGGAGCTGCGCCCCGCCCCCCTTTTCCTAAGCCCTGTCCAGCTGCTTAGTGACCCACAGAGGTCCAACCAACAAGCTTCTGGGAACTTCGCAGATCCTGGCTGGCTCTGTAGTTAAGAGACTGATAACACATTGAGGCAAAAGCACACCATGCCACTCAGAATGCAGAGACCTCTACGTAGTTTCTGTGTTGTGATGAACTCTAGAAGAGAGAATCAGACACCCGGGATAGATTTTCTACAGCAGAAGCCTGCGAATGTTTTCAAAAGACTCAGGTAGGGGCTTCCCTGATGGCGCAGTGGTTGAGAGTCCGCCTGCTGTTGCAGGGGACACGGGTTCGTGCCCCGGTCCGAGAAGATCCCACATGCCGCGGAGCGGCTGGGCCCGTGAGCCATGGCCGCTGAGCCTGCGCGTCCGGAGCCTGTGCTCCGCAACGGGAGAGGCCACAACAGTGAGGGGCCTGCGTACTGCAAAAAAAAAAAAAAAAAAAAAAAGACTCAGGGTCTGGGGCTGTGAGTTTCCTCATGTCATCCCTATTCCTCCAGTTTTAGGAATGGGGAGCTGCCATGGAGACCCCCTTTCAGTCCCTTCCAGAAAAGCCCGTGTGTGCCTGGTGGGTGTTTCTCTTCCTGGAGAGGAGATGGGTGAGGCCCTGGATGAGCTTCCTGAAACCACAGGAAAAGAGGAGGCTGCTGATTCACCAACAGCAGCTTCCTGGAATTGCAGTGTCAGGCTGCAAATGAGCGATATTTTTCCAAGGTGATCCAGAGCTGTTACAACATTCCTGCTCTATCCCCATCAGACCTTCCTGTAAGTCAAACCAGAAAGCTACCCAAACCACGCATTCATGAGCAGTCAAGGACATGAGATTCCAGACACACTGTTTCCAACATGCCTTAATATCCCTCTTGAGACCTGGTCCAATCAACCCCATGCCTCTGGACTTTCTTAGCGGGGCCATGCAGTTGTCTGGCTGGCCCTGGAGTCATGTGGAAGTCCCTGTGTGGTTCCAGGTCATCCAGGAAGTGCAGGACTGGCCTGATTCCCAAAATGGGACTGTCAGCTGAGTAAAGAGCAGGGCCTTGCACCGGCTTTGCCTAGCCTTTCACAAAGATCCATTCTCTGTCTGGTCCTGCCCAGCTCTCCAGCTTGTCGGAATAGAAAGCCGCCATGTCTCATGCTGGATCAGTCTTGGCCTTTCCTCAGAAGTAAGAACTGGTATGGAAGTGCCCCTGCTTGACCCTGGTGTCTGTTCCTCCCATAAGAGAGATACAAAAGAGAATCCAAGTCTCTCTCCTGCTTTTGGAAGGTCCTGGCTCCTGTTTGGGATGAAATCCCTATGGGTGCAGCTGGGGAGGTGCAGAGAGGGGCGAGGAGAAATTCTGGGCTTCTCACATTCTGCCTCTGAGACAGATTGCAGTGGGAAACAAAATAAAGCTCCTTAGTTCCACTGCACTTATCCCTTCCTCGGCAAGTGGAGAGCTAACGAGAGTGGAGGTGTCTGGGGAATAAGACAGATGGAGCCGAGAACTAGGCCCTGCTCTTAGGAGCAGTGACTGAACTCCACACCTCCTCTAGGATGAGCTGGAACCTGATTCTTCCTCCTTCCCTCCCCCTCCCCCTTCCCCTCCCCCCCCTCCTCCCTCCTCCTCGACTGATGCTTATGGAGCCTTTAGATGGGGAAATGCTGACTGAGCTAAAGGTCTCTGCATTTTTTTAAAAATAAATTTATTGACTGATTGATTTTTGGCTGCATTGGGTCTTCGTTGCTTCCCACGGGCTTTTCTCTAGTTGTGGCGAGCAGGGGCTACTCTTTGTTGCTGTGCGAAGGCTTCTCATCGTGGTGGCTTCTCTTGTTGCAGAGCACGGGCTCTAGGTGCGCGGGCTTCAGTAGTTGTGGCTTGAGGGCTCTAGAGCGCAGGCTCAGTAGTTGTGGCGCATGGGCTTGGTTGCTTCGCGGCATGTGGGATCTTCCCAGACCAGGGATCAAACCCGTGTCCCCTGCGTTGGCAGGCGGATTCTCTACCACTGCGCCACTAGGGAAGCCCCTAAAGGTCTCTGCTTTTAAACCTAATTCCTCCGTTATGCTAAATGTAACTATAATTTGTATGGAGAGGTAAGAGTTTAAGTCGTCCTTTTTAAAAATCCTTGTCACAGTCATATAAAGTGGGTACTGTTGCTGCTTAATCAATGAAGGGAGCGAGGTTTGGGAGAGTTTAACAACTGGCCCAGGGAGAATGCAGGGTCAAGTTTCACATCCATGTCTCCTGACTCAAAGTCCATATTCTTCAAGATCCATAGTATAGACTCAGCAGTTACTGTTGGCAGCCCCTTGGAGTCCAGGAGGCAGCTCTGAGCCTCAGAAAGTCAGTCCCTAGAATCACACTTGGGGTCTGTCAAATGATTAAAACGAAAACAGTCTAGTAACATGTTTGATGTGCTTTGTTCAAGGGAGAAACATCCATAGATTGGAGGAGGACAGTGCCCCAAGCGCTCCTCTTGAGGGATTTTGGGCAAGAGGGAGTTCTTTAGTGCGTTGGAAGAGGCAACGCTGAAGCAAGGCATGGTTGGCTAGGAGGTCAGGGACTTCCTTATAAGGCTAATGGATCCTATTTTTCTAGGCTCAGGTGAGCTAGCTACAGCTGAGTTGGAGGATTCTGATTGGTGTAGTTAGGTTTCCTTGACAGGTGTTTCCCATAGGTGCTGGCTGACTTAGGTTTAGTTTTGTGACCTGGGCTGGCCCCCGGGGGCAGCCTCCATTTGGGGGGGGTCCTGATACATGAATTAACCTTATTAGGGCCCTAACATTCTGAGAAGATACAGACCAAGCAGAAAATTCTGCTGTGCCTGTGGCTCTGTCTCCGTGTCGGTCTGCAAGAAGCACATGTGGTTGTGATATTGTGATTTATAATAAGAAATATATATTTGGTCTTGGATCCTATTCCTGGCACAGAGCTCCTAAGACCCTTGGGATTTCCTATGATGAGAGTGATAAAGATGTCTTGTTATATTAATGAAGCAAATTTGGAAAGCACCTAAGGATGGGGTTGGTTGCCAGTAGAGCCATCATGTGATTAGAGGGCTGGAACTTCCAGTCCCACACCTCCCTCGGCACCCCTCCCTCTGCACTGAGAGGAGAGGGGCTGGAGATTAAGTTCAATAACCGAAGGCAATGATGTAATCGACCATGCTTATGTAATAATGCCTCCATAAAAACCCAAAAGGACTGGGTTCAGAGAGCTTCCAGGTTGGTGAACACCCAGAGATTTGGGCAGACTAGTGTGCTCTGAGAAGCATGGAAGCTCCGTGCCCTTTCTCCATACCTTGTCCTAGTACCTCTTCCAGCTGGCTGTTCCTGAGTTACATTCTTTTGTAATAAACCGGTAATCTAGTAAGTAGATGTTTCTCTGAGTTCTGTAAGCTGTGCTAGCAAATTAATTGAACCCCAGGAGGAGGTTATGGGAACCTCCTATAATCTATAAGTGGTTGGTCAGAAGCACAGGTGATAATCTGAGTTGTAGGACTTAACCTGAGGGATCTGCCACTATCTCCAGGTAGGTGTCTGAATTGAGTTGAATTATAAGACACAGCTGGAGTCAGGGACTTGCTGGTTGTGGGGAACTTACCCTTCCCACCCCGCCTCACTGAATTGGTGACCAGAATCTTAGTGGTCCTCACAGGGCTCGCCCCAGTGCTGTAACACAGGACGAACAGAATGAACAGAGCAGCATGTCTTAACCTCTCAGGATAAGTTGCCAAAGCTTTCTTTTTTTCTTTTAAAGAAAACTTTTTTAAATTAATTAATTAATTAATTTTTATTTTTGGCTGTGTTGGGTCTCGTTTCTGTGCGAGGGCTTTCTCTAGTTGTGGCAAGCGGGGGCCACTCTTCATCGCGGTGCGCGGGCCTCTCACTATCGCGGCCTCTCTTGTTGTGGAGCACAGGCTCCAGACGCGCTGGCTCAGTAGCTGTGGCTCATGGGCCTAGTTGCTCCACGGCACGTGGGATCCTCCCAGACTAGGGCTCGAACCCGTGTCCCCTGCATTAGCAGGCAGATTCTCAACCACTGCGCCACCAGGGAAGCCCTTAAAGAAAACTTTTAATTTGAGAAGTATTTGGTAACTTAAAAGGTTATTGTCTATTGATCATTTTCCTATATATCATTGAGATATAATTGACATATGACATTGTATTAGTTGCAGGTGTACAACATAAAGAGTTGACACACGTGTGTATTGTAAAGTGATCACTACAATAAGTTAAGATCTGTCACCTCACATAGTTACAATTTTTCTCTTATGATGAGAATTTTTATAATTTACTCCTAGCAACTTTTTTTTTTTTTTTCGGTATGCAGGCCTCTCACCGTTGTGGCCTCACCCGCTGCGGAGCACAGGCTCCAGATGCGCAGGCTCAGCAGCCATGGCTCACGGGCCTAGCCGCTCCGCGGCACGTGGGATCTTCCCGGACCAGGGCACAAACCTGTGTCCCCTGCATCGGCAGGCGGACTCTCAACCACTGCACCACCAGGGAAGCCCTACTCCTAGCAACTTTTAAATATACAATACACTATGGTTTACTATAGTCACCATACTGCATCCTCAGAATTTATTTATCTTATAACTGGAAGTTTGTACCTTTTCACTCTCTTCACCCATTTCACTGCCACTCCCTCATCTGTTCCCTGTATCTGTGAGTTGTTTTTTTTTTTAAGATTACACATATATTTGAGATCATACAGTATTTGTCTTTCTCTGACTTATTTCACTTTGTATAACACCCTCTAGGTCCATCCATGTTGTTTCATATTGCAGAATTTCCTTCTTTTTATGACTGAATAATATTCCCTCCTCATATGTGTATGCCACATCTCCATTCATCCACCTAATAGTGGACTATTAGGTTAAATTCATGTCTTGGCTATTGTAATAATGCTGCAATGAATTGACATGGAATGTATATATTTTTCAAGTTAGTAACTTTGTTTCTTTTGGATAAATACCCAGAAGTGGAATTGCAGGATCACATACGGTAGTTCTGTTTTTAACTTTTTTAAGGAATCTCCATAATGTTTCCATAGTGGCTGCACCAATTTACATTCCCACCAACAGTGCACAAAGGTTCTCTTTTCTTCACATCCTTGCCAACACTTGTTTCCTCTTGTTTTTATAATAGCCATTCTAATGGATGTGAGGTGATATCTTACTGTGTTGTGTGTTTTTTTACCACTTATTTTAATTGAAGTATAGTTAATTTACAATGTGTTAGTTTCGGCTGTGCAGCAAAGTGATTCACTTACATAATGTATATATAAATGAATATATATACATATTCTTTTTGAGATTCTTTTCCATTATAGGCTATTATAAGATATTGAGTATAGTTCCCTGTGCTATATAGTAGGTCCTTGTTGTTGTACTGTGTATATGTTAATCCCAAACACCTAATTTATCTCCTGCCCTGCCCCGGGCTATCCCCTTTGTTAACCATAAGTTTGTTTTCTATGTCTGTGAGTATTTGTTTTGTAAAGTTCATTTGTATAATTTTTTTAGAGTCCACATATAAGTGATATCGTATGATATTTGTCTTTCTCTGACTTACTTCACTCAATGAGGTAATCTCTAGGCCCATCAATGTTGCTGAATAGCATTATTTCATTCTTTTTTATGGCTGATTAATATTCTATTGTGTGTATGTGTGTGTGTGTGTGTGTATATATATATATATATACACATCACATCTTCTTCATTTATCTGTCAATGGACATTTTGGTTGATTCTACATCTTGGTTATTGTAAATAGTACTGCTATGAACATAGGAGTGCATATATCTTTTTGAATTATAGTTTTGTCCAGATATATATACCCAGGAGTGGGATTGCTGAATCATACGGTAACTCTTATTAATATTTTAAGGAACCTCCATACATTTCTCCATAGTGGCTGCACCAATTTACATTCCTACCAATAGTGTAGGAGTGTTCCCTTTTCTCCACACCCTCTCCAGCATTTGTTATTTGTAGACTTTTAAATGATGGCCATTCTGAATGGTGTGAGGTGATACCTCATTGTAGTTTTGATTTGCATTTCTCAAATAATTAGCCATATTGAGCATCTTTTCATGTGTCTATTGGCCATCTATACGTCTTCTTTGGAGAAATGACTATTTAGGTCTTCTGCCCATTTTTTGATTGAGTTGTTTGGGTTTTTTTGATATTAAACAGTATGAGCTGTATATTTTGGAAATTAATCCATTGTCAGTAGCATCATTTGCAAATATTTTCTGCCATTCTGTAGGTTGTCTTTTTATTTGGTTTATGGTTTCCTTTGCTGTGCAAAAGCTTCTAAGTTTAATTTAATTTTTGTTTTTAATTCCATTACTCTAGGAGACCGATCCAAAAAGATATTGCTGCGATTCATGTCAAAAGAGTGTTCTGCCTATGTTTTGCTCTAGGAGTTTTACAGTATCCGGTCTTATATTTAGGTCTTTAGTACATTTTGAGTTTATATTTGTATATGGTGTTAGAGAATGTTCTAATTTCCTTCTTTTACACGTAGCTGCACCACTTACTGAAGAGACTGTCTTTTCTCCACATCCTTGCCAACATTCTCTTGTCTTTTTGATAATAGCCATTGTAAGGGGTGTGAGGTGTATCTCACTGTGGTTTTGATTTGCATTTCCCTGATTAAGGCTATTGAGCAACTTTTTAATGTACTTGTTGGCCATTTGTATGTATTCTTTGGGAAAAAGTCTATTCAGATCCTCTGCCCATTTTTCAGTTAGACATTTTTCGTGTGCTATGGAGTTGTATGAGTTTTTATATTTTGGATATTAACTTCTTATCAGATATATGATTTGCAAATGTCTTCTCCCATTCTGTCGGTTGCCTTTTCACTTTGTTGATGATTTCCTTTGCTATTCAGAACTTTTAGTTTGATGTAGTCCCACTTGTTTGTTTTCACTTGTATTGCCTTTGTTTTTGGTTGTCAAATAAAAAGAAATTATTGCCAATACTTATGTAAAGGAGCTTGCTCCCTTGGTCTCCGTCTAGGAGTTCTGTGGTTTCAGGTTTTATGTTGAAGTCTTTAATCCATTTTGAATAGGTTTTTGTGTATGGTGAAGATAGGGATCCAGTTTCATTCTTTTGCATGTGGCTGTCCAGGTTCCCAACACCATTTTTTGAAGAGACAGACCTTTTTCCATTGTATGTTCTTGACTCCTTTATAGTAAATTAACTGACCATATATGCACTCTCTATTATGGTCTATTGACCTGTGTGTCTGTTTTTGTGCCAATACTACACTTTAAAAAATATATATATTTATTGGAGTATAATTGCTTTACAATGCTGTGTTAGTTTCTGCTGTACAATAAACAAAGTGAATCAGCTATATGTGTACATATATCCCCATATGTCCTCCCTCTTGAGCCTCCCTCACACCCTCACTATCCCACCCCTCTAGGTCATCGAAAAGCACCAAGCTGATCTCCCTGTGTTATTCAGCAGCTTCCCACTAGCTATCTATTTTACATTTGGTAGTGTATACATGTCAATGCTACTTTCTCACTTCGTCCCAGCTTCCCCATCCCCCACCCCGTGTCCTCAAGTCCGTTCTGTATGTCTGCGTCTTTATTCCTGCCCTGCCACTAGGTTCATCAGTACCATTTTTTAAAATTCCATATATGTGAGTTAGCATACAGTATTTGTTTTTCTCTTTCTGACTTCACTCTGTGTGACAGACTCTGGGTCCATCCACCTCACTACAAATAACTCAATTTCGTTCCTTTTTATGGCTGTGTAAGAATTCCATTGTATATATGTGCCACATCTTCTTTATCCATTCATCTGTCAATGGACATTTAGGTTGTTTTCATGTCCTGGTTATTGTAAATAGTGCTGCAGTGAAAATTGTGGTACATGTATCTTTTTGAATTATGGTTTTCTCAGGGTATATGCCCAGTAGTGGGATTGCTGGGTCATATGGTAGTTCTATTTTTACTTGTTTAAGGAACCTCCATACTGTTCTCCATAGTGGCTGTATCAGTTTACATTCCCACCAACAGTGCAAGAGGGTTCCCTTTTCTCCATACCCTCTCCAACATTTATTGTTTGTAGATTCTTGATGATGAACATTCTGCCTAGTGTGAGGTGATACCTCACTGTAGTTTTGATTTGCATTCCTCTAATGATTAGTGATGTTGAGCATCTTTTCATGCGTTTGTTGGCAATATCTATGTCTTCTTCAGAGAAATGTCTGTTTAGGTCTTCTGCCCATTTTTGGATTGGGTTATTTGTTTTTTTGACATTGAGCTGTATGAGCTGCTTGTATTTTTTGGAGATTAATCCTTTGTCAGTTGCTTCATTTGCAAATATTTTCTCCCATTCTGAGGGTTGTCTTTTCGTCTTGTTTATGGTTTCCTTTGCTATGCAAAAGCTTTTAAGTTTCGTTAGGTCCCATTTGTTTATTTTATTTCCATTACTCTAGGAGGTGGGTCAAAAAAGTTCTTGCTGTGATTTATGTCATAGAGTGTTCTACCTATGTTTTCCTCTAAGAGTGTTATAGTGTCTGGCCTTACATTTAGGTCTTTGATCCATTTTTAGTTTATTTTTGTGTATGGTGTTAGAAAATGTTCTAATTTCATTCTTTTACACGTAGCTGTCTTGTTTTCCCAGCACCACTTATTGAAGAGGTTTTCTTTTCTCCATTGTATATTCTTGCCTCCTTTGTCAAAGATAAGGTGACCATAGGTGTGTGGGTTCATCTCTGGGCTTTCTATCCTGTTCCACTGATCTATATTTCTGTTTTTCTGCCAGTACCATACTATCTTCACTACTGTAGCTTTGTAGTATAGCCTGAAGCCAGGGAGCCTGATTCCTCCAACTCCATTTTTCTTCCTCAAGATTGCTTTGGCTATTCAGGGTCTTTTGTGTTTCCATACAAATTGTAAAATTTTTTGTTCTAGTTCTGTGAAAAATGCCATTGGTAATTTGATAGAGATTGCATTGAATCTGTGGATTGCTTTGGGTAGTATAGTCATTTTCACAATGTTGATTCTTTAATCCAAGAACATCTTATATCTTTCCATCTGTTTGTGTCATCTTTGATTTCTTTCATCAGTGTTCTATAGTTTGTGGAGCACAGGTCTTTTGCTTCCTTAAGTAGATTTATTTCTAGGTATTTTATTCTTCTTGTTGCAATGGTAAATGGGAGTGTTTCCTTAATTTCTCTTTCAGATTTTTCATCATTAGTGTATAGGAATGCAAGAGATTTCTGTGCATTAATTTTGTATCCTGCTACTTTACCAAATTCATTGATTAGCTCTAGTAGTATTCTGGTGGCATCTTTAGGATTGTCTATGTATGGTATCATGTCATCTGCAAACAGTGACAGTTTTACTTCTTCTTTTCCAATTTGGATTCCTTTTATTTCTTTTTCTTCTCTGATTGCTGTAGCTAAAACTATGTTGAATAATAGTGGTGAGAGTGGGCACCCTTGTCTTGTACCTGATCTTAGAGTAACTGCTTTCAGTTTTTCACCATTGAGAATGATGTTGGCTGTGGGTTTGTCATATATGGCTTTTATTATGTTGAGGTAGGTTCCCTCTATGACCACTTTCTGGAGAGTTTTTATCATAAATGGGTGTTGAATTTTGTCAAAAGTTCTTTCTGCATCTATTGACATTATCATATGGTTTTATCCTTTAGTTTGTTAATATGGTGTATCACATTGATTGATTTGCGTATATTGAAGAATCCTTGCATTCCTGGGATAAACCCCAGTTGATCATGTGTATCATCCTTCTAATGTGCTGTTAGATTCTGTTTGCTAGTTTTTGTTGAGGATTTTTGCATCTACATTCATCAGTGATATTGGCCTGTAATTTTCTTTTTTTGTGATACCTTTGTCTGGTTTTGGTATCAGGGTGATGGTGGCCTCATAGAATGAGTTTGGGAGTGTTCCTGCATCTGCTATACTTTGGAAGAGTTTGAGAAGGATAGGTGTCAGCTCTTGTTTAAATGTTTTATAGAATTCGCCTGTGAAGCCATCTGGTCCTGGGCTTTTGTTTGTTGGAAGATTTTTAATCACAGTCTCAATATCAGTGCTTGTGATTGGTCTGCTTATATTTTCTGTTTATTCCTGGTTCAGTCTAGGAAGATTGTGCTTTTCTAAGAATTTGTCCATTTCTTCCAGGTTGTCCATTTTATTGGCATAGAGTTGCGTGTAGTAATCTCTCATGATTCTTTGTATTTCTGCAGTGTCAGGTGTTACTTCTTTTTCATTTCTAATTCTATTGATTTGAGTCTTCTCCCTTTTTTTCTTGATGAGTGTGGCTAGTGGTTTATCAATTTTGTTTATCTTCTCAAAGAACCAGATTTTAGTTTTATTGATCTTTGCTATTTGTTTCTTTTTCATTTTTTTCTGATCTGATCTTTATGATTTCTTTCCTTCTACTAACTTTGGAGTTTTTTTGTTCTTCTTTCTCTAATTGCTTGATGTGTAAGGTTAGGTTGTTTATTTGAGATTTTTCTTGTTTCTTGAGGTAGGATTGTATTGCTGTAAACTTCCCTCTCAGAACTGCTTTTGCTGCATCCCATAAGTTTTGGGTCATCACATTTTCATTGTCATTTGTTTCTAGGTATTTTTTGATTTCCTCTTTGATTTCTTCAGTGATCTCTTTGTTGTTTAGTAGTGTATTGTTTAGCCTCCATGTGTTTGTATTTTTACAGCTTTTTCCCTGTAATTGATACCTAGTCTCATAGCATTGTGTTCGGAAAAGATGCTTGATACCATTTCAAGTTTCTTAAATTTACTGAGGTTTGATTTGTGACCTAAGATACATTCCTGTAGAATGTTCCATGGGCACTTGAGAAGAAAGTGTATTCTGTTGTTTTTGGATGGAATGTCCTATAAATATCAATTAAGTCCATCTTGTTTAATGTGTCATTTAAAGCTTGTGTTTCCTTATTTATTTTCATTTTGGTTGATCTGTCCATTGGTGAAAGTGGGGTGTTAAAGTCCCCTACTATGATTTTGTTACTGACAATTTCCCCTTTTATGGCTGTTAGCATTTGCCTTATATATTGAGGTGCTCCTATGTTGGTTGTATAAATATTTACAATTGTTATATCTTCTTCTTGGATTGATCCCTTGATCATCATGTAGTGTCCTTCTTTGTCTCTTCTAATAGTCATTATTTTGAAGTCTATTTTGTCTGATATGAGAATTTCTACTCCAGCTTTCTTTTGATTTCCATTTGCATGGAATATCTTTTTCCATCCCCTCACTTTCAGTTTGTATGTGTCCCTAGGTCTGAAGTAGGTCTCTTGTAGACAACATATATATGGGTCTTGTTTTTGTATCCATTCAGCCAGTCTATGTCTTTTGGTTGGAGCATTTAATCCATTTACATTTAAGGTAATTATTGATATGTATGTTCCTATCACCATTTTCTTAATTGTTTGCGGTTTGTTTTTGTAGGTCTTTTCCTTTTCGTGTGTTTCCTGCCTAGAGAAGTTCCTTTGGTATTTGTTGTCAAGCTGGTTTGGTGGTGCTGAATTCTCTTAACTTTTGCTTGTCTGTAAAGGTTTTAATTTCTCCATCAAATCTGAATGAGATCCTTGCTGGGTAGAGTAATCTTGGTTGTAGGTTTTTCCTTTTCCTCACTTTAAATATGTCCTGCCACTCCCTTCTGGCTTGCAGAGTTTCTGCTGAAAGATCAGCTCTTATCCTTATGGGGATTCCCTTGTATGTTATTTGGTGCTTTTCCTTTGATGCTTTTAGTATTTTTTCTTTCTTTTTAATTTTTGATAGTTTGATTAATATGTGTCTTGGCATGTTTCTCCTTGGATTTATCCTGTATGGGACTCTCTGCGCTTCCTGGACTTGACTATTTCCCTTCCCATGTTAGGGAAGTTTTCAAGTATAATCTCTTCAAATATTTTCTCAGACCCTTTCTTTTCTTCCTCTTCTTCTGGGACCCCTATACTTCAAATGTTAGTGCGTTTAATGTTGTCCCAGAGGTCTCTGAGACTGTCCTCAATTCTTTTCATTCTTTTTTCTTTATTCTTCTCTGTGGTAGTTATTTCCTCAATTTTATCTTCCAGGTCACTTATGCATTCTCCTACCTCAGTTACTCTGCTATTGATTCCTTCTAGAGAATTTTTACTTTCACTTGTTGTGTTGTTCATCATCGTTTGTTTGCTCTTTAGTTCTTTTAGGTCCTTGTTAAACCTTTCTTGTATTTTCTCCATTCTATTTCCAAAATTTTGGATCATCTTTACTCTGAATTCTTTTTCAGGTACACTGCCTATTTCCTCTTCATTTGTTTGGTCTGGTGGGTTTTTACCTTGCCACTTCATCTGCTGTGTGTTTCTCTGTCTTCTCATTTGCTTAACTTACTGTGTTTGGGGTCTCCATTTCACAGGCTGCAGGTTTGTAGTTCCTGTTGTTTTTGGTGTCTGCCCCCAGTGGGTAAGGTTGGTTCAGTGGCTTGTGTAGGCTTCCTGGTGACAGGGACTGGTGCCTGTGTTCTGGTGGGTGTGGCTGGATCTTGTCTTTCTGATGGGCAGGGCCACACCTAACAATCTGTTTTGGGGTGTCTGTGAACTTAGTATGATTTTAGGCAGCCTCTCTGCTAATGGGTGGGGTTATGTTCCTGTCTTGCTAGTTGTTTGGCATGGGGCATCCAGCACTGGAGCTTGGCCGTTGGGTGGAGTTGGGTCTTAGCGTTTAGATGGAGATCTCTTGGAGAGCTCTCGCCAATTGATATTACGTGGTGCTGGGAGGTCTCTGGTTGTCCAGTGTCCTGAACTTGGCTCTCCCACCTCAGAGGGTCAGGCCTGACATCAGGCCAAAGCACTAAGACCCTCTCAGCCACATGGCTCAGAAGAAAAGGGAGGAAAAAAGAAAGAAGAAAAATAATAAAAAGAAAAAAATACTAAAATAAAATTTTTTATTGTTAAAATTAAAAAAATTTTTTTAATTATTAAAATAAATTGTTTTTTAAGAAAGAAGAGAGCAACCACACCAATAAACAAATCCACCAATGATAACGTACGCTAAAAACTATAATAAGATAAACATTAAAATCAGAAAAAAGTCAGTCACAGAGAGCAAACCCCAAGGCTACAGTTACTCCCAAAATTGAGGCAGTGGGCTGCCTCAATTTTGGGTTGATTCGTTGTCTATTCAGGTATTCCACAGATGCAGGGTACCTCAAGTTGATTGTGGGGATTTAATCCACTGCTCCTGAGGCTGCCTGGAGAAATTTCCCCTTCTCTTTGTTCACACAGCTCCTGGGGTTCAGCTTTGGCTTTGGCCCACCTCTGCGTATAGGTTGTCCTCAGGCTTTTGTTCCAGCCCAGACAGGATGAGGTTAAAGCAGTGGCTGATTATGGGGCTCTGGCTCACTCATGCCGGTGGAGGGAGGGGTAAGGTAGTTATAATTGGAATGCAAGTCAAGCCTGCAGGGGCAGAGGCCGGCGTGACATTGCAACAGCCTGAGGCATGCCGTGTGTTACCCCGGGGAAGTTGTCCCTGAATCACGGGAACCTGACAGTGGCAGGCTGCACAGGCTCCTGGGTCAGGGGAGCGGTGTGGATCGTGACCTGTGCTTGCACACAGGATTCTTGGTGGCTGCAGCAACAGCGTTAGTGTTTCATGCCCATCTCTGGGGTCTGTAGCCGTTGCTTGCACCCGTCTCTGGAGCTCGTTTAGGCGGTGCTCTGCCTTCTGTGGGCAGACAGGGAAGGAATCCCCTCTCTTCGCGCACCCCAAAACAATGTGTCTTGACTCTTAGGCAGTTCCACGCTTTTTCCCAGACTCCTTTCTGGCTAGCTGTGGCACAGTAGCCCCCTTTGGGCTGTGTTCATGCAGCCAACCCCCTGGGATCTGACCCCCTGGGATCTGACCTCTGAAGCCCAAGCATCAGATCCCAGCCAACACCCGCCCCAGCGGGTGAGCAGACTAGCCTCTCGGCTGGTGAGTGCTGGTCAGCACCAATCCTCTGTGCAGGAATCTCTTCGCTTTGCCCTCTGCACCCCTGTTGCTGCGCTCTCCTCCATGGCTCTGAAGCTTCCCGCCCACCCCCTCCAGTCTCTGCCAGTGAAGGGGCTTCCTAGTGTGTGGAAACTTTTCCTCCTTCACAGCTCCCTCCCAGAAGTGCAGGTCCCGTCCTTATTCTTTAGTCTGTTTTTTTTTCCTTTTTCTTTTGCCCTGCCCAGGTACGTGGGGAGTTTCTTGCCTTTTGGGAAGTCTGAAGTCTTCTGCCAGTGTTCAGTAGGTGTTCTGTAGGAGTTGTTCCACATGTAGATGTATTTCTGATGTATTTGTGGGGAGGAAGGTGATCTCCACTTTTTACTCCTCTGCCATCTTGAAGGTCCCCCCTCTATTCTGTTGCTTTTGAATGGAATGTTCTGTATATGTCTGTTAATTCCATCTGATCTAACATGTTACTTAAGGCCAGTGTTTCCATATTGATTCTCTGTCTGGATGAATTATCCATTGATGAAAGTGGGATATAGAAGTCCCCTACTACTATTGTATTGCTGTCTATTTCTTCCTTTAGGTCTGTTAATATTTGCTTTAGATGCTCCTATTTGGGTGCATAAATCTTTACAAATGTTATAATCTCTTGTTGGATTAACCCCTTTATCATTATATAATGATCTTATTTACCTCTTATTACAGTCTTTGTCTTAAAGTCTATTTTGTTTATGTAAGTGTAGTTACCCCAGTTTTCTTTTGGTTTCCATTTGCATGGAATATCTTTTTCCACCCCATCACTTTCTGTCTGTGTGTGTCCTTCAAAGTGAGTCTCTTATAAACAGCATATAGTTGGGACTTTTTTTTTTTTAACATTATTAATCCATTAAGCCACTCTCTGTTTTGATTGGTGAATGTAATACATTTACATTTAAAGTAATTATTAATGGGCCTGGACTTATTGCCATTTTGTTGATTATTTTCTGGCTATTTTGTATTTCCTTTGTTCCTTTTTTTCTCTTGCTCTCTTCCTTTGTGATTTGATGATTTTCTGTAGTGATATGCTTATATTCTTTTATCTTTCATGTATCTACTGTAGGTTTTTGCTTGTGGTAACCATGGAGCTCATATAAAATATCTTATATTTGTAACTGTCTATTTTATATTGATAAGTTCAAGTGCATTCTAAATCTCTACATTTTTACTCTCCCTCTCTATCCATTTTATGTTTTTGACATCACAATTTATTTTTATCTTGTGTATTCCTTAACACATTATTGTATAGTTGTTTTTGCTTGTTTTGTCTTTTAACTTTCATACTAGATTTACAAATGATTAACCCACCAACATTACAACATTAGGGTATTCTGAATTTAACTATATGTTTACATTTACCAGCAAGATTTATACTTTCATATGTTTTCCTGCTACTAATTAATACACTTGGTTAGCTTAAAGAAGTCCGTTTAACATCTCTGTAAGACTGGTGTATTGGTGATGAAACCCTTCAGCTTTTGCTCATCTGGGGAATTCTTTATCGCTCCTTCAATTCTGATAGACAATTTTGCTGGGTAGAGTATTCTTAGTTAGTAGCTTCCCCCCTCCCCCAGCACTTTGCAGGCCAGAAGAGAGTGGCTTCATATATTCAAAGTTTCTACTGAAAAATCTCCTCATAGTCTTATGGGGGTTCCCTTGTACATAAGTTGTTCTCTCCTTGTCTCTAACTTTTGGCAATTTATTGTGTATCTTGGTGCAGATCTCTTTGGGTTCATCTTATTTGGAACTCTCTGGGCTTTCTGGATACAGATGTCTGTTTCCTTCCCCAAGTTTCCTTCTGTTTTAGCCATTATTTCTTCAAATAAGTTTCCTGACACTTTCTCTCTCTCTTTTCCTTCCGGGATCTCTATAATGTGCCTACTGGTTCACTTGATATATGCAATCAGTCCCTTAAGCTTTCTTCACACTTTCTTTCTTTCTTTCTTTCTTTTTAACTCCTCTGATTGGGTGAGTTCCACTGCCATGTCTTTGGATACACTGATGCTTTTTTTTCTTTCATACAGTCTGCTATTGAACAGTTCTATTGAATTTTTTAGTTCAGTTATTTTATTCTTCAGCTCTGTAATTTTTGTTTGGTACTTTCTTATATTTTCCGTCTCTTTGTTGAAGTTCTCACTTTGTTCATGCATTGTTCTCCTGACCTTGGTGTGCATATTTATGACCATTATTTGGAACTCTTTAAAATTTTTTAATTTTATATTGGACTATAGTTGATTTACAATATTGTGTTAGTTTCAGGTGTACAGCAAAGTGATTCAGTTATACATTTACATATATCTATTTTTGTTCAAATTCTTTTCACATTTAGGTTATTACAGAATATTGAGCAGAGTTCCCTGTGCTATGCAGTGGGTCCTTGTTGGTTACCTATTTTAAATATAGTAATGTGTATATATCAATCCCAAACTCCCAACTTACCCCTTCCCCCCACCTTTCCTGTTTGGTAAGTCTGTTTGTTTTCTAAGTCTGTGAGTCTGTTTGTTTTCTAAGTCTGTGAGTCTGTTTCTGTTTTGTAAATAAGTTCATTTGTATCCTTTTTTTTTTTAGATTCCACATATAAGCAATATCATATGATATTTGTCTCTCTGTGTCTGACTTACTTCACTTAGCACGATAATCTCCAGGTCCATTCATGGTGCTGCAAATGGCATTATTTCATTCTTTTTTATGGCTGAATGATATTCTATTGTATATATGTACCACATCTTCTTTATCCCTTTGTTGATGGACATTAAGGTTGCTTTCATGTCTTGGCAATTGTAAACAGTGCTGCAATGAACATTGGGGTACATGTATCCTTTTGAACCATGGTTTTCTCTGGATATATGCCCAGGACTGGGATTGTTGGATCATATGATAGCTCTATTTTTAATATTTTAAGGAACCTCCATACTGTTCTCTACAGTGGCTATACCAGTTTACATTCCCACCAACAGCGTAGGAGGGTTCCCTTTTCTCCACACCCTCTCCAGCATTTATTATTTGTTTGTAGACTTTCTGATGCTGTCCATTCTGACTGGTGTGAACTGATACCTCATTATAGTTTTGATTTGCATTTCTCTAATAATTAGCAGTGTTCAGCATATTTTCACATGTGTCTTGGCCATCTGTATGTCTTCTTTGGAGAAATGTTTATTTAGGTCCTCTACCCATCTTTTGATTTGTTTGTTTGTTTTTTTTAAGTATTGAGCTCATGTGCTGTTTGTAAATTTTGGATATTAATCCTTTGTCGATCACATCGTTTACAAATACTTTCTTCCATTCTGTGGGTTGTCTTTTCATTTTATTTATGGTTTCCTTTGCTCTGAAAAAGCTTTTGAGTTTAATTAGTTCCCATTTGTTTCTTTTTGTTTTTATTTCCATTACTGTAGGAGATGGCTTGAAAAAGATATTGCTGCAATTTATGTTAGAGTGTTCTGCCTATGTTTTCCTGTAAGAGATATATAGTATCCAGTCTTATATTTAGGTCTTTAATCCATTTTGAGTTTATTTTTGTGTATGGTGTGAGAGAATGTTCTAATTTCACTCTTTTACAGTAGCTGTCCAGTTTTCCCAGCACCAGTCATCAAAGAGACTGTCTTTTTTCCATTGTATAGTCTTGACTCCTTTGTCATAGGTTAACTGACCACAGGTGTGTGGGTTTATCTCTGGGATTTCTAGCCTGTTCCATTGATCTATATTTCTGGTTCTGTGCCAGTACAATACTGTTTTGATTACTGTAGCTTTGTAGTATAGTCTGAAGTCAGGGAGTCTGATTCCACCAGCTCTGTTTTTCTTTCTCAGGATTGCTTTGGCTATTCAGGGTCTTCTGTATCTCCATACAAATTAAAAAAAATTTTTTGTTCTAGTTCTATGAAAATTGCAGTTGGCAATTTGATAGGGATTGCATTGAATCTGTAGATTGTCTTGGGTAGGATAGTCATTTTGACAGTGTTAATTATTCCAATCCAAGAACATGGTATATCTTTCCATCTGTGTCATCTTCAATTTCTTTCACCAGTGTTTTATAGTTTTTGGAGTACAGGTCTTTTGCCTCCTTAGATAGGTTTATCTCAGGGTATTTTATTCTTTTTGTTTCAGTGGTGAATGGGATTGTTTCCTTAATTTCTCTTTCTGATCTTTTGTTGTTAGTGTATAGAAATGCAAGAGATTTCTGTGTATTAATTATGTATCCTGCAACTTTGCCAAATTCATTGATGAGCTCTATTAGTTCTCTAGTAGCATCTTTAGGATTTTTTATGTATAGTATCATGCCATCTGCAAGCAGTGACAGTTTTATTTCTTTTTCTTCTCTGATTGCTGTGGCTAGGACTTCCAAAACTATGTTGAATGAAAGTGTCGAGAGTGGACATCCTTGTCTTCTTCCTGATCTTAGAGGAAATGCTTTCAGCTTTTCACCATTGAGTATGATGTTGGCTATAGATTTGTCATATATGGCCTTTATTATGTTGAAGTATGTTCCCTCTGTTCCCACTTTCTGGAGCATTTTCATCATAAATAGGTGTTGAATTTTGTCAAAAGCTTTTTCTGCATCTACTGAGATGATCTACTGAGATGATGGTTTTTATTCTTCAGTTTGTTAATGTGGTGTATCACACTGATTGATTTGCATATACTGAAAAATCCTTGCATCCCTGGGATAAATCCCACTTGATCGTTGTGTATGACTCTTTTAATGCATTGTTGGATTCAGTTTGCTAGTATTTTGTTGAGAATTTTTGCATCTGTGTTCATCAGTGATATTGGCCTGTAATTTTCTTTTTTTGTAGTATCTTTGTCTGGTTTTGGTATCAGGGTGTTGGTGGCCTCACAGAATGAGGTTAGCAGTGTTTCTTTCTCTGCAATTTTTTGGAAGAGTTTCAGAAGGATAGGTGGTAACTCATCTCTAAATGTTTGATAGAATTCACCTGTGAAGCCATCTTGTCCTGAACTTTTGTTTGGGAGTTTTTTAATCAGTTTCAATTTCAGTACTTGTGATTCGTCTATTCATATTTTCTATTTCTTCCTGGTTTAGTTTTTGGAGATTTTATCTAAGAACTTGTCCATTTCTTCTAGGTTCCCATTTTATTGGAATATAGTTTCTAGTAACAGTCTCTTATGATTCTTTGTATTTCTGTGGTGTCTGTTGTAACTTCTCCTCTTTCATTTTTAATTTTATTGATTTGAGCCCTCTCCCTTTTTTTGTTAATGAGTCTGGCTTAAGGCTTATCAATTTTGTTTATCTTTTCAAAGAATCACCTTTTAGTTTCATTGACCTTTTTTATTGTTTTATTCATCCCTGTTGCATTTATTTCTGCTCTGATCGTTACGATTTCTTTCCTTCTACTAACTTTGGGTTTTGTTTGTTCTTCTTTCTCTAGTTGCTTTACATGTAAGGTTAGCTTGTTTGAGATTTTTCTTGTTTCCTGAGGTAAGGTTCTATTGCTATAAACTTCCCCGTTAGAACTGCCTTTGCTGCATCCCATAGGTTTTGGATTGTTGTGCTTTTGTTTTCATTTGTGTCTAGGTATTTTTTTATTTCCTCTTTGATTCCTTCAGTGACCCATTGGTTGTTCAGTAGCATATTGTTTAGCCTCCACGTGTTTGTGTTTTTTATAGTTTTTTCTTGTAGTTGATTTCTAATCTCATAGCATTGTGGTCGGAAGAGATGCCTGATATGATTTCAACTTTCTTAAATTTACCAAGGCTTGTTTTGTGGCCCAGCGTGTGATCAATCCTGGGGAATGTTCCATGTGTACTTGAGAAGAAAGTGTATTCTGCTGCTTTTGGATGAAATTGCTCTATAAACACAAATTACATCCACCTGATCTAATGTGTCATTTAAGGCCTGTGTTTCCCTATTGATTTTTTGTCTGGATGATCTGTCCATTGATGCAAGTGGGGTGTTAAAATCCCCCAGTATTATTGTGTTACTGTCAATCTCTCCTTTCATGGATTTTAGCATTTGCCTTATTTATTGAGGTGCTCCTATGTTGAGTGCATATATATTTAAAATTGTTATATCTTCATCTTGGAGTTGTCCCTTGATCATTATGTACTGTCCTTCTTTGTCTCTTAACAGTCTTTATTTTAAAGTCAATTTTGTCTGATACAAGTATTGCTACTCCAGCTTTCTTTTGATTTCCATTTGCATGGAATATCTTTTTCCTCCCCTCACTTTCATTCTGTATGTGTCCTTAGATCTGAAGTGCATCCCTTGTAGACCGCATATATATGGGTCTTGTTTTCATATCCATTCAGCCAGTCTATGTCTTTTGGTTGGAGCATTTAATCCATTTACTTTTAAGGTAATTATTGATTTGTATGTTCTTATTGCCATTTTGTTAATTGTTTTGGATTTTTTTCTTGTAAGTCTAGTCCCTTCCTCTTTTGTTCTCTTCTCTTGTGATTTGATGACTAGCTTTACTCTTGTGTTTGGATTCTTTATTCCTTTTTTGTGTGTGTGTCTATTGAAGATTTTTGGTTTGCAGTTACCATGAGGTTTTGATATAGTAATCTATATATAAACAAGATTGTTTTAAGTTGATGGTCTTTTCATTTGAAATACATTTCCAATATCCTTCATTTGTGCTCTCCTTACGATTGCTAGTTTTGATATCATATTTGTGTGTGGATGATTTACTACCTTTACTGTATATTTGCCTTTACTGGTGATTTCTTCCATTTGTAATTTTCTTGTTTCTAGTTGTGGCCTTTTCTGCCTAGAGAAGTTCCTTTAGCATCTGTTGTAAAGTTGGTCTGGTGGTGCTGAATTCTCTTAGCTTTTGCTTATCTGTAAAGCTTTTGATTTCTCTGTCACATCTGAATGAGAGTCTTGCCAGGTAGAGTATTCTTGGTTGTAGGTTTTTCCCTTTCATCACTTTAAATATATCATGCCACTCCTTCTGGCCTGTAGAGTTTCTGCTGAAAAAATCAGCTGATAAACTTTTGGGAATTTCCTTGTATGTGATTTCTTGCTTATCCCATGTTGCTTTTAATATTTTCTCTTTGTCTTCAATATTTTCAATTTGATTACTGTGTGTCTCAGCATGTTCCTCCTTGGGTTTATCCTGCCTGGGACTCTGCACTTCCTGGACTTGGGTCACTGCTTCCTTTCTCATATTAGGGAAGTTTTCAGCTATTATCTCTTCAAATATTTTCTCAGGTCCTTTCTCTCTCTTCTCCTTCTGGGATGCCTATAATGCAGATGTTGTTGCATTTAATGTTGTCCCAGAGGTCTCTTAGACTGTCCTTATTTCTTTTCATTCTTTTTTCTTTATTCTGTTCCAATGCAGTGATTCCCACCATGAAATTTTTAGTTCAGTTATTGTATTCTTCAGTTCTGTAAATTCTGTTTGGTACTTTCTTATATTTTCTTATACTTTCTCTTTGTTGAAATTCTCACTTTGTTCATACATTGTTCTCCTGACCTTAATGTGCATCTTTATTACCATTATTTTTAACTCCTTATCAGGTAAATCATTTATCTCCATTTCATTAAGGTCTTTTTCTGGGTTTTTATCTTGTTCTTTTGTTTTGAGCATATTCCTGTGTTTTTCATTTCTCTTGATTCTCCATGTTGGTTTCTGTGCATTAGATAAAAGAGCTAGCTCTCAGTCTGGAAGTGGCCTTGTGTAGGAGATGAAACTTACTGTTCAACCCTGCCCTAGCTCTTGGTTTTCTCTCAAACATTTGTGATTGTCCAAGCAGCCATCTTTAATCTTGGTGACCCCCAGTCGGTGAGGGGTGTGCCAAGACCTGTCAGTGTCACAAATGGGGGATCTCAGTCAACCCCAGATGTAGGCTGATAGGAAACCAAACCCACAGGAAGCAGTATTTAAAATATGCAAATATGCCTCTTTCAGGGGGAACACTGGATATGGGCATTTCTGTCTGTTCCCTTTGTACTGAGCCCTGGGGGATAGCCAGTTAAGAACTGTTTATTTTTGGCTACCATCCCATTGAACTTCTTAACACAAGCCCCACTGGCCACCAGACTCTCAGGGATGTATCATTTGGGTGACAGCCACAAAACCCAGGGTACCAGATGTATGCACAAGCTTCGTTATCAGAGACACTGGTTACCTGGGGTGGGACAGAGGGAGACTGCAAAGATGACACCCACTGGCCTCCCTGGTCACTGGAGAGGATAGCAGTTAGCCCCTAGAGATGTGTTAAGTTAGAAGCCCGACCTTCAGGCTGCAGCTTTTAAGATACGTAGATAGGCCTCTTTCATGGGAAGACTGGGCATTTCAGTCTGTTGCCTCTGTGCTGTGCCTTGGGTGGATAGCTAGTTAAGAACTGTTTTTCCATCTGTTACAGTGCTGTTGAACCCACAAATATAAGCTCTGCTGGCCACCGGAGTCAGGTTATCAAGGGTTTCATCCCCTTGGTGGCAGCTGGTAATGCTAGGGTGCCAGATGTAGGCACAAGCTCCTTTCTGTGAGATACCTGTGACCTGGAGTGAGACACAAGCAGAGTGTGAAAATGGCATCGGCCAGCCACCCCAGTCTCTGGAGATGACTGTATTTGACCCCTAGATGCCTTAGAAGCCTACCCCTCAGGCCATAGCTTTTAAGGTAAGCAAATAGGTCTCTTCCCCAGAAAACCTGGGCATTTAGTTCTGCTGTCTGGGGTCATAGTCATGATGAATCCATGGGAATAAGTTAAGAACTGTTTCTTAGTTTGTTATAGCCTTGTGGGTCTCATGGACGCAAGCCCAATTGCCTTTCAGAGCTAGATATTTTGGGGGCTCATCTCTCAGGTGGAAGTCTTAAAAGTTGTTACGTCAGATATGAAGACTAAACACTTCACTCCTCAGAGAGAAGTTGAGCGTTGTGAGTTCCCTCCTGTTGTGTGTTACTGAGCTGGGGGTGGGGTTTATGGTGAGATTGTCTCAGCCTCTCCTATCTGTTTTGATGTGGGTTTTTCTTTCTCATTTGCCCAATGTGTACAAGTTACTCGGCTAGTGTCTGGATTTCTTTCAGAGGAAGTTGTTCCATATGTAGCTATAGATTTGGTGTATCTGTAGGAGGAGGGGAGTTCAGGAGCCTCTTATGGTGCCATTTTGAACCAAAACTGCAAAAACTTTCTTAACCTTCTCCCTCCCACACCTTATTTTCTCAAATCTTAATCTAAGACTTCATTTCTGTTTTTCAAACAGTTGAGTGTCTTGACTCTAAGAAAAACCATTTCTTAATGCCTCTGGTTTTCCCCACTGAACTCTTTGCCCCTGAAAGGTCCAGTAGCTGGGAATGCAGACTGGGACCAATACTGCTGGTTACCTGATACACAGCCTCCTTTATCCCTTTCACACTCCTAGAACCCCGATTGTGTCCTCCATCCTTGCCCTCCAGGACGAAATGAATCCCTCTCCAGGCCCAGTGGGCTAAGTCATAATTTGTCCAAGACTTAGCCTCTAAGCCACTGGTTTTATATTCTAAATGCACATTGAAACCATGTGGGGAGCTTTAAAAATCCCACCAATCCCACCTGGGACTCCTGGGCACACTCAGGAGCTGTAGTTCGGCTTCTATTACCCTTGTCAAGTATTGGTTTTAGGTATAATCATGTGTGATGGTAAACTGGCTGATGGGATATGAGGATGTAAGGCTGGGACACTTCTGGGACTGTTTTACACTTTAAAAAAAAGAAGTCATGATTCAGAGGTGTCTTTTTCTGTCTCTGGAGGTTGTTGTCTGTATGTGCCCCGAGGTGAAGGAGCGTTGTTTAGTTTAGTAAGGGATATGTGGACATTATCACATTTGATCCTCATACTACCCAATGAGGTACATAATAGCTTGATTTTCATTATATACCCATTTTAGACAAGGAAAGTAAGGTTCACAGAAATTTTAGTACTTTCTCCCTAGTGACAACAAGTAGAGCAGAGCCAGAATGAACCAGATCATCCTGGTTCTGAAGACCCTAATTTTCTTGTTATTTCTTACCAGGGGGTGTGCTGGTAAGTGGTCAAAATAGTGCTGCAAAACAAAACAGAACGCTGATTTGTACCACTTACCAGTTTTCGTGGTGTAAATATTCCCACCAGGCCCAATTTTAAGCTGACATTGTGAGCTCACTCAACACTGACTTGGGAAGAGATGTGTTTGATTGGTTCCCGTGAGCCAGTACGAGCCAGCTCCAGCAGAGCACAAGAAGATGGGACAAGTGCTCAAAGGCAGCCTTTTTTTTTTTTTAATTGGGGTATCGTTGTTTTACAATGTTGTGTTAGTTTCTACTGTACAGCAAAATGAAGTAGAGTTCCCTGTACTATACCGCAGGTTCTCATTAGTTATCTGTTTTATACACATTAGTGTATATATGTTAATCCCAATCTCCCAATTCATCCCACCTCCCCTTTACCCCCTTGGTATCCATACGTTTGTTCTCTACATCTGGGTCTCTATTTCTGCCTTGCAAACTGGTTCATCTGTACCATTTTTTCTAGATTCCATAAATATGTGTTAATATATATTTGTTTTTCTCTTTCTGACATACTTCACTCTGTATGACAGTCTCTAGGTCCATCCACGTCCATACAAGTAACCCAATTTCATTCCTCTTTATGGCTGAGTAATATTCCATTGTATATATGTACTACACCTTCTTTATCCATTAGTCTGTCGATGGACATTTAGGTTGTTTCCATGACCTGGCTATTGTAAATGGTGCTGCAATGAACATTGCGGGGCATGTGTCTTTTTGAATTATGGTTTTCTCAGGGTATATGCCCAGTAGTGGGATTGCTGGGTCATATGGTAATTCTATTTTTATTTTTTTAAGGAACCTCCATACTGTTCTGCATAATGGCTGTATCAATTTACATTCCCCCCAAGAGTGCAAGAGGGTTCCCTATTCTCCACATCCTCTCCAGCATTTATTGTCTGTAGATTTTCTGATGATGCCCATCCTAACCGGTGTGAGGTAATACCTCATTGTAGTTTTGATTTGCATTTCTCTAATAATTAGTGATGTTGAACAGTTTTTCATGTGCCTCTTGGCCATCTGTATGTCTTCTTTGGAGAGATGTCTATTTAGGTCTTCCATCCATTTTTGATTGGGCTGTTTGTTATTTTGATATTGAGCTGCATGAGCTGCTTGTAAATTTTGTGGATTAATCATTTGTCCATTGATTCGTTTGCAAATATTTTCTCCCATTCTGAGGGTTGTCTTTTCATCTCGTTTATGGTTTCCTTTGCTGTGTAAAAGTTTTAAGTTTAATTGGGTCCCATATGTTTATTTTTGTTTTTATTTCCATTACTCTAGTAGGTGGGTCAAAAGAGATCTTGCTGTGATTTATGTCCAAGAGTGTTCTTCCTATGTTTTCCTCTAAGTGTTTTATAGTGTCCAGTCTTACATTTAGGTCTTTAATCCATTTTGAGCTTATTTTTGTGTATGGTGTGCAAGTGTTCTAATTTCATTCTTTTACACGTAGCTGTCCAGTTTTCCCAGCACCATTTATTGAAGAGACTGTCTTTTCTCCATTGTATATCCTTGCCTCCTTTGTCATAGATTAGTTGACCATAGGTGCATGGGTTTATCTCTGGGCTTTCTATCTTGTTCCATTGATCTATATTTCTGTTTTTATGCCAGTACCATATTGTCTTGATTACTGTAGATTTGTAGTATAGTCTGAAGTCAGGGAGTCCGATTCGTCCAGCTCCGTTTTTTTTTCTCAAAATTGCTTTGGCTATTTGGAGTCTTTTGTGTCTCCATACAAATTTTAAGGTTTTTTTTCTAGTTCTGTAAAAAATGCCATTAGTAGTTTGATAGGGATTGCGTTGAATCTGTAGATTGTTTTGGGTAGTATAGTCATTTTCACAATATTGATTCTTCCAATCCAAGAACATGGTATATCTCTCCATCTGTTTGTGTCATCTTTGATTTCTTTCATCAGTGTCTTATAGTTTTCTGAGCCCAGGTATTTTACCTCCTTAGGTAGGTCTATTCCTAGGTATTTTATTCTTTTTGTTGCAATGGTGAATGGGAGTGTTTCCTTAATTTCTCTTTCTGATGTTTCCTTGTTAGTGTATAGGAATGCAAGAGATTTCTGTTGCAGGTTGTATCCTGCAACCTTACCAAATTCATTGATTAGCTCTATAGTTTTCTGGTGGCATCTTTAGGATTTTCTATGTATAGTATCATGTCATCTGCAAACAGTGACAGTTTTACTTCTTCTTTTACAGTTTGGATTCCTTTTATTTCTTTTTCTTCTCTGATTGCTGTGGCTAGGACTTCCAAAACTATGTTGTATAATAGTGGTGAGAGTGGACAGCTTGTCTTGTTCCTGATCTTAGAGGAAACGCTTTCAGTTTTTCACCATTGAGAATGGTGTTTGCTGTGGGTTTGTCATATACGGCCTATATTATGTTGAGGTAGGTTCCCTCTATGCCCACTTTCTGGAGAGTTTTCACCATAAATAGATGTTGAATTTTGTCAAAAGCTTTTTCTGCATCCATTGAGATGATCATATGGTTTTAATTCTTCAATTTGTTAATACAGTGTATCGCATTGATTGATTTGTGTATATTGAAGAATCCTTGCATCCCTGGGGTAATTCCCACTTGATTATGGTGTATGATCCTTTTAATGTGTTGTTGGATTCTGTTTGCTAGTATTTTGTTGAGGATTTTTGCATCTATATTCATCAGTGATACTGGTCTGTAATTTTCTTTTTTTTGCAGTATGGTTGTCTGGTTTTGGTATCAGGGTGATGGTGGCTTCATAGAGTGAGTTTGGGAATGTTCCTTCCTCTGAAATTTTTTGGAAGAGTTTGAGGAGGATGGGTGTTAGGTCTTCTGTAAATGTTTGATAGAATTCACCTGTGAAGCCATCTGGTCCTGGACTTTTGTTTGTTGGAAGATTTTTAATCACAGTTTCAATTTCATTACTTGTGATTGGTCTGTTCATATTTCCTGTTTCTTCCTGGTTCAGTCTTGGAAGGTTATACCTTTCTAAGAATTTGTCCATTTCTTCCAGGTTGTCCATTTTATTGGCATATAGTTGCTTGTAGCATTCTCTTATGATTCTTTGTATTTCTGTGGTGTCCATTGTAACTTCTTTTTCATTTCTAATTTTATTGGTTTGAGTCCTTTCCCTCCTTGATGAGTCTGGCTAAAGGTTTATCAGTTTTGTTTATCTTCTCAAAAAACCAGATTTTAGTTTTATTCATCTTTGCTATTGTTTTGTTTCTATTTCATTTATTTCTGCTCTGATCTTTATGATTTCTTTCCTTCTACTAACTTTGGGTTTTCTTTGTTCTTCTTTCTCTAGTTCCTTTAGGTGTAAGGTTAGATTGTTTATTTGAGATTTTTCTTGTTTCTTGAGGTATGATTGTATTGCTATAAACTTTCCTCTTAGAACTGTTTTTGCTGTGTCCCATAGGTTTTGGGTCATTGTGTTTTCATTGTCATTTGTCCTGATATTTTTTGATTTCCTCTTTGATTTCTTTAGTGATCTCTTGGTTGTTTAGCCTCCATGTGTTTGTGTTTTTTACAGTTTTATTTTCCTGTAATTGATATCTAGTCTCATAGCATTGTGGTCGGAAAAGATGCTTGATACTATTTCAATTTTCTTAAATTTACTGAGGCTTGATTTGTGACCCAAGATGTGATCTATCCTGGAGAATGTTCTGTGTGCACTTGTCAAACCCAGCCTTTGGTGGTAAGATCCATATTTCTCCCTAGCCTTACTCTCAACACATATATCTCCAGAGCAGATCTCTGTGCTGGAGTTCTGCCTGGTTAGGGAGGATATTTAGCTCTTCTTCCTAGAAAGCAGATAAGCATGATGAGGGACAAATCAATAGGGGTGAATTCAGAGGTTTCCTAATGCCCCTAGGATGCTAATGATGCAGACAGTAGTCCGAGAGGACTACTTATCACTCTGCATGATGGTGAGTCAAGAGAGCCTTTATCATTTGCTTTACCTCTTTGTCATCTGAGCTGCTGTGCAGTTTGTACACACTTCCTGAGCCCGTCAGCAATGCTGAGCACAGGTGCAGGACTGTGTGGTATAGTGAAAGCAGCAGGGGCCAGGGCATGTGGCCAGTGGAGACATTATGGTGAGCCAGCCCCAGGCCTCCCCCGGTGCGCCCAGAGAAGCAGCACAGTTACAGTGTGCTCACTAAGCCCATTCAGTGTGTGTCATGATGGTCTCCCAGGGTTGAAAGGAACCTCTCTGAGATGGTCCATTCTGACCTCCTGTCCACCATCTCACCAAAGATTGTAGAGTCCTTGAAGATGTCCAGTGATGGTGAACTCTTTCTTTCCCAAGGAAGCTGATTACACGTTTGAGTACCTTCGTGAAACAAAGTTCACTTTTATGCTAAAACAAATTCTTTAACCCTTGTTGCAGCCTGACATGATCCTAGTTTTAACCCTGGGGGCTCTAAATTACCAGACTCTCTCCATATAGCAAGCATTAGGATGGACGAGGTTATGCCACAGTGACAAACAACCACCACAATCTTAGCAGTGATGAAAATATGAGTAATTATTGCTGATCTTGTAAAATGTCCATCAAGGGTTGGTCGAGGGCTTGGCTGGAGGGGAAAGAGAGTCCGTCCCAGCACTGAATGTTCAAGGTTACACACATTATACATCATTCTGCTCTTAACTTGTTGGCTAAAACTCTTCATGTGGTCTCACCTGTCCACAACGGGGCCAAAATGGGGCTCTTACTCAATGTCCAGGAGGCAGAGAGCTGGAAACACTTGAAGAGCAGCCTTAATGATCACCACAGTAGTTGTTGTATACTTGAAGGTAGTTACCATGTCATCCCTCATTTTCTTCTTGGGCTCACGCCCAGTTTACCCTCTCATTGCTGTGTTACACACTTTTTCTCCCTTCATCACCCAGTTCACTCTTCTCTGAATATGATCGAGCTTTGTATCTCTGTACTGGTGTCTGCAACTGAGTGCAGTTTTCCGGGCATAGTCTAATCATGGCCAGCTCAGTGGGGCTCATCATCCCCCTCATCTGACAGTGGGAACTCTGGGGCCTCGGTTGCATTTTTATTTTTTTGGGTAGCCACAGCACCCTGTGGTTGTCTATTCACTGGACCATAAGCTCCAGTGGGGAGTGTGGGGACTGTGACTGTCTTGCTTGTCATAGTGTCCCATAACTTAGCAAAAGTTAAATCCTAATAAACATTCATTGGATGAATACATACATTGAATTTATTCTCTTTGCCTCTGCCTACTTTTTTGCCCCTGCTGTCATCTCCATCTTGCCCTGATATAATCAGCTTTTTCAGACCCAAGTACAAGTTTCATTTATTTCTTAAATTTGTTCCAGGTAGAGCTGAGAAAGTGTATTATCTTTGTAGTCAAAAAGTGGGTGTTTGACCCCCAGCTCTGATGGTGTCATTCAAGAGCACATATTTCTGAAGCACCTATAATGGCTCAGGTGCCACAGGACCACAAGCCTGCCTTACCATTGAGTGGGTTCATTTGGGTAAACACTATCACATCTCTAGATTAGAGTGCAGGAATCTTTGGGTGTGTTTTTATTTTTGTGTTTTCGCTTTAGTGTTTTCCAGCCACAAAAGCATGCCAGGCATATAGTCCGTGCTTAATACATATTAGCTTCATGAGTGAATGGATCTCTAAGCTTCATTTTGCTTTTATGTATCAGAATCTCCTGGGAGGGCATGTGTAGTTTGAAAACAAAGTGGTACTTTGTCTCATTATCAGATTGTTGTGGTTGGTCATGATGTTTGAAATCTAAAATAAGACTCACGGAAGATGTGAAATTTGTCTGTTACTGTCCAGGAAGCAACGGTTACCCAAGGTTGCAGAACACTGTTTCAGATTGATACTAATCTATTAATCACCATACTTTGGGTACCATTGTTCATTGAATCCTGCTGGGCCACATGGAAGTAAGACTTTGTCATGTATGTTGTTGAAGCTCAGCTATGTGAAACTGATCTTACAAACCTGATCCACCAGTCTAGTAAACATCAAAGAAGAAAACAAGATTAGACTTTCAAGAGTTGTTTTTTATGAGCCGCTGTAAGGATCAATAACCCTTCCGGTGCTCATGCATTACTGCTTAAATAATTCTGCAATTTTGCCTGTACTTACCTAAATAATTGATATCATCTCTTCATACACCTTGGCCTACGATTCATTTTCTCAATAACTATTGTATCCTTGAAAATCATTTTCTTTGAGAAAATGGAAAGGGAGCTGAGTTGAGGAATACTGCTTTCTCTTTCATTCTTAAGTGCTTGATTACCAGTTGCTAAAAGGGGGCTTATCCTTCTTGTGATCTTGGGCTGATCATGATTTTAGAGAGCCTTTTTCCTTTCCATGTATGGACAATCATGAGAAATATGAAGGCCAACCACGTATAACATGTAGATATGTGATTTTGGGGACAAGCGATCTGTGTGAGACTCAGGGGGGTTCGGATGGAGAGAGCTAGCAGAGAGGGTGTGTGGGTGTGCCAGGGTGTGACGTTTGCAGAGATGGACAGGGAGGAAATCTGAGTGATGGAGGTCTTGTGTGTGGTGAGAGTAGTGTGGAGTTGATGTCTACTGGTGGAGGCTGATGAACCATGTCCCTCTGTTCATCTCTACTCTTGAGAGCACAAGCCTGTTAGAACTTCAGAGATCATCCTGGTAATTTCTGACACTGTCAGATCAACTGACTACTAGACTAACCCTGGTTTCTAATTTGAAATGTTTCCAAAGAAGATTCCTCTTTCAACCTTTACAACCACTTGAATGTTGGACTGTACTCAGTGCCTGCACAATCTTCACTTTGTCTAGCCCAAATTCTCCCAGCTGTGGCCCGAGCCCTTAGAAGAATGAAACCTCTGTGAGGTAAGAACTGCCTTGGTGGCATGAGAAAGGCAGCTCTGGGTGGCCTTTGAGTGTTACATGAGGACAGGGGTGCTACGGCCCACGTTCTGGTGAGAACACATAGGACTACGCGCTCTCTGGTTTTACCAGAAACCTTCATAGGTATCTTAATCCAGGAAGAACAGGCTCTGTACGCTATGGTTGGCTTCCAATCCTTAGGCATGCTAGGATGCAGTGGACATCTTGAGCACACGTGTTCTCTTTTCCGAACTGGTCCACAGGCGTGCTGAGGGTCCAGAGGGTACCCGGCAGGTATTGGTGTTGAGGTGTGGTTCTTGTGTTATTTGGTCAGAAGTCAGTTGAATGTACCTTCAGATTAAATCCAGCAGAACGAAAGAATTCCTGAAAGGCTTGAGAGAAGAGCCATTTTAGGGGAAAACCATGGGTACTTCTTAGTCTCTTTTTTTAGGGTGAGCAGCACAGTTTCAAGCTTAATGCTGACTCTGCATGTCAATCAGGGCAGCACAGACTCAAAACATCCTAGGAGAAGTTTTTGAAAGAGTCTCCTGAGAAATCTCAGCAGCCAACTAGTTAGCAAAGTACAAAGCCCTCCAACATGGAGCTGGCAGGCATCCCCATAGGTGAGATGGGCAGGATGGAGGACATGGGGGTCCCACTCTGCCCATTTTCTGGGGGGCGTCACATGCAACCTTCCCTTGGTCCTCTGGAATAGCTCACAGTAATCATTGTTACCACTGACTGAGCATTTTCTATGTCCCACCCTGTAGTATGGGTTTCACGTAGAGTATCACATCTAAGCCCTGCTGTAATAGGATGGGCCAGGCAGGTGTCATTCTCACTCCCACTTCACAGATGAGCCCTGTGGTCACAGGTTCTTCTGAACTGATTTGCGGATTGGACCGAGCAGGCCAGAGTGCAGCGTGTGGGCCAGAAAATGGGAGGCTGGGGAACTGACCCCCTTTCTCCAAGCACACATGTGAAGAGGCAGAGTTAACACACAGACCTACACTCTGCCCAGCTCACTCCTGTGACGGCTTACCTCCAAGAACCATGGGCGGCACAGGCAGGGCTGCACTCAGAGGCTGTCTATGCCAGGGCAGTAGCTGACACAGGGGGTGGGGTGCGGTGGGGGTGATGCTGGAGATGCAGAAACACAAGGGAAGGACGGCTGCCATTTCCGGGCTCTAAAAGAGCCTATAACGTAGGCAAATCAGGATTTTATGTCATCTTGGTGGTTGGAAAACTGGCTGTATGACGGGCTGGGCTGTAAAAATCAAATGAGAGAGGGAGAGAGAGAGTACAGAACTGACTTATTACACCAGGAAATAAAGAGTGTGGAAGGGGAGGGGGAGGAGAGAAAGCACTGACAAGGGAGTGGAGGTGATGGGGAGAGGGGCAGCTGGGACAGGAAGAAGCCGACGGTGGCATTCAGCTTTGGTTCTAATTCAACACAGGAAGGAAGGGAGATGACAAATCCTCATTTATAGCCGCACTTGGACCCTTTCTGTCCAACCCACACCTCAGTTCAGAGCAACTATGACCACAGGGCTCATTTCCACTGCAAATGTCTCCAGCTGTATCTGAGTCTTATCCCCAGGTGACATAAAATGAGAAGTTGTAGGACACTGAGCCAGGGGCAGTCACAGTGGGCTGCCTAGTCATTTTAAGTCAACACAGCCAGATTAAGCAATGAGGATGACCAAATCCGGGAATAAAGAGGACCTAAAGCTTTATGACGTTGGCCTGTGGTGTGGTCAAGGCCAGACCTGTGGCTGGAATATGTTTATGGCAATGTGAACCTAATTAAGATCAACAAATGATAAACGGGGCATTGTTATTTCACTCTTTTCTTTACTGCCAAGTTACATCAGCTCTGTAGCTGGAAACATGCAGCTGCCCGGGTAGGACTTGGGCTATATGCCTCTTTCCTGATGATGCCGTACTACCAGCAGGGTGGATCACAAGGGTGGGTTACCAAAACACAAAGAAGCTCCTCCGGGAGGGGAGAGGAAGGGAATGGACCCTTACCCTCAAGGCTCAGAGGTCACCCCAGGGGTTCAGACAGGGTTTACAGCATCCAGTCTGGGTTTATGACCCAGACTACCAGACTGTTTCCTCTTGGGGCGGCCCAAGTCCTGATTACGTCATTCTGACCTGCCCCAGTTCCTTTAAGGGGGTGCATGAGCAGCTCCAGGCCCTTGACATGCAAATCACATGGTTTCACTGCTGGTAAATGGTTCTGCAGACCGGCTGAGTAATACCATCCTGCCCAGCAGGCAGCTTATCTAGTGCTTTCTGCTAAATCCAGTTTACACCCTTTTTTTTTTTTTTTTTTTTTTTTGTGGTACGCGGGCCTCTCACCGTTGTGGTCTCTCCCGTTGCGGAGCACAGGCTCCGGATGTGCAGGCTCCGCGGCCATGGCTCACGGGCCCAGCCGCTCCGCGGCATGTGGGACCCTCCTGGACCGGGGCATGAACCCGTGTCCCCTGCATCGGCAGGCAGACTCTCAACCACTGCGCCACCAGGGAAGCCCTACACCCTTTTTATTGTTCTCAATACCTTACAAAAGTGGGAAAAATAAAATTGGCCTTAATAGAGGAATTTCAACAAATTGGGCTAAAACTAGGGACTCAGGAGTTAAACCGCCTTGTCCCAATCCTGACCCTACTGCTTTACTTGTGTGACTTTAAACAGGTTACTTAATCTCTCTTAATACCTCAGTTTCCCCAGTTGTACAATGAAGATGAGAGTACCCACCCCTTGGGGCACTGAATGAGTAAATACATTGAAAGTGTTTGCATCGGGGCTTCATACATAGTAAATGTGCAATGAATGTTAG
The DNA here is from genome assembly GCF_964270905.1 of Leucopleurus acutus. Taxonomy (NCBI): domain Eukaryota; kingdom Metazoa; phylum Chordata; class Mammalia; order Artiodactyla; family Delphinidae; genus Leucopleurus; species Leucopleurus acutus. The sequence continues at coordinate 39,479,008 of NC_139142.1, forward strand.
CCATTAGTAAGTGAAAACCCCTTCTGCAGTCAAAGGATAATCAACACGTCAGAGCAAATGCTTTACGGTTTATTCTTTCAAATACTCAAGGCTGCACGTCTAACTTAGGTTGGCGTGGAATAGTTTGGGAGGGTAGGGACAAACGCGTGTCGGGAAGAGGGAGTAGGGTGATAAGGCCTGAGGATTTCTCAAGATTCCTCTTGCAAGAGGCGAGATGGTCTTGAGGGAGGGACGTGTCAGTGTGACCTCGTCTTGACCTCCACGGTACCTGCTGAGCTCAGGGAACGGGGCAGCCCCAGCAGACTCAGCACCTGCTGATCAAATGGCTCGTGGCCAGCCCGCCTCAGGAAGTGTGGGCCTGTGGCCTTGTGATTCTCAGAAGGGATGCGAGGTTTAGGAGAACTGATGAAAGATGTGAAACAGAGCTCTAACCCTGGAGTCGGAGACTGCGCTTTAGGTCAATATCACGTACCTCCTCTCTCTCCTCACATATAAAAGAGCGATGGGGATGAAGCGCTGGAAATCCCATCATTGCAGGCTTTGGCTGTTGGATAATCTGTCTGATAGGTCTGGAGTGATCTTAGAAGAATGGACTGAACCTGAACTGGGGGACCCAGGTAGCAGGCTTGAGAATAGATTGTGACGAGGGAAGCTGCTGAGTCTGGAAGATATTTGGGTCCTCTGCAGGCCTGTGATAATGGCTTTTGTAAATGAACACGGGGGCCTGCTTTATTCTTTGTGGTTCTTTACACTGTGGAGTAAACCATATCCAGTAGCTCATCAGCCCCACTGCTCTTCAGAGCTGCCAAGTCGCTACAAAGGCCAAAAAAAGTCCTCAAGTCAGAATGAGCCTCCCTTTCCAGAAGTCTGTTGGATCAGAACATCAAAGATTTAGACTCTAGACCGGATCCACTCTTTACCAAGTCTGAAACCTTTGGGTAATCAACTAACTCAGCTTCTCAGAGCCTCTCTTGTTCTCGTGTGTAAAATGTACCATGGTATTCACACCGGAAATAGGGGTAGAATGAGCTGCTTGCCTCACAGGGATGCTGGGAAGATCTAGTAAAACTGCGTGGGGGAGAGTATCTATGCACTGCTAAGAGCTAACCATAAAGGGCGGCTCCTAGCTACTCTCTTCATTCGAGAGTCATTTTTCACGTTGGGATGCAACAAAGAATCCCCAACAGAGACCGTCACTTCTGCCCAGGTACCCCTGGGCTGCTCTATAATTCCCAGTCCTGTGTGTAGTTAGAGGGAGGCCATGTTCTGGCCAATCTGGTGTGAGCAGAGGTGACGTGTGTCCCTTCTAGGAGTTGTAGTTAAATAGTAAGCACCGCCTCCATCTCGCCCTTCCCTTGCTATGGCAATCTTGGAAGCTGCATTATCAGAGGGCACAGTTATGAGTTGGAAGAGGGCCGTTGAACTTGCTCTCACTGGATGAGAAATAAGCAATTACTATGTCTAGCTACTAGGAGTTTGAGGGTTACTCCGTGGCAGCAATACTTAGCAGTCATTACCCTGACTCAGGATGAAAGTTGTGGTTAGGAAGAGACAGGCCACATTCATTTAAGTGCCTTACACAATGTGATGCCAACCTTTGCTCTCAGGACATTGCTTTGAGTCAAGAGTTCTATCCATTCTGCTCAAAGCTTATTTTAATTACATATCTCCTCTCCTAGTGGGGATGGGACAAATCCTTCTAGACAAGAAGAATCCCTTTTGTTACAAAATGCATTTATTTCAGCCAGATAAAATTCTCCAACTGCATACATGGGTACATATTATAAGGTCCTTCTTTGATACATGTCCTGCTTACGAGAGCCATTTCTAATTATTAAAATGCATACCAAACAGACATCTTTGTCTCTTAAAATATAATTTAAATAAATTGCTAAGGTATAAGCCATAAGTCTGGTCATGGATGCGAGTGGAGTGCGATTCTTCAGTGATGAGTCCAGAGCAATATTGGCACATTGCCCCCACGATGAGATGCCACAAGTCAGCGAGCACCTGAGCTCACCTGCTGATTAACCTGCCGATTATGTGGACAGTTGCTGTTGGGGCATCGAGCTGCCTCCTGTGAAAAACGTTATGTGCAAAGTATGACGTAGGCAACGTGGAGAGGCCTTTCACAGAACGCAAATGCCATTTACGTAACTTAAGGATGAAAGCTTGGTGAAAGCAAGTCTGTTGTTTACACTGCTGGGTATTGTGGCCCCGTCTCACTGGGCACTCAATAAATATCTATTAAATGAAAGTAAGGATAAAAGAATAAGCTGTAGCCGTTGCCTTGGTGCCCATCTGTTGTCAGGATGGGGCTTTAAGTTATGAGCTTTATGGACACACTTTTTTGTTCAGAGTAAATTGCTCTATTTGGAAGCCATCCCTTTCCTTCTCTTCAAGGGCTTCCTTAGCATTTACAGACTTCTTGCAGAAGTCTGCCGGTATTCGGGGCTCAGTGGCTTACAGAAGAGCCCGGCACACCATACAAAGTCTAGGTTTGTCCCTTGAAGTAAAACGCCTGATTGGCTCAGAAGTTCTAGGATCTGATTTATTCTTCACACCTTTTCTCCTTTTGGCTCCTGTCAATCTCCCGAACCCCAAGTAGCTATGGAAACTCAGAGGCTGAGCAGTGTATTTCTTCATGAAATCTCATTTCAGTATCAACTGTTTCCAGGACCGTGGCTCCCTCAGGACTTGAAATACTGTAGTTGATCTCTTGACGTTCCGTCCTTCACAGAGTTCTCCACCTGCTCCCTGAAGGTAAGGTTCTTGTTCTAAGGCTGATGCTGAGGAGTTCCCCACAAAGGAAATTCCTGGAAAATCTCTATCCCCTTTTGATTCTCATGCCATCTCTCCCATTCCCCATAAGGCTATGGATGCAATTCTGGAGAGACAAAGGAAAAGTTTCTAAACTCATCCTGGTTAATCATAGGAAGATGTCCCTCATCAATTGGAGTTAAAGCTGGTTCTTCCTTTATGAAGTCGGGGTCAAAATTACTGACGTCTTCTCGGGATTTCTGTCAAAAAGGAAACAAGGGAAATTTCAGATTCTATGCACTTGAGGTTTAGTCATCTTCCACGGGACTTAGCCCATTTCAATGAGTTCGGAGGCCTGCCCTGCAGCTCTCTCGGTAGTGTTATTCACAGTTATGACAATCGGTTAAACAGTGCTTTATACTACTTCTACTGCATCGTGTATTACTAGGGCATTTGGTAACCACCAATTCACTAACCCCACAAAAATCTTGCTGAGCAGGCCAGCCTTAGGTTGGGAAACTAAAAAATTAATGTGCTCACCTGACCCAGCCAGCCGGTTCACCCTCCCCATTTCACTGAGGTACCACTTCTCAGCAGGCCTAATGGAGAGGCACATAAACCAACAGAGGCAGAGCAAAGTCATGCTCGCCCCACCTCCCGTCTTACAAAGGTCTAGATGCTTGAAGAGATTTTCTTGAAAGACTTCTTGGAAATGCTGAGTTTAGGGAACAAATGCCTCTCACTTTACTCAATAGTCAGATTCATTCTGCCCTGCTGGCAAAGCCTTCCCTCCTCCCAGAGGGGCTGGCAGGGGGATGTCCATTAAAGGAAGTGGCTTTGTCTCTGTGTCTCAACCTAGCAGGCTGTTACAGATGAAGCTAATGACGCTTGGAAATGTGTATTTTACATCTTCATAAACTAACGCTGGAGAGATCATTTTTACCATTGTGAGACCTCCTACTTCTCTTCCTTGAGTCAATGATAGTTTTCTCTCTGCCTTTGAGCACCCCTCGTCCCCCTAACTCTTGAAGTACTGCCAGCCCAGCTTCTCTGCCTTCCCGTTGCGGTTCTCTTGACCCACCCATGAGAAGGAGCTTAGCTCTCAGACCGAGAGCTGGACCACCCTCAGGAACGCCACCCCACTCAGCTGCCTCACTTCCTAGTGAGGTGCTCCCAGTATTTCCTAGTCAAAGAGGACTCGGCCTGTTCTGCCCTGAGCCCTGTGCTGCAGTAGCTGTTACAGACCTGAGCTCTCCAAGCCAGGGAGCCAGGCTTAGGGCTTTGAGGAGCATTCCATGGCCTCTCTACTTTCTTGGGGGCTTGGGAAAGGCACCCTGACTAAGGAGCATAAGGAAAGCACCTAGGAACAATGTTGGGGAAACCTGGAAAGTTTCAAGGCCTCTTAGACCCCAGGAAATTTTAAATTAAGAGAGGATGGGGCCAGGGCAAGCAAGAGGTAAAAACTTTTGGAGAAGTAACCCTGGCACACACACACACAGAGATGTTGCCTCAGGGGCAAGGAGCCCAGCCTTCTCCTGGGTGAAGTACCTTGCAGAGCGGCAGGCTGAGCTTCCGGTCTGATCATTCCCCAGGGGACCACCGGGCTGCTCAGTGAAACACTGAGACGTTTTAAGAAAGAAGAAGGTCTACTAAGGTGGTCTTGGACAACTTACAATTCTGGGTCTGAAAGGCGGTTCTACTTGGCGATGGTTCAGCTGGGTCCAGTCGATTTCCTTAAAGAAAGGATGTCGCAAGATGGCATGCTCGCCGCCCAGACTCGGGCTGCCCAAGCGCATAGTGGGGTTCTTGGTCATGAACTGAGAGGGAGAGAAAGAGAGTCGATCATTCAATCCTAGACAATAAGTAGGTCACAAGACGGTAGGCATTCGCTCTGGCAGAAGAGCCGATGTGAGGCTTTCCGGCTGATCTGGCTTAACCAGCTGAATTTTCCCAGCGGCACAGCCACCATGAATCATCCCGTAAAGGCGCAATTTTCCTTTACACACGAGGCGCAAATTGCTCATGTGTATTTATGGCCTTCCCCACTTCCATTTCAGACGTGGCACCGAAAATAAAACCGAGGGGCCCGGTTTTCTTTCCTGTAAATACCACGTATATTTTTTTTCCTCTTTAAAGAAAAGAAACGCTTTATAAAATAGTGTGCTTTTCTCTAGCACTGCAGTTGTGGACAGCCGGCATCTTATGAATGGGGCTACTTTTCAGAACAGCTGTGTCATTCTTCTGAGAGACCCAACCAGCCGGCCAGGATTCCCACTCTCTGACAAGACCACAGAGAGAAGAATGAGAGTCATTTTTCTGAAGAGCTGTGTGAAGAAGCCGCAAGGGTGAAAAACTTAAAGTTCTGTGTTCGGGCTCCAGGAAAAACAAAGTTGGCCGCTTTTATTATGCAACAAAGATATCACAGTTTTGAGTGAAAAGTTTTTTCCTTTGAGATGCTCCCTTCTCTCCTGCCCCTCCATTTTGAAATGTCTCATGACTGGGACTCTTGCCACATAGTCCAAAATTTAAAAGCACTGCCATACATTCAAGGAATGTGTGTATATAAATCCTCTGTATTTATATCAATTGGGCACTTCCTCGCAGCTGAGCTCCTATCAAGATGTTTTGGGCTAACCCTCCTTTCCCAGAGTGGTCAATAAAGGCATTCTGATCGTATCCTGACCAAAGACCCGTATAGGATAATTCACTTTTCATGGCCAGAATGTCATTTTCAATTTTAAAGACACATAAGCTAATTTCCCATTATCAAAAGAAAATTGCCTTGGATAAAAACTTTTTAAAAACTTTAAATCAAGTTATCTTTAAATGAATTTATAACAGTCCCCAAGAACCCCTTTCCAAGTCTGATTTATGAACACAAAAGTAATGGTGTGTTCATAGAAATGGCTTTGGAGTGGAATTTACACAGTATTTTGGAAAAAATCTTGAAGGTGCACACAAGAAAGGGTAGGGTTGGGAGGTGAGCAGCCCTGCCATGTCAGGTGTCCAAAGCTGCGAAACCTCGTGGATTGCTTCAGGTGAACGGGATCAGGTGGAGGGAGGAGGCTGCCGAAGTCCCTAAGCAAATCTGACAGGACAGACCTCATAAAATGCTAAAAACGCTTCCAAGGGGAGCCAGTAAAAACTGAAGACACGGATGGGGTTTAATGGTTTCTCCTCTTTCCTAGAGACAAGGAATGAAAGGCCTGGTGGCGCTGAAATTTGGACGTGGAGCTCGAAAGTAAAAGCAGCTTTCAGAGCTCCACAGCAGTTAGCACTCTGGGCACGCACGGTGATCAGCGTAGACTTAGGAAATATATCTCATAAACAACTCCGTTCTGAAAGAGCTAGGAGCTCATGCTGCGTGGGCTCTCCCCAGATAAGTCTGTGCAACTCAGAAAGGCAGGGGAAAATAAATATACAAAAGAAATGAGTAGATTCTCTCCTTAGGAAAGTCAATGGGATACAATCCCTGATGGAATAGTCATGTCTATTCTAAGAGCTAATTAACAAAAAACAAACAATGCTGCAAAAAACCCAAGCTACAAGGACAGCAGAACAGACCCAGATGGCTTGTGGGAAACTCCCAGGCCTGCCAACGGTGCGAGCAGAGGACACCTTGTGAATGTGTGAGTACAACTTGTTCTTCTGGGCAAGAGGAACAGTGTGGGGCTCTTGATGCCAGGGTGGCAGAAGCCCTGGTGTCTGAACAACTTTGCCCATTTTTCCCTGCCCGGCACGCAAGCCAGCCTCCCAAGGGGCACCGTGGAAAAGCACTGCCCAAGGAACAGGAGACCAAATCGTGGCTGCTCTCCTCTATAAACTTCATCCCTGGGAATGGAGTCAGGCAGAATGGCCCTTTCACTAGCTTATGCTTAGAATTCTGATAAATCCTTTCAAATAACCAAGCAGTTTTGTTTTTGTTTTTTTTTGCGGTACGTGGGCCTCTCACCGTTGTGGCCTCTCCCGTTGCGGAGCACAGCCTCCGGACGCGCAGGCCCAGCGGCCATGGCTCACGGGCCCAGCCGCTCCGCGACATGTGGGATCTTCCCGGACCGGGGCACGAACCCGCGTCCCCTGCATCAGCAGGCAGACTCTCAATCACTGCGCCACCAGGGAAGCCCAGCAGTTTTAACTTTGGCTGTATCTAAAGGGCTCAAGATATTCATTCTCCACATAAAAAAATTCAATTTACAAAGGTTTGCAGGTGTCTATGCAAGGCAGTGCACTAGGCCTCATAGGGGGTGGGTACATGGATGACAAGGACAGTGTCTCCCCCCAAGAAGGAGCTGATCAAGAGAAGGGGCAGAGGCAAGCACACTTTATCTGTAACGCAGCTGGATGAAAGGAAGAGAGACACTGCCAAGTGCAGCGGGAGCTTCGGAGAGAGACTGGGAAAATCGCATTGGGGGCTGGTGGTGAGAGGGCAGGCGATGGCCTCCCAGAAGAGGTGACAGCTGCTGACATGAGGCAGATACAAAGAATTAACAGAGCCAGGAAGGAAGAGGGCAGTCACGCCCGAGAACGCAGTTGGCACAGCAGTAGGCAACCACCAGCCACATTGGTGAGGGAGCCTATAGGGTGGTAGGGCTGCCGTGAAAGGACGGCCGAGGAACCGTGGGGCAGCCAGTAGGACCCGACAAAAGCGTCCGAAGAGGTGAATGACGAGAGCTGCCCTGTGACTCAGGGATGACTCTAGCCACGATGGGATGGATAAATCCCTCATGGAGGGGTAAGAGATTTGTGGGTAGGGGGCTGACTAGTTAGGAGGCTGAGACGACAGCCGAGAAGACACGACAAGTCTGGAAACTAAATTTTCTGGTTAGTGGAAAGGAAAAGAGGGGCGCAGGTCCTGGGGGGCTTGTGGAAGAAAAATGAGCACATTCCACACTGCCTGGAGCTGGGGGGAAGGGGCAGGAGGACAGCCAGGTCCCAGGGTCCTCTCCGGCTGTTGAGGGACGGAAAAGGATAACGAAAGAGAGACTGATTATTGTTGGGAGTATTAGTGTTAACAGAAGTATAGTAGTAGTAGCGGTAGTAACTTTTGTCAAAGGGATGAAAACAAAAACATCTACCATTTCTCAAGGTCTTGCAGATCTGGGAGGTTGGTGAGCTCAGCTTTGCATCTGAGATGCGCAAACACCCCCCAGGAGCTGACTAGCCCTGTAAGCCTGGGGTGCAGGCCAGGGTGAGAGGTCTGACGCCTAGGGCCATCACCGTTTGGTGAGAAAGAGCTGATGCTGGGAGGGCAGAGGTGGAGGGAGAGAGAATAGAACTGAGAGCAGCTCCAGGCCACAGACATTTTATTTGGCCCACATAGAGTGTTTCTAAAATAATTTTAACTACTTGTCAAACATTTAAAAAGTAGCAAATGTCACATCACACACATGAAAGTCAAGTTTTCCAAATTCCCTTGGAAGATGGAATATTCTGGAACATTGGACCTGCACTTCTTCTTGGTGAAAATGACCTGGAGTTGAGCAGTGGCTGCCTCATTAGCTGGGGCGGGTGACCCCCTGTTCCCACCACTCCCCTCGGCCTCATACCTGGCTGGCTCCCCACATGCCTGAGCCCTGGCTCCGAGCCCTGGCATAGGGTGGAAAGAAGGCCGGGGTGGCAGCAGGAGCTCATGAGAAAGCCAGAGCAGGATGAAGACCACGGAACAGAAACCAGCACAGGGACCATTCCGGGCAGGAGGAGGGGTGATGGGTGGTGCTGAGGGTGTGGAAGGCTGGGCGGGGAGGGTTATAGCTCCTCTGTGACTAACCCCTCCCCCCTCCAAAGGTGGGAAGTTCAGGGAACACTGAACATCAGTCCCAGGCCTGGAATCTTTCACAGTACATGTCGGTGGAGGGGTATGGGGCTGGGGACAGGAGGGGTTCACTGCCCTAGGCCAGGCCCAGGACTCGCCTTAAACACGGTGTTCCTGCTGCTGTGATGGTGACGGCACGATCCCGTTGCAGAAAACTTCCTCTGTTTGCTTATGCCCCTACTGGGACCCGAATGCCAAACAAGTTAACAACCGTGGCGTTTACAGCCATCACTCAGCTGTGTCTAAGGTCATACTGAAAGCTTGCCTCACCTCAACTGACCTTCTCCCCGACTGTGGTCCCAACGGGGAAGTCACCAAAGAGGAAAATAAAGTGACTCCATGGAAGATTCTGGACACATTTACTAAAGGAAGCAGAATGGCTGCTAGGGTCAATGAAAGCACGTTATAAGCCGCAAAGAGGGAGGAGGCCCGGGTGGAAAGTCTGATTCCACCCCGAATGTAAGTCTCCAGCTAACTGGAGGGCAGGGGCAAGAATGTGTGGACTCGTTTCATATTCCCCTTCCTCCTGTGGCCCTCGTGAAAGTGGAATTTCTCTAGAGGATCCGGAAGGAATCAGAAGCACACCTGCCCAGAGAATGAGAAACAACAGTTCCTTCAAGGCCGCAGAGAAGGCATGACCGCAGGGGAAAGCAGTCATCCAGGCACCTTCCTGAAGAAACATAAGCAATGCAGGCCAGGTCTGTACAGGAATGTCCTGCCAAGCCTCCAGCCAGCCAGGGACGGATCATAAAGGATATAAGAGCTCCTCTGATATGGAGGGCCCAGAGGGGAGCTGGTGAGGCCCTGCAGCTTCACTGCTGTGTCTGGATGCCAGTTCTCCCATTGATGAGCTGTGTGACTTTGGACAAATGTATTAACTTCCCTGGACCTCAGATTCCTCAACTATAAAATGGAGACTTTTCTGTATATCCTAATATGATAATGAGTAAATGAGATAATCAGTATAAAGTACCTGGCACAAGAGCAAGCCTTCAACCAAAGCTAGTGAGTTTCAGCAAGATCTTGTTAAACCACTTGGAGGGCCACCCTGTCCGACCTAAAGACAGGGGCATGGACTGAAAAGCCTCTGAGAGATGAACATCTGAGGTGAGCCTTGGCCCCGAGGCTTATCTGGCTCTGTCTCTCTCTCTCTCATACTTTGCAGCCAGGAAAAGGGACCAAGGTCTGTTTCTACCTTCACAGCCCCAGACTCCAACAGGGGGGTGGTAGTGATGGTCTCAGTGAAAAACAATTTTTCTGACAGCAAAGATTTCTAAAGACAATTGAAAGTAAGAATACAGATGATACGCAGGTTTTAACGTGCAGTTGTATCTGCTTTCACAACAGAAGGGAAGTGCTGAATGCAGGGTGAAGGGTGCAGTGCAACACTTTCCTATAATTCTGAGGTCAGCTATAGCACTTGTCATGTCTTGTGGGCTCTGCTACACCTGAGGCGGCTTTGGTTTTGAGTTTTCAGATGTTCCAGAGGATAGAGTTCAAACTCACCCCATGTTAACAATGTGTCTAGAGATAACAGCGTCCAAATGTACTCTGAAACTCATTCAAACGTAGGCAATGACTACAAGTATATTTCCTTCCAAAATCTGATTTCATAGGAAGAGGACTAGTTACATAAATAGGGCCATTAATCTAATGAGATTTTCTTCCAGCAGAGAGATAACACTGTATTTTCTACTTAACAGATGGATTTGGCTGTTGGGCAAACAAAAAGACCTTTTCCTTTCATTCAACTTTGGACCAAAGGGCAGAGAGTTAGCAGATAGTGCTGGTAAGCATGCCATAGGACATCCCCATCAGTATTCCAGGGAGATGCTCCTAGTCAGGAAGAAGGAATTTTATGACTCTACAGAGAGTCCTGAGGAGGGAGTGCAGAGAAGGAACACAGGACACAGAACAGAGTATGGTTCACGGCCATGAAGGCCACCCTGGGGTGGATAAAATGCATGCTTGTGTATGTTGCAGCCTCCTGTGTCTCTGTGTTTTGCCACTATCACAGGTAGAGTCTGACCTTGTTATGAAGACTAGTCAGCAACCTTCTCCTCTCATACCCCTTCCTGCCAGCTGCAGTGGTGGGCATACAGCTGGCAACCACCAGTGCCAGCCACATTTCTCCAAAGAAGACATAAAAATAGCCAAGAGGCACATGAAAGGATACTCAACACTGCTAATTATTAGAGAAATGCAAATCAAAACTACAATGCGGTATTACCTCACACCAGTCAGAATGGCCACCATCAGAAAATCTACAAACAATAAATGCTGGAGAGGGTGTGGAGAAAAGGGAACCCTCTTGCACTGTTGGTGGGAATGTAAATTCATACAGCCACTATGGAGAACAGTATGGAGGTTCCTTAAAAAACTAAAAATAGAGCTACCATATGACCCAATTCCACTACTGGGCATCTACCCTGAGAAAACCATAATTTGAGAAGATACATGCACCCTAATGTTCGTTAAAGCACTGTTCACAATGGCCAGCTCATGGAAGCAACCTAAATACCCATCGACAGAGGAATGGATAAAGAAGATGGAATATTACTCAGCCATAAAAAAGAACAAAAGAATGCCATTAGTAGCAACATGGATGGACCTAGAGATTGTCATACTGAGTAAAGTAAGCCAGACAAAGATCATATGCTATTGCTTATATGTGGAATCTAAAAAAATGGTAGAAATGAACTTATCTACAAAACAGAAATCGACTCACAGATGTAAAAAACTAACTTCTGGTTACCAGGGGGGAAAGGGAGGGAGGGATAAATTGGGAGATTGGGATTGTCATATACACACTATTATATATAAAATAGATAACTAATAAGGACCTACTGTATAGCACAGGGAACTCTACTCAGTATTCTGTAATGACCTATATGGGAAAAGAATCTAAAAAAGAGTGGATATATGTATATGTATAACTGATGAACTTTGCTGTACACCTAAAACTAACACAACATTGTAAATCAACTATACTCCAATTAAAAATTAAAAAAAAATAGGGAAACTGAGGAACAGACCCACCTGGAACCTGCCCCAGGCCACACAGTTTGGGAGCAGTAGAGCTGAGATTTGAAGCCAGGCCTATCTAACAGTAAAAGCCTTTGCCCTCAGTCACTATGCTAAACCTCCTTTTGAGGTTTACCAATCTTCTCATTTGGATCGTGGATGAAAGAGCAGTGACAGGTCAGGAGCAATCCTGGGATGATGCCCAGGTAAGAATGCACAGCACTGTGTGTGTTTACCTATGTTGTACTTCCTTTGCTGGCCCACAAGCTGTTCTTCTTTCTCTGACTCTATGGAGGGAGAAGGGATGGAGATGTACACCCAGAGCAGGTGCTAAGAGAAGGGAGAGAAAAGGAATAGGCTTGAACCCAAGGAATCCTTCATTCTGACCACCTGGTTTTATTTCCAACAACTGGGGTCTTTATATTGGAGAAGAAAAGACAGATGCCACTGTTGATAGTTTCAAATAATGGAAGTGCTGTTGGCCAGAAGAGACGGTTCTAAATGGGAGAAATAAGTATGGGGAGTGGAAGTTAAAGGAGTGTATGTAAGGATGTCATAAGGAAAATTAAAACAAAAATTTCTAATACTCAATGCCATTAAGTGAGAGAAGGCGCTTCCCCGGGAGGAGCGGGACTGTCTTATTGGAGACACTGAAAGAACCACCTGAATGACCCATCTGTCGTCAGGTGGGAGGGGAGAGCAATGTCCTCCAGGGTCTGTGCCTCCATCAACAATCTACAGTCTTATCCTTTCTTCTCTATTTGGAATTAGAAAAATTTTGAAGACAACTGTACCTCCCTCAGCTGAAGATGCCATGTTTTCCTTGGGTCTGAAGTGGACTTGCTTTATAAAAATGAAATAAAACATGTTTAAGCTGATCTCCAGAGCTAGTTACTGAAGGAATGGGCAGGTGAGTATGTAAGTATATTTGAACACACCAGTGGATCAATGTCTAACCTGAGCCACATCAGAATATTCTGTGAGATATCTCCAGAGACAGTCTACAGTGCACTTTATTCGCTCCTAATGGAAACAAGTACAAAAATGCCCTGTACTGTTCCTCTTTCTGCACTGGGGCAGGAATAGTGCTAAAATCTGTTGCAGGTTTGTTGGCTATATTTTCCATCCTGTCTCTGATTAGAATCCAGCAGCCTTTACACGGGCATATACTTATTCCTTATCACTGCTCTTAACACTCTGCCTTGCCTGTGTTTTATACTCATTATAGCTTCCCCCGAAACCCAAGCCATCTCAGTAGCTTCACTAAGGTCATGTGATAACACTGGTTAAAAAAAGTTTACGATCAGAGATGAGTCTCAGAGACAGAAGCCCAAGGTCGGGCCCTTGTGCCCATGCCAGTGTTGTTGGCCAAGAAGGTTTTATTCCTGGCAAACCAGACCCGAGCATCTCTGACTAATGGTGAGGGTTTCACTGCTCTCCAATAACTCCCAAGTGTTGAAGGAAAAGGAAGCTCACCTGATAGCTGTGATCCCCCAAAGTGCAGCTATTGAAAGGAAGCAAGTGCTAAAGAAGGATCCTCCAGAGGCGTACTACACAATGTCTTTATTTCCTCCCGATGAAACCCAGGCCAACACCCTTCTTTATCCTGCATACACATTATCTTGGGTGTCCAAACCAAACCTAACCACCACCTGCTAAAAGTTAATGCTCTTTGATCACTGGAAGGGACAAATGAAAGAAAACAAAGTGCGCTACTTAGAGTTTTTAAGTGTGTTCCTTAGAGTTTTTCCAACTTAAAACAAAAAGCTCTTCTGACCCGCAGACATCAGTTAGCAAAACCCTACATAGAAAAGATTTCCATGCTCATTTTACAAAACCTGATATCTTTATGCTCCTATCTGAGATAGGAAGATTAAAGAGTCATGTGGTATTAATACTTCATTAAAAAAAAAAAATCCTTCACGCTGCTAGCCACAGATAAAATGTAAGTTTCCTAAGAATAGAGGTCCTAAACAATCTAAAATGGGGGAAGAAAGTTGAGAATAGTAACTTTAATAAAATGATAAAGAATGCCAAAAATGAAGCCTCTAGGAAGATCAGTATTTTTCTGTTTTCTGCCAACACTAGCCTGGCCTATCTGTGAAAAAATGGTCCATTTCTGAAGGTGTTAGTTTCAGTAAGAAGCCTGAAGCTCCATTTCCTCGTATGGGAACTCCAGTCCCGGCAAAGGGCAGGGGCTGCCAGGCTTCATGTTAACCATCCTCTTTTTAAAGGACCTTTTAGTAACTTACTTTTGGATTTTCCCTGTAACGCTATTTGAAAAATTGGCTCTAACGATGGAGAGCTGGGTCCTCTGCATGACCCTGGTCCCAGTTTTCCCTCCACTTCCTCAGCCCCCTCCTGGCTGACCACCTTTGGCTGCCGCCTTGACCATTCCAATCTTTGCCAGGAGGGGAGGAGGAAATGCAGAGGATCAAGCCCAGTGCCGCTCTGGTCAATTGCCTGGTAACAGATGGGAGACACACTCAGGGCTAAAAGAGGATCCCAAATTACTTGTGGTTCCTTCTCTGTACACAGAGGCAGACGAGACTCCTGCAGGCAATGCACAGAGGATGAAATCTGATAGGCGTGATGACAGATAAGCCCACATGCAAACACACAGCTTAATTTCTGTAAAGCTTAGGAGCGAAAGCATGCTATAATCTCCTTCTGAGGCCAAGTTTACAAGGCCTCCCGAACTGACAAAGGTGACTCAGGAGAATGCAGCAAACTCCTTTCAGCACTTTATTTAACCTGGCCACCTGTGTGAGCCCCGAGAAAAGGGCGTTGACCTCACCCAAGTCAGCACTGGCGCCTTGTGATCTCTCACCGGAGATGATTTAGCACAAAGGCATGCTCACCTCAGAGACAGAGGGCATCACCTTCCTAAGCTCTGGGGACTCACGAGGACTCCCTCAAGTCTTTCTGGAGCCGATGAGGCCAAAGCGCAGTGCAGCTGCAGAACCTCTAAGCAAACCATACATTTTCGTCTGTGTCATGATTATTCACATTTTGGGATAATTCAGTGCCAGTTTAGGAAACTCGGTAACACGGTGGCCAACAGAAAACGCGTATTTATACCAAAACCAAGTAAAAAAAAAAAAAAACAATTAAAAAATCATCTTTAAGGTCAGCAATCTAGAAAGTCTAGGTCTGTTTTTCACACACGAGTGTGTATCTTTATGTATCTTTCCTGTGCTACCTTCTGTGGGTGTGGCCAGTTTTTACAACCTGTTCTCTGAGGGGGGAGGGGAGGATGGTCTTGCTTTCGGAACATGCACGTGTGAGCATTTAACACACACACTCCTTCACAGCGAAGATGAGACATGAGAGACAAAAGGGCAAGCAAGAAAAAGTCTTCCGCTGTACATTTTGGGGTGAATACTATGGTTATTTTCAGTTGTCAGGATCACTGGTTAATGACTTGGGAATTTTTTTCAAGTAGAAAACTGGGCTAAAAGCTGTGTGCCCCCCCTCGCCTCCTCCCGCGACTCTGTGCTCCGTGGGGAGTGTTCTCACACGCAAGTTCTCAGCTCTCTATCCAAGCTCATGTGAAATTTGGGAGGACTTTTGAGTTTTGGGTGTATGGCTACCCAATCTTGGGGGTGGGGGTAAAGACGATGATGGGAAGGGTGAGGGGAAGGAAAGTAATACAGGGTTAGGAGTTACACTGGGTAAGATGTTGGTGCCCATCCTGTTCAACCCCTCACTCTCCTTGAACGACAGACAAGAACACCCCTCACCCCGAATTCAGAGGACGCACTGACGTTATTATACCATACGAAGCCCCCAGGTCTTGAACATCTATGACTCTCTAGTGTTATATAAATGGGCATCCAAACAGCTTCTACAGACAAGGAATGATAATAATACCTTCTACTTAAAAAGGTAAGAAGGCATTCAGAAAGCATCTCTAGTGTTATATAAATGGGCATCCAAACAGCTTCTACAGACAAGGAATGATAATAATACCTTCTACTTAAAAAGGTAAGAAGGCATTCAGAAAGCATTTCCTTCTGAAGGGAAGAAACAAAAGGGCAAGTAAACTATCCAGCAGACACCAGTTCCAGGAAGAGTGCTGACCTTACGTTCCAAAGAGAGGATCATCAGGAAATCTCAGGAAGCCAAGTAGAGATGACCCACCATGCTGATTCGGTGGTGAGAACGGATGTGAAGGGCTGGCTCGGGGATCTTGGCTTTCCTGCCTCTCTGGTGGGGAAGGATCGCACACAGAGGCGAGGGCAGCAGCATGGGCAGAGCTCACCAACGGGCGCTTGCTCCTTCTCTGTTTATTTGTTAAAAATCTTTCTTTGGGGTGCACTCAGGTACTCAACTTGGGGGTTGGGGAGTGGGGAGAGGTAAATTAGGCATTTGGGATTAACAGATACACACTACTGTATAAAATAGAAAAATAGGGGCTTCCCTGGTGGCGCAGTGGTTGAGAATCTACCTGCTGATGCAGGGGACATGGGTTCGTGCCCCGGTCCGGGAAGATCCCACATGCCGCGGAGCGGCTGGGCCCGTGAGCCACAACTACTGAGCCTGCGCGTCTGGAGCCTGTGCTCCGCAACAAGAGAGGCCGCGATAGTAAGAGGCCCGCACACCGCGATGAAGAACCGCGATGAAGAGTGGCTCCCGCTTGCCACAACTAGAGAAAGCCCTCGCACAGAAACGAAGACGCAGCACAGCAAAAATAAATAAACAAATTAATAAACTCCTACCCCGACATCTTTAAAAATAAAAAATAGAAAAATAACAGGACCTACTGTATAGCACAAGGAATTATAGTCAATATCTTGTAATAACCTATAATGGAAAAGAATCTGAAAAAGAATATATATATATAATATATATATATATATGTGAATCACTTTGCTGTACACCTGAAACTAACATAACATTGCAAATCAACTACAATTTTAAAAAGGTATAAGAAAAAAAATGCTTAATTGGAAAAAAAGGCTCCTGGGAAAACAGAAATACAACTCTCTCCAAAATAAAAAGCTAACACAGCCTCATGTACAATTAAGTGCTTAATAATCTTGATGATGTTGGTGGATTGTTCAAAGGGAGGATGAAGATAATGACACCTCTCAGCGTGCTGTAAAATTACTACTCATAACGTAACAATACTAATAACTACTCCTGTATTGTGCACACCACTTTGAAAATGCTTTCATGGGTGCCACCTCATTTGAAGTGGGTACTGTAGGTGTTAACATCATTGCGTTACAGAGGTACAGACTGGAAAGCAGTGGCAGGAGTAGAATGAGGTCTCGCGATCCTCAGACCAGTGTGTGCTCCTTCCATTCTACTGTGTGAGGTTGGTTCACCTCTCAGCCTCAGCTTCACCTACCAACCAGGGAGTTAGACAAAGTGTGTTTTTTGTTTTGTTTGGTTTTGTTTTTTTTGCGGTTCGCGGGCCTCTCACTGCTGTGGCCTCTCCCGTTGCGGAGCACAGGCTCCGGACGCGCAGGCTCAGCGGCCATGGCCCACGGGCCCAGCCGCTCCGCGGCATGTGGGATCTTCCCGGACCGGGACACGAACCCGCGTCCCCTGCATCGGCAGGCGGACTCTCAACCACTGCGCCACCAGGGAAGCCCTAGACAAAGTGTTTTTAAAGATCCTCCATCTCTGAAATTCTGTGTTTATGTTTCTAATAGTCACCAAGCTCCATGACAAATGATTACAATCCAAAACAGTACGCACGACTTCCTCACAGTTTTGGGGACTATGTAAGACACTACCCAGAGGAGTCAACATTAGGAACTTTTTTTTTTAGTTGAAATATCCTTGATTTACAATGTTATATCAGTTTCAGGTATACAACATAGTGATTAAAAATTTTTATAGATTATACTCCATTTATAGTTATTATAAAATATTGGCTATATTCCCCGTGTTGTATAATATATTCTTGTAGCTTGCTTATTTTATACATAGTAATTTATACCTCTTAATCCTCTACCCCTTTCTTGCCCCCTTCCCTCTCCCCACCGGTAACCACTAGTTTGTTCTCTATATCTGAGTCTGTTTCTTTTTTGTTATATTCACTAGTTTGTTTTATTTTTTAGATTCCACATATAAGTGATATCATACAATATTTGTCTTTCTCTAACTTATTTCCCTAAGCATGATACCCTCTAGGTTCATAACATTAGGAACTCTTGAAGTCACTAAGCTCCCAGAATCACAGGTGGTCACAAAATCCTTGCAAAAGGCCTGAAGTCTGTATTTTTAAAGAAAGCAGTGTACCTTACCTTGATCTGGAATTACACAACAAAATGAAAGCTTGTTCAGGGTCCTTAAAAACATTTCAACTTACCTACCTCCTAATAGATACTTCCCCAAGCTCTCGGTTTTCTGGCCAAGGACCATTTTCTCCTGAACCTGGCTAGCACTACTCAAAAGTTATTGCAAGCATCAGTTTCTGGGGAAATCACACTGTAAAACCACTGGCCTATTTCACCACAAGTAAAACTAGCAGATGAGCTGCAGATTGAGATGTTTACACAACCTGAAGTCATTCCTTCCTGACCTCCTCTTCCACTGTCACCCTTTCAATACTGGTGTCCCCAGGCCTTGTCCTCCTTTTACTCTTCACCCTCTCCCCCAGGCCATGCCTTCTCCCCTGTTCTCACTACCATGCTACAGTGGTCACCTCCTACCTCTCTCCTGAGCTCCAGACCTATGTGACCAACTGCAAGGAACAGACCACTTTCTGAATGTCTCCCCAACCCCTCAGAGGTCCCATTTCCTAAACTCATCTTTCCTAGCCCCTACCTTGCACCTAACACACCCACGGCGGAACTGGTGACTGGAGTTCTTTGAACACGCAGGCTGCCTCTCCCCTCCGAGGCTTTGCACAAGTTGTTTCCTCTGTCTAGAATACCCTTCTCCCCCTTGTCAACCCTACTGAACCCTTATTTGTTCCTCAGCACCCAGCCTACATGCCGCTTCCTCTGCCTCGTCCTTATGTCATTTCCCTGTCCCTGATCCCAGAGAGAGTTTTGATCATTCCTCCTCGGCAGCCAGCTAAGTATCCGTTTACGTGTCCTCATTCCTACTAGGCTGTGAGCAACAGAAGAGGCCGTGTCTTTTCAGCTTTGCTTCCCGGCACTTAGCGCAGGCCAAGCCACGGGAAGGCATCTGACAAGTATTTGCCGAATGGAACTAGACAGGGATCCTAATTCCCTAAAGTATCAGTTTCTCCTTCTACCGTCACAGGCTCACCTCAGGTCAAAAGAGAAAGATTCAAATGCACAATCTTTAAATAACACTGACATTGTTATCACAAACATTATATCTCACTTTACGGAAGGTTAAAAGGTGGCAGATTCTTGCTCTGTGGGTATTAAGTACACAGGACCCTGGTAACTTCCTCCAGTGGCTCATGCTTCTAGGACAAGTGGAAAGAATTACATCAGGGAGTAATCTGGGTGCTAACACGTGGTGCTCTAAGGGTACAGGACACTTATTAATGAGACGTAGAAGAAAAATGGGGAAAGGCCAGGTGTAGCTAGCTTAGGACCCTGGACTGGGAGTCAGGAAAAGCTGGATTCTGATCCCAGGGTTTTTTCCTTACTGTGGTGTAATATACAGAACATAATATTTACCGTCTTAACCATTGTTAAGTGTACAGTTCAGTGGGATTAAGTCTATTCACATTGTGGTACAACCATCACCACCATCCACCTACAGAACTTCTTTCATCTTCCCAAGCTGAAATTCTACATCCCTTAAACCCTCGCTCTCCACCCACCCACGCCGCCAGCCCTCGGCAACCACCATTCTGCTTCTGTCTCTATGAATGACTATTCTAGGTACCTCCTGTTAGTGGAATCATACATTTGTCCCTTTGTATTTGGCTTATTTCATTAAGCATAATTCATTCAAGGTTCATCCAGGTTATAACGTGCATCAGAATTTCCTTCCTTTGTAAGGCTGACTAACACATTTTGTTTATCCATTCATCTATTGATGGACACTTGGGTTGCTTCCACCTTTTAGATATTGTGAATAATGCTATGAACATTGATGTACAAATGTGTTCGAGCCCCTGCTTTCAATTCTTTGGGATATACAACCAGAAATGGAATTGCTAGGTCATATGGTACTTCTACGTTTAATTTTCTGAGGAACTGCCTGCTATATTACTTTCCGCAGTGCCTGCATCATTTCATATTCCCATGCGAGTTGCGCAAGGGTTCTAATTTATTTGTTTGTTTTAAGTAATGTGCTGAATGGTCTTTGGTGAGTCACAATTTCTCTGGACCTCAGTTTCCTCATCTATTAAATGAAGGAATTTTAATGGATAATCTCTTAGGTTTCTAGTAGCAATTAAAAAAAAACTGTAATGGTCTAATTGAATCAAGTTGCAATTACAGCCAGAAAGCAGTTTAAATCATTTCCTAATACAGTAAATAGAGTCATAATTTTTCAGAGAAATGGGCAAAGGATCTAAAAATACACCCAGGGCTTCCCTGGTGGCACAGCGGTTAAGAGTCTGCTTGCCAATGCAGGGGACAGGGGTTCGAGCCCTGGTCTAGGAAGATTCCACATGCCACGGAACAACTAAGCTCATGTGCCACAACTACTGAGCCTGCGCTCTAGAGCCGGTGAGCCTCAACCACCGAAGCCCGCATGCCTAGAGCCTGTGCTCCGCAACAAGAGAAGCCACCGCAATGAGAAGCCCGTGCACCGCAACTAAGACTAGTCCCCGCTCGCCGCAACTAGAGAAAGCCCACGCGCAGCAACGAAGACTCAACGCAGCCAAAAAATAAATTAATTAATTAAAAAATAATAAAAATGCACCCAGCTCTCACTGATGACAGTGGTGGCTGCTTCCTGAGCACCTACTCTGTGCTCAGCACTGTTCCAACTGTCCTCCACGCATTATCTCAGAGCCTGAGGGTACAGATGTGGAAACCGAGGAGCGGCAAAACTGTGCCATCTTCCCGAGGTCCCACAGCCAGCAGGTGAAAGAGTCAATATCTGCCCTCGGACAGCGCTGCTCTGGAGGCAGGTTCCTCACCAGCACGCCCTGACCCTTCGCTCCTGGGTGCTTTGCCCCAAGTCTTCAGTGCTCTTCCCTGTTTTCTGTCTTGTCTTTGATCACACTTCTGTTTAGCTGTCTCAGTCCTCTGCCAAGAACAGCTGAATTTCCTCAGCTACAGCGTTGAAGCTTCTTATTTTTAGGTCTGGAGGCTGAAATGTACAAAACTGTCTCAGAAATCCTCTCGGTGACTGTTTTTTAGTAATTTTCTCTGACACCTTTTCCAGTGTTTTCCAGAAAATCACTTTTAAGGTACACTCCTTGAAGGAGGAAGAAACCGAATGCTTACTGTGCTCCTGCGTGGTTTACATATGCATTCACTGCATCTGGGCAGTAACCCTATGACATGGATTTTATTACCTCAATTTTATAAGATTTTATGAGCAAGGACACGGAGATTCAGAGAGGTGTGTTAGCTCATCAAGGTCACTCAGCCAGAATGTAACAGAGCTGGGAGATAAGACCGCCACGGGGTGAAACCCAAGCTCCTTCCTAGGGGGGAGACTCCCGGCAGAACACAGAGAGCCACTTAGGAAAATCAGTGCTCGGCCAGTGACACACCATGCCCCGCTACCATGACCCGCTGAGCTGCTAGCATTAGAAAGGGGCCAAAACAAAGGGAAGTGAAGAGGTTCACAGCTTCGCAGAAGGAAGTAGAGGGAACAACCCAGTCCACACTGAAGAGTAGATTCTCTTTAGGCACCAGAGGCTCTGTTTTCTCCCAGAACAAAGATTGTGGAGGGAGGATATTCCTGGATAACATATATTCTAGTTACCAAAAATATTTCTATATACATCAAAGATATAGTTTAAAGTAATTGGGGGAGGGATAAATTAGGAGCTTGGGATTAACATACACACACTACTACATATAAAATAGATAAACAACAAGAACCTACTGGATGGCACAGGGAACTCTACTCAGTACCCTGTAATAACCTATATGGGAAAAGAATCTGAAAAAGAATGAATACATGTATATATATATAACTGAATTACTCCGCTGTACACCTGAAACTAATACAACATTTTAAATCAACTATACTTGAATAAAAGTAAAAAAAAAAAAAAGTAATTGGATTTATCTGGGTAAGAAGAAACCATCTTAATAGTTCCATATGATCTTAACATTGCTTAGTGCCTGTTCTAGGTTTTACAGGGATTGAGTTAAAAGGGATGAAATTTAGGTCCCAGATTTAGTCAGAAAGAATTCTCTTAAGAGGATTCTAAATGCCAGAAAGAGGTTGAGGACTCCTAAAAACTGGAAATAAAAAAATTGAGAGAAGCAGATGTGGGTTAATGTTCAACTCAAACGATGATGTGGTCTCTAAAGACCACCGTAGAGGATTCTCAGGGACAATCATCCCATCAGCCCCAGGACACAGTGATCTGTATACAAAGTGTCCTTAAAATGACACTAATTATATGACTGGAGATTTCTTTTTCTTTTTTTTTTAAGATTTTCTATTTTTTGATGTGGACCATTTTTAAACCATTCAATAAGACTTTACTGAATTTGTTACAATGTTGTTTCTCTTTTATGCTTTGGGTTTTTGGCCATGAGGCATGTGGGATCTTAGCTCCCTGAGGAGGGATCAAACACATACCCCCTGCATTGGAAGTTGAAATCTTAACCACTGGACCACCAGGGAAGTCCCTATGACTGGCAGTTTCTAAAGAGAGACAAGTCTTTCACCAGCATGGCTAATTAGTTTTTTTGTCTCAAATCACTGGACAGGATATGATTTGAGCAAAGTAATTCTTATCCCATAGATACTATCCAGGAGAGAATGGATTGTTCTGAGTTTTCCCTATTTGAAGAATATTCATCTTTATTCCTCCTATGCATTTAGTGGGAAATAATACCTGATTTTCTAATACAGAACTGACCCAAATGATATGTTATTCTCTCATTACATGTTACT
The DNA here is from genome assembly GCF_964270905.1 of Leucopleurus acutus. Classification (NCBI taxonomy): domain Eukaryota; kingdom Metazoa; phylum Chordata; class Mammalia; order Artiodactyla; family Delphinidae; genus Leucopleurus; species Leucopleurus acutus. Next base: position 39,501,584 of record NC_139142.1, read on the forward strand.
TTCTTATTTTCAACATAAAGCATCAGATCCATTTTCTTCCACACTTGAAAATAAGGCTTCCAGCACAATGCCTTAAATGCACGAATGAAAGACTTTTTCAGTGTGATATTCTACACTGCACCTGAATCCTGGGCCTGGCACCTGACTTGCACAAGGATAACATGGAAGCAAATGAGATCTTGCACAACTTTGGAAAACCTCTCTTCTCTTCTCCCAGCACTACAGGAAAGGCCCCTTCATCCTTCGATGTTGCCGACAGAAACACAATCCGTATCGAAACAACCGGGAGTGCTGTTCACATGACCCAACGGCCTAATGTGTCCCGACTGGATGAAGCGGGAGCATCACTTCACCTACACTGAAGCCACAAGTGCTAGAAACACTTGATATATGGCAAACAATGCAATCAACTGCTCATGCATCGGCTCCAAAATAACTATTGCGTAAGAGAAAAAAAACAGCCTGAGAAAACTCTGCTTCTTTGATTCTACAGATTAAAACACAGATTTCAGTTAGAGCTGGTAGCTTCCTGGCGGGTGGTATTCAAAAACAAACAAACCAACCCGAAGCCCAAGAAGCACACTCGTCAAGCTGGTTTGCAGTAGTTCAAAAGCTGGCTGAGCGCACCAGACTTACAGATTTCAGGATCCCTGTGGCATCTTCATGCAGCCACGTAGGGTAGACCACTTCATCGTTCAGTATGGCTTCAAAGAGGTCATCTTCGTTCTCTGCTTCGAAGGGCGCGTGGCCACACAGCATCTCGTAGAGCAGCACGCCCATTGCCCACCAATCCACTGCGGGCCCGTAGAGCATCTCCTGGAGGATCTGTGCATAGGGGTAATGTGAGAAGAACTTCGTGCATCTGATGAACAAATGCATCATTAATGACGAAGGAAAATGATGGATTAGGAGATGAAGTAAAACAAGGGAGTTTCCTGCGTTGGCATACGTGTTTCATTCCATCTCTAGAGGGCGGTCTGTTCTCCCTGGGGTCAATTCAGAGGCCTTGTCATCCAGGTGATCAAACATCTATGGCCTGCTTAGGCCAAAGTCATAGTATATGCAGATCCAAACCAGAAAGGGTTTTGGAACTCTATCTGTGGGCTCACTCACTCCTATGGGAAAGATTCAAGAGCTTGTCTTTATTTCTGCTAAATGGGGCTGGGATCAAAGCAACTGAGTAGAGGCAAAGAAAAAAATTAAATCGCTGTGCCTGGAACATACTTTGTCCTCATTCAGGGCTAAACCCTAAAGCAACTGCAAAGTTTACAAAACTTTTTGACTCACATTTGTATCGGGAGGAACCAAGGACATTTTCAGCCATCATTCACCCAATGAGCCACAAAGGAGTCTGGAGGCGTCAACTTTCAATGCCGCCCACCAGGCTGCAGCACATCAATGCAGCCTGTGTGGCTTTTCTGACGGGGCTGCTAGAGAGCCTGGATTTCCAAAGCTGCTCAAGGCGCAAGCACACTCACCTCTGGAGCAATGTAGTCGGGTGTGCCGCAGAAGGTGGCCGTGGTGACCCCGTTACAGATCCCCTCCTTGCACATTCCAAAGTCTGCCAGTTTACAGTGACCCTCGTGGTCCAAAAGTACATTGTCCAGTTTCAGATCTCTGCAAGAAACAAAAAGCAGCATGTGGTGGGGCAGCCAGGCCCCACGCCATCCACCTGGCTGAGCTGGGTCACGGGGTGGGAGATCACGCAGCTGGGAGAGCTTTCTGCACACACCCTTCAAAGGGAACACACTTCCTTGTGTTATCTGGAGAACAAATTTGGATCTGCTCTTGACGTTTGCCTCGTGGTCCCTAGACGATGGTTCCATCTGAATGGGCTAACCACATATCAAAACACAGGCTGCCCATTAGAAACTGAGAACGTGACTTCCAGGCTTCCCACTTACCTTAAGCCCATGAGACATCCACCCACCCGCCCCCTGTTCTCTGGCATCTATCTCTGCCCACTGGGCTTCACTCGGTGAACATTCCGGAGCAAGTGGCCACTGTGTGGCATGGACTGTGATAGGCATGAAGAGTACAGACGATCCTTCTTCCTAAGGAACTCACAGTATAATGGGGAGACAAATATTTGCTAGACTGTAAGCTCCATGGAGGAGGGACCAGGTGGGTTTTGTTCCTAGCATAGTGCCTAGCATAGTGCACTCAATAAATATTTGTTCAAAATGTATACGTATAGATGTGTGTGTATAGAGATACACACACATGCATACACACACACACACACACACACACACGGGGGAGGGAGGAGAGGAGAATGAGAAGGGGGTTGGGGAGGGAGACAGAACCAACTGTTGTATAATACAAGCGGCACAAAGGAAGTATGAACCGAGCGCTGTGAGGGAAACACAAGAAGGAACAATTCATTCCTTCTAGTGGGAGGGGGGAGGGACATTTCCACAGTAGAAACAGAAATTGAGCTGGGTCTTAAAACATGAGTCAGCATCTTCCAGACAGGGAAGGGGTGTGAGAAGGTCGCTGTGCGCAGGTGGTCAAGGCTATTACATGGAGCAGACGCAGAGGTGTGAGGTGCAGGTGGGCTCAGGAACCCCACGTGGTGTAGGAAGGATGGAGAGGGGGCTCGCATGGGAACACGGGGGCCATCAAAACGCCAGGGCTAGAAGGCAAAGTTAGGTCCAAACTGTGAAGTATCCTGAATGCCACACTAAGGAATTCTGATATTTAGATATTAGGCGAAAGTGACCCATTGAAGCTCTCTAATTAAGATTTCCAGCTGAGGAGAAGAGATCAGCTGGAGGCAGCTGAAGCAGTCCAGGGAAGAGACGACCTGAACGAGGACAGTGACAGATGGAATGAAAACTAGGGGGTCAGTCAGCAGTGCTTTGGTGAAAACACAGTTAGTATTAAGGCTCGATGACCATTTAGAGGGAGATGAGAAGAAGCAGCAAAATTGATGACCCCTGGGTTTCTGTCTTAGATTCAGTGGGTCAGTGGGGACGTGAATAACCAGGGAAAAGCAAAACAGGGTAAGAAGAGGGTTTGTTCAGGTGTACCCCAGATACACAGAAGCCTCAGATATTATGGTGAGCACACGACAAAAGGGCACTTACCGTCCCTCGCCCAACCCTTAGGAGCAGCATCCACTTAAGGGCAGTGCGTTTCCAGCAGCAGAACTGTCTGGTAAAAGGCCTCAGTGGAGGCAGGAACATGGGTTGGATGCTAATAAAACTGTCTGCAAGTGAAAGGCAGTGCCCCCCGAACACCCCCTCCCCAACACAGGCTTCTGGCGCCACCTCTGCCATCGCCATGCATATCCGGGCATCATTAAAGACGGAGGTCAGGCACCATGGCAAACTGGGAAAGAGTCCTACACACCGACGCCATTGCCAGCCTCTAAGCTCAGCCTCGGGAGAGGTCCAGAGAAGCAGCTTTGCCTGTGGGGCGACACCTTTATGCTTTTGGTTTTTGAAGGAATGACGTGCTCAGAGGCAGCCACGCGGACTTATCAGTAAGGAAAGGCTGCCCAGCCAGAAGGCGATGCTAGGTGCCTACCCTTCCCTGGAGGTTTGCAGTCGCCTGCCAGGTGGGAGGCTGCCACGGCCGCGGCCTCCTGGGGCTGTGCTGTTAGGAGTGCTGGCGGCCCCTCACTGGGCATCTTCACGTCCCCAGTGGGCTGTGTCGAGGCACTCATAGCTCTGTTCTCCCATCCCTGCTCTGACAATAAAGGTCTGTTGGGCTGCTTGGCCCAATGGGAAAGGCTGGTCTCTGTCCAGCCCAGAATCACGCTGTGGCTCAGAGGAAGCAGGTGATGACAGAACTGGCGAGACTGGTTTCCACACTGGGCCCTGTGAGTTGATCCAGCTGGACCATGCAGGTCTTACAGACAGTGGTCACTGGAAGACACCCAGGAATGAAAAGCAAGTCCTGTTTTCCAGGAATCCCCGATAAGCGAGGTGAGAGCAGCAGAGCTTTCTCAGACCAGCCTCCTCTCTGTGCTTGCGCTCCAGGCGTCTCCCGGGTGTCAGGCAAAGATGCGCTGGGTACTTGTGCAGCCACCGCAGGAAAGCGAGGCTCCTCTGCCTCTAACCCAAACCGGGCCTCCGTCCTCCAATCAGGCTCCCGCCCCTTTCCCTGAGCAGAATCCCACTTCCCTCACAAGCAATGCTTTCAGTGGGCTGTGGTCTGTGGAAACCATACCCTCCTCCACTGACCCCTAGACACACACACCCAGCGTGAGCAAGATTTGTTTAGCCAGCGTGAAGGCGGAATCCCGAAAGCACAGGTTGGGGGTGAGGATGACACTGGTCACGGCCACTGCCAAGAGCACGGTCTCACGCAGTTGTTCTTCCAGAAGTGGTTTCAGACCCGAGGCCCTATTAGCGCCCGGCTGTCTGGCTCCTCTGGGGACTGAAGCAAACATTATAATCTCTAACCTCGGCCAGCCACCTCTAGTCTGTGCCTTCAGGAGAGACCAAGGCCGTGGGGGACCCGAGCCTGGGGACTGGCTTTATCAGCACCATGTTCCAGCCCAGCGGTCCAGGTTCGTGTGGTCCTGCTCCCAGAGCGCTCTGACTCTCTCACATTGCCAAATAGGGTGACTGCATTTCTGAACTCTCCTGAAGGGCTGATAAGGGCTGATATAATGCCTGATAAGGGCTCGGAAAGGATCTCCTTGGGTAGCAGAAACAAGTGCTAACAGAAACCCACAACGGTCTAAAGAGCTGGCCTGAGATGCTCAGGAGAGCTTGTCACTAACCACCCAGGTAAAGGGGTTTGATTGTTTACTGCTCAGCAGCTGTCACAGGTAGCAGGAATTGTTCGGGCAGAGAAAAGTGCTTTGTCATCAGTTTTCACAGTGCCCTCTGCACCCAGCAGTCTTGGAACACAGCCCCGACACTCAGGACACAGAACCGAGCAGCGCTGGGGATGAGCCTCAGCCTGGTCATAGGATGCCCCAGGACACAGAGGCAGGTTATATACCTCAGTCCTGAGTTTGCAGTCTCATTTTAGGCATGCTCAGAACCGGACCAGCCCTGAGGGAAATGCCACTGCTCGTTTCACACCAGATGCTACCTAATAGGGCAAAACTCTCAAATTGGGATCCTAAGGGGGTTCGATTAAGAGCATAACATAATCCCAGGCTATCAGTTCTGCCCTCAGCCCAGATATCTCCAACCTCCACTGTGGGGTCTGTTCTAACGTCCCCAGCTAGTCAACTCTGCCCCTGGAGCACGCAGTTCGGAGCCCTACGATAGCACACCTTTCACTGCACTCCAGAAGACTCTGTCTATGCACCTGTCCCCCCCCCCCGTGGCTGGGGCTGAGCCTTATTCCTCCTTAGTGTCAGCTCGGGGCTGGCAGAAGATGCTGACCAAAGACATAAGCAGAAGAATGGCAGATGGATAACAGTGAGTCGTGCTGGTCAGTTCAGAGCCTGTTTTATTTTTAGGGGAAGGAAGGAAGTTCCATAAACTTCACTGGGACTTTTGTTCCAAAGTAATTAAACCCATAAAAATCCATGCGCTTTACCCCTTAGAGAGAGATTCTAGGGGAAGAGAAGAGTCCTGAAATATAAGTTCAAATTCTTTGCTTTAGTGAAGCTGGAGGAAAGAAACTGCTTTAGGAGGGGCAATTATAAAGCAGAGAGGACCCAAGCATAATCCTTTCCCCTGGTTTACACGCAGACGGAAGAGGGTTTTCAAACAGATGCAAAGGTTACAGAACCATTTATGGCCACGGTCAGCTTCCGCTCTAAGGGTAAATAGACATCTTCACTTCAACAACAACAACAAAAAAAGCAAAAAAGTCACCCTCTGACTCCCAAATTGAATATGAAATATGCAGAGGTCCGTTTTTGGCTTTGGAGCTCCTCAGCCTCCTCTGCCCACATGTAACTCGGCAGCCAAAGTTAACAAGGCTACACAATGAAGCCTACAAGTTCATACAGGGCAGAGGCTCAGATCCTAAACTGCTGAATACACAGTTACGGGCTCATCACGCATTAGCTTATTGAGCACTTGTATTTAATAGCTATACCTTTGTTATGCAAGCACAGAGGGTAGAAAGAGTCATTTTACCCTCCCTGATGGTCTGAAAGGTACATTGTTCTTGCCGGGTAATCAGGGTTACTTAAAATGCCCACAGTGGTTTCAGAGAGGATTCTCAAGTGGTTGAAGACAAAGGAAATTCAGAAATTGTATTTATTTTGTTTCCACCATGAGCTATTCTGAGAGTCATAAAACATAATGACAAGAGACTTACTGCTTAGATCACTAGAATCGGTTACTCTTCCAAAAGAAATAAAGGACAGTGAGTTGAGAGCTGGCTCCCTGAACAAGAATGCATCTAAGAGGCTATTCAGTAGCTATTTTTAATGTATTTACAAAAATTTTTATCTTGGAAAACTTCAAACTTATACAAAAGTATAGCGAATAACACAACGACTCCCGCAGTGATCTCACAGCAAAAGCCGCTATCGATGCCCAATCCTGTTTCAGCTGTGCATTTTCTCCCTTGTTGACCCACCTGTTCCAGATCTGGAAGCAAATCCAAAACATGAAATCATCTCATTTATCCATACTTTAATATCTAAATCTAAATGACAACAATTTTTTAATAAAGTACAACTTTGCTATTAGTTTTCCTAAAATATACAGTCAATATACTATTGTAAGTATATTGCTTTTTGTCTGTTTGCTCATTTAGGGGGTATGTGTGTGTGTCCAGAGAACCTGAAAAAACCTTCTGGGGATGATGATGATGATGATGATGATGATAATAACAACAATCAGTGTCATTAGTGGCTAACATACATTGAATGTTCACTAAATGCTAAGTGCTTTATCCATATTCTTATTTTACCTTCAAAACAACCCTATGAAGCAGGCTCCACACCAACATCATTTAGTGAGCCAGGGATAGAGTCAGGATTTGAACTCAGTTCTGCTCACCTCCCTCCAAGGCCTGGGCTCCAAACCCACTACAACAGGCACACTCTCTTCCATGCAGTACTATTGTGTCACTGGCTAATCCTCCTAGTAGACTGCTTCCTGAGAGGACTACATCAATTGAGGAACAAGAACCATCTGAAAATCAACAAATATCCTGACCCTGAATTATGCCCAAAGGCCATTTTTGTGCACATTATTAAATGCATGATCAAAATTCTGGAAAAATAATTTTTTTGCTTTGGTTCTTAGCTTGTGCATGGAGGAGCTGACTGGATTTCACACAATCCTTGAAGGTACAGGAGTAAGGGAATGCATAGCAAATCCCTCTCTAGTTGTCAAATATTGAGAAGGTAACTTGCTGCCCTCTTCTAAGGAAGAGAGGCTGGCATGTGGGCAAGAGTTAAGAGGTGGCATTTGCCAAGGGAGTGAATTTGGATTATGATCTTAGTTTCAAAACAAAACCATTTAGGGCCGGCTTGGGTTTTGAATATGTGGGTTTATATAAACATGACATTTTTTCAAAGCAAGACGGACTGTATTAAATTGGTAAAAGAATTTTGAAAAGTCACTGAAATAACAAAAGCCTAAAATTTGGTTTTATCACAAGTTAGATACAGTAATGCCATTCATGTCACCTCAGAGAAGACATTCAGACATTCATCCACCCAACAAACCTTTGGGTGCCATGTGTGAGCCAGGCAATATGCAAGGGACTCAGAATATTGAAGGGGGCAGGAAATGGCAGGAGCCTGATATACCAGGGTCCAGGGAAGATTTCCGTCTTCAGCCCACGAGTTAAAAGAAACCACTGAAAGGTCTTACACAGGAGAAGGATAGCATTAATCTGATTTCACAACAAGCCTCCAGCCACAGGAAGGATAATAGGTCAGAGGGGATGAGAACAAACATGAAGAGACCAGCTGGGAAGCTAATGGAGTATTCAGAAAAGAACTGATGGTGGCCTGGATCAGGGTGGGGCAGTAAGGTAAAGAGAACTCGATGGATGGAGAACTACTAGGGGAAAAAAAGCAATGGGATTTAGTAATGCAAGGATGTACAAGGTAAAAGGAAAGACGGTATGAGCATGTTCTGGCTCAAAGAATTTATTTTGGACATACTGAGGTATTTTTTAGACATCTGAGTGGAGATGTTTAATGGGCAGCTGAATATACATGGCTAGAACTCAGATGAAAGGCCAGGCAAAGGATAGAAATCTGCAAGTCATTAGCTGGGTGTGGATGAGTTCACCTGGGGAGGGAGAATGGAATAAAAAGGAGAGGGCTTGGTACTAAGCTTTGGGAAGTGTATCCTGAGGATAACATCCCTGGTCTTTTTCACACTGAGACCACAAACACTAGAGAGAAATGATAGTCAGAGTGGGTAGCATAGCTGAGTGCCGGGAAGCAGGGATCCAACTCTTTTGCTTCCAGTGGATCATATGTGGTCCTGTTAAGATTTAAAAGGATTAGAAAACATTACCCTTTTACATTCAAAACCATCTTATGGATTCTTTCTAGGTTCAACTGTCAACCTCTGCTACATGAAGTGATGATTTGGAGAGTGTAAACGTAAATCTTATTTTACAAAGATGTTTGTTGCTGTATTGTGCATAACAGCAAATTTTGGAAGCAAGCTAATTTATTTATTAATAGGGGAACAGCTAAATAAATTATGGTATATCCATGACAGAATTTTATGAAAGCTATTAAAATCGTATGAAGGGCAAAAAATGCAGGGAAATATTTATGACAGAATTTTTGTCTTTTGAAAGTTACTTCTTTGGGGATTATACAAGTACTATTTTCATTACCTAAAATTTGGTCATTCCTGAAAAAATTATGGCGAAAATGACAGGTTCCTAGTCGTCCAATCTTTTCTTCTTAATGCTACACTACCATAAATCAGGAATTAACTTGCTTTTCTCACTTAGTGAACTTTTGGACACATTTCTATATCCTGTAGATCTGCCTCATTCTCTGTAATGGTTACAAAAAATTCCATTATAAAGATGTTTCATAATTTAACTAGTCCCCTCTCTATGGACATTTAGATTGTTTCTCATTGTTTGCATCTTCAAACAATGGAGTAATGAACATTATTTGCACTCTCGTAGGAGGGTTACATTTTTAGAAGTGGAAATGCTGTGTCAAAGGGTATGAATATTTAAAATTTAAATAGATGTTGAGCAACGGCCCTCCAAAAAGCTGGTACCAATTTATACTCCCACCAATAGTGTACGAGAGCATCCGTTGAGCTTCCTTATTCAGGTTAGATGTAATCATCCTTGTATCCTTGCCAATTTGCTAGGGGAAAATGATCTCATTGCTTTAACCTCATTTCCTGATAATTGAGATTAATCTTTAAAATATATATATATGGTTAATGGCCATTTGTATTTCTTCTGTCTGTTGCCTATTCACAAGTTTTACCTGTTTTAAAATTTGAGTTATTTTTCAGATTCTTTTTTAGAGGCTCCTTATACATTATGGATAGAAGTAATTTGTTATACGGGTTGCAAATATTATTGTTCAGCTTGTTTTTGTTTTGTTTATGGTAACTTTCATATTTTTATATAGTCAAATCTATCAATCTTTTTATAGCTGCTGGGTTTCACAACTTATTTACAGACTGATACCATTCTAAATTAAAAAGCAGAACACGAAATTGTATTTTCAATATTCTCTTATGTTACAGTTGTTGGAGTGGGGGACAGAGGGAAGAAAGAAAGACAGGAGGGAAAAGGGAGAGGTGGGAAAAGCTAAAAGAAAACGATTACAAGTTTATTTCTAGGTTATATGTTTATGAATGATTTTTCCTTTTTTGTATTTTCTAAATTTTATAGGAATTACGTATTACTTTGATAGCCAGCAAACAGTCATAAAATATGTATTTACATCTTTTGGCTTTAATCCTTTTCTTTGGTCTCCCTACTGTTTAAGGTTGTAATTCCCAAGGAAGATGTGGAGGGAAAGTGATCTACTGGTAGGAATGGAAAGGATTTATTCTGGAACCCAGGCCGTAAGGGAACGTTGAAAAAAAATCACCTTACTCGCTTAGGGAATGTGAACATTTGTGGACTCAGAATTCTGACCTGTTGTCATAAGCTCATTTTTTTAGCCACTGAAATTACCAATGCTTGTGGATAGCACTGGTATTTTCAATAGCCCTGCGACATGTCCCTGTAGTCTTAACCAACTTAAGTACGAAAATGAGGCCCCTGCTAAAAGAAGCAACGTTCCCAATTATTAAATGAGGTCCCCATGCCATTTGTCCTCATGAAGTGACAATCTATCTGGTGTTTGTGAGGCTGATCTATTGCAACATCAGCTTAAGAACAAATACACGAGGCATGAACATTCATCATTATGAAGGTAAATGCGAAATAACTTAACTTTCCGGTAAATGAAAGTCGGTAAAACAATTTCCAACCCAGGAAGTGTGAGAGGCTCCTTTGTGGCTCTTTTCCCCCTACCTTTCCATGTTTCTTCCCAACAGCTATTTGAGATGGGAAATGATCACAAAAGTGACTCCGTGGCGAGTCTGGCTATTATACTCCCTTTAAAACGGGGCCAGGGACTCACGAACTAACCCCCCACAGGCCAGGTGCTGGGCTCTAACCAGTGCTGGTGTTTGGTGCACTTGATATGCAGGCCGCCTGTTCCCACCTTCACTCCTGTGTACACACAGGACCAACTTAACTTGAGCAAAGGGACTGAGAGATTGCCCCTTGCCTTGTCTTATGGTAGGAAAAATAAGTGCAAAGAAAACATTCGTTGACTCTCTGGACAAATGCAAGAGGCAATGAGTTTGGTTAATGTCCACACTGCAGGTCACACACCTCCTTAGGACCATCCAATGAATGAGCCATCAAACCGGCAGTTGAGCCTTCGATATATATCTTTTCCTTCCACACCCCCCCACTCCCAGGAGGGTTGAAATTCCCTGGCTGAAGCGGCACAAATTTATTTAGCACTCCTTACAGTACTCTTATTTTATAGTTGCCAAGAAAACCTCTCTCAGCGACACTTCTTGCCAAAACGCTTCCTACGTGATACCTGACAGCATTCGCTGAGAGAGCCGGAGGCAGGGTGGAGGGCTTCAGACAAAGACACCAGGGAGATGACAGCCCCTTGGTGGTCAGGGAACTCCTGGCCATTGGGCCTAGCTCCGACCACACAGAAAAGATGCCGGGCCCAACGGCATACCTGGACTTGATGGTCCAGGGGGCACAAAGTGATCAACACGCTGAATCCCGCTTTAACTCCGCAGGCCCCCCGACTGCAGAGAGCCAAGTGCAGCTGCTCCATGGAAAACTACCTGCCAGGGCAGCGTGGCTTTCCAACCACAGAAATCCAACAAGGAAATGGAGGTTCTCAGCTAGCAAGACCGCAAATAGCATCAGTGAGTCACAGGGATACTGAGAGCCTGCAAGCTGGGGTCACGGTAGGCGGGGAGGAGACCCTCCCTGGCTGGCCGTCTGCAGGGCACGTGCATGAAGATGAAGGATGGAAAGATTTCCAATAAGGAGGAATCAGAGCGTGGCTCCCTCCTAAGCAGAAAGATTTTAATGACAATCAGGGCAGCTGTGGAGGAGGGGGGGCGATGGGCAGGGGCAGACGGATCCTACCAGGTTTATGTCGGACACACGGTGCCAATACCAACAAACGGGTTCACAGAGTGAAACTCTGTTAACGTTACCGGGCACACAGCACTAGGGAAATGCTAGCCATGGTTTCTGGAGACGATGGAGACAGTGTAAGGGACAATGAGACATCTTAACTTGTCTAGCTGCGGCTGGTTCCCTCTAAGGAAACCCAAGACTCTTCTGACTAATGAGACTAGATCCTGTCACTGGGGCTGGTTCCCTGAAGCCAGTCCACTGCGAAGAAACAGTAATGTCCCTCCTCTGCCAGGGTTACAGCTTGGGGCAAACAAGCAGCAGAAGCTGGTGCAGCCATTTGCTGAAGGAACATGCAGCCTTGCAGACCACGTGAAGGGGGACATGGGTACTGCTGGGAGGGGGTGAGGAGGAATGTTTTATGACAGGAAGGAGATTTTATAGCCCCAACCCCCCCAAAAGCAGGCTGTTTTTGGCAAATGGCTAAACACAAATCTTTGCCAGCATTAGTAATACCTTATGCAATAGCAATCTCAGAGGGGAGGGGCTGGAAGAGCAGGGGAGGGGTGGGGAGGGAGGGAGCCCTCAGACGACCTGAACAGGAACTTTTGGCCACAATCAACAGGTCTCATCTGGTTACCTGCTCTCCCTATCCGAGCAGAAACCTGAGCCATCTAAACGGAAGTCTGAAAAAACCCAAGGACATCTATTCAGAACCACTCCCAGGCCCTCAGAATTGAATGGGAAGCTCACATCTTAGTCCTGGATTACAGTCAGTACTGCTTTGTTTTCTAATTATGTTTTGCATAAAAAGTCTTGCTTTTCCCAATCAGATTACAAACTCCAAGGGTAGGCCTGGAATATTCCACAGCTCATTCCCAGACTACTGATCACAGGCTGGACTCAGGACAGCAACACACATCTGAGTTCCTTTCCAAGAAGGAACTTTACTGATTTCCTCCTAACGCTGCGCATGTCAGAGAAAATGTGCAAAGCATCACATTTTCCCCTAAGATATCTCCCTTTGGGAGAAGTCATTGCTACTTCCTGAACACCTACCTAGTCTGTTCCCGGTACTTGGTCTTGTAACCAAAGAGCCCAGGTTTTTCAAAACAGACATTTCAGTTGTTCACTTTGAAATACGTGAGTACTTGTCTGTGGAGACGCTGTCCAAGGACTCGCCAATTTTATGTAGTAGTATTCTTCCTAATAAAGGTAATCTGTTAAATGTGTAAGAGTCATCATAACTTCCTAAGATCTTAAAAGTCAACAGAATTCACAAATCAGGGGGAAAAGTATTTTTAGCTTATGCATCTTATTTTTGCTTTAGAAAGTATCACCAAACTTGTAAGCAGAAGTAGCAGATGAACATACTTTTTGAGAGGAGACTAACATTCTTCTTGCCTAAATGCTGGACTAATCTTGATCCAGTAAATAAAGGCTATTTCAGTTTGGTCACTTTCCCCAGCTCCTCAGTTTCTCTGTTAAAACACTGTTAAGGTCACAAGGTGATCGACCTTAGTCTAAACAGTTACTAACCCCGGATTTCATTCCATAAATAATCCATGCCACAACATTATACATATTCCCATATGTATATTACAGAGGCAATTAAAGACCTTTTGCAAATATAAGGTTTCAGGCAGCAATAATAGTGGGGCATATTTTACATTTCCTAGGGAACCATAGTCCATGCTGATGATCTGGTAACAAATCCAGAGTGATCAATTCTGAGGACAGAGCAAATCTGGACTTGGGGCCAAGAATGACGGATGGGCAAATACTCGATTATGCCCTTATGGAGCAATACAGCCCCCACTTGCCTCTTTCAATCTGCTTCCTTCCCCCTCCCCCGGGCACCCTTAAGGAGGTTATTCGACTGACTTTTGTCTGCCTGTTCCTAGGAAGTGGTGTAGTGTGAGGTTAAGGGACTCTGGAGCCAGGCATCCTGGGTCTGAGTCTTGGCTCAATTCTTTACTAGCTGTGTGATCTTGGGCCATTTACTTAATCACTCTGCGTATATTTCCTTATCATGAAACACAGATAAGGAGAGTTCCTGCCTCATGGGGAATTATGAGTGTTTCAAATATGAATTGCTTAAAACAGTGCCCACAATGCACTGAAGTGTTATGGAAGTATTAGCTATTATTTCCTTGTCAACAACAACAAAGAAACACACAACAGATAACAGCATGGCCAGTTACTTAAGGTTTTTATGAGAATCAAAACCAATAGAGAGGACACACGGACTTTATAAATTCTAAGTAACTACGGTAAGCTTTTGAGTTTGAGGCAGGGAGGTCTATTAGGTTATTAAGTGACACATCTGGCTTATAAACGGCTCTGTGGGGAAGAGAACAAGAAGTCAAAGCAGCGTGCCACGCAGTGCCCCAGCCTGACGCCAACAACGAGCAAAACGTCTCAAGAACTGGTGCAACCCCGTCATCCAACACCTTCGTCTCCTCTGCACGTCTTTGCTGAGACCACTTTCTGAAGCACTAAGATGGAGGAACAAAGATCTCTGTTCAGCATCAGCAGCCCTGCCCAGCACAACGAGAAAAGGTGGGCTTAAGTTGAACTGCCAGGCAGTTCACTACAGGTGATCCATTCTTTCAATCAGACTAAGCTGGAGGAGGAGAGGGAAGTCACTAGATCCTGTTGTTGGCTATCAATACCATCGCTGTGGCCGGGGACATTTATTTCCATTCTGAAGAACCGACATGGGATCCATATCTCACAATGCAATCAGATAAAACTCCACTGGTACACCCAGTCCTCGCTTTCTACTACCCTCTCCCTGCCTAATTATCTAGGACATAAACCCAGTTATGGAGATGGGTCTCGTACATTCAACGATGTGATAAAACCCAGGTCCTGCAAGGCCACTTTTGGGAGATGTTGTTTCTAATTGTTCACTGTTTAAACAATATGGTGATAAATGAAGGTATCTTTTCAGTGTGCCTAAATCGATTAATATTTTTTATCACGTGTTTTCACAAATGAGCAGTCAACTCCGGGTACTATTTAAGAATTTCTATCAAGGCCACTGCACTGGTGTTCACCTTCCTTTACCACAGGAAGCCAACAACGGTCACAGGTATTCAAAGGAAGGGGCAGGCAGAGAGCACAAGTTCCAAATCCTGCCTCGGGCTGCTGTTTTATGATTCTCATTTTCCCAACTAAAATGTCATCTCCAAGGCGGTGCCTCGTTTTCATTTTTCTATCTTTGTATTTTTGAGTTCCCTTTGGTGCCTAACACCGTGCTTTGCACCTACTGAGCCCCTAATAAATGGCTGATATTCTTTTTTTTAATAAATCTATCATTTATTTATTTATTTTTGGCTGCGTTGGGTCTTCATTGCTGCGCAAGGGGTTTCTCTAGTTGCGGCGAGCGGGGGCTACACTTCGTTGCGGTGCCCGGTCTTCTCATTGCGGTGGCTTCTCTTGTTGCGAAGCACGGGCTCTAGGCGCGCGAGCTTCAGTAGTTGTGGCACGCGGGCTCAGTAGTTGTGGCTCACGGGCTTGGTTGCTCTGCGGCATGTGGGATCTTCCCAGACCAGGGATCCAACCCGTGTCCCCTGCATTGGCAGGCGGATTCTTAACCACTGCGCCACCAGGGAAGTCCCAATGGCTGACATTCTGAAGAGCACGCTCCCTCTGCCATCTGGTGTTGGTTTGGTCCTGAGACCCCAAAGAAGCTGGATTAAGGGAGGACGTGGGGGACTCTTAGGAAGCTGGTTGATTCTGGTTTGTGCTGGAACTCTGGCACCCATCTGGGACCTCTGGAGCAGACATGAAGCTGCCATTGCCTACTGGGGTCCTGTCTTAGAGGTGACCTAGGACCAGTACAGTACCCCAGGAACCTTTGTGGCTCTGAACACACTTTCAAGTCCACCCCGCTCCAGACATGAATCCTTCCTGTCCCATCTAGAACCAAACCAATTCCATCCAAGAGAGAAAGGTAAACTGGCCCTGCTTGGTGACTGCCTGTTCATGTTGGGCTGATAGGTGAGAGCAACCTGTGTTCCTGTAAAAGGAGGATATTAAAAATTCTGTTGACTTCCTAAACAGGATGTATGTGAATTCAACTGACTACAGGACACAGTGAACCTGGGAGTGGATTCTGTCATTAAGACGGTGGCCATGAGCGGAGAGCACAGGCAGTCAGGCCGGCTGGCTGAGTGCTGCTGGGCAGTGGGCAGGCTGGCATCTTGGTGCACCAAGACCTTCTGAGGGACACACATCCTACCCTCTCCTCAGAGGCAGCACAGGGGGTCAGGTGGTCAAGCTGGAATGCAGGTACTATCTGGTGCACTGTCTAGTCAAGGGACAAGGACACTCGTTCCAAGCAAGAAAGCAAGGTTTCTTGCCTCAGCTCTGCCACCTCTCTGGGCCTCAGTTTCCTCATCTGTAAAATGATGGGATGGGGCTCAGTGACATCCCCTCTCTACTGCTCACATCCAGTCAATCACTAAGAACCGACAATTACGCCTCGTGATTATAGTTAGAATTGGATGCCTTCTCTGCACCACACTGCCATGGTCTCTATTCAGCCCATCTCTTCCCAGGTGGATCACTGCACTTCCTAACTGGTCTCGCTTCCCCTTTTCTCCTCCATTCTCCATGCTCTACCAGCTATTTTTCAGAACTACAGTTTTGATCTTGTCCCTTGAACGTCTGAAACTTTAAGAGGCTCCTGTCTGGCTGTAGCATCCGTAATGCTCCACCACTGGGCCTCTGCCTGCCCTGCCTACACTACTTCCTCCCTACACTGTCCTCGCCTGCTTTACATTCCCAGATG
This sequence comes from Leucopleurus acutus, assembly GCF_964270905.1. Classification (NCBI taxonomy): domain Eukaryota; kingdom Metazoa; phylum Chordata; class Mammalia; order Artiodactyla; family Delphinidae; genus Leucopleurus; species Leucopleurus acutus. Next base: position 39,517,932 of record NC_139142.1, read on the forward strand.
AGCACCGTGCTCTCTGGTGGACAAATGCTCTCTGTGCCTAGAGCAGCGCTACTCGAAGTGTGGTCCGTGGACTGGTACTCACCTGCAAACTGCTACTGGCCCACAAGGACGTAGAAAATGAATGAAGTAGCAATGAGGTAAATAGAAAACTTGAGAATCAGCATGTAGAAACTTTTATAACTCTTCAACAGTAATTTTATGTCTGTTGAATCTAATAAGAATGTGGGCTTCTATTTATGTCTTTTTAAAAGTTCATTTTTCTAGTAATTTACTTTTATTACATTTTATACAAGTATTGGTCCTAAATGGATTGGAAAGGAAGAAAAATCCACTGGTTTACCACTGCAGATAGTTTGAGGAGCTCTGGCTAGCATCTTTCTTCCTTCTTCTCTACTGGGCTTGTCTGACCACTTCAGTCTCACTGAAGCCTCTGTGCCTCAGAAACTTCCTGAGTCCCTTCCTTGGACAAGCATGATGTCTCTCCTCTGCGCTCCAGGGGAATTCGCTGCATACGTCTAATTACAGCATTGATTGCACTGACTGTAATTGTTGTTTTCCCTGCAGGTCTCTCCCATGCTTAATTCAGCTCTCTAACCTCAGAGCAAGGCGCCTGGGCTGAGTGGGCAACTAAGTGCTGATTAAACTGAACAAGCCCTAGTTTTTTACCCTAAACTCTGGTGACATGCCCTTTACCCATACACCCCTTGAGTATAAGATTCTTCTGGCCAGTGTATCTCCCTCAAATACCTAGTTGGTGTTCTGTACATAATGGGTGCTTAGGAAATGAGGAAGAAATAATGGGAGCGCTTTCTGCATCTGGTGGTGACTTCTTCGTGCCACGCAGCCAGTTGTACTCAATACTCTGGCTCTCAATCTAGTCCTAGAGTTAATACAAGAAAGCTGGGCTTGTAGGTTACAACAGCGCATGACTAATGTGTATGCCTGGTGATTAAGCATCCTTACAGCAGTGTAGTATTATAACCAGCCAAGACAAATTACCCCTGTACATTTTGCATAAAATTAAAAGGTTAGTCCGGGAAGAAAAGGAATAATAAGATTCCTGAAGTCCTTCATCATGTTGAAAAGCTCCTCTGATGTTTTTTGTAAAAGGCATCTCATGGAAAACTCCAAAACCAGAAGGGACAGAATATTACAGAAGAATCGACTTAAAATCTCAGAAAGTCCTTTAAGCCAGAACTAAAGAACACAATTCCCACCACATGGGACCACTTTCTTTCTGAAAGTTGATAAATCCAAAATCGTCACTGGGAGCCAGTGGTTCTCTGCATTTTCCAGAGAAGGCAGTCTGAGTACACATTTCCTGAACCTCAGCCTCTTGGGTTCTACTCCTAGATTTTCTCTTTGAAGCCATGGAAAAATTCTCTCCCCTCCTCTCTGCTTCAGAGACCTTTCTTTTAAAATGGTTATGTAATCGCCCGCGTTTTCAGGATGTAGTGTATGAAATTATCCCAAAACTTCATGAGGGCTTCTGAAGCCAGGGCCCCTAGGTTCACTTATGGTTAAGAACCAAACAAGCAAGCCCCAGAGACGGAACAAGTGATTTTTTTTTTCCCCTGTTGGAGAAGGGAGTCTTCCTCATTCAAATTAAAAATAAAGGATCAGCTGATGAAAGAAAAATCACCAACATTTAAGATCTGAAAAAAGTGATTATTTTGAAACAGAACATTCTGACTGACTGATGTAGGTAATGTACAAGCCATGGAGTTCCACCCACTCTGATGAACCCCAGTTTCACTCTGAGTTTTACGGCCGTTCTGAACAATGTGTTATCTGCCTATAGGGCCGGGGTCCCGTTGACACAGAGGTGAACTCGGAATGTTTGGTCTGGGTTACATGACACATTCCTGGCCAGGAAGGTGGTGCTCTCTCTCCTCCTGTAACTTTCCATCAATGCAAACGAGGTCACAGAGGCCGGGAGGCAGCAGCGACAGGTCTACATGGGAGAGACTCATCAGCCGAGGCGGGGCTCGTGCTTTCTCTTCTGCAAAAAGCGTTCACATCATCCTGCTGGCACACGTCGGGGAGGCCACAGATGAGTCGAGACACCCTCCAAGCCATTGCTCTGGGGATGCCTTTTCTTCCTTGCATGGCTCAGGAGGCAAGAAGCTTCCTCTGCCCTTCCAGGCCCTCAGAGGTCAGGACTCAGGGCCATCAGAGAGGTTCTGCCTGTTCTGGGCTGGGAGTGGCCCCAGCAGCTCCTGACTTCTGGCTGGAGCCGAATGTGACAGGGGTGAGTGGCCTGAGGGCGTGTCCTTTCCTAGGGACAGCGAACATGGCCCGCCCTCTTGGAGCCACCGGGGGACGCTCTGGAGTGGGCATTCCAGAGACATCTATTCACTCTGCATGTTGCTCACCTGCCCAGTATTGGCTCTCAGGGAGCAGAGCGACAGAATTGATCATTCTAGGTCCTAACCGGATGGAGACTGTTAACTCTCCCATTGGCTGGGGTGGGGAGAAACCCGTGGGATAGGTGAAAAGGGGAAACTCAGGGATACTATTTGCAGGGGCTCCACCTGAATCCTTAAACCGAAGTAAGATGGGAGTTCACTGAGTGGGACTACGTTGTCAGGTAAATTCCAAAGCAGCTAATAAACACAGTCTTCCTCACGTCTCTAACCACTCCTAAGTGTCTCCTTTCTGGGCCCCTCCTCCACCCTCCCTTGAAGGGTAGGCGGCTCCCTGAGGTTCTGTTCTTGGCCCTTGCCTGGGTTTATTTCCAGCACAGCTGCTAGACCATATGGCACCTTTGTGCAAATTAGAGAAAGGCACCCTTTTCTCAAGACATGTTACCACCATTGCCTAGGAAATTCATAGTCATCACACACATTATCACAGACTCTGACGGAGGGGCATTCCCTGGAGTTGCTCAGCACACGGTCTGGCCAGTTGTGCAGTGGAAGTCCATGGATTCAAATATCACCCTGGACAGATGGCTCCCAAGTTGAAACCTCTACCCTGACACCTCTCTCTGGAGATCCAGAGATGCCTGAGAAGTTAGCCATTAACTGATTTGGGGGCAAAGCTACCAGGGATGTGTCAACCCTTCAAACCCAAAAGGATGAAACTGGACATTACCCAGTGCTGTCTTCACTCAGTTAAAAGTTATAAAGCAGAAACTAACACACCACTGCAGAGCAATTATACTCCAATAAAGATGTTAAAAAAAAAAAAAAGCTTTAGAGTTCTCTGCGGGAAATCTCGGAGTCATCTTGAATGCCTACTCCTTGGTCTCCATATGCAATTCACCAGGGTCCTCTCAGCTTTCCCCCCACTCCATCTCCCATCCCTCTTCTCTCTCCATCACTGGCACTGGCTTGCTTCAAGCCATGACTAGGTCTTGCCTGACTTACTCCAAGGACTCCTACCTGAACTCCTGGCTTCTGGACTCGCTCCTCTGCACTCTATTTCACACAGCACACTTATTTCCTATTAGTCTCTTTTCTCCAAAGCTTCTGAGGGTTTCAACTGACAGGCCAATAAAACCCAAACCTCGTAGTCCACATCCAAAACCTTCCACGTTCTCACCCCAACTTACCTCAACTGCCACCCGCCCCCTGCTCTGGTCCCTCAATCACATTGAGTCCTCATGATTCCCCAGCACAGGACACTTCCTGCCCCCAGGCCTCTGCCCCTACTGTTCCAATTACCTGGAAAGTATTTCCGTATTTTGCTGCTAACTAAAAACCTATGGCTCAAGTGCCATCTCTTCTCCAAAGCCTCTGCATCAGAATTAACAGCTTCCTTTTCTGTGTTCTCATCGCATTCTGTTTTCGTTTCACTTTGACCATTTATGGTACCATGCCTTAAGCTGTCAACTTATGTATGTGTTTGGAGCCCCCAGTAGACTAAAGCCTTGAGGGCAAGGACCCTGTTTTATGTATCTTCTGGTTTTCAGAGCCAAACCCAGTACCAAGCAGATGTGCAGGACATACTGAATAAGTAACTGAATGAGTAACTGAATGGTGGAGACGGCTCCTTCATGGTCAAACAAAGGCCACGGAAAGACTTAACGATGGTCTACTCTGAGCCTGCATGTTGCAAACCCCAGCCAAACAAGGGAAAATGAGTGCATCACAGTATGTCAGGCGGGGTGAAGGGTACTTTCCAAACCCAAAGGTCCATTTAAGACAAACATGCATTGATGCCATAACTCACAACCTGCATCAAATGTGATTCCTGGAAACCAAAAGCTCTTGGCAGGGGGCTGAGGCTTGGCACCTTGGAAGAGAGTTGGCAGGGCTTGGGGTTCTTTCTGAAGTTCCCTTCTGCCTCTGCACAGCTCTCCAGACCCTGGACTGACGCAGCCCTACCGCCCATGTTAATAACACATTACAGGAATCTGGGCATGACTCAGAATAATGCTCACCTTGGGAAGGTGAGGACGTGGATGGGAAAGAAGTACCGCCAAATGGGATGCTTACGAATCTAATTAGTAGCACCGTCTTGAGAGCAGAGCAAAAAAACTGACTATACGTTCTGAGTGCAGTAATGCCCTCAAGCTCCACTCTTTGAGACACATTTACAGACATGAGAAATCCATCTAAGAAAGACCATTTACAACATAGGGTCTCACGTGTGAGACAAACCCAACCACCTGACCAGCATTTTTTCACCTTTATCCTATGTAATGCCAAACCTCCTCTTATCTGAGATTGGGTTCCCCCATTTGGGTGAAAGAAGTGACCAGGAGCACAAATCTACCAAGACAGAAACTGGGGAGGGGTAGACTGACTTTGCTTTTCTGACACAGTGGAAAATGTGGGTGTCTGCACATACCACTGCCCTTATATTCTGTCCTCACGCAGAAGCCTGACTAGCACAGAAAAAAAAAAGGAAGAGCTTTCAAAGTCAGCTGATCATACGCTTTTCTGGCCATCTAGATTCTTGCTTCCTGGATAGATGTCACTAGGATGGCCTTAATAATATCATTAACCAAGCCATCCTCCATCACTGTGCCTAGAGAGCGGGAAAAAAACCACACCCCTATCAATACCTAGAGAAGAACAAGACTCCAACCTCTGTATTACCTTGATGCTAAGATCTGTGCCCACTCCATCCCCTTTAATGATTTTGCAACAGGGGAGTTTCTTGAAACTAACGACAAAAAAACTTGCCAGTTGCCAGTATCCTCATTTTCATCATATCAGATACCATCAGCATCTTGTGATCTTTGGTTACTTGGAATCAAGGATATACAGTAATTTTCAGTAGGCATTCCCCTTGTCAATAGCTGTGTTAAAGGCTGGGGGAACCAAAGGGAAGGAGTTACTAACAAGGAAATTACGACTTATGCATATTGATTCACCTTCAAAGAAAACAGAGTCTAGGTAATTCCATTTGAAGACACCAGTGCCTTAAAAGAGGCTTTGTGGAAGGCCACTGGCTGCAGGAACTTTCCTACTGCATTAAATGTCTGTTCAGGAGGAGTCACTGTGTGGCCAAAGGGAATAAGAAGTAGTCAGGTTCCTTCTTAGGGGTTGTCTTTTTTCTTTCTTTCTTGGTCTGAGAAAGAGCCCCATGGAGCCAGAGGGCAGGTGACTGATAGCCTCTCCCATCCTTCATGAAAGTCTCGGTTAAGGATAGTGTCTGGTTTTCTAGGAGACTCACTCTTGGCACTGAAGAGAAATTTTCTGGGAGAGTGGCAGGGGGTGGGTGATGGCTAAAGAAGAAGGGAAGATGAGCTTTCCAGAAGAAAGCCCATTCAGGAAGCCAAGGCTTTCAGACTTGGCTTGGGAGGGTCACCATCGCCCACTCGAAGGAGCCTACATTCCAGGGCTGGCATGTATGGTAACACCACGTACCCCTCCCGACACCCCCCAGCTGGGGCTGGGAAACTTCCACAGCCCCTCTGATTGGAGGCCCGGGGCCACAGTGTGGTGGAGTTCCTCCTGCTGACTCACGGGAGCTCCACAGAAGTGTGTAAAAATTCCATGATCAAAGATGATCTTTGTGACATTTCTGCCAGTGCTGGGATATTCCATCAGATTTCCTAGAGCAGAGTCTGGCCGCCATCCAAACTCTGGAGGGATGGCTCAGTGTTTCCAAAGTGAGGTGGAAAAGCTCCCTGTGGTTGTAACATTCTAATACATACTGCCCTCGTTTCCTCCGAGGACCCACAAGGGGACCTACTGCAATGGAAGACTGAACCAGGCCTGTGGGCACTGATGTGGAGCTAAAGGACATCTGGGAGTTTTGGAGGAAGTGAATGAGTGGCCAGGCCCAATGTGGTCTGGCCTTGGGTTCCTTGTTTTTCTTTTTTAAACTGAACTTTAGTTGTACAGACACATGAGTTCTATTTGGTTAGAACTGTGGGACTGTAGTGTCCCCTTTGGTCCCTATTCTGAAGCTATTTGAGTCTGAGATCCCGTTCAGCAACAAAAGAAGTGGACAGAGAGGTAGCTGTCTGTCTCTCTCATCTCCCCTTTCTTTAGCTCTATCGAGTAAAACTAAACGTGAAAAATGCACTTATTTCCTTCCATGTCATTTTCACGAGCAATTACTTTTACTTTTTTATATGCTTACACTAGAATACATGCTTCCTGTAGGCAGGGTCCTGGCCTATCTTGGTCACTATGATATCCTTAGACACAAAGTAGGTCTCAATGAATATCTGCTGCATGAATAAATGAATGACTTAACAGATGCATAAATAAATAGATGAATGTGGACCCATAAAGTTATGACTACTGACAAATTTATCTCTCATGCAAATATATTAAAGTATCATGCAAAGGACATAACACATGGGACTCAGGGGAAAAGCAATTTTCTTCCATGTGTCTTTCAAATGAAGATAGTGACCAATGCTAAAAAGATACTTTTAAACGGTTAATAACTAAATTTCCAATTCATGGCCTGGGAGAGAATAGTCCATGAAAAGAAAATGCTGGGGGAATTCCTTTCCTACAGAAGGGGGACCCTCTAAACTTCTAAAACATATCCCCTTTTCTTTGGTTCTGCCATCTCACAGAAAAAAAAGAAAAAGTTGTAGAATGTGGACACCTCTTTGTAGGGTGACTGTGCAATGTATTGTCCAAAATGGGCCTCTGAGTAAAAGGGGGGCGCTATTCAGGGGGAATCACAGGAGCAGACTGGGGCTTCCCTGGGAAAACTAAGATACGGGGCTGACCTACCTCTTCACCATGTAAGCTACCCACTCAGAGTTAAAGCAATTTCTTGAAATTCTTCTCTTGAAAGTGCTTGTTCTTTCCTGAATTCTTCTCATCTTAACTCTTTGCTGAGTTGTTATCTTGAGAACTCATTCTCAGGAAGTACGGTATCTTGAGCTTCTCTGGGAAGTTATCAGTTCTAGAGTTAACTCTTTACACACCAGGTGTGACCCAGGCCACCCTTCCTGGATCATGTATCAAGTGAGATACTATGAAAATGCTCTGCAGAGTAAGCCCTCGATGCTTCCTCTTTCTTTTCATGCAAACAGAGCATAAAAATACACCATAGCTGCAGCAAACTGAACAAAGCCCAGCGGCCCCTCAGACAGGCTTCGGAGGGAACGTGCTTTTTAACATACTCACTTCCTTTGGTAGTGCCACAGCACAAAGATTACACTCAGCCTTCCCAGCCATAAAAGCTTCAGTTTTTCCCATTCTTGCTGCCAAAGCTGAAATGCCAAGAAATGCTGGGAACTGTGATTATACACACTTCATATTTTACACTCTGAAACTCCAAGGAATAAGCTGTGGAGAACAGAGTCTTATTTCTTAAATGGCAGCTGAACAGATAGGGCACTCAAGCTTTGCGGAACGCGGCTGAGTATTTGCATGGGGAGAAACAAACAGAGACCTCACAGATTTTTCCCGTCTGTGTGGACCTTCCTGGCATGTGGGGCAGACGTTGGCTAGCTTTTCTCATTTCTTTCTTTTTTGCTATTTTTTAACTTTCTGAATTACTCATCCAGATTCTTACGGGAAAAAAAAAAAAAATCAATGCCACACATATAAGTCAGTCATAAGGAAACTCAGCAACTGCCTCTGACAGGTTTGAACCTGTTTCTTTACAGACAAGAAAACAAAATTTCAGTGTTCTTTAGGCCCAAACTGAATCCCCCTTTTTTTAGAGTAGCAATAAAGCGGCCAGCCTGACGGCATTTAGATCTCAGGTTTGCTTTGTCAAAATTTTCCTCCCAAGCTGTAAGTTAAGTCTTAAGTTAATTTCACCGCTACAGAGTATTTTTCTCAATTCCAGCATCCAGTGTAGGAATTAGAACAAACACACACTAACCAAAAAAACTGGTCTTCCTTCCTCCCTCCCTCCCTCCCTTCAAGAATTAACACAAGAGCCCTGGGTACCTCACTCAGGAAGGGCTCATGATGGCAAGAGCTGTTCTTCTAAAGGGTGAATTTCATGACTCACTTATCACCTGCTTTCCTCTATTGCCCCCTCCCATTTCTTTGTCAAAGGAGTGTTAAAATCCTCACTCAGGGCAAACTTGGGAGGGGCCGGCTTCTCATTGCTTGGATTAAACGAAGATTTAACACCCGCTCTTGCTTAATTCACAAGATCTGGAAGGCTTCCACATGTTTACAGAGCATAAGAGCTCACGTCTGATTTTTTTCCCTCCCTTTGCCAGTGCCTGCTCCAGTGCTTTGCAGAGAAAGGGGTTTGAGAAGCTGCTGGTAAATGACCACTGTGCGCCAAAGCAAAGCGAGCACCACGCAGCCAGCGTGGACGTGAGTGCCGCTGCTCCTTAATCCCGTGATAAACATAACCACTGATGCAGCTGCACGATGTGTAGGGCTGGAAATAAATTTCTCTTTGTAGCTATATAACTGCACTAAACTTTTATAAGCCTGTTGCATGATCTCCACAGACCTGCACAGTTTCTCCCACAAGAGCAGAATTCTTTGCAGGTTTGAACCCTCACCCACAGACCCTGCTTGGAAAAGAGGAGGAGTCTCAAAACTGCTATAGCACCATTTGTTTTTCGATAGGAAACATAAAGCTTGTGTATATGTAAACCATTTCTGGCAGGACATACAAGAAATGGGTAACTGGTTGCCTTGAGAAAGAGAAATCAGGAAGCTGGACTTAGCTTTCACTGTAATCTTTTTAGAATAGCTCAATATTTCTTTTTTTTTATCATGTGTATGCATTAACTCATCTAATTAAGTTACATCGACACTGCTCTTTAGTCAATAACTAATACCCTGTTGATACCCATCTTCATATCATTTATCTCCCCCAATGTGTTCCTCTGGACAAGCTCAGTAGCTAGAAATAAAACAGAAATGAAGAGAAGAAAGAAGAAATATTGCTATACCATGTGCCAGAAATGGAGGGATACCAAATGAAAATGAACAAGGAAACCAAAGCTCTGGATGCCAAGCCCTGATAGAGCCGTGACAAATGAGAGAAAGAGCCTGAGGATCTTGGCTCTTCATCCTGCACCCCCTGGAGAACATCCCTTCCCTTGCTGACAATTCCCTTTCACTCCCTACTGACTGATTTCTCCTCTTCCTCTGCGCATCCCCCACTCCTTTTGCTTATTTCATTTAAAAATATTGGTTCTCAAAAATCACAAAGGTAACACATTCTCACTACAATCAGTGTGATACAATATGAAGATAGCTATCGAGAAATTAAGAACTGTCCACCCCATCCCAAACTTGTTTTGTATCTGCTCTCCCACAACTTCTTCCATGCACATATCTATGTACAGTTGGGTTTTGCTACCTTTTTTATTTTTAAGCAAAAAATGGGACTTAAATGAGCATATGAACCATTTAACTTATTTTTCTCACTGATTTATCTATCAGGAAAAAACCACCCAGGTGAATAAATGTAAATCTAACTCATTCACTCTTTCAATAGTTGTATAATATTCTGCAGGGTATACTGTAATTTATTTAACCTTTCCTTATTAAATCTGTCCACCTCTTAAATGGGTTCACTATTCAAGTTTCTTCCCTGGGTCATTTTCTTCTTTATAACTGATAACATGTACGGAGAATTAACTGATACCAGATATGGCGATAAACAAGCAGCATGAATTGAAATCTCAAAATAACCTCATGGGATAAGCAGAACTGTCATCCCCATGTTATAGATTAGGAAACTGAGACTTAGAGGAATTAAAGAGTTTACCCAGTATCACAGAGCTAGTACACTGTGGAGGTAAGTTTCAAATCCAAGTTTGATTCCAAAGCCTTGCTCTTAACTGTAAGTCAATACTGCCTCATTGGCACACTGTTGCCACGCAATCAACCTGGAGCCTATGGCCACTGTCTTCAGCGTTAGCCTGGTATTTACAACTTTGAGATGGGTCAGTTGACTAGGCGTTCCACAGGTACCTCTAACTCGAGGTGTTCATGTCTTCATCTCCCCCATCCCCACACCTGTGCTCATCCTCTGCCTCATCGTTGCAAAAGGAAACTCTGAAGAGCCTATTTTTTTTTTTTTCCTTTGCGGTACACGGGCCTCTCACTGTTGCGGCCTCTCCCGTTGCGGAGCGCAGGCTCTGGACGCGCAGGCTCAGCGGCCATGGCTCACGGGCCCAGCCGCTCCGCAGCACGTGGGATCCTCCCAGTCCGGGGCACGAACCCGTGTCCCCGGCATCGGCAGGCGGACTCTCAACCACTGCACCACCAGGGAAGCCCTGAAGAGCCTATTCTAAAGTCACATCAACAATCAACTTCCCACCATGCCTGCTACCCCTATAATCAGCATCAACAAAATTCAGTTAAAGCCCAAGTCTTATTTAAGAGGAATAACGTGAGCTATTAACATCACAACTCACTGTAGTTAACCAATTACTAGTTATGACGCTGCTGATTTTACTAGAGAAGAAGAATGTAACACATCAAACAGATACTGAATCAAGAATGAAAAATTACATGGATGGCTCATGAGTGCTCAGAAATCAGTGATCGCAAAAAGATAACCAGAATGAACAATATCACACTAATCACATTTCCTTCTTTGACAGGTAAACTACGTTGGAAGAACCAGATTGCCTCCAAATACCTAAAAGGCTTTCTTGTAGAAGGTTTGTGTTTTTTCAGTTTCCTCCTTATAGGTGGTTCAGAACCAGTGAATGGAAGATACTGAGAGGTACTGTTTGGGTCAATACAAAGGTGAAATTTCCAAGTCATTGATGCCTAAAAGTGGAGGGAACAAGTTCCTTTTTGTTTGGAGGTGTTTAAATACAGACAAAATGACCACTCAGCAGGCTATTAGGTATTCATGCTTTGAAAAAGAAGGGTATGTAACTGTGAACTCCCTTCCAGTCCCAAGGCTCAAAAATTGTGTCAGTGGGACATGGATCAGGGAAGTATCAAGAATGTAGGACAGAGATTCTATATGTGAAAAAGCAGGTTTGGAGGGATATTCTGAAGGTTGGAGGAGCAGTGCCAAGGGAGGAAAGAGAAATGAAAGGTCATACAGTCAAACTGCCACCTTCCCATTTTGAGCACCATGCACGCACTTTGGGAACCGGATCCCTCAGTGATGTCATTCTCCAAGGTGTGGGGCAGTTTGCCTGTCAGTTTCACTCACTTTTCTTCGCAGCTGAACTCAGAAATTCATCAGTGTCTGGGCATTTTTGCCAAATGGTAACAGGGTGCTTGCACCAAGTTATATTTCTTCTTAGGAAGTTTGCTGATAAGTAAAATTTGACGTTTGCAAGACAATGGAAAAAATTCCACCTTCAGGCAGACTATTTATCAAAAGGCAAACAGTAATAATACCACGTTCCGCTTAGCTATTTCTCCTGCCAGGCTTAAGTACTGGGATCCAGGAGGAGGATTTGGTCTCAACACAACTGGAAAACATACCCTCCAAGACTAACATACACGGCTCAGTGAGCCAAAAGAATGACAATGCCCTCATCTAATCCACAGCTGTTCTCTCGCGTCAATCCATGGTGTGTTCAACTCCAGCAGGTACTATTCTCCTCAGGGCTGAAATTATTTCCAGGTAGATTTTGTACCATCAAGTAGTTGCAAAGCACCTTGCTTCACATAATAGGAAATGTTGAAAATTGAATAAACGTATGAATGAACCACTGCGATGGACTGAATGGCTGCATACCTCCCAAATTCATATGTTGAAGCCCTGACCACCCCATATTTGGAGATGGGGCCTCTGGGAAGTAATTCAGGTTAGATAAGGTCATGAGGGTGGGTCCCCCATGATGGGATTTGTGCCTTTATAAGAAGAGACGTTAGAGAGCTTGCTTCTCGTCTCTTCTCCACCAGGCATGTGAAGATACAGCAGGAAGGTGGCTGTCTGCAAACCAGGAAGACAGGCCACACCAGACACCAAAATGGCTAGCATCTTGCTCTTGGACTTCCCAGATTCTACAAGTATAGACATAAATTTCTGCTGTTTAAGTCATCCAGTCTATGGTGATCATTACGGAAGCCTGAGTAGACTAGGATGATGACTCACAGACAAGGAGTGATCACAGCCTGAAGGCCAAGGCTTGACAGAACTTAACTGGTACAGCAGCAGCAAGGTACCTATTTTTGATATAATCACGTTGCAAAACTCGTATTGGGGTATATTCAATATCATATTTGAGATTCCCTTTTGAAAATAATATTTTTAATGATTAAAAAGACAATGTCTGTTCAATGTAGAACATTTGAAAAGCATTAAAAGGGAAATAAAAACCACCTGCATTCCCTCAGATACTCAGACAACCACTGTTGATGTGCTGATAAACATCCTCTTGAACTATTTTCTCTACAGAGAATAAAGCTGACAAGGAATGAGGTCTTCTGGGGGGTTTCTTCTGAACCATGACCATCACTGCACTCACAAAGTCACCTTAAAGAACCCCATCCTCTTATACTCATAAGGACATTACTGAGAAGTGGTTTTATTTTCAGGGTCCTAATATGGATATGCACATCCTATACTATCTACATAGAATCAACACTGGTTGCCTATAGGGGTGATTAGGGATTAACTGAAAGGAGCACAAGGAAACTTTCTGGGATGATGGAAACGTTCTATCTGTTATTTAGAGAATTGATTACATATTGTGCACTCACCAAAACCTATCAAATTGTACACTTAAGATCTACAGGGGTGGGGGTGGCGTGAAGTGGAAAGACAAATACAACCCACTGGGTAACACCAATACTCATCATTAAAACATGTGCTTTGATGCATTTTTCCAAAGAATGTTCAAAAGGTGAACATTACTGAGCATGTACTACATACCAGGCTCTGGGCTAAAGGCCTCACATGCACCACTCAGGTGTGCATTTCTAGGATCTGCATTTTATCAATGAAGAAACTGAGGCTTATAGCCGTTACGTAACTTGCTCAAAATTCCACAGCTCGGAAGTGGCAAGGCAGAACTGGAACCCAGGTCCCTCAAACCCCAGGAAAAAAAGTTATAATAACACGCATGCCTTTTGACTCAGCAGTAATACCTCCAGGAATCTGTTCCAAGAAAAGAATCAAAGGCTGATCCAAACAGATGTGTAGAAGGATATAATAAATTCACCATTATTAATAAATCAACTTAAAGGTACTATAAATTAAGTAGGTCCATATGGTAGACCATTCTGTATCATGTAATATTAGGTTTAAAAGAGAATGTAAATGACTTTCATGATAGGGGAAAATGGTCATGACAAATTAAGTGAAAAAAAAATCAGGTTAAAAATGTATATATAGTATGACCTCAATTTTGTTTCTTTTTTTTTTTTTAAAGTAAATACATTTTAAGACTCTAAGGAAATATATCTGAAGAAAATGATTATCTTTCAGTGGTAGGGTTATAGGTTATTTAATTTTAAATTTTCAACAGTTACTATATGTTACTTTTGTAATTAGAGAAGAATCAATTTTATTTTAAAAATAAAAAACATGGGGAAAATCATTGCTCTCACTAACGAATGTATACCCGTATACCCAAGACTGTATATACACATTTTTATGAGAAAAATATCTTTGTACAGCCCCTTAATAATTTTAGGGTATTGATGGTATTCGATAACTTACACATAACTGTAAAAAAAGTGAAATCACCAGGATTTCTAACATAGTCATATAGGTAAAATATACATGATAGGTTTAAGGAACTTACAAAACAATGTCTGGTTTGTAAAAATGATCTTGAAGAAGCTTTTACCTTTCCTTTTAGCAGAAAGGCATAAAAAAATGGAACAGATTACTGTCGAAGTCCTCTGAACATAGCAGACAGACCTGATGTAAATCTGAGAGGAAGTAGAATCACCTAAAGCAGAAAAGTACACAACTTAAGTTTTCTACAAATTCTATGGATCTAAGTCATCCAGTGTAGAAGGGTCATGGCAGAGACCACCACTGTTTCTCAAACCCAAGTACCGTACAGCTCCTTTTGAAAGAACATGTGAAGAAACACTGACAGACATGTCTTTTCCTATGAAATATCTTTCACTTTCAGTAGGTCAAATTCTCAAAAGGCATTCATTTATTAAAAATAAACTACCTTGATTTCTCAGCAAATCATGGGTTTGGACCAGTATAATAGTGGTGATAGATACTGGGTTAAAGAGGCATGGTCCCTGCTCTCACGAGGCAGCCCATACGCAAAGAGGCATAGGCCAGGAAGGAAGCTGAGGAAAGGGTATTACAGGACACCGTGCGAGCAGAGAGGGTGGGTACCCAACCCAGACAGAGATGGGGGGCAAGGGGGTCCAGGAGAATTTCCCATTAGAGGTGACAATCTAAGCAGAGACTGCAGGGATCAGCAGGCATTCCCTTGGCAGAGAGAGGGAGAAGCGTTCCAGGCAAAGGGAAATGCATGTTCCAAGGCCTGGAGGATGGAGGAACTGGCACCTTCCTGGATTCAAACCTGAGGTGGGATGATAGAGTTCCACCACAGGCTGCATGACCTTGAGAAAGTTACTTCCCAGAGCCTCAAGTTTCCTTATCTGTAAAAGAAGGTTGACACCATTTCCTTGGAGAGATGTCATAAGAAGGCAAAATTAAATAGGTACAACTCCTTTACAGAGGTGTTTGTCCTCACGAGATAAATGCTCAGCACACATGGCTATTATTCTGTGTGGCAGAATCAGGGAGAGAGCTCGGATCATCTCCTCCGCTCTGCCCCATACCTCTCTGTCCAGCCATCCTTGACCTCGAAGAGCACATGCCCCTCCCACAGTGTCCCTGCCGTTCCTTCCACCCAGAATGCTTTTCCCCCCGTTATTCACAGAGAGCCTGTTTCCTCGCGTCCTTAGGTCTCTGCTCATCTGCTCAAAGAGCCCTTACAAGAGAAGCCTTTCTTAATCCTCTGTGTAAACAGTAAAACCGTTCTCCTCAAACTTTATCTTCCCTGACATAGCTTTTTCTCCACGGAGTTTATCACCCCGACACTCAACATACTTACTTTTTGCTTGTCTGACTACCTGTGCTAGAATTTAAGCTCCTGGAGGGTAGGGTGGCTTTATTTCCAGAGCTTTGAACAGTGCCTGGCCCACGATGTGTACTCAACACCTAAGTGTGAAAGGAATGGATAAGTAACCCAAGCTAGAGGGCGAGGCCCTCCTTTATTCTTCTTTTAGTCTCTGAAGGTGTGACATAAAGCTTTGCATTAAGTAGGCATTTCATAGGCATTTGTTTAACTGTACAACTGAATCACTTTTTACAAATGGCAGTGTTCATCTGGTACCTAAAGATCAACGATTATATTTTTAGAGCTTAGCAAATGAATCCAAGATTGTGTTTAATTATAATGAAGCAGTAGATTGCTGGATCAATTTGGTGGGGAATACAGCAAGACTGGTGGTCTGATTTCATTAGCCAGTGGAATCAATTAACACATATATCAATTAGTCCCAAATAACCACAGCCTTTGTTCATGCAAAGGTCAAACACGGATGATGTATGCCAGGATCAGTATTCTGATCTAATAAGTGAAGTACAGAAACAAAGTGTTTCAGGGCTGAAATTTCTTTCTGTCATTAATCTGGATGCTTGGAGAAACTGTACCAGGATATTTACTCCAGTGATGGTCCAAAAATGTTCTTGAATCGCCCCTCAAATGAACAAAAAAAAATTTTGCTTCAATACCAGAAAAAGTAAACTCAAAATGAGTTCGACTGTTTCCCCCATACATTAGAGAGGCAGCTGACATTTAAACAAAATGCAACAGTATAGTCTTCAAGTTTTACAATATGTCCCCAGTGCTCCAGGGCTTCCTAAGGAAACTATCTTAAGGACTTATGATAACTACATGGTAACTATATTAACTATACATGATATCAAAATATGGCTAAAATGCAAAGAAAAGTATTTGGCTTGAAAGGAAAGCATAATCAGATTTAGTTTACTGTAAAAAGATTGGTCCCCTTTCAGCTTTGGGCTCAGAGGAGGCCAGGGCGCAACTTTCTTCATTCATCCTGAATCCCGGTTCATCTGACGCCAGCTGCCTCCACCATGCTGCCTAAGTTCGACCCCAACGAGATCAAAGTCGTATACCTGAGGTGCACTGATGGGGAATTTGCTGCCACATCTGCTCTGGTCCCCAGGATCGGCCCCCTGGGTCTGTCTCCAAAAAGGGTTGGTAATGGGCTTCCCTGGTGGTGCAGTGGTTGAGAATCTGCCTGCTAATGCAGGGGACACGGGTTCGAGCCTGGGCCTGGGAGGATCCCACATGCCGCGGAGCAACTAAGCCCGTGAGCCACAACTACTGAGCCTGCGCGTCTGGAGCCTGTGCTCCGCAACAAAAGAGGCCGCGATAGTGAGAGGCCCGTGCACCGCGATGAAGAGTGGCCCCCGCTTGCCACAACTAGAGAAAGCCCTCGCACAGAAACGAAGATGCAACACAGCAAAAATAAATTAATTAATAAACTCCTACCCCCAACATCAAAAAAAAATGTTTGGCATTTAAAATAAACAACAACAACAACAACAACAAAAGGTTGGTAATGACATCACCAAGGCAACTGGTGATTGGAAGGGTCTGAGGATTACAGTGAAACTGACCATTCAGAACAGACAGGCCCAGATTAAGATGGTACCTTCTGCCTCTGCCTCTGGTCATCAAAGCCCTCAAGGAATCACCAAGAGACAGAAAGAAGCAGAAAAACATCAAACAGAGTGGCAGCATCACTTTTGATGAGACTGTCAACACTGCATGACAGATGTGGCATCCATCTTTAGCTAGAGAACTCTTTGGAAGCATTAAAGAGATCCTGGGGACTGCCCATCTGTGGGCTGCAATGTTGAGGGCTGCCCCCCTCACAACATCATAGATGACATCAACAGTGGTGTGGTGAAATTCCCAGCTACAAGAACTGCAAAGAAAAATAATTTAATAAAGGATTATTTGACGATCCCCATGCCTCCAAAAAAGATTGGTCTTCAGAGGGTTGACTTTTACAAGCCACAACTCCAATTTCTGTGAAGAATTCTCTATTTTTGAGGACGCATCACGAGCAAAGTTTCAGCTCAAGCCTATGCTACAGAGAAAGTGCAAATCTGCTGATAGCATGTACGCAAAGAATAATCTCTATCGACGTGGCATGTTTCAAGGAGCTTTCACGTTTCCATTTCCACCTGACTGGAGCTTCATCAACACCCTACAGGAAAGCTATGTCAATGGTACCCCATTGGACAGAAGGGCAAACGGGCTCAGAGGGTTCAGCAACCCCCCCACATCCTCAGGACCAGTATGAAGCAGGGCTGGGACTAGCACCTAGGTCCTTCTGAAAACCAGGCCCAGCATTCTTTCAGTTCAAAGAATATATGCTGCCTCTCAAACTTACTTTAAAATAAGTGATGCTTTTCTATTTTTTTTGTAGCATTATATTTTAAATGGAATTTTACTTTGGGGACACGTACTCCAAATGATGCAGTATATCAGTATTTTGTGTAACCACAGAGCCAAATGTAGGCGGCTTCCCAATGGGGCCTGATTCCCTAGGGTTCTGTCTTTAGCTCAGTGTTCCATTTAAGACACTGTTGTTGGATGATCTCATCTAGTCCTATGATCTGAACTAACAGCTATGTCCTGATGACTTCCAAATATTTAGTTCCGGCCCCCCTTCACTGGGCTTCAGACTCAAACCCATCTGCCCATTTAGCATTTCCACTGGAATGTGTCTCAAGTACCTGACATTTATGTTTCTAGTTCTCATCTTCATCTTCTGCTGAGATCTCTTCCAAGGCTCATGGTCTCTCCTAGCTAACGGTACCATCCATCATCTATTCAAACTTCTAACTAAACACCTAGCAATGACCCCAGGTTTCTCATTCATGCCCTGGGTCCACCTAGTCACTAAGCCCTGTCTGTTCTACTTGCTGGTATCTCATAAATGGATGCCCTTCTCCTCAGCCCTACCGTCAATATCTTAGTTCAGAGCCTCCTTATCTTCTTACCCAGAGCACCGTAACAGCCACAAACTGAACCTTCCCCTGCTGCCCACATGCACATGTCCACACACTCCCCCCACCCCTGCCAAATACATGTAAAACATAAATCCACTCACTCATGTCATGCAACTTGCTGAAAATTCTTCAAAGACTCTCCTTTACCTGCTACATAAAGCCAAATTTCCTGGTATGAAATCTGTACGTGACAGTGCAGGTTTTCTATCAAATAACTATTCTCCTTCTTTTCCCTTAATAAGAGAAACTCAATTTTTAGTTAGAACATAGCCATGCAGTAATTTCCTAGCCTTCACTGAAGCTAGGTACAGCCATGTGACCAAGTTCTGGACAATTCCATGGTAAGTATTGTGTGGAAGTTCAGGAAAGATCCTTAAAGAGAGCTGACTCAGCTGGAAGGAGTGCCCTTTGCCCTTCTTACTGCCTGGAACTGGAATGCAGAGATGACTTCTGGAGCTGCAGCAACCATCTTAGACCATGAGGTGACCTTGGAGACGGCAGAATAGAAAAGATAGAAATCTGCGTCCCTGAGGACTCCATGGAGCTTTAATGGTAGAGCTGGACACCCTACCTCCAGATTCCTTACAGGGAAGAGCAATACATTTCTGTTTAGTTTAAGCCACTGTCATTTTATATTTCCTGTGACAGGCAATGGTGCCAAATCCTAAGTGATACAGAATTCATACTTCTCAAGAATGTTAAGCCTTGCATAACTTCATTTCTGTCAAGCCCTCTGGCCTTATTCTTCCACCATACTTCAACCTTTAGGCTCTAGTACTACCAAAATTCTAGTAGTTTTCCACTCCACCCACAGATTCACCAGGGATTTTCACACTTCTCAGATTTTGTTCAAGTCTGCGCCCTACCTAAACACCCTACTTAATTTTATTCAGCTTTTAACTTTCCACACTCAGCTCAGGCATCACCTCCCATAGGAAGTTTGCCTAAATCTCCGCCTTAAGCTAAGTGGCCATGCTCTGTGCTCCCATAATGCCCTAGGCATACTCCAGTTTTGGAGCCCATTTGCTATTATTTACGGGCCATCTCTCCCACCCCACAGAAAGCACCTCAGAGGGCAGACAACACATCTACTCATTTTGTATCTATATCTCCTAACACAAGCGGGAGCTCAGTAATTATGTTCTGAGCTCAACTGCATTTTCCTCACTGAAAGGGGGCGAACAATATCACATGCTTCCAAATGTCTTGCTTAGCCCTTCAGGCCAGCAGTATGTGGAAGACTGAAACAAAATTTTCTAATGGCAATATTTTTTTTCTGGAGGTGAAAAAACAAGCTGCAAGTGAGCCATCCTAAGAAAACATCCATTCTGAGAAGCAATTTATTGTTTGGATGTTTCAGACTTGAATTCTTTCATCTGTTAACCAGGAACTCGGCACTAAGTAATCTTGTAAGTCTCATCGGGTTCTGACACTTTATAATTCCATTTTTGAATACAAACACATAGATTTGGACACAAGAAACTCACTGTGAGTGAATGGCTCCTCCAGGGACTGACAACATGACTAGCCTTACCCAACTTTTAAATAAATTATTTATAAGGAGTGCCTAAAAAATCTCAAAGTCATCAGAGGACAGTGACCACATTAGGATATTGAAACGTCAGTTGTGGGAAGATATGCCTCCTAAATTCCAACCACACTGGACTTCTCTAAAAGCCCTTGAGCTTGCCATGCTCCCTCCTGACACTGGGCACTTGCATTTGCTATTCCTTCTGTCTTGAACGCTCTTTCCTTCGCTCTTTACTAGTTACCTCAGCTCATGAGTCACTTCCTTAGGAAAATCTTCCACCTTCCCTTCACCAGATTGAATCACCCTATGAGAGGTTCTCATTCATTGCAATGCATTCCTCTTCTTCACAGCACTGGTCACAGTTGTGATTTTCTATTAGTATGATTATGTGATTGATGTCTTTCTCCCTCACTAGACCATACTCTCCACAAGGGAGCACTTTTGTTTTTGCTTATCACTGTATCCATATCCTTGGCAGAGAGTCAATGCTCAATAAATTCTTGTCAAACGTCCCCAAAGGCTGTGCAAGGGAGGAGAACAGGGGCTGATGAATTTCATTCGGGGGACATGTCAAGCTATTTTAGTAAGCTGGAAATCCTCAGAGCTCCCCAGCACACCTTTGAAAAAAGGTCTCAGGAGTTAGGGATTGAAGTCACTTTCTGGTGACGGACGAGCAGGCACTGAATGAGCCCATCATCTGGCAGAACATGCATAACAAGCTAAGAAGAGAGAAGGCAGGAATAGGACTAAAATGTTTGGAGCTCCAGTAATAATCCTGAGTAAGAGCTCACAGCCAAAATCCGAAGTGAAAGTTACTAATGTATTGAAAATCCCAAGGCTAGCACTTCCTGAAAAAACAAGGACTATATGAAGATAAAAACACAACAATTTGTGGCTGTCTTTGTAGCACACAGATCAAGAAAGAGCAGACCTACTTCTTGGAGCAGAAAGAATGATGTTATCACATGGCAAAGGGAAAACAGAGCTCCTAAATTTGACTTTCAACTTTATCTAAAAAGACCACCTTTCTCACTAGACTGAGTAGAATAAATACAAGTATAGAATCGAATTCCACTGTAGATAGGAGTCCAGAATTCCAGGCTCAAATGAAAGACATCTGGGGACTCTGAAACTCTGCTGATAAATACTTAGGAGTAAGAAAGGTCCCCGGAAATGGGAATCAGAGAGGTGTTGCCACAATTTTCAAGAGGGGGAAGAGCTAGATATCAGAGAACAATGACTCAAGCATATGATATTCACCATGGACCCAACACACAAGTTGATCTGGAAACAGATGACTTGTGAATTCTTTTTTTTTTTTTAATTTTATTTTGATGTGGACCATTTTTAAAGTCTTTATTGAATTTGTTACAATATTGCTTCTGTTTTATGTTTTGGTTTTCTGGCTGTGAGGCATCTGGGATCTTTGCTCCCTGACCAGGGGTCAAACCCTCACCCCCTGCGTTGGAAAGCAAAGTCTTAACCACTGGACCACCAGGGAAGTCCTGACCTGTGAATTCTTAAACATGAAAGCAATACTCACAGAGGTGGCCTCTCTCAGCATGGCCTCTCTAAGCAAAATGGTACTCAGCTAACTTCAGATCACACAGGTATGTGGAGTCAGCAAGGAACCTGATGGTCCCTTATGGTATCTTTGAGAAACAAGAGTCAGATGATATAGAGGTTGGTGTATTCATGCAGATACAATGTCTCACAGCTGTGCTCAGAGACTAGCTTGAAAGACCTCATCTGGCAGGGAGATTGCTAATCTTTCCAAATTCTGAATTTATGGGGAAAAAAAGTCAAATTAGGTAGTGATTGTTCTCTAATTTGAGGAGAAATCAAAAGTGATTTTCTTTAAAAGTTAGTGTACTGTATAAGTATATGAGTACAAAACAATATGTCAGGTCTGGCAGTCAGCCTCTGTGGCCAGTTCCACATCTGGACGATGGGAGGGCAAATTACCATTGATATCCATGCAGCCCGCATGATGAGAACTGCACAGGGCACAAAGCAGTCAGACGCATGAGTTGAAAAGTATATGTTGAAATGTGCTGTGTTCAAGTATAACCTGGGAAGGAGGAATCAAAACTTCAGCTGGGCTCGTCTATAAATTCTTCTTCACTCAACCTATTTTATTTTATTTATTTTTTAAATTTTTAAATTTTATTTTATTTTTGCGGTATGCGGGCCTCTCACTATTGTGGCCTCTGCCGTTGCGGAGCACAGGCTCCGGACGCACAGGCTCAGCGGCCATGGCTCACGGGCCCAGCCGCTCCACGGCATGTGGGATCTTCAGGGCACGAACCCGTGTCCCCTGCATTGGCAGGCGGACTCTCAACCACTGCGCCACCAGGGAAGCCCTCAACCTATTTTAGATACATTCCATGCTTTGTCAGAAACAGCAAATCCAACGTGCGCTGGCTGGCTTTGGGAGTTAGGGGTTGACACGTCAAATGATGTCTGAGTTCTCCCCTAACACAGTTTATGAAACACGATAGAGAACGGTGCCCATAATGCTGGCAGGCAGGTAAATGGGATGCGTGCCTCTTTGTTTTCCCCATTTCTGTAGGGCTTGACTCTGGAAAAAAGTCAGTGCCCATGTAAATTATTCATGAGCACTGTCTGGGATTCCAGTCAGCCAATAAGCCCCAGACAAAGGACTGAATAGTCTTTTTTTCCCTTAGCAAAGTGACTGACTGCTTATTTTGCAGCCCTCTCTTTTCTTGGTCTGTGGGCCACAGCAAGGCTCCAGACCTTCCAACCAAAGGCAAAGGGGCAGACTCTTTTCTTGCTGTAACTCCCAAGAGCTGGGCTTCTGTTCCTCCATGGAACGCAAGTGAACACATCTGAGAATCAGGGTCAGAACACAAGCAGAAAAGCGCTTGAATGTAACTGGCCTGTCTCCTCTCACACAAGGCACAGTCCGCTGAGAGAGAGAAGAAAGGCATAAGGCACTACCTTCTAAAGTCCCATTTGATGATGACTTGCAAATGGTACCATCTTTGTAACTTGCTGCAAAAGAAACACCTCCCCCAGAAAAAAACAAAAACATAAAACAGCCAAACAACAACAGCTCTATTTGGAGAGATCAGAGGCATCATTCAGGCATCATTCATCTTTTTAGCTCTGATAAAGGCCATCCCAGGACATGTATGATAAACAAGGCTGTCCTGTGCTCCCACATTTCTCACTGTGCAACCTGGCTCAAATTCACACCCTCTGAGACCCAAATGTACCCTTTGCTCTCTGTGAATTACAAGGACTTGGTTTTCAAAGGCTTATCCTTAAGACTCTGCTCTCAGGCCAGTACCCTGAATGGAATTAAACTATCCCATGAAATAAATCCACAGGATAAAAATAGCATTGGAATCTATCCTAATTAAATGTGTTCCCTTCAAAGTCAACCATATCAGTTAGAGCCTGAACATGGAATTCAAGTCAAAGAGTGAATTAAATTCTCAGATTTGAACCGCAATATCAAGAACTGAAATAAAATTTCTCAAGATGTGGGCTGATAACTGCTTCACCAGAAACCACATCAGGCTACAACGTCCATCCTCTATATTTCAAGACAAATGAAACAGGGAGATGGAGAGGCAGTCTCCATCTGACATCCCACACAGGTCATCTAGTATGTGCCTCGCATCAAGGTAATACAGTGCTTATGAAAAGCCTGAGTATTCAAGAAAATGATTTAGGCCTTACTGCTTTTCCCCACTGCTAGTCTGAATGTTTGTGTCCTCCCTCCCCCACATTATGTTGAAATCCTAACCTCAAAGGGTGATGGTATTAGTAGGTAGGGCCTTTGAGGGGTGCTTAGGTAATGAGGGTGGGGCCCTGATGAATAGGGTTAGTGCCTTATAAAAGGGGTTCCAAAGAGATCCCTGGCCCCTTCCACCACGTGAGGTCACAGTGAGAAGGTACCAGCTAGGAGCCAGGAAGAGGGCCCTCACCAAACATGACCATGCTGGTTCTTTGATCTTGGACTTCTAGTCTCCAGAACTATGAGAAATAAGTTTCTGTGGTTTATAAGCCACCTAATCTGTGCTATTTTGTTACAGCAGCCTGAATGGACTAAGACACCCATTCTGCCTCATTTTCACAAATCAAAGTCGCCCTATCACCAAAAGGGGAGTAAGAAACCCACTCTTCACGTGACAGTTTACTTTAAGGTTGTACTCTAAGCCTTCAAGTCTCTCCTGAGGAGACAGTATAGCCCAGTGGTTAAAAACATAATTTGAATTCTGGCTTCACTACCAGTTAATAGTCTGGTTATTAACTCATTTGAAGATTAGTAATTCATCTAAGTAACACAAGTAATATTATTGTTGTATAATACCATTGTTGGGAGGATTAAGGGAGAAATTCAGGTCAAGTACTAGGCCTGTAACAAGTACTCTGCTTAGCTCTTGTTGCCATTGTTAATCTTTTTAAATTTACAACACAAGTTCCTGTCCAATAGGGAAGTGATTACTCTTAAAAATTAAATGTGGGGAAGGCTCTCCCTGGGCTAAACAGAGCAGAGATGGGTAGCTAAAGCAAGGAGAGGAGAACAAATGTGGAACGCACAGCCCAGAGTCCGATACCACCACCAGGAGGGACCTAGAACTCCCTCCAGCACCAGAGATCATGTCAGCAACCACCACCAATCATGCGCGGAGCGGAGGGCTGAGACAGGAGAAACGCCCTGCTGGGGCCGCCAGGAGAACATCAAGTCCTGGTTGAGAAAGCTCAAAGCACAGGCCATCCAAAGTGACCTGGGGCCGCCTCAGGACTTAGGAATGAGCGGAGATTCCTCATGACCTTCAAGGGACGACCCCACTGCTGGCGATCCAGCCTGGCTCCCCGTGCTGTCCCCCCTCTTCTACTTCACAGCGGGGGCTGTGACAGAAGAGCTGTGTCTACTTGAGGTTTCATGTTCTACAGTGCGAATTCACTAGAAAACATTTCTGCGCAGTGCCTGCTCTACCTTCTTGTTTTCCCACTTCTTTCTGGTACCATCGACCAGTCCTACTGCATTCTTTACTGGTGTCACTTCTCTCTTCCTACTTTTTTCTCCCAGGGTACTTAGGAATATTCAGTTTTTAAAGCTCTCTCACACTTTAATAATGATGTTCATGCTGTCACGAGCTCACGAAAGGAAGAGCCTTTAGCAAGCTAATAAACAATCAGGAAATTCTTTCCTTCAACATTCATGTGCCTAACATGAGACAGAATTTTTCTCAAGGGAAAGAAACAATTGCTTCTCAAGAGGGGAATAAAAAAAGGAGTATGTGTGGCAACTAAGTCATAATGTGATGTAAAGAGCAGGAGGACATTTTCAACAGGGGAAAAAGGGGAAATTTAAGAATAAAAATGATCTAACACTCACTATTACATTTTCCACTTTACTCAGCTTTGTGTCTGACTAAAGTTTAATTTGATCTCCCCTGAGCTCTGAGATCTAACAACATCAACCAGATTTCAAGCCCATTTAACGTATGATATATTACGATCAAAAGATTGTGTGTCATGAAATGGAATCAAACAGTATTTGGGAGGGGGCTTCAAGTGATAGGTATCATCAAGCAGGAGGACACTGCCATCAGCAGGTCACCTCTTGGCTCCTGGGCTGGTAAGCCACAAGCTCATTGGACTGTGATTCCTAATCACAGCAATTTAGGGCAAGAGGCATCCATGATCTGCAGTTCAGGCATGGATTCTGAACAAGGAACTAATCACTCTCAAGGTTAAAACAGAAAAAAGAGAGCAGCCACGTGTTCAGCCCTTTGCAGGGTTTGGCCTTAGAAAACTCCAGCTGAACAAGTTCATGAACAGTCTCTTCTGAGACTCTCAAGCCTATTTTACGAATACCACACGGGGGCAGGTTTTAGTTCGCAGGCATTGTTAATCGCTGTGTTATTCATTCATTCTAATGGACACACAAAGCTCTGTGAATTTAATTCCAAAACCATTTCAATTGTTCACCATGAGAAATGGAAGGATGGGTTGAACAGGGGAATGAACCAGGGATGAATTATGAGAGGGGTTACCCGCAACCAAAACTCACCTATAGATGATTCCTTTGTCATGTAGGAACATAAGCGCCGAAATGATTTCTGCAGCATAGAAACGAGCTCGTGCCTCATCAAAACGACGTGACTTCTGAATATGAAACATCAAGTCGCCCCCGTTCACAAACTCCATCACAAAAAACAGACGATCCTGGGTACAAACACAAAAGAGACAAAAGAGGATCCAACGTGGTGTAGCCATTAGCCTAGAATTCAGTCAGCATCACATGACCTTGGGCTCCGGCGTGGGGAGAAGAGGTGGTTAAATGGAGGTACTCAGTGGAACATCCTGACAGCGGGTCAGGGCAAAGCAGGAGGGTCTGGTGGATTAAATCCTTGGGATGGTGGGGATGGGGGCTAGGTGGTGCTAGTAACGTCTGGATCTCCTTTAAGTAATTCCACACAACCTTGAATTTCTGCATTAAATAAAAAGTAGAGAAGGCTTTGGTTCTAGTTTTAGTTCTGCACTTTAAATACTACGTAACCTTGAATTTAACTTTTTTTGGATGTTCAACATTAATAAGGTGAGGATGATGATGCTATCTCTACCAGGATCGTTGAGTTTTATAAACTGGAAGAGAGAAGCATAAATCAAAAAGTGCATGCCTTTTTGTCTGGAACATGTAGGGTTAATCACCGCAAGTAAGGGACATCTGATAGGTCCTCACACCTGGGCGGAGAATAATCACAGAGAAAGGAAAACAGTTTTGACAAATCAGCCAGACAACAGTCTAATGACAGCCTCAGAGTTGCCTCAATGTTAGAAATTCCATTTGGCCCCTCAGAAGGTTCCTGAATCAGAAAAGGCAACTTAAAGTCAAGTGAGATGCTGTCTCCATCTGGAAGGAACTCTAACCCAGCAGGTGAAATGGGCTCTTAGAAGTCACTGTTGCAGTCAATGTACTAAGTACTGTGCAAGTATTATGAATAAAGCGCTATGGAAAGTAACACTGCTTAATGGAAGAAGTGTACAAGTCTCCATTAAAAAGTGATTCTCCAAGATGGACAGCATAAAACGCTTTGCTTCAGGAACCTCTGAGACCAATGGACTTCCTCATTCCCTCTCATTAGCATTTATGGAGTCCCAAGTTAGCCAGTGCTGAATTAGGTGATGGGGACCCAACAGAGAGTAAAAAAAAGGCACAAAACAGACACAGTCTCTATCCATAGAGAGTCTAGTGTGGGAGATACACATTACTTTAAAAAAGCCACAGAGTCACATAAACAGGCAAATGTACAAATTCTGGTCAATGCTGTGAAGGAAAAGTGGAGGAAGCAATGATATTGTGTCATCCGCTTGGGGGGTCAGGGGAGGTCTCTCTGAGCAAGTGATGTGGGAGCTGAGACCTTCCAAATGAGTGCAATCAGGGCCAGTGGTCATCCTTTTGGAGGGTGGGAGGGTGGGAGGTCATTTTGTAAGGAAACTGGTATCTTACCAATTCACAAAGGATGTGTATACGCACACAGAAGCCATCCTTATTAGTGGTTTCAGGTGCTGCCAGCTCTGTTTGGCATTGCCATGCATTCACAGCTGAATGGTGGACAGAGATTGTGTCTGCTGTTGTTCATCTCCTGATCCAGCACTGGTTTAATCAGGCCCTTCCCAATCAGAAGACACTACAACTTATGACCTCCTATTCCCAATTTTAAGACAAACCTTAATTAGAAGGAAAAAAAAAAATCCTCTGGGTCTATGAAACGTCTCTTTCTGCTAATGAGAAGCAAGAATTTAAGAGTGAAGATGGAATGGCAAGACTCACGCACACAAAACCCCAAACCAAACGTCAATAAAACAACTCTTCAGGTTGACCAATATAAGCCAACAGAATACTAGATATATCAAGCCGTCTGACTAAGCTAATGGCCTTCACGTGAGTGTGACTGACCAGGGGGAGAGGCCGAGTTGGGTGGGACGAGCTTGGATGAGCAATGGGGTTCCCTATTTTCTGTACGGGGAGGGCTCGGGTGGAAGGAGCAGGTTAGCAGTGGGCGGGGCAGAGGGTAAGCATGTGATAGAGACGGGTCTAAGAGCTGCATCCGCATGAGAAATTGTTATGCCGACGCTGTGTTCATTTGGAGGGGCCTCAGGGGGCCCGGATGAACCCCCAGGCGGTAAAGCTGCCTCAATCCATCCCTCAGCAAGAAGGTCCATCTGATACATTTCTGTCATCTGGCCTGTTCACCTTTGCATGGCTGGGACTGGCAGTCACATGAATTCCAACAGCTTGAAATACCTGGTTGCTAGAACTGGGTCAGTAGGTAAGTGGCTACCCCTTAGGCTGCTGGAAGTCAGTGGGGGTTAGCAAGAACGTCTGAGACAGTAGGCATCAAGATGAGGGCATTCTAAGGGAAATTGCATCCATTCCTAGTTCCCTCCTAAAATAATTCTCATAATCTCAAGTCTGAAAAGCCAGACCCTGGGCTAAATTCCAGATCTGGGGAAGGACATAACTGCCTTCCCTCCCCAGTCATGCTTCTCTGTCTCGGCCCCACCACCTGCCCTGGCGGCAGATTTCTCAACTAATGCACGGGTTCCTGGGAGGCGTGCACGCCTGGCACGCACAGCAAGAGGTCATAAGCTTTAGAACTGCGAAAATATGCGTTATTTTTCACCCAGAGTCTCATTTCTAACTTCCTGTCTGGCACCACCTAGAACAGAGGGTACAGCTCCCACCCCTCGGGCTACACACAACTCTTTAAGCAAGCAGGAAGGGAGAACGAGCCAGGAGATACCAGGACACTTTAATGAAAAGTAATAGTCCATCTTACCAAAGACCTACAATAATGTCACAAGGTAGAAAACTAAAAGCATGTTTATCAGCTAGCAAAATGCGTTTGCTGTGAAGAGACCTTCTGTTTACATACAGTTCTGTTCACTCTATTTTAGAATGTCTGCTGCCAAGGCAGTTCAAATTAGGTAGCAATTTCTCCATGATTTCTTTTGTAGAGGCGGAGCTAAATGACAGAAACATCCAGCTTTTAGCAAAGATTCACTCATAGTGGGGGTGAGTGAGAAGCCATCCTCAGCAATGAACTTTTATTAAACCTGTCCTCAGGTGGGGCTTCTAGAAAGTGCACAATAAACAGTAGCGGCTGCTGGTGGTGGCTGTAATGGTGAAGATGTTTTCAGTTAGAAAAAAAAAAAGATCATACCCATGAATGTGCAGAATTATTTCAGTTACAGCCAAAGATGCAGATATGCACAGAAAAGACCAAAAAATACCTATGTATGACAAGTCAGCTTTCAGTTGTGAGATCTTGTATGTCATTTATCTCTTCTTTATACTTTTCAGTATCTCTGAAGGTTTCTTTTTAAAAAAAAATTTTTTATTAAAAAAACTTTTTTTGGCCACATGGTGCAGCTTGTAGGATCTTAGTTCCCCGACCAGAGACTGAACCCGGGCCCTCGGCAGTGAAAGCGTGGAGTCCTAACCATTGGACCGCCAGGAAATTCCCTCTGAAGGTTTCTATGATGAGTGTGCATTATTCTTATAATTAGAAACAAAGCAAAGTCACCTATGGCTTCCTCCATATTTCCCTAATTTTCATCTGAAAGATGAGAGATTGGGAAAGTGCAATTTTGAGACTATCTTAGAGCAGGTACTTAAGCAGTGGGAGGTGGGATTAGGAAAGCAACTACAGAAAGAGGGGTCTTCACATCCCTGGCTGCCCATTATTCAGGGCCCCTAATAACCACCCTCTCCCTTCATAGCCATTCTGATGCCTGATATAACCAGGCCATCAGGCTTGTTGGAATCACATCCAAAATGAGACTCAGCAGGCTCTGGTTTGGGTCCCAGGGCTCCACTGAGAGGAGAGGGTCTGAGTTCTGGTACACAGGCTTCATAGAGTCTACTGAGTCCTTCAAAGACTTTTTTTTTTTTTTTAATACTACTCTATTTATTTATTTTTGGCTGCACGCGGCCTCCTCATCGTGGTGGCTTCTCTTGTTGCCGGGCACGGGCTCTAGAGCGCAGGCTCAGTAGTTGTGGCGCACGGGCCTAGTTGCTCCACAGCATGTGGGATCTTCCCGGACCAGGACTCGAACCCGTGACCTAACCACTGCACCACCAGGGAAGTCCCCTCAGAGACCTTTTATGCTTGCTTTAAGGGTCTCAACAAGGAGGAATACACGTTTACTGAGCACACAGTATGCCAGGCCCTGGGTGGGGGCCAAGTTACATAAAATGAACAAGAGCCCAGGCCTGCTCTCAGGAAGCTCTGGTAGCCGGAGCACATCAGCCCAGTGTGCTAAGCACAGTAGAGGGGCACAGGGGGCATCATGCAGAAACAGAGCAGGGACACTGGAGCAGCCTGGAGGCTGGGGTGGGGTTGGGGGAAAGCTTTGAAGAGGAGCCGATTCACCAGCCTTGAAGGATGAGGAAGCACGAGTCAGGATGGAGTGGGATGGAGGGGGCAGGAATCAAGGTGAATGAACAGCTGAAGCGTCAGGTGTGAGGCACGGTGTCGGGAGTGCAAAGGGGGATGTTCCCCAGGTGCTGAGGCTGCTTTCAGGGTCAAGTGCTGGTACAAAAAGCCAAGGCTGGGCTTCCCTGGTGGCGCAGTGGTTGAGAGTCCGCCTGCCGATGCAGGGGGTTCGTGCCCCAGTCCGGGAAGATCCCATATGCCGTGGAGCGACTAGGCCCGTAAGCCATGGCCGCTGAGCCTGCGCGTCCGGAGCCTGTGCTCCGCAACGGGAGAGGCCACAGCAGTGAGAGGCCCGCGTACCACGCCCCCCCCCCCCCAAAAAAAGAAAAAAGCCAAGGCTAGTTAGGAAGCTTCCCTTCACCCTATCCGCAGGTCACCCACAGCTGAGAACGGGGCGTTAGTCCTATGAATACACACGGTCATTCACTATCGGCCTCTGTCACAATTACAGGCCCAGTGTCTGGGCTAAAGCAGGTGGCAGCTATGCTTTCTAAGGGCTAGGCTTGAAAAAGACTGCAGTAGTGCTGGAGCCTGCCACAAATAATAAACATCGGCTACAAAACCCAACGACTCCAGCTCCTACGGCATTTTACTCCTATGGCATGAATGCCATCAAGCTGGAAACTTTTCACATTGAACAACTGCCCTTTGCCAAGCAGCAATGAAGCAACGAGGCAGATCACCTCCTGCCTACAACTCCACTATCTGTGCTGCTTAAGACCTAGTCTCACTGATGACTTGACAAACACTAAGTCATGCTGAAGAAACCCAACTGGGAAGCAACCAGGGGAAGCATCTGCTGGGATCACTGCACGGTGGATTAAGGCTGCCATGAGTCATTTCTGGGGCAGGGAAGAGTTTCCAAATCCCACCTTGGGCAGTGAGGGCAGACGGCTGTTTCTGTATTTAAGCCTGTGTAGATAGCATTCCAGTTTTTCTAAAATCCAATTTCCTAGATGCTGAGCCTGGACACCTGCACGGCATTCCCCGAGGCCTCTGGCTCCTAGATGGGAAATCTTGCCCTGATCTGCACAGTAGAGAATCTAAGGTCCCCCAGGCTGGCTTAACCTCAGTTCTAAAGCCAAGTGGCCCAGCCCTTTGTCTGTCCCTTGCTCCTCTCTTTTGTTCCTGATTCAACCAACCACAAATGCAAGTCTTTAACATGGGGTGAGGAACACCTGGGGGAATGAAAGCAACTCAGAAATCCCTTTGTCCCACTCAGCCCAGCCCAGCCCAGCCCAGCCCAGCGTGAGTTACAGGAGGCCAAGGAGCTGGTGCCTGGTTAATAATAGAATTCCTGTCATCACGTGCCTGGTTCCATTGACCGGCTGCAGCCCGGGCCAAGTCTGCCCTGGCTACTGTCAGTTCAGGGATGTTACTTCCCCAGGCCAAAGGGGATAAAAATATCTTCTGCCCTGAAAGTGGCTGTCAGTATAAGCAGTGTGCATTCCCTAAAGCCCCTCCTAAGGACTGTTTTTTAGGAGGTAAAACTGTTGGACAATTGCATGAGGAAACGTTAGAGAGAAAACACCAGTATAGACAGAAGTGCTATGGTACCTGTGGCAAGGTGACGTCGCCTAAGGAGGGTGAGTGCAGAGTGAGCACGGGCCGGGGATGAGACCCCTTAGGGTCCGTGTGCCAGACACCTTCAGAGGTGTCTGTTCAGCCCATTGAGCCCTTCCTTTCTCAGAGACCTGCCCTGGCACCGTCACATGGGTAAGTGCTGGACATCCTGCACACGGCAAGTTGGACCAAGTTGCTCCCCGCCTCCCGCCCCAGTCCCCTTCCCAGAAAATTGGAACTGAGACAGACAGGTGTTCATGTAGGCTGTGCTGCGTGCAAGAACTGAGGAAACATGAATTAGGGAGCTGAGGCTGCCGCCTCTGTGGTGTCAACACATGAGATGTCTCGGTATATCAGAGCAGTGGAAGCCTGGATGGACAGATGGGGGAGAAGAATGGGGCAAAGATAAGAAAGTGTGAATGGGCCGAGAAGGAAACTACCTGGGTCCCTCACACCCTTCCAGTTTCAGGTCCCCAGAGAGACGTGGCCCTTGTGTGCCCTTGGGTTCCACGAGACACCACTGTACCTCTGATTCTTTATTTTCACTTCTCCCTTTTTGCATGACTCTAGTTAAGTGTTTTTCCATTATTTGCTACCAGGAGAATTGTAACTGAAACATTCACCGATTTTTAAGGGGCATGAGGTTTCCTGATTTATAAACCTAGGGTAATAACACCTCTAGCTACACCGATCGTGTGAGGATTAAACCGAAGCCGAGTGCCTGGCACAGCCCCAGACCCAGACAGGGATCTCAAAAGATAGACTCTATTGTTATTACTACATCACACAAAGAGGACCAGAGCTACATCTGGGAGACCTTGTGCCCAGCACTGAAGTCCCTGGTGTAGCCAAGAGAAAGCACGGTGCAGGGGTCAGGAGTCAGGAAGCCCGAGATGCCAAGGCAGCTCCTGCTGTGCGCCATTTATTTTTTCGCTCTCAAAACTCTCATCGGCAAAATGGGGATAATCAGGTGATTGAACTCACAGGTGTTCGAGGATGAAATGATTCAAGCTTAGAATTTCAAACAGTTATGTGGTGGATGCGGAGATGGTGCCCCACTCGTGGAGTACTCGGCCTGGCGAGTACACAGGAGCGAAACGGCAGCCTCAACCGCTACAGCAGCAGCTCCCCGACCCGCAGTTCAGGACAGGAATCTCGAGGGATCAGGGAGTCAGGAGGACCCCAGGGCAGCTGCTGGGTTGCAGGAGCTCTTCCTGATACTGCACAGTCATGGCCCTGACCTGATAAAGTGAACTTATCTTTCTTGGACGTGACTATTTAACAAGGGGTCACGAAACTAGATTTGATAAGCCAAGACACATTGACCAAATAAGTTTTCTCATTTTCCTAATATTAGATAATAATTCATATTCTCTATTTTAAGAGCTTTATAATAATCATAATCATTATTGCAAGGCAAATGTGCTCCCCTATGAACTGCAAACACTATGGTAAACGAGACTGTTTATAGTAGCTATTCTCCCCTTCTACAAAGTCGATTTTTTCTTATAAACAGACTGAGAAAGATGTTTCTGTTTAAACCAAGGATCCATGGTCACTGCCACTGACACATGTAAATCTCATTTAAAGATGTATTTACAGTGAGGATGCAGGTTACCTTTTGGAAATAAGACAAAGAATAGAAACAACATTTAAAGTTAATGACTAATTTAGTTACTGCTTTAAGGCAATGTTAAGCTGGGAGCCACATCAATACTTACTTAGCCAAGTTCTAAGAATTGCTTTGGAATTACTTCTAAATGAGTAACACATCAACCCTGTATCAAAAGCTGTGGAGTGCTGTTGACCGGCTGTGGACAAGGAAAAGGAAATCTCCAGTAATAGACAATAGATTTCTCATAAGTGCCTCTGTTTTATAATTTTTCTCTGACAAAGTCATCTAGAGGGTGAATAGGGAGTTCAAACCAACAGGAAACCATTACTGACGTCAAAGAGGTGACAGCAGAAAAGCACCCCTGTGAGGAAATCTGATTGCACCATGCCTGAACTGGAAACAACTTGAACTTAACCACATTAAGAATGATTACAAAGTCTTCAAGGAAGAAACAAGGAGAGGGAATTGAATGGCTTTTTGTTTGTTTGTTTTGTTTTTAATTTATCATTTTGTGCAGCCCAGAAGATATGCGAAGTTAATTCAATTACCCAGCAACTCTTCTGTCAAGCCCACAGGCATGGTACATCCTATCTGAGCTCAGAAACTAGTCTTTGGGAAGGTGAAATATGTCTCCAATATAACAAGCCCTTAGGAGCTTGCATTTTAAACCTGGAGGGACACACAGTTCTTTCCAAAGACCAAGTGTTCTCCTGGCAAGCTGGATACGTTACGGTCCTCTCTTATAATGAAACTCGACAAGGTTCATTGGCATATGTACCAGATGAGGGAAACGAGGCAATCGAACCTGCAGGTCAACATCCTGTGAAACATCTGGGCCAGGATGGTTTTTTTTAAGCATAAATAAGCAGCATACGATCAGGGATATAGCAAAGTTGGGGCACAAGTCCTCCCTTCCTGCTGGAGCCTCCTTTGGCGTCTCCGGTCCACACACATCCTGCCCAGTATCACAGGGCTGGCTGTGCTCACTTTGTGCACTTGGTCGTGTTTTCTCTGGAGGACCCGAAACCTTTTAAGGCAGAGCCCAGATGCCAAATGATGTATCTCTAGTACCACCGCCCCCAGTGCCCGGACTATGGTAAGGTTTAATAAACCCTTGAGGAACTACCATAGCAGGAGACCATTTTTGTTTCCTGATAAAATTTAAACTAGATTAGAAAAGTTGGAACAAACCGCCAAGACTAGTTTTACCCGGCCAGTTTGTGGAAGTCAAGTGCAAAGAAGTGAAGTGTCTCGTCCACAGTTAAAACCGTTTGTGAAAGAGTTCAAGAGAGGCAGGTCTGCTTGACGCCACTCCACTTCCCTTTATTTATAAAGCTCTGGTTTTTCTGTTTATAAAAGTAATTACATGTTCTTCGTTCAAATGTAATTACAAAGTAAATACATGGAAAATTGAGAAAATAAAATCACCTGTAATCCTGACACCCAGAGAGAGAAGTCTAAATACAAGGAGAAACAAAACTATTTATGGCTTTTAGCATCTGAAGAACTGCAGATTTTAGAGCACCTAAGATATTTACAAAGTAATTTTAACTACATTCGCTTTTCCCCTTATGTCCGAATTATACTTAACACTTTATAGCATGTTTAAAGAACAGAAAAAGAGAAAATAAAAAAACATACCCTTCCTTTTTCACTTACATTACATAATATTTCCTGATGTACTTAGTCATCAAAACCATGATATTTTTTAACAGTTGCGTACTATTCCCCATGCCATTTCTATGAAGTCCTACAATTAGCTGGATTTCTGCTTACGTTAATGAGAATAAGAGACATGGTATTAACAGTCTAGTCACTGTCCTATGATAAAGATCATTTTTATTAGCCTGGAAAAACAGGCATCTCTGAAAGCAGATTATTACGAACTGGACATGGTTTTTAAATTCTGAATGTAGATTCCCAAAGAAGATACCTTAGGTGATTATTCACTTAAAAAAAAAAAAAAAGGTTTGGTCACTTAAAGGTATGCAGGATAGGATTCCTTTAAATCATTATTTCACATAGTACATTCTTTTTATAAAGATTTTGGTTTCAGCATCAAATAGGAACAAGTCTATTGAAGATATTTATGGATTTAGTTTGTATAGGGCTACAGAATAAAGAGTAAAATAAAGAGTAAAAATTCCGTTATGCCATTTAGATTCTTTTTCATGACAGAGGTTCCTAAACTTCGCAA
Source organism: Leucopleurus acutus (assembly GCF_964270905.1). Taxonomy (NCBI): domain Eukaryota; kingdom Metazoa; phylum Chordata; class Mammalia; order Artiodactyla; family Delphinidae; genus Leucopleurus; species Leucopleurus acutus. The sequence continues at coordinate 39,553,691 of NC_139142.1, forward strand.
CTTGTTAAAGAAGATTTCATGTCTCCCTTTGATCTGTGGATCAACTACACATTTCTTCCTCATGGGAGGAGATTCTGGGTTATAGCTTTCTGATTAAACATTTTGCCAATTAGGTAAGTATCAAATCTGGCCAAGAATATTCCATATCTGCCTCAAGATGATGCCTGGCAATCCGCTGGCTGAGAGTCTGTTCCTTCCTCTGCTCTGTGGTGCTGCATGCTTGCTGAAGTTTCTGTCTGGAATGTCTTCCATGTGCTATTTTGAGTTTGAGACTTCCAGTGTAGCCACAACATCATTCTTCTCTGGCCCTCTGGCTGGGGAATGAGATCCCCTACAATCTCTTCCCAGATCCTTTTTGCAACGTGGGCAAAATATGGATCTCCACTGTCCACTGAGGAAGAAAGATGCAGACTTTCCTGTAAAGGTAGGGAGACCCAAGTAAAAGAGACACAGCTCTAATAAGATGAGGGGCAAAGTGATCAGAAATAGATGAAAACGTTTACCCAGGGGAGAGGACACTGTGCTACTTTCGTCGCGAAGCTTTAGCTGGTGAAATGAAGTGTGATGGGCCCTTCAAACCCCAAGGATGAGAATGGTGACTAAGGTGGCCACACAAACAACCACATCCCCAATCCAGTGGATAGCTTTGAATCCCTTGGTGAACGGACTTCGTCTCGGCACTTGATGGCTCCTCCTAAGAAACCACTTCCTCCTGATTCTTCTTTATTCCCCCTACCTTTAACCTCCCTTACTTAGAAATCCCTCTTCAGCCTTCCTCTCTTCTCCTTCTATAAACACCTACTGACATATTTTAAATGACAGTTTCTACTACGCCAAGTGGATACTGACACTAAAATCTACTCCCCATCTGAACAGTGTTTCTGAGCAACATCTTACCGCTGGATTTTCTGCAAAACAAAAACACAACCAAAAAAACCCAAAACATTTACTCCGTTCCCCCAGGCTCCCAGCTGGTCAGAACTCTCGCTACTCCTCTCACTCTTTTACTCTAAAAAGTCCTATCAATTCCACCTCCTATGTGTTTCCTTGACTCCATCCCTGTGACTGCTGCCTTGGAGCAGGAAGGTTCAGCAGGCCAGTGGTTCAACAGCCTTACCAGGGCTGCCCCCGCAGTCTCCTCTCTCTGCAGACAGCCACCTGGAGCCCTCCCAAAATGCAAAGCTTAGGTTGCTCCCTGCCAGTTCCTTTCACCTCATGATTGAGTCTAAACTCTTCAGCAAAGGATGTCTTCTTTCCTCCCCGTATTTCCTCTCCTGCAATCCTGCCACATCAAGTTATTTGGGGGTTCCTGGGCACATCGTACAATTTTAAGCCTCTGTGTCTTTGCACTGCTATTACCTCTGTCTGGGAGGCCCATCCCCCTTCTGTCTCTGTAGGGCTCCTATTCATCCTTAAAACACAGCTCAGACAGCCCCTCCCATGGAAGGCCTTTGCAACCTCCCCAGGGACCAAGCTATGACTGTCTTCTATCACGCAGTGATAAGACATATCTGTGTTTAGGAAGACCCTTGCCTGAAAGCAACAAAAGGGCAGGTCCACATTTTGTTCTTCCTTATGCCTTCAGTCCCTGGCACATAATGTCCCTGGCTCAGGAAACATCACTGAATTGAATTAAAAATGCAACGTAGACACAATATTACCATTCAACGTATTAACAGGTAATGTCTCTGGTGGCTAGGATCTACTTTTAATATGTAGAGACCACTCAGTTTTGCAGATAGCCTCTAAGGTGTCTATCTTAAGCTGAAACGGCATTCCCATACATGGGAACAAAAGAAAGAAAACAGCAAGTCCGCTTTCCCCAAAGCGCACTTGTATTGCTACCAGCACATTTTTATACACTGGTTGGGAAATATTTCTTAAAGCTTTATCTCTGCTTGTAAATTCCAGTCATACGTACCACACACAGGATAAGAATCTGACTCACAGAGAGGCACCCCTTTAAGACCAGAGTGGTGACGATGATTTTCATAAAATGTCACTCATTCAATGCTTTGTTGGTAAAGTGGACAGATAATCATTAAATGCCAAAACACGAGAAGCTGCACTATTTGTATTGCTTGCTTTCTAACATAACCCATTTTAACTATATGCTCACTGAGCTTATATTTTGTCCCTTAGATGCCCCAGGCTCTGACACCCAGCGTGCTGTTTTTTTTATTTATTTATTTTTTATTAGAGTATAATTGCTTTACAATGGTGTGTTAGTTTCTGCTTTATAACAAAGTGAATCAGTTATACATATACATATGTTCCCATATCTCTTCCCTCTTGCATCTCCCTCCTTCCCACCCTCCCTACCCCACCCCTCTAGGTGGTCACAAAGCACCGAGCTGATCTCCCTGTGCTATGTGGCTGCTTCCCACTAGCTATCTACCTTACGTTTGGTAGTGTATATATGTCCATGCCTCTCTCTCGCCCTGTCACAGCTCACTCTTCCCCCTCCCCATATCCTCAAGTCCATTCTCTAGTAGGTCTGTGTCTTTATTCCTGTCTTACCCCTAGGTTCTTCATGACATTTTTTTTTCTTAAATTCCATATATATGTGTTAGCATACGGTATTTGTCTTTCTCTTTCTGACTTACTTCACTCTGTATGACAGACTCTAGGTCTATCCACCTCATTACAAATAGCTCAATTTTGTTTCTTTTTATGGCTGAGTAATATTCCATTGTATATATGTGCAACATCTTCTTTAACAGGACAGCTGTTAGAAGTCCCCAAACAGGAGCTCTGTCTACAAACTCAGAAAAAAACAGAGATAATGCTTATGTCTTTATGTCACATTTTCTTTGGCCTCTGTGAAAAGGCTAGTGATCTAGCCTACTTGACTTCCCATATCTAGGCTGGACCACTAGACACTCATGTAAGGCAGTGGTTTTCAGCTGGAGAGATTCTTCCCCCAGGGAGCATCTGGTCATGTCTGGAGACTTTTTTGGTTGTCGTAACTAGGGAAGTGCCGCCGGCACCTGGTGAGCAGAGGCTGGGACGTTGCTAATCCTACAACGCACAGGGCAGCTCCCTCCCCTCCTGTGACAAAGGGTTATCCTGCCCTCAATATTAGTAGTGGGCAAATGATATCACATTGTACAAATACGTGATTTAAATTTTTTTAACTTATTTTTTTAAAACCTTTTTTACTGGAAAGGTTGAACATTCACCAGTCATTCAATTCCTTAAACTATTGACCTGCTGGTGAAGGTCAAGGTCTTGGAGGTAAAGTTCTGAGCAATGTGGAGGGAACGTTCTGCTACGGATCTGCCCTGAAGCCAAAGTAAGGAGGGGCAAACCGAGTTTCTGAGCAGGCTCTCACTTCTGCAGGTTTCCAGAAGAGGAACTTGAACCAGTCTCTAAGTCCAGTTCTCTACTTTGTTGGTTGTGGTTCACTTATCTTGAACCGCCTTCCACCACTGGTGAGACACACGCTAGTGCAGAAGGTCTGGGCTTGTCGTGGGCACAGGCTAGTTCCCACTTCACAAGCAGACTATGGGTCAGTGCTCCCTGGGGGTGAGGAGAGGAAGGAAAAGGACAAAGGCACTTCCCACGCGGCCACCGCACAGGAGCAGGAAAACACGTATGGGTGGGAGGGGAGCAGTTTTGCAGGAAGGGCTCTCCTCTTTTGTTTTGGTTGGGAATTATACATTACATCATTTTAACGTTGAAAATACCATACACAATGGGAATGGAATTGAGACTCTGGGAGGAGTTCCAAGACTCCCTTTGTGAGACCTAAGCAATACATCATTACAGACCATCCTAAAGAAATGGGTAGGAGTGAGCTCCAAATACAGCCGGCTCTTTTGCTGTGCAAATATACTAAAAGCTGGACGCCTGCACTGAAAGGAAGCAGGGACTCCCTGGGTGGTCCCAAAGGGGCCTGCCAGAGCCCGCCAGTGGAGCGGGAAGGTCTGCTGGTGAGACAGCCAAGGTGCTCTCTGACAGTGGAAGGCTGGACGAGGAACCCTGCACAAGTCAGTCTCGACGGCACTGATAGGGGGGTGGGGGCAGGGAATGAGACCAGTCTTTCCAGAGGGATGAAGAACACTGTGCCAGTTACAATGGTGAGCATGGGAAGTAAGCCTGCTCTTCCATGACGCCTCCTGCTTTGGGGCCCAAGCCCGGTGGTGCTACAGAACCCATCGCCGTCCCTGCCCCCAGGAATCTCCATCAGGTCTTCAATTCACTGCACCACACAGGCATCCACATGCAAATGCAACTTCAATACAAGCCCCGCAGACTCTCTTCTAAGCGGATGGCTGCTCTGAGTCTGTCCTAAATGGCAATCCCAGAACTGCTACCATGACCAGCCCACCGTGGAGGGTCAGCAGCTGACTCTATGTTACGAACAGGCTGCTCAGGCCCCCGAACTCCCCGGGAGGACACCGGCTCCGTGAGGGAAGGGGCCTCTCCTTGCTCCGTCCACTGCTGCATCCTCAGGGCTCACCCGAGCCTTCACCCTGAAGGAACTCTGTGCACATTTGCCAAATGAATGAACACCCTTGATCTTCACCTACTGGTGGACAAGCCTCTGTCACTACAAGTCGGCTAAGCTGATAGTGACTGACGGAGCTGATTCTGTCCTGAGGGGCCCCGGATTGTTCTGGGGCCTAGTGGAGATGGGCGCAGCTGGGTTCTAACCAGTGATGAAGCAATTATGGAAAACGCAAGTATTTCAAAACTAGGAGACATTATGGTCTGTGGTTTTCACCCAGACCAGTTGGGCTTCTAGACTGCACGATTCTGGGTTCAGGGTAAGGGGGACCCACTCCAGCCACCCACAGGTGTCGCGTCAGGCCCTGGCCTCAAGGTCCCAGTTGGTCCTGGCAGAGGCCAACCCAGCTTCCCAGGGAAACACCCGCAGGCCACCCTCAGGTGCTGCTGGTTAGACTGTTAGTTTGATAGTCATTCTGGTTGACCTTCTGAGGAGAGACTGGCCCGTAGGTAAAATTTTCCCCCAGAGGCCAGTCCTCGTTTTCAGCTACCTTTCCTTTGGTAGCATGGAGTAAACACAGCCATTATACTGTCTATGCCATGCATGTGAATCTCCTCTTCCCAGCTAGACTGAGGATTAAAAGCACTGCTTCTCCCCCTAGCCCTCCATCAGTGTGATCCCGGACTGGCTGACTTCTCACTCAACTATTTGGTAGAAAGCCCATCCCCTTCTCATGCCTGGAGCCACTCCTGGCACCTCAAGCCCAGTGCTTTAAAACAGGGCCCTGCTGAGGCGGGAGTATCTATAGTTTGGCAGGTTCCCAGGCACAATCAGGGAAAACCGTAACCAAAACTCACTGCCACAAAGCCTCGCCAGTCATCGGGAAGCACAAGGGCCGCGTCTGACCCTGGCCACTCAGATAAGTCGACGGAAGTGACACACAATTCGTGAACCGCCTTACCACCACGGAGGTGGGGAGTCCAGGCCATCTCTGGGTCATCGGTGTGGATGACAGCTAGTGACGAGGCCAGTTACAGCTGAACAACCTCAAAGGGAAACACATGGCAACCCTTTCAAGCCCTTTGGTCACACCAAGTGTTCTGGCAGTCCTCCCTGAGCAGAGACAGCCAAAGGACCAGCAAGGACTTCGCGTCCTCCTCTTTCCCATTCATTTTCCCGGCCCTACTGAGTCACAGATAGTCGGGGAGCCGGGAAGCCTCCGAGGACAGAAGCAAAGGTCCTAAATCAGCCTCCCAGAAATGCAGAGCCCAGAGATGGCCTATGTGCATTCTCTTCCCAGCTGGAACACGATTAATAAGTTGGAAACATGCCCAACTGGGAAACACCATGTTCTGGTTCATTTTCTATTTTGATCTGAGCCAAAGGCAAACTATACCAAATGACCCATAAGTGGCCCATAAGCAGACCAAATGGTGTTTAAGGCACTCACTGCTCAGGGAAAGGAGGAAACCCAGTTCCAAACAGGGACGAGGAAATGGCCTTTCCTTAGGTATTTTATAAAAGGCCACATATAAAGGCCACATATAAAGGCCTTTATAAAAGGTATTTTATAAAATGGCCACAAAACTGTATGTTGTGAAAAACTGCCTTCACTCCTGCCTGATGACACTCTCCTCAGCTGTACACACTGCAGAGAGAGGATACTTCTCTTTGTGCCATATTAGTAGATTATTAAAACTGGACGACCTGGTTAAGAATCCACAGACTGACTCCTGCTTGCTGTGTGATCTGGGGCAAGTTCTTTAACCTCTCTGGACCTCAGTTTCCAGATCTTTAAAATGAGGATAATAGTATCTATACCCCCATGGACTGTTTTGAGTATTAAATGAGATATTTCATTCAACAGCTATGTATGGAAATACCGAATTGTACACTTGTCTAGACACTGGTAGTGAACACGAGCACCCAGAGTATGCTAGGGTCTCGGTGAATAGTACCTGCTGCTGCTACTTCATCCTTCACCCACCCCTTCTGCAAAGCTGGCGCAGTGAGGCGCCAAGAATCGACCAGCTATGTGACGTGTTAACAGAGGGCTCTTCCCCTTTCCCGGGATGTCGCTGTGATTTAGAGCGTAGCGGGTAAAGCTGTACCAGGGGCCAAGTGGCCCAGCTGCCGCTGCCAGATGCTCCCTGCACACCGGGAAAGGGAATGAGAGCTGGAGGGGCTGCAGGCGGTTGGGTGTGCAGGGCTGACTGCACCTCCCACCCCCACCTGAACGAAGTCCGTGGGGGGGTCCCTATTGGGAGGCATTTCTGCCAACAGGTCTGTGACAGAAGGGCACAGGAGGTGCTTATCTGGAAAAAAAAAAAAAAAATCCAAGGCAGGGGACCTTCCTCAAGACAAGGGGACTATTAGCTAAGTCAAGATGAGAACTCAGGGCTCTCCTGTTGAAGGCTACAGTGTAGTGACCTCCTGATGAGATTCTGAAAGATGCATTCCAAGGCCACACGACCATCCTGCTGCCTAACTCTTCTGTCTGTCTGTCTCTCTCTCACATGTACACCCCTTTGCTAATATTTAATATGACGATGGAGACAATAACCCAGAGAAAAGACTGTTTCCCTGCACCCATGCTGGCAGGCGACTTTCAGACATATTTTAAGTGTGATTTAAGTGCACCAAAATCAGTTTGCACCGGTTGTATAAGCTGACAGCACTTAGGTCACAAGATTCCTAGCCGCCCTACCCTTCAAAGGCTGGATTTCTGCTTTGTTGACCGACACTGACTGGCAGCTTCTTAGGGAAAGCAATGCCCCTGCCAGGAGCCCCAGGTGCACTGCTTCGCGGACGACCCCTGCAGGTGACACCCGAGGACACCCCGTGAGTAGGGAGATGAGAGCACTGGGCTTCTGTCCCTGTAAAAGGAGGTTTTGTGTAATCTGTCCCCCGCCCCTTGCAGGGCAGCAGCTCACAAATGCAAACAAGTTCTCTCCCAAAAACCGGGCTCGTGGACCTGACGCGGCCGGGGTCGTGCCGACGAGAGGCAGCTCTTGGGCACCAAGCACAGTGTGTCTTATGTTTTCCAAATGGAAGCCTTTGCTCTAACAAACTGGGTCTCTGAACAAAGGCTAAAGCATCTGACCAGTGTTTACTCTGCCACTCCCCCTCCTGCTGCTGCTGCCTCTTTGTTCTTCCTGGTCTCGGCCCTCAGCACTCAGCCAGGGCTCCAGGAGAGCCAAGGAGAGCCCCTGGGAGCTGGGGGTGGGGAGACCCGGATCCTAGGCCATAAATGCCAGCAGGCTCGGCTGCCGGCACAATAGTCACTGATTAAGATGAAAGGCGTGTGAAGTGAATTGAACCTGAAAGAGCGGGGAAGGTGGCCTACACCAGGCCGGCAGCCCAGACCCTGGGCCCTGCTCCTTTCATAAGGCCTCACTCCTCCCACCCTCATCCACAAAGAAACAGAAACACATTGCAGAAACTGACAAACGAGCAAAGAAGAAAAAGATCATCCCTAATTCCACAACCTTCATAACAGTCCCTGGTAGTTTACTGGCATCATCTCCTTTCAGGCTTTTTTTGGAGGAGGGGCCAGGTTTGCCACATTGCAGTCCTGGGTGAAACCTGATATAGACTCACGCCCCTAATCATCATAAATTCTGTACTATTTCCCGGCTTCCCATCTCCGAGTTCCACCATTTACTCTGTTAAGATTTAGGGCAAGTAACTTAACTCCTCCTTCACTTTATCACTCGGCAAAATAAGGATAATTAATTGTACCCATCTTCTACGGCTGATGTAAGAATTATATGCAATAAATATTACACGTTAGATGCTTCTGACAGTAACACACGATGATCTAACTACTTAATATTCAATTATTTTTCTACTGGCTGAAAATCTTCATCAAATAGTACATTGTTTAAGTAGACTCCTATTGCTGAAGGCTGAAGTTGTTTCCAAGATTTTCCTCTTATAAATAATGCACTGAAAGTTAAACATCTTTATGCATAACATTTATTTTATTCTTTACGTTGTTTTCTTTGGCTAGATTATCAGCAATAAAATCAACAGATCCAAGAGTATATGCATTCTTATAAGTCTGGATCCAGGTTATCAAATTATTCACAAACTATTAGGATTTACAGTGCTTTCAGAAATTTATGAGGACGCCAGTGGAATGATATACATGCAAGTAACAAGCATTATATTGAAAAAATCAGGGCAGTAATTCATGGGCTCATAATTCTATGCAGCAAACGACAAATTATCTAATATTTGAAATTTGCTTATCTTTGCGTTCTGGCCAAGAACAAAAGGAGTTTCCAAATGCCTACTTTGTGGGTGTTTACTGTCACCTCCATGTGGGGGTCTGTGCTGGCCCCTGGGAAGGCACAGGACATCTTTCTGGTGTGGGGAAGGAGGCGGTCATCACAACACCGAGTTGCCGCGCGTGTAGCAACAGCGTGTCTGCATTCTCGCCTTTGGTCCTCACAGCAATCCTGCTTTCATCTCAACCATGAGAACTTGAAGGCTCAAAGGAATTTTAAGGTGGTTGCAAGCCATTCAGACAGAGGAAAACAGAGCTGGAAGAACTTAGGTCTTCCGTTTCCAAAGGCAGAGCTGCTTCCACATCAGCAGGTTGGAGGTGAGTCAGGGCAGACAGGAGGGGCTTTAAGCAGATGCTGAACCAACAACCTCAAGGCTGTATAAGACACCAAGTGGACGGAGCCAGGCTGCAGAGTCAGCCTGACCCAGAGATAAACATTGTCTCCACCACTCCCAGCCTAAGGGATCCTCAGCAAGTTGCTCCCTTTCTCCTGGGCCTCAGAGACACTCATTCTACAGGGCTGGACGGCGAGTGGACTGCCGTCTCTGCCAGCGTCTTCACAGTGAAGTGACACACTGCAGACTAGCATCTCACTTCAGAGGCCAGGGCCTGCCGAACCCAGTTTCTGGCTAAAAGTACTTTTTAGCTAAAAGTAGTCATTTACCTGCTTTAATTTCTCATGGTAACTAACATTTTCTGTTCTTTATAGTTAGTTTTTCAGTAGCAAATGGGGATAGTGACTGAGGATTTCTGACAGATGGACAGATGCAGAGAGCAAATGCTATGCATATGTGGAGTCTGATACCTTGCAAATCCGAGAGAAGGCTTAAACTACAGCAAAATGGAAACTGTATATCTCTATCTCAGCATGAGAAAAATGCACTTGGTTCTTTTAAGTTGGTTCTTACCACTTTATCATTTAGACTTAGGGCAAGGGAAAATTCCCATTATCCTTTGGTTTGGAGACATCTACTGTAACACACAAATTTTAACCCCAAAGTCAGCTCCTCTCTCTCTGGTGCAGAAATAAAAATCACCTTGCGGTAACGACTGCCACCTTGTGGCCATATATGAAACTGTCACTAGGAAAAATAGATGGCCCATGTTAAAATAAAGGCTTCACCGGCTGAACACTGTGGAAATAACATGTGGACACTAATATTTGGCGATACTGTAGAGTTTATATTTTCCTGGAAAATTTTGCATTGTATATTCTATATTTGTTGGTCTCCCAATCTGGTCCAGGTTAAGTTCTTTTCTACTACAACACCCTGTAATTGTTGGTAAGACCTCAGACTGCTTCCATAGAATCACAGGGATTTCCTTCGGTAGGAAAAGTCCCCTGGAGTTGGGTAGGTGACGCTTCTTTATTTGTTCATTAGAGTAACTTGAAGCAGCCACTGCACAACCATGTCCGTCAACTGTTAATATCACCTAACCCAATGTCATAGAAAACCATCCGCACTTTGGTGCAGCCCTGGAGAGACGACCTGAGTATAGCCCTGTCCGGCTCATGGAATGAGGAGAAGGTAAGCCTGAAGCTCAGGAGGGTGACCAGTACCACCCGTCAGTCTTGCCTTCTTCACAAGGGTGTTCTCAAGCTCAGGGCTGTCACCCCACTCTTCTCTGGGAAAACAGTTGGATGAGGGCTGATGAAGGGCTTTAGGCGGACAGAGCACAAAGCATGGGAAATAGTGTTTTGGGGATACTCTGGGTAGCAGTGGAGAATGGGCAGAACCGGAGCTCTGAAGGAACCATGGACCTGGAGATGGGAAGCAAGAATCGGGCAAGGTGGTAGGGGCGGCATGGACTCCAGGGATTCCAGGGACTCCAGGGCTCCTGGAGCCACTGAGGACTCTGATGAGGAGGGCGTGGCCTCAAAGAGCCTAGACCATGAGGGGCGGGAAGGAGTGCAGAGGAAACCGAAGCCCAAGAAGCTATTACTTGAACCCCAGCTCCTTCCAACATACTCAGACAGCATGGGAGTGCACGCTGTGCATCCCCTTTCACACACCCTCCTGTCTCCCGGCTTGCAGTGTTCCCTGCTCCGTCCATTCCCTAAGCTGTACATGTGTCTTTGCCAACACAAGGGACCCTTAAACACACATGAACGCTCAGCCTCACTCACTGTCAGAGAAATGCCGGTTAGAACTCCAAAGACACCTTTTTAAAAATCTCTCCAACCATCAAAATGATAAGTAGCATGCCATGACAGGAGAGTGGGGGAAATAAGCCTTCTCACACATGGTTTGGGAGTAGGAATTTAGAAATACAGCCAGCAAGTGGTAAGAGCTTGGGCTCAGCAGTCAGACTGAAAACGTCTGCCACTTGGAAACTAAATTTCTTCCTGCCTCAGTTTGTTCATCTGTAAAATGGGAGTGATGTTAACAGAACTTACTTCATGGGATTACTGTAAGGATTACTGAGATAATACACATAAAGCACTTAGAACAGTGCCTGGTATTCAAATGATAAAGTGTTAGCTATCTTTAACCACGATGGGGAGAGAGGGCCAACTAGATAAAATGATAAATGCATCTACTTCTGACAAAGCAATATCACTTCTAAGAGTGTATCATATAGAAATCATAGCACAAGTACCTGAAGATAAAAGTACAGAGACTCACTGCAACTTTGAAATAAAAGTCTAAGTACAGCCTAAATATATAGCAATAGGAAACAAGTTAAATAAATTGCATCATGTTCTTAAAATGGAATAGTATGTAGCCATTAAAAATGAGGCAGCCAGGTATATACAAATATAAGACAATCTCAAGATACATTATTACATTTTTTCAAAAAAATAAGGAGAATGGGGATGCAACTTACAATATGGTGACTACAGTTAATAACATAGTATTGCATATATGAAAGTTGCTAAGAAAGTAGCTCTTAAAGGTTCTCACCACAAGAAAAAAATTCTGTAACTGTGTGATGATGGATGTTAGCTAGACTAATTGTGGTGATCATTTTACCACATATACAAATATCAAATCATTATTTTGTACGCTCAAAACTAATATAATGTTACATGTCAATTATACCTCAATTTTTTTAAATGTGTAAATTTTGCGAGATGCATTACAGAGATTTACTTCCTTAATAAAACCATTCTGGATTTTTTTTTCCTTAAAAAAAGGATACAGAATGGTGGACAAATATATACTATCATTTGTGCTTTTTAGAAAAATAAATATGGATGCATATATGTGGTGTGTGTGTATACTTTGGGGTGCAAAAAAACTCTCTGAAAGGCTACACTTGAAACCAGTAATAATTGTTCCTTTCAAAGAGAGGGTACGGATACTTGGAGGATGCTTATACTACCCATTGCAAAAAAAAGAAAATAAAATGGTTTTTAATAGTTAAAAAATGCAATCTGATATGTCATTCCTCTGCTTAAATGTCTTCCATTTGTTCTTAGCACTAAAACCCTAGCTCCTTTAACAGCGCCTACAGCGGCCTGGGCTACTTCTGCAGCCTTAGTTCTCACCAGGCCCCTCCTCAACTTCACATTTTACGCTCGTGAGCTTTATTTACACCTCCTCTTCCCGTTTACTAGTAGATCCATGCCTGAGCTGTTTAAACTTTATTCCATATTCGCTTTCATTCTCTTTGCCTGACGAATTCTGACTGGCCCTTCTGGTTCCGGCATAGCTGTGACTTTCCCTAGAAATGCATCGCAGCATCACTGGACCAGGTGGGACGCCCCCATCCTGCTCCCATCACACCCTTTGCATCCCTGATGGTAGCAGAGGCAAGGGACATGTCCTGAATTCTCTTTCAGAATGCCTTTGACAGCAAGAAGATTAAGAAATATCTGTGCCAGACCCTCTTGCTGCCTTCACAGGAGCCCTCTTCCCTCTCCACTGACAACAGGAGCCCAGTTCTGAGCCCAATGCTAAATGGGCTACAGAGTGTCCTGCCCCAGGGGACACGTCAAGGTTGATGTGAGCCGATCATGATAAAGCAGCTTATCTTGACTAGATATTTGCTCTTCCAGCCTCCTTTGCAGCTCGGGGTGAGCCTGTAACTCAGGTCTAGGAAAGATTTTTCTCTCCTTGATAAGAGGAGAGTGGTCCATGAAGCCCTTCTGCCTCCGTCCCCCGAGCTTCCTGCTTCGGATGCTGTCACATGAGGTGTGATGTTTAGGGCTGTGGCAAATACCTTGAGACCCACGGGGAAGAGATGTCTGATGTCACTGAGCAACTAATCCAACCCTAACATCGCTACTGTCAGACTTCCCAAGAAAAAAGTCTGTACTGATGAACTAAACTCATCCTTCCTGTCTGTTGTATAAACCACTGTCAGTCACATGTTCTGTTAACTGCAGCCCAAAGCATTCTTAATGGCACAACAGGATGGGATAGACAGAATCCCACAACCAGTCCACAGGATCAAGCAAAGGGTCCTTGACTGAGGCCAGGAGCAATGCCCTGGGACATAACAAGTCAAGGTGCCCCCTTCGGGCCTATCCTGGTCTGCACTCTTTTCCCCGGGTCAGAACCAGTTCAGCATTTAGCAACAGAACTGAGGTTAAAGTCACCAAAATAAGCAGTCCCTGACGTTTACTGTATTCTTAGACTTCTGCAATCTTCGCTCTGCTAGAGAAGACTTATGTATGAAGACGTTTTCAATCTTAGGACACACAACCCTCCAAGTAATCCCTCTCCAGGACAGCATGAAAGGAAGGAAGCAGTTAGCTCATTGGTTCTTGTCATCAGAAGTCACTGGATACTTCAAATGACCCTACCTTAGGCGTCCATCCCCCCAAAGTTTCTAATACTCTACTTTATGAAATCTTCAACATCTGTGAGCTCAGCTTTTGAAGAAAGGAGGCCACTGAGGCAGTGAAGGTGGGTCATACTTACAGGGGTCTGAAAGCAGCAAAACAACTGAGTGAGGAAGGGGTGATTGCGGGCCAAAGACAGGATCCTCTTCTCTGTCATGGTGCACTCCACATCGTCATCTTGCAGGATCACGTCCTTCTTTAGCACCTTCACGGCATAGAGGTCTCCTGTTTCTTTTATTCTTGCAAGCATCACCTATGGCAAAGCAGGAGGAGGGAGCGTGAGAACTCATGCAGCTCTTAGGGTGTGGCCTCGGCTGGGGCAGAAGACAGATGGCACGTGGGAAATGGGCATGTGTATACATACATGCACAGGCAAACAACATACATGGAGCAGGCATCCTTTAACCACCCGAACACTTGGCGCCAACACTCACTTTCCCAAAGCTGCCCTTCCCCAGTACTCGGATGAACTCAAAGTTGCTGATCCCAAGTCGGTTGGAAGAATTAAGCCCAATGCCATTTCCTTCTTTGATGCTCTCCTTTCCTTGTCGTCTTAGGGTTGATCTGGAAAGAAGATTCTGCAAAGGACAGTAGGAATACATCGAGTCAGAAATCACAGTGGAGCATGAAGCATTTATGGATGAAGAAGACCTTACTTGCAGCTTCAACCCTCAATACAACACATGGGGAAAGATCAATACAGCTTGACATGTGATCAGGTTCTGCCACTCAGAACTGCTTCGGCACCAACTCCTGATCTGTGCTTACTGTATTTGGGTCAGAATCATTTAAAATATATCTAAGCCACCGAGTTTCAGTTTGTGCTCAAATGGGAGTATATAGAAAATGTCTCAGTCTGGTCCACCTGCTTTCTTGTGGTGGCTTTCTACAGGGTGGTCAAAGTTCCAAGAGCGCCACCTGGTGTCCATGTCCTGCAAATAGCAGCTTTCACAACTGCTCAGAGAATTGAGCACCACTCCACACCAAGAATGGAGGAAGCAACACTTCTATATATAATATTTTAAATTATAAAAGAGAAACAAAAGTTAATGTAAATATATGAAGGGTAAGACTGACAATACCTATAATCTCATCTGCCCTCCTCAAAAAACAAAAACATACATATACACACGTCTATCTTTACACTTAATTTAAAAAAATACAATAAAATTGTTTCATAACACAAGTTTTAATTTAACATTTTTCCATGCATATTATCCATATCTCTAAATTTCCTTCAAGAACATGAGTTTCAAAAAGCTGTCCAATATTCCATTTTATAGATATATCACAACTGATTCACTAATTCCTGGTATTGGAAATATAGATGATCTCCCAGTTTTCACTAGTATAGATAACACACAGTGACCATACTTGCATGCAGATCTTCAAATCAGGGTGATTAGGAGTCTAAGCTCTCAAGCAGGCGGCCTGGGTTCAAATCACAGCTCTACAACCTAACCCTGTGACCGTGGACAAGTCACCTACCTCTCTGAGCCTCAGTTTCCTCTTCTAACAAAGGGGACGTTATAGTACCTGCAACATGGGTTGTTATGAGGAGCAAATGAATAACTGCACTTAAAGCACTTAGACCAGTGCCTGGCACATTCCATAAACCTAAGCTGTGTTGTCATCTTTATCAACACGATCATCCTCATCAACATCGTCTATTTTCTTAAGATCACTTTCTGGAAGGGGAATTCTTTGGGCCAATGTGTTAATTTTGAAGACTTCTGATACATGGTCAACTTGCCCTCCAGAAAGGTTAACCACCAACACAATGAGAGCTCCCAGTTCACCACACAGAACCAGAAGTAGGTGTGGCCACTTTGGGGAGTTCTCTAGCCCCATCCCACTAGTACAAGACTCATCCCAGGGAGGGTGCTACCTAAAGACAAGGTGACGTGCAGGTGTCTACCTTGGGATATTTATAAGACAGGCTACCACCAGATAAGAGACCAAAAGTCTGACATCCTGGAGCATTTGACCTATTTAGCTAAAAAAAAAAGCTTATCTGGGGTAACTTCTAAGCAATGTTTGTAATAAACAGCTGGGCAATATCCTGAAACTACAAGGATTTTTCTTACTCAACCCAGTGAAACAGTGATTGAAGATATAAAATGGATCACCTTTAAAATCCAATTATTTTAATAGTTTCTCCTCTAGATTTCTGATCATAAATTTTTCAAAGATGGAAAAATTTTACCAGCTTGAATCTCACTTCCTCCACTTAAATACTTCCCCTGCCAGAAAACTCTAAATCCAGTGTCTCAATCTTTTGTTTGTTTGTTTGTTTAACCCATTCTTCTCTTTTGATAGACTGAAGATGTCTCTCTTTAATGCTGTACTGTCAGCTCACAGGTAATTTGGGTTTTCTCACTATTAAGTATCAGAACATGAAAGATACTTGGTTCAAGTGACAAGTGGCGCTGCCCATTCCTAGAGGTTGTGCCACATGGCTCAGCTTATTTCCACAGTATTTCAGAAGCCCTGGGCCAGGCCGAAATCCCTAACCTACACTCTTCAGGCACAGCTGTCCCATGCACTGGAAATCCCCCTCACGGTATAGCATCCTGCCCGTCTGTCCACAAGAACGACACACAGACTTGAAGGACTTTGCCAACGCCTTCCTGAAATCAAGAAATGCAATGTCAATCCAAGCCCCTGCTTTACCAGGCAGGGCCCTTCAGTGACAAGGAAATGGGGTGGTTAGTGATGACACTGTTTGGATAACCAAGAACCTGACAGTGATTGCACTTCCCTTCCTAAGTGCCCAGAGAGATTTGACAGTTAAGTCTAGAATTTTCCTGAACCCGGCGTCAAGCTACACATTTCAGAAGCCTCAGCCGTAACCATGGCTCTTCCCCAATTCTCAGCAGACCACAGCCAGGAAGGCGGCAATAGGATGTGGGCCTGGGATGTGGCTGAAGCTCTAATGGACAACAGCAGGTGGGGGAGGGTCACTCAGGGCGGTGGCAGGACACAGCGACTGACATGCTCCACCCACTCCCGCCGAGAGGAAGGAACTCCTGTCTGTGGCTGGACTTGAGATAAATTCACGATCCATAAACAAATACTACACAACTGCTGGATTCCAGGCCTGTGGAGAACATCAGCTCTTCAAGTTCAACCCCTTCAGAGAGAAGGAAGCAAAGGCCCATAGTTACTGGTCAACTGCAGTGCCGGGGGCCCCGACAAGAGCAGAACCGAGGACCCTGGATTCCAGGCTTTTCACCAGACCACAATGACAGGAAGCTGTTTAAAAAAAAAAAAAAAAATCCCTTTTCTGCTTCTTGCTATATCTGCACGCTCATTATTTCTTGTTATATAATTGTATACAGAACCTTATTTGTGGAACAAAATGCTCTTTAAAAATGCAATAAATCTGTTTATTGTATTTGCTGAGACTAGGAACTTTGATTATGCCACACACAATACTAGGGCTCGCCACATCTGAACAACTTCTAAATTACAAAATATGAAAATAGCAAAGTCTCACCGAGGTGGGAGAAATACTTCCGGGTTGGAGGCCCATTCCTGCCAGAGTCTTGGCCAGCTCCGCTGCATTCACTCCACAGTTTGGGGCCACGTTCGCCTGACATCGAATGTGTACATTCATTTTACATACTGGATGGAAGAGGAAAAGGGAATCCACGTTCAGAAAGGAGCCACGTCAACATGTGCTGTGAAAGAGAGCTGAGATAACCTGAAAGACCGTGACTGAGGAATTGCACAGGCTGAATAATGATATCTTCTCATCAAATTCTACTGACACTCACAACGATCCCTGAGTGTAAGTAAATCCCTGATTTTTTCTCTATTTCTGTTCTGTGCAGAAGCAGTAAGCCTGGCATACGGAAGAATAATACATTTCAAATTTCTTTTTGTTTTCACTGTGACTTGATGCAAGACATTCACTTAAATCATATTTTAAAAGTCATCACTGATTTCCCAGCATGATTCAATACAGAGATCAAAACATTCATCACGGCAACAGCTCACTCGATTAAATAACAAGGAAACGCGTCAACCGACTTTATGCCATTCCTTGTAACTCTCAATAAAAGGTAGCAATCTAACAGCCACGTGTAGATGGCTGTTCAGACAGGATGGAACTGGTGTTTCTGAGAGAAACGCCTCTAAGTAAAGCTTTCTTTCTGAGCACTGTCTTTGGGTGGCCCTCACAGCACAGAACGCGGCATCCTGTGCAGCAGCTGTATTTCTCAGTGCTTGCAGCCTGTGGCTTCATGGGTGACAGAAAGCAACTTTTTTAAAGGTCAAGGCAAGTGGCAGTTGGAAGAGGAGAGCGAAGCAAGCTAAGCTCCTGGTGCACAGGAAGCTGACTTGGGGTGATGCAAGACCCGAGGTTTAATCAGCACCGAGTTCTGACATGGTTTCTTGACACGGGCCCTGCTGATCGGAGGCAGGGATAAAGCAGCGTAAGATGCGTTGAGGTGTGTCAGCCCATCTTTGGAAGCATACACAGAGCCAGGTTTCGTGGTGCCTGAAGTGATGCAATTGTAGGGTTGCCCTCTTTAAGAAAAAGAGCATTTCATCAAGTAGAGAACTTGGAAGGTACCTTGCAAGGGAGGAGCTCCAAGGCTTAAGCTTCATTAGATTCATAGGAAATCCACCTCTCTCAGCAAGGCTGGTACGGAGACATACAAACCTGCAGTGGCCTTTCTAAAGCTCCACGTGACAATAAAAGCAAAAATGATAGGAGCTGGAACACTGCAGGCGTGCTATCCTCAGCACCACCAGGGACAAGTGCAATGCAGATGAATCCCACCCATGGCTCTGCCTGTCAGCAACAACCATACGAAAGCAGAAAGTGACTTTCACGCTAGAAACCCACACCTGGGTGACACCATCCAGCTAACGATCAAGCAGTGCCTGAAACAAAGCTACATGTGAGTTGGCTGCTGTTTTGGTTGAAAAAGAATTACTTCAGGTATCTATGAAGAAAGAATAATTAAATGGTGCTCTGAAGAAATAAAAGAATTTGCCTTTCTTAAAGACAAGTGACTAGCCCCTTTTTGTTAATAGAAGCAGGTCTGGTTAAGTCCAGGCAGCCAGTGGAAGCTGTCCAGTTGTACTGACATGAACTCTGCCTCCCCTGGTGACACAGAATGTGTCTCAGGCTTCAGGCTGAAACTCACACGTATTTCAGCACAGGACAGTGCACCCCACGACAGCAAGATTGTTACAGCAACACTCAATGAGAGATGACTCCAGGCCAACAGCCCCTCAACTCCTAACAGGACAGGGACCAGCCCCCACATCCTTATCCTCTGCTGAGGCAAAAGCTCCAAACTCAGGCTCCACTGGACATTGTTGTTGAAGTGCATGCCCTCGCACGGCCACCTACTCTCTGGTCTCTATCAAGCTCTTTGAGAAGACACAGGGCGGACTGAGTTATGCTTTTTTTTTTTTTTTTTTTTTTTGCGCGTTACGCAGGCCTCTCAATGTTGTGGCCTCTCCCGTTGCGGAGCACAGGCTCCGGACGCGCAGGCTCAGCGGCCATGGCTCACGGGTCCAGCTGCTCCGCGGCATGTGGGATCCTCCCGGACCGGGGCACGAACCCGTGTCCCCTGCATCGGCAGGTGCACTCCCAACCACTGCGCCACCAGGGAAGCCCTGGGTTATGCTTTTATAACCCAATTCCTGCTTATTTTTGGTGAGGTGATCAAACCAACTCTCCTGCTAGCTCTTACTCACAACTCAACCTTCTCTGCTGGCCACCTCACCTCCTACCATCTTCCCTTTCTGACCAGATCCCATCTTTTCCTCTTTCAAATACCTATGGAAATACACAATGACTAGCCTGTACTCAGTACTAAATAGAGGATAGCCAACAGGTTAGTTAACCAGACAGGACATTCCATTTAGCAAGTGAGTAAACATTCCATGGTTAGGAAATCTGTGGCTCACATGCAGCTCTCTTTACGTGCCTGACAAGGGACACATACACATAGAGAGAGCCACTAAGATGCTCATTTACAAGGTATCTAAAACCATCCATCCTAGGTCAGATTCTGAACTGCAGAATTCTGAAAGCTCGCAGCAAGGTGTTCTCACGAGGAAGTGGGTACCAAGCCCCCGAGAATCTCACTTTTACACTGAAGTCCTTGTCGCATTATCCCCCAGAGCAGGGAGCCACAGTGATCACAGAACGTTGGCACCTTGTAGTTGTGGACGCTGAACTTGTGTGGGATGTTGATTCCGAACCTCTGCTCAGCAATCTGTAGCAAGGAAACAGGAGGACGAGAGCTGAAATTCCATACCCACACCTTTTGTGAAAACTGTAACAGGAGCGCCCACCAAATGCAAAGTGTTACTATGACACCCGAGATGAGTATAGTATTACTGCTCAGCCACGATTAATTACCCAGGCCTCACCACGCAGACGAAACACACTTTCTAGTGAACAAGACTGGCTGGACAGAAATGTGTGGTATACATTAACCTGTCCACCATCTTGGGAGATTAATAGAAATTTAAATATTCATTTCACATTTTACATTCACTTGGCCGTGTTTCTCTCCTGGCCAATTCCTCACACCCATGTCTATTTCTAGAACCTTTTAACTTCAGGATTCAACACGTCTTTTATAGGCAACATACACTTGCTATCACCACAAGTTCTTCCAGAAATTGCGTCATGAGGATGGGGTGACCCCCAGAGGACAGGGAACCACAGAAGGAATTTGTTCCAAAGTGACATTCAACTGGTGATCTTATTCAGCCCTTCCAGCCTCTGCCTGTCTTTGTATTTTGATATCTGAGTGCAAAGATTCTGCTTTTATCTCACAGACGATCACTTCTCAGGATCAGGTGAAATCTCACATACTGTTTCCAGCAAAGAGTTAAATTAGGCATATGCTCTATAGTCTATATCACAGTTGGAAGCAATAACCACAGAGCCGCACATAACAAGTCGTGGGGCAATATTACTCCTCTTGAAACGTTTCTGGCCTCTTTCTCATAAAAGAAAGTACACACGCCTCTGTGTGTACTCTCAGCCATCCTGGGTGTATACTGTAAAGAACCACCAAGTTCCAGAGTCGGACTCTTCAGTGCATCTGTAAATCCACTGCTAACTGTTGGTAATACTCCAACCGCCTTCCACCTCCAGAATTTAGAATGTATGCCCACCTCAGCTGGATGCAATGCTAATGGCAAGAGTGATGTTCAAGCCTTTATGTATAGATATAGATCCTCCTTGAAATTCCTCGAGAGGCTGGAGGGGGCCAAAGGTCACTTTATTTAGGAAGTGCAATTTACAGTTAACAACATACTTACCATATCAATTCTATCTTGTAGTATTGATACTATTTTAGGTCTGAGGCTGAGAGAGAAGCTAGCTAGCAGAGGCTGGGTTCTACATTCAAATCCCAGTCATCCGATGCCAAACTCAGGGAAATCTCTCTTCAAATTAGTAGAACGGATCCCTAGAGCTTTCACCCAGCTGATCACTAATGGAGTCATTTCCAGGACAGGTCAAGCTATGCAAGTAAAGAAATACAAATGCCATGATATAAAAAGGAGAGAAATTTCAATTCTGATACCACCATTGGCTTCAAGGAGTGTGGAAGGGAATTGGGAATGAAAGGGAGGAAGAAAAAGACAGAGGGAAGAAGGGAGAGAGAGAGAGAGAAAGAGAGACAGAGGCAGAGAGAGGGGGAGAGAGAGCGAGACAGAGAGAATGTGCTCGCATGAGCTCATGCAGGCACTTAATCAGCAAACTGCTATCTCACCTTTGAATCCACTTTGTTAATATTGTTTTGGCAGGTGCAGGCTGTAACAATTAGATGATGGCAGCGCTTGTGGACGACACAGGTGCACACTAGGAAATTAAATCCAGCGATTATACATTTATTGGAGGCACCAGGCCATGGTGGCTTGATTTAGATGGTGGGCCCACATGATGGCAGCCAATGCTCCCGTTCTTCCTATATTCCTCACCACCACCCTAACTCAGGCCTTTGCTCACGCCTGAACTATTCATACTCAGGTCCGGAACTAATGTCATCCTTCCTGGCTTTCCTCCTTCCTGCCCCAACCTCCAGAGGAATCATCTCACAGTATATGATTCTGGTCACCTCAGGCCCATAATCTAAAGCATTCAATCGTGCCTCACAGTCAGTCAAACTGGAGTTGAAATTTCCCAGATGGGTTTCAGGCTCTCCCAAGCCGACCCCAGGCTCACCTGTCACCTTTCTTCTCTGGGGGCTCTTTGTTCCACTAATAACTAGACTAGGTGCTCTTCCTTGAGCAAGTCTTCACCCTCCCCAACACACTGTCCATGTCCCTCCCAATCCCTGGGGGATCTTCCTTTCCTATCACTTCACTAAACCTCAAATGTATAACAAGACACAACTTTAAAAAAGGTCTCTTTTATGAAAATATACTCCCCATGGCTCCCCTTCTAGACTGAAACTCTCTCCCTCCTCTAGTCTCCTACAACCTCTAGCTGGCCTCCCTCATTTCAGATCTTCCACATACAGCCTCTAATGTCCTCTGGATTCCCAGCCAGCATGATGACTTGAACAAAGTAGGCATTCATTAAGTATTTGCAGAATGACCCAATCAATTGCTTGAATAGTTAGAACTTTCTAAATAACATTTTTTTAATTTTCATTCAGACAGCTGATAGAGTCCAGTTTCCATTAAAGGATGAACATGTGCAATGAAGCAATATGAAAATACACATCATTTTTAAGATCTTTCAAGACATATGGAAGTTTCTAGGATTAAATACATAAAGACAGATGACATGTCAGCAAGTAGCACTATAATCTAAAACAAATCTAGCTGTCATCAGATTGAATTCTCAGGAGAACCAAGTTGAAAGTGCCCAGAGAACTGGTCTTTTTATATGAGGGAATCCTTCACATAGAAAAATCTTATATTCCAAGCCATTTGTTTTTTTCACAGTCAGCTTGGCTACAGGTTTATCAATTTTATTGATCTTTTTGGAGAATTATTGATAGCATTTGGTTTTGTGGATTTTTAAAATTGTTTTCCTAATTTCAATTTCACTGTTTCGCACTCTATTTTTGTTATTTATTTTCTGCTGCTCAGTTTAGGCTTAAATTTCTCTCCTTTTTAAGATGGAAACTTGGATTATTGATTTTAGACCTTTATTCTTTTCTAATATATGCATTTAATACTCTAAATTTTCCTCTGAGCACTGCTTTCACTGCCTCCCACAAATTTTGATAAATTGTATTTTCATTTGATTTAAAATATTTTTTATTTCCTCTTGAGTCTTCTTTGACCCATGTGCTATTTAGAATATGTAGCTTAATCTTCAAATATTTGGAGGTGTTTGAGCTATCTTTTGGTTATTGATTTCTAGTTTAATTCCACTGTGGTCTGAGAAGATACTTTTTATGATTTCTATTCTTTTATATTTGTTATGGTTTGTTTCAATGTCCCAGAATGTGGTCTATGTTGGTAAATGTTCCTAGTAAGCTTGAGAAGAATGTGTGTTCTGCTGCTCTTAGATGGAGAATTCTATAAATGTCAATTTGATCAAGTTGTGATAGTGCTGTTTAGGTCAACTATATTCTTACTGATTTTCTGCCTGCTGGATCAGGCAGAAATGCTGATCAATCAGAATCAGAAACTGCTGAGATAGTAAATAAAATTCAATCCAACTATAATAGTGGATTTGTTTATATCTCCTTGCAGTTCTATCAGTTTTTGCCTTAAGTATTTTGATGCCCTGTTATTAGGTGCATATACGTTAAAGATTTTTATGTCTTCTTGGAAAACTGACTCCTTTTATCATTCCATAATGCCCTCCCTTATCCTTTATAAATTTCCTTGTTCTGAAGTCTGCTTTAATCTGTTTGCTTTTTTTAGCATGATTGGTATATCCTTCCAACTAGGCATGTGGTTTTATATCCCTTTGCAAGATGTGAACAAATTAGTGTCCTCATGTCTCCTGACCAGTGTTCTTTCCTGGTCCTTTAACAGGTGGCCCACTGAAAATCAGCTCTTCAAATATCCTGGCACTATGGGCCATGGTAGAAGAAATAAACTAAAAGCACAACAGATACGTCACAAATCATGTATTTTTAAACTCAAAAATGTAATCTTGTTTACCAAGAGGTTCTCAAGTTGTCTTTGTATGCATGAGATGGACAGAGCATACCCCTGTGCTGGAGAGGTCCAAGCCAAAAAGTGACATTGATTCTGACCTGTGAACTATGCTCTCATTTGAGGCTGAAATTAATAGCAGAAGGTCAATTATTGTTGTCATATCAATTCAGTTTTTCCTAAATTTGAGAACTCAGTAGAATTGTTCATACATATTAAAGTCAAAATTACATCCAAATGTATGTCTTATTCCATTCTTCTAAGGGAAATAATATTTTACTTCCCCTCCTTCAGAAGAGAAGGTGGGATTTCTTTATTTACCTAGTTTACCATAGGTTACCACTCTAGGATAGGTAGTACTATTTTACCAATGATCTGTAGGGTGTAAATTAAGATAATAGGTACCATATGGATAAACCATGAGATGACGCTCAAGTTAATGATGAGGGAGGCCCAAATAAAAGAAAAGTCCAATCCAGCCTGGCTAAACCTCCAGATTAAGGAGCCTTCTTTTCCTCTTTCCTTTTTTATTTCATTCCAATTCTTCTGGAACACTAATCGAGGTTATCTCAGAATTGTGAAAATCAAAATAAATTGAATGGATAATAACTTACAAGACCATTAACAGCCTAACTTTGAACATTCTCACATTTAACTAAATTCAGAAAATCCAAAAAGCAACTTGGATAATAGCTTCTATTTCCAATTCAGGTAAAGAGAAATCAGCATTGTGCTACTTCTCACTCCTACGGACAAGGGGATTGTAAAACACCAAAAATTTATCTTCAAGACTCAAGGGTCCTGCTCACAAAATCACATTACCTTTTAGTATGTTCATGATCCTGCAGAGACAAAACTTTAGACAACTACACTTATATAGGTATCCTGGATTCAGAAATAAAAACATCCCCTCTACTTTGTCTACAAAAAGACATGGCTAAAATTTAAACAAAACTAAAGGGTTGTAATTCTATGGGGGTCTCATTTGACCTACAGAGAGTTATTTATCAAAATATTAATGGAATGTATCCTGTTTTCTCTTGGTATAATCGCTTTTTAACACAGGAACAAGATTAAACATAGTTTTAAAATGTTTTCTTACCTTGGCATTGATAACCCTGTTTCCCAAATACACCCCTGTTCAAGACAATAGAGAAAAAAGAAACCATTAGTCAAATATTTCAGCAACAATGTTCTTATAATTACAGTACTTAAGGAAAACAAATTTTATCCTCTGGTCCTTTATAAAAAACACAATTTCAGAGAAGCAGCAGAAATAATGTCCTTTTTAAGCCCTTTTTTGTTACCACAGGACAAGGAGGAAATTGATGAGTTAGAATGCTCCGAATAACAAACAGGTGAGTTTGGCAATTCTCATTCTACCCATCACTGCGGCAATCCCCCAAGTCCTCAGTGAAAATAAACCTCCTCTGTGTGTATGACTGAGCCTCTTCCTGAAGTTTCACTTTACTGCCTTATTGATCATTCTCTCTCACATACACATAAAGACACGCAGAGGGTGAAGTAAACAGATGCAGATATACATATGGATGTAAACAGGTGGGTCCACTCCAGCTGCCTGACCTGAGGCATCTTCCATCTTCCGTGTACCCACATCACCCAGAGTCCACTGGGGAGCAGAAGTGTGGTCACAATATGCCCATCATGCCCACAGCTTCCATCTCTGTCTCTCCCTAATACAGTCTCTGGGTGATGGTGATATGATTCTCATTCTTATTAACAAAAACCACATTTTACTAAGCCAGTAGGATATGCCAGGCAATGAGCCAAGCAGCTGACCTCTACCATCTCATTTAATCCTCATAAAAGCCACGTGAGGTAGCACACATAATAGGATGGCCTAGAGCACAGATCCTGAAGCTGGATGGCCTGGATGTGATTTGGGGCAAGTTGTTAACTACTTTGAACCACTGTTTCTTAATATATAAAAAGGTATAATAATAACAGTACCTACTTTATAAGGTTATCATGAAGATAAAAAGTGTTGATAATGTAAAATACTTAGAACAGTGCCTGGCACTCTAGTGCATATAAAAGTTTATTATGTAAATAAAATAAAATTATTGTCTCTGTTTTGCAAATGAGGAGACATTGCTGGGTTATATAGCTTGTCTAGGTTCACACATCTAGTTGGTGATGAGATTGAATGACAGAGTCCATGTGCTTAATCATATATGTGTGTGTGTGTATGTGTGTGTGTGTGTGTGTGTGTGTATAAAACACATAACCACTATTTTAAGTGTGTGTGCATGTGTGTGTGTGTGTGTGTGTGTGTGCGTGTGCATGTGCGTGTGTTTCACAAGGCCAGTTAGGTGGGAGTTAAAGTTTCCTTGGTAGAAAAAAAATTGGTGAAATTATCAAGTAAGTTTCCATTAAGAACGTTAGTTGAGATCACAGGTTGTCACCACAAATGCCTACAGGGGCAGACAGGTCACGTAAAGGAGGGAAGCCAAATGGTGTGACATGAAATAAAACAGCAACAGACAATTATCCTTCTGGTCAGGCAAATTCAGGGAGAAGTGGGTCTAACTGGAACATGCAAAGAAGAAAAATGGGCTCGAAGTTGCCAGAGATGCTAATTTTTTCATTAAAAAATGGAATAGGAACCTCTTCCTAAAGACTACAGTTTTAGGCTTCATACATATCGACAGCCAGTTTAGGGCCTTTGGTTTAGACAAGACTCTATACTTTTTCTTTCTTTTATATTTTATTTATTTTTTTATTGTGTACAAATTTAATGTCTTATTTCTTTTTAAAATTTATTTTATTGAAGTATAGTTGATTTACAATGTTGCGTTAGTTTCTGGTGCATAGCAAAGTGATTCATTTTTTATATATATACATATATATGTATACATATATGTTCTTTTTCAGATTCTTTTCCGTTATACGTTATTACAAGATATTGAATATAGTTGCCTGTATTATACAGTAGGTCCTTGTTGTTCATCTGTTTTATATATAGTAGTATGTATCTGGTAACCCCAAACCCCTAATTTATCCCTGCCCCCTCCTTCTGCCTTTGGTAAGCATAAATTTGTTTTCTATGTCTGTGAGTCTATTTCTGTTTTGTAAATAAGTTCCTTTGTACCATTTTTTTAGATTCCACATGGTATCATATGATATTTGTGAGGGGATGGAAAAAGGTATTCCACGCAAATGGAAATCAAAAGAAAGCTGGAGGAGCAATACTTGTATCAGATAAAATAGACTTTAAAATAAACACTGTTTCAAGAGACAAAGAAGGACACTACATAATGATCAAGGATCAATCCAAGAAGATATAACAATTGTAAATATATATGCACCCAACATAGGAGCACCTTAATATGTAAGGCAAATATTAACAGATGTAAAAGGAGATATCAACAGTAACACAATAATAGTGGGGGACTTTAACACCCCACTTACATCAATGGACAGATCATCCAGACAGAAAATCAATAAGGAAACACTGGCCTTACATGACACATTAGACCAAATGATATTTATTGATATTATCTATAGAGCATTTCACCCAAAAAGCAGCAGAATACACGTTCTTTTCAAGTGCACATGGAACATTCTTGATAGATCACATGCTAGGCCACAAAAAAAGCCTCAGTAAATTTAAGAAAAGTGAAATATCAACCATATATTCCAACCACATCACTATAATATTAGAAGTCAACTATAAGAAAAAAAAACCTGCAAAAAACACAAACAGATGGAGGCTAAACAGTATGCTACTAAACAACCAATGGGTCACTGAAGAGATCAAAGAGGAAATAAAAAAAATACCTAGAGACAAACGAAAATGAAAACATGACAATCCAAAACCTATGGGACATGGGACTTTGCTGGTGGCACAGTGGTTGAGAATCCGCCTGCCAATGCAGGGGACACAGGTTCGATCTCTGCCAGGAAGATCCCACATGCCATGGAACAGCTAAGCCCGTGCGCCACAACTACTGAGCCTGCGCTCTAGAGCCCACGAGCCACAACTACTGAAGCCTGCGTGCCTAGAGCCCATGCTCCACAACAAGAGAAGCCACCACAATGAGAAGCCCGCGCACCGCAACGAAGAGTAGCACCCGCTAGCCGCAACTAAAAGAAAGCCCGTGCACAGCAACGAAGACCCAACACAGCCAAAAATAAACAAATATTAAAAAAAAACCCCACAACACCTATGGGACACAGCCAAAGCAGTTCTAAGAAAGAAGTTTATAGTGATACAAGCTTACCTCAGGAAACAAGAAAAATCTCAATAAACAACCTAAACTTACACCTAAAACAACTAGAGAAAGAAGAACAAACAAAACCCAAAGTTAGTAGAAGGAAGGAAATCATAAAGATCAGAACAGAAATAAGTGAAATAGAGACTTAAAAAGCAATAAAAAAGATAAATGAAACTAAAATCTGGTTCTTCAAAAAGATTAAAAAAAATTGATAAACCTTTAGCCAGACTCATCCAGGAAAAATAGAGAGAGGGCCCAAATCAATAAAATCAGAAATGAAAAACGAGAAGTTACCACAGACACCACAGAAATACAAACGATCATAAGAGATTACTATGAGCAACTATAATGCCAATAAAACGGACAACCTAGAAGAAATGGACAAATTCTTGGAAAGGTACAGTCTCCCAAGATGGAACCAGGAAGAAATAGAAAATATGAATAGACCGATTACCGGTACTGAAATTGAATCAGTAATTTAAAAGCTCTCAACAAACAAAAGTTCAGGATCAGATGGCTTCACAGGTGAATTCTACCAAACATTTAGACAAGAGTTAACACCTACCCTTCTGAAACTATTCCAAAAAATTGCAGAGGAAGGAAGACTTCCAAATTCATTCTGTGAGGCCACCATCACCCTGATACCAAAACTAGACAAAGATATCACAAAAAAAAAGAAAATTACAGGCCAATATCACTGATGAACATAGATGCAAAAATCCTCAATAAAATACTAGCAAACAGATTCCAATAGTACTTTAAAAGGTTCATAGACAAGACCATATTCTTGATTAAAAAGGCCAGAAACACAAACTAAGCCTGCATTCTGACTGTTAAAAGGTATAAAATCCAAAGTAATCACAAAACCCCCCACAAAACACAAAGTAATTGATCAATACTCAGAAATGAATCTGAATCAAGTGTTTCTGCCTTAAACAAAATGACTAAAATTTGCAACAAAAACAAAGATCTCCTTTTATGCTGCAGATATGAAAGTGTGTTTCTTCCTCCTGAGAAGGGTGTGTATGTGTATGTTTTGTGCATGTGAGGGTATTTCTTCCTTCTCTCTGCAAATAAATATGTTTAATGTTGCCTCTAATTGAAGATAACTATTACTTAAATTTATTTTACATTATAGATTTGCCACTTGAGTAACATGTATAGTAAGATATTGCCCCAAATCATCTAGAATTTCTCAACTATTAATTATCTTGATTCTTAAATGCCAGGGATTATAGTATGTGATCACTGAAAGCTATTACCTTTGTCTACATACTATAAGGCTGAAGACTACTGTATGTTTAGTTTACTTGCAACAATTAATTCCATAAGTCATCATGTGATTCATGCCTTCTTAGAGAAATACTGTTGATATTTCTTTCCTCCTTAGGGATAGATCATTTATTAACTGATTAGCCTCTCTCTCTAATTAGTGCTTTTTAACCAGTTCATGATTCATTAGCACTTTTACCAACATGATTGGCAAAAGAAATAACATATAAAACTTAATCTGTAAATTGTGTAATTTTTTTGTTGGGGATTAAAATTTCTAGGTCAACATATTAGAGTAAGAGAAAAAAATCAGATTCTAAAACAATTCTTAATAATCATGCTTTCTCCTGAAATCACACACAACCAGAGGAAGTCTCAGCTCTTGGGAGGAGAGAAGACAGGGGACCTCTTACCAGATAAACTCCCTGCAGTGAGAGCAGTAGGTGGGCTGCCTCAGGTATGTGGCCATGAACTTATGTCCGTTGATCTGGTGGACTCGCCTTCTCATAGCCCTTTGGCGCTTCCTGGTAAAATGTTTGAAGATTCGGTCTCTCTGGAGAGTAGCTATATATATTAAAAGAAGGGAAAAAAGAATAATGTGTAATGAACCTACCAGCACCTAATGTATGAGAAAGTTTGGTAGTTCAAATACTCCCCAAATTACTTTTTTCTTTCTTCAAGATGTAAAACACCCCAGAAAATCATCATGCTTTGTTAGACATACGTGAACCCTGGGATTCCCAACTGCCTAGTTATAATTGGCTATCTTGGGCCAGTCTCCCCCAGAACAGAGCATGGGTTCCCCAGAGTTTCGATGCGCCAGTATGTGACAGCAGCATGGTCTCGCAGTCCCTGTCCAGCTGTCTGGGACCTCAGGTTCACCGACTGGCTGCAGTGACCGGCTGGCAAACAGGGCTCCTCATTACTCCCCTTTCATTCTGCTGTCCTCACAAACTTAGTGAGGGAACTGCCCCCAACACAGTGAGAGCCCTGCCCAAAAGCATCAGTT
Organism: Leucopleurus acutus; assembly: GCF_964270905.1. Lineage (NCBI taxonomy): Eukaryota > Metazoa > Chordata > Mammalia > Artiodactyla > Delphinidae > Leucopleurus > Leucopleurus acutus. Next base: position 39,583,853 of record NC_139142.1, read on the forward strand.
CCAGCACCACCTCTGTTAACTTGGAAGAGGCAGAAATTAACTGGGAATACACTCAGAGTTCCCTTTCTAATTTCATATTTTAAAAGTAGTGGCTCCTAATCTGAAGACTCTAAAAACTGTGCACCATTTAAAGATCATAAATGATATCTTCCACCTAACTGTTCTAGAACTTTTCCAATGTATGCAGAGACTTGTGATTATAAAATAAAGATTCCTTCTTCAATAATGCTTTTAAATGAATCACTGCTCCAAAGGAAACTAAAGGAATCATGCAAGAATAATCTGCTAATAAATTTTAAAACCTGGAAGAAATAGAAGATTTCCATGTAAATACATGGTCAAAATTAGTCACATAAACCAAAAAGTCTAATTTTTTAGAAGGAATTGATAAAGTTTTTAAAGGACTACCTCTAATTCTGAAGGATTCATTTTATGTAGACTTTTCCCAGTAGCAATATACTCAAATAACCAGAAACTTCTATACTATCCAGAATTATCTTAAAAAGAAAAACTCACTATGACCAAGTGGGAATTTTCTCAGGAGCATAACAATGGGCATATTATTACAAAATCTATTATAGCTTATTCTATTAATAGGTGAAAGAATAAGTATGACAGTTTCAATAGATGTTTAAAAGGCACTTGATAAAATTTAACTTGTAATCCAGTAAAAAATTCTTTCGAAAAGACTAAAAGATTGTCTCTTTAACATGACTAACACACATTTTCACAGGTCAGAAGTATCAAACTGAATGGTAAATGTTAACAAAATTCCTGGGACAGTTAAGAATGAATAAGACTAATTATCACCACTATTATTTAATATTATTCTGAAAGTACTCACCAAAGTTGTTAGAAATGAAACAAAAGATCAAACTATTAGGAAAAGGTGGCAAAGATACCATTATTTGAAGTTGTTTAATGTATGACTAGAAAACTCAGGAGAATTCAGCCTAATTTATTAAAAAAATTAGTTTGGTGTGATGGACAATAATAAATCATTAAAAGTCAAGTTATTTAGTATATCAAAAGAGCCAACTAGAATAAGTTAAAAAATCCCATTCATACAACCAAAAAAACCAAATTATCTAGGAAATAATTTATCAGAAGTGCAAGATTTATATGAAAAAAAGACTATAAAACCAACTGAAGGGTATGAAAAGATAAGTAAAAATGAAGTTCTTAAATTGGAACACTCAATACTACAAAGTTGTCAATTCTATCTAATGTCTAAATTCAACAAAATTTCAATCAACATTCCCAAAGGATGTTTCTAAACTTGACAATTTTTTTCAAGGTTTATTTGGTACTATAAATATTTTAAAACTGTCCCAAAATTTCAATGAGGGAGGACCTGCTCTACATGTTAAAACATATTATAAAATTACGATAATTTAAACAGTGCTCTACCCCCTCAAGAAAAGTCCAAAACTAGAGATCAATTTGGCTGAAAGAGAATATGGTTCAAATCAGTGGGAAAAGATGGATTATTCAATAAGTGGTGTTTAGACAACTAGGTAGCCTTTTGGGAAATATCTTTACCTCACTCCTTACACCCAAATAATCTCAGATAAATGTTGAGGTGGAAATTATAGAAAGAAAGAAAACATGGGAAAAAAATACACTCCTAGGAATGGGATGAGGATAACAAATTTCTACAGCCATAAAAGATCCACAGATTTGCAATCTATGAAATTTAAAGTCCTACTTGTCAACAGACACAAAACAAAGTTAAAACAAACTGGGGAGAAAAGGATTTGCAACATGTGACAAAGTGTTACTATTTATAATATGTATAAATCATTAAGAAAAGAGGATAAACAATCTAGTAAAAAAGGGGCAGAGGAAGTGAACAGGGAATTCATAAAATTATAAATGCAAATAGACAATAAACATGCCAAGATGTCCAATCCTATCCAAGACAGACATGTAAGAACTGCAAGGTAAATGACATTTTACCTCTTAAGTTGGCAAATACTTATAAAGGTAGTTAACATGCCTACTCTTACTACAGTATAGGGAAATCTGCACCTCCAGCCTCTGCTGGTAGGAGCATAAACTGGTCTCTAGTCCTCGCCCCACCATCCTCTGGCTGTATTTACCCTGCTAAGCCTCAGTGTTCCCATCTATAAACCAGGTAGTGCCTTCCTCCTAGGTTTTTTCCAAGGACTGAAAGAGATAACGCGTTAGAAACGTTTTGCCCAGAGCTAGGCACCTGGTCACATTCAACACGTAGCTATTTCAAGAATGATTTCTTTCGGTGACCAATTTGACAAATAACTGTCGAAGTATTTATTCCAGTTTTATTGGGAAATAATTGACATAACTTCACTGTGTAAGTTTAAGGTGTACAAGCATGACGGTCTGATTTACAAATACTGTGAAATGATTACCATAATAGGTTCAGCTAACATTCACCTTCTCATATAAATACAATAAAAAGAAAGAAGAAAAGGAAATACATATTTTCTCCTTGTGATGAGAACTCTTAGGATTTATTCTCGACTTTCCTATATATCATACATCAATGTTAGCTGTGGTTATCATGTTGTATACATTACATCCCTAGTACTTACTTATCTTATAACCAGAAGTTTATACCTTTTGACCACCTTCCTCCAATTCTTCCTCCCCCTACACCCGGCCTCTGGTAACCACAAATCTGATCTGTTTTTCTGTGAATTGGTTGTTTTGTTTTTCCTGTTTGTTTTTTAGATCATACAGTATTTGTTTTTCTCTGACTTATTTCACTTAGCATAATGCCTTCAAGGTCCATCCATGTTGACGTAAATGGTAAGATATCCTCATTTTTTTATAGCTAATATTCCATTGTGTATATATATCACAACTTCTTTATCCATTCATCCATCGATAGACACAGGTTGTTTCTATATCTTGGCTATTGTAAACAATGCTGCTATGAACACGGGGGTGCAGATATCTTTTCGAGTTAGTGTTTTTGTGACCTTGTCCAAGTGTTATGTGCATTTCCTTTCATGCAACAATTCAACTTCTAGGATTTGTTTTCTATAAAAAAACACCAGAAAGCAGGAATATATGTTATATAGATATCAATCATTATATTCTTTTTAACAGTAAAAATTAGGGTCAATACAAGAAATCTCAAAGAATAAAATGTAGAAATAGTCCAAATAAACGTTGCTAAGATACCAATTCTTCAGAGGCTCTAGCATGGTTAAAATTGTACCTGCTTCAGGTTTTGTTTTGGGGTGTGTGTGTGTGTAACATCTTTGGCAAGCAGCCCAATTACTATCATTCTCAGGTTTCCCAGCTATCTAAAGAAGATGAAAATATACCTTTGTCCTCAGCACTACGGGGATAGTGTCATAATCAATATTCCTGAGAGGCTCTTACAATTTTGGATAAGGGTCACCTAAGAACAGAAGTCACTGTACTGTACTGCTCTCTTCCACAATACTTCTAGAAGCCATTTAGTAACCACAAAATAAACAGATTTTAATGTTCGTTTGTTGACAGATGATGAAAGTTAGCCTAATGATAAGACCCTATCCCTGATCTACATTATCACCAACCTAAGACCCAGCTCAGTACTGGCCAAAGTAAAACTTGTATTGAATTACTAAACACTTATCACATCTAAATGCAAATTAAATTCTCCCTGGGGGTCCAATTACTAATAATTTACTCATTTAATCCCTTAATACTATAAAGATTGGTTAAAAGGTCAGCTCACTTGCAGTTTTAATATTTCATGAATTGGGTCTTTTTTTTCCCCCCTCAACAGCTATTACCATTGCAGTAATGTGACCTATCAATTTTCCAGGTGATTTGTTATAGCTGGAAGGACATGGGAAGAAACTGCTTGTAGCTGTTCACCAAGTCGGTCATCCCCTAATGCCTTCGCTCCTGCCTTTCACCCCCCCTGGAATGTTCTTCCTTCCCTTTTTTTTTTTTTTTTGTTTTAAACTAGTTAACTTAGACTCTCCTGTGTGCCTCAGAGCCTAAGGCAAATCCTGAATCAGAGTGAAATGCTTCTCCCCTCTGTTTCCACAGCAACCTGGGAGCACACCTCCATCTTTTCCCTTATCCCAGGCAACTAGGGGTTATGTCTCTTTCACCTCCTATACCCAGGTGCCTCATAAGACCTCATACATGGTCATTTTAACTAAACTTCACTCTTCCCTTTTCTCTATTCTTTTGCACATGTGCCTCTTTTTGTTTAGAAAGCAAACACACACTCACCCACACCTCAGAATTTGCAAGAAATTTAAGTCATGTAAGTAAACCGGGGCCCCCATGGCTTCATATGGCTTTCCCTATCACCATTCTTTTGCTGGCTGCCCTGACCAGAAAGAAAGAACTCTGGGACTTAACTGTGTTCCCCAGAGCACAGACTCAACCCCCATTTGACAATCAGAGCACAGAGGGAGCTTCCTCATTGTTCACACGGCCTCCTGTTGACTTAGGACTGAGTTAGAAGGGCTAAAAAAGACGATGTAATCCTATGTACCCTGGGCTTTGAGAAATCTTTCAGATCACGTGTTAGTTGAACACATCAAGCCATCCTAACATGCTCTGCAGCCAAAACTTGCATCACAACCTCTGTTTTGCTCCTGAGGTGCTCAATGCCTCTAAGTAAATAGGAAGCTGGCTCAGTGCCCCAGAGTGGAAACTCACATTCCAGTCTCAGGAGGTGGGCAGGTCTGGAGCCCTGATCTGTCTTATCCAGGAGCTGGTGTTGCCAAGCCCTCCCAACCACAGGGTGGAGAATAATTATGTCAAATGTAACGAAGCTTAACTAGTTTGAAATAAAATTATATTTCATAAAATCTGATTGTCAGCCCACACACTCTTTCAGAACTTGAGGAGGCACAAGTGAGTAGGAGCCACCCCAGGGTAAGCTTCCATCGCAGAAAGCCGTGCTGGTCTGAAACTTGCGCTGCTGATGTGAGGTTCTGCCAGGGAGGAGTGGCTCTCCGAAGTCTCTGTCATACGGTCTAAACCTGATCTCAAAAATAGTAAATATTTCATCCTTTTTAGTCTTCTGCTCTCCCTACCTGAACTTAAGGCTTTATATACCAGACATAGACATCTGTATTTGAAAGTACTTCTGAAACATTCTGATGTGAGTCAAAACAGCATAGTTCCAAGTTTCCAAATGACTGTAAGCATATTAAATCAGAAAGAGAAATCTACGGCACTTTTTAATTTTTAGAATTACTGATATAAAGCATATAAAGGAAATACCTCTGATGTAGTGTAGAATGCAATTTAAGTTGAATTTGCTCAGCAGCAAAAGCACTTAGTTTACTAAAATCTGGTCTTCAAGGGGGCGGTGCAGAGGAGGTCGTGCAGCCTTTATATATGGCAGGCAGGAGAGTGTGGTGGGTGAGCGCTTCGAATCTGGAGCCCAGCTGTGAATCCTGCTTCTTCCCCTTATAAACTGGGTGACCTTGGGCAACTTGTTTTATCTCCTATGCCTCAGTTTCCTCATTTGTAGAACATGAAGGGCTAGAGAACTCTCCTCAAAGGGCCATTTTGAGGACTTGCTGAGATAACAAGTGTAACATAATTAGAAAAATACCTAGCAGGTGGCAACTAAGTGTTACCTATTATACTTGTTGTTAAAACTCTTACTTCAGAGTTCAAGAAATAGAAGCGATTTTTAATCCAATCACCTAATTGCCTAGAAGAAGAATCAATACCTAGGAAACCATTACCTAGAAGTTCAACAACGTGCTCAAGGCTCATCTAGTAGCTAGCTAGCACCAGAACTACCCCCGGAATCCTCCACTCTTGATCTTATCCCAGGACCATACGGTTAACACCATCCTGCACTTTGTCCTTTATTAACATTATTAACATTGGGTCTCCTAGAATCTTCTAGAATCAATTGGGTCTCTCCCCTGGAAAGTAATAAATTTTCTGGTGAGGAAACAGAAACTAACAGGAAGGTTAAGTGAGGTCAGGCAGCCAATGATAGAAGTGGGGACGCCAGACCCTGTTTACTATGTTGAACTACTGAGCAATGCTATCAGATGTCTTTTTTCTTCTTCCTGAGACATTCATTTTACCATGTGTGCACTTGGGAGGTGATGACTATGGGAAAAACAAACAGGAAAACCTTAGTGTTGACCAAAAGTTACCAGAAAGTCAAGAAAGAACCAGAGTGTGCTATGTTGTTGATGTCTCTAAAATACAAAATATCCTTGAAAGGTAATGCAATAAGGTAGTGAGAGAATTTTGCTTAGTATTATCCAACATACTGAATAAGCAACCACGTGATCACAGAACTGTGTGATAAAGAATGATGCTTAAGAACTTAAACTTAGATGATTCCTGTCTGAGACAATAGTGATAATAACAGAACAATTAGCACACGTATTAAGCAAATACATAATTTAAATGAGTCTTTACAACAGGTACACACAACCAGTGGGTGACAGCATTTATTGGGTGTTGAGTGAAGAGAGAATCGCAGGAGTTGTGTACCTAGTCGTCTGATTAATTAAGGAAGACTTCATAAATGGGTTGAGATTAGCTGTTGTTTGGAAGAGGAAGGAGAACCTGGTGAACCAGGATAGGGAGAGGATTCCAGGAATTTACGCCAGCACCAGTCACAATGGCTGTGACAGTGTTGGTATTAAAAATGGCAAGCAAAAGCCCCCAAATGGCACTGAGCAGAACAGAATCTTCTGTTTTTTGAAAAGAGCTGAATCACATGACTCATAGGTATTTCTAAATTCAGACAGAATGATTCAACTCAACGTAGTATGAGACCTGACTCTACAGGAGCTATATACAGGTGTTTCTCAGGGACTTGGCTTCCTCTGAGGAAGCACAGTCTACAAAAGCATCTACCATCGTGCAAACTCATGGGGATGACCATCACTGGAAAGAGGAGGGAAAAACAATTTTTTACTAGATTGACCCTCTCGCAGAGGACTCATGGCTCATAGCATCATGAAAGCTGAGCCCATTCTCACCCAATCCCACTAACCCTCCAGTCTCCTCTGTCAGCAGAAAGAGGAGCAGAACAGAGGTCATGGATGCGGCCATCAGAAATGGTACCCAAGTTCCATCAGGAGCCTTGGGAAAGGCCTCTCACCCCACTGTTATAAGAGCCCTGATCTCCCATCGTCTAATCACCTCCTTCTTAATTTCACCCCTTGTATCTACGGGTACTGTCCAAAGTACAAACTCTCTCCTCAGCCCTGAAGAAAGGGACCTTGGCTCCAACAACATCTGGTTCCTCTCACTCCACAATTTCTTCTTAGTCTCCCTCACCAGCTATTCTCTTCCACCCAACGTTTTAAACATGTGTGTGTCCCAAGGTTCTTTGTACACCATTCTTCTGGTCTTTCGGGGCACTCATCTCCTCCAAGACTTCAAAAGACCTCTTGACTTCCAACAATTGCCTATGTACTGAGGACTCGCAAATCTGCAGCTCTAGCTCTGGCTTCTAACTACTAAACTTGTTTCTAAGTAGCTTCTCAGTATCTCTTCAAGACATCCCCAAAGTACCTAAAACTTGACATTTGTAGGCTGAACCCTCTTCCCCAACCTCTTGAACCCACGTTTCTTCCTAGATAATAGTACCACTATGCTTGGAGTCATCCAGAAAAAGAAGAAAAAACCCCCCAAAACAGCGTAGAGATGTCTTCAGGTCCTCCTTCTCCATCCACAACAAATTGATCGTCAAGTTCTACTAAGCCTTCTATGATCTGACTGGGTCTCTCCCTCCCATGCTTATTGGGTATAGTTAGTTCATGCCTTTTTCCTCTCATCTGGACTGTGAAATAGTTTCCTAACCAGTCTCCCTGCATAAGTTTGCTCCCCTCTGAAATCCATCCTTCATCCAACCAGTTATGTGCAGGAAATACACATAATTCACAGTGTATGTGAATATCCTGCATGGAAATCAGGCTTACTGTAGTTGTCCTATTTGAACCATAGTAAGGTAGTAGGGGGTATATTTTCCCCAAAGGGTGGTGTTTCCACTGTCCAACATCTGAGAGAAAGTTGAGTCCTCAGACAGCAAAAAGACTTTCAAGTGGGCCTTAGTCAGGTGGGAGACTAGTCTTTCCCCCGGTCCTCAATTTCTGGGGTCTGGACCTGAGGTACCAGGAATGGGGCATCCACAAGGCTCTGCAGAGAAAGACAGAGGTAGGCTAGGAGCAAGCCCAGTAGTAATGGGCTTGGAGGACCAGGATTCCTTTCATTACGAACCCAGAAGATCTTAAACTCCTCCACTAAGTCTGTTTAGTAGATACCAATGTTGACTTCCCTAACCCCACACCCACTGTTCTCAGGAACCCATCAAATCTTCTCCTCCCTTTCATCCTGCCACCTGGGTTCCTTCAGGGATCTCTAAGAGTTGGCAGAACATCCTCAAGGGGCAAGGAAACTGGGATATTTATCCTCCAGCTTCCATCTGACATTGGTTAATGGCTGCTTCAAGGAAAGGGGACATTAATTCTCCAGCATTTCCAGCCCTTCTTTGTGGGCTGCGAGGAAATATGGGCAGGTCATTCATAGCATCTACCATAGAATGAATTCATACTTAGCCTGGTCCTGATTTCTTATTTATATTTTGCTGCCATATATATTTCCTAACAAGCTTCTGTGGAATGAGATGGAGTATAACTAGAAAATTCTTACAATAATAATCTTTGACTATCATTGTGCCTACTCTTTTCTGCACATATAATTTAATGACAGAAATTTCTTCTTGTTCCCTATGACAAATGCAAGGATCCTACAATGACTCACTGTGAAAAATGGGAAGGATTTCTACTCTGCGATTCTACAAATATTTTATTTCCCCCACTGATTTCATCCGTAAATAGACTTCCAGCAGCCACTTCTTCATTCTTCAGTTTTTTAAAATGAAAATTAAACATTGCTCAGTGGATCATTAACCATCAGCTTTCAGGATGAGCAGGAAATATGTTTCTGTTCCATCAAATTTGTATTGGATCCTTGGAGGTATGTCCCTATCATCACTCTGTCATCCTATCTGGAAATTATCTCAAAATAGCATTATCCACAACTCCAAGCTTAAGTTAGATAAAGTATCTTGGTTTTATATGCTTAAAAATTGAAGCATTTTCCAGTTATCTGGCAATTTTTCTTTTACCTGGAGAGAAAATTTAACTGGAGAGAAAATGTCCCACTCATGGTATCTCCTGTCCCTTTGATAACCTTCTGAACTTAAGAGGATAATGAAACCATGATGTGGTTTCACTTATCAGAGCAGAGGCAGCATATAAAAATGTCTTCTTGCTCTTTCATTATAGTTGTTTATAAAGATAATATATGGTCACTAGAGAAAATGCAAATGATACAGAAAATAAAGAAAAATTTTTTTCTTTTAAAAAGTCATCTTCACGGGGCTTCCCTGGTGGTGCAGTGGTTGAGAGTCCGCCTGCCGATGCAGGGAACACAGGTTCGTGCCCCGGTCCAGGAAGATCCCACATGCCGCAGAGCGGCTGGGCCCGTGAGCCATGGCCGCTGAGCCTGCGCGTCCAGAGCCTGTTGCTCCGCAACAGGAGAGGCCACAACGGTGAGAGGACCGCGTACCGCAAAAAAAGTCATCTTCAATCTTACTATACAAATAATCACTGAAAATTTTGGTGAACATGCCAAATATATACACTGTATAGACATGCAATCTTATGTAAGTGGTGTCATATTCTTTGTGCTACTTTGCCAACCACTTTCCAATTAAAACGTCTTTCCACATTTTTTTTAATTAAAAAAAAATTTTATTTATTTATTTTTAAATTTTTGGTTGTGTTGGGTCTTTGCTGCTGCCCGCGAGCTTTCTCTAGTTGCGGCGAGCGGGGGCTACTCTTCATTGTGGTGCACGGGCTTCTCACTGCGGTGGCTTCTCTTGTTGTGGAGGACGGGCTCTAGGCACGCGAGCTCAGTAGCTGTGGCTCGCAGGCTCTAGAGCGCAGGCTCAGTAGCTGTGGTGCAGGGGCTTAGCGGCTCCGCGGCATGCGGGATCTTCCCAGACCAGGGCTCAAACCCATGTCCCCTGCATTGGCAGGCGGATTCTTAGCCACTGCACCACCAGGGAAGCTCCCTTTCCATATATATGTATATATGTATATATATATATATATATATATATTTTTTTTTTTTTTTTTGCTGTACGCGGGGCTCTCACCGTTGTGGCGTCTCCTGTTGCAGAGCACAGGCTCCGTAGGCGCAGGCTCTGCGGCCATGGCTCACGGGCCCAGGCGCTCCGCGGCATGTGGGATCCTCCCGGACCGGGGCACAAACCCGTGTCCCCTACATCGGCAGGCGGACTCTCAACCACTGTGCCACCAGGGAAGCCCTTTCCATATATTTTTGAAGACTATATATTTTTAGAGCAGTTTTAGGTTTACAATAAAATTGAGAGGAGGTACAGAGATTTCCCAGATACACACTGTACCTGCCCTACACATGTGTAGCCTCCCCCATTATCAATATCATTCACAGGAATAGGTACGTTTGTTGCTAAGGATAAACCTACATCGACACAACATAATCACCCAAAGTCCATAGTTTACCTTAGGGCTCACTCTTGGTGCTATATATTCTATGGGTTTGGACAAATGTATAATGACATATACTCATCATTATTACAATATACAGAGTAGTTTCACTGCCCTAAAAATCCTCTGTGCTCGGCCTATTCATCTCCTTCTCTTCCTCTCACCTCTGGCGACCACTGATCTTTTTGACAGTCTCCAAAATTTGCCTTTTCCAGAATGTCATAGAGTTGGAATCACACAGTATGTAGTCTTCTCAGATTGGCTTCTTCCACTTACTAATATGCATTTAAGGTTCCTCCGTATCTTTTCATGGATTGATAGTGCATTTCTTTTTATTGTCTGGATATTTCATTGTCTGGATACACCACAGTTTATTTATCTTTTCAGCTACTCAGGGATATCTTGGTTGTTTCCAAGTTTTGGCAATTATGAATAAAGATGCTATAAACATTCATGTGCAGGTTTTTGTGTGGACATAAATTTTCCCTATCTTTTTAAAAGTTACTATTTCTGCTTTTATAGCAACTAATACTAAAGTTACCACTTAATCATATCTTATAAAATGAATATACAGCACAGCTGACTTAAAAGTAAGCTAATAGCATTAGCACATCCCCCCTATGAAAGTAGGGTTTCTCTATTTGAAATCTGTGCTTTTTTTCTCAATCTCATTCTCTAACAGCTTAGAGACTGTCCTCTCCACCGCCAGCCTCCAAGCTCAGGTTAGTCTTCCTTCCTCACAAAAAAGATTCTTACACAAACAACCTGTCCAACCAAAATCTTTTCCAGATAAACATGTGTTTCCTGCTGAGAACTAAAAGAATCCTGCCCTTTAGTGTGGCTGATTCCATTTCCCTTTCAATTTTTGTTTTTTTCCTTTCTACTAGTAGACTTCTGAGGTCCCTTCTAAGCGCTTGAGTTCTGATTTCATGATTTTAGAAAAACTTCACAGGATATTAGCCATGAGGAGTATGATGTCTAATCATTTCCTTTTCCAGCTACATGGCTGGAATGAAAGCAATGCTGCTCCCTCATGTTGCTGATTCAACATGATTTTTAAAACCACTGCACCATTGCTCATTGTAAACAGACTAATTCAAAACCTAACACTGAAGGTAAAACACCTTTATCACACAACTAAATGTGCTCCAACACTGATGCCAGGGCTTTGAATCTCAGCCAGCTTTATTTGATAGTTATTTTAAAAAAAGGAGAGAGAGAGAGAGAGAGAGAGACAGCTGCTTTAATCAAATGTTATTTATATCATATGGTCACTTCCTGTTAGAGGCTCACAACTTAGAAGCATACATCTGGCTATTAGGTTGGCTTTTTTTGTTGTTTGGGTTTTTTTTTTGACAATTGCTTTATGCCTTAAATTAAACAGGGACAGATAAAATTTAAAGGCGACAAATTAAACTTTTAAAAATAATGCAAACCAAGGTTTGGTACTGACAGGGATTGAAACCACTGATAAAAGTAGAGTTTGGGATTAGCAATAAATTCCCATCTTAATGATCCAGTGTTGTTATTACTGTGCTACCAGAAAGAACATTCCACTAGTCAAAGACAAATGAATCCTCTTTTCTTAAAATCCATTCAAAGGATTCCTTCTTTATTACCATAAACAACCCACTCTATATCCTTGAATAAGAGTTCATACCTTTCTAGGAAAAGCAGAAATGTATACAAGAATACACTAAATAGCTGGATAAGGTGTGACAAATGCCTCCATCTTCTGAAGCATTTAGTACCAGCTCAACGTATCACATCAACAAAAGTCTGGATATTTTGGGTTTAATTCAGAGCTTTATTATAACCTAGTAAACATAGTCTAAATACACAACAATTCAACAAACTGCTAGGGTTCCGCTGGAAAATGAATAGCAAAAGACCTCTCAACCCTAAAGCTGTCATTCAATGCACAAACCACTTTGAGGGCAAGCAGGTATTCTGTCCCATTTTGGACACTAAAGGGCAGCTCATCTTTTGTTTTAACCTTGGTCCCCATATAGGCTCTAAGGACACCCAACCTCTTCCTTCTCTATCATATGTGCATTCAATCCACAGATTTTGAATCTTTATTAAGTGCTGGACACTGCGATGGGAAGTAGGGGTACAATGGTGAACATGGTAGAGTAATGCCTTCAACAACTGAAAGCCTACATTGGAGACAGACTGTAAATGGCTATTACTGTGCATAGTACACATTTCCATGTGAGTGTGGAAGGGGAGGAGCCTTACCAGGACAGGCGGCAATCAGAGGTGGCTTCTTTTTAAGGACAATGAAGTTACGACTTTCAGAACAAGTGAAGGGGAGGCGGAACAGGAAAAATGGGGAAGAATGTTGCAAGAAGAGGAAACAGTACGTACCCACGTCCAGAGTTGAGAGAATACAAGGTTCAAGCAAATCCTGATATTCACCTTCCGACCTGATCACTTTAATACCTCGTAACTGCAGCACCATCATCAAATACTTACTAAATGTCTACTATTTACTAGGGCCCAGAACACCAAGAAGTAGGGCAAGATTACTCCAAGAAGGTTCTCAAATCGTTACGGTGGGATACAGGAAGAAACGACTGCACCTTCCATTTATTTATTTCTCACATTCCTCACTTCAATTCTATGATACTTTGTGTTTATAGCAATCATAGTACTATATATATATATACACACACACACATACTATATATATATATATATATATAATTATATATATAATTTAAGAAAATATACATATATGTGGGGTGCATGCTCAAAAATTGTTCACTGATGTCTACTTGATCAAAGAAGTTTGAAGGCCATTTATCCAGATGGGCTCACATTCCAATTGGAGACACAAGCTATAAAGAGATGAAAAGCACCCAGCAGAGAGGCTAAGTGCTATCTACAAGTGTTAAAAGGGGAAGGGGAAGAGGGCTGGGGTGGTCAGGAGAGGCTCCATGGCAGAGATGACATTTCATTTAGGCCTTGACGGAACAGCAGAACTTAGACCAAGGCACCCTATAAAGGTTAGGGAGGATGATCTATCTGGGAAGACTGACATAAGCCCTGGTATATGGGCACTAGAGAACAATGAGAAAACCAACTTCCCTAATACAAAGGCTTCCCACACAGAAGCAGGACAGATGGTGGGGATTCTGAAGCAGAGACAATGGGAGCAGGACAGGGGCATCTTCATTATCAGGCTAAGAAATTGTACTTTATTTTGTAGGCAGTAGGGACCCTGGAAAAATTGTGTGCCCAGAGGCAGGCTTTCTCTGGAAATGGAAAGCTGGGCTACATGGTCACTGAAGTTCCTTCTAACTCTTTAGAGTCTATGTTCCTAATGAAACTTGCTTTCAAGAATGAGGGGAAGAGAAAGATATTTCAGAAGACTGAGGTAGTTCACCACCAAACACCTTCACTAAATCAACTTTTAAAGGATGTACTTTAAGAAGGAGGATGTACTTTTAAAGGATGTACTTCAAGAAGGAGGATCCTCAAAGGAAGGTCTGAGCTACAGAAGAAAATGGTGAGTAAAACATTACAAACATGTTAGGTGAGTATGAACAATGATGGAATAAGCAAGTAATGTCTAGTTAATAGAGCTTCAAAAGAAAAGTAAAAAGACATCTAAAAATAGCAACCAATTAATTACACATCAGCCAGGGGTAAGGGGACTGGAGTTGAAGCATTTAAACATCCTTATTTGTTCAGTAGAAGGTTAAGGTAGTGGCCAACTTTAGATTTTGTTACATAGATGTATTAAAATTCCAAGTATGGCCAGTTTTAAAAAAAGAGGTTATATCTTCCAAACCATAAGAGCGGCGAAAACGGACTTGGTGGAGATGGTGGTGGGAAGAACCTCTATCAACTTAAAAAAAAAAAAAGAAATTTAACTACTTGTGGTTTATAAGACACAAACCTAAAACATGGATAGAAAAAAAAAAAGTAAAAGAATCAAAGAAGATACAAGGCAAATACTAATCAGAAGAAACAGAGTAGCCACATTAATATCATATTAAATACACTGTAAGAGAAATAGTATATGTCATGCTTCTCTGTGGGAAGCCTTTGTATTAGAGAAGTGACGATATAGTGATAAAAGGTTTGTTTCACCAGGAGGATATAAAATTTTATTTTATATATCTAATAGCACAGATTACAAGAAAGTATTAAGCAGCATTAACTCATTATATACTATTGCTTACCGAGGAGCTGAGTAGTATAATAGGGTTACATTCCCTTCTCTAGGTGTCCACTCTGAGACCCTCTAATAGAGGAAAGAAAACACGCCAAATGTCAAGCTCAAATATATTCTTGATTCTTTCATTCCTTCAGTTGTTCAAAATCACACTATAGTTGGCATCTTCTTTTCATTCATGGAGATATACTTTCATTTCTCTTGGATAAATACCTAAGATAAGAATTGCTGGGCTTCCCTGGTGGCACAGTGGTTGAGAGTCCGCCTGCCGATGCAGGGGACCCGGGTTCATGCCCCGGTCCGGGAGGATCCCGCATGCCGCGGAGCGGCTGGGCCCGTGAGCCATGGCCGCTGAGCCTGTGCATCCGGAGCCTGTGCTCCGCAACGGGAGAGGCCACAGTGGTGAGAGGCCCGCGTACCACAAAAAAAAAAAAAAAAAAAAAAAAGAATTGCTGGGTCATAGAGTAGATATATGTTAGTTCTGAAAGACAGTGCCTGCCCATTTTTCAAAGTGGTTGTACCATTTTGCACTCCCACCAATCGTTTGAAAAGTTCTAGTGCTCATGGTCTTAAGCGTTTAGTGTGGCTGGTGTTTTACATTTTAGTCATGCTAGTGAGTGGTATCTTATTGTGGTTTTAATTTGCAATTCCCTACTGCCTCAAAACGTTGAGCATGTTTTCATGTGCTTATTGGCCATCCATATTTCTTCTTTTGGGAAAATGTCTGTCCAAATCTTTCACCTATTTTTTAAAAATTGAGTTGTTTGTCTTCCATTTGTACTATGGCTTTCTGATACAGCTGTTTACTTTTGGGGAGAAGTTAGCAACTGTTTTTCCTGTTGAGAAAATTCAATTGCATGGAATTCACCTGAGAACTCTCTGCCCAAGATTGTGTCCAGATTGAAGGCAAAGAAGGCTTCAGAAAGGTTAGGGCTCATGTTTACTTTTTTATACATACATATTGGTGGGGAGGAGAGAAAATCTAGACTTATGTTTTAAAATTCCATGTATATAGTATTATCCTGACCAGCAAGCAAAGTAAAAAATCACTTTTGCCAAGTTTTTTATAGCATCTCTAGCTGAGTAAAGTAATCCAGTTAAATTTTAATATTTTTGAATTTTAATAAAATAATCTCAATTACATTGATTCTGCTTCATCACCATTTACAATTCCTAGCATACACACACAGATTTTTTTTTTTCTGGCCTCATTAAAATGAGTCTTGTTAATATCTTTGTCAAGTTCTTTACTAACTGAAGTACATTTGATTTTAGCAACTGCCACTGCAACTAGGCAACTTCAGCAGAGTTCAAAGAACACAAATTCCAAGACTGCCCAAGGCTCTGAAAGCATCAGCAATGGGTGTGACTGCTCACCTTCTTTACGTGGAAGCAGCGTCCCGAGCTATTGTACAGACGTATTTTTTTAAAAATCCTCATATCCATCTTTGATCACAAATATCAAAAACAGTGGATGAGAGCATGCCCTCTAACGGCAAAGCATTTATAAACCTCTACCATTTGCCCTTGAGAAACAGAGTGTTCACTCAGTTCTATTTGAGCTCTTGCCCAAAGCTTACCAATTGGTTCCTTGACGTGACATAGTAATTCTGATGAAAGAGGCCTAAAAAGAGTCTACTTTTTCTGTTTCTTACTTGTATTTAATGAGAAGATAGGAACCGGTTTCACTTGATCTGTAAGGAATGAAGCTTTTCATGTTTCCCTCTACTCTCCGGATGAACTGGAAACTGAATGTAAAACTGTAGGAGTGCTCTGTAACATTTAAGAGATAAGTCCCTCTTGCTTTAACGTTGCTTCCTGTAAGAACTTTTTTTAAACCTTTGGCCACGAATGTGGAACAGGGGATAAGGGTGGGATGGGAACAATGGCATTCAAAATTCTTTAAACCATCTATGCAAAAAAGGAAAAACTATCGTTACTCAAAGTTTGAGCCACCTCATTCCCTCACCTCCAAAAAAGGGGTATTTTATTTTTTTTATTTTTGGCTCTGTTGGGTCTTCGTGGCTGCATGAGGGCTCTTCTCTAATTGCGGCGAGCGCGGGCTACTCTTCATCGAGGTGCGCAGACTTCTCATTGCGGTGGCTTCTCTTGTTGCAGAGCATGGGCTCTAGGCACGCGGGCTTCATTAGTTGTGGCTCTTGGGCTCAGCAGTTGTGGTTCACGGGCTTAGTTGCTCCGCGGCATGTGGCATCTTCCTGGACCAGGGATTGAACCCGTGTCCCCTGCATTGGCAGGTGGATTCTAAACCACTCCACTTCCAGGGAAGTCCCAAAAGTATTTTAAAGACACAATTAGAGAAAAGTCTACCTAGTAAAAACTTTTTTTTTTTTTAATTTTTAGGCAATGATTGAATCTCAGAAGCAAACCAATGGGGAATATTTTCTGTGATTGACAGACACAGAATTTTTCACGTTCCCAAAATAAGAGTCCCCACTAATGTAAACAAAACATTTTTGGTGTTTAAGAGCCAGGTGAAAGCTCAGTAATTCTCAGCATCTGGTGCTGACTGGTAACAAGGTGGGATTTCGAGGGGAGAGCCATGTTGCTGATTTTGTGAGCACATATATTTCCCCATTACAAACTGACTCTAATCCACTTTGTAAACTGCGCTCCTGAAGCAGTAACTCATGAGAGATGAAAGAGTCGAATTTCCTCAAACAAAACTTTCCGCATTTTCTTGTAGCTGTGTGAGAAAATTCCTCTGTGAACACAAGGACAGGGTACTCCAGCTTCACGCTCTAATTATAGATAAAAGACTCAAAACAGAAACATTTTAAAATAAGCTACAGCCCTTCACTTAAAACTGTATAAATAATTTTAACAATAGAAGACTTTCTTCTGCCAGTATTTGTGGCAAACTCTAAAGAAAACAAGAGCCTTCACGGGAGTCCTCTTATACTTCCTTGGGGCAAAACTACCATCTAAGACTATGAAGAAGTTATCCTGGATCAAAGAGTTATTAAGAAGTGACACCTCTGATGAAAACATTCTCAGTGAGGCTGTCTGCCCAGACTTGTGAAAGAGTGAAGAATCTGGCTTCAGCAATGACAGGGTCAGTGTGAACTGAAAACTTTATTCTAGATCACGTGTCTGGAGGCTGTAGCACTGTGTTTTGCATTAATGACTAAGGAAATCATAGTTCTGATCTTTTAAGTGTTTTCACTGAAGGCACTGGCAAATGCATGGCACCATAGGGAACGTGACAGCTTGGTGGTGTGAGCAGGGCACGGGCACGAGGAACAGGTGGGGACATGAGAACACTCCTCCCTAGGGAAAGCCAGACAAAACGGTCCCTGGATGCATTCTGGTCTGCTTTCCGCTCACCTGGAACTCAAGTGTGACCACGGCTCTCCAAAAAAAGAAGTATATGGTTGTTCTCTTAGATTCAGAAATGCATGACTTTGTTAAGGTGCACAGAGTTGGAGACAAGGAAAACAGACCTTTAAACAGCTGAATTTGCCTGAAACTACCAAGTACCCAGATCCCCAGCCTTTCCTTGAAGGCCCCCCCAAGGCTGGACCAATATCCCTTTCCAGAGTAACACCCGTGGCCCCTCTACACAGACCTGCTCCAAGCTGGCGTCCTTGCCACTCAGAGCCCTTCCTCCAGCCAGACTCTGCCCAGGTCACTCTCGTCAGCACGAATAGCTGTTCCCTCTCCCAAAGCCAATCCTCATCCAAGTGCTTCCTCATCCCAAGGTGTCTGGAGACCCCTCTAGCTACCTGCACTCTCCTCTTCATTATCAGCGCATGGCTCTGATGCTCGTCCGTGCACGGCACCCCACCCGGCCTTCCCCATCTCACAGTCATTCAATTGCCTGTGCATTTTTCCCTTTTACCTCAAGTAGACCAAAGATTTCTTGGAGGCCAGAGCTAGATTTTGTATCCTCACAGGATCCGTCATAATGAGGTTCTAACACCCATTAGTGGAATCCTTGCAGATTGTACCAACACACAACTGAAAATCATGAAATGCAAGTTAAAGATTCCTTGTTCCCATTTCTGGGTCTCTAGGATTCTGTGGTTCAATGGGACTGCCTGCTTCTCCGAGGCCATCACAATGTGGCAGCTGTGATATAGTGATCTGTAAAAGAGCCTGGCCTCACAGTCACCCGTGAGCTTTAATTTAGGCTCCCACGCTACTTATATATATAAATTTGGGCGACTTTTTCCATTAGACCAAACATGTGTAGCACAGCAACTATGTACCAGGCACTCTGTTAAATATGGCTTTAAGTATTGGGTTGGCCAAAAACTTCATTCTGGTTTTTCCGATGGTAGAGGGTATGGAAAAACCCGAATGAACTTTTTGGCCAACCCAGTATGACTAAGACAAAGTGTGTGGGTGTCAGTGTGTGTGAGTACAGTGTGTACACACACACGTGAGACATAGGGCCTCATTAAACTCACACTCTGCTAGAATATTTCTGCTTATTAAGAAGTGGAGATTCCCAGACTCTATTCCAAACTAACTCAGAATATCTGGGGTAGGAACCCAGAATCTGTATTTTAAACTCAGAGAACCAGTGGTCTAGCAGGAAGGACCTGCAAATCAATAGAGAGTTAAAATACAAAAGCAATTGTTGCCTTATTTCTAGGTTGCGTGTCCAGGGTGCTATGAGACAGAGGAGGGGGCCTGGACAGAGCCCGGGAATCTGAAGCAACGCAGGGGGAGGTGTTGACTGCACTGAATCCAAAGCCCGAGCAGCACTGGATCGCGGGAGAAGCAGAAGGAACAGGAAATGCCCAAGAAAGTCTGTTTCAGCCATTCCCACCCAGCCAGCTCCTTCTGAAAAACCTTTCAGTGGCTGCCTCCAGGCCTCAGGGCAAAGTCCTCAAAGCAGCACACGTGCTGGTTTATCTGCCTGTACTAAACCCTTAACATTCATCCATCCCTGCCTGGCCCTGGGCTCCAGGCTAGCCCTCCTCTCTCCTGTCCTTACTCTCCCACCCTACCTCCCTGTAAAACAACTTCCTTAAGGACTTGCCTCGTTGACCCTTATTCAAGTCAGGGTTTGACTGTCCTCCTTGTAGTGTTTCCAGCCCCAACACCAAAGCTCTTATCATGCAGACTCATATTTACCTGTTCAGACTGTGAACTAGGGGTATGTGGGGGTAGGGAGACGCATCCCTAGTGTTCGCATATCAATAGCCATGAATGAATAAATGGGTGAGTGAGTGAATGGATGGAGGAAGAAATGAATGAATGGATAAGTAAACAGAAGTATAAAAGAGCCTGCCACATTCAGGCACCCACAAGTAGTATACTATAGCTGGAACTACAGTGAGTATGAAGGCCTAGTAGGAGATGAGATTTAGAAGGAAGATGAATACCAGACCTGGGCAGGAAGGAGGAACGTGAGCCTGCACAGATCAAGGAAGACACCGAGAGGTTTCAGCGTTACCAGATTCCTGAAATTCTCTCAAGATAAGGCCAAGAGAGAACCAAGGTCACAAGGGCTGATCTGTGATGATTAAAGCGGAGAATAGGGGCTTCCCTGGTGGCGCAGTGGTTGAGAGTCCGCCTGCTGATGCAGCGGACACGGGTTCGTGCCCCAGACCAGCTGGGCCCGTGGGCCATGGCCGCTGAGCCTGCGCATCCGGAGCCTGTGCATCCGGAGCCTGTGCATCCGGAACCTGTGCATCCGGAGCCTGCGCGTCCGGAGCCTGTGCTCCGCAACGGGAGAGGCCACAACAGTGAGAGGACCGCTACCGCAAAAAAAAAAGAGGAGAATACACATAAGAACAATGTATACATTATAAAGTTATGTATAAGTGTAAGAATATTTTCTGCAACTGCTAGCTCTGAAACCCATTCAATCCTATATGTTTAGTTTTCATATCTCAGCAGCACCTAAAACTGGTCGCATAATTAGATGATAAAAGATGACAAAAGTACAGAGGTCAGAAAATGCAGCCACTTGTTAGAGCACTTCGGGGAGGAGTCCTGGGAACTCTACTCCCCTTTCAAAACAAACCAGTTATATACTGGGTCACTCATCAAACCATCCTCGAGATAACATCTACTAGATACTCATATATCAGTGGTAACCTTTGCTGAGCCTCTGTTTTTAGCTCAGTGGTTTGTGTGCTTACAGCAATAATCCACACCAAAGATTTAAGTAAATAAAATGGATTTCAAACAAGGAGTAGAAACCTTTTAAGCAAGAAGTAGAAACCTTTTTTCTAGATGTTCTGGAGCTGGGGGGTCTCAGATCCCTCACCCAATTCCAACCCAAGGCGCCCCCCGAGCTCCTCTCCTCCAGCCGATGGTGGCAGCAGTGGGAGAGGGCAGGGGGACGGAGAAGCATTACCACTGGCTCTTCACAGCCTCATCCAGGAATTCTAGGCAAACTGCTGCCAGACTCCTGCAGGATTTCTGGGAGTGGATTTCTAAGAAGGGTTAGAGACCCACAGATGGACATATAGGTAACATGAGTTTTATTCATTCCTTTGTCCCCATAGCTCACTGTAGGGGTCATGCCATCTTCGAGGAAAACAGAACTTTGCTTTAAGGGCCAAAGACCTTCAACAGCAGCCCAACAGATGGCTGGGGCGAGGGGCGAGCCCTCGAGCAAGGCACAGGCTCCCCAGGGATCTAGTGCTGGACTCCAGCGGTGGCATGGGGTTAGGGGGAGTCTGCTGGACAGACGGACTGAAGCTGAGCCCTCTAGGCGGACAATCCCCGCCCTCCCTGAGCCCACGTGTCCGCCCACTGGTGAGAATGACTCAGCGGTATTGTTGTTTACACTGACACCCACGTACCTGGGCTACAGAGGCTGCCTCAGGGATAGGCTTCCACACACTTTCCCCACCTGGGTCAGGGAGGAAAAGGTGGGAGCAGCACGTGCCAAACTCCCAGAGTCCTCCTCCCACCCCAGCTGGGGCTCAGAGTGGCAGGGGACAGGAGGCAGAGCTGGGCTCCCTGAAAGTCACTCACACATGTACAAAAGCACGTGCTCCTCCCTAAGTATGAAGCACAGAAGTACGAAAACCCATCCAATGATTTCAGAACAACGATCCAAACTGGGACCCAGTTAGCATCTGGCTGAAAGAGGCTGCTGGTACTGGCCCGCACTTCGATCCTACCTTGATCAGAACCACCTTGAGGAGAGCTGGTTCTGCTGAGGGGTCACACAGCAAGGGTGGGCTCTGGCACAGGGCTGAGAGCCACATGCCCCCAGCTGGCATCCCTGGTAAAAGAGGACAAAATGTGGTAGCCAAAGCCCAGTGCATACGCAGTTAGGTGGCTATCATCCAACCATCTCTCTTTCCTTATTCTACAGAGCCAAGTACACCTACAAAGTATACCTTCATACACATGTAACTGTTCAGTGTACATTCAAAATACTTGTACGTTTGTCTAATTTTAGATTTTTAAAATTTTAACCAGTTCCCCATGTTCCAGATCTTGAAAATGACCACCTATCCCTCTGGGACTGTGCACCTGTGTACCTCAGAGCCCCACACCAGTTCCTCAAATACCACCAGCAAGGGTCAGGAACCCTGGGCAGAGTTCAGAAGGAGTTTAATCCCCCTTCCAAAGCATTGGTTCCTTCTTTAAAAAAAAAAAAAAAAATCAGTTTTATATACTGTAGTGCATTGGTTCTCAACTGGGTGTGATTTTGCCCCCTGGGGACATTTAGCAATGTCTGGAGATACTTTTGGCTATCACAACTGGAGCGAGGCTGGGGTTGCCACTGGCATCTGGAGTGTACAGGCCAGGGATGCTGCTAAACTTCCTATAACGCACAGAACAGCCCCCATGACAAAGAATTATCCCACCCAAAATGCCAATCATGCCAAGGTTGAGAAACCTTATGGTATCTGAATTCTGTAGATTTCATCTGGGGGGAAAAAGTATTTTGTTGCTTAAAAATAAGTTTGAAAACTTCTCCTCTTGACACCTGCCCGGACCTGAACTATTCAACTATAAAGACTCTTTTGTATTGGGCTTCAAAGTCCTAAGATAGTACAGATTTTCCCATCAGACATTTGCTTTTAAATTCCCATAATAGGTCTTTTGGAGAATCTCTAGCTGCTAAAAGAGCTACGACCTTGTCTTTTTATCTTTAAACACAGGGTGGGAATCCAGGCCAGGTAGCCACCTACTAGGACTTAACACAAGACTCCTACCGAGCCAGTTGAGAATCTCAATAACTTCAACCAGAGAGGGGAAGATGAGATGAACACTGAGGGTCTGTCCTGCTGGGAAGCCACGGGTGTTGGCTTCATAGAGATCAACCCTCCATCAGTCAGGCAGAAAGCCAGAAGTTAAATATATTGCTTCTTTTAGGAAGGAAAAGGAACAATGGCCTCTTCATTTGAAACCACGATGGGAATTTACGAAGCGGCACAGCTTAATTCTCAGGATGGAAAATGGCCCGGGCTTCAGGGTTAACGTCCTTGCTCTTGTGAGGCAGCCTTCAAGAGGTTTTCAATCTATGCCACTGGATTCCCTATTTACTAATTCCAATGCAAAACCCAGGGACTAAGGGGCATCTTTTGATGCCAAGTGAAGGGATAATTCTGATTCTGGGGTCAGAGGAATAAGTACGGTTGCCCAACCTGTCACAACGGCTTCCGGCTACTCTGAGGGTCTCTGAGACATCTCTCAGTACATGAAACCGACACCCCTGGCTTAGGCTAATCCTAAGATTACAAGATACAAAGACAGAATCCACATAACCCATCACACGTGGCTCTCTTTCTGAGCCCAGCTTCACCTTCTGTCCCCACCCTCTCTTCTGAAGCCACAGGCCTTCTTCCAGGAGGCACCCTGGCCCCTTGTGCAGCAACCATGACGTGTCACGCTGACTGTGTTTATTCCTCTCCAGACTGTAAGCTTTTTGAAAGCAGAGATGCTGTCAACATTCCCCTTTTTATCACTAGGACACAGGCTAGTGCCTGGCCCGGGACCAACTTAATATTTAATGAATGACTGAAGGAGCTTGACCTGTCAAACATGCAACATGCTTCAAAGTATGACCTCCCCAAACTGCACCGGCGGGCCAAACCCACCCTCACGCCGTACGTGCGGTTTGCAGGGTAAACGTAAGAGCAGAACTCGCTTTGGTAAACACAGCCAAGAAACAGGATAGACCTGTGCAGATGTTAGCTCTTTCTCCAGGAACCATTCCATATGGAAAACAATCGTAGGGTGGATAAATTCAATAAACAGCTGCC
Source organism: Leucopleurus acutus (assembly GCF_964270905.1). Taxonomy (NCBI): domain Eukaryota; kingdom Metazoa; phylum Chordata; class Mammalia; order Artiodactyla; family Delphinidae; genus Leucopleurus; species Leucopleurus acutus. Next base: position 39,607,774 of record NC_139142.1, read on the forward strand.
CTTTGAGGTGGGAAAAGACACACTCTCCCTTTTCAAGTGTAATCGGCGGGTCAGATGACCTTGCCTCTGCCCTCCCAGCAGAGAAGCAACCCCGGTGTGGCTTCCTCAGCAGCTCTTAGAAGCATCCACGAAAAAGCCCTCCCACCCAAACCAGCTGCACACACGAACATACTTTCAACCTAGAGGCTTTCATGTAGACTCTCAAGTTTTGTAAGATAAAGATTCAATCACTCTATAGGCTGTTTTCTTTTCTTTCTTTTTTTTTTTTAAAGAAAACTGGCTACTGGGACCATTCCTAAGCTGTGGGTCTAGAAGGGCTGGGATGGACTCCTTATAAAGGAAGATGAATCCACAATGCACCAAACACTGTCTCAGACCACAAAACATGGCTAACATATATACAACTAGTGTTTACATACTTTTGTAAATGAAACAAAATCCAATTAGAGACTTTACTGAATTTAATTTTGCCATTAAATACATTATTGGTTCCCAAAGACACAGAGTCTAAGTAGCTACACTTATGTGACGAGCTGGGAAATTTAGCAAAAGCCTTGCTAACCAACAGGGTTAGAAACCACTAAGCCAGCCATTTAAAGCTGCTACACTGCACGAACAGACCTAGAAACAAGGTTCTTTCAGTTAAAATGACGGTAGACCAGGGAAGGTTACCAAAAAAGGAGACACTAATAGGGATTCTATTTGGTAAAGCAATCTGGGATGCAGACAGTGGGAGGAAGCCCTTTCAAAGAAGTTCACCTTAAGGAAAAGGTCTCACCTCTGGAGAGACTGAAGTTGCAGTCAGTGATCATACAGTCATCTAGAACTAGGTCCCCTTTAATTTTTTAAGTGTAGCAGGAGGTTGGGTGGGACTTTTCCTGTTGTCCTAAAATTTTCACTGAGGACGAAAGGTGCTAGGTACCCCAAATCTAAGTTCTGAGAGCACCCCCCCCCCCCGCAGCAGGGCTTCCTAGAGACAGAACCGGTAACCCCATCACCAGGTCTGCACACTCCCTCAAAGTCAGAACCAGTCTGAGAAAGGAAGGGGACTTCAGCATTAGAGGGGCTGAGAGTCTATTCCCTCCCCAACCTGAAGCAGAGGAAGGGAGGCTGGCTCCAAGACAATCACTCTTGGGGGGGAGGAGGGGAGGAAGAGAGAAGAAAGGGGGAGAGGAAGGACAGAAGGGGATGTTGGATCTCAGGACAAGACTGCACCCTCCTCCCAAAAGGTACAAACTTCCAGTTATAAAATAAACAAGTCATGGGGATGTAACGTGCAACATGGTGACGACAGTTAGTAATACTGTATCGCATATTTAAAAGTTGCTAAGAGAGTAGACCTCAAAAGTTCTCATCACAAGAAAGAAATTTTTTTTTGTAACTATGTATGGTGATGGATGTTAACTAGACTTACCGTGGTGATCATTTCACAATATATACAAGTATCAAATCATTACATTTTACACCTGAAACTAATGTAATGTTATATATCAATTATACCTCAAAAGAAAAAGAGATTTCACCCTCCTCTTCACTCCAAGCAGCCGGGTCACAGCTGTGGGAGGTGAGTCAAGGAGGCCTCAACTGACTGTGAGATGGGAGCTTTTAAAATGAACAGGGGCTTCCCTGGTGGCGCAGTGGTTGAGAGTCCGCCTGCCCATGCAGGGGACATGGGTTCGTGGCCCAGTACGGGAAGATCCCACAAGCCGCGGAGCGGCTGGGCCCATGAGCCATGGCCGCTGAGCCTGCATGTCCGGAGCCTGTGCTCCGCAACGGGAGAGGCCACAGCAGTGAGAGGCCCACGTACTACAAAAAAAATTTAAAAAATAAATGAATAAATAAAATGAACAGGATTCAGTCTAAAATATTAATGTGAGACTGTTTTAAAACTGAAGGTGAACAACCCAAGAGTCCACTGACAGATGAATGGATAAACAAAATGTGGCATTTACATACAGTGGAATATTACGCAGCCTTAAAAAGGAAGGGAATTCTGATACATGCTGCAACATGGATGAATCTCGAGGACATTATACTAAGTGAAATGAATCAGTCACAAGAGGACAAATACTGTATGATTCCACTCATAAAAGATACCCAGAGTGGTCAAATTCATAGAAACAGGAAAAATGATGGTTGCCAGGGGCTGGGGAGAGGGGGAATGGGATTTATTACTTAATGGGTAGAGTTTTAGTTTCACAAAAGTTCTGTTCCGTTTCGAAAAAAGTTCTAGAGATGGACAGTGGTGATGGTTGCGCAGGCAAATGTAATAAATATCACTGAACTGTACAGTTACAATGGTTAAGACGGTAAATTTTTATGTTAAACGAATTTTACTACAATTAAACATAACTTTAAAAACAGAAGGTATTGACAGATGTTAATTAACTGGATGGTGCAAATCCTTTCATGATGTATGTGTATCTCAGATCACTATGATGTATACTTTAAACATCTTGTAATTTTATTAGGCAACTGTACCTCAATAAAGCTGTCTGCATGCCCCGCCCCCAACATCTGTGAGGGTATAAAGTGAGGCAAAGAGAAGAAAAAAATCTGAAGGTAACAGGAAAGTGACGGAAGTGGCCCCATATGGTGTTAAGGAATCCACTAGCCAAAAGGAAAGAAGACTGCAATAGCATAGTCTAAAGTAAGTGTTGTTAAAATAATTCCTGCAAACATCCCCAGTAAGAATCCTCATTAAACTGATTCTACATCCTCATCTTTCAATGGCTAATCTTCTTCCCTAGCTCTCCTTCTGGTTGGAAATGGAAGTCTGGATGAAACCTCTTCCAAAAACATCACTTCTACTGTGATTACTTAATGTCACAGCTGGAAGGGGATGGGGGCTCTGCAGATGCTTGTTAGAACGGGACATGGTAGGAGCCGCTTCTCTCTGCCTCACTTCATACCCTCACAGATGTCGGGGGCGGGGCGCACAGACTGAGGTACACAACAGAGCAGGAACTGCACACTGCTTTTGTTTTTATTTGGAGAGACAAAATACTTAGGTGGGGGAAATATGTCGGTTCGAGCTTGGGTGTCTAGGAGAAGAGAAGTAGCAAGGACAGAAATGGAGTAGGCAGAGGGGGTTGAGAAGGGAGGAGAATGATGACTCGGGTCTGAGTCTAAGGTGTTTGAAAGACATCACTGAACTAAGGCTCATGGGAAGAACTGAGGCTGCAGGTAATAACTGACAGTCTCCCTGAAGATGAAAGACCCTATAAGGATCTTATAGGTGCTCACTTTTAAGATATAGGAGGAGGAATGGAAGCCCATGAAGGAAGAGGAAAGAAAAGAGATGGGAACGGGATCAGACACCTGGCAGAGGGGGGATGCTTTCTTCCACCATAGCTAACATTTCATATTCAACGGAACATGGGGATAGAAGATGCATGTTTGCTAACTGAAAGAATGAATGAACACCGAGGTGGGGGTTCCCAGTATGTGACTGGATATGGGAGGCTGACACTCAGGTGAGAGGGCTGGACTGCAGACACAGATGTCAGGGTGGAGAGCGACAGGCAGAGTGAAATCCCCGGACTAAAACAGATCCCCAGGGATGTGCGTGAGGACACCAGTGTGCTGAACACTGATGCCCGGAGAAGCAAACTGAAGGGGGATGGAGAGAAGTCCAAAGATACAGAGAAGGAAGAGTCAGGGAGATGTCAGCCGACTTCAGAGTCATGGAAGTCGAAGAGTGGAGGGCCCTGAGGTAGAGGGAGTGATGGGCATTGTCAAAGGCAACAGATGTCCAGTAAGATGAGGCCTGAAAACTGCGGCTGGATTTGGCAATACAGATGCCCCTGGTGACCTCATCAAGGGCTCCTTGAGCAGAATGATAATGAAGGAAGCCAGTGAGCTACAGTAGTGGCTGAGGGAGAAAACAGAAGGCAAAGAAGGGGAGAGAGTGTACACAGGCTATACTCTGAAGACATCGGGATGAAACAGTAGAAACACACTGGAAAGTACCCAAGGAGGTGCTGGATTTTTAGGATGAGAAGGCTTGGCCATGTTTACAGATTGAGGAAAGAAACCAAGAGAGAGGGAAGTGAAGAATTAGAGGTAGGGAAGCCAAATGCTTGAGGAAGCTCAGGTCTTTGGCAAAAACAAGCACAACTGTCCTCTGGGACAGAGGCTAAGGAACAAAGATGGTGGGCACGCAGATAAAGTCGTGAGCAGGATGTAGCTGAGGGAGGTCACGCCGGCTGCAATTTTCTTAACCACTTAGGAAGCAAGGCCACCTGCTTTGAGTGGAGGCACGGGGTAAATGGGGGTCTTGAAGAGGACGAAGGATGAAGGTTATCGTTGAAGGGAATGGGAGAAGGAGCTGAAGGCACTGAGCATCACCAACTCAGAACAGAGGGGAGATTTGTAGTGGTGATTTGAGGCGCCCAAAAGAAGAACAGGAAACAGAACCAAATACAGCAGGAAGGTCAGAGAGGAAGATTGCTGAGAAAGGCTGGTACATTTTGTAATCAGGAGGTGTCTGAACAAGAGAGAATCAGAGACTGGGGTGAAAGTAGGTGGTCAGGAGCAGATACAGAATATTTGTCAAGATAGTTGGCTATAACAGGGGGAAAGAAATAGGATGGTAGCTGAGGGTCAGGTGAAGAATTTTTTTTTTCCGTCAGCATGACCAAAGGAGAACAACCAAAAGCACAAAGTGTAGTCAGACCAGATAAGTGAACAAGCAAGAATATGTTAAAGACGCCAGAGAGGATGAATCTTCCCAGGAAAAGGGTGTAGCCTCTGTGAGAAGAGTGGTTTCCCTGGCAACCGGCAGAAAGGAAGAAAGGAGGTGGCCACACTGAGAGACAGTGAGCACATAAAGATGGAAGTTATTGCTGGATTTTTTTTTTTTTTTTTTTTTTGCGGTACACGGGCCTCTCCCTGTTGTGGCCTCTCCCGTTGCGGAGCACAGGCTCCGGACGCGCAGGCTCAGCGGCCATGGCTCACGGGCCCAGTCGCTGCTGGATTTTTTTTAGCAGAGTATTAGAACCAGAATTTGTGTGAAAGGGAAAAAAAAAAAAGAAAAAGCTTGCAAGTGTAAAGGTTTTGGAATTGCTGAAAAAAAACAAGAAGCACACTTGGATTTTTGCTGAGTGCCTGGGTGCTACACCAGGAATTCAGATGCATTCTTTGTCCCAGGAGCAGCACTGCAGAATGATTGCTCAGGTCTGGCACTGGCACAGCAGGCATGAAGGAAGGTTAAAGGTGCAGCGGACTCCTGGCATCACTGAGTTAGCATTGCAGTGGCGACCCCAGCGTCTGGGCTCAAGAGAACACTGAGTGGACCAGGATGGGCTTAGGGATCAGATAAATCAGTAGGGCCCAGGTTTGGGTCATGTGGATTTGGTGGAAGTAACGTTAAGGATTAAATTACATAAGGCTTGATTGTAGGCACATCATGTTTGAGATCCGATTTGTGGGGGGGGGGGGGTTAATCTTCCTTCTCTGTATTTAACTTTTTTGAACATATGAATACTTAGCATAACTGTTTTAATATCTGGTCTGCTAATCCTAACATCTGTGTTAGTTCTGGACCAGTTTCAATTGATTAATTGATTTTCCATTACAGGTCATATTTTCTTGCTTCTTTGCATGTCTGGTGATTTTTGATAGGATGCCAAGCATTGTGAATTTTACCTGTTGAGTACTGGATAGTTTTGTCTTCCCATAAATATTCTTGAGCTTTGTTTGGGGACACAGTTAAATTACTTGGAAATAGTTTGATCCTATCAGATTTTTTTTTTTTTTTTTTTTTTTTTTTTGCGGTATGTGGGCCTCTCCCGTTGCGGAGCACAGGCTCCGGACACGCAGGCTCAGCGGCCATGGCTCATGGGCCCGGCCGCTCCACGGCATGTGGGATCTTCCCAGACCAGGACACGAACCCGTGTCCCCTGCATCGGCAGGAGGACTCTCAACCACTGTGCCACCAGGGAAGCCCTGATCCTATCAGATTTTGATTTTTAGAGTTTTTAGGTGGGCCAGAACAGTGCTAAATCTAGGGTTAGTTATTCCTCACTAGGGGGGCAACGCCCTTCTGTGTACTCAACTCAATGTTCCATGCATCTTGAGATATTCCAGTCCAGCTGGTAGGAACAGGCACTATTCCTGGCCCTTCGTTAGTACCAGGCACAGTTCTCTCTAATGCTTTTGGATGACTCTTTCCCCTGCCTCAGGTATGTCCTTATACTGTTTAGTACTCAGTACTAAAGGGGTCACTTTGCATATTTCTGGGGTTCCTTCTCTGGGCAGCTGTCTCCTCTCGGGTATTCTATCCTATCTCTAGCTGCCTTAGTCTTTGTGGACCCTCAAATCCCCATCTCCTTAACTCACGGAGTCCACGGGGCTCCAACTGAGAGAGGGGATGGGGGAGAATCCAAGAATACGGTGGGGACTGCAGAAGGAGCAACTGAGCCGCGACAGTCCCCACTGTCACCGTCCACAAGCCAGAAATGGTGCTAGAAGCAGGAAGTAAACACCCAGATCTAGACTCTGTTCACCATCACAGGCAGCAGCACTTCCCCAAGACCCCCAGAGCAAAAGAGTCCTTAACATACCTTGATGATACCTGTCAGCCTTCCCAGAAGCAGGAGCCTACCTTCAGCCCTTTGGATACGTATTACCCTCCCTACAGGCACCACGGGGCAGCGTAAAGAAGCTAAGCCAAACCGCCACAAAAATTCCCAGTTTTCTAGCACGTGCTCCTCCTTCATGTGCAACTCAGTTATAATTTTGCCTCCAAAACACACAAGATATATATATATATATTTTTTTTTTGTGGTACACGGACCTCTCACTGTTGTGGCCTCTCCCGTTGCGGAGCACAGGCTCCGGACGTGCAGGCTCAGCGGCCATGGCTCACGGGCCCAGCCGCACCGCGGCATGTGGGATCTTCCCGGACCGGGACACGAACCCGTGTCCCCTGCATCGGCGGGCGGACTCTCAACCACTGCGCCACCAGGGAAGCCCCACACAAGAGATATTTTAATTAATAATTAAATACTGGATTTAAAATGGATTTTCACTTGAATATAACACCATCCTTAACTTAAGAAGGAACTAGGTAGTGCTTAGGCCCTCAACAAAACAAGCCAGTCCACAAACAAACCCTGCTTATGGACTCAAACAAGAGACACCATCTGGCAATACAAAGACAACCAAGCCTGTAAAATTAAAACCGCAAAAGTCAACACACACTTTAACTGATAAATGAGGAACTAATTTAATAAAGTAAAGTAAATATTTGGAAAAAGACCAAAGGCTACGAAAACATCCACATGGAGTGAACCAACTGCAATGTGTGAATAAATAACAACAACAACAAAATAAAACAGCTAGGGCTGCTCCAAGTTGATGGACAGCACTTAGGTCATCGGGCTGGTGACCAAACCTAACAAAATCCGGGTATGGGGAAAAGGTAGAGGACAAGAGCCAATGCTGCCTGACAATTTACAATGTGCAACCTGTCACTTAAAATTCAATCCTCTAGGGATAAGAAATTAACAGCAAGCAGCACATGCAATCTGCTTTTAAAACACACCTTTCTGGGACCTAGAAATGTCTTACAAACATTAACTCATTCATCTTAAAATAGCTATGTGAAGAAGGTACTCATTGCACCCATATATCTGCACTGAAGGAACCAGCCAGCCATGGGAGCTGGTTTTCAATATGATCCCAAAGGACAATTCCTGGACCCACTGCTCCTTGGGTCATGCTAGACAGGGGAGTAGACCCTAATGCCTGTCCTTCTGTCCTACCACCATTCTTACCGAGAGACCATGGCAGTTACACACACACACACACACACACCATCAGCCCTCACAAGGAGACACCGTGCAGCAGCCGCTGCAATCCAGGCATCAGCTAGATCCTCAAGGGGTGACTTGGGGAAAGATGTAACATTGGCTTTGGCAGGCAGATTTAGGAAGAGGGGCAACCTATGTTCCTTGGGGTCCAGCAAGCAGGAAACTGGCAAAGCAGTGCCCCCCTCACAGGGAGTGAATTATTCCTGTACCTTCTCTCACGTCCATGGCTTCATCAATGGCAGCTCCCATCAAAAGCACTTAGACACACAGACTGGAATGTACCTTGCACCCCTTCCAGAACATGAAATACATGATAGGTTCAAATGCTGTCTAGGATTTGAAACAATGACTGAGAAAGGAGGCTTATGTCATCATATTTTCCCCAGTGCCTTTCAGATGATTCATCACAAAGTACATGGAAATAAACTGGGTACAGATTTCCTTCCCAAATGGGTGGGTACGTAATCTGCATCAGGCCATAATACAACACTGTGGGTGTGTGTGTGTGTATAATCTCACATAACCTTCGCAACAAACAATCCTGGGGGTAGATACCGCCAGCCCTGTACTTTTCATGTAAGGCAACTATTGCTCAAGGTCACACATGGCTGGGAAGTACAGGAAGCGAACCAGGTCCATCTGACTGAAAGCTGATGCCCTTCTACCACTGACCCCGCATCTCCAGCACAGTAAGAGATTCCCAACAGCAGTTCCCAGGGGATTGTATCTGTGAGCTTCTGTTAAAGAAAGGATTAACACTAACACCAGAAATGAACATTTTGGGGCATTCAGGAAGCTGGAGACATCACTAAAAGTGATCTATTATCTAAAAGTCTGACTTATTTCCTGGATTAAAAAACAAACAAACAAAAAAACAACAAAGAGAGATTTCTTTCCCTACCCTTCCCTGCAAAATTCCCCTGAACAGTGAGACTCTGCCTGACCCAAAACCGGAAGTGGGAGGGCCACTGGGGTCGGTTGGGATGCTGAATGGTGCAAGAGAGGAACTTTCACGATCTTCAGCGAAAGGAAAGCGTTTTCAGGTGACTCCAGCAAAGAAGTGATCCTTCCCTGTAAAAGAAAATTAAGAGCGCCCCACGGCTACTACACATTGCCAAGAAAAAACAGATTCAGGATTGCAAACTGAGAGGTAGAGCCATGGAGATGTGAAGTCAGAGGGAATTCAGATAACAGGCAGTGCTGGGAACAGGGATGCCCTGGAGAACCCTGCCCGGCCTGAAGAGTTCAAGTTGAAACACTTCCAAAGCACTGTATTGTGCCACAAACAAAACCAAACCCACCTCTGGGCCAATTTCAGCCCCTAAGCAGTTCATGGTTCCTGGTTAGAGTGAGAGAGAGGCGACCAAACAGACATAGCCAGCATATGGTCAATATCCTACATATTAGAAAGAGGGCCCATAAGACTGGACTTAGAGTGAACTTGGATCACTCACAGAGGCAAGACCAAGAACCTAGGAATTTGAGTATCTACTAAGGACATGCTACCCCTGAGACAGAGGCATGGAGCAAGACATGACTGGACACAGGTACACCTGAGCAGGACTCAGTAAGTTTCTTCTGCATCCTGGCTGAGTGTCCCCACAGGGTCCTGAGGGGCCAGCAGGAGGTATCAGAGCCCTACTGAATCGTCACTTATTAATATGTTTAACAAAATCAATGGTTCCCTCTGAGAGCTAAGTTCAGTCTTTGTCAATGAATCCTTCCTAAAGTTCACTGCTGGAAAGACTCCTCCAGTTATTGTTAGGTACCCCTTTGGGTGGATTCTAAGTAACCATTCGATGAGATGGTGGTACCCAGATATGCAGTCCCTTTTACACAATGGTATCTGAACACTACTGACATATTCAAGAGTTACTACACCCTTCCTAAGAAATAAGTTATTTATTTCACTGAGACACCCACACTCATCATCTGAGTTTTCATTTCCAAAATCCCCCATCATAGTGAGATTGATAAAGGTAAACTAAATGCTCAAAGCATAAAAATCGTCATCAAGGAACAGACTGACCACTTTTAAACTAGTCCCTTCTCTGACATTCCTACCTGCTTAAAACTATCCTATTCTTACCATGCGAATGGCTGCTGTTCTCATTTTCTGAGTATCAGCTATACTCCACAATACAACTTACACAATTAAAGTCAGGTGCAGGGTCAAAGTGAGACCTTGTAGCTGATGCAGGTCTTGAAATTGATTGACAAGCTGCTCCAATCACAGCTAAGGCCCTGACAAAGTAAATCCAGGTGTCAGGTCCACCACCAAGGAACAAGAGATCAACACTGATGGAGCGATGCCCAGCCTTTGGAAAACTTGATCACATCTTCAAATATTTTTGCAAAAATAACCCTCCTCATGATAGTGCTGAGAAAGTCAGCATAAAGTGAAAGATATCAAGCCTTCAAATCAGTCAGAAAAGTACACGCTGAGTTATTTGATCTGTTCTTGGTTCTAAAAATTAGCATACAGGTGCCGTTGTAACCCAAACACTGATAAATAAGAGATGAAAGAAACTTTCATAATTTTTGTCATCATTTTTAAAGACAGAGCACCAATCCAATCTTTTAAAACATTTATACTATTTTTTAAATCTTGGCTCCTATTGTAACTGGAATCACTTTAAATTGCCTTTTCCTGACCCCAGTTACTTGAAGAGAAGGGGAAACATCTAGAACCTGTCTCAAAGCCAACATTCCCAACCTGATCTTACTATGTTCAATCCTGACTTGAGTCTCAGCATTAGCACCGAGTGTAGACATTAGCAAGGCCCTTTGCCTCTGAGTCTCATTTTCTCCTCCTAAAAGTGAAACAACTATAATCCGACCATTTTACATCAGAGCATTTTAAAGGCTGTTTAAAAAAAATGAACTTGGAGTTCTGTCAACTCTTAAAAGACTATGCATCAAACTAATACACTCTGCTATGCAGTTTTTTTTCTACATATTTTTTTCAACTAGCAAACCTCCCAATCACCAGAATGTTCCAATTATCAAATTAAATATGATTTAAGGTACAACGAGGGCATCCAAACATGGCCAACTATTAGAACCAGCCTAAGTGCTTATTAGGAATCTGTTTCCCTGGCCTCTTCCCCAGAGATTCTGATTCAGTCTGGGGCCTGAAAATCTGTAGTTTTCAAAATTCTCAAGTGATTCCACTGATCTAGAATATAGATCCTCTCTTGACATTTCAAACTTTTTGAAGGTCCCATTTTCAGTACTTGGTAATTCCCAATCTAAGGACTCAGGTAATGGAAGTGTCCTCATTTACACGAAAAAAGTATCATCCAAATGCAGTAAGAATTAACCTTCCAAAAGGTATATACTAAGTCCCCTATGTACCCAGACTGACCTTCAACCTATTTACTTTTCCAGATGTTTAGTAGATGTGTCACTAACATTTATTAAAACTTAACAAATGATAGATAGTTCCCACCATGTTCACAGACAGAAGACTAGCTGAACCTAAATTTACTGTGTTTTAGATGGGTGAAGCTCACAAATAAGAGTAATTTCTTAACAACCTATAACTAGAATTGAATTACAGCTAATTATATTTAGCAGTGCATGGACCTGTTATATATCCCCAGATAGTACATTGGAACTTTTAATGTTTATTAAGCTGTGTAGTGGACCCTAATGTAGCTTAGAACAATAAGAAACCCTGATGGAATGCACAGAACTTGGGAAAGTCTTCATGATAAATTTAAAAGTTTCTGCTTTAGCAACTTACATTAAATCATTATAAGTGGCTGTAAATATGGTGCTCTTCAAGCCCCTAGCCAAAGGGGGAATATTATGTTCAATGAGCCAAATGGCAAGCCAGCATCAAATATAGGTGAACTTCAACTTCACTTAATTAACAAAGGTATGTTCCTGAGAAGGGAAGTGACATTAACAGGGTACACACCTTGTGGCAAAATGATGCTGGTACCTCCCCTGGACCCCAAGGCTCAGCCACAATCCTCTCCCTACTGCTCTCACTCACCTACCACACCCCTGCCTTAGGGTCTTTGTATTTCCTGTCCCCTCTTCCCCCAACACAACCTCATGGTCCCTCCCTTCCTTCAGATCTGCAGCTCAAATACCAACCTGATTTGAACAGAACTGCACACACACAGTCTTCATCTCTGTCCCCTTGCTCTACTCTATTTTCTCCATAGCACCACTTGGCATACAATGTTAATTTGTCTAATTGTCTGCGTCTCCACCTACACACTTTTTGAGTTCTACTGTAATAAACTCAGTGTCACTATTAAGCACTTGCCTACACACAGGCATGCATATATATATCACATAATGTTATACACAAATACTCTGTGTGTGTCCAGAGAGAGTTCCCTTGACCCACTGGATCCAAGCGGTGATAATTTAGAAGTATCGCTCAACCCAGTATATTCTGTAACCAAGTAAATTCACAGAGATAGCAACTGACTTTCTCCAAAACAATGTTAGAACTAAGTTGCACTTAGAAAATCGAAGGCAATCTCTGACATACACAAAGAATGTGTCTTCAACCCTAGATCACTAAGGCCCCCCTCGCCCACTCTCAGGCTCATGCAGGAAGTCAGCTACTGCTGAACAGAAATTTCAGACACCAGGATGAAATCTTAATGCTGAAGACAAGTTTCAGGGGGGAAGGAAAGAAACAGGTCTTCCTGCCTCTTTACCTGCCCACTGACACAGGCGTTACTGGGGAAAACCTAATAAAAGGGATGTCAATGTTACTGGCCTGGCAAACAGAACCTCTGCTGCCTTGTTCGTTTGAAACAAAAAGAGCAGAGAGCTCTGAGGTTGCTGGAAATGAGATTGAAGCATAATGAAACCAGACTCTGGAGCAATTAATTTTTCTATCAGATAATTAAATCATTTGTTTTTCCCAAATCTCAGATCCACTGAGAGAACACTGCATGAGTATAATTTCAACTAAAAAAATATGAAGCTTGAGAAAATGAAGATACCAGTCAGACTCTGTTTTGCAAGAACCTTGATTTTAGAGGAACATGCTGGTTAATAAGTGAGTGTCACATAAGGTGAATCCGCTGATGCTTCCGTCCATAGACTTCTGAGCTATTTTTGCAGTTCAGCTTTTAGTGCTTACAGCTCTGATCACTTGCTCAGAAGTATTGCGACTGCCTTGTTCCGCTCAAATCAAGCAAAGGTTTAGCATCAAGCTACCCATAACAGGCACCTCTAAAGTTAGAAACCACCATACGCTTTTGGGTCGTTTGGGCGTCATTTCCTGACCTCCCTATTTTTATGAGAAAAGGCTTATAACAAAAACCGGCTGAAAAAGTACATTGCACAGTCAAAATAATTAGAGAAAAAGGATTACAGTTTCAAAAAATGATCGAATTATTCTGTCGTGTTGATCAGCTAATTGTCACCTAACATCAGTCCCCAATAGAATGTCCACAAATGTCTGTCAGTTCCTTCTCTTTAAATGCTCACTAAAATGAAAAGTTCTGGACTTCTGAAAGAAAGATAAAGGGGAAAAATAACCTAGAAATTCTAAAAATAATTTGGTCTCCGGACCCTTTTATAGTCTTGAAAATCAAGGACTCAGTTTTGGTTTCTGTGGGTTCTCTCTACCAATATTTGCCATATTAGAAATTAAAATTGAGACTTTTAAAAATATTTATTCATTTAAAACAAGTTCATTGCATGTTAACAAAAATAATATTTTTATGAAAGATAACTCTATTTTCTAAAGCAAAAAATGTTAAGTGAGAAGAGTGGCATTGTTTTACAATTTTGCAAATCTCTTTGATGTGTGACTTAGAGGCCAGCTGGATTCTTAGATCTGCTTCTGTATTCAATCTGCTGAAACATTGTTTTAGATGAAATATGTGAACAAAATCCAGCCTCGCATGGAAATTAGTGGAAAGGAGAGTGTTTTAATAGTTTCAGGTACTTCTTTGATTCTACATCAAAACTTGACAAGTGGTAGCTTCTTAAAGGTTAGCTGCAATGTAGAATCTAAAAACAATCAATGAACTTTTTATACTGTTGTATAAAATCGATTAGTCTGTCTTCAGCTTTCAATGGATCCTTGACCCATGCATGGTTTTGTAACATTTTGTACTGGTCATTTTGAAAACATGGGTTTACTGAGTTATGCAGATCCTCTTCCAAATGTTGACCTATTTTACAATATTAAAAATCACAGTTGTTAACATCAACAACAAACTCATGTGAAAAGTCTTTTTTAAGTATTGCAAGCTGACAAGCTCATATGGTGGATATAAATTTTCCAAAATTCTACCTATGGCTTGCAGGATCCAATTTTATCACTGGCATCATACTCACAGTTGCTTGCCTTGAAGTCACAAGCTCATTTCACTCATTTTTAAGAAAATACCTGATAAAATCCCAAGTCTCCATAACTATAGTTTGTCCATCATTCTTTCAAGTAAATATGGTGCCCCATGGGGGGAAAAAAGTGGCTAGCTCAATCATACAAGTGTTCTTCCTGAGACACGGTAGTATTGCAGTATGTAGCAGAAGTGTCTTGTGCATATTTCCCATTTTGTCACACAGAATATTATAAAGATATATAGTCAAGGGATGAGCTTAAGAACACTAATCATGTTTAGTGCTTCATCAAAGATATTCTTAAGTGAAACTCTTCCTCCCTGCCGTTGCCACACAATTGCAGAGAGGAAGAATACACTGGCTACACTGACAACTGTACACTTTGGTGGCTTGATTCATTCTAAGGCACCAGCAGTTTTACCCACCACTTCTTTTGCACCACTGGTGCAGACGTCAACACATTAAAAAAAAGACAGAACATCTTAGTATTATAAGGAAAATAGTTTTGAACTACAGACCTCTTGAAAATGTCTCTGGAACCTCCAGAGATCTGCAGGACCACATTTTGAGAACCAAATGAAGAATTCTGAACAAAAACACCACTTAAAAGTTTATCATCAGTAGTCAATGCAAGTAAGAGAAGTAGTCAGGATGAAGCTAATGATGGTTGAGGTATAACTAGGCAAATATAGCTATCATATCCTAAGCTGAACTCGTTTATTTGACTTTGAATTTCTTCCGAGTTCTAGTTTAATGCCTGCATTAAGAGAAACTACGGGTGATGACGGTAAAGCTCAGCAAATCTTAAGCTCAGCCTTCTCAGAGCTCTCTGATCCATACCTTGTATTTGAGAAGGTGGAACCTTTCCTAGGTCAATGTCAATCTTTAGGTTTAAGGAGGAGGAATCCAAGGAAAGCCTTGCAAAAAAGACATTATCCCAAAAGATGACAAAACTCTGAGGAGGGTGGGATTATACCACCTAAAGGACAGTCTTTTCTTCCCAAGGTAGAATCAAGATAAAACATGGAAACACCTCCCAGATAGCTAGATGGCCTAGAAAGATCTTGCACCTCAGCATCCCAGTCTGAGCTTGTGTCTGGGCTCTGGCACTCATTATTCAGGAGACCACAGCAAATCAGTGTCCCTGAGCTTGCATACTGAGGATCACATCAGCCTCAGAAGTCTGTGACGAGCAAATGAAATAACAAACAGGATAGCGGGAACATACAGAAGGCATCAGTTACGAGGGGACGAGGCTATCCTGCTACCAGAAGAAAATAAAACAAGGGCTGCTATTGCTACGTGCTCAATTACAGGCCTACCACAGCGTCTGGTCCTCAGAAGGAGTTCAATAAATGAGCCCGCTGTCATGCAAAGGAGGAGCAGGTCAACTATGACATGGGATGATTAGTCTCAATCCTCTAAAAAGATCATTTCTTCTTTTTCCAGTGTCCCGTTCCCTCAATACCTTTCTTTCTCTCCTACCCTGTCTCCAACCTGGCAGTCATTTCCAGTGGGAGCCATATAACTGCTTGGATCAGCAAGAGAACGGAAGTAGTCACTCATCCCCCAGGATGAATGTACAGAAAGAATACATTAAAAAAAAAAAAATCTAGGGGCTTCCCTGGTGGAGCAGTGGTTAAGAATCCGCCTGCCAATGCAGGGGACATGGGTTTGAGCCCTGGTCCGGGAAGATCCCACATGCCTTGGAGCAACTAAGACTGTGTGCCACAACTACTGAGCCTGTACTCTAGAGCCCGCGAGCCACAACTACTGAGCCCGCATGCCTAGAGCCCGTGCTCCGCAACAAGATAAGCCACCGCAATGAGAAGCCCGCACACCGCAAGGAAGAGTAGCCCTCGCTCGCCGCGACTAGAGAAAGCCTGTGTGCAGCAACAAAGACCCAATGCAGCCAAAAATAAATAAAATTTAAAAACTAAAAATTAAAAAAAATCTAAATTAAGAAAAAGTATATCAACAAGCTGTCACCAGGCTTTGAAACATGAGAAAGGAATACTAAAAAACAACTGTCATCAGAGATAACATTTTCCCGTTTAAAAATGACACACATTGAGAGTGTCAGATACAGTGAGAAACTGGGGGTTGCAGCCTTCAAGCAGTTAACACGTTTCATCTGCCTTGGTACATGTGGCCATGATGATTTAGCAGAGAACATAATTATGTGTAAACCAGTGGTTTGACACAGGAAATTTGAGTGAAAATGGTTCAAAAAGATCATAATCTTACTCTACATTATAATGCACTGCCTTAGTAGAAAGAATAAGCAGATACCAAAATTCAAGCACTTTCTATATTCTTCCCAGGGGGAAATGTGTTATTAGTTCCAAGTAACATAATAAGAGCCTGAAAGAAGGGGGCGATTCAAAGTTTTAGCGAAGTTTTCTCAACGAGCTTCAAATCCACAAATGACAGGTGCTCTGTCAGGTGGCATTTTTGTTTGTCTTTTAAGAAGTTACTTTTTCCTCCTAAACTGGTGCAGAATACTTTCAAGTTTGCTTTGGGAACTCTGGGGAAGAAACATGTCCACAAAGAACTTCCATCTTACTATCTTCATAAAGATACTTCTACCATTAATTCTTTTGATTTACTTTATTCTTTTAGGAAACTACCTTAAAATTAAACTTTCTAAGGGCAAAATGTTATGTAATAGTTAACAGGAGATGATTCACTTGTCATTCATTATGAGTGAGAACTTTACAACAGAACGAAGGGAATTATCTTACTCATCTCTTCCTACCTGCAGTTTTTGACTCACAGCTTAGTATTTATTTAGAACCTTTAAAATATTTCTGAAATACTTTAGTCATTTAGATTTTTTAACTCACCTCTTTGTAATACATAAAAATTGGGAATTAAGGATAAAATATATACAGACAAAAAACACCAGCTTTAATTTATAAATGAGAATAGGTAGCATGTGTTCAAAGTTAAAGCATCATTTGGATGTTGCAGAGGCAACCCAGATTCTGTTTTTTGTTTAGAAAATAGATTTTTTCAATGTGTAATTTTAATTTCTTATTAAAGAGAATCTCAAAAACATGCAAAAGCAGACAGAAATTTATAATAAACCTACATGTAACCATCACCCAGCTTCAACAGCCAGCTTGCGGCTAATCTGGTTTTATCTGTACCGTATCTCCCCTCCTCCCACCTCTGGAATATTCTGAAGTAAATCTCAGCTATCATTTCATCAGTAAACATTTCAATATGTATCTCTAATAGATGCTCTATTTTATTTATTTATTTTTGCAGTACGCGGGCCTCTCACTGTTGTGGCCTCTCCCGTTGCGGAGCACAGGCTCCGGACGTGCAGGCTCAGCGGCCATGGCTCATGGGCCCAGCCGCTCTGCGGCATGTGGGATCCTCCCGGACTGGGGCATGAACCCACGTCCCCTGCATCGGCAGGCGGACTCTCAACCACTGCGCCACCAGGGAAGCCCAAGACGCTCTATTTTAAACAACCAAAATGCCACAATCACTGCTAAATTAGGTTAATAATTCCTTAATATCATCATGTATACAGTTACTGTTCCCATTTTCCCAGCTGTGTCCTGGGAGTTATTGTTTTGCAATCTGCGTTTGACATGTTCTATATGTTGAAACTGGTTAATATGTTTCTCTTCTGCTATTTTGATTTTCCTTCCTTCTCTTTTTTTTTCTTCCAATTTCTGGTCAAAGGAACCAAGTCTCTTGTCCTATCAAATTTTTCCACAGTTTGGGTTTTGCTGATTGCATCTCCTGGTGTCATTTAAAATGTGCCCCTATCCACTGTATTTCGTCTACAATGGTGGTTAGATGTGGAAGACTGACCAGATTTGGGCTGGGTTTTTTGACAAGACTACCCCACAGATGGGGTGGTGTGCTCCCATGAGGAAACACACATTGTCTGGTACTTGCTCTGTGGGCCAATCACTGAAGTATGACGTACCCTGAATCCAGGCGAACTTCACTTATGCAAACTACATTATCATCTTCAAATCTTAGACTATTTCTTAATAGCATTACAATGCAGCAACATCTTTTTTGGTTTATTCTCACATGAGGGCACATCACTACTTAACTTCTTTGTGTTGCTTCTCTTCCAATTATAACAGTTATGAGGTTAGTTCGATGCATTTTCATCAGTACTTCATCTGTTTTTTTTTTTTTTTTTTTTTTGCCACTCCACTCTTCCAGGTAAGAACTAGTCCAAAATAGTGACAATCGAACAGGGCCACAGTGACAGCATCTAGAGGTTGCATTAAAAATCCAGGTCTATTTCATCGCCTTAATAAATTTCAGCTTGATTACGTGACCAATCCAGTTGTTAGCTCCAGAAAGGCTTAGCCAGAATGAAATAAAGAGGGACATGAGGCAGCCCTTTCAAAAGAATAAATCACTTCAACTGTGCCTTGACAGCAGTGCTGAGGGGAATTTGGTAACTGATCAAGAGTGATAACACCTTTCTTTTTTTTTTTTTTTTTGCGGTACGCGGGCCTCTCACTGTTGTGGCCTCTCCCGCTGCAGAGCACAGGCTCCGGACGCGTAGGCTCAGCGGCCATGGCTCACGGGCCCAGCCGCTCCGCGGCATGTGGGATCTTCCCGGACCGGGGCACGAACCCGTGCCCCCTGCATCGGCAGGCGGACTCTCAACCACGGCACCACCAGGGAAGCCCAACACCTTTCTTAAGATGAACAATGGTGATGGGCTTTTGACCCCGTTGATAATGTTATGCCTTCAGCTCTGTGACAGACTTCCACGAAGCGTTTTCTTGCTCCATCTCCGTTTAATGAAGAGCCCTCACTGTAGGTTTCTAAGCAGGCTCATCTTCTTACCTCAGCATTAAACATAAACCGATACACAGCATACTTTATCGTCAAACTGTGAAGCTACTACTGCTAACACCAATTCAAGTATGACGTTTCAAAAAGAATTTCATGTTCTGTCCTTTCTCCAGACTTCATTATCACCATTTTGATGCCAATTTCTACCACCTGGCGAAACAGTCCCTGGCATGCAGTAAGCACTCAAATATTACTGAACGAGGATATTAACAAAATGGGTGTTCATTAAGTAAACCTTCAGCAGAGTTTGGGTGAGTTTGACAAATTATAATCTGTGATCCAGGTCCTTAATTACTGGTGTTCCACAGAGTTCTGCTCTTAGTCAACCTTGGCTTTCTCTCTAAATCTTCTTACCCTTCATCCTTGTGCCTGTCTCCCACTGGCACCCAGAGCTACATCTCAGGCCTCCATCTCTTGCCAAACTCGAGACTCCTGTTGCTAGTTCTTCCTAAACATCTCCACTCGGGTTTCCCACAAGCTTCTCAAACTCCACCCGTTCAAAGCTGAATTCATCACATTCCATTCCTATGTTTCTGCTCTGGTGAATGACGCCACACCCCTCTGAGCATTATCTGGGTCTCATCCCTACTCATCCCTGACACCCTATGAACTGCCGATTCCTGTTGGTTTCGAGATCTATATATTTCTCATAGCTGTCCCCTCCTCTCCATCCATCCTGCAGATTCCAACTGAACTTGGGCTCTAGTAACCTCTCCCTCAGACAGCTTTAATTGTCTCTTACTGGCTGTCTACACCCCTGTCTCCTCTTATGATCTGAACAGCCCCCAGCCCCAAGCCCCTTGTACCCACAGCTACCAAGTCAGATTTTGTTTCTCATTCCTTAAAACCCTTCACTGGCACCCCATCACGTCTACTAGCCTAGAAGTAGTGTGTGACCACGCAATTTATCCTCTAACCTGGGACCCTTCTGAGAGTGAAAGGTGACACTGTTAGTAGTTACAGTGGTATAGCAGACAAACTCAGACTGTCCCGGGCAAACCTACGCATGAGGCCCTCCCAAGTCTCTGCTACACCTCCCACTGCACTCCCTCACCTTCGGCACCCCTCTTGCTACTTTCAGTCTCTGAAATCTGTCACTGTTCTCTCACCCCTATGCCTGTGAACAAACTATCATCCCCTCTTGAACCATCTTCCCCGGCCTGCGACATTTCTATGGATCATTCCAACTTGCTTTAAACATCACCTCCCCTGTGAAACTTCTTCTAAAATCTCCTGGCTGATCCAATCACATATTCCTGCCAGCCAGCACCATGCCTTGGACTTATTCCTATGCTGGGACCTGGGCCCCTGCACTGCAAACATGGGCTGCATCTGCCTGCCTCCTATGAGCTCCTTCAAGTGTCCGTGTCTCGTTCATCTTTATCTCCCCAGCATCTGTGATGAGATCACAGGTCTGTACCCAGCAGGCATTTCTCATGTCATTTCTCAGTCATGTCTTATATTTAATAAAAACGTTTTTGCCTTAGCTACTAATTCAGCACAATTAATGAAAGATGAAAAGATGAGACAGGATGAAATAAGGAGTAGTCAGTAGCTCCTAATGCCAGTCCTGCACATCACAGACCACAGCTCCATTTAAGCAACTGCTTTTTAAAGGAGAGCTTTGGGATTATAACATCTGGGCTAATGGCAGAACCCCTATAGGAGGCCATGAAAGGGAAACAGCCATGGCAATAAGCCAACATCATATTAGAAACTGTCCACTAAATTCTCGAAGCTTCTAGTATAAAATAAAGGCAGTGTTGAAATAAAACACACCTGCTGAGTGTACTTGGGGTCCCAGGCAGGGGTGGGGAGAATGACAGGACTCCTGCTGCTATGACAACAGGAACACAGAGATAAGAACCCACTAGTGTACCTTCACAGAGCACTCTACAGTTTGCAAAGCATTTCCCTACGCATTCTACCACCTGACCTTCAAAATAACCCCGTGAGATAGATCAGATGCATGCCGAGGCTCAACCAACACCTCTTTTATTTTTTAATTTAACTTTTACTTTATATTGGAGTATAGTTGATTTACAATGTTGTGTTAGTTTCTGCTGCACAGCAAAGTGATTCAGTCATACATATCTCCATTCTTTTTCAGATTCTTTTCACATATAGGTTATTACAGAATACTGAGTAGAGTCCCCTGTGCAATACAGTAGGTCCTTTTTATCTATTTTATATGTAGTGGTGTGTATATGTTAATCCCAACCTCCTAATTTATGCCCCTCCCAACCTTTCCCCTTTGGTAACCATAAATTTGTTTTCTAAATCTGTGAATCTGTTTCTGTTTTGTCAATAAGTTCATTTGTATCATTTTTTCAGATTCCACATACAAGTGATATCATATGATATTTATCTTTCTCTAACTTACTTCACTTAGCCTGATAATCTCTAGGTCCATCCATGTTGCTGCATGTGGCACTACTTCATTCTTTCATCAACCAACATTTCTTGAGCTCCGACAATCCCTCTGGGATCCCAGGCCAGTGCCCCCTTCACAGCCTGAGCCACACCAGGCAAGCCTGACCTCATCCTGCTTCTTTATGTAAAACCCTTCAGCATCCCAGATGGAAACTAGAGCTCCAAATGTTCTATCAGTCTACCTGTCGCTTTATGGCCAGGGATGATCTAGGGTGGCTGACAGGTGAGAGGCCAAGCCAGGGACATTCTCACAGTGCCAGGTCCAGGTGCTGCCATAGCTGAGGCAGGTGTGTGTGGGCTGGGAGGCTCCATTCCCTCCTTGTGTAACATACACAGAGGCAGCCATCACGTTGTCTGCATGTGACAAGGAAGCTGTGCCCTAAGGCAGCAGCAACGTGCGAGCTCAAGCTGAGCCCCGGCCTAGGAGCCAAACTGACAAGGCAAGGCTCCCACAGACAAAGAGAACAGACCTGAGCTTCTAACATACAGCCCACACCGTGATGCCATAGATCCTGAAATTTCAACATGAAAAAAATCTATTTCTCATGGATAAAACAGCTCTTTCAGCATCTTTTAAACTACGCAGGCACACCTAAGAGGGGTAGAGTGCTAAGATAGCGATCACTATCATTTTAGTGTGAATTAGTCCATGAATTCACTGCCTTCCTTATTAGCAAGTGTTCCTGGAGAGAGGAGATCACTGGGCATCTTACTGGAGTAAGAGACAGTGGAAGGCAGAGAACAGGAAGGACTTAGAGGGGAGGTGGAATTACCAAAGATGAACTCGGCCTGCCTCAACATTTTACGCAGGGTCACCTCCGAAAGGAATATAATTGCAATGACCTGGTAAGAACTCACCCCAAATAACACTCCTTTCTTCTTATCACTATAACTAATAAATTAATATTGCGTTGGCCAAAAAGTTCCTTTGTAACACAGAAAACCCGAACAAACTTTTTGGCCAACCCAATACTATGAGAATACTGAGGAGTATTCCAGAGCCACTGTTCTGATGTTTCTAGTGTAAAATTAAGGAAGGTAAAAACTTAATAAAATTTAGTCCTAGAGAGCTGGTGTAACTCTAAAACAAAGATGTCATGTAACAACAATGGCACCATCAGACCTGGTCTAACAGGCATGGCCTTACTCCACTGGTCCCTTGTCACTCAGTGCAAAAACGTAGTTCAGCACATTCAGAATCTCACTCACTCCTCATTCACACCTCTATTCTCACTGCTGGGCTTGTCTATACAAGACCTGGTCTAACAGGCATGGCCTTACTCCACTGGTCCCTTGTCACTCAGTGCAAGACCTGGTCTAACAGGCATGGCCTTACTCCACTGGTCCCTTGTCACTCAGTGCAAAAACGTAGTTCAGCACATTCAGAATCTCACTCACTCCTCATTCACACCTCTATTCTCACTGCTGGGCTTGTCTATACCATGGCTGTACCCATGTTCCGTGTGCTGTAAGAATGTTCTATCAGCAATGTTCTGTAACATTACATTATATTTTATTTGACTGAGTTACGAGCAGACTCCTTTTTCCCACAAATCCTGTATGTTCAAGATACCAAGCCAAACCAAAAGACCTGTGAGCAGGGAGAAGACCCTCAAACTGTAATCTGGACAGTTTTCTCATGTTCAAGTATCCCAAGTTTCTGCTAATTTCAAAAGATAAGATGCGACAATTGAGACAACAACTTGAAAAATGTTAACATTAAGACAATTTGCCCACATGAATGAGAAGGGTTGGCTGAGACAAGAGAAAAACACTTCTCAAAAGTGTCCTCAATTTGCAAAATGCCAACACCAAACAGACAAACCATGAAGCCACACATTTACAGATCTTTGCAAGGATTTTAGTAACGGTGGAGTAGCTTGTAATGGACTAATCTTCCCACCAAAAACAATTAAGATATTTAGAAATACATTCTAAAACAATTAATTAGAAACACTGGAGGGCCACCAGAAAAGAGACAGAAATTAGAGGGAATTTGATATGCAACTTAAAACTACAAGATATCATTTCATAGCCACCAGCATGTCTAAAATTTAAGAGAATGACCATACCAGTGTTGGGGAGGATACAGAGTAACTGGAACTCTCATACATTGCTGGTGGGAATATAAGAATACAACCACTTTGGAAAACCATTTGAAAGTTTCTTATAAAGTTAAACATGTATCTACTCTATTATCCAGCAATTCCACTGCTAGGTATTTACCCAAGAAAAATCAAAGTGTAATTTATGTACAAGGATGTTTATGGAAGCGTTCTTTATAATAACCCCAAATAGGGAAAACTCCAAAATGTCCATCAAGATGAGAATAAGCAAACAAAATTGTGCTACATTTATGTAATAGAGTACCCAGCAGTAAGAAGGAACAGAATACTAATATACACAATGACATGAATGAGTCTCAGAGAAATTATGCTGAGCAAAAGAAATCAGACACAAAGGAGAACCTGCTATGTAGTTCCATTTATATGAACTTCCAGAAGAGACAAAATTAACCTATAGTGAAGAAACAAAGCAAAACATTGCATTCACTGCCTCTGGCAGCAGGGGATTAACTGGGAGAGGACACAGGGAACTTTCAGAGGGATGAAAATGTTCTATGTCTTGGATTGGAGCACTTGTTACACAGTTGTATGCATCTGTCAAAACCAAACTCTTCATTTCTGATCTATTCATTTCTCTGTATATAAATTTTACCTCGATTTTTTAAATATGGGGAATGGGAGATGGAGGTAGCGCAAGGGGAAGAGGAACAGAATACCTTAAAGGACAGAATGAGATAAAGATTATAAGGAAGGGAACGCAATCCTTAAATTTTTGATACACTCCTAGGGCAAACTAAAAGGTTGGTCCAAAGCCAAAAATCTAAAATACAGTTTAATAGACATGAACCAAAAGAGGCAAGAACCTCTTGAACTAAGAACTAAGATGATGATGAATAAAAACAAAACCTCAGTGAGTATGTTAAACAAAACACAAGATTGCCAGAGTTAGCAAATATATTTAATCTGGCAACCCAAACCAATAGACCATTAGACAACAAAATACCAACCAACCTGGTTTATACAGTCAATTTTTAAAGCGTCTTTTACGAAATGCTCTTTTTATATGCTCCGTGATATAAATTCCTACTGAGTATAAACTAAGAGTACACAAATACCTGAAACCACCCCAAATTCATTCTTACCTTCAGTGAAACTTCCTGTTAGGGTTATTACAACAAATACTTTCCCTTCTGGCTCCAGATCCACCTAGAAAGAGAGAAAAAAATTGTACGTTATATGCTAATTTTGAAGTATTTTTTTGTGGGCCTCAAATAATTCTTGACAGAGAGGCCTCAATGCACAAATCACAGCCATAAATCAGATCTATGTTTTTCATTGAACAGTAGAGGGGCAGGAAACATGTGACAGCACAAGAAACTGTAACGGATGAAAAGCAGATCTAAACGAAACCGTGCAATGTTTTCCCTCTCTCGAATGTTTTCCTCTTCCCTTTTGGCTCTCTGTGATATTGATGAGCAACCATACACATGGTCACTATTTTTGAGACACCCCTAACTGATGTGCACCATTTGTAAGAACAATATTTTACTAAACCACGTGGCAAGAGTTTGAAGTAGAGAAATAATGGCAACATAAAGGCAATGAACCAATGCCATGGTCAACCGCGTACCTTTAGTTTGAGGAAGTAAAGAGTTTGAATAGAAGAGTGCTGTCTCTGTCTACACCATCTCCACCTGAGTGCAGTTCATCCTCAGGGAGCACCAGGGGAGGCAGTACGTGTGCTGTGCATTCACTACTCTCGACTGTTCACGGGAACATCAACGTTCCTTCAAGTTCTTATCTACGAGCTGAGAAAACAAGACAGACGTTCTGCCAACGAGGCAGCTGTACGTCTTCTCACTAGAGCCTGTCCTCTGCACACACTCCTGTCTCCCAAAGACCTTCACACAGCATGGCCCCAGGATGGGGCAGGACCCTCCGTATCTGCTCTGACCACACTGGCCCAGGTAGGCAGGCTCTGCCCTCTTCATGCTAACCTTGAACTACCCATGAACACCTCTAAGCCACGGATTCTGAGGTTCTTTGGGGCTCCAATACATAAATTTACAATTGTCCTTAAATAAAATCTTGTCAGGTTTAGCCTATCGCTTCAGCTCTGCCTTTGACCTTTTGTCTAAGAGAGGGAGGTTCAGAGAAGCTGAGTATAGATATGGATGGTCTTTTGGGTAGAATCACATGGTACAGTGTCCAAACTAGACCAGGACACGGACTCCAGTCTGACTGCCGCAGCAGCTCTGCACTCTGGGCAAGGTCCTTAACCATGCCCAGCTTCACTGCTCCCATCTCCAAGTCCATAACGTCATTATTCAGCATTTCCGACGTGGCTTCTGTCAGACAATCTCAAAGAGCCTTAACAGTACTATTTACTGTTTGTATTGTATCTATAGGTGACCAATACCGAAGAAAAGAAATGCACTGACCTTACCCTAGAGCTCACCACCACCTGTTTTTAAGTACTACACCCTGTTTATGCTTTTTCGAAATAAAAGATGCCTGTTTTATACTGACTGGGAGAGCTTCATCTATATAACAGCCAATTCTTATAAACCCTGCTGCCTTTTTCTGCGTTCAGTCTGTTATCAGTGTGGTTACCACACCATAACTCACTCCAGTGTTCAAATCAGCTTCTTGCATCACGACTACTAACTTAACAATAGCCCCTTAACAATCTTAACACCACTTGTGAACCTTTATAGAACAGTTCTGAAAATAGAGCTCTCTGGAGAGATGACTAAACAGGATGTCAGTCTCTAATTGTCTCCACTCTCTGCCTCGACTTGTTTCAAGTCAAAAATATTTTATTTTTAAAAGCCACTCCCTCATCTTCAATATAAAAGCCTGGCAGAGCCACATACAGGCACACACATTCGACCTCACAACATCAACTGCTGCTGGCACAGAAGGAGCTGCTGCCAGCCTCCCAACTGCCAGGCCACCTCCGAGATCCAGCCCGTAAACTCCCTCCAACACTGCCCGAGGGCCCGCAAAACAAAGAAGGCTACGCCACCACATGGGCAGGAGCTGCTCTGACAGACAGCAGGAGACTCCAGCACTCAGAATCAGGAGCTCTCACAGGGCAACAGGTTCGAGCCTCATTTTTGACCCAAGCCACCATCACAGTGGAAAAGTCAGACGCAAATGCCATCTGTAAGCCTAGTCCATCTAAGACCTCTGACCTTAGAACAGGGTTTTACCAACTGCAGGTCGAGACTCACTAGTGAGACATGAAAACCAGGTAGTGGGTTGCACACAACAGGGATTTTCAACTAGAATAAAGTGGAACAGAAAATATGAACACGCCAAATGGTAAGGAAAAGCACCACACCACGAAAATTCTGTTTGCAGTTTTATACGCGTGAGAATGGTATCCTGGGTTTTGGTGTAAAATGTCTTCCTTAGTGCCTCACAGAGAAACAGTTTGAAAATGCGGCCCTGGAGGTTATCTGCTTCACCTATACAGTGCTGATGGTTTGGCATCTATACATGGTGGTGGCCGCTTAGACACCTCCAGTGACAGCCAGCTCACTACCACCACAGCTGGCGTCTTTCATTCCTGTACCCCAGAGAAGATCCTTCTCTAACAGCAGAAATGCAGTGACCAATAGCTTCCATTCATTGACCCTAGTTTTGTCCCCTACTGCTGTGGTGCATACTTCAGCTCTGCAGATTCTGGGAAGAGCACTTCAGCTTGATTGGAGAACCACCCTGCCCTCACATTAGTCCATGGCTCAGCTGAGAGTCTACCGCTGGTTCCAGAGCGGACATGTGACCCAGGCTTGCCAAACTGAGCACTGAATTCCCTCGGCCAAGATGACGGGCCTGGAGCTGGCATATGCCCTACATCTGGCCATCTGAGTAATTGCTCCTCTCAACCCTCAATCACTGGTGCAGGTTTGGGCACAAAACCCAAGTAGGTCCAATCAGGAATCCTGGATCTACAAGGAAGAAGTACGATCTCACTCCTGCTGAACTGTAATCTGGAAGGACATACACTTGGGAGTGTCTGGCACCATTCTTACTACCACACTGGGCTGGAGAATGAAGTCAGTAAAGAAGGGAGAGCTGAGAGACAGAAAGAGACCAGGTCTTGATGTCATTTAAAGCCTTAGATCAAGCCCTGCTTGATTCTTCTGGATTTTCAGTTATTTGAGCCCATAACTTCCTTTTGCTTTAGCCAGTTTGAGTAGGGTTTTCTATCACTTGCACCCCAAAAGGCTTATCCAAATTGGCAGCCAAAGAGAATAAGTCATATTTGTAAAGACAATCATCACCTCCCCTCTACACTTTCTAACGCCCAGGCCATCTCCCGCAATCTGTCCCCCTGCCTCTCTCTGGCACTGAAACAGCTCCTGTAACCCTTGTCACATCCCACGGTCAGATCCAAAGATGTGTCCATCTTCCCCTCAGCTGACCCGTCTGCCAGTATCTGATGTTCTTGCCCACTTCCTCCTTCATGAATCTCTCTTTAAACCCTGCTGCTCCTGAGTCCTCTTTTCCTTCCATTGGAAGATTCAGGCTCATGATTTCAAAACCCACCTGACATTCTTTGGGCGTAGGAGTAGGAGAAAAAACAAACATATCAGAACCTCCGAGAGGGTGTAGTCACATTCGTTTCCTAAGTCTCAAGCACATACTTTATTCTCAAACCTATATATGCACCTTTTCTGAAAGTCTCCATCTCAGTGTCTCACTAAGACAAGTCCCTTTAATTCAACATGTCCAGAGTCCAAAGTCTTATCATGTACCCCCAAATGACTCCCCCGTTTCCCCAGCAGCCCAGGCTCCTCACTATGTGCATATAATCCTACCAGATCCCACCAAGTC
This sequence comes from Leucopleurus acutus, assembly GCF_964270905.1. NCBI lineage: Eukaryota > Metazoa > Chordata > Mammalia > Artiodactyla > Delphinidae > Leucopleurus > Leucopleurus acutus. The sequence goes on from NC_139142.1 coordinate 39,636,110, forward strand.
CACTTTCTGAGCCTCTCTTAAACCTTCCCCTTCCTCTCCACTCCTCCTGCCCTGCCTCACCTTGCCCCTTGCAGGGGCCTTCTAGCTGGTTTCCGTCTCCAGACTCATAATCCCCCAGCTGCTACCACTGACATTTCAAAAATGAAAATCTGACCATGTGACTTTCTAACTTAAAATCCTTCTATGTGTCCTCTCCCTTCGATAACAGCCAAACTCCTTAGCAGGGCACACAGCCCCCCATGCTGTGTCCCTTACCATCCCAAACACACACAACCCATATCTCAGCATCTATAAATTATTTGTAGACTCTTCAGGGAGGCATATTATTTCATTTATAACCTTAGAGGTCAACAAAATGTATTATGGGTCAGACAGCATAATGGAGAATGTAGTCAAAATGATGAAAAATATACATTACCTGTCTGAAGCTTATTGCCTAGTGATTTGAGGCATGCAATCTTTATACCTAGAAAATCCTTCTCTTTTTAACCCGTCAAACTCTTATTTGTCTATCGAGAATCAACTCAAAACTCACTTTTTACAGGAAGACCTCCTGAGACCTCTTTTAGACAGGTGGGCAACTCCACACCATTACAGAGACCATTGCTGGAACCCCTTCGTTGTTGCAGCCACTATGCCCTGGTCCCTTAGGACCCTGACTTGCACATAAGAGGACTGAAATGGTTTTGTGAATGAGTAAATTAACAAACAAGCAAGGATACTCCAAGCAGCTTCATAGAGGACACGGTTTTCTCCTCCTTCACCATTCTGATTGGTTTCCTCCAGATATGCTCCAATTTCTCCACATTCCCATGAAAGAGTGAACATCAGCCCGCAGGTGCATCAGACGCTAACAGGGCAAAGCAACGTTATCACCAACTTTGATTTCAACAGTGACAGTGCCCTTTAGTGATGCAGCTACAGACTTCATGAACACTTTGAGAAGCCCCAGTGACCCAGCTTGAGTTTGCCATCAACTAAAACCTTTGCATCTTTTCTACATGCTGTAAGGCTCTGCTTCTCACATCCTGTGCAGTGCTTAGGCCCCAAATCCTAAGAGCTCCATATGTTTTCTGCAGAATTTCAGCTTGTTGCTCTGGGCTCCAAGGCTCACTAGATCCCAAATCCAGTCATTCAGTCACTCTCCTTGTCAGCTTTATGGCCTTCCAAATCAGGGCCTGGGTTACCCTGTCATCATCTAAGGCACTTACAGAATGTCCACCATGACAGGGCTGAGGCCAGAGTGCCATGGAGGTCCCACGTAGAAATGGATGTACTGTGCATTCCTTCTGTAACAGTCATTCAGGGAGAAGTGAATATGCTAAGCCCTCTTTCCTACAGACCACTTCTATCAGTGAGAAGGGCAACTCCTGGGCCCTTGTCAAAACTCAGAAAGCAATGGCCTTTAAAAGTGACATTCTGACACACAAATAGATAAATCATCAAAACTCAGTGTAAACAAATGGTGCTGTAACTGGATGTCCATATACACAATAGTGAACTTCAACTCACACATTGTAACTTATACAAAAATTAACTCAAAATGGATCACAGACCTAAATGTAAAACCTAACACTTTAATACTTCAAGAAAAATACATCAGAGAAAATCTTTGGAACCTTGGATTAGGTAAATATTTCTTAGATATAAAACCAAAAGCACGGGGCTTCCCTGGTGGCGCAGTGGTTGGGAGTCCGCCTGCCGATGCAGGGGACGCGGGTTTGTGCCCCGGTCCGGGAGGATCCCACATGCCGCAGAGCAGCTGGGCCCATGAGCCATGGCCGCCGAGCCTGCGCGTCCGGAGCCTGTGCTCTGCAATGGGAGAGGCCACAACAGTGAGAGGCCCGCGTACCGCAAAAAAAGAAAAAACAAAACAAAACGAAAAAAAGCACAATCCATGAAAAAAATGACAAATTGGACTTCATCTAAATTAAAATTTCTGCTCTTTGAAAGACACTGTCAAGAGAATGAAAGACAGGCCACAGATCAGGAGAAAATAGTGTAATTTTTTTCTCACTTGTATCCAAATAAAGAACTTGAAAAACTCTATAAGAAAACAACCCAACTTTTAAAAAATGGGCTTCATCACTTCATTTCACCAAAGAAGACATAATATAAAGATGGCAAATAAGTATATAAAAACAAGTTCAACCTCATTAATCATTAGAGAAATGCAAATTAAAACCACAATGCAATAACAATACATACCTATTATGAGGGCTAACACTAAAAAGTCTGACCATACTAAATGTAAGAATGTGGAGCAACTGGAATTCCCATATGTTGCTGATGGGACTATAAAATGGAACTATCACTTTGGAAACAGTTGGACATTTTCTTAAAATGTTACACATACACCTCCCATTTGATCCAGCCATTCAACTCTTAGGTATTTAACCAAGAATAAAGCAAGCATATGTTTAAACATATGTATGCAAATGCTCAAGGCGCTTTTTAAAGAATATGATATAGCCATAAAATGGAATAGTATTCAACAATAAAAAGAATAAACTATTGATGCATGCAACAACATGGAAAAATAGTAAATGAAAGAAGCCAAACACAAAAGAGAACATACTGCCTAGAAAAAGAGAGACAACATATAGTTTAACCTGACTGTAAACATATAGTTTCTATCGCGGCAGAAAACATCAGTTTTCTGGGGATGGGTAAGGGAACATCTGCCTGGGGATGGGTAAGGGAAATAAGACAGGTGGTAGAGAGGGATTAAAAAGGGGCAGGAGAATACCAAGACAATTAAATGGAGAAAGAGTACTCTTTTCAACAAATGGTGCTGGGACAACTGGATTCCACATGCAAAAGAATAAAAGCAGACTCCTACCTCACACCATATATAAATATGAACTCAAAATGGATCATAGACCTAAAAGTAAGAGCTAAAACTATAAAACTCTTAGAAGAAAATAGAGGAATAAATTTTCCTGACTTTGGGTTAGGCAACGGTTTCTTAGATATGACATCAAAATTACAAGTGACAAAAAATGATAAATTGGACTGCATCGAAGTTTAAAACTTCTGTGGTATAAAAACAAACAAGTGTCTACCTCTCTCTGCCCAAATGCCCTTTCCAAAGTGCCGCTCTCATCAACTTTCCTCCATCCAAGCCTCCAGAGGCTTCCTAGTGCCTTCAGAAGAAAACTCACTCTCCTTTACCTGGCTTTCCAGGGCACCGTGGGCTCCCCACTGATTAACCCAAACCTGTTTTTCAAATTTCCATTCTTTAAACCTACTCTTCTAGTCAGGTCCATCTCCTCACTATGTCACAGCCACACCTGTGCTCGTGCTGCTGTCTCTACTTAGAAAGCCTTTCTCTCTTCACCTATCCACTCATTCCAACATTGACTGAATGACTCCTAGGGTCAGGATCATTGCCAGGTGCTCAGGATTTCCCAGAGAAGCTCCCTGAGGCTGCACGTGGAAGAAGCAGCTGAGTGTACCTGGCAAAGATGATGTAACTACAGAAGCTGAAGGAAGAAACTTTTGCCAGGAAGATCTCACATGCACATTGATCCCTGCAGTCTCAAAATTCCTTTCTCGATTATTATCTTACTATTTATTGATACCCTTAACAATTAGATAAAATTTCATAGACTTACATCTCATCACTTGCAGTTAAGTCTGTAAGCTCCTTTCCAGTGGGATCTGACACTTTTTTTTTTTTTTTTTTTTTTTTTTTTTGCGGTACGTGGGCCTGTCACGGTTGTGGCCTCTCCCGTTACGGAGCACAGGCTCCGGACATGCAGACTCAGCGGCCATGGCTCACGGGCCTAGCTGCTCCGCGGCATGTGGGATCTTCCCGGACCGGGGCATAAACCCGTGTCCCCTGCATCGGCAGGCGGACTCTCAACCACTGCGCCACCAGGGAAGCCCGGATCTGACACTTTTTTATTCCCCGAAGGGCCTAGCAGAGTTCCTTGAACCAAGTAAACGCTCAAAAATATCTGTTGATTTGGTCTAATGAGATGAATTGGAAGGTCATCTGACCACCTCAATTTCATCACCTATAAAATGGGAATGATAGTATTTTATCCTGTAATAAACACTCTGACAGCACTTTGTAAAATATAAAAGCACTTCAAGATGGCTCCACGGCAAACCAGTAGCATATGGACTACACAGGCCCCCTCCTTAAGGATCATACTCTGCTCACTTGACGAGCCAACTGATCGCCAGCCCCCCTCCTCCACCACACACCCTGAGCCAGTGTTTCCTTTCCCTTGGCATCACTTTGCAGAAGTTGGGCAAGTCACCTATATCCCTGACTCGGTCTTCTTGCCCATGAAATGAGAGGATTGTTAAAAAAAAACCTTTCTAGCTCTAATATTCCATGATTCTAAACAGGCTTGGATAAAAGCCTGCAGACAGGACTCAACGGAAACACTCATTTAATTAACTGGTAATAATTTACAACCATTTCCCTTCACAGAAGGCATTAGAATTGATCACAGGCAGGAAACTTCTGGCTACTTAATTTTCATCTCAGCCTGGGATAAGCAAAAGGCCCTAGCATATTAAAAGAAAAAAAAACAATCCTTTATTGGGCAAAGGTAGAAGGTTCACCTAAACCCTATGGGCCTTGGGCCAGACATCTGTGATATTCAGATTCTTGGCTAGGTGGATCATTTCTATAACTTTTCTAGGTCTTACTCTAGGGATAAGTAACTAAAGAACTTAAAAACATGATAAAGCATTTCATAATTCTCTTCCAGCTAAAACCATGAGACTTGAAAATGAGAGTTCAAATTCTTAAAGGAAAAAAAATTTCTTTACGGAATTGTACCAATAACCAACAAGGAGACATGTAAGCTATGTTCTTTAGTAACAGAAATAACAGTTACTGTGTCTTGAATTCATCAATGTGCAGGAGCCCTGCCAGGTAGGTGCCTGACCTACCTTATTTCTCACCTTCACCCCCTGCAAGGTATCACCACCACCATTACAGATGGGAAAATGAAGGCTCCATGAGGTTACGGAATTCACCAGCAGAGAAGGCCAAGCCAAGATACAGACTCAGGGAAGACCCCGCCCCAGTTCCACACCAGCCTCCCTGTAGGCTGCTGTGCCTGCACCTGCCTGCAGGTTTGCCTGATGCCTTCTGTTCCACCCGAACCAGCCTGCCCAAGCCTTGGCATGTTAGGTCAATCGCATCACCCGTCTCCCTGGGAACTTGGGCTAGACTTGTGCCCTCGGCACCTGAGGGTGCTCCCGGCCAAATGCCGAGCCTCGGTGTTCCAGCCTTGCTTCCTCACTGCCAAGGCCAGTGGGAGTGGCATCAGCCTGTTGGTGTCACCTGATGGCTCTTCACAAGGGCATGTGGCAAGTCTGTGCTGGGGCTAGCAGAATGCAGCGGGCAGCTCAGGTTCCACTAGTCAGCTGCCTGGAGGACTTGAGTCAGGGTCATGTGCTGCAGACACACAGCGCATCGCTTCGCCATGGGAAGGAGTTTAAAGGAAAAGGGGGTGAATGAGGCAAACCCTATGTCCCTGCTGGTTTTCTGTTTTTGCAACCAGACAAGGTTTATGTGTTAAAAGCACACTAAAAAGCACCACAGATTAAAAACGATCAGAAAAAGAAGATGGCAAAAACTGAACAGAAAGGTGAGACTTATCAAATACGACTGTAGTTTAAAGCGAAGGAAAATACTATCTTTAGTCAGTGATTAAATCCTCATCTTTCTAAGTCTGGACCCTCCATGTGGTCGAAGAGGATGGTGGGGAAAGAGCCCTCGGCTGTGACCACAGCTCTGGTGGCAGGTCATCTGGCTTCTGCACCTAGACAATAAAGGTGGACAACGAGGCTTTTAAGTCCTTTTCATATCTAAGATTCTACGACTCCAAGCCACAAACAGGTTCTGAACTCCACAGAGGACGTAAAGACTACAGAAGAGTATGCCTCTCAAATGCATAAAGCCTCATGGTAACTCTTCCCCACCCCCAGCTAAACATACCCAATCACTGCAAATTTAAACTTAGAGTTATTTCAATTCAGAGCCCATCACCCCTATGTCCTAGTGTAAATAGTGTAACTCCTGGCAAAAGGGGAATTCTTTTGTATTAAAATTAGTTTTTCAAAGTGTCCCTGACCAAAATGAAAAATCAGGAATAAGTAGTCCAGATTGGATATCTCTGAGGACTAAAATACTTTTTCTTTGCCAAGGAGAAGGCTAAGGATAGATAGATAGAAATGGTCTATTGTACAAGTGCTGTGTGTGTGTCTCTCAATCTTTGACTCCAATATCCAAGGGATTGAAAATGTCAATTAGATGATGGGATGCCTTAGGCTCTTCAAAACACTCCACTACAATTCCTCCCTCTTTACCTCCTAAGGGAGTTCAATTCTGTGCTGGGAGGCCTACCTGACACCTCCTTTGTGAAGGAGAACAGAGGCTCTAAAGGGACCTGCCCAGCCCAGGAGATCCAGAGCTGCTGGTACTCCTGATGGACCAAAAAGGGTGGGCTGAGCTCTTCTGGAGTCAAAGGCCCACCCTTCAAACCAGCAGGGGACTCTCAGAACAGCACCCTCCAGAGCTAAGAGGGTACTTTCTTTCTCCTCCAATAAGGTGTCTGCCCCGCAAGGACCTCATGCCAGAGCAGACCCTAAACTGAGAGAGGAACCATGGTAATTGTGTTCCCTACATCAAAGAACACTTTAAAAGGGCACATTCACCATGATCTCAATCCTTCTCTTTTCTGTTCCATAGACCCTTCCGGAAGAGAACATACTCTGTCCTTGCCAGGATAAGGTATTAAATGAAAGGGACAGGTGGCCTTTGGACTGTGGCTGGAGGTGAGGATTGCTATCCTTGCCCACCCTCCTGCTCGGTGGCCTCACAGCCCCCTTCCTTCTTCACAGCTTCTCTGGGTTGCCTGGGGAGAGCTCTCAGCACCCCCGGTGAGCCTCCCCCTGAGGTGAAGCTCCCACAAGGATGGAGACATATTAGGAGGTGGAGAGTCTAAGTTTTGCTACAGAAGATTTCAGGTTTTTTTAAAAAAAAGATATAAACAAATCCAGAATTATTCTACATTGTAATGGAGGAAGAAAGCAAAACCAAAGCAAGGAGTAAGTCAAACTATACAGCATACACTTAAGCATTTAAGAGGTTTGTTTGTTTGTTTGTTGTTGTTGTTTTACTATGGCATTCTTTTCAGCATTGACTTGAGGTCTTTTTGTTTCCCAAGCGGCATGAGGGATTAGTTCCCCAACCAGGGATCGAACCCACTCCCCCTGCAGTGGAAGAACAGAGTCTTAACCACTAGACAGCCAGGGAAGTCGCTCAAGATGTTTTATAGATGTGTCTACTTAATTTCTCATTGCTCAGACTCTTGGTCACCTTTAGATAACTGTGAATCTGAAGGAACATTAGAAAATACATCAAGCCCAAGGTCTCTCCCAAGGGTTATCTTGTGAAACTTTCACTCCTTTTGGCCTTCCAGAGGAAAGGAAAGAGGAAAGCTTTGCCAAAATGGACATGGGTGCCCTACCTAGAAATACAGGTAGCAGTTTTCCAGGTGGGCCAGGGAAGGGGAGACAGAGTGGAAGTATGTGCAAATGCACAGAGGACTATTAGGGTTGCGTATGGTGGAATGCAGGCTGTGTAAATGAGATGGGTCAGAAACTAGGCTGGAGAGGAAAAGCTATCAGGTCAACAGTGGCCTCCTGGCACCCTGGAAGGCTAGCTCTTATCCCAGGGCAATGGGGAGCCGCTGAGGGGTTTCAATCTGCAAAGTTTCAGGATTATACCAATATGATAGAGCCCTACAGACAGGGTGTTGGGATTATAAGGGGAGAGAAGCTCGTGGTGGGGATACATATTCAAAGGCTATTCTGTTGGTCTTAGCAAAGGTTGCAGGTGACCTGAGCTAAGCCAGCAGCAGAGCGGATGGAGAGGGGGAGGCAGATGGGGGAAGACAGGGGAGGGAGCAGCAGCTGTACTTTGTAATCAGAGGTGGGGTAGAAGGTAAAAGAGAAGTGGTAACAGAGAGTCACCAGGCCAATGACAATCTTGGTGGCATTAAATGAGACAGAGACTCTAAAGGGATAAGCTGATCTGGAGGAAAGATAGAAAGTTCAATGTGTGACCATTACCCATGTCATCTGAGCATCTACTGGGCCACACTGAACAGCTTCTTAAAGTTTAGATGGAGAACTAGGAACACCACAAAGATAGAAAATACAAACTCAGTACAGTCTCAGTGGAACAGGTAAGAGCAACATCAAAAGCACTATTCAGATCAAGAAAAGGAGAAATCAGATGACCTGATACTATACACAGAAAATCCTAAAGACGCCACCAGAAAAATACTAGAGTTCATCAATGAATTTGGTAAAGTTGCAGGATACAAAATTAATAAACATAAGTCTGTTGCATTTCTACACACTAACGAAATACCAGAATGGGAAATTAAGGAAACACTTCCATTTACCATCACATCAAAAACAATAAAATACCTAGAAATAAACCTACCTAAGGTGGCAAAAGACCTGTACTCTAAAAACTATAAGATGCTGATGAAAGAAACTGCAGACAACACAAACAGATGGAAAGATACCAATATTGTTAAAATGACCATACTACCCAAGGCAGTCTACAGATTCAATACAATCCCTATCAAATTACCAATGGCATTTTTCACAGAAATGAAAATGGAAACACAAAAGACCCCAAATAGACAAAACAATCTTGTGGAAGAAGAACGGAGCCAGAGGAATCACACTCTCTGACTTCAGACTATACTATAAAGCTATAGTCATCAAACCAGGATGGTACTGGCAGAAAAAAAGACACACAGATCAATGGAACAGGATAAAACACCCAGAAATAAACCTGTGCACTTATGGTCAATTAATCTATGACAAAGGCAAGAATATACAATGGAGAAAAGACAATCTCTTCAATAAAGGGTGCTGGTAAAACTGGACAGCTACTTGTAAAAAAATGAAATTAGAACATTCTCTAATACCATACACAAAAATAAACTCAAAATGGACTAAAGACCTAAATGTAAGACCAGATACTCTAAAATTCCTAGAGGAAAACATAGGCAGAACACTCTTTGACATAAATCACAGCAATATTTCTTTGGATCCACCTCCTAGAGTAATGGAAATAAAAGCAAAAATAAACAAATGGGACCTAATTAAACTTAAAAGCTTTTGCACAGCAAAGGAAACCATAAATAAAACAAAAAGACAACCTACAGAATGGGAGAATGTATTTGCAAATGATGCTACAATTAAGAGCTTAATTTCCAAAATACACAAACAGCTCAATATCAAAAAAACTAAACAAGCCAATCAAAAAATGGGCAGAAGACCTAAATAGACATTTCTCCAAAGAAGACATACAGCTGACAACAGGCACATGAAAAGATGCTCAGCATTGCTAATTATTAGAGAAATGCAAATCAAAACTACAATGACGTATCACTTCACACTGGCCAAAATGGCCATCATCAAAATGTCTACAAATAATAAATACTGGAGAGGGTGTAGAGAAAAAGGAAACCTCCTGCACTGTCGGTGGGAATGTAAACTGGTGCAGGCACTATGGATGTTCTTTAAAAAACTAAAAGTAGAGTTACCATATGATCCAGCAATCCCACTCCTGGGCATATACCTGGAGAAAACAATAATTGGAAAAGATACATGCACCCCAATGTTCACAGCAGCACGTTAACAATAGCCAAGACATGGAAGCAATGTAAATGTCCACTGACGAATGGATAAAGAAAATGTGGTGTGTGTGTATGTATGTATACATACATACACACACACACACACACACACAATGGAATATTATTAGCCATAAAAAAGAATGAAATAATGCCATTTATAGCAACATGGATGGACCTAGAGATTATCAAACTAAGTGAAGTGAGTCAGACAAAGACGAATATCATATGTTATCACATATGTGGAATCTAAAAAAAGATACAAATGAACTTCTTTACAAAACAGAAATGGACTCACATACACAGAAAACAAACTTATGGTTACCAAAGGGGAAAGGGGGGAGGAATAAATTAGGAGTTTGGGATTAACATATGCACATTATTATATATAAAACAGATAAACAACAAGGACCTACTATACAGCACAGGGAACTATATTCAATATCTTTTAATAACCTATAATAGAAAAGAGTAAATATGTATATATATACATATATTTATATATTTATAACTGAATAACTTTGCTGTACACTTGAAACTAACACAACATTTTAAGTCAACTCTACTTCAGTTAAAAAAAGAAATAGAGCAGAAGCAAGAAGAACTACAATCCTGCAGCCTGTGGAAGAAAAATCACATTCACAGAAAGATAGACAAGATGAAAAGGCAGAGGGCTATGTACCAGAGAAAGGAACAAGATAAAACCCCAGAAAAACAACTAAATGAACTGGAGATAAGCAACCTTCCAGAAAAAGAATTCAGAATAATGATAGTGAAGATGATCCAGGACCTCGGAAAAAGAATGGAGGCAAAGATCGAGAAGATGCAAGAAATGTTTAACAAAGATCTAGAAGAAATAAAGAACAAACAGAGATGAACAATACAATAACTGAAAAGGAAAATACACTAGAAGGAATCAATAGCAGAATAACTGAGGCAGAAGAACGCATAAGTGACCTGGAAGACAGAATGGTGGAATTCACTGCTGCAGAATAGAATAAAGAAAAAAGAATGAAAAGAAATGAAGACAGCCTAAGAGACCTCTGGGACAACATTAAACGCAACAACATTTGCATTATATGGGTCTCAGAAGGAGAAGAGACAGAGAAAGGACCAGAGAAAATATTTGAAGAGATTATAGTCGAAAACTTCCTTAACATGGGAAAGGAAATAGCCACCCAAGTCCAGGAAGCGCAGCAAGTCCCATACAGGATAAATCCAAGGAGAAACACGCCGAGACACATAGTAATAAAATTGGCAAAAATTAAAGACAAAGAAAAATTATTGAAAGCAGCAAGGGAAAAACGACAAATAACATACAAGGGAACTCCCATAAGGTTAACAGCTGATTTCTCAGCAGAAACTCTACAAGCCAGAAGGGAGTGGCATGATATACTTAAAGTGATGAAAGGGAAGAAGCTACAACCAAGGTTACTCTACCTGGCAAGGATCTCATTCAGATTTGATGGAGAAATCAAAAGCTTTACAGACAAGCAAAAGCTAAGAGAATTCATCACCACCAAAGCAGCTCTACAACAAATGTTAAAGGAACTTCTCTAAGTGGGAAACACAAGAGAAGGAAAGGAACTACAAACCCAAAACAATTAAGAAAATGGTCATAGGAACCTACATATTGATAATTACCTTAAACATGAATGGATTAAATGCTCCAACCAAAAGACACAGACTTGCTGAATGGATACAAAAACAAGACCCATCTATATGCTGTCTACAAGAGACGCACTTCAGACCTAGGGACACATACAGACTGAAAGTGAGGGGATGGAAAAAGATATTCCATGCAAATGGAAATCAAAAGAAAGCTGGAGTAGCAATACTCATATCAGATAAAATAATGTTACAAGAGACAAGGAAGGACACTACATAATGATCAAGGGATCAATCCAAGAAGACGATATAACAATTATAAATATATATGCACCCAACATAGGAGCACCTCAATACATAAGGCAACTGCTAACAGCTATAAAAGAGGAAATCGACAGTAACACAATAATAGTGGGGGACTTTAACACCTAACTTACACCAGTGGAAAGATCATTCAAAATGAAAATAAATAAGGAAACAGAAGCTTTAAATGACACAATAGGCCAGATAGATTTAATTGATATTTATAGGACATTCCATCCAAAAACAGCAGATTACACTTTCTCCTCAAGTGCTCACAGAACATTCTCCAGGATAGATCACATCTTGGGTCACAAATCAACCCTCAGTAAATTTTTAAAAATTGAAATCAAATCAAGCATCTTTTCTGACCACAATGCTATGAGATTAGAAATCAATTACAGGGGAAAAAACCGTAAAAAATACAAACACATGGAAGCTAAACAATACGTTACTAAATAACCAAGAGATCACTGAAGAAATCAAAGAGGAAATCAAAAATGCCTAGAGACAAATGACAAAGAAAACACGGTGATCCAAAACCTACGGGATGCAGAAAAAGCAGTTCTAAGACGGAAGTTTATAGTTATACAAGCCTACCTTGAGAAATTAGAAAAATCTCAAATAAACAATCAAACCTTACACCTAAAGGAACTAGAGAAAGAAGAACAAACAAAACCCAAAGTTAGCAGAAGGAAAGAAATCATAAAGATCAGAGCAAGAAATAAATGAAATAGAAACAAAGAAAACAATAGCAAAGATGAATAAAACTAAAAGCTGATCCTTTGAGAAGATAAACAAAATTGATAAATCATTAGCCAGACTCATCAAGAAAAAGAGGGAGAGGACTCAAATCAGTAAAATTAGAAATGAAAAAGGAGAAGTTCCAACAGACACTGCAGAAATACAAAGCATCCTAAGAGACTACTACAAGCAACTCTAGCCAATAAAATGGACAACCTCAAAGAAATGGACAAATTCTTAGAAAGGTATAACCTTCCAAGACTGAACCAGGAAGAAATAGAAAATATGAACAGACCAATCACAAGTAATGAAATTGAAACTGTGATTAAAAATCTTCCAACAAACAAAAGTCCAGGACCAGATGGCTTCACAGGTGAATTCTATCAAACATTTAGAGAACAGCTAACACCCATCCTTCTCAAACTCTTCCAAAAAATTACAGAGGAAGGAACACTCCCAAACTCATTCTATGAGGTCACCATCACCCTGATAATAAAACCAGACAAAGATACTACAAAAAAAGAAAATTACAGACCAACATCACTGATGAATATAGATGCAAAAATCCTCAACAAAATACGAGCAAACAGAATCCAACAACACATTAAAAGGATCATACACCATGATCAAGTGGGCTTTATCCCAGGGATGCAAGGATTCTTCAATATACGCAAATCAATCAATGTGATACACTATATTAACAAATTGAAGAATAAAAACCATATGATCATCTCAATAGATGCAGAAAAAGCTTTGACAAAATTCAACACCCATTTATGATAAAAACTCTCCAGAACGTGGGTATAGAGGGAAACTACTTCAACATAATAAAGGCCATATACGACAAACCCACAGCAAACATCATTCTCAATGGTGAAAAACTGAAAGCATTTCCTCTAAGATCAGGAACGAGACATGGATGTCCACTCTCACCACTATCATTCAACATAGTTTTGGAAGTCCTAGCCACGGCAATCAGAGAAGGAAAAGAAATAAAAGGAATACAAATTGGAAAAGAAGTAAAACTGTCACTGTTTGCAGATGACATGATACTATACATAGAGAATCCTAAAGATGCTACCAGCAAACTACTAGAGCTAATCAATGAATTTGGTAAAGTTGCAGGATACAAAATTAATGCACAGAAATCTCTTGCATTCCTACACGTTAATGATGAAAAATCTGAAAGAGAAATTATGGAAACACTCCCATTTACCAGTGCAACAAAAAGAATAAAATAACTAGGACTAAACCTATCTAGGGAGACAAAAGACCTGTATGCAGAAAACTATAAGACACTGATGAAAGAAATTAAAGATGATGCCAACAGATGGAGAGATACACCATGTTCTCGGATTGGAAGAATCAATACTGTGAAAATGACTATACTACCCAAAGCAATCTACAGATTCACTGCAATCCCTATCAAATTACCAATGGCATTTTTTACAGAACTAGAACAAAAAATCTTAAAATTTGTATGGAGACACAAAAGACCCTGAATAGGCAAAGCAATCTTGAGGGAAAAAAGCGGAGCTGGAGGAATCAGACTCCCTGACTTCAGACTGTACTACAAAGCTCCAGTCATCAAGACAATATGGTAGTGGCACAAAAACAGAAATATAGATCAATGGAACAAGATAGAAAGCCCAGAGATAAACTCACACACCTATGGTCAGCTAATCTATGACAAAGGAGGCAAGGATATGCAATGGAGAAAAGACAGTCTCTTCAATAAGTGGTGCTGGGAAAACTGGACAGCTACATGTAAAAGAATGAAATTAGAACACTCCCTAACACCATACACAAAAATAAATTCAAAATGGATTAGAGACCTAAATGAAAGACCGGACACCATAAAACATTTAGAGGAAAACATAGGAAGAACACTCTTTGACATAAATCACAGCAAGATATTATTTGATCCACCTCCTAGCGTAATGGAAATAAAAACAAAACTAAACAAATGGGACCTAATGAAACTTCAAAGCTTTTGCACAGCAAAGGAAACCATAAACAAGATGAAAAGACAATCCTCATAATGGGAGAAAATACTTGCAAATGAATCAACGGACAAAGGATTAATCTCCAAAATATTTAAACAGCTCATGCAACTCAATATTAAAAAAACAAAGAATCCAATCAAAAAATGGGCAGAAGACCTAAATAGACATCTCTCCAAAGAAGACATACAGGTGGCCACAAAGCAAACGAAAAGCTGCTCAACATCACTAATTATTAGAGAAATGCCAATCAAAACTACAATGAGGTACCACCACACACCAGTTAAAATGGGCATCATCAGAAAATCTACAAACAACAATTGCTGGAGAGAGTGTGGAGAAAGGGGAACCCTCTTGCACTCTTGGTGGGAATGTAAATTGATACAGCCACAATGGAGAACGGTAAGGAGGTTCCTTAAAAAACTAAAAATAGAATTACCATATGATCCAGCAATCCCACTACTGGGCATATACCCAGAGAAAACCATAATTCAAAAAGACACATGTGGGCTTCCCTGGTGGCGCAGTGGTTGAGAGTCTGCCTGCCAATGCAGGGGACACAGGTTCGTGCCCCGGTCCGGGAAGATCCCACATGCCGCGGAGTGGCTGGGCCCATGAGCCATGGCCACTGAGCCTGTGCGTCCAGAGCCTATGCTCCACAACGGGAGAGGCCACAACAGCGAGAGGCCCGCGTACAGAAAAAACAAAAACAAAAATAATTTAAAAAAAAGACACATGCACCCCAATGTTCATTGCAGCACTATTTACAATAGCCAGCTCATGGAAGCAACCTAAATGCCCATCGACAGATGAATGGATAAAGAAGATGTGGTACATATATACAATGGAATATTACTCAGCCATAAAAAGGAACGAAACTGGGTTGCTTTTTGAGATGTGGATGGATCTAGAGACTGTCATACACAGTGAAGTAAGTAAGAAAGAGAAAAACAAATATTGTATATTAACGCATATCTGTGGAACCTAGAAAAATGGTACAGATGAACTGGTTTGCAGGCCAGAAATTGAGACACAGATGTAGGGAACAAATGTATGGACACCAAGGGGGGAAAGTGGCGGGGTGGTGGTGGTGGTGGTGTGATGAATTGGGCGATGGGGTTTGACATGTATACACTAATGTGTATAAAAATGATCACTAATAAGACCCTGCTCTATAAAAAAAAAAAAATTAAATTAAATTTAAAAAAGAAGCAATCGCTGGGCTAGGGCAGAGCTTCACCTGAGTTGAGGCCCGAAGGCAAGTTTCAATAAGCAGGAAGAGACCCTGTGAGTCAGGAGCACATCATGAGCAGAGATAGATCCACTATCAGAACACAAACTAAACCAGCATGAATGAAGAAGTGTCCACTCAGAGGAGCAAGAGAGGTTAGAGGCAAAACTGAAGAAAGAGCTGCACTTAGAGAATTTTAACCTTATTAAAGATGAGACACTAGAGGTTTCTGATTATGTAAATTGATGGACAGTAACATGTAAAAGGGGCATTTTATCTACTAGACCAATGAATGAGGGAGAGTATGGTCTAGAAATATGAAAGGTTTCGTAAGGATGGAATCAGTGGAAATTAAAATCATATGAAAAGAAAAAGCAGTAGGAAAGTCAAAGGAATATTGAATCTGAGGCCCAGGTGACCTAGGATCAGAGGTCAGCAAACTATGGCCCACAGGCCAATTTCAGGCCACTGCCTGTTTTTGTTAAGTAATGCTTTACTGAAACACAGAGACACCCATTTTTATTTACATATTGTCTATGGCTGCTGTTATGCTACAAGGGCAGAGACGAGTGGTTGTGACTAAGACCTTATGACCCACGAAGACAAAAATATTTACTGGCTGGCTCTGTACAGAAAAAGTCTGCCAACCTCTGTTGCCATTAATCAAGCAGGGAACTCAGGGGGAAGGAACATGTTTTAGAAGGAAGGAAATGAGTTCAAATTTGGACACAAAGGAACCCAAATAGAAACAACTGGCAAGAAGATAAAACTAAAGACACACTGTGGAGTGAAGATCAGGCTGGAGCTCTCATTTAGGGATCTTTCTCAAAAGGTGATCACTAAGAGTCTGAAATTCTTCAAGAAAGAGCACAGGAAAGGGAGAAATAATAAGAACCAGAGATGCAATCCGAGGGGTGGGGGGAATTCGCCCAAGTGTGGTATCATGAGACATGGGAGGAAGCAGCTTCAGAAAAGAAGAGACACGCTACAGAGGTGTAGGAAGATAAAGACTTTAATGGGATCCCCAGGCTTGGGAACCAGGAGGTAACAGCTGGCCTTCCTCCATGATACCCACCCGCTCCTTAGCAGCTCTGTTGGAATGGTCCTCCTCATACTTAGCCAAAGTCCATCCATATTGCTATACCCTCTACCTGCAAGTTTAATTCCCCCTCTAAAATTTACCCTGCCAAGAGAAGGGGGGTGGGGAAAAGGAGAGCAAACAGCACAGAAGCAAGAAGGAATATGTAGTTTAGTTAAATAGTTGAATTAAGCTGGAAGGTAAAGCTAGAAATGCAAGTTGTACCTTGGATGCCAAGTTAAGAGTTTACATTTAAGAAAAATTAGACTAGCAATAGTAGAGGAGGCCAGGCTGGGAGACAAGGTAGAGGGGGTGACCAGACTGGGGGAAGAGGACACAGTTAACAGTTTATTCCAATGGTACAGGTCCGTGGTTGGGGGGAGACAGGAAGGAAACATTATAGGAGCTCAGCACGGCTTGGGGGCTAAGGGCCAGGGAGGCTGAAAAACTAAGGGCTCCAGTATCTGGAAGCCTGGAAGACTTACCCTGGAAGAAGTAAGAGAATCTAGAAGGTCAGTTGGTTTAGGTTGACTCTAATTTTTAAATATATTGATTTTTTGAGGAGACACTGAGGTAGTAATGCTTGGCAAAAAGACAGATGGGGCCTGTAGCTTGAAACAAAGGGCTAGACAGAGTGGTAGGTGCCATCCATAGACTAAGGACAACTGAACTGCAAGACAGTGACCCCAAGGACAGAGGATGGAGTTCAAAGAGCAGAGTCGGGCTTCCCTGGTGGCGCAGTGGTTGAGAGTCCGCCTGCCGATGCAGGGGACACGGGTTCGTGCCCCGGTCCGGGAAGATCCCACATGTCGCGGAGCGGCTGGGCCCGTGAGCCATGGCCGCTGAGCCTGCGCGTCCGGAGCCTGTGCTCCGCAACGGTGAGAGGCCCGCGTACCGCAAAAAAAAAAAAAAAAAAAAGAGCAGAGTCAAGGGGGAAAGCCATGTTTAGAGAAAAGGAGAAAGCAGAGCCAGCACAGGAGAAAGAAGAGGGTGCAGAGGGTACAGGCACTCCATCTACCTTGGTACCCTGAGCGATTTCACATTTTTTTTCCATTTATCTTCACAGCCACCTTCCGAGTAAGGCAAAGTAAAGTACAACTGTGCCCACTGTGCTGCACAGTCACCCAGGGGTAAATGACTTAATAAATTGGCAGGTTGAAATAAACTGGCAGGTTGAACTAGAGTTGGATTTTAGGTCCTCAAGTACCATTCCCACCACCCTGTGAAGGGAATCCTAATACATGTATGACTTTCAATAAACTCGATTAATATTTACCACACAGGAAGTTTTCCTAAAGTTCACCTGTCCCATTCTCTCACTTCTTACTAAATTAACTTTGCCTACTCTTAGAAACTAGTTCACAACCACAGCTGAAAGCCAACTAGGGCTTCAGCCAGGGGACAGGCTGACAGCAGACCAGTTTCTGAACATCACTTCGAAGTAGAACCGGAACTGCTTTCAGATGTAACTGATTGGCAGGACTCTAGGCAGGATGTTCAACCAAAGGGTGAGCTGAGGCTACTGTAGGGCCTGGAAAAAAGAAGAGAGGCCTGAGACAGGATGTCCACCACCCACCTCCCACCTCCCGTCTAAACCAGAGGTACTTCAACTAGGACTCTTTGGAGGCTTTTTGCTAAAATGAAAAACCCAACCCCTATTCTTTTCTCAGTCATGTCACTTGACTCTAACCTAAACCCATCCCCGGGCCCTAGGCTCTGCCTTCTCCTAAAGCAGCAGACAAGGCCCCACCAGCCTTTGCTTTTTCATGAGAAGCTGTTTTCTAATATTCATTCCTATTTCTTTCACCTAGCCATACTTTCACATTCTTAAAAATGCTTCATTAGCACAGGGGCTTTTTTGAGGGCAGTAAAACTGTTCCATATGATGCTGTAATGACAGATACAGGACGCTAAGCATTCACCAAAACCCGTAGAACTTTACAGCACAGTGAACCTGAATGGATGCAATTAAAAAAATAAAAAGCGTTCAACGAGTCAAAAGATCCCTGGATGGAATGCAACTGCAACATGAGAATCAAGTGTACTCAAAACTATGTTAACCTCACTGAAGGGAGAGAGGGAAAAGGTGCTGACCTAGTAACTTGGGAAATGAGTGAGTACTCGAGACCAAAGCAAAAGGAACTTCACGTAAGCACTGAACTCTAGCTGGAAAAGCTGAGGGGTGGGCGTGGGGTGGAACCAGTAAACCCTTCTGAAGCCACTACACACGTATATAAAGGGATGGCAGATGGTGGGAAGCAGTTCTCACTGCTGGAATCTGCAGACAAGCAAGGGAGAAAGGCTAGAACGATCCATGTAGTCGTGTACTGGAGTTGAAGACATCAGTGCAAACTCACGTCTGGCTTAACACAGATACATACATAGAGAGAAATACTTATATATATGTGTATATATAAGGCTTGGTATAAATACATCTCTCCTTGCTCTGTCAGCTGAGAGGACCTAGAAGCAGTGACACTCTAGTAGCAACAAGGACACCCAATGCCCAGAACGTGGTTTCTAATAACATTTTGCAATAAAAGGAACAGCACTCCTTGGGGAAATGGTTGATTCTACGGCTGGGGCGATAAATATACAAAATGAGCCTGGAGCGTCTGTAGTGCCAGAAAGAATAAGGAAGTGCTCAAAAAAAACCCCAAAACAGGGCTTCCCTGGTGGCACAGTGGTTGAGAGTCCGCCTGCCGATGCAGGGGACATGGGTTCGTGCCCGGGTCTGGGAGGATCCCGCATGCCGCGGAGCGGCTGGGCCCGTGAGCCGTGGCCGCTGAGCCTGCGCGTCCGGAGCCTGTTCTCCGCAACGGGAGAGGCCACCACAGTGAGAGGCCCGCGTACGGCAAAAAACAAACAAACCAAAAAAACCCCACAATGATGGGGATATGTCACCAAGGGACGCAGGAGCCTACTGAAAGAGCTTCCAAAGGCCGAAGCTGGCACAGTTTGAGCAACCGAATAATGGAGTGTTGGATTATAACCTAAGGTATGAAATAAATATCCACAGTTCCACACTGACCTAAATAAAGTGTTGAATAAATAAGTAAATGGTGTGTGTGGGGGAATCTCGTGAGCAGAACATGTAATAATGTACGTATATACTTATCCCCCATCCACCAGCCCAGGAGGTGGAGGCTACCTCTCCAACCTTAAGTGTGGGCTGTGCATAGTGACTTCCTTCCAAAAAGTACAGGACGGAAAGGGGGGAAAGAGCAACCCCATGGGAAAAACATGACAAACGTGAGCTCATCCACGCAATCAAGGTTTCCATCAACAGTTTTTTGCTCGTATGTGTGTATGGAATGTGTACTGATGTAATTAATGTGATGTAATGACACGCAACACTTTACTCTGGTCTTCCTCACCACAACCCCACCACATCTCAGTCTAACTACAAGGGAAACATCGGACAAACCCAAACTGAAGGATATCCTACAAAATATCTGACTAGGGCTCCTCAAGCTTTTAAGCTCACCAAAAACAAGGAAAATCTGAGAAACTGTGACAGTCTCAAGGAGCTTAGGGAGACGTGACAACTAAATGCAGTATCCTGGATGGGATCCCAACACAGAAAAGGGACATTAGGTAAAAACTAAAGAAATGTGAACAAACTATGGAGTTTAGTTAGTAGAAATGTATCATTACTGGTTCATCAGCTGGGATAAAAGTACAACGCTCATGTAAGATATTAAGAGAGGAAACTGGGTGTGAGGGGTGTGGGAAGTCTCTGTACTATCTTCACAATTTTGCTGTAAATCTGGAACTATTCTAAAATAAAACGTCTATTTAAGAAAAGTCCCTTTTAAATAAAGACCGCCTCCATGGAGACCTGAATCCAGGTGACCCTTCGAGAAATCTAAATCTGAATTAGTAACAATACTACAGGTGATAAATGTGAGTTTTTCACTAAATGGATGAAAAGCCAGCCAGAGGCAGCAGTGCAGAAGGAGCCCTGACCTTTTTAGATTGTGTACGTAGCTTTGCCACATCAAAGCTAAGTTGGCCCTGTTTCCCACTTTCCCCTTCTGGTGCAGGTTAGCCCATCCCAGGCAGAGCCAGTTTTCATACTGCAACCTTTAGTGCTGCACCACGCTCCTGGAGAAGGCCCTCAGTGAGAACCCAAGACTTTTCTTTTAAGAAGTACTCCCATTGATTCCCTTTTTCCAGATTGTTTTTAGACAAGCTGTTGGTGAAGGGTCTTCCATTAAACTCAAAGTAGGAGAGAGCAAGAGAAAGAGACAAAGAGAGTCAGAGAGAGACAGAGACAGAGAGACAAAGGGGCAGGGGAAGGAGAGAAATCAGCTATAAACTGCTTCCAACCAGCATCTAACATGAGTGTTTTTTTTGGAGCTAACGCTGTGTAATGCAAATGATGTCATGCCCATTACACTATCTGATTTCACAAAGAGTTGCAGAAAATCTGAACAGGAACTCCTCATCCTCCAAAAAAAAAAAAAAAAAAATGGATAAAGACTTGGGAGGTTTTTAAGACACCCCCGCTTTTCATTTTTCTCCCCAGTACTAAAGGAGTAAAAGTGCAAGAACTTGTCCCAGGCCCCCTGAGCCAGACTCTCCTGATGTACTTAGTAAAAATGCAGGCCCCAAGCCCAGGCCCAGTAAACCAGCACCCCATGTAACAAAGCCCTCAGGTGACTGACTCTGATGCACACGAACGCTTGGCAACCCACTTTATTAGTTCTTCCTCCCCTGTTCTCACCGCTCCATCCCTTCTCTGCTCATCCCACAATCTAAGAAACTATATAGTTTGCTTTTATATAGTAAGGTTCTCAAGCAATATAAATTTCTGCTTGTATGTCATATTACCTATGCACCAGTTGTTTAAAAACAAGTCTATAATTTTTTACTGAGAACTTTGTTTCTCACCCTCTTATCCAAGTTTTGATTTTCAATCCACTTTGGTTAGTTGCTATTAATAATTCGACTTCTCTGGAGAAACTACTCCTATAGCTAATAGATTAAAGAGTTAAAACATAAAAGCCAAATGCCCAAGAACGGTGACTGCAATCACATTTATCAATATGTACTATATTCCACAAAACAGTTTACCGGAAGTTACATAATAAAATTGCAAAATATAAACAGGTAAAAAAATCAGAATGGGGAAAATGAAATAGGAGGTCAAGGCTGGGGCTAAGTTTAAAAGTAAACAGTTTAACTTTTATTAAAGTTGATCTAAAAATTTCAGTCCGAATTTCTGAAGCAAAGCAAAAAGGGAACCAAGATCATAACCATGAATCACATTAACCACAATGAAACCACACCAATTTCTGAGGAGGAACAGAACTCCCAAGCCCTTTAGGTCTAAAGAAATGTCTAATGTAAGACCACATCCAAGTGTGGTCCCTAGACCAGCAGCATCAGTACCACCTGGGAATTTCTTAGAATGACAAATAGTTAAGCACCCCGCTCACCTTAACCTGTCAATCAGGAACTCTGGGGCTGGGCCCAGCAATCTGTGTTTTAACAAGCCCTCCAGGGGATACTGATAGAGGCTAAAGTTTAAGAACCACTGTTTTAGTGCATCTTCATATAGGATGTACTGAAAGTGGTTACAGACCTGCCCAGAAATATCCCAACAGTAACTCAATGGTGCATTTTGCACAGCAAATTCTAGCAGCATTCTTCTAAAGCTGATTTACAAAACCCAAACCATGTGGCCAAGTACACAGCCTGGGTGTCAAAAGGAAGCATAGGCTGAAGTATGTTTCCAGGGTCTGGCACATATTAGACTTCTACACATTTTTCTGCATAAATGAATAATGAATAAATGCATGCATGCATTGTTAAATATCCTTCAAACAATTCCCCATAAGTACCAATTGGATGCCTATGTATATAATTTCGAAGGCTGCAAAAATGTCTAATGAATTTATTTGCAGGGGGCAAATCACCATTTATTTATAAGCAAACATCTTTCTATTCTAAATTTTTGTAAAAATTTCAAGAATGTTCAGACCTCCACAGCACACTCCCCTTGTTGGCTCCACTCGGGAGGTAATTGGTACCAGCCCTAGTTTTACAGATGGAAAATACCTACAAGAGAGTTACAGGAGTTGCCAAAGGGCACATCAGCATTAAGTCCTCTGACCTCTGGCCTAGTTGTTCCTCCTCTGTTACTTCATAAACATCCATCTGTCTGCTGAGCAGAGACTCCATAAAGTCAGCTCTGCCTCTAAAGGGCTTTCCTTACAAATCGGTCTGGAGGAGTCTCCTCATCTCCGGCATCAGGCCAAGGACCATCAGCAGGAAGTCTTCCCGAGCAGGACACACACCGGGCTCAAAGGCAAGATCACCTTGGAGGCACGGTTTCTCTTTTTTTTTTTTTTTTCATAACAAAAGGCGAAATGTGGCCTCTGTCAGGAACCTCCAGTAGATGCTGGAACTAGAAGGCGCTGGCATGCCCACAGGAGGGTTAGGCTGGGTTAAAGCACTGCCCCTCAGGAGGCCAGGTTGGGTCATAGACCCCTCTGACTCTCTCCCCAGAAAACCCCAACTTTGCATCCTATTCCTGAGGCCCATGGAAACCTGAAGGCTCCTCCAAGGAGCCTGGGTTTAGAGCCTGTAGTCTATCTGAGTAACACATTATTTTGCAGTTGTTACAAGGAAGTCACAAGCAGGACATAAATCTCCCCTGGGCTCTCGTTCCTTGTAGAATGATTCCAGGTCACAGAATTTCCAACAGGGGTCAGAGTTAGCACCTATTCATCCAGTTAGTCATTCAGCAAGCATTTTTTGAGCACCTACTGTGTGCCAGGCACCAAGGTGGATGCTGAAAACAGGGAAATCGTGGGAGGAGAGCAGCACCAAGGGCAGCTCAGGTGTGCGGTGCCTCTTGCATGTAACCTCACCCACCATGACCTCACTCACTGTGACCTCAGTGGCAGTTACATCAGGGCTGATCTCTGATACACATGCATGTACACACATTGCAATACCAGAGTCGCACCGTCTCGTATTTGTTTTTCTGGGTGCGTGTCCTCTGAGGACGTTGAGTCAGACGTGGACGTTTAGACTGGGGAAGGGGCAGATGTCACTTTGAGTACTAGCTGACTCTACCCCTTCCCTGTGGCTGTAAGGCATGCTTCCTTCAGCTTCCTGTCTCACCTCTATCCCCACTGTTCTTTGACATACTTTCCTAGCTCTAGGCCCCCAATCTGCTAAAGTAGGAGAAAGTCATGTTTATGGTCCTTGGGTTACCAGTTCCAGAAGCAGTGAAGGAGTGGAGCAACGGAATATGTAGGCAAGTGGATATATTCAGGAAAACAGAATTCCCTACTCAAAGTATTTATCTCAGAAATTTCCCTTTTTGTCCAGGTTACTACTGCTACCTTAGAGAAGGGAACACCACAGCAGCAATGAGCCACCTCCCTAGACAGAGAGGTACTCTCTGAATACTCAGTGAATTTTAGGCTAAATTTCCAAGGTCCCATGTTCATCTCCATTACGCTAAGAGCCCAGGAGCCCTGAATGCCTCAAAGTCTTTGGCAATTCGGGCAAGTATAAATGTTTGCATAAACATGGAACACAGAGATGTTGAAGGATCAATAAATGTATAAGAAGGGTCCACATTAGTTACAATCTGGGTACAAGCTTCCTTGTATAAATGGTATAAATGAATACCATTTATATCCCCAAAGCAATTAACAATAAAGTTTACATGACTAACATCCATGTCCTTATATCTAGGAAACCCATGAATTCTGAGGCCATCGTCTCCAAAATGCCAAGGGTCAGGCTGGGTTCACCCGAAGTGGTCACCAGCCACCCTGCAACTTCCACTGACTTTTTTAAGGACGCCAGGTGAACAAGTGAATTACAAATTATCTTCCCCCTAAATTGGAATCTGGTTCCTCACCTGTTTTGCTTACTACTTATTATCTTTGCTCAAGGAAATAAAGAAATAAAAAAGGATACATGGCCATGGAAACAATTTTTCCAAAGCAGTAATTTGTCTAGTAATTTTGCATAAAACGTCTTCCGAGTTTTATGAGTCTTTCCTTACTGAAAAAAAAAGGGGGGGCAAACAAGGCCAAACGTTAGCAATATGCTAATTCTTTCCATCTCAGTAAATGCGAACAACAGAAACGAAACCCTAGTAACCTAAAACTTCACGCACCTTCCAAAGGTTTGCCATTTGTACCTCCTACACATTATGGAAGGCCCAGACCTTATTTGCAAACAACTTTGCAATCACTGTCTCACTTCCTGACAGTCTGGGAGGCAACATACCATCATGCCCTTCTATCGATTGGGAAATGGAGGCAAAAGGTAAGCAGAAGCTGTAGAACAAGGCTTCATAATTCCCAACGTTCAGTCCCTCTACTTAATCCTTTTCTTCTTTCCCTTCATTTTCCATCATTAACACCCCTTCCTTTACCGTCACTGCCTGAAATGGCCTTTCTTCTGAACTCCTGCAGAACTGCTGCCCAAACCATGTACCTATCTGTTCACTAGTCACGTCATGCCCTGCTGTTTACTTCCTGCATAATTATCTAACTTTTCCTGTGTTTACGTCTTGTTTCTTCAACTACATTCAGATCTCTTCGGAGTCAAGAAGCAAGTCTTATGCATCCTTTGTCCTCACACCACCCAGCACATGGTAGGAGACGAGAAACTACATGCTAATGTGATTTGCTTCCATTTTTTCTCATCTTAGAAGACATACCTGCAGTTTAAAAAATCAAATACAGAAATATATAAAGTTGAAAATGAACTTTTAGGTGGAATTGCATTGAAATGTGTATAATTCAGCATCAATCTACTGCCTTTCTTAGCACGAGAAAACACTTAAATTGACTTTAGAGCTTTCAGTTCTTTCTGTTACTCACTGAAATATATGGGTTATATATTCCTTTCTATCACCTCTGCAGAAAGTAACAAACTAAAAATTGACTTTTAATGGATTACCCAGAACTACCAAACTAAACTGAATAGCAAACAATATCTTTGAAAAGTATAAAGTATTATCATAAATTATATTCCTTGTCTAAGCGTTCTTATTTTCCTCCTTAAAGAGACACAAACCCAGGCTTTTTCCCTCACTTTAAATAAATGATGACAGAATCCCACCAGGTGCCTTCAGAGATGCTGAGGGGAGATGCCCCTGCATCTAGGAAGACTGCTCAAAACATTCAGGACACATACCTACCTACTGTGTTCTTAAACATCCAAATACAGTTTTTTATTCAACACATTCTCTTGTAATTCAGAGTGAATCCTACAAGTTTGTGCAAGTGGAATCAAAGTCCCTTTTCTATAGTTCTCCTTGCAGGCCACCCTCCATTGAGCTGGCCTTCACTGCCAGGCCACTTCTGCCACCCACTCACATGACCACACACTGAAACTGCTCTGGGATCTACACCACCTTACAGCCTCCTGGCTCCTCCCTCTACACCTGTTCTTTGACCACACAGAGCCCTCCAAGGCCATGAACTGTTCCCTTCCAACCTGTGAGGCCCCCTCCTGGTCGCATTTCCTTCCCACTTCTTGCTAGTACCTTCACGTCCTCACACCCTGCTTTTCTACCACCTCTGATTGGCAACACCCCACCCTGGACCAATCTCCTCATCTGCTGCCTCTGCTCCTGCACACAGGCTGGGGAGCCACATACACTGGGGCCACTGGACATTCAGAGTTTCTAACCTCAAGCCTCAGCATCTCTTCACCTTTCTTCCACTCTTCTTTGGTCAGCTCACCTCCCATTTTCTCCAGTGACTGGATTATTCCAAATAATCTCCATTCTCTTCAAACACCCAAACCCACTCTACCTTGACGGCTACTTCATCAAATACTTAGGGTGGCCTGGGTTAGCTATCTCAACTCCAAACCTCTCAAAAGGCTCCCCCTCCCAGCTTCTATGACAAGTACAGATGCCGCCTGCACAGCCCTTCTTCACAGTCTTTTCCAGGAATGTCTTCTTTCATCCATCCTTCCATGTCTGTCTGCTATTCCCTAGGACTTGGTCCTCCGTCCACTGCCTTCTTCGTTCTGTGCTCTCCTTGAGTATCAAACTACTCATATTTGTTCTAACTACCACCTCTATATGGATGACTCCCAGGTTCCTGTCTCTAGCCATCCATCCTCCCAGAGCTTCAGATTCACATTCAACTGGCTGGTAGACACTTTAAAATCAATACGTCATCTTGGCCCCCACACCAATTCTTTCTCCTACATTCCCCAGATCCATAACACCACCAGAACTGGAGGAGTCATCCTGGTTTCCTCCATCTCATTCATTTCCCACAGCCAATTGATCAAAGTCATATAAACTTCACATCATGGGAACTTCTCACACCTATCTTCCCTCCAGCCCTAACTTCCATTGCTTACTTGCATGGCTGATCCTCTCTCATCTGGCCAACCATGATAGCTTCCTGCCATTCAGCCTCAAGTCTCTGATCCACCAAGCTGCCATGGCAACCCATCCAAAAGGCAGATCTGACCATTTACACCCCTGGTTAAAATTCAATGGCTCCCCAGCTAGAGCATATCTCTAAGCCTTCACATAATAGACCTAGCCCCCAGCTACACCCCTCCCCTTGCAGCCCTTGACCCTCACCCTATGCTTTTTTTTTTTAAGAAGTGGGGGCCACTCTTCATCACGGTGCACGTGCCTCCCACTTTTGTGGCCTCCCTCGTGGCGGAGCACAGGCTCTAGACACGCAGGCTCAGTAACTGGCTCACGGGCCTAGTTGCTCCGCGGCATGTGGGATCCTCCAGGGCTCGAACCCGTGTCCCCTGCACTGGCCAGGGCTCGAACCCGTGTCCCCTGCACTGGCAGGCAGATTCTCAACCACTGTGCCACCAGGGAAGCCCTCACTCTGTGCTTTATGCTCAATTGAAAGGCTTGCACTTACCAACATACACAGGATGTTTAGTGCGTTAACACTCATGCTATTCCCTTAGCCTACAAACAGTGGCCCTCTCTCCTGCCCATTCATCATATGACTAAGTCCTACTCATCATTCAAGACTCCGTTCAGGTGACTTCTCCACAAAGACTCACATGGGGTAAGGAGCTGTTTTCTGTCATCTCCCAGCTCCCTGTCAGGGCACCCATCATCTGATACTGACGTTGCCTGTGCTCATGTCCACATTCCCTTCTATACGATATGTATCTCCAAGGCTGGGACCCATCGTTCCCCCTCTGGGAATTAGCCCAGTATCGGGTGCAATCCACAGGACACACATCTTCAGTAATGCTGGCCCAAGCAGCCCAGGCATTAAGGAAAAGGGAACTTCATTTCCTTCTGTGATGATCGCTGCATAGTGTTCATGGGAGGAACACTTGATTATTCCACCTCCTCTGTGTCAGAGTCACATGAATCCTGACTTTTGTAAGTCTGTGATAATGTTTGTGATCACTCAAAACTGGGAAGTCTGTCCTCAAAACGTCTCTGGAGGATAAGGTGGATTTTTTATTTCTCTTAGGCTGGATTGAAATCAGTGAACAATGATATTCCTCAAAACAGCAAAAAGTTCAAATAATCAAGGGCTTTTTAAAAAAAATGAACTTCCTTTGAATTTCCTAGTTTTCTCATTTCCCTTGGCCTCTTTGTTTTCCTTTAAATAATACAGTGATTTGCCTTAAAAGGAATAGATCCTTTTGAGCACATTCAATTTTATTTTCTGATTAATTCCCTAATAGTAGGACAGATTCTGAGACTGTCTAATTTCACTGAGAGCCCCTTCTCCTTATAGTTTTATGACACTAAGTGAATACACGTGGTAAAACTCAAAGAAAATGACCAAACTTAATCATAAAAATGATCAAGAAATATGGCATGTTTATTAATTTTCAAAGGTCTTTCTGAAAATGAGTCAACTTGACTTAATTTTGTATTCCACACATGAAAATGTCCTTCTCTTGCCTGTGAAGTAAGCATTATCATTCCCATTTTACAGGTTATAAAATTAAGGCTTGGAAATTTAAATAACTTGTCCAAGCAGTGACCATGGGTTTCCATCCCCCATCTATCTGCTGCAAAGCCCACATTTGTAACACTAGGCTATACTGCCTCTTTTCAAAAGGGGACATAAAGGGTATAAAATTGAGCCCCATTGTGATGAAGGGAGACAGAGTTGAAAGTTTTAGAAAAACCATGAACAAAGTCCACAAATAATTAACTGCCGGAAATTCTAATGTTTCACTGGGAAGTAAAAGTTCATTGGTAAAATAAACTTGTAACGTTGGTCAGGAACCCACTTTGCCTATACTATAACCACTGTGATTATTATCTAGGACAAATACCCTTCGCCCTTCACTCTCTTACAAACTTTTCCACACTTACATGCCCTCTATTCTCTCCCTCAATAAGGAGGCATCCTAAGAAGACGAAGGTACAGGAAGGTCAAAGTAGAATTCGGTGCCCTTTACCCTCAAGTTCACATCCCTCCTCTCAAAAAATGTTAAGCGGAAGAATGTCCCCAAGCACTGTTTTAAACAGGGTGGGGAAACAAGGTGCTAATATGAAACCACAGCTCTCTGTAATCCAAAAATTACCCCACCTGCTGCAGCCTCTGCACTGGGTGTCAGAAGCCATCCAGATGGGAGTCACCTATGGTCTCCTGGGGTCTTTAATCACGAATGACTCAGACCATACTTCCCTGTGCACAGCAGTCATGCGTGAATCTGTGTGTGTGAGATGAGCTGTACAGGTCTGTCACTTTTATTCCTTCTGAACGATCATTCCAATCCCTCCCATCCCTCTACAGTACTGGCATCCAAGGTATTCAGTGTAAAAAGTTGCTGCTCCACAGTGAAATATTCTAGCGAGTTCCCTGGCACTACAAGATAGCTAGAGCTTCCTAGCATGGTTCCAGCTGAACTAAGCCTACGCTTACTTCTTAAATTCCTCAGGCCACCAGAATCCAAGTGGATAAGGCAAATATGGAAGAAAACAAAGGAAAGTAGAAGATCTTGCTTTCATTTTCCTTTTTATTTTTAAGTGTTTTTATATTATACAACAATATAGATCATTTGTTTCCCTTTCATCCAACACACACACACACACACACACACACACACACACACACACACACACACACACACACACACGGAGATGGCATTCTTTAAGAAATGTAAATATTTAGTTTCAGGATGTATTTTAGCCTGTGAGTTTTTCTGATAATGTGAAGCAAAGAAAAATAATTCCATTTATTCAACCCACGTCCTTCATTTTCCCCTTTGAGTTGTATAAGAAAACATTTCCAGACAGAAAATATAACATTCGGTGTCTGAATATCATTGTCTCTGAAGATAAAGACAAGTTCAAATGATAAGGAGACATAATGCTATATATACTATATAAAATGACACAGCAATTATATGGTGTACCCAGTAACAATTCTTATTTCATAGCTCTGTAAAACTCCCTCTGTGGTTAGGTGGTTTTGAGATTATCCATCAAGACTTTCACATTCAAAAGCAGTGTGTCTAACAGAACTTTCTGCAATGAAGGAAGTGTTTTCTATCTGAGATGCCCAATATGGTAGCCACTAATCATATGTGGCTACTGAGAACTTGAAGTGTGGCTAACATGGTTGAAGATCTGAATTTTTAAATTTTAATTCAATTGAAACTTCAGCAGCCACAGGTGGCCGGTGGCCACCGTATTGGGCAGCAGAGTTCTAAAATGTCCTAAGCTTTTCAGTGTTCGGCTGTCATGTTTTTAAAATAGAAAATTAGGAAACAAGCAGCCGCTGAAGTAGGTCAGTCTATTTTCCATCCCTAAAGAAGTTCTGTCTCACAGTATACATGTTCTCTATCTCTGTATCGATGGAAAGTAGTTCCACCGTGGTGTAACACTACTCAGAAAACTTTACACCTGTGGTATCTTTCATCAGGGAAGTTCTCATGCAAATAGAAAGCGTTAATATTACCATAGGTTTTAAAATATTAAAGTTTTCTCCAGAAAAAAATTAAGCCAATAACGTGACACATTTTATTCTTCACAGGAATAATTTTCAGGCTCTGACACTAGTGAGGTGACAGTCTCACTCCAGGGCTGTCATCTAGGACAAGGAACTCCAAGGAAGGTATATGAGCGTGTCTACTTCTGTTGTGGCTGCCCAGCCATGGCTTGAACTGCTGAAACCCAGTCCTGCCCCAGAACACTGTAGTCCACACAAACCAGAAAAACAAGGTCATCGGGAGGTTTGCTCGAATTCAGTCATTCATCTAACAAACATTTCAGAAGTCCCTACGACATGTCAAGCATCGAGCTAGGTACAAAAAATATAAAGTTGAATGATACATAGTGTCTGCCCTTCAGGATTTATGTTGGTAGGAAAGACCATAAATAGACCGTGATCCCACCTGGTAAGCGCATGATGAGTATAGAGAATAACAGGATTCTGTGGAAGATGACCTAACCTATCATCAGAGAGTCAGGCAGGGAAGGCTTCCCGGAGGAGGTGGCAACTGAGGGGAGTCCTCAGAAGAAGGAGGTAGTAAGGCAAAAGCAGGGAAGGGAGCATTCCAAGTAGTGTGGATAATAAAGGTGAGAAAGAGCCTAAACGGCATGGCATGCGCAGGGAACGGAGCAGGATATTTTTGCTCATGAATAGAGCCGGAGTCAGGGAGTGGGGAGAAATAAGCTAAAAGGCCACCAAGGGCCATGAGACACCAGGGATACCATGTTAAGGAGCTTGGTCTTTGATCTACACGTAACGGGAGTCACCAGAGGGCTTCAACCAGGGGAGAGGTCCTGTTAAACAGAGAGAGGCCACCTGGTAGCAGACTGGACTTGCAGGAACAAAAAGAAAGCAGGAGACTGTGGCCTCATCTTGGGGAGCAATAATGAGGACCTGCATGGAGGCAGTGGTAGTGAGAATCAAGAGAAGAGGAAACTCAGAAATTTCCAGGACTAGGAAATAAATGGTAATTAGAAATCAGCCACACTGGGAGACTGGTTGGATATAGGAGCTAAAGAAAGCAGGTATTAAGGATGACTCGACGGATGAGGGTAACTAAAAGAGAATACCACCAGTAGAAGCAAACATGTATTGCCCTCTTATTCTGAGCCAGGCACCATATGGATATATTAGGGTCTACTTCCTAAGAACCTTCTGAGATAGGTACTATTTCTATCCCCATTTTAAAAAGGAAGAGGGACTTCCCTGGTGGTCCAGCGGTTAGGATTCTGAGCTCCCAATGCAGGGGGCCCAGGTTCGACCTCTGGTCAGGGAACTGGATTCCACATGCTGCAGCTGAGACCTGGCACAGCCAAATAAATAAATAAATAATTTTTTTTTTTTTTAAAAAAAGGAAGACTCTGAGTTTTGGGAATTAAATGATACGTTCAAGATCAAATATCAATGAGTGTCAGAATCCAGATCTGTCTGATTCCAAAGCACCAACCTTCACCACCATGCAATATAGTCTCTGAAGATGGGAGAAAGGGGAGACTTCGGAGGAAAGGTGGTGCGTTCAGCCCCCATGCAATTAAGGAGCTTTTCAGATATACATGTGATGACCAGCAGATGCTGCACACCAGGCTGCAGTGTAAGGCAGAGAACTGGGGGGTCACGGCACATAGATGGTGATGAAAACTCAGTGAGTGGATGAAGCCCTGAAGCCAGAGTATGTGAGAAGAGACGAGCATTACTCCAGAACTGAACTTCAACAGCAAGGGCTGAGTAAAGGAGGGCAATTGCACAAAGGAGATAGAAGATAGAAAAGCAGCAGGAAAACCAGAGGCATGGACCATCCCTTCTAGAAGCCAAGGACTCTTAAGGAGAAGAGAGTGGATAAGCTGCATCAGACACAACAAGGATGTCCAGAGCAACAAGGACTACAGCACGTCCACTGGATTTGACAAATATATATTAGTAAGTACAAGAAGTACAAACATAGGAAATGCTGAGAGCATTGCATAGCCAAAGGGAAAGAGAGCGTCAAGATGCAAAGGTTGAAAATTAGAGAGGAAGGCATAATGACTAATAGAGGACGGCCTAGGAGCAAGCAGGAGGGGATGGGAGAAACCTAGAGGGAAGCAGATGAGGTGACTACACATATGTTTGCAGGCACCAGGACAGGGAATTGGTGGAGATCATTCTAGGAAGTCCCAAGTTTCTTAACGAACTCAGATGCAGTCATTTGAAAGAGGAGGTGGAGAGGCCTTCTGGAGAACCAACTGCTTGGAGTAAGTGTTCAGTAGAAGGGGGTTGAAATGGACAGCATCAACCTGCCCAGGTGCAAGTCTTCCCTGCACAACTTGGCGGCCCAGGTACGGGACCTCCACCTTCTCCCAGGTGGAGAAGGCAGTCCTGGCTTTGGCCTGGGCCTGGGTTGCTACCAGACAAGGATGGCAGAAGCACAGACAGACCATAGAATTGGGGGACTGACCAGTTTTCAGATGACCCACCATGGCCCTCCTCACCACTGGTTGCCTACTGAACTCCCCAGTGGGTTCTACCCAAAGTAACAAAGAACTAAAGATAACTTTATTTCCCCCCAGAGACGTCCCAAGGCAACACTTAATAAATTATCAAAGTATAGGTCTTTTGACTCTTACTATGTAAGCTTCTAAACTGAGACAAAAATCAACTGACACTCAAAACATGTCAGTGGCAAAGCCAGAAATAGCCTGTAAAGAGTCTTCCGGCTCTCAAATTTCACAGAATTTGACACAGAAGAATCTCAATTCTTAAAATGATGCTAGAATTATCATCAGCAAAGTCCCAAGGTCAGTGTGAGGGGAATAGCAGGGATCACAAGCAATCCAGATTCTGAAGCAACACAAGGATAAGACGTGTACAAATTCCCCTCCTTGACAAAAATGGTATAATACATTCCCTTAGACATAGACAATGAAGTACATGATTCCAACTCCTCCCCCCCACCCCAAACAACCACTGCACTAGAGCTAGCAGCCTACAAAATAATGGAAATGTCAGGTCACCCTCCTGCTCTGTGGCCCCGCCCCCTCCACTTCCTCTTTCACCCTGAATGAGTTGTCATCTTTCCATGAAAGAATGCCAAGCGTTCAGTCAGTCTGACTGGCAGTTCCTGCTCTTCAGGTTCTCTGGATACTTCAAAAGGGTGGTGATGTGTTACCAGAAAAACTACCCTCTTTGGCAGGCTGTTTTCAGGCTTCCACCCATGGTGAATCACCTGCCAGTTTCTATTACGTATAAGGAGATTTATGATTAAATCATTTGAGTGTCATGAGCCTGAGGTTGCCTCTCTTGCAAGTGACACTTCTGAATTCAGACTGAATTATACAGGTGTTTTGGTGGACATCTTCCAGATTCCAGGTCAGCTAGAATGTGGAAGTAGCAACAAATAAAATCATGACAGAGCAATACTAACAACACTGGCCCTGAGTAGCAACATTCCAAGCAATGAATTCAGAAGCCACCCATGAAGCAAATGATAAGTCAAAGCAATAGTAGTCAAGAGATTTCAATCTTGAACACGAGACTACCAAATCTTCCCTTAAAATTATTTAGTGTATGTTTTTAGTAAAAAGGTAAGAATATAAATTTTGGTCCAATTACTTAAATACTTATTTGATAATCATCTTTTAAAAAGAATTCTCCATTTGACCCAAGGGATACATTAAAACGTATGTAAGAAAATGAATTTTCTGGTACAACCACTATGGGGAACAGTATGGAGGCTCCTTAAAAAAATAAAAATAGAACTACCATATGATCCAGCAATCCCACTCCTGGGCATATATCCAGAGAAAACCATAATTTGAAATGATACATGCACCTCAATGTTCATAGCAGCACTATTTACAATAGCTAAGACATGGAAGCAACCTAAATGTCCATTGACAGAGGAATGGATAAAGAAGATGTGGTACATATATAGGATGGAATATTACTCAGCCATGAAAAAGTATGAAATAATGCCATTTGTAACAACATGGACGGACCTAGAGATTATCATACTAAGTGAAATCAGACAGAGAAGACAAATATCATATGCTATCACTTATATGTGGAATCTAAAAAGATGATACAAATAAACTTATTTACAAAACAGAAACAGACTCACAGATTTAGAAAACAAACTTATGGTTAACAAAGGGGAAAGCTGGGAGGGAGGGATAAATCAGGAGCTTGGGATTAACATACACACACTACTATATATAAAGTAGATAACCAACAAGGACCTACTGTATAGCATGGAGAACTCTACTCAGTATTCTGTAATAACTTATATGGGAAAAGAATCTGAAAAGGAATGGATATATGTACATGTATAACTGAACCACTTTGCTGTACACCTAAAACTAACATAACATTGTAAATCTACTATACCCCAATATAAAATAAAAATTAAATTAAAAAAAATGAATTTTCCAATGTATCCTATCCAAAGTTTTATTACCAACACTGTTCCACATGAATTTGTATTAGATACTATCAGAGATCAAATCATCCCTTCCCTCAAGGAACTAAGTTTTTAAAAGGGCATAAAGACCAAAACAAGAATAGCCATCAGATAACACCAGTGAAAGAGGCCCTGAAAAAGCTTTTAAATATGAGGAAAACAAAGATGTCAAAATAAGTCCAAAAGGTGAATGTTATTGGTATACAATGCAATGACAAAGAAGGATTTGTACAGAAAAGCAATAGCTTTAGCAGAAAAGAACTTAAGACGAACCCACTCCTAGTGCAGAGTATGGGTAAAATCAGGTAAGACATTGTATAACATGCTGGCACTGAGTTCTCCTCCAGGGACTTTGTTGCAAAGGGGAAAAAGGTTATTTTCATAAAGCACTTATATATCACTGAAATTATCAACCCAATCCA
The DNA here is from genome assembly GCF_964270905.1 of Leucopleurus acutus. Lineage (NCBI taxonomy): Eukaryota > Metazoa > Chordata > Mammalia > Artiodactyla > Delphinidae > Leucopleurus > Leucopleurus acutus. The sequence continues at coordinate 39,671,569 of NC_139142.1, forward strand.
TTGGTCACCTCTAATGTTGTAAGTTTCTCAAAGCAGGGAACACATTCAAACATTTAATTCATTTATTCAAGCACTCATTTATTAGAGATATTTGAGTGTCTAGTAAAGTACCAAGAGGAACAAATCAGACATGGGACCTGTTCTCAGAGTTCATAGTCTATTGAGGAAGGCAGAAATAAAACAAATAATCCCAGAATGACCATGTAGTTATAACCATGATTAAATGAGAAGAAAAAGTACAGAAAAACCTAAACTACTTTGGGGGACTCATAGAAGGCCTCCTGGTGAAGTGGAATTCAAATGGAGAATTAACCAGGTGATGGGGAGAGAGTTCCAGGAAATGGACACAGCTCATGCAAAGGTTCTAAAAATTCATCTTTGTATCTCCAAAGCCTCAACACACAGTAGGTGCTCAATAAATGCTTATGGAATAAACTTCAAGTTCTTATTACATTCAGAAAATCTTTCATAAGAAAACAATCCCTAGATATACGAGGGGAAATAAAAAGGAAGACCTACTGGCACAGAGAGGTGTTATTTGTAAAAAAAAAAAAAAAAAAATTAGAAATAGCAATAAGTCAGCAAATTATGTAACGCAGTGACTGAAATATTATGCAGCAACATACAAAGAGTAATTATACAATTAAGTGGGAAAAGGTAACAAATGAGTGATGAGTACATTTTGATTAGAAATATGAAAAAATGTGAAAACTAAGAATAATATAGGTCCTTATGTATGAACTGACAAAATTAAACAATCAACTATCAGCCATCCCACTTATGTTCCATACATAAAACTGCAAGTGCAAGTTCCTTCAATTTTGGAGGAATTCTTCCAGTCCATTTTCAAACAAAGCCCATTCCCACCAACTCCATTCATTCCGGGCCGCCAAAGAATTGCAATGTTACTTCAATAACATCTTTTATCTCTGTAAGGCCTTATATTTCCATAAAGTGTTTTCCCATACATTATATTTTGGCTATCATTATTTGCTTCTTCCATGTGATTTTTATTATTTAATAGGTCACTATAATGTGCTCCACAAACCAGGAAGGAGGAGGTGTCTCCTGACCTCCCACATGGGACTCCAAAGGACTTATTTTTTTACCACTGACTTTTTAATTACTATTACATATTCTTTTTATATTTCTTCTAATATTATTATCTAGAAAAAATATAAGTATATGTAAACTATAGTCGCACTTCAAAAATTTGAAAAATTGAGGAAGAACATCATTCAAACCTTAATGTCCTAACAAACAGTGCAATGGATTTGTTAAATGTATCTCTAGCTATTTTTTATACATGTCTTTAATCATTTTTTCTGATTATAAAATTAGACACGCCCACTAGAAAAATATATAATTTGGAAAATAAAATTCCTCTGTAACTCCACTCCACTTCTCTACCCAAGAAAACCATTGCTAAGCGTTTGATACATAATCTTCCAGATTTTTTCCCCCTTTGCCTATACACGTCCATAATCCCTTACCTGCAATCCTGATATTCAAAAGGCTCCAAAATATGAAAAACTTTTACAATGTTTGTTGTCAAAAATCTGACCTCAACAAATATAAGGCAATTTGCCATCTTCATTTATCCCACTTAGTGTGAATATTCATGTTTCACTGCAGAAGCATTAATGCTTTTTTTTTTTTTTGCGGTACACGGGCTTCTCACTGTTGTGGCCTCTCCCGTTGCGGAGCACATGCTCCGGACGTGCAGGCTCAGCGGCCATGGCTCACGGGCCCAGCCGCTCCGCGGCATGTGGGATCTTCCCGGACCGGGGCACGAACCCACGTCCCCTGCATCGGCAGGCGGACTCTCAACCACTGCGCCACCAGGGAAGCCCAAGCATTAATGCTTTTGATTACAAGGTGCCGTCCAGCCCCTAGGGGAAATATTATTTAACAGAGGACACACGGCCCCGTGTAAAACTGAAAAATCCTGAATTCAGGAACACATCTGGCCCCAACAGTTCAAATAAAAGATGTCGACTTACACTAATGTAGATACTGCAGAATTCAGAGCCAGAAAAGCCCATAGAGATAACGGTCTGATTCCTCTGTTGAAAGATAATCTCAGTGGAGACAGACGTGATGGTTTCCTTGAGTTCACACCGCTATTTAGAAACCAAGCTGGGACAGTCACCCCAGGGTCCTTCCTACCACAGTCAGGGCTGCTGCTCTAAGACTCTGCACTTCACAGTTGACTGTGAAAAGTGTGAAAGCAGCCTTCTCTGCGAGGGAGCATCAATTGTTCCCAGGGTTAGCCCAAGGCGTCAGCGTAGAAGTCTCTTCACCTGCCCTGGTGAGTTAGCAGCCATCCAAACTTAACAGCATGCATTTTTATAGTTTTACAGCTAAACAGAAAGAGATATGGGAAGCCACCTCTTCGTTAAATTCATTACTAAGAATTCAAGTTGAAAGCTCAAGTTGGTGTCACTTTTTCCTCAATACAAACCTCAGCGTGCCAAGAGCATGTCATTTTCTTTACTAATCTTGATTTGTCTTTTGGGCCCCAGAGAGCTACACCTGTACCAGAGAAGAGGGCGCCAACACGATTCTACCAACTGGAAAACCACCAACACCGTGTGGGCCTCCCCCAGAATCTCTCCACCTCTCACTGTGCCTCCAGACACCGCATAGTTCCCTCGCATATGTCCCTCCCAGCAAGCAAGTATGCTTTCGTTTACGTAGAGCAAATCTTAAATGTATACATGCACCCAAATCCTGAAATTCAGGAGACAGAAAGGCAGAGCAGGAGAAAAGACAGACTAAAGCTACCGAATGCCAGCCTGCCTTTCCCTGTCCTCTTCCCCAACAGGCCCCCAACCATGACCACATGCAGTTCCCACTCCGCACGCCCACATGCCCAAAGCAGGAAGTGCAGTGTGGCAGAATGCAACCCTGCAGGACCTTAGCTAGAAGCGCCACCTGTGAGAATGAAGATTTAGAAACACATTCTTCCAGAATCCTGGGGCGCTTCAAAGGAACCCTCATCCCATAAAGACAAGGGAAATAAAGGCCAGTGATGCAGCCCTCACTCAACACTCAAGGTTGCAACTCAACATTGCAACTCCATGTGGCGACAGCCCAATCATTTATTTCGGGGAATCAGTAGCTACCTTAAAGTTTTCTAATAGGGTATCATTTCATGCAGCTTCTGCAATGTTTTAAATGAGCACTGCTTAAGCTGTGTAAATTGACTGCAAGATTAGAAACACGTGTAGCGTACTTCTCACCCTGGGATCCTAACACGCAAAGCAAAGCGGTGCTTCATCAAAGGTGTGGGGTGAAGAAAAGGCAGCACCAGAGCCTACTTATTTCCTCAGCTGAGGCTGCATGAGGCAGACTGGGCTCTTCCAGGGAGAGTCGAAAAAATAACCTACAATCCCTCAACAGATATGTTTGCCACACCTGACACTAAAGGACTGGTCTTTGAGCACCGTAAGATCGAAGTCAGCAAGGGTGTTTTGGAGTAACCTGAAGGTCTAAGCTAACAGACACAGTCGATACCTCTGCCTCCACAAAGGAGAACTGACTGTATTCCCTTCCCTCCCTCCCCAGGTTGCTGGGGCAAGTGTAGTTATAAAGCGCTTTGAGCTCCCCGGTACAGACAGACATGGGGGATAGGAGACATTCTGATAGTGTCTAAGAGGCATGGGACTCTGATGAAGAGGTGAGGACAGAGACTCTGCTGCAGTTTCTAGGCTCAGTTTCGGAAACGATTCCGAGGGGCAACGAGATGTTCTTACTCTCCAGAGGAGTATGGAGCCAGCAGCCAAGGCATAAACACTAACCAGATAAAAGTAAACTTTATTTTGTGGACAAGTCCATAGATCTAAATATCTGTCAATTCTCTTCTGTTTTTATACTGTTTGTATACAACACCAACCAGGCAAATGCATGTGCTGGTGTTCTTCTAGGGCCCAGTAGCCGACAAGTAGCCTTTGGACAGGTTACTGTCTCAACCTCAGCCCTGGCTGGAGAGGGAGGGGGATGGCGGTACGGGGCCGGGGGTGTGGTGGGGGGGAGTGCGGGGGATGGGGGGAGAAAAAGAATACAAAAAGGGTGACCGTGAAAGCAAGAGACATCATAAGAATACAAATGTTGGTTATCTTTCCAGCTCTACATTCCTACAACGCATAGACCTTTTGGGGGTCATTTATAACATATTATATTGTCAATAGCTCTCTGTATGGTTACCTTATTCATCTTTGCATGCCAAGCACAGTCCTGGCATCTCATTGACACTTGCTAAATACCATACAGTATGTCTAACACTACCATGAACATAAGGATGAACATACAGACAGCAACCAGAATTTCTAAAGTGACAAGCACTGCTCCCCATTCCCCACCAGAAGAGTCAACAAGGTTTCAGCTGGCACTCTGTGCCCTCTGTGGCAACAGCTGTGCCCTCCAGCACTGGAGAACTGGGTTTGAACCCAGACTCTTCTGATGCCTTTTACTATGTGTCTCTAGGAAAGTTACTTAACCTCTTGTAGCCTCCATTTCCACATCTGCAAAATGGGCATAATATCTACCTCAACAGAACTGATGAGAGATTAAATAAGGTAACAAATATTGGGCTGGCAAAAAAGTTAGTTTGGGTTTTTCCATAACATCTTGTGGAAAAACCTGAACAAACTTTTTGGCCAACACAATATTAAGGACTGGTACATAGTAGATGATCAATAACCATGACAGTAGAGGGAGGAGCAATATGAGATAGCAGGAAGGTCACTGGATGTAGAGTCAGAAGACCTGTCATCAAGCCCCAGCTACACCCCTTAAGTTACAGGTCGTGTAACCTCCTATGTCCCCTCAGCTGAAATGGAAAATGATGATATACCTGCCTTAGAGAATGACTGTGAGGGTCAACGTAGGAAACGCATATGAAAAGAAACAGGGAAAACACTGTGAAACCTGTAAAGGGCTAAGCCAACCAACTGCCACTTACAAGTCTCAAGGGCAGACTTGTAAGAGTATAAACTGTTACCCACCATCATTTTAGCAAATTCTCAGAATGATTCCATTTAATGCTTCCAAAGGCTGCCTCTGCGCCACTCTGTCAGTCTACTGGTGGGTTGGACAACCAATACTAACTGATCACCTACTGTGTGCCAAGCGTGTGTTGGGAGCAGAGGATGCTGATGGACCCTGCCTCATGAAGCTTACAACCTAGGAGGAGATAACTAATCAACTGTCAATAACTGTGTGCAAAGTGCTACAAGGCAGAAGTGCCAACCGCTAGGGAAGTATAAAGTGGGGGTGGGAGACTAACCGAGCCTGGAGGATTCATAGGAAAAATGATATTAATCAAGGGCTAATTGGCTTTGGCGACTGTGACGGGGAGAAAGAAGAGAAAACGCTCAGCCACGCAAGTTATGTACTAAGGCTGGTGTACAAGGCAGCTCGGCAGAGCTTACTAAAATTAAGAACACCAGTAACAAAGGCCCTTTCTCTTGTATTGGCCCCAGTAAAAACTAGAGAAGCTTCCCTCCGTCTTCACACAATCAAAGTAGAAAAGTGGCTGACCAAGCCTGCACGCCAGAGGCAGAGTTTTGTTTCCCTCCGTCTGTCAGCAAACCTCGTCCTACCTCCTGCCTCTCCAGAGGCCACACATGGTTCAAAAGGCCTCATGTGTCGATCCACCCAGCCTTTCCTTCTATTGATTCAAAATCCACTCTCTGGCCACGCACCTCTGGAGCATTCTAACGCAGGGTGAGCCCAGACAACTCGCGCTGAACAAAGGAGCAGGCGGTCCTCTCCACGGCACCCTGCTCTCACTGTGACACCCTCCCCCGAAAACACCGCACTGTACTGTCTGCCATTTAGGAAGATGTGAAAATAGACCAGTGCAGACAAAACTGGAAGGCTGGCCAGTAAATAAACTGGTCTAAGATCATATCAGAAAGAGGAATGGAAAGGAACAGGGGAGTTCCTCTGTGGGTTTCGACAGCTTTCTCAGCACTTGGAGGAACCAGCTTTGGAAAGCTTAGTGAGATGCTCTCCTCCCCAAGCCTGTTAACTCCCCTCTTCATCCCACTGCCCCAGCCAAGCTCAGTAAAGTGCATTTCATCCCATTCCCTGAAGAACCTGGGTCCTCTCTTCCTTTCTATTTGGGTAAAGATGGTTGCATCCTCCCTCACCCTGAGGACACTTCACTGACTGAGTGAAGTTAACACATGTGGCGTAAAATGTTTTAATATCTAACACGACAGATCTGCCAATATAAATTACTAAGGAGATTCATTACTAGTTATATTAGCCTCCTGGTGTGTAAAACAGAAGCGTTATTAACCAAATTCTGATGAAAATGGACTGAGCACTTCTCTTCAAGGGACATACATTAGGTGTCTTTCCTCCCATGACCCCTAGTTAACATTGACCACCACTCAGGGGTAATTAAATCTAAGCTGAGAGTACAAACCTCCACAAAATTGGGATTTGGGAATAAATTACAAATGTTCCAACTGCATTAGGGCCAGAGACACCACTGTTAAGCCCAGCAGGCAAGAGGTACAAGGTGGCTGCCAACCACCTGCACGTGGGCACCAAGGCCTGGGCCAGCGAGCAGGTGATAGTGGAGGAGCACGTGGAAGGACCTGTGCTAACACTTTCCATACAGTCTTGGAGATCATCAGAAAATTACCATTGGTATAAGGACATCGCTTTACACTGCAACACCCCATCCCCATGACTCCAAGGAAAACAGTGAAATAAAAAGCAATTGCATTTTTTTAAGTAACTAAATTTCCTCCAAACTTGGCACAAACCAAACCACCTTAAATAAGCAGCATTGTGACAGCTTCTCCTGGATTTTCTCCCAAATACCTTCACAGTTTTTGGAATACCTATCATCGGTTCCTCTCCCTACCAGTCCCCACCTCGTACCATCAACTTCAAAGGAACTCAAAGAAACAATGCAATCATTAGTGAACAGACTGTAAAGCAAGGGACAGCAAACAAGTCCAAGTAAATATATGGCACAATTCCTAAGCCACCTCTAAACTTAAAAATGACTTGGGAGAACTTCATTAGCTAATCATGGAATGAAGAGGTGAATGAGGAAAACCGTAATGCTTAGGAAAAGGAACTCATTTAAATGTTCATTCCTATAATGGCTGCCTGGTTGAAGTCTGGGACAGAATGGTTCCCAAAACACAGGCAGAAAGATGTGAAATGTTTGCTCATGCTTGCTTTGCTCATGAAGTTTTATTCCTTTAGAATTCTGCATTAAGGTCATGTTAGACACAAAATAAAATCTGTGATCCCTAGAAGTATTTAGGTGTCTGTTTCCCCTATGAGGTAAGCTTCCTGAGGGCAGAGAATCTATCCTTTTATTTCTGCATGATCCATGTCTAACAGAACCCCAGACACATAATAATTGCTTGAAGAAAGTGTTGAACCTATTGGCAAAGTAAGAGTTAATCTTAAAATATTTCAAAAGAGGAAAAAAAGGCCATTGGCATAGGCTACAGCCATAAGCACTGGGAAATTCCCCTGACTACCTCCAGTGACTGCTTGTAGACTGCAGCCAACACTGTCTGCACCATGCTTGTGCTGGTAAGTTCCATCATGTCTTTACCTAGTAATTCACTGTTCTATTAAGAGAGCATAAAATTAAAGGCAGAAGAAATGTATAGTGCAGCAAGCACAGGGTTTGAGGGGAGGTAAATTCCAGAGAAAGCCCATCAAATTTGTGCTATGTGATCATCTGATACTTCACTCACCCCACTGCTAAGACAGGCACCAAGCTGAGGACCTGTCATCTGCTACAGAAGCATATGCAGTGCATGGGGCATGTTCTCCCCATGCAGGCCCTATGAACTCTTAAGCTCTTGATAATGCCACAATATCAGAATTAAGAGACATATACCTTTAAAAGGTAAATACACAGGAGTTCATCTACAGGTTTTATATCTTGCTTCTAATCATCACCTGAAGCAGGTGAAATGCCACCTAGTGACTCTATACAGGGGTTCACACTCTAGTTCCATCACTTACCTGGGCAAGTATCTTAACATCTCTGGGCCTCAGTGGCCTCATAAGGAATGGCTCATAAGGAAATCTATCTATCTCAGCGGTATTCTGAGGATTGGATAAGTCAATGTGTGTGAAGCACTCAGCCTGACACCTAATTAACCTTTATTGAGTACCTACTATTACTATGCATGACCCCACCCTCCCCCGACTCCATTTATCACTTCTCTGCTCCCTCTGGACGCTGCACAGCAGAACTCTAAGATAGAGGAGACAAGCTGAGACTCATGGTGGAGGATCATTTATCCTCTTCAATATGCACAGTTCACATTTCATTTGCACCTCCATCAAATTACTATTTGAGGCTCTGTCAATCGGGTCTCCAGATACAAATACTAAAAGTTTTGGTCTACGGATGGGGAAAGGATACAAATGACCTACTACTCCTATGTAGTGGTCAATGTTAACTAGAGGCCGTGGGAGGTAAGACACCTAACGTAGGCCCCTCTCTTTTAATGAGAGGTCTTAGTCTGGAATAATTAAATATTAAATGGAGACTCTTAGAAAAGACTTGGTAGCACCCTACTCATGGTAGCCTCAAAGGGACTACAGATGACAGAAGACTCTAGAGAGAGACTGTCCTCCATAAATGGGCTCCCTAGAGAAGGGTTTGAGAAAGGAGGGTATCTATATGTGAGTATCTTAGGATCTGCTACCCTAAAAATAGGGGAAAGAGGACAACGATTTGTGAGGAAATATACTAGAAAAGGGAACTGCGGGAGGGTGAGTGTGCAGCCTAGTATTGTGACAGGAACAGAAAGAGCCCTTTGCAGGCCTGAGAAGGTCATTCTCTCAAAGTGGAAACCAAAAAACTATCACGTGAAGTAGGAGACTTGGTAAGCAATTCGAGCCTGGCTTCAATCACTCAACTGGAAGTTCAAGGTGGTCACTGAAACTTAAAAAAAAAGAGAAAAGAAAACTTTGGTCCTAGATGAACTCTAAGATCCCTTTAGCTTGAAGGAGCTAGCAGTCTGAACCTGGTGAAAACAGAAGGTCACATAGCCCAACCATGGGAGGAGCTTTCAGAGTCACACCCAAGCAAAGACCAGCAGGGCCAGTACTTTCATCAGAGCAGACCAGCAGGTGTCCACTCCACCTAGCTCATCCGCAAGCAAACCTGCTGATTATAGGCCCTGATGCTGCTCCGGCTGTACCTACAGCTGTTTGACTGCCCCCGAGCTGGCTCTGCCGGCCTGAAAAGAACAGATCTGGTCCCTCGGCAGCCATCCAGCACTCTCCATGGGCTCTTCTCTCAAGTAAGTTACTTCCAAACGTTAAGCACTTCATTTAACAAATTACCAAAAAAAAGATTAAATTGGTCACTCATTCCAGTTGGCAGTGTGCCACACCTGTCACACAGCAGCTTATTTTCCTGAGAACCCCTGGCACACAATGGACCCGCCTGCCTCTGCGTGCATCACAAGACACTTCTGCTCTGATGTGGCTGGGAAATGCCAGGCACCGTCTCTCTCAACTCCTGACCCACTTCCCACTGGCCCAGCAGAGCTAAGTCTCTCATATTTATTTCCTTTTCTTCTTACACCTCCAGTGTCATGAAGCTGCAACCCTGGCAGTGGATGTGGATAACATCAGAATTCTCAGAGCCGGGGGAGCTTTCAGAGATCACCCGGTTCCATCAACAGCGTGAACCAACGCTACAGCTCTTCTTTCTCAAGCCCACAAGAAGCCATGTCCCTCAAATGACAACCTTCATGATGTTCCTAAGATAAACGGGCATCATTTCAGGACGACGAGGAGAGATTACTAAAGGCAGGAAGTCACCATCCAAAAGAGCCACTATTACAAAACACAGGCCTGGTGTAGCATAAAGAGGACGTGATTCTGGGGGTAGAAGACTGACACTGAAGACTGTAAGACCTAAGAATCGCCTAAGAACTCACCTAAGAATCCTGGACCCGAGAGAAAGCCAAGGGGTAAGGCTGTGCTTGTCCACAGAAGATGGAATCTGGAAAAAACCTGTTCTAAATAATCCAGACCAATTTCCTGGTGCCAAAGATAATTCCACCCATCTCAGCCTAACAAAGTTATGAACAAGATTCTTTTTAAACATCTTCAGACTCATATAATTTTTTAACCAATGTTTACACTTTCACAGTGTGCCATGTGCTGTTACATAATGAACATTACTCAAAATACTGCTTGATTACAAAAAAAAAAAAAAAAGGCCAGGTCTTACTCTTGCACATTAGCTAGATGTTCTGTGTTTAAGATAAAAGTCTAAAGAAATCTGTCGCTCTGCCTTTGTATTGTCGAGTCCTTGTTCTAACACAGCTCCAGAATGAATGAAAATTTAAGACCTTTTCCTTATAGAGCCTAGTCCTTTCATAGTTTTAGAAGAGGAGTCAACCAGTCTGAACACAGGTGTCTTCTCTATCTAGCCTAGTGTCTTCTTTTTCAATGAGCTGGTCACTATTTCTCTGAAGAGCCACTCTTTTGGAACATCTCTCGCTTGGGTTATAGTCATTTGAGATTCAGTAATTTCTTAATCAGAGTTACAGTGAACCTTCCTCCAGACAGTACACTAGCCTCCAAGCCATTCCTTTGACTTACCAACGCAAATAACTACTCGATCACAGTGGCAACTGCTCTGCCATCAACACCAACCAGGCATAACGTGAAGTCCAGTTAACAGCCAACTATTCCAGGCCACCCTGTAAGCACTCAGAAAAAAAGGAAAGCAAGTGACTCAATCAGAACAATATCTGTTGATCCACTGAGAAACTGAAAGGGACAAAACTGCCTTAGCCAGAGGTAAGTCTTAACTTGGCTCACTTAACGGTGATGTCCTTGGCTGTCTTAACAGTGATGCTACACACTTCTCGGACCTTAAACAGCAACTTCTACGTGGTGTTGTCAAATGTTAGCGGCTAGCGGTACACACTAAAAGGCCTTTCTGCATGCTAGTCTTCAACGGATCATTTAGGACATCTAATGATCCGTTCTTATGTGGTAATCAGTAAAGCTGGTTTTAAGACTCCACGGTGGACCAGAACGCACTGGAAAATTTGCAGTGAGGGATGGAAAGATCTGTGACATTTTCAGCGAGGGCTAAAACACCTCCGCCCTGTGGGTTCTGCCGTACAGCCACAACAATGACACTGGCAAAGGGCAGAGTTCCTGTGGAAACACTTACGGTGCGATTCTTCTGGTGGAAAAACAAAGGCTTCACACCAATAGTAGGCAGTGACGAAGCCCAGTGGAACGGGGGTCTGGGGCAGATAATTCCGGGCCCAAACCAGATAATCATTAACTTCACATATGTGGAGATAAAAATCTGTAATTAACTATAGGACAAAGCCCACAGATATGACATATTCTGGTATTTTGAGATCTTTGAGCAGCTGCTCATTGACGAACTCATAATGCAGGGCATGTCTCCCAGGTTTTTCTGCAGTTGGGAAAGGACAAAGCACCATCATTTACATTTACAGAAGTTAGAGTGATCCTATTATATGCTAATAAATGAGTTAGCTCCACCTCCATCACCCTTCTGCTTGAATTTAATTATTCGTTTAGCCTTTAAAAGGGCACTCCCTTCAACTGCAAATGAGTTTGGCACTGGTGTTCAGAACAGAGTTGGACATCTAGCCTACACACTGCCCCCGCCAGGAGCCAGCCCAGTTCCACGACACAGGCAGGCCACCATGCTTCGACCTCACAGGCCCATCCCACACCGGCCTCAACTGTCACACTTACTTGTCTCACCTCCAGGGTAAAGAGGAGAACCCTTTCTCACCCCTCACTCAAGGTGTCCAATTCAACCATTTATTCAGCACCTACCAGGGCCAGGCACTGGGAATCAACAGGGGCCAAGATAGTCCCCTTTCCCTCATGAAGCAAGTTCCTGCCAATGGTCTGAACCAGACAGAGTTTGCTTTTGATTTTTTAATTTTTTAAATGAATTTAGCACTTAAAAATTTTTTTAATTTATTTTTTAATTGAAGTATACTTGATTTACAATGTTGTGTTAGTTTCAGGTGTACAGTAAAGTGATTCAGATATATATACATATTACATATATATTATATGTATATTACATATATATTATATATATTTTTTCAGATTCTTTTCCCATATAGATTATTACAAAATATTGAGTATGGTTCCCTGTGCTATATAGCAGGTCCATGTTGTTTATCTATTTTCTATATAGTAGACAGTTTGCTTTTAAAAGGCACTGAAAAAAAAAAAAGAAAAAAAAAAGGCACTGAAGTGTTGTTAGCCCTGTGTAAAATGACCCACATGGGTAAAATTCTATGGAAAAAAGACAAATCCCTAAGGGAGACGAGGCACAGGAGTCTGTGCCACCTTAAATCTGGTGAATACTGACTTTCCCTGAAGACTGAACTTGGATACCTCCTCCTCCACGAAGTCCTCCCTGAAGCAGGCTCACAATCCCCTATGCCCTGCACACACTTCTATTCCAAAGGTACCCTCTGATGAAATAGTGGGCTCGTGCCGTCTCCCTCACTACAGGTGAGCTCCTTGAGCCGTGCACCCGTAGCACCTGATGCGCCTCTGGCTGTAGCAGGTGCTCTGGGAATGCCGTGTGTTGTTATGTGCATGTGCATGCCCAGGCCTGTTTGTGAGTGTGTGTGTCACATGGCAAGTGACATCTTTTTGCTATGTAACCTTCATCCCTCCTATCTTCTCCAGTGTTATGCAACAAGTCCTCTGCACAAATTACAAAGGAATACCTGCTCTCCTCCCCCAGTATGTACTGAAAACAAAGTGAATTAGACATGAGTAGCAGCAAGAAAACCTAATTAGCTCATTTGTACCTCGATCATGAGCTAGGAGACAGGGAGAGGCGGCAAAAGGAGTGGGGGAGGGAGACAAGGGCCAGACTACCGGGAATCTTCCCAAGGAGCCTGAACTTCATAGCAGATGGGAAGCCTTTAAAAGATTTCTAGCAGGAGAGAGGCTAAGGTCGAGTTTTTAGACAGCTGATCCGGGTAGCTCTGTGGAGGATGGATTTGAGGGAGTAGATTCATGGCGACCCGTTCCAAGGCTATTGGAATAATCTATCTACGTGATAAGGGCCTGAACAAGTGTGGTGCTGATGGAAAAGAGAAACTGACTCAAGAATATTTAGCAAGCCAAGTCAGCAGGACTTGGCAGTTGGTGAAAATGGGAAAAGAGGTGAAAGGAGAGAGAAAAGTCCACAATGATGCATAGGTACCTGAACAATGGTGAGATGAGTTCTGACTGGGAAAGTGGGTGGAGGAGCAGGTAGGGATAAAGGTGGGGTATTTAGTTGTGGACACCGTTGACTTGGAAATGCCTGAAGGATGCCCAAGTAGGTCTTTCCAGCAAGCATATTAGACACAAGGCCTTGGACCTGTTCTTGGACATTCTAAGCCACAGTCTCCTCGGGTAGGAAATGCAGGAACCATGGCACTGCTCATCTCTCACGACTGTTGTATAGACTGAAGGAGACAGAGTATAAACCCCTTTGCCCTGAGCCTACCCCAATCCTAGAAGCTGTAATCAAGCCCAGGGACAAAGATGGGAGACAGAGCTTTGGAAATTCTTGGCATACGTGCAATATGGTTAAGACCATGAGAGCAGATTAGACCATCTGGAGTGAGAAAGACAACAATATAAGGACAACACTCCAGGAAACACCAATATTAAAGGAGATTAAGGGATAATGAAAGGGGTACAGTAAGAAACAAACAAAATTCCCAGAAGGTGCTGGAGAAACACAGAAGCAGGGAAGCAAAGAGAAGGTAGCAGTCAACAAGATAAGTAAGTACCATGATTACACGGCCATTCCTGGGCTTTGCAGGAGCGGTATTCACACAGTGATGCAGGCAGAAGTCATCCTGCATTGGGAAGAAGAATGAATGGGCTAGGGAGGACAGATGCAGACAGCTCTTTGGGGAGGTGGCCGAGATGGGAAGGGGAGACACTGAGCCTCACCTCAAAAGGGAAACTAGGGCTTCCCTGGTGGCGCAGTGGTTAAGAATCCGCCTGCCAATGCAGGGGACGTAGGTGCGAGCCCTGGTCTGGGAAGATCCCACATGCCGCAGAGCAACTAAGCCCGTGTGCCACAACTTCTGAGCCTGTGCTCTAGAGCCCGCGAGCCACAACTACTGAGCCCGCATGCCAAAACTACTGAAGCCCACGCACCTAGAGACCCTGCTCCGCAACAAGAAGCCACTGCAACGAGAAGCCCACACACTGCAACGAAGAGTAGACCCCCGTCACCGCAACTAGAGAAAGCCCGCGCGCAGCAACAAAGACCCAATGCAGCCAAAAATAAATAAAATAAATAAATTTATTTAAAAAATAAAGGGAAACAAGCAAAGCAAAGAGAGGCCTGGGTGGTTTGTTCTATGGGGTTTGGGGATGCTGAGTGCTTAAGAGATCTGGGTCATTTCTAAAGGAAAGGTGTCGGGAGGAAGGGAGAGGATGAAGGTACAGGAAATGAAACATCTGACCCAGGGTGGATACAGAGGGAGCCCAAACAGCAGGTATAGGACTGGGCCTCTTCCCAAAACTGCCTGCAGGAGATGCCACAGGTGGGAGCAGGAAGTTCACACCTGTGCACTTCAGTTTTCTTAGAACATTAGGGCCCTTGACTACAGAGAAGAATCTGGGTGCTAGGAAACAAATTTAAATTCTCCCTGATTATAACTCTGACTCTAACCTGAGCTCTTCCAACCAATGACCCAAGCAGGAGACAAGTAAGGAGCAAGGGTCCTGAGAAGAGTAAGGAGAGGGGGAATTGGGGGGGAGGGGCTTGGGGAGAGTGCTGAGAATTCATTATTTTTCTTCCAATTCTCTCAGTCAGTCTCTTCTTTTTAATGTAAGCTTCACTGAAGCCAAACTGTCACTAGGTAATTTGACTTCAAAATACTAATGGAAATGATATTAATGGAAAGACTCATTTAATATCTTGACAGGAACAATTTTTCAGAATCATTATTTTTCCTGTTTTAAAACAAAATTCTACATGCAGAAGCCCAATAGGACCAAATTACAGCAGGAGGAGTAGACGATGGGCCATCAGATATTCCGTTCAGAGAGAAAAAGGCACACTGGATTCCTAATGAGGCAACTTCAGGGGTCACTCATTTATTTTGCTGTAACAGAATTTTTTTTTAAAAAAAAAGTAAGCTTAAATGGCAACTATTCCTTCAAGGTCACAGTTAAACCATGATCTAGTTTACGCCCCTTGCTGGTGCCCTGTTCTTACCAAGGGCAGGCTGCCATTAATATGGTCCTTACATCTGGTATACCAGAAGATGGTTTGAGTCAGTTTTTCCTCCTTTGAAAACCATCTTTTATCACCCAAACAAAAGTTAACATTTTATTTGGGGAAGCTGGGATTCAGCTAGTCTTTTCACACACCTTTTACACTTATTAAAATAATCAAGGGAATAAAAATCACACTGGCATATTCATTCTCTCTAAACGACTCCTGAGGCTACTCTTAACCTCACACACACCAAGTATGAATGTCTATATCTGAAATAGGAATTTTTTTAAAGAGAAGATCTCTTAGCAAAAGTGAATGACAGTGTTTGAATCCTGAGGAAGACGCAAGACAGGAGAACAAGGAGGGGTTTCTTCATTCTACAAATGTTTCCTGAATCTCTACCACGTGCAGGGCACTTTGCCAGGGACCAGGGAGCCGCTGAGGGTCTCTAGTGCTCACACAGAGAGTGGTAAAACTGGGCTGAAAGGAGGTCAGCGGACGAAGTCAGGGCAACACCCATGAACAAATTCTCATTCGCCCCCAGATATCTGCAACAGCAGCGCCCCAGCAAATCAATATGACCACAACCCAGGTACAGGAAGTACATGACAAGAAGGCAAGGAGGCCCAGCAGCGAGACTCAAAAACAATGTATTCTCCGCAGAGCCAAAGAGCTAACCAAGGCTTCTGAACAGCCAAAACCAAGGCCGCGCTGAACATTACTATAAACACTGTTGGCCCTTACTATGGAGCAGATGAAACTTTTGTTCTGAAAAATTAAGTATTTTCATATCAGAAAACCTCTAACTTAAAATCACCTGTGAAAGATCTAGGACCCCCCCCCCCCCCCCGCAAACAAGTATCAAGTCGACAGATAAAACTAGAGGGAATCGATATGGGGGAAATCGTCATATTTTCTTTAAACCAAATCAAAATTATTGGCATCTTTGATTCACCCAGAAATCCACAAGTTCAAACTATGCACTTTTAAAATTGTAGTTTTCCTCCTTGAAAGGATGAAAGAACAATTCACATCCAATGCATTACATGTTCAAACTTAAATCAAGGAAATGTCTTTTAATGCCTATTTAAAGAGGCCATTTACCATCTTTCTCAACTGTAGCAATAAACATGCTCGCTTCAGCTTTTGAAAGGGGGCTCCATCAGACTTTTGCAACTAAAATGTTGCAACTTTACTTCTTTCTGATTACTCACCCTAACTCAGAACCTTCTCTCTATCCAATATTGGATAAGCAAACCAACAGACTCAAACTCAAGGTTTTCCATAAACTAACTTGGGCCAACATTGCAGCTATAGTAATTCCAGCTTCATTTCCCCAGATTCCTTGCAAGATCTTTCAGAATGGACATTTGTGCAGCATTTACCCCTAACCCAGGATAAGGAAACCATCTCCTCTTCCACCAGTAACCATCCGCTGATTTACACTCCAGAATCTTAAATAAAAAGCAAACACGGCAAGAAGGCTGGACTCAAAAATCCCTTCTAAAATTCTAAAAATTCTAAAGTCTAAATTCCTTAAAATTAAAAACTCCAAAATTCTAGGTAAATAAATATCATACTGTTTTCAGAGTTAATTTCAGAAAAGGCTGGGCTCATGACTTCATATGTAAGTACTGGGGTAGAGTGGTGATGGTGGTGGTAGTAATTGTGACATTGATGATTCTTCTGTAGTGGTATGTGTTATGCACCGTGCTAGATGGTTTACATAAGTCTTCACTATATTGTCACATAACCCTGTGAGGTAGGTACTACGTTATGATGAAAAAGCTGGGGCTAGCAGAGGTTAAATGACCTCTACAATACGAGGCAAAACAAATAGCTGAACCCCAATCTGGCTGACACCCAAGCATCACACTATGATGCACTGCTAATTACGGTAGTTGTCCAATAAATATTCCTCAAAGCCGGTATTTGTGTGCTATGCCTCTGTCATTGTAGATTCTGCATCTTAATATGCACAATCTTAATATGCATCTTATATGGCTTAGGCAAATGCTAATGTGTCTTTTTACATTGAACACAGACCAAATGGATATTGAAGGGACAGTCAGAAATTCCGGAGATCAGGGAGATGCCAAAATAGGCATGATCCAAAATTTTTCAAAATAGACAAAATTATCCAGAATTAATTCACAAAATTATAGTCAATAAGGTAAATGAGCTTTCAGTAGTCAACAAGAATCAACTGTATCCACTAATTCATAATTTTTGAGGTTTTATTTCCTTTATCATTACTGGCACCATGATTATTAATTCTCATCCATACATTTATACTGATAGTTTCCAAAAAAAATAAAATAAAAACACCTGGGACCCTCTCAATTGTATCACTGCAGTACAATTATCCTATCCCTCTAAGTATTAAAATTTTCCATTAATACTTATGACTCCATAGAAAATAAATGTATCATTCAAAAATTCAAGAATCTTGAATAAACTTTAGTGTCTTCGTTTCCTTTCCCCTACTCTTTTTTTTTTTTGGAAAATATGGCACTGAAAGAGGTAGAGAACAAGCAGACGCTATTCCCAGGAAATGTTTACATCGTCACCTTCATTGTCTAAAGTGCAACCATCCGAACGTCCTTCCTTGGCCAATATTATTTTCAGAAGACCCCTGTCAAAATATCAATTTCCTTGGGAGATTAAAAGCAGCCAAAGCTACCATTTCTTGAGGGCCTATTTTGTGCTGAGCATGTTTAATGTATTAAATCTAATCTTCACACCAATCCTAAGAGTTATCTAACTTTAGCACCATTTTCCAGAAGGGGCAATAGAGCTGAAGGGACTGGTTCATCGTGGCAGACCTGGGGTTAACATACTGCACTTGCTAATATGAAGTGTATCCTCTTTCTAATACCTTCTGCCTGTTCCTCCACACGTCAAGCCTGTTGCCACCTTTGGGGCTTTGCCTTAGCTGTCCCCTCTGCCTGGGATGCTCTCTCTAATCTTCACACGACTGGTTGCTTCTTGCCACTTGGGTCTCAGCCAAAATGTCACCTTCTCTTGAGTCCTCTATCCATTCTAGGTAAAGCAGTCACCTTGTCACACTCCGTCACATCACCCTGTTTTAATTCTCCACTTAGCACCTAACCACGATTTGTTATTTTTTTGTGTTTTGTTTGTTTGCTTATTATCTGTCTCTTCATGAGAGGGGAGAAGCCCCGTGAGAGCCGAAATTCTGGATGTTGTGTTCTCTGCCCCATCTGTAACACCTAGAATGGAGTCGGGCACACAATAGGTGCTCAATAAAGATCTATGAATGATTGAATGGCTTTCCTGCTGCCTCCATCACACACTAAAGTGGCATCAGGAAAGAATCTTGAAGTCCAGAGAGCTAAATTCAAGTTTCACCTTCAACTAGCTAGGGGGCTGCGCTCTGGGTGCCCTCCATTCAGCTCAATTTCTACCACCATCAGGTTGTTTTCCAAGGTCTCAGCAAGGTGAGCAGGAACTCAGGACAGAATCAGAAAATCTTATTGGGTCAGAGGGACCCAGGCCATAAGAGACCAGGGGTCACAGGGCAAGAGGAACAGGCAAGCATCACTGATTTCATCATTTTGTCTTGGACTAACACAGTGGTTCACCGTAAGGCCCAGTACAGCTCAAGAAGAGGGTAAAAGTTTTAAGTATACAGATAAATCCTGTCTCTTTTTACAGGGGAAAACTTTATATTAACAAAAGACATCAAGCCAAGGTCACTCAAACTGTCCTAGTTTTTTTTTTTTTTTTAACTTTTCATCTATTGCAAACCTCAAAGAAACCCCTTCAACAGTAGAGACTTCTGAAAATACCTATATAACACAACCAAATAGGTCCTAAAATGGGTCATTATCTAGTATATTTCACCAGGAGCCAGCCACTTTACATCTTTTTTCTCTAAAATTTACAGCTTCTCTTTTCTACTAGTTAACTGTCTCCTATAATTAGCTGAAGTGAAAATGTCCTCTAATTGCAGGGGAAAATATCAGTACAATGCCCTAGGAATTAGGAATTAATAAAAACCTTATTTTTTGACACTTTTCATTGGAATTTCTTAAGCTGAGGCCGTGTGTCCACAGTAAGGCTTCAGGGGACCACTAACCTGATGACGCTTTTCCCAGCATGATGGCAATATGCACATACGTGCATTTTTCTAGAAACAGGGTCCATAGCTTTTAACATCACTAAAAGGGTCCAGGGTTCAAAAACAGTTTCAGAAGCACTGCTTCTGCTAAAAATTTGTTCTGAACTCTTCTGTACTGTGATGGAACAAGAGTAATAAAAAATAAAGCACTTAAGAGGTCCACAGCTCACAAATTAATAAATGCATTTTGTATAGGAAATTCTGCTAATATGGCTCTTTCAAAAATAATTTCAGAGCCTAGAACAAAACTGAGTATCAGCAGAACAATGTCCAGAAGACATTTCAGAAGGGAGCAGAATTTGTATCGTCCAATGGAACCATGACCAGAACCACATAACTCTGATACTGGAAGGGGCCACAGAACACTGGCTGCCCAGATGCCAGCATCACACATCACAGGCAAGAACACCAATGCCCAGTGTGAGGACAGAGGCACATCAAATGTAAGTGCTATGAGAGAGAAGCAGAAATAGCGACAAGCACGTACAAGAGATATACATGACTTGCAAATAAAAATTCAGCTTTGTGGTTTTGGTTTAAGCAATTGGAGAACAGGCACTAGGTCTAGAGTATGCTCACACTGGCCCCATGTGACTTATTTCATTAAAGTAATTACAAGGAGCTCATGTTGGCCATGGTTCTATCCTATAGCAAATTTCTTAATTTTTTTTATCACAGCACAAACTAAACACCTTTGGTTAACTTTTAAGCATTTCTTTCCCTGTAAGGTCAAAGTTGTGCAAGGGTGAAACTTATGAAAAGATCAAAGGAACGTTCCAGAAGGCAACACATAATGAAAGCACAGTTTAGTCTTTCTACTAAAACATCCTATGTGCTCTGACAATCACTGTTCTA
The DNA here is from genome assembly GCF_964270905.1 of Leucopleurus acutus. Taxonomy (NCBI): domain Eukaryota; kingdom Metazoa; phylum Chordata; class Mammalia; order Artiodactyla; family Delphinidae; genus Leucopleurus; species Leucopleurus acutus. The sequence continues at coordinate 39,691,848 of NC_139142.1, forward strand.
ATTTACAGGTGCTACAGAAACACACTAATGTAATTCTTGATAAATCTCTCTGGATAGTACCACAGTTCTCAACAAAAATTTCCCATCTCATAAAATTTTTCAGTATAGCATTTAAACACTACAATAGCCAATACCCTTGGGCCCATTCCTCCATCTAATTAAAATGTCTGTCCTGGGCTTCCCTGGTGGCGCAGTGGTTGAGAGTCCGCCTGCCTATGCAGGAGACCCAGGTTCGTGCCCCGGGAGGATCCCACATGCCACAGAGCGGCTGGGCCCGTGAGCCATGGCCGCTGAGCCTACGCGTCCGGAGCCTGTGCTCCGCAACGGGAGAGGCCACAACAGTGAGAGGCCCGCGTACCGCAAAAAAAAAAAAAAAAAAAAAAGTCTAAGTCTGTCCTACAAGTGATTTATAGTATTTGTCATCACCTAGGGTGGATAGATAGACTGGTGGCTACAGACATTTCATGACAACAAAGCATTAATTACCATGCTAGTGAGAATGGCTTCTAGCAAAAGCTCAAATGGTGGGATTCTCAGTCGCTCTCTGATACGAGAAAACAGGGACATAACTTACCATCCCATAGAACAAGGAGCCCATTAGTGTAAATCAAGAAATATAGGCTTCCCTGGTGGCGCAGTGGTTAAGAATCCGTCTGCCAATGCAGGGGACACGGGTTCCAGCCCTGGTCGAGGAGAATCCCACACGCCACGGAGCAACTAAGCCCGTGCACCACAACTACTGAGCCTGCGCTCTAGATTCACGAGCCACAACTACTGAAGTCCACGTGCCTAGAGCCTGTGCTCCGCAACAAGAGAAGCCACCGCAATGAGAAGCCCGCGCACCGCAACGAAGAGTAGCCCCTGCTCACCACAACTAGAGAAAGCCCGTGAGCAGCAATGAAGACCCAATGCAGCCAAAAATAAATAAATGAATAAATAAATTTTTTAAAAAAAGAAATATAACTGCATGGCTTGAAATGAGGACCCACTGTAATTCCTTAAGGCTGATTCTAAACCAAGGAAATAACATCAACATCACTACCAATGCTGAAAGTCATTTAGACATGAGTTAAATCCTCTCCAAGCCGGAGCAATTTAGATTTGGACCAACTGAATTCTTAGGAGTTACTAACTTTGAGAAGATATAAGTCATTTTGACTGCTTAAAACCAAACCAGTTACTCCTAAAGCGAAGAACTGATGTAACTGCCTAACAAATGGAGGCAGAAGCTTTAGAGATGGAAGGGTCCTTAGAGAGATTCTAGTGCAGCCCCGTCTTGATAGAAACTAGGGAGCCGAGACCCTGATACACAGAGGCTTGCCTGCAGTCACAGCTGACAGCTGGCAAAGCCACACCTTGAACCCAGCTCTCCTGACTCTCACAGAACAGTACCTATATATTGCTGGAAGCTGTACAATGAAATACAAAGAGTTTCTTTAATTGGGTAGTTAATACTATACTAATTTACAGTTAAAGTTCCCATAAACTTCCCATATATTTACTAATAAGCCAGCTTCCACTAAAATTTTAGAACACAAATATATATATATACATAAATATCTAACTTAATGTATTTACAAATTAATACATATCTAAATAAATTGAAATAAGTACATCTTCATATCTATGTAGATGTTAAGTGTGTCTGTCTGTCACACATCACATGAGCTAAGGCAACAGTAAAGCTTTGGCTGGAGCTTTGGTTTCCACATTCTGAAAACAAAGGACTGAGCTATAGTAGGTTCAAAAACTCAAAAATTTCTCAGGACCAAGCAGGTAATGAGTCAAGGGGACTGAGTATTAGGGGGTGGTGGGGTCTGCAGCAAACTACAGCACCACAGAACTAAATGCCTTCAGACTGAATGTTAAACATCACTGCCAAATGAATACATCTGTAGCCCGTCCACGGGCCTAAAAGCTGTCAGGCTTTTTGTTGCTGTTCTGAACTAGACTCTCCCGCTTCAACATCAGTGATTCTTTTCTGATCTGTAAAAAGCTTGGGGCATTTGATGGTTCAAAAAGGGTGCTACCGTTTTCTGTCTTCGGGAGTTAAATGTTCTTTTGGGTCATCTGTTCATAGATATTGAAACTTAGTTCCCTCCAAACTTTCGGACGATGGAAAGATTTCTGTGGGTCAGGAACGTTTAACTTTCAAAAGGGATCTGTGATGTCTCTCTGGGAAAGCATTATTAGGTCAGACGTTCCTTATCTTCTTTTGAGGGATGATTTTTCACGGTCCTTTAACTGAAGCAGGCCTGTGGCCATGCTATCTATGCTGGAGCCTTAAAAATCAACTGTTTTTCCTCCAGGAAAATGTTTCTGGTCTCCGCAAAGCAGGCACTCACCAGCATCTTAGTCCTTACTTCTATTCTGTCATTTCCTGGTTGTTGTCCCCCCTACCTCCCCAATCTCTCTCCCCCTTGGAACTACGAGGCCTGTGAAGAAAAGAGCCATGTCTGTCTTGCCCACTTGCCTCTCCAGGGTACAGCACAGTGCCTGGTACATAGGACACGCTCAGTGGTGCATGAAAGCTCACCTAAGGCTTGGCATTTCATAGAGAAACATGTAATAGTCTGTTAGAGTAGCTACCCCAGGAGCAGAAGGGATGAATCTCAGTCAATCACCCACACTTTTAAACCCTGAACTCCTCTGACCAATATCATACACTTCCATGAGAGCCCAATCCATTCATATATCCATCCTTTCAGGATACAGGGGGAGTGGGCAGTGGAGCTCTTAGGATGCTGAGGGAACACGAAGGAGGAGGGGGAGAACCAAACCCAGACTTGGAATGTCAGGGAAAGTTTCCTGGGTAAAGTGAGGTCTATGGTGAGACCTGAAGCACAAGTAGGAATTAGCATGGTTGCTCTTGAGGAACTGAAAGCTGCTCATTGTGGCTGGAGCATGGAGTGTGGGATGGGGTGAGGTAAGCAATAAGGCTGAAGAGGAAATTGGGGTCCAGAACATTCTATAGCATTTTGAAGAGTTGTGTTTTATCTAAGGGCAGTGGGGAACCACTGAAGGGTTTTAAGTAAAGGAATGACTATCAGCTCGGCAACTGAGAAAGATCATTTTGGATACAGCAATGACGAAGGTGGAAAGAAGGTGGTCAGGAAATGACTTTCAGGCCTCATTTTTATCATATTCTAATAAAATGGAGCCAGCAGCCAACACAAATGGAGTCCCAGATGTAGCCAACTGTTTTACAAAATAGAAGGAAGACCACAGAAAATCCAAGGCACTCCTTGATTCTACATAAATGCTACCCCTCTCATTAAAAAGTACTGCACTTCTACTATCACAGCTAGTCATCATTCTAAACATTTGCTAGATACCAAAACTGTACTAAGAGTTATGTAAGATAAAATGATTCACTCTGCCCACCAACCTCATTAGCTCTCCAGGGTTTGCACAACCGAATTTAACATGTCGGGCTCACAAACTACCCAGTGAACAAAGTTATACCATATTAACAGGTTTAGAAATCACAGTCTTTTAAAATAAGCAAAAGCAAAGATTTCTCCAAACAGTTTTCCATCCATTATCATATTCAAAGGACCCAAGAATCTGGTCCAGTCTTTCAAGTGCAAGTTGGTATGTAATTAATTGATTTTTTTTTTTTTACAAGGGACACTGTGATCATTGTAATAACTGGTCAATCCCGAATTACTTTCATTTTGTTTTTAGACAGATGAATAGGGACTTCCCTGGTGGAGCAGTGGTTAAGAATCCGCCTGCCAGTGCAGGGAACACAGGTTCGAGCCCTGGTCCGGGAAGATCCCACATGCCACGGAGCAACTAAGCCCGTGCACCACAACTACTGAGCCTGTGCTCTAGAGCCCACGAGCCACAACTACCGAGCCCACTTGCTACAGCTACTGAAGCCCACACGCCTAGAGCCTGTGCTCCACAACAAGAGAAGCCACGGCAATGAGAAGCCTGCGCACCGCAACCAAGAGTAGCCCCCGCTCGCCACAGCTAGAGAAAGCCCGCAGGTAGCAACGAAGACCCAGTGCAGCCAAAAATAAATAAATTTTTTAAAAAAGATGAATAAAATGTTTAAGTCAAGATCCTTCCAAAGTGCTTATACTTTACTTGCTCCAAAATCACATTTCAACAGAGATTTAGTGCCTACTATATACCAGACACTGCTCAAGATGCTGGACTTAGAACAGTGAATAAGAGAGGTGGGGTCCCTGCTCTCAAGGTGTTTATACCCTAAAGGAGGAAGGTAAAATAAGAAAATAAATTAACAAAATGATCTCAGAGAGGGATGAGTGCAATGAAGGGTGACAGATAATGTGGTGACAGATAATGTGGTCTGGAAGGTGTTCTCTGAGGGGGGAACATTTGAGCCACAACTTAACCATGATGAGAAACAGCCAGCCCCACTGCAGCAAAATTCTTACCATGAAACTGAAGACACAATATACCCAACACAATTCACATACACTGGGATAAACCTCCCTAGAGATGCTAAAATATGTTTCTTCCCTAAACGCTCCTCACCAAACTGGCTCCGAAAAAAATCATTGTGAGAACAAATAACTGTACCACAAAGTACAAAAGAGAATGAACCGCTAGATAATGAATCTAGAAGATTCAATCTGATGCTATAAATTCATGTACCTGGATCCAGGAATCAAGAGCAAAGATAATCAACGATTGCCAAGTGGTAACCTGGAGGCTTCCCCTGACAAGACTACTAAACAGGTAACCAAGACTACTAAATAGGTAACCTCACTGAGTTGAGAGAAAGCAGTCCTCCACTGCTGCAGGGAACAGAATGTCTTCAGGAGGGTTGAACCAGGAAAACAGCCTGGGATACTGCCAAGCAGGTCCTTCCTTCCTGAGGGGATGCCAAGGCCTTTCCATGACGCAGCCTCCAGCCCCTCCTGCCTCCTGCCATGTCCCTATGCTCTGCACTAAGTATTAAGTGCTGGTCCCCATTTGGAAAGTCAGCGAATACAGAGCAAATCTATGAAAGGAGAAGATAAGGTTTTAACTTAGACAAACTTTCGAGTTTTAGAAGTTCAAGAAATTATGCAAAACAAACCGGTTCTAGAAGAAACAGAAAAAAAGCTGACAGTGATAATTTAGAAAATGAGACTGTGTCCAAAAGTCAGAAACTGTATTTAATGAGTTTGGTGTTTTTTAATGCTCCTACTCTGATAATATTTTTTGCACTAAAGAGGCAACGTGGTTTTCAAGAGTCAGCCTTGGCTCAAATCTAATTCAGGCACTTATTTACCTAACATCTTCTTTGGTAAAATAAGGATAATAAATCCTCAACGTTTTTTCTCTACAGCTTTATTGAGTATAACTGTCACTCAACAACGTGCACACACTTAACAGTGAACTATCTGATGTGCTTAGACGTTAAGTATATAACTGTGAAACCATCAGCACAATCAAAATAATGAATATATTCATCTCGCTCAGAAGTTTCCTTGTGCCTCCTCTGTAATCCATCCCTCCATCACCTTCATTCTCCCGTTCCCAGGCAACCACTGATCTGCTTCCTGTCACTACAAACTAGTTTACATTTTCCATAATTTTGCATAAATGAAATCATATAGTATGTACTCTTTTGTGTCTGGCTTCTTTCAGTATGTAAATCACATATTTTAAGATTCATCCATACTGTTACGTGTACCAATAGTTCATCACTTTTTATTACTGGGTAGTATTCCATTGAATAGATACAGAATTTGTTTAAATACTCACCTGTTGGGGACTTCCCTGGTGGCGCAGGGGTTAAGAATCCGCCTGCCAGTGTAGGGAACACTGCACTCCTGCCAATGCAGGAGACACGGGTTCGACCCCTGGTCTGGGAAGATCCCACATGCCGCGGAGCAACCAAGCCCGTGCGCCACAACTACTGAGCCTGCGCTCTAGAGCCCCTGAGCCACAACTACTGAAGCCCGCGTGCCTAGAGCCTGTGCCCCGCAACAAGAGAAGCTACCTCAATGAGAAGCAAGCACACCTCAACGAAGAGTAGCCCCTGCTCGCCGCAACTAGAGAAAGCCCGCACACAGCAACGAAGACCCAACGCAGGCAAAAATAAATAAATAAAATAAATAAATTTAAATATTCACCTGTTGACTGACATTTTCCAGTTTGGGGGCTATTACAAATAAAGCAGCTGTGAATGTTCATGTACAAGTCTCTGTAAAATGGTTTCATTTCTCTTGGTAAGTACTTAAGGGTAGCTAGGTCCCATGGTGAGTATATGTCTAACACTTTAAGAAACTGTTAAAGTGTTTTCTAACGTGACTATTATTTTATATACTGCACAGTAGTATATGAGAGTTCCAGTTGCTCCACTTCCTCACCAACTCTTGGTATGATCAGTCTCTTTAATTTTAGCCTTTCCCATGGGTTTTGGTTTTAATTTACGTTTCCTTGACTAATCTATTAATGTGCTATTTTCCATGAAGGGTGCCTATTCAAATCTTTGTCCCATTTTTAAATTGAATATTTTTCTCATTGCATTTTAAGAGTTTTTATATATTCCCGTTAAAAGTCTCTTGTCTGATTTACATGTTGCAAATAATTTCTCCCAGTCAATGGCTTGTGTTTTCTTTTTCTTAAGTATCTTCTGAAAAGCAATAGTTAATTTCAATAGTCTGATTTGATTTTTTTTTATAGTACTTGCTTTTTTGTGTCCTGTCTAAAAAATGTTTGCTTAACCCAAGGGCACTAAGATCTTTCTTCTATGTTTTCTTATAAAAATTTTATAGCTAAAATCCTTTTTTTAGGTCCATGATCCATTTTAAGTTAATTTTTGGGTATGACATGAGGTAAAGGTCAATGCTCAAGTCTCTGCACATAACTGTTCAATTGTTCACACACCTCTTGTTGAAAAAAATTATCATTTCCCCATTGAATTGCCTTGACATCTTTGTCAAAAAAAGAAAGTCAATTTATCATATATGTGTGAACCTATTTCTAGACTCTCTTCTACTCTGCTGATCTATATGACTCTCTTTACTCCGATACCACAGTATCTTAATTATGGTAATGTTATAGTTATCTTGAAATCAGATAGTTTAAGTCCTCCAACTCATCCTTTTTCAAAATTATTCTTAGATGAGTCTGGGTCCTTCACATGTTCATATAAACTTTAGAATCAGTCTGTTAATTTCTACAACAAAGCTTGATGGTATTTTAACTAGGATTGCATTAAATCTATTGAACAAGTTGGGAAGACCTGTTAAGAATTGAGGTCTTAACAATATTGAATCTTCCCATTTATGAACACAGTATCTCTCTCCATTTATTTAGATCTTTAACTTATTTCAGTGATGGTTTGTCATTTTCAGTGAACAAGTCTTGCATGTTTTATCAGATTTATCCAATTTCATATTTTGATGCTCTTTTAAATGGTATTTTTCTATTTCAATTTTCGATTGTCCACTGATAATATATAGAAACAACTGATTTTTGTAGATTGGTTTGGATCCTGCAACCTAGCTAAACCTAGCTTGTTGGTTCTAGAAGCCCTTTTGTAGGTGTCTTAGAATCTTCTACAATTTTACTTCTTCCTTTGCATGTACTTTATTTTTTTAATTGCCTATTGCACTGACTGGGACCTCCAATACACTGTTGAACAGAAGTGGTAAGAGTAGCTATCCTTGTCACTCCTGATCTTAGCGGAATATCATTCTGTTTTTCACCATTAACATGTTACCTGTAGGTTTTTCACAATTGTCCTTCACCACGTTGAAAAAGTTCTCTTCTATTACTAATTTGTTGAGAGTTTTTATCATGAATGGGTATTGAATTTTGTCAAATACTCTTTATCTATTGAGATGATCATATGAATCTCCTTTTTTATTCTGTTAATATGAAGAGTTGCACTGATTGACTATAAATGTTTAATCAACCTTGCAGTCCTGGTTATAACCCCATTTGATCATTTGCTATATTGCTGGGTTTGATTTGCTAAAATTTAAGAGTTTTTATATCTATATTCACGAGGGGCACTGGTCTGTAGTTTTATTTGTAATGTTTTCATCAAGTTTTGGTATAAAGGTAATGTTGGCCTCGTGAAATGAGCCGGGATGTGTTTCCTTCTCTTCTGTTTTCTGAAATAGTTTGTGTAGTTGGCAATATTTCTTCCTTAAATGTATGATAGAACTCACCAGTAAAGCCTTCTGGGACCTTGAGTTTGCATTGTGGAAGGTTTTTAACTACAAACTCAATTGCCTTAATAGACATAATGCTATTCAAGTTATTTGAATGAGTTTGGGTCATTTGTATCTTTCAAAGAATTTGTTCATTTCATCTAATTGTGGAATTTCCTGGCATAAAGTTATTCATAATATACATTTTTAAATGTCCATAGGATCTATAGTGATGTTCTCTCATTCCTAACATTGGTAATTTGTGTGTTTTTATTCTTGATCATTTGAGGTTTATCAATTTTATTATGTTCCTTTTTTCCCAAAGAACAGCTTTTTGTTTCATTGATTTTTCTCTGCTGTTTCTATTTTCTGCTTCAACTGACCTCTGCTATCTTTACATTTCCTTCTTTTTGCTTACTTAGGATTCAATTTGCTCTTCTTTTCTAGTTTCAGGTGGAAACTCAGGTCTTTGAGATCTTTTCTAATTTAAGTTTTTAATGCTGTGAATTTCCGTTTAAGAATTTCTTTAGTTGTTACATTATATCCCACTACCTCCTTGGATATAATGTAAATTAAATGAAATAGTATAGTTAGGAAAGAAATAGTTGATTGCCTAATCCATGGCAGGCACTGTGCTTGATACTAGGAATATACTGCACAGAAGAGATCTAACCCTTTCTCTCATCAAGATTAGAAGGTAATACAGACGAAATTGGTTCAAAATCAACGCCAATGATTATCTTCTTAATACTCAGAAAGCATGTTAAGCAAAAAAGCATAACAACTTTGTTTTAGTCTAATAATAAAGGTGTCTTCTGTTTTTGTCTCTTCTCATGATCTAGCAAAAACTAAGCTTTTAGTATTTTTTAGAGTTTAGAAATTTGTAATTTCAATTGCAACAAATAAATTTACTGTAGAGTAAATTACTCCGTTTGTAACTTCCTGAATAAACTACACATTTCAATTTAATATGCTAAAGATAAATAAGTACTTCTGTCATTCTAAATTTCAAAACCACCTTTAGACCTATAAAGGATCATTTAGAAAACAAGCATTCCATGTATTTCCAAATATTTTCTTAAAATTATTTTCTTAACAAAAAATTTTAAAAGAAAGGAAACACACTACCCATTCTACCTTATCATCACAGTTTCAAAATACCCAGAACTTTTAAAAACTGCCTCCTAATTGAATGAGTGTCTGACAAATCACCAGTTCCAAGGTCATTTAAAGGCTGACCTATCCTACCAAACACTCATATTTTCTGGAACCCCACATTAAACACCTAAATATAATGAATTCAGACAATTATAGATATAGAAATTTAATTTACATTTAAATCTATTCAGCCAGTGGGACAACAGGCAGCTCTAAATACCCCCACCTTGTCAGGTAACCTGAATCTTTCTACACTTAAGCTTCTCCAGCCCTTATCTTTCAGTCTTCATTTAGCCTACAGGTTCTCAAACTTCACTGCACATTGCAATCACGTGGAGAGCTGAAAAGTACTGATGCTGGGGTCCACAGCCATAATAGATTCCTGTCTAGAGTCTTTAAAACTGGGGAGTTTGAAAAGCTCCCCAGGTGATTCAAATGTGCAGACTAGGGGTAAAATGAACCAGTCTAGGATCTTTTTGGGAAAACAGGCTTCTAATGGCCATTGGTCAGTCTGCACCACCATATTTCAGAACCTAGTTCTTTTAGAGCTTTGCCCAACCTAACTCCTAATCAGACACTAATTTAATAATTCCATTCAGATTCCTAGACTCACCTCTATTTCCTGTCCAGAAAGTCACAGGATAAAAAGTCAATCTCTACTTTGGCCGTTCCTCTCTAAGCCACTTCTAAATTCCACCAAGTAAATTCAGCTGAAGGGAAAGTAACTCAATATAATTTGATGATATGGTTAAACAGTCGTTATGGTTTTTTCTCCTATTTAAGAGACTACTCCACAAGCTGCTGTAAGTTTACAAAGTATATGATAAAATAATCAATTCCTCAAAGTGTAAAATAAATATCTAAATGAATCTTCCTTATTATCCATCTGATTCCCCCACTTGTTAATTTCAAACAGGTTTTCAATACTGAGTCACCATTCTGGGCTCAAAACTGACATTCTCCAGAATTTAAATCATTAAACTCCCGAGACTCTTCAAAGGGCTTACTCCATTTTGCCAGGCCAGACCTCTTCATTATAATTATCATTTCATCACATAAGAGTGGGAAGGATAACACCTGCATCACAAAAACAGTATGAAGATTAAGAAGCAAACGCATTTTAGCACTGTGTAGAGTGCTCTAGACATTTTAATTTATTTGCAGCAGAAATTTTGCCTCATGGGAACTATGTGAAAAAGCACAGGCAAGTAGGAAGTTGCGGGTTAACTACTTGTCAATATACAGAAGCACCAGCAGGTGAGGAGAGGGGAGGGGGGCGGTTCACAAACTGCTGAAGAGCCCTCTAAACTCTCAGTACCAATAACAACAGAAACACATACTGCAGGACTCACCCCTCTCAGGCTGAAACTGAACTGAAGTTACAAACACACGTAAACCTCATCTCCTTGGAAAACTGCTAAACGAAACTTGGCCAACTGAAGACCCAGGCACTCCAATCCCTGCCAATGCAGGTTATGTACCTCTGGGATGTAATGGATGTGCATGCTGAAACACGTGTGCACATCTGAGCTGCTGAACCAACACGTATCCATAAACATTATGAATAATACCTGCGAGAATGTATCACCTTCTCCTAAAAACCGCTTAAAGAACTTGACCCAAATCAAGTCACTTTCCTATCTATCACAACTTCTTTGCCTTTCCTGCGTATTACCCTCAAGCTGAGAGTTGGGGCGCCTTACCCAAAGTGTGGGCGGAGGGGGGTGACCGCCCCTACCCCGACTTCCCGTTAGCCCAAGCTGCCATCCCGAAAGGGGACCGTGTCGAGGATAGCTTTCTAGAGACACACCTGTGCCCTAGCGCACCACCAGTGCCGTGGCCACCTGGGCGAGAACCAAAGCGAGGGCCGCAGTGGAGGGAATTCCCTGCGCTTGGGAAGATGGGAAAGCGCGCCCCGGGCAAGTTTTGAAAAATGAAGGGGGGAGAAGGTGCTGAGTGGACACAAAGGGGAGGGTTCAAGGTACTCACCCAGCCCTCAAAGGTGTCCGAGGCGCCGGCCGTGCGCAGCAGCTCCTGGAACTGCAGGGTGCAGTTGGCCACAAAGTGGTCGTAGCCCAGGGGCGTCTCGTGGAAGACAGCCAGCTCGAGGTGGCCACCGTCGGTGACGTTGGCGCAGAATTCCTCGTTGTACGTTGGTTTGTTGGTCTTCTGCTTGGTGCTCGTCTGGCCCACGCGTACCTGGTCCACGCTCACCGTCAGGTAGGGGTCCAGCAGCTGATAGCCCTTCTTGAAGAGCGAGTGGCGCAGGGACCAGCGGGTGGGCTGCAGCCCCACGGCCTCGCCAATGCGGACCCTCAAGTAGCCATTGAACTTCATGGTGCCGGACGACATGCCGGGGCCGCTGTCCCAATCCAGGGACCGCGCGGTCTCGCAGCGGGAGAGCGGGGAGACCTCGTTCAGGCCAGCCCTCGCGGCGGCCGCAGGAGTGGAGGCAGCTCCCGGGAAAAGCAAATCGCAAGCCCCCCTCGAACAGCCATTCTGCGTCCCCCGCCGGACCTTCCCTCCCCTCCTTCCCTCCCTCTCTCCCTCCCTCGCGAGGTGGAAAGGAGGGGAGCCGGGCGCCAAGCCCTCAGAGGGCCGGGGTCGCCCGACCGTCCCTCTCGAGCGCGCGGCGCCTCCCGGGGGCTCGCGCGGGACTCGCCCCTTCTCCAGGGCCGGGAAGCACCTCTCCCCGGAGAGCCGGAGCGACCCGTCCGGTTAGCTCGAGCCTCAAGCGTCTCTTGCCCCCGCCTCCTCCCGCTTCTGCTCCTGCCCCCGCCTCCGCGGGCTCACGCTCTCCCCCACTCGGTGAGCTTCAAACCAGGAAACAGCTGCCGCCCCATCCCGGGCAGGAGCCTCGCGCCGCCGGGCTCCAAGTTCACGGCAACCCTGCGCGGGTCTGGCGCGCCCTCCGAAGCCCGGGGGCGCGGCGCGCGGCCGGCGCCCGACCCTGCGTTCGGTCAGTAGCGGGGCGCAAACGGCCTGGGGAGCGCGGCGCAGGCCGGTTCGCACCGCTCTGCTCGCGCTCCCTGCAGCGGGGTCTGGCGGGGAGCTCTGGGCTGGAAGCTACCCCAGGTGCAGGCCAAAAAGGGAAGGGCTTGCGGCCCAGCCTGAGCGAACACCTGAGGCGTGGGAGACAGACCCGGGGAGCGCCGGAAGGCGGGAAAGAGGAGGAGCAGGGAACCCACGCGGCCGGGAGTCGTCCGCGCACCCCAGTCCCCCCTAGGAGGTGGGATGGCGACCCAACGTGGCCATCTGGGAGAGGCCCTGGCCGGAGGCGGGTGCGTGACGGGAGGTTCCTTTACCTAATCTTTACAGGGATGGCTCATCCCGAGTTCAGCTTGGGCCCATCCTGTTTGTGTACCTTTCCTGCGGAGAGTAATTACACGGTTGTTGTGTGTGTGTGTGTTTTTAATAGAGCAGTAGTGATGATGGAAATCCTGTCCGCCTCCTTCCTCGGAGAGGTGTGTCTTGTTGCACAAAGAGCAGGAAAGTTCAGTTCTGAAGACAGACATGGCCGGGACGTAATAAATCTCTTCCTCTGCGGGGTGATTCCCGGTCCACCCGGCCCTGCATGACAAGAACAGTAGATGTTCACACACACAGTCCCTGGCACATGTGCTCGATCGCCTCTTCTAGGAACACTCGGGGCTGTTGCTCTCTTTATGAGTCAGAGGGGGCAGCCTTCAGTTTTTTCTCCACTCAGGGCTCCTGCAGTTTTTGTCCCCTGGGAGCTCCTTACTCCCTGAGGGCCAGGTCAACCAATTTGTCTCCCATAAAGCCTAGGTCATTCTTAAGATACTTCATCACATTCTCTCTGGCGACTCAGCCTCCTGCTAGCGGGTCAGTCTTTCTAGCCCCCCTACCCACAGTGCCCTATTGGGGGCTTTCTAACCTAGGTTCTCAACATTTCACTGAGGCGCACTATGGAATGAAAACAAATAAGAACAATGGGTCGGTGGGGGAGGGCCTGTCTTAGAAAACAGCAAGATGTCCTTAGAAGAACGGCAAGGATGCAGCACATCGTCCTAAGGACCCCTTAGCTTTAGATGGGGCTCGTAAAGCAAGCTCGCAAACATCCAAGGAGTTCCTGCGTGGCCCTGGTGCTCCAGGAGAAAAGGTCAAGGGGACCATTTGCGTCAACTTTGTCATCCTCTCCTCCAAAGAGTGGGACTCTAACTTTAAGAACCACTAAAGGATTTGCTGCTGTTGGGCTATGATACTAAAAGAAGACTGTCCCAGATCGTGGCCAGCTATACAGCTGCCCTACGGTTGTGCGATGAGAGACACAAGATACTCCATTTTTGCCCTATCAGTCAGTGCCAGGCATAGGTGAGCAGTGGTGACAGAGCAGTGAGCAGGATAGCCATGGTGCCTGCTCTCCTGGGGCTCACAGTCCCACAAGGGAGGAAAAACAACGAAGGGAGGGTGCAGTGGAGGAACAGGCCAAGGTGCCATGGGATAATGTAACCTGCGGGTCAGGGGTAGTCAGAGAAGGGTCACCTAAAAACATTGACAGCAGAAGAATCTGTTTATTCAGGGTTCCTGAGAAAAGGGACAGTTTGACCTGTTTGGGGAACAGGGAGGATTCCATGTGGCTGGAGGGGCAAGTGACTGAAATGAGCCTGAAAAGGTGGGTCAGGGTCCGAGACTGACCAGAAGTGTTAGGTTTTTGGACATTAGCTGTGAACAGCTGGAAACCTCTTGAAGGCTGTTCAGCAGGGCCAGGACAGGATGAGATTGGGGTTTGAAAATCCTCTCTGGGGCTGTGTGAAGAATGGACTGGAAGGGGCAAGCACAGGTGTGGGGAGACCAGAGAGGAGGCTGCTGCTGAACTCCAGACGGGAGAAGACGGTGACCGGGACTCAGGTGGTGTGACGGCGATGAGGATAAGGAGGTGGGATGGACAGGTCTCGGGGATGGATGGAAGGGAGGGAATGAGGAGGAGGAAAGTATCAAGGGGGAACTTGCAGGAAATCAGCCTGAGCAACTGCGTGGATTACAGAGCCATTAGTAATTAGGAAACACTAGGAGAGGAGCCGCAGGTTTGTGGGAGGGTTCGGAGGGGGTGGAGTTCAATTCAAACCATGTCAGGTTTGATACACCTTGGATACGTTTAGGTGTAAATCCAAAGTGGGCAATCGGGGCTGTGTGGTTGCGAAGGTCAGAGGTGGAGTCTGAAGTAAAGGCATAAATGTAGGCGCCGTTAGTATAGAGATCGCAATCAAAGCTGGAATAGTGGATGAGATCTCTGTTCCAGGAAAAGATAGGAAGAGAACGTAACTTGAGCAAAGAAGGGGCTTGTGATGCGGCCTTCCAGAAACCCCAACATCTATAGGTGGAGGGGCAGGCAAGGGAGTTGAGAAGTGGCAGGCGGGAGTGAGAGAAAACGCAGGAGGATGTGGTGTTAAGTTATTGTGGAAACTAACCCCAAAGTTCTCCAGCAGGAAGGAAAGGTCAGCTAGGTCAGAGGATGCTAAGGGATTAAATAAACAAGACTGAAGAAGCCCTGTGGAGTTGGCAATGGACAGGTCCTGAGTAATCTTTGAGCCGATTCAGTAGAAGGGTAGACATGAAAGCCCTTTTGGAGTAGGTTGAGGTGAAAAATAAGAAGTGGAGAGAGTGAGCTTAGACACTCTTTCAAGACGTTTAGCTGGAGTGAGGAGGAGAGAGAGAGCTGAAGATCAGGATGCAATCACCAGACGGAGGGCTTTTTAGTAAGGGGAACAATGCAAGAAAGGAGAGAGTTCGCACCGTTCTGAGACTGCAGGAGGGAATGCCATCTGAGGCACATGTGAAAAAATGGGCCTTAGTTTAAGAAACATCTATGCCTGTGGCTCTTAGCCTGCTGTCTAAAATTGTCTGCCTATAGCCAGGGAAGACGGTCTACAGCAGCCCCAGCTTCCTGGATTTCTAGTTTAACAGCCCCAGCAGAACGAGGATTTCCTCTACTAGTATCCTTAAATCAATCTTGAGGAAGACTCTGTCTCCAGCCTATGTCATGTGTCATTAGGTGGCTCCTGGGGTACACTAGACAGGTAGAAGACAGCACATAGCACAAAGCCCCTGTAGGGGAGGACTAGCTGCCCATACAGACCTCGCCTACATGACAGCTGTTATCCAGAGCTGGTCATGACGTTTAAGGAAGGCAGGGGAGGAAGAAGTTCCCTCTCTCTACACATCCCACCCTGCTTACTAGTGGCTTGTACATAATACAGTGTAGCAACTTGCACATCTGTATTGACTACTTTGAAATATGTATTATAGGTTCTTTTATAGACTAGAGGTTTGTTTCTTTTTTTCTTCCCTTATCACTATTACTTGTTTCTTGTCTTAGTCACATTATAACTTTGGACTTCTCTATATACAATTCCTAGTACATTGTCTAAATGCTTTTTGATTGATTGCCTGATTGACTAAATCACTGCCACTTTTCTAATTTCTTAAGGAACATTTCACACAACCCCCATTCCACTTTAAAATAGAATTAGAGAATTTAGAGAATAATGCAGCCAGGTCAAAAACTACCCCATGTTACGATAATATGACACAGCCTTTGGAGGGCAGTTTGATACCATACATCAAAATCTTCAAAGTAAGGAGTCACTTATTTGCCTGAAGAGGTCCAGTAATAGTGAAATGGCTGAGTAAATTATAAAATAACAACTCAATGGAATATCACATCGTTATTAGAATGACATATGATAACATAGAAAAAAGATAGTAAATAGCATTTTAAAAATCTAACATAAGAAATATAAATATGCTATGAAGTACATAAAATATGCATACCAAACGATTAAGATTGGAGTTTAACACAGATAAACGAACACAGTTCTTAGAATGCCGGACTTACAAATGAATACTAAATGTACTTATCTACAAGGGCTCTGAAGATTACATAATTCAATATAAAATATGTGATACATGGGCAATCACAAGGTACATTTCAGCTGTTACCTCAGCTGCCACATTGCCATTGATTAAGTATCTACCAGCATTGTAACAAGGCACTTGACAAACATTTCATTTGAGTCTCATGACAACCGTAGAAGTAAGTGTTATTATCTCTATTTTACACATAGGAAAAGTGAGGGCCAGAATGGTTAAGTGAATTGGGTCACATAGTTAATACATGAAAGAGCTAAGATTCGGTCCATTTTTCAAAACATGCACACCTAACCCCCATCCCAGGTGGTTTTAATGCATAGTAGGAATGAAAACTATTATACACACTGAGTACAAAGAGGAAGAAGATGGAGATTCTCAGCAGTCAGGAGCGAGTGCCACACAGAACAGGGGTTATAGCAGTGCCGTCCCTTATGCGTTTCTGAATATGCAAAGGCACGTATGTATAATGGTATATGTATAAAGGTACATAGAAAGTGGCAAAGGTGGGCCTCAATGTCCTTATACATGTTCCAGAAAGAACAGAGAAAGGTAAGCTATTTCACAGATGTTGTACCATTTCTCAGAATGCAAGGAAGACACGAGTGTCACATTGAAAAGGACACGTTGTATTAGGCAGAATGAATGAAAGAAGACCCAAACCTAGACACATCACTGTGAGGCTTCTGAAACCAGATAAAAGGAGAATCTTCAATGACTTGGAGGAAGAAACAGAGGCAAAGTCGGGAGGTAGGGTGGGGTGGGAGGAGTCTGGGATGAGATCAGAGTAACAGGTCTTCAGAGAGCCAAAGGGTCCTGACACAACAGTCTGTGAGTCAGTGGATGAACAGCTCATAATGAGAGAGGGAACGAGGGAAAAGAAGGCAGAGGGGCAAAGTCCTAGAGAGCCGATGGGGTAGACCGGCTGAGCTCCCCACCCGTCCTCAAAAGAAGGGCCTTCCAGGGACTGAGATCAGAACAGAGGAGCAAACATAAAAGTAATACCCTCATAAAAAGCAGTCAAGTTGCCTAGACATAGCCTGGTGATCAGGAGCAATGACTCCATAAGTCATTTCTGCCATTGTTTTCTAACAGGAAACTCCAGTGAAGTTAAATATTTTCTGAGTATGAACAGAACAAACACAAATCTCTCCCATGGCTGATTTACTTTTTTACATAACTCACCTACTTGAATCTACCCATGTTAGAATATTTTCATTTTAAATCCCTTGCATCACCTAAGTGCCTTTCTTATTAGTACTGTGGAATCCTGGAAAACGTCACAAACATTCTGTTAAGAAACAGTCCTCAGTCTGGGGCTTCCCTGGTGGCACAGTGGTTGAGAGTTCGCCTGCCGATGCAGGGGACACGGGTTCATGCCCCGATCCGCGAAGAGCCCACATGCCACGCAGCGGCTGGGCCCGTGAGCCATGGCCGCTGAGCCTGCGCGTCCGGAGCCTGTGCTCCACAACGGGAGAGGCCACAACAGTGAGAGGCCCGCGTACCGCAAAAAAAAAAAAAAAAAAGTCCTCGGTCTGAATTAAAGTTTGGTAGATTTTTTAAAAAGACATACCTCATATACCATAAGAGATCAATAGTTTAGGGGAGCCAAGACGAATCTGCATTTAGTGACCTCCAACATTTCTTCGTCTCCACTTCTATAATCACAACTTACGGAAGCATGTCACCAAATGAGGCAAAAGTATCTTTTGAAACTAAAATAATTCAAAATTCCTTAATTCTGAATGCAGAACTTACTGTAACTCTTCATTTTAGTATGTTTCGAAATATCTTAATATTTCTAAAAAACACTAGTGATAGAAGCAAGCAACTATGGTTTAAAATAGTAATAATTTTCTCTAAACCTATTGTTAATGTAGTTAATGGTCCAGTTGTTCCGTTAACTTTTATCATTTGGTTCTAGTCCATTAACAAGCTAAGTGGTTATGAAGTAGCAACCAAGTTATTAGATTTTAAGGGTTGTGTAAGAAACCCGTGAGAGGAAAATGATTATTTTGTCCTAATGGCATCTTTCTTTCGCCCTTTGCTGGATTTTCTCTATGTCTCATTGATGGCATTCTTGGGTTTACTCAGTGGCCATCTAATCCGTAATTCCATTCCATCCGTAATTCATTGGGCATCAAACTCAGACTTTTCAAAGTCCTCTGGAATTGCCTTTAGGTCATTTGTAACACCCTCTACGTGTTCTTTCAGCCTTGGAATTGAATAGTAGATAGTGATAAATTTAGTACATAAAATGGCTTTTGTCAATTCAAGTAATCTTAATAGGAAGATCACCTGGGCCTTCTTGGCTATGCTTTTTCTTAGTTGTACAAAGGGAGAGGGGAGGAGCTTCCCTTTAAATAGAATATTTTGCCAGAATGTGGCAGTTACTATTTACTATAGTAACCATTACAGATGTTCACAATATACTGTCAGTGAAAAAAGCAGGCTATCACACTGTAATTCAGCAGGATCCTATTTGGTGTAAAGTGTGCATGTGTATGTTGTGTGTGTGTGTGTATGTGTAAATTTGGAAGGGTAGACCCCTAAGTGTGAACAATGGCTATCACAGGTCATAGATTACAGAGCAGAGTCTGGCTAGCATAGAGGTTGAAAACAGGGACTCTGGAGCCAGATTGTCTCCACCCAAATCCTATCCCCTATAGCTGTGTGACTTTAGGCTCTACCTCTCCTTACTATGCCTTAGTTTTTCATCCATAAAGTGGGTTGATGTGTGTTCTATAGGGCTGTTTGTAAAGCCCTTGAAACAGTGCCAGGCACATAGTAAGCAACTTTATAAATGTTTATTATTGTGGGTGGCTTTTTCTTCTTTTCATTTGTCTGTATTTTGTGATTTTTCTATTTTTTCTGTAATGAAGATTTCAGCAATTTAAGTTTATTTAGCTAATATTAAAAAACTGCACACCAAATCACAGATAGGTGGACTTTAACCCTTTCAAACTGTAATCATTTCCTGTCATCTTTCTGGTGAAACTTGAACGTCTTCTTGTTCTTGGAAATGAAAAAGCAGTTTGTCCCCTCTTCCCAAGAGCTTATAGTTAGTTCATAATAAGGAGGTATAAAAAAAGCTTTTCCGTCCTTGAAATCTTGGTAATGAAGTATGAAATTTTCACGTCAACCCCAATCATCTTTCTCAGGCAAGGAGAAAAATTTAACTTTCTACAAAACCAATACATATTTCCATATTAAAATCCCCCAAATCCCTTCCCGTCTTCCCTTCATAGAACTCTGACTCAAGGCATTTGTTTAGAATACAGAAAGTTAGCAACTGTAGATACTAGAAGAGCAAAGTAGGTAAATACTTTGTAGTAAAGCAATGTACTGTTTGTTTTCTAATAATTTAATGCAGTCCCACAATACAGGCAACATAACTTTAGCTCTAGAAGCCAACAAGTGACAGAAGGGCAATTCAGACTTTCTGGCCATGATTTTGGGGATGGAGTAGGGAGTTGGATGGCCAAGGAACTGGCATTTTTGACGAAGTTTGGCAGGCTTAGCTGATTCTTTTATACTTAATTTCAAGGAGCCCAGGCATGAGAGACAATAGCATTCAAAGATTTAGGTTTGCATCCTCTAAAATCACTAGATGACCTTAAAGAAGTCACATGATTGCACAGAATTAAATGAAAAACCAACTTTAATAAAACACGTGGCAAAGTCCTATAGTATTATATAAATGTTATCAGTTCTTCCTCACCCTGCTGCTCACTTTCCCTTCCCCCACCTCATTCTTACTGCTTCACACTACGCCATGTGTCCCCCCTCTCTGCTGAGGAATCTGTGCTCAAGACCAGGGGCTCAACTCCACCACCCTCAGAGACTCTTCAAATCAGAGGTAGAATTTTTGGCACATTGCCTTAGTTCAAATATAATCACTCATATTGAGATTCTAAATATGGAGGAAAACTTGAAAAAAATAACACCAGTAACAAGACAAACAAATACGGAGAAAATAAGCTCATGGGCTAAATGGGCATGGAAACACAAAAACCACTTATAGTACTAAGATGAAACTTGGGCTCAATACAGGAGAAAGGAAACCAACAAAGGAATTTTACACATTTCCCTGACTTACTCATTTTTTTGAGAGTTTGAACAACTGAAATCAGGAAACACCTGTGCTTGTTAACATTAGTTAGGAAATGACTTAAAAAAACTTGGACTCAGCTTGAGATAACTGATGGCAGGCAGTGATATCATTCCAGAGTCTATATTTCCATGTAAATGCACAAGCTACTTCTGTTAGTTTGGGTCCATTTTTGTAATAGCAATCGAAGACTCAATGCATTACATTTATGGGGTAATTGTTTTCTTGTTTTAAAATTACCTGGCACTTTGCCACATGTTCGTTTTCTTTGTTCCCATTTATAAGTATTCGACGAATATGATAACCACCCAGAAATACAGCTGTCATTACTTTGAGCTGAAAATAAACGTATGGAAAGAACGTTTTAAGATGAAAGACTGAAAGACAAAAATATAGCGTTGTAATAAGAAGATGGGTTGGAAAATAAAGATACAAACGCAAAAAGGTTTGGTCCTTTGATCTGGAAGGAATGCCTGAGAACTCTAGACCAAAACTTTTTTTTTTTTTTTTCTTTTTTGTGGTACGCGGGCCTCTCGCTGTTGTGGCCTCTCCCATTGCGGAGCACAGGCTCCGGATGCATGTGGGATCTTCCCGGACCAGGGCATGAACCCGTGTCCCCTGCATCGGCAGGCAGACTCTCAACCACTGTGCCACCAGGGAAACCCTAGACCAAAACTATTTTACAGATGAGGAGCCAGAATCAGAAGTTGGCCATTTCTCATGTTGTTTATTACACATTCCCCGGGTCTTCAGAAAGTGAGGCCAGAGCTCCGCAGAGCTGGTTCTAGTCTCAAGTAAACTACTGACTCAATATGCCTTATCTCTAATCGATTTATACAAACAGCAGTATCATTTATATTGCTTGGATATGTTTTGTTAAACAATAAAGTAAAACACACAAATTATGGTACAGTCGATGATTTATTTCAGTTTCTTAGAAATTCAGGGTCAGGAAAATTTGTTTCTAGCATTTTCCTTTGACATGCCAGTTAAATTATAACCAGTGAGAAATGTTATTTTTGTTGTTTTTAAGAAAACTACAAATAGAATTTTTTGCCAGTGAACAAGGTTTGCATAGATCATTTTATTATCTCATAATTTTAACACACTTTTTAAAATAGAAGGATATTAGAATACACTTAGTTCTACCCACATTTGTTTTAAAGTCTTGAAAAATGTCTTTTCAATGTTTGATAAACACTGTAATGAGTCTCACAGATATTAATGTTAATTATTGATCATTGTCATTTAGAAATATTAATTATAATAATTTAAATGAACTTCAACAAACTAACAATTATTGAGGTAAGATTAAGAATACATAATAATCATCAGGAACAGTGCCCTGACACAGAAATGAAACAAAGATTTTTAAATGAAAAAAAGAAAAGTGATGTTTTGTTTTAGTACTTTATTGAGGTGTATCAGGTTGGTCAAAAAGGGCCTTCGGTTTTTAAGTAAAAATAAAAGACACATTTTTCATTTTCACCAAGAACTTTATTGAACAACATATTCACCCTTTTGTTCCACTACCTTCTACCATTTTCCAGGCAACTTCACATTTCCATCTTCCCAAATCTTTTTATTTTTTTGAGCAAAAAACTGTTCAGGTGCCCTTCACAGTCTTCCAGGGAATTGAAATTTTTTCCATTAAGAGAATTTTGTAAAGACCTAAATAAATGGAAATCCAAAGGTGCAATGTCTGGTGAATACGGCAGATGAATCAGAACTTCCCAGCCAAGCTGTAACAGCTTTTGCCTGGTCATCAAAGAAACATGTGGTCTTGCGTTATCCTGATGGAAGATTATGGATAATCTTCCATTGACTAATTCCGGACACTTTTCATCAAGGGCTGCTTTCAGTTGGTCTAATTGGGAGCAGTACTTGTTGGAATTAATCATTTGGTTTTCCGGAAGGAGCTCATAATAGCGGACTCCCTTCCAATCCCACCATACACACAACATCACTTCTTTGGATGAAGACCGGCCTTTGGTGTGGTTGGTGGTGTTTCATTTCATTTGCCCCACGATCTCTTCCATTCCGCATTATTTTACAGTATCCACTTTTCATCGCCCGTCACAATTTGTTTTAAAAACAGAACACTTGGGCTTCCCTGGTGGTGCAGTGGTTGAGGATCCGCCTGCCAATGCAGGGGACACGGGTTCGAGCCCTGGTCTGGGAGGATCCCACATGCCGCGGAGCAACTGGGCCCATGCGCCACAACTACTGAGCCTGCGCTCTGGAACCTGCGAGCCACAACTACTGAAGCGCACATGCCTAGAGCCCGAGCTCCGCAACAAGAGAAGCCACCGCAATGAGGGGCCTGCGCACCACAATGAAGAGTGGCCCCCGCTCACGCAACTAGACAAAGCCACACGCAGCAACGAAGACCCAACGCAGCCAAAAATAAATAATAAATAAATAAATTTATGTTAAAAAAAAAAGCAGAACACTTTCATTACCTTTAAGTAGAGAATTGCATGCGGAAATACGGTCAAGAAATTTTTTTTCACTTAACTTAACCCAAACATCAAAGCAATTGACATAACCAAGGTGGTGCAAATGATTTTCAGCACTTGATTTGGGTATTTTGAGTACGTTGGCTATCTCCCACGTAGTATAATGTTGACTGTTCTCAATCAATTAATGTCTCAATTTGATCGCTATCAACTTCAACTGGTCTACCCGACCACGGAGCATCATCCAGCGAGAAATCTCCAGCATGAAATTTCGCAAACTTTTGACACGTTCGATCAGTCACAGCACCTTCTCCATACACTCCATACACCTTCTCCATACACATACAAATCTTTTTTTTGCATTTCAGTTGTGTTTTCACCTTTCTTGAAATAATAAAGCATAATATGCTGAAAATGTTGCTTTTTTTCTTCCATCTTCAATATTAAAATGGCTACACAAAAATTCACCAATTTTGATAAGCCTTTTTTTAAATGCACACTGGTATGACAGCTGTCACCTACAGTCTAACAAAATTGTTTTGAATGAAGTTAAAGACAACTAAGTGCTACTAGAGACATCTTATGGAAAAAACTGAATGAACCTTTTGACCAACCCAATACATATCATACCAAATCATACAGAAGAGGACATCCACTTCTGGCTGTACAGAGTGACTGGTACTGGACTGGCCCTCCACTGAAACCAATTATAAATATCTGAGGTAACTGATTTCAGGCACTTGGCAATAAACACTGTAGGACTGTGATACTCGGGAGAAGGGAAACACACAGAGAGCTCCACATCTTCTTCAGCTCTCTGCCTGGGGTCACCAACTGGACCATAAGGAAGTGGAATCCAAGGGGACATGGATGTCCTGCTGAGCTGAAGAGGTGCAGATAGAGTTGAGGATATCCGTGGTCTCTGGAATTTGTAAGGCAGGATATCATAAAGGAAGAAGCTGTGCAGAGGAGGGTGACAAAGAAGACTTCATGAGTGTTCCCTGACAGCCTGTGTGCAGGATGAGATTTCATGAGGCCTAAGACAGAATGGCTCAGCAAGTAAGAGAGCTGGGCCAAGATATCACAGGCTGTGCAGTGCTGGAAACATGAGAATTTTGGCCCAGACACAGTGGAGAGGCCTTATTAAGCACCTGATGCATTCAACTGAAACCCCAAAGAGGCCATACCTTAGGAGTAAGTACCATGACCCAGAGAAAGGACCATGCCCCAGGACTAAGGATCAATCTGAAATAGAACTGTCCTAACAAATAATAAAACAAAGCCTAACAAGATCAAAAAGATTTGCCAGTAATTTAACAGCCTGATAGAAGAAATGTCAACACCCTTCAAAGGAAGGTAAAATAATCCAGACTCTCTATAACTCCCTTTTAACAGTATTCAAGAATAATATTTAAAATACTAGACATGTGAAGAAGCAGGAAAATGTGACTGATAATCAAGAAAAGGAACAGTCAATAGAAGCAGAATCCAAGAGAACACAAATATTGGAATTAGCAGATGAGTTCTTTAAAACAGCTATAAATATATTTATGGGTGAACAGGAAAAGATGAATATATTGAGTAAACAGATGGGGAGTATCAGCAAAGAAATAAAACATATGGATATATTAGAAATAAAAAGAACATATCTGAAATTACATATATATATATATATATATATATATATATATATATATATATGTAATTTGAGTCCTAGTAGAAGAGAAGAAAGAGAATGGAGGGAGTAGAATAAAATTTGAAGAAACAGTGGTTGAGGACTCTTCTAATTGGGTGGAAAACATCAGCCTACAAATTGTGTAATCAACAAAATCCAACCACAATAAATCCAAAAAACCACACCTAGGTATGTCATAGTCAAAAGGCTGAAAACCAAAGATAGAGTAGAGAAAAGTCAGTTACATACAGGGAAGCAATGCTGTGAGTGAGAGTTGAATTCTCACTGGAAACAATGGAGGCCAGAAGAAGCGGAATGTCATCATTAAAAAGCTAAAAGAAGTGGCCAACCCAGAATTATATGTGCAGTAATAATATCTTTGAAAAATGAAAACAGAAAAAACATTTTCAGATAAATGCATGCTGGGAGAATTCATTGTGAACTATAAGAAATAGTCATAGAAGAGTTTTTGAGGATGACGGGAAATGATAGCAAGGGGGAAACCTGCAGTAGAGGAAGGAAGCACCAGAATACAGGAACTCTGCAGGAAGAAGAGCAGAGGAAATGGCAAATAGGCATGTAAATATGAAGGACTGTCTTTTTTTCTCCTTCTCATAATTTATTTAAATGACAGTTAAAAGACAAATATATTGTAGGGGTTTTAACTCATGTAGTAGTAACTATATATAACAACAATAACAAAAAGGATAGAGTTGATATTATATTATTGTGAAGTTCTTATATTTTACGTGAGGTGGTACAATATTAACTCCAAGTAGAATGATGAAGATGTGTTATCCAACACAGTAATCACTAACCACAAGTGACTAAATTTAAACTTTAATTAATTAAAATGAAATATAGTTTAAAATTCAGTTTCTCAGTTCTATTAGCCACATTTCAAGGTCTTAATAGCCACATATTAAGCTCTTATATTGGAAAAGCACATGGAATATTTGTATCACTGAAGGGAGTTTAGTCGGAGAATGTGAGAAACCACTGGGGAAAAAAAATACAGATGTATAACTTAAAACCGATAGAGAAATTGAATTAAAATAGAGTACTAATCATCTTAGATCTGCTGTCATGCAAACTCAGTAGATGCGGAAATGTTCACTTTCTTCACTATTGTATGCAACACCAGGCTCAACGCCAGGCATACAGAAGAAGTTTTACAATTATTTGTTAAATAAATAAGGTCTTCCAACTCTTAAAGATTAAATAAAATAGAGGACTAAAAATGTCTTATTAACCAAAACAAAGACATAAAAGGAGAAAATGAGGGGGAAATAAATGGGACTATAGAAAACAACTAGCAAGATAAAAGACTTAAATCCAACCATATCAATAACTACATTAAGTGTAAATGAACTGAACAATCCAATGAAAAGAAAGAGATTACAAGGATGAATAAAGAGCAAGATTCAACTACATGCAGTTTACACAAGATGCATTTTAAAGACCCAGCGAAGTTGAAAGTAAAGAGAGGTGAAAAGACAGGCCAAACAAATCTAAGAAAGCTGGTGTTGATATCATCATACAAGATAAACTTCAAGTCAAGGAAAATGATCAGAGTTGAAGTAATATTTCTTAATGATAAATGATCATTTCATCATGAAGATGTAAAAATTCTAAATAGCTATGGGACTAAAAATAGGTTTAAGTAGGGCTTCCCTGGTGGCGCAGTGGTTGAGACTCCGCCTGCCAATGCAGGGGACATGGGTTCGTGCTCTGGTCCGGGAGGATCCCACATGCCGCGGAGCGGCTGGGCCCGTGAGCCATGGCCGCTGAGCCTGCGCGTCCGGAGCCTGTGCCCCGCAACGGGAGAGGCCACAACAGTGAGAGGCCCGCGTACCGCAAAAAAAAAAAAAAAAAAGGTTTAAGTACAAGAAGCAAAAATGAGAATTTAAAGGACAAATATACAAATCCATAATCATAGTTGAAGATTTTAACACCCTTCTCTGTAACTGATAAAAGAACTAAACAAACAAACAAAAAAGAATAAGGATTAAATGATTTGAGCAATATTATCAGCCAACTTGATTTAACTGACATTTATCAGATATCTCACTTAGTATCTACAGAATACACATTGTTTTCAAATGCATATTAGTATCTGCAGAATACACATTATTTTCAAATGCATATGGAATAGTCACTTTATTAGTCAAAGTTCTTCAGAGAAACAGAACCAATAGGATAGACAGGTAGGTAGATAAATGATAGATAGATGATAGATAGATAGATAGGTAGATAGATGATAGATACATGTAGATAGATAGATAGATAGACGATAGATAGGAATTTAGTATAAGGTATTGGTTCATGCGATTATGGAGGCTGAGAAGTCCTATGATCTGCTGTGTGTGAGCTGGTGACCCAGGAAAACCAGTGGTGTCCTTCAATGACCTGAGAGCCAGAGACCAGTGGTATAGGTTCCCGTCCAAGTCTGAATGCCTGAGAACCAGGAGCACCAAGGGCAGGAGAAGATCAGTGTCCCAGCTCAAGTGATCAGGCAGACAGGGAATTCAACTTTCCTTCTTGTTCTATTCAGGCCCTCAACAGACTGGCTGAGGTCCACCCACACTGGGGAGGGCCATCTGCTTTATTCAGTTCATCAATGCAAATGCTAATCTCTCCCAGAAACACCCTCACAGACACACCCACACAACATAAT
The DNA here is from genome assembly GCF_964270905.1 of Leucopleurus acutus. NCBI lineage: Eukaryota > Metazoa > Chordata > Mammalia > Artiodactyla > Delphinidae > Leucopleurus > Leucopleurus acutus. Next base: position 39,718,945 of record NC_139142.1, read on the forward strand.
TCTAGATAACTTATAAGTCAGAAAAGAAATCACAGGGAATTTAGAAAATACTTTCACCTGACTTATAATAAAAACAAAAAATGTCAAAATTTGTGGGATACAGCTAAAGCAATGCTTAGAGGGTAATTTAAACATTTATATTTTCATAGGAGAAAATAAGGTTTTAAAAGCTGGGGGGAGGGTGCGGGGGGAAGAACCAGTTAAACCCAAGATGAGTAGCAGAAAGGAAATACTTGAGAGCAGAAACGAATAAAATAGAAAACAGAGAAAATGAGGAAAGTCAAAAATTGGTTCTTTGAAAGATTAATAACATTTTTAATCCCCTAGCAATACTTATCAAGGAAAAAAAATACCCCACACAAATTACCAATATTAGGAATGAAAAGGGGACCTCACCACAGAACATATAGATATTAATAGAATAATAGGGAATATTATGCTTAACATTGTGCCAATAAATTCAACAACGTAAATGAATTGGAAAAATTTCTTGAAACAACACACCACATAAAAACTGACACAAGAAGAAACTGACACAAGAGAAAAGCAGAATAGCCCTATATCTGTTAAAGAAATAAAACAGGCAAAACTCTGGTAATAGAAACCAGATCAGTGGTTGCCTATGGAGGATGGTGCCTGTTAGAGGTCTTGAGAGAACTCTCTGGAATGATGGAAAAGTTCTATATGGCAAATTTTTGTGCTCATTGCAAGGATCATTGACACACTCATAATTGTAATTTGGTAATTGTATTCTTGAGTACATTTCACTGTATGTACATTTCACCTCAAAAATAAATAGATTGCATCCCCCAGACTACAACATAAACATACAAAACTTGAAACATTCTGAAATTTTAAACATAAATTTTTTTAAATAATTGAAATTGAAAGTTCCATGAGATATGTTAGATAGTATAACGCCAAAATGATCCTATAGCCTTAGCTGAAAAATGTTGCTTTCTTTTCCTTCTGAATTAAAGTTGTAGAGCTCAAAACCAACAGTATTTCTTTCTGCAATGAAAATAACAGGGCTAATCCTGACTTCCAGAGTCAGTTTGTGACCCTTTTTCAGGGTAATCTTTCTGGAACCACAAAGAGGGTATCAGCTCTAGTTCTGCTCCTTTGCCCTCCAGTGTATACCTGCTTTACAGCACCTGTATACGGTATTCTGATTGTCTAAAAATAGTTATTCTCTCCTACCCTATACTATGAGTTCTTTGAAGATAAGATTGTGCTTTTATCTCATTTCCCCAATGCCTGGCATGATTTCAGGCTTAGTAGGTACTCAATAAATACTGATTGAGCAAATAGTTTAATGATATTCATATGGAGGTTCTTTGAGCCAGAATACACCGTTGGTCTTGAAAAAAGTATTTAAACATTTTCCCTTTAAATAGGATTCCCTTCCTGTTACACGTTATCTAAGGAAACACATTCCATAAGAGTATTCCAGTACCCCGAGGAAAAATAAAACATCCAACGAAACAAAAATATTAGATACGAGATATTGAATGAAATGCTCAAAAATGCTCCAGTTCAAGATTAAATGAAAAGATAAACTATGAGATAAAATGAAATGGGGAAATGAGGCCAGGGACCTATAGTACACAGTCTTCAGATTATAAAAGGAAGAAAAGCTTACATATGGGAAGAAGATCTTTCTAAATCACTTTCTGAAAGGTCAGGTAGTATTTAAACTGTGTGAAAAAAAATGTTATTTATCCTTTGAAACGCTTATTTTAAAATAACCTTTCTAATAATGGATAATACATATGCCTACATTGTGTTATACCAAATCTCAATATAGTTTGTTAACTTCTGTAGCCATATTGTGGGCTGCAGTGCTCTAGTTTGATTTCAGGTTAAGTGGGGCGTGCTCAAATATACATGAACTCTTAGGGATAAGATGTGTGGTGTACTATTATACACAATGAATAATGTTTAGCAAGAGATCCTGTAAAACTTAAGAAGTCTCTAAATTAGGATCAGGAAGATGGAAGGAAAGTAACTTAGCAGCTAGAGATCTGTGATCAAAAGAAAGAAGGCTCTCCATTTATGGAGAACTGAGCAAGGCTTTGCTTGTCTCAAGAAAAGGTGTCACGGGAGATGAGCAATTAGGATTATACCTGAAAGGCAAAGGGTTACAGGCTTTCTGCAAAGTTTGGGGCTGGGAATGCTCTGGTCTGAGGCAGAGGAGATGGGAGGTTTTGGTAACAAACTGCCCTTTTACTCAGAGATATTTACATAGTGAAAAAGGTCCACGTGACAATGTTTTACAGCTGTTAGTATCCTCAATTAAAATAATCAAAAATGCATTTCCTGTCAAGCTTTTTGTATAATATAGTATATAAGAGGTCATGAGCTAGAGGCAAACTGCCCGGCTCCTCTTCTCATCCCGGGTGGAATTACTAAACCTCTCAGTGCCTCAGTCTTCTCATCTCTAAAATGGGAATGCTAACACTCGATGGCACCTGTCTCAAAGGGTCTTTCAAGCATTAAGTGAGTTAATGCATGTAAAATGCTTACAACAGCATCTGACACATAGTATGTGCTCAAGAAACATTACTATATTTTATTACTATGGAACGGATAATCAACTCCCTTCCTCTGAAGGAAGTGAGTACACAGAGTGGCTAGCAGAGGGAAACAGAAGTCGGAACACACGCACGTTCCTCACACGCACTGGAAACTCTAACAACAGCCTCACTCAAACGTTATGGGACCTAACACCCTTAAATGATGGCATGAGTAGTTTTCACAAGCAAAGGTTTGTAGCTTTAAACCTCAGACAGAGTTCTAAGTAAAATAAATTTTTAAAAACCTAAAATTGAAGGTAATAGCCATGTAAACAAAACCAGGCCTAAACCCCCAAATCAGATGAAAACTTATTCTCTCTTCACCACCTTTTGCTGCATGATCTTTGGAAGCAGGAAAAATCTGTTCCTTCTCCACTCTCATGGAATACCTGAGAAGGACCTTGTCCTGCCCTGAAGAGTGCAGAGTCTAGTGGAGATGGTTCACACAATTTCCACACAACGTATGTGCTCTGACTGAGGTTTGTGCCGAGTGCCGTGGTGGTCGATGGAAGGGACTCACTCCCGCTGGGGTGAGCTGGGAAGACAACTGACCTGGGTTATAAACAGTAAGCGAAAGTGAGCTACATAGACCAGGTCTTCATTCATTCGTTCAAAACATATTTACTGAGGACCTACTATGTGTTAAGAACTGTGTTGGATGGTGGAGATAGGACGGAGAGTAAGAGATGTGTTTATTACAGTCTGCAGGGTAGACTAACAGATAATTACCATATAGTGTGATAAGGGCTGTGGTAAGCAGGGGAGCTCATCCTATCGGGAGAAGCAGTGGGGAAGGTTCCCTTCCCAGAGGCGGTGACATCTAAGCTAGGAATTATGCAGGAGACAGACAGGGGTGGACAGAAAAGAATTGCAGAGGGGACAGTGTGTACAGAGGTGGGAGGCTGGAGAAAGTCCAGCAGATCTGATATGCTGACAGGTGTGTCTAAGGACAGAGTACAGAGTTTGAGACAGAGGAGACAGAGCCAGAGAGGTAGGAAGGGCCCAGGGCCTTATGTTCACATTAAGGAGTTTAGATCTGTCTTGAGAGAGATGAGAGGCTATCGAGGGTTTCCAGCAGGATCCAAACATGGTGGTAACCGCATTATACAAGGATCAGTGGCTATAATGTGGGGAAGAAAAAAAAAAAAAGGGTTCAGAGGGACCAAGACTAGGAGAAGGTTAACAGTCATCATCTAGGGCTTCCCTGGTGGCGCAGTGGTTAAGAATCTGCCTGCCAATGCAGGGGACCCGGGTTCGAGCCCTGGCCCAGGAAGATCCCACATGCCGTGGAGCAACTAAGCCCATGCACCACAACTACTAAGCCTGAGCTCTAGAGCCCGCAAGCCACAAGTACTGAGCCCACGTGCCACAACTACTGAAGCCTGCGCACCTAGAGCCCGTGCTCTGCAATGAGAAGCCACGATAATGAGAAGCCCGGGCACTGCAACGAAGAGTAGCCCCCGCCCACCACAACTAGAGAAAGCCCGCACACAGCAACGAAGACCCGACACAGCCATAAATAAATACATACATACAATCATCATCTAAATGAGAGATGATCCAACCCATGTCCATAGTAGTGGCAGAGTGAACGTTAAGGATGGGTGGATAAAAGCAAGGGAGGGTGGAGCCTGACTCTCAGATCTCTGTGTGGGCAACTAAACGGATGAAGGTGGCATTGCCCCACGGAGGGAATGCTGGTTTGGAGTTGGGCAGGGTGAGTTCCATTTCAGATGAGTTAAGTATAACAGTGCCTGAAGACATCTAAGTGGAAGAAGTGGATACATGGGCTGAAGATACAGACTAGGAAACATCAACACCAAAAGGTAACCAGAGTCCTGGGTGCAGGAGAGACTGCTCAGGGGGAGCTGTGGGAGGAGAGGACAAGGGCCCCTTGGCAGAGCTCTAGAGTGACTGGGTGCACAGTGGGAGGGAAGGCTGGAAATAGGGGAACAGGAGACTATTGGTGTAGCAGGAGCTATGGGATATTCTGTCTGGGGATTAAACTTGAGTAACATCTTCCATTAGTTGGTTAACAATGAGAGTCATGAAGCTAGATCCTGGGATTGATCCCTAAGAAAGCCATTTTTATTATTTTCTAGAGTTAAAGCTAGCATTTCAGATAACATGTAAATGAATTTGCATCCTATCTGTAAGTAAATGCTTCCAGTAATAAGGACCTCCAAATGAGAGAATATGGCTACACTAATACAAATTCATCAACACTGTTAGAAAATGAGGAGCACAGTGCTCCAAAGGGGAGGCGAAAGTTAAATTATCTCATTTGACTCAGGAGTCCCACACCCAAATCTCTAAGTCTAAGAGGCATTGCTTTTATGTCATACAGTAAGGAACATTTTCTTTCTGCAAGGAAAGTTTCAGATGGAACTGTGGGATTATGTTCTGGGTTGTTTAATAAATTATAATACTGGAAATTTTTATGTGAAAAATAAAATGTTTCTGCCCTCATTGAAACAAGAATGTGACAATTTTAACTAATGCATATCACTTTCTTCCGCGCAGCCTAGCATTGGAATTTCACGCGCTTTTCATATTTGAAATGCACAGCGCCACCTAATGGTCACAAACCATATCTGAAAGAGAGGAAGAAAAAAAGAACAGAACTAAAATAATAATAATGATAAAAGGAAACTCAAATAAATTTCAAGTTTCAAAGTTATTTAGTCAACTGGCATTGCAAACAACAATTTTATCTTTTCCCTAATATTGTCATGTGAGTTACACATGATCATATTGCAGAGATAACTATAGATCACATTTTAAATGTAAATCACAAAAAACCTGAAACCATAAATTATACACATTTTTTAAAAATCACAAAATCATTAGAAACACCTTGGATGAAATAATATGTTCAACTATGATGATTCTTTTTTTCTTTTAATGAGGTAAATTAGGGGTATCAGTAGAAGGACTTTATCTTGATTTCTACAAGGCTAATGTGGGACCAGTCTTCTGCATGGAAACTGACTATTCTAAGTACTCTCCTTGCAGCCCCTCAAGACTGGGGACATTTGGGGACTACTGAATGAATCTTGGACTCCAGGGAAATAAAGTAAAGATGGCATCTATTGGTTCTGTCTTGGGAAGCTGTAGCATGTGGCACGACCCTTCTCCAGCCCAGCTCTGGAGTCAAAGGAATTTTCCATTGTTCATACATGCCATCCAGCTCTGGGGGCATAAACAGGAGAAGAGATGGGAGGAGCACGGCTGTGTACCATCTTAGTCAGGCTTGCTACTCCAAGAACAATGCCTCCCAGACTGAGACTTGGGTGTGGGGCTCCCGAGTCAAATGAGTCACCTTCCCTTCCAGCTTACTGGTCTCTTTAAGGCTACATCTCTTTGGTCTCAGCCTTTCTGAGGTGGTTTGAACCATATGCTATAGAAATTGATAATTTCCCATAAGATTTGTTTTAAAATATCCTGCTCTAATTGAGGAGGGATTTCAAAAATAAAGTATGCTGTTTCACTCTTCCCTCATCACATAGAATATTCAAAATGCCAAAAATTCCACTAAAATGTTATGATGTGGAAAACTGATTTTTCCTGTGTAGTCTTTCCCACCTGCCTTTAAGTTCTTTGGGGAATGAAGATCACACATTGCTTTACATACAATTGCAAATGTTTCTTGAATTAACTTCCAGGCTTACCAGAATGCAAGGGGGATTTCGTAATGCAAAAGCCACAAAAAAGAAGCAAAGGATGTAAACAAAAAAGTTAAAACATAAGTTACATGTGGAAGGTTTGTTACTTTATATGGAGATCATTAGAAATGATGATTTTCACAAACTGGCATCAATACTAAGCAACCAGTTTCTTTGCTTGCTTCTTGGACTCAGATAAGATCCTAAAATGTGTTGGAAAGGGAGAAGAGGGAAGAGATATGATAAGGAATGACCTGAGGATAAATTTTAGACTTGTGGGCTGGATGCCATGGAGACAGCATATCACTTACCAGGCTTTACCATGCGCCGGGCACTGGATTAGGCATCTTGTGTGCATTACTCCATATAAGCCTCACCACCATCCTTGAAGATAGATGTTAATATTCCATTTTGAAGAGCAGGAAAAAAAAAAGTTTTTTGAAGCTTAGGCTGGTTACCTGGGGTCCCACAGCCGGTAGAAGGCAGAGAATTTAGGTGTATTCATAGCTAAGTGGCTCTGTCCACTGGCTGGTCCAGGGACTGGCAACAGCAGTTTCATCTTGTGCTTCTCCCAGGGGAGATGTTTTTTAAAATCTCTTCCAATAATTCTGTTTAGCACAATGGTCTGAGAACCACTTTCCTGGACCTGGAGAAAGGTTTTCAGAGATATGCCGTAGGGATCTCTTTGATCTTTCTTCTGATTTCTTTTGAATTTTTAATTAATTAATTAATTTTTGGCTGTGTTGGATCTTCGCTGCTGCACGCAGGCTTTATCTAGTTATGGTGAGCAGGGGCTACTCTTCATTGCGGTGCGCAGGCTTCTTATTGCAGTGGCTTCTCTTGCTGTGGAGCACGGGCTCTAGGTGCACGGGCTTCAGTAGTTGTAGCACGTGGGCTCAGTAGTTGTGGTGCATGGGCCTAGTTGCTCTGTGGCATGTGGGATCTTCCCAGACCAGGGCTCGAACCTGTGTCCCCTGCATTGGCAGGCAGATTCTTAACCACTGTGCCACCAGGGAAGTCCTCTTTTGAATTTTTTAAACTATAAAATTCTTTTTTGTTTCCTCTGTTTATAAAAGCAAGCCATGCTCATTGAATAACTTTCCAGAAGATACATACAAGAATTAAAAAGAAAAGGAAAAGTTACTAGTAGCCTGACCACCCAGAGATAAACAGTGACTTTTCCGGGTGCATCTATTTCCAGGCCCTTTTCCGAGTATGTATACACCCACACATATTTTAACAGCACTAGCATTAAAACGCGTAATATTCAATGATTGTTTTCAGTTTTCAGTATACTGTGGACACTGTTCCATGACAATAAACAGATCTGCAATAACACATTGAAGCTCATGCTACAGTCCATCAAATAAATCTACCACCTAGTCAACAAGTCAACATTGAGTCAAATCCAGTCCGCATTTTTCTTAGTGACTTGGATGAAGGGGTATGTTGATCAAATATCTGGATGACACAAAGCTGGCAGAGATGGCTAATGCACTGGATTTACAGAATCAGAATGTAAATCATCTTCATTAATGGAAATTATGGCTCTAAATTGATATAAAACTTAATAACAAATGTAAAACTTCAAGTCTATTTAGTAACTGTCTGACCAAACCCCATATTTGGGGGAGTGGGGAGAATACTGACTCTAAGAAGGGGTGAAGATAGGGCCGGCAAATCGACCATTCACCTGTCAGGTATCAACAAACAAAGTGTACCAAGATTAGTGGTGCAACACGAGAGATGCGAATTATATTCAATAAGTGGCTACCCAGGAGCAGGTAAAAAGTAAATCTCAATACAAACATATCATTGCCTCAGAAGGGCTCAGTCACCCACTCTGTGGATAGGCAGGTTCTGCGGTAGTTTCCCATGTTAGATTGTCCTGGGAGAAATCCCAATGTTCAGATCGTGGGTGCTGCCCAAGAGGTTAAATTTTCAGAGCTTGCAAGGAGAAGGCTGAGTGCTCTAAGTTTGCAGACAGAGACTAGGACCTAGCAAGACTCTTTCTTATCACTTAGCACATTTTAAAAATTGAGCTAAATAAAACTCTTGGAGGAGACTGATCGCCCACAGATCACTTCTAAGAGAGAGCTCTGATCTTAGCGAACTTACTTGCCAAAAAAAGGTTTCAACTTCAGATTGTTTGGAGAACAAAGTGATTTGGTCTCCAAGATGAGTGTTTGTACAAGCTGGGCAAGGGGAACTCTGCCATTTCAACGTGGGGTTGAGATGTCATCCCAGTTGGATGTAAGGACAGCCAGAGGTAGGCTGTGTGAACCTACAGGGAAGGGCCCAATGGGGGTGTTCCCCCTGCTTCTGGAAGGAAGACCTGGGACCAGTGCTACACAAGCCTGTTCTTTATTGCTGTCATCGTCCCTTCCCAGCCTGCAAGGCTTTTGGACTCCGGGGTCCTGTGTCTGCTATGGTGATTTGAGACGAGGTAAAAAGGGCCTACGGGTAGCCAGATGCTTCCGCTTTGAGCCCTAGCTGCAGGCCCTGTAAGAAGGCAGGAGGTCTATCAGTCCACAGTGCTGTGGTCAATCAGGCATTTCAGGGCTTTGCCCTAACAGATTCCTTTTGCCAATTTGGGAGGTTAATAAAGATGAGCTTACGTTTGATTAATTCTGCAACTTTCACTGTTCAATCATCTGTGACAAAGTACACAGGGTTCCTTACACATATACACTATTCCCACAGATGTCTTTTTAAAAAGGTTGAGTTATCACATGGTTTTGTGAGTAGATGGGGAAGACCCTTTGTTAGTGGTATTTTAATGAGAAATTTCTCCTTATTGATTGGACCACAGTTAAGTCTACCACATTTTCCCTAAAGGCAGTCATTTACTCTTCTCTTAATTTACTAGGTGGTCTACCTAAAATGTACGTCACTTCCCTGTTTGATAAATTGTAAGTTCTAGAACTCTTGGGTCAATGTTCTACAGAAAGGGAGCTATAGGCATAGCTATTCCACCATTGATCATTATTAAACTCTTTGTCAATCTCATGGAGCCATCTAACAAGAAAAACCTGAGTGTTTGCTGCTTTTATCTATTTTCCATAACTTTTGACTCTGAAGGCTGAAATCAGTTGTGGGCTGAGATATACAAGCTCAATAATTAGTCCCCAGGTCCATTCCCACCCTCACCTGAAAGGCTTATAAGGAACCTGCACTTAATACCATTGTGTTTCAAGGTCAGGAATAACAGTCCATCAATAGATCAGACACACTGTTTACTCCAATTACAAGAAAGAGAAAAATGGGCTTTCTCTGGTACACCAATGCCATGGTCTTAGTATCAAGGACCAGAAAGGCATTAATAGTCAGTTGACCCCATCTTTTATTATCACAAAGAAAAGCCAGTTGTTCTAAATCTAAAACCATCAACTTCCTAGTTTTACATCTATATTTTAAACATATGTAGACCCTTCTCAATATAAAAGCTAGATGTTCTATGAGTGACTTACTGAGATTTGCTTGTGGATAAAATGGGTGTTTGGTTATGAGATAAATTTTTCAAGCTAAAATCATTGAGGCTGTACTTTGTGTATCAACGTGTTAGAGCAAATGCCAAATTATTTCTTCAGGAGAATCTGGGCACCAACAGATGGTCCTTTCTTAGTTCACCTCCAAGTGGAGGTGCAGTGGCCTTCTGTCCACCATATGTCCTTGTTAGGTACCTCAAATTTAATAAGAAGTTGTCAATCCCTCCCTAGCTTGCTTGATTATTAAAACATATGGCCCTGAGTTTAACTGGCAATGTAGAAGCTCTGTGATCTAGGAACTTACTGCGATGTTTAATCTTGGAACTCACAGCTGCTCCTTAACTATGGAAAACTTTGGGAAATGAATGATATTTATGGAAGATTACCTGAAGGATAGCAGTGCACCCATTCTGTTAAGACCAGTCGTTTTCAAACTTCTTTTTTAACAATAGAATTCTTGTTCAAACCATGTCTTTCTTAGAAGCCCAGGGTCAGAGAATGGGATGCGAGGAAGGGATGGGGATCTTAATCCCACCACTGGTGGTCCCCCCAGAACGTAGCTTGAGAACCCGTCCAAAGACAGCGGGGCAGAGAAGCACACACAGACTGGATGGGGGGCCTCCCTAGAATGGCTCCACTGAATTGTGCTTTGACCAAGCACCATTATATCTCACTCTGGCAGATGGTGTAAGGAACAGTGCTAGGAAATGAATGCAATATTTACTGCAAGGTTTTTGTTAAAGACATTGTTTACCTGGTTTCACAACATCTTCTCTGGGAGAACCCCAAGGAGAAAATGTTTCCTAGTCTTTACACCAGAAATCACTTAATATTCTTCTGAGCTGATGCTCTGTTTCCTCCCATGGATGCAGTGTTGATCCTTCCCCCTTGGAGCTGGCCACTGGAAAGCTTAAGAAGCAAGCCTGTAGACCACCCTTAGCAAGCCACACAATCTCATGGCAGGTGCTTCATGAACCAACTTCTCACTCAGCTCCACCTTGTTTTACAAAATGTATTCCCTTTGCCTTCATTCTTTTGCTTTGAAGTATTTTTTGTATGTCGCTTTACTGCATATTTTAAAGCCACCTCAATCCTTTTAAAAACATTACTCTATGTAAGTAAGAAAATTCTTATTAAGAAACCAACTCAAGAAAAGGAAGGAGATCAGGATGATGAGAGTCTAAACCCAAAGAGGACCAAATCAGGAAACTAAGCAAGTATGTTCTGGAAATAAAACTCTTGATGCAAACATGATAGCCATCTTCAGAGTTTTTAAAGGGCAAGGAGTAAGTTTATTCTGTATTCCTCTAGAGAAGGAACATAGAATACATTATGGTCATTACCCAAAAAGCTGTCAAATCTTAGAACTGGACAAGGAAAGGACCTCACAAATTGCTGAGTTCTTTGTCACAAGAAGTGGAGCTCAAATGACCCCCTCGTTGGGAGGTTACAAAGGTGTGCTGGACACCCTTTTAGTTCTCAGCCAGACTACACCCCCTCCTTTGGAAGAGTCCATTCAAATTTTACTGAAGAGATGGATGTGGGCAGCCCTGTGTCTGTCTTGGGACCTTTCCCCACTCCTGCCACAACAGATTGGACCAGCGCTGGACCCGTGACCCAAGCTGGAGCCTCCCTTGAACTAAAGAATATAACTGCCAGAGTCGGGAGGAGCTGAAAGGTGACCCAGCACTGGGGTCCACGTCAGAGCTGTGGCAACCTGAAGCATGCAAAGTCCAAGATTTGGAGAAGCAAACTTGCTTGAGAAGGTGGCCTACAGAACTACAGGGAGAAGCAGCGGCAAGAAACAGTGCAGAGAGAGGAGAGAAGCCTGATGACTCTCCTCCTATGAAAGCCAGATATACTTCCCTCAGTTCCTTGCTTCTGTGACGTTCCTCATATCTGAACAATAGCTACCTGTTGCTGAAGCTGTTCCTTGCATTGCAGAAATCCTTGACTGTCTAATCAAAGCAAATCCCCAGATGGATTATGAGGCTGGAGTAGATCAGTGGCCCCCAAAGCTGGGTGATCATCACACTGCTCTGAGTAAGCTTCCTGGGTGCCAGCCCCTGGAGACTGTGACTTAGTGGCAAGAATCAGACTCTGAGAAATGTGTATTTTTAAACACCATCCCCACTCCCAATGATTTTGCTACTTGGCCAGATGGGGAACCACTGGATCAAGTATCATGCAGGGCCTTGGTCCCTTTAAGATTCTCAGACTTTGGTTTAGAAGTTGACACAATGCAGCTGTCCTCACAGTATCCCTCCTACAGAAAGAGAACTAAAATTTTAAACACAACCACTTCAAATTCACATTTCAGAGACAAAGGTCAGGGGCCCCTGCAGTCCTCCAAGGGTAATACAACCTCCAGATTGAATATTAACAAGGCATATTGATCAGCACGAACAGCAAGTACAGGTTCCCAGGTTCTCGGCCAAGGTTGTTAAACATTTGTATCAGTGACCTAGATAGTGGAATTAAAAGTATGTTTATTCAGTTTGTTGATGCTATCAAGCAGGAAAGAGCATTAAGCACATCTGTCTTGGGCACTTCAGTTTTCCTAAGATGAACCCTCCCTCTTCACATTATGGGTGTTAGAACATAGGGCTGATAACTGTTTTTTCTTTTTCCTTTTTTGATTTGAATTTTATTTCATTTTTTATACAGCAGGTTCTTATTATTTTATTTTATATTTTATACATATTAGCAGATATATGTCAATCCCAATCTTCCAATTCACCCACCACCACTGCTCCGCCCCCAGCTTTCCCCCCTTGGTGTCCATGTTTGTTCTCTACATCTGTGTCTCTATTTCTGCCTTGCAAACTGGTTCATCTGTACCATTTTTCTAGATTCCGCATATATGCATTAATATACAATATTTGTTTTTCTCTCTCTGACTTACTTCACTCTGTATGACAGCCTCTAGGTCCACCCATGTCTCTACAAATGACCCAATTTCATTCCTTTTTTATGGCTGAGTAATAGTCCATTGTATATATGTACCACAACTTCTTTATCCATTCGTCTGTCAATGGACATTTAGGTTTCTTCCATGACCTGGCCATTGTAAATAGTGCTGCAATGAACATTGGGGGGCATGTGACTTTTTGAATTATGGTTTTCTCTGGGTATATGCCCAGTAGTGGGATTGCTGTGTCATATGATAATTCTATTTTTCATTTTATAAGGAACGTTCGTACTGTTCTCTACAGTGGCTGTATCAATTTACCTTCCCACCAACAGTGCAAGAGGGTTCCCTTCTCTCCACACCCTCTCCAGCATTTGTTGTTTGTAGATTTTATGATGATGCCCATTCTAACTGGTGTGAGGTGATACCTCATTGTAGTTTTGATTTGCATTTCTCTAATAATTAGTGATGTTGAGCAGTTTTCATGTGCCTCTTGGCCATCTGTATGTCTTCTTTGGAGAAATGTCTATTTAGATCTTCTGCCCATTTTTTTATTGGGTTGTTTGTTTTTTTAATATTGAGCTGCATGAGCTGTTTATATATTTTGGAGATTAATCCTTTGTCCGTTGATTTATTTGCAAATATTTTCTCCCATCTGAGAGTTATCTTTTTGTCTTGTTTATAGTTTCCTTTGCTGTGCAAAAGTTGTTTCATTGGGTCCCATTTTTTTATTTTTGTTTTTATTTCCATTACTCTAGGAGGTGGGTCATAAAAGATCTTGCTGTGATTTATGTCAAAGAGTGTTCTTCCTATGGTTTCCTCTAAAAGTTTTATAGTGTCTCGTCTTACATTTAGTTCTTTAATCCATTTTGAGTTTATTTTTGTGTGTGGTGTTAGGGAATGTTCTAATTTCATTCTTTTACATGTAGCTGTCCAGTTTTCCCAGCACCACTTATTGAAGAGACTGTCTTTTCTCCATTGTATATCCTTGCCTCCTTTGTCATAGATTAGTTGACCATAGGTGCGTGGGTTTATCTCTGGGCTTCCTATCCTGTACCATTGATCTATTTTTCTGTTTTTGTGCCAGTACCATATTGTCTTGATTACTGTAGCTTTGTAGTATAGTCCGAAGTCAGGGAGTCTGATTCCTTCAGCTCCGTTTTTTTCCTTCAAGATTGCTTTGGCTCTTTGGGTCTTTTGTGTCTCCATACAAATTTTAAGATTTTTTGTTCTAGTTCTGTAAAAAATGCCATTGGTAATTTGATAAGGATTGCATTGAATCTGTAGATTGCTTTGGGTAGTATTGTCATTTTCACAATATTGATTCTTCCAATCCAAGAACATGGTATCTCTCTCCATCTGTTTGTGTCATCTTTGATTTCTTTCATCAGTGTCTTATAGTTTTCTGAGTACAGGTCTTTTACCTCCTTAGGTAGGTTTATTCCTAGGTATTTTATTCTGTTTGTTGCATTGGTGAATGCGATTGTGTCCTTAATTTCTTTATCTGATCTTTCTTTGTTAGTGTATAGGAATGCAAGAGATTTATGTGCATTAATTTTGTATCCTGCAACTTTACCAGATTCATTGATTAGCTCTAGTAGTTTTCTGGTGGCATCTTTAGGATTCTGTATGTATAGTATCATGTCATCTGCAAACAGTGACAGTTTTACTTCTTTTCAAGTTTGGATTCCTTTTATTTCTTTTTCTTCTCTGATTGCCATGGCCAGGACTTCCAAAACTATGTTGAATAATAGTGGTGAGAGTGGACATCCTTGTCTTGTTTCTGATCTTAAAGGAAATGCTTTCAGTTTTTCACCATTGAGAATGATGTTTGCTATGGGCTTGTCATATATGGCCTATATTATGTTGAGGTAGGCTCCCTCTGTGCCCACTTTCCAGAGAGTTTTTATCATAAATGGGTGTTGAATCTTGTCAAAAGACAAGGTGATAACTTTTTGAAAATTTTTAAATGTTTAACCATTCACTCCCGATACAGAGTGAAGGATTCCTACATTTCAAATAGATATTGTCACTGTGGGAAAGGGAAAGCCAGTGTGTATATCACATTCCTCAGTGGGGTCATCCCCAAACCAATGAGTTTCACTCCCACAGGGACAGGGAAAGGGCAGGGGAGGGTGGCCTTTAGTCTCAACAGACAAGCTGGTTCCCTAGACACTGCTCTGTAGGTGTCCCCTCCCTTTTGCCATCCTCACCCTGGTATATGGCCCTCTCACCTCTCACACTGCATTAACCCAATTCAGTTTTGATTTAACTCTTTCTTATTTCCAGTGACAAAGCTTTTCCTTCCCCTCTGTCTCAATTCTGTCACCCAACTTGTCCTCCTGATATTTTGGGTCTCTCTAGTACCAACTCACCAAGCACAACTCCTACAACCAAACTCTATGCACATAGTTCAAGTCCAATCCAATCCCTGCTGATTTTTCCAGTCTTTTAACCTGGGCATCCCATAGCCAATGCCTAAGACCTATTGTCACCTATCTCAGTCACATTGTTCATTTTATACTGCCCCCTGCAGCTCTCAACTCACCCAATTCTGCTCACAAGTGGCCTCCACTGTTTTTCAGTAAGTTAATGACCCAGAACTCCAACACACTGCAGCAAGGAGTGCAAAGAACTCCTGTCTGTCTTTTCTGCTCCCAGTGCTTACAGTACTCGTTCACCGAAGTTACTCTGCATCTTCCACTAGGGGGTACCACCCCATAATTTTTGAAACAGGAAGTCTGCTGAACACAGTTCTTAATGAAAAATGAAGTCCAGGCACAGTGGATATTTTTCAAACTTTTCTGAACACATGCTGTAATTTATGAAGCAATTTAATTTGATTCCTTTTAAATAAAAGCTGCCCCATGGGCAGAGTAATAGGCAACAATCCTGAGCAGTATAAACTTATATAAGCGAACACCAATTAAAAACCCTTGGCTCTATTACGGTAAGATAAATAGTCATGAACTAAATGAAATAAATGCAAAAACTGAGTACAGCCAGACAAGTGAAGTTATTTTTACTTTAGCAAGAGAAATAGACATGCTGAACAAAAGTTGGCTTCAAAACGAAAGCTTTTGTTAAACAAAAATAAGGCAACTCAGATGTTCTGGGACTTTGCATAAATGGAACAGAATTCTCTTATCTTTGGGGTATAAAAGACCTGCTACACTAGAAGTCGGTTCAAGTCTTTTGGGTTCTTTTAAGAAGAAGTATGTCTAGACATTACACTGTGGTGACTGAAAATGAAGGATGCTGGAATTTAGCACTAGACTCTCAGCTACCACTTACCTCTATAAGAACTTGGCTAGCCTCCATTTCCTTAGCCTAAATTTTAGTTCTGCATCAGTTTCATGGTTATAATATTACCTACCACCTAGGTTTGCGGTGTGAATTAGATGAGATACTGCACATAAAGTGCCTACAGAGTGACTGGCCCACAGTAGGTACTCAGTAAATGCTGACTATTTTTTTTTTTTTAATGCTGACTATTTATTCAATGAGTCAGTGCAAGGAAGACCTCTTGGGATGACTAGAAACAGATATCTTTGCATTGAAAGAGATATTTACTATCATTTTGGCAAACACACTCATACAGATAAGCAATCAGGAAACCAGAGAAGTTAAGCAATTTGACAAAGGTCACCCAGCTATTTCTTGATGAACTTTTGACTAGAACTTGGACTTCCTTAACGTCAGGCAACTTTCTCTCCCCTATCTTATATTGCTTCTCCTAGTATCTGATAGTTTATTAGCGCAGACTAAATATATTCTGTGGTTTACAACTGGTTTTGTTGGCAACATTTTGGTGACTGTAGCCAAGTAAACAATGTTGTGGCAGTGTCAAAGACTCTAGAGATATGTATCTTTAACAGATTTGACTTTTAAGCCCCTTTCCTGCTTTTAGAAATTTATCCTAAGGAAATAATATAAAATGAAAGGTTATAGGCGAAAAGATGTCTACTACTATATTCTTTGGAATACTGAAAAACTGGAAATAATCCACATGCCCAACAATAGGAGAGTGGTTAAATATGGCAAAACCATGAATTTTGGAACCATTTAAAAATTATGAAGACCACAAAGAAACAGAGAAAATATTTACTTTATTCTTCATCTCATTCCATAAGGAGGTAATTTAACACACAGAATGATAATGTAATTTTTATAATTAAAATCTATTAAAATTAAATGGATAAAACCCACAATATAACATGGAAAAATAAAACGATTTGAGGAGTACTGGGATTGGGAATGACTTTTCCTTTCACTTTGAGTTCTCTTTATAATAAACAGACACAAAAAAGAATTGTTTAGAATGAACTAACTTCTTTTTTGGGACTGGGAAGAGTTCACAAGAGTCACGTGTCCTTTAATGCATCATAACACATAACCAAATGCAAGACACGAGGTCAGAGCCCTCGTTATACACTGAACTCTGGGGGACACAGCAATACATACCAGTCCCTGGCCTCTCAGAACTTGCAAGCTGGTAGAGAAGACATGACGTATACATGCATCCCGGCACTGCTCCACCTCCAAAATCTTTTTTTTTTTTTTTTTTTTTTGCGGCACGCGGGCCTCTCACTGTTGTGGCCTCTCCCATTGCGGAGCACAGGCTCCGGAAGCGCAGGCTCAGCGGCCATGGCTCACGGGCCCAGCCGCTCCGCGGCATGTGGGATCCTCCCGGACCGGGGCACGAACCCGTGTCCCATGCATCGGCAGGCGGACTCTCAACCACTGCGCCACCAGGGAAGCCGCTCCAAAATCTTTAACATCTCATCTCATACCAGGGCTTTTCCCCTCCCAGCTTTCATGCCACCTGCTCGTTAATTAACATCATTAGGACTGCCAGTCTGCTGGCCCCTATGCTCTCTTTTGGTCCCCCAGCTTTGTTTCATTTTTCTTTGCTATTCTCTTAAATACTAAGGCCTATCACTTAAGCCACCCGCTCCACAATAACTGCAATATCTTAAGCCTTTATTTCCAATTCACCTGCACTGAAAGCCCCCATGTGCTGGACGTGTTCACTTGCCTTCTCCCAGCCTGGGTTGCATGACTCCTCTAGATGAAGCCACTCAACATCACTTCATATATCCCAGGCCAGTTCCCTCTTCCCCTCCTCATAGACTTCCTTAGGCTCATGCTTTCCCTTCCCCGCCCCCCCAATGCCTTTTACGGCACAGAAAGAAATTCTTATGTGGGAACTTTCTCCCCTTGAGCCAAGACCAAAGCCCAGTTGCATTCTGCATCCATCCTTACTCCCTGTTTCAGAGGTGAGCTGACCCTGCACCTGCTCTCTGGACCCGGAGCCTCCTGCCTGCTCCTGCCTTTGGACCATCCATCAGCTTGTCGCCCCTCTCTTCAACCTTGCCGGAACTGTTATCTTTTCCCCTTGCTGCCATCTAGAAAGAAGCCTTTCCCTTGGGATACATACTCTTCTAAATGATTGTCACTTGCCTTTCTCCTGCCCCTCCCCCATACTTCTAAAAGGCGTTGTCCTGCCTGGGCTGCCTCCACATCCTCTTTCCCTCACCTGAGACAGCCTGACTCCTCCCACCCCACCACCCAAATTGTTCCCACAGAAGTTAAATCCAATGGCACCTTTTCATTTCTTGTCTCACTAGAACCCTCAGCTGTGTTTCACCCTGTAGACCATTCCTTGTCTTGAAATATTCTCTTCATTTGGCTTTTGGGACACTCTGGTGTGACCCTAGTTATCAGAATGAATAAATGAATGTCATCCAGGGAGGGGAGAGCTGGCAAGTCTCTCAGCTCAACAGGAGGGCTCACACTTCCGGGGAGTGGTGGCAGGGCAATTGTTAGACTTAAAATCCACTAGGTTAAGTTTGGGGAACCAAATTCCTTCCTAGGGACTAGTTCTGTGGACTCTATGTCAAACCAACTGATGACTCAATGATATAGGAGTGGATGGAACCCACCAAAATGATACAGAGAACTGTTTATTCTTTTATCTTCTTGAAAGAAAGGTGTAGTGGAGACTGGATCACACCATAGGAAGTTGTGGACAATGTTGGGATTTCCTCTCTTGGGATATGATTAAAAGTGAGGGGAGTGGAATTTGAGTCACCTGGGTCTCCCTCAGTATTCTCTAACAGCTAAAGCTTGCAATCTGCATTCATTCCATTCAACAAGATAGAATGAATTTTCTGTTATTAAAACAATATTACTTTTTAATTTTAGTATCATTCTTGTAAAGTATAATTTGGTATACTTGAGTATATGCTGTGTATTGTCTATTTTGATTAATCTTATTCCTAAGTAATATGTCCCCTATCAGACTGCAAGTGCCTTGAGATCAAGGGTCCTTTTTAGTCTAATTGTCTTCTGTCTTCTACCTTGCTTAGCTTAGGGCTAACACTTAAAAGATGCTTAAAAAAAAAAAAATCCCTGTTGTTTAATTTAGCAAGTATTTTAACTTTCCAGATTTCAATGGGTTTGAATAACTCCTGAATGCAATACATTATTCTAAGTGCAGAAGTGTAATATAGCAAATATTTAAGTTATTTGCATTTTAGGAGCAGGAAGAGAGGCAGAAACACCTCAATACCTAAGGAGGATTTAGCACAAAGTTGAAATGGCCCGACACCCTCTTTTGTATATTGTACCAACCTAGATATAAAAGCCAGAATCGCAAGCAATGTTCAGAGCTATTTTGGGTTTCCTTTGCAGTAAGTCCTATAAAACCTTGTAGTTCACCTCCTTAGGCCCAAAGTCCTAACATCCTTGATTGTGGATAGCAGCTAGGTCTTTTGGGACCTTGGGTCGGACTTTTTTCCAGTCAGGCAAATAATCTGAAAAGAAAAAGAAATCACATGTAGTCCAGTGCATTTTTCTCCTTGTGTGGCTTCTCCACCAGCTAGAGAGATATTTAAAGGCTCTGAACCTCCTGCCATCTTTAGTTCTCTTTTTTAAGTGTCATTTTTAGAGAACTTTCCACTTTTCTTAGTTATACAGCCAGATTGGGACACCTAGCCGGAAAATCATTTTCCCTTAAAAAAAAAAAATTCTAGAATTTGAATGCAGGCACGGCATTCCAAACCGATTTACCATAGTGCAGTCTCTTGGGCATTACAATTTGTGGCTGCAACTTGACCGAAAGGGGGCCCCTAAGTTAACCTACAAAGACAAGAGGGTCCAGAGACACTTTTTTTCCACTTTCAGATAAAAGAGGATTAATTACCTGAAATCTTCAAGGCTCCAGGACGCACGGTGCAATCCCTCAGTGGAACTTTGTGCTGGAGGCTGCAGCTCCTACGATTTCGGGCAAGACTGGCCCAGGCACTCTAGTCACTTGGAAGGCGGAAGGGAAGGAAGTACCTGAGCAAGGTATGAGCCACTCAGAGGCATCCTGGGGCCGCCACTCACCTCGGGGAGGAGGAGCTGGAGTCCGGACCCACCCGGATCGAGAGGAAAAGCGAGCTCTGGGCCCGCCAGGTGAGGGAAGGAACGCCCGGCCGCTCACCTCCGAAGAGGCGGGGCGCGGCTCTCGATTACCCGCAGGGGCGGTGCTGGCCGATCACCTGGGCCGAGGCGGAACTGAAGGGTCCGGTCACTGCCGGAGAACCTGTAACTAAGACTCACCTGTGCGGGGGTCGGAGGCGGGGCCGGGGCCAGAACTCACCTGAGCCGGTGGAAACCTGCCCTGGGGGTAGCCCCGGGTTCGCCCAGCGAGGAGGGGGAGGCGCCCCCGGCCGGCCCCATCCGAGCTCCCCTCCGTGGGTCCGCGCGGCCGCCATGACCTGGAGCGCCACCGCCCGGGGCGCCCACCAGCCCGACAACACCGCGTTCACTCAGCAGCGCCTCCCCGCCTGGCAGCCGCTGCTGTCAGCCAGCATCACGCTGCCGCTCTTCTTCTGCGCCGGCCTGGCCTTCATCGGCCTGGGCCTGGGCCTCTACTACTCCTCCAACGGCATCAAGGAGCTCGAGTACGACTACACCGGCGACCCGGGCACCGGCAACTGCTCGGTGTGCGCCGCCGCCGGCCAGGGCCGCGCGCCGCCGCCCCGCTGCTCGTGCGCCTGGTACTTCTCGCTGCCCGAGTTCTTCCAGGGCCCCGTGTACCTCTACTACGAGCTGACCAACTTCTACCAGAACAACCGGCGCTACGGCGTGTCCCGCGACGACGCGCAGCTGAGCGGGCTGCAGAGCGCGCTGCACCACCCGGTCAACGAGTGCTACCCCTACCAGTACAGCGCGGCTGGCCTGCCCATCGCGCCTTGCGGCGCCATCGCCAACAGCCTCTTCAACGACTCCTTCTCGCTGTGGCACCAGCGCCTGCCGGGCGGGCCCTACGTCGAGGTGCCGCTCGACCGCACCGGCATCGCCTGGTGGACCGACTACCACGTCAAGTTCCGCAACCCGCCGCTGGTGAATGGCAGCCTGGCGTTGGCCTTCCAGGGCACCGCGCCCCCGCCCAGCTGGCACCGGCCGGTCTACGAGCTCAGCCCAGATCCGAACAACACCGGCTTCATCAACCAGGACTTCGTGGTATGGATGCGCACGGCGGCGCTGCCCACGTTCCGCAAGCTGTACGCGCGCATCCGCCAGGGCAACTACTCGGCCGGGCTGCCGCGGGGCACCTACCGCGTCAACATCACCTACAACTACCCGGTGCGCGTCTTCGGCGGCCACAAGCTCATCAACTTCAGCAGCATCTCTTGGATGGGCGGCAAGAATCCGTTCCTGGGCATCGCCTACTTGGTGGTCGGCTCCCTCTGCATCCTCACGGGATTTGTCATGCTGGTCGTCTACATTCGCTACCAGGACCAGAACGACGACGACGAGGACGACGAGTAATTCCTGCTTTCAGAGTACCCTTTCTGCTTCTTGCCACAACGCTCTTGCAAGCTTCTTTTGGTTTCTCCCTCCCGACTGTCACCCAGTTCCAACTTCGCCTCACTTTGCCTCCAGTTGTGGATGAGGGGACCAGAGAGAGAGAGGAATTACACCCGATCGGGGGCTTCCAGACTCTTCTGGGGTGTTTGAACTGCTAGAGTGAGACATCCCTGCACATTTTCCCCATCTCCTTCACGAGTTGACACGTGAGGTTCTTTGAGAGAGGAAGGGACGGCTAGACTCCTCTCATTCAACCCCCATCTGGTGAAGAGATGTTTAACTCATTCCAGATCTAGCAGCTGCTCATTGCCTCCTCACGCTGACTCTAGAGCTTTAACCGCTGCAGTACAGTGGTTTTCTTTTTTCTGTTTTGGGGGGTGGGAGTGTAGAGAGGGAAGCCCATAAATAACCAGCAGAGACATGGAGGGGTGGGGGAGAACATATTGATTAAAAATGTAGGTAGTTTAGGAGGCCCCATCCCCAGAAATTCTGATACAATAAGGCTGCGGTGAGACCCTGGAAGCTGCGGTTTTAACAAACGCATCTGGAGATTCCTCCTGTATTCCCTCAAGTTTGGGAATCAGTGCCCTGAACCAGGGAGCAAGTAGGATAACTGCCTGTTTCCCTATTTCCTCAGGTGTCTGAAGCTGGGCCTGACGCAATCACTGCGTCCAGTTTTCCAGGGGGTCATTTGTTCCCAGGGGCAGTGACAAGCAGGTTTGGTCTAGCACTCCTTCTTGAACACAGGAAGCTCTCTACAATGTGCAGAATAAGTGAAAACAACTAGCTGGCATACAGATTTGCAGAGCAGCGTTTGTATCAATTCATTTGATATTTGAGTGTAAGAAATTAAAAGGTTTTTTGAGGGGGCAGGGTGGCCAGGTACTGTGTAGAAACTGGAAAATGCCAGGTCAGTTTGTAT
Source organism: Leucopleurus acutus (assembly GCF_964270905.1). Taxonomy (NCBI): domain Eukaryota; kingdom Metazoa; phylum Chordata; class Mammalia; order Artiodactyla; family Delphinidae; genus Leucopleurus; species Leucopleurus acutus. Next base: position 39,741,369 of record NC_139142.1, read on the forward strand.
AGTTCAGAGGGAATGTTTTAACCTTAGAATCAGATAGCTGGAGGGGATCTTAGAGGGAAAGTGATTTCCCTAAAGTCATATCTGTGTCTCCTGACTCTGGACTCAGTCCTCTTTGTCATCTAAATGACTTTTTATGCTTAGAGAGAAAGGGCTACCTTCATACCTTTTCCCTTGGGTTTAAGAAAAAAAAAATTTTAATCTATGTTCTCAGATGAACCATGTTTGTTTTTAGTAATATGTTTAAATGAATGCTAAGGAATATAGCCTTATGTAAACTAGAATCTTAAGAATTATTTGAACCTTTGAGATAATGTTAAACTCTGACTGCTCTAAAATCATTCTAATATATGTAAAATTATTCTAAGAAAATAGAATTTTAAAAACCCCTTTTATGGCAAAAGAACTTTAAAAAAGTGAGATCATCTTAACCAGTTTATTTGCCAAAAGCAGTTATTTGGTGTTCTGTCAGAATTCTCAGTGCCTGTTCTCTATTACAGCTACTTTCCAGTTACTACAATTTTTGCTCATGCCTATAAGGCAGTGCAATACCTTGAGGTATTTTTCTTAAGTAGTCAAAGCAATATTGAATTGTATTAAATAATTTACATTAATTTTATTTTACTCTTCTAGTCCTTTGAAAACTAATAGCCGATAGACATGCATGTTCATTGACATCTGTCTCAGATCTTCTGGAACAGTCATGATTTTAGAGATTCTGTCTCAGTATTTACATAAACCAAAAAATGTTTTATAATCCCAGTGTGCTGGCTTCCCAACTCCTGAATATAGCACAGTTTTACTGTCAGATTGTGTATTGTGATTTTAGGCTATGAATATATGATCAGATATATAGAGAGTAATTTTTATTTATTATGAGTGTTTGATCGAGCAGCTCACTAGCCTAGCCCTTCTTTATGATGGATAAGAGAATTTACTACACTTTTTTACTACTTAGTTGAGAACAACCATGTATATTGCCATCACTTTTACAATAATCATTGTATTGCTATAAAAGTTTAAATGGGACTACAAAATTTAAGGTATTCTGATTAAATCAATGAATATGGTTCCAAGCCCTATTTATTCTCCAGGTTTTTGAAAGAGAATAAAGGTTATGTTTGTGTTGCCTTTTTTATCGCACTTGCTTAATTCTTTTGAACTATGATCTTAAAGGCACAGACGTTAAAAAAGTTACCAGCTAGCAACCACTTTGCTCATTTGTTATTAGCAGATTTATAATGCAGAAAGAAAATCATCTTTCATAATAAAGCTCGCAGTGAACTCAATCTTTCAGTGTTAACTTCCCAGTGCAGAATCTGAGCTTATATCAACATCAACATGTAGTACAAATCAGATGATCTTCAACTATTGTTTGAATTTGGTAAAATTTGGTCAATTTTTAAAATATTTTATTTATTTATTTTTGCCTGCGTTGGGTCTTTGTTGCTGTGCGTGGGCTCTCTCTAGTTGCAGTGAGCGGAGGCTACTCTTAGTTGCGGTGTGCAGGCTTCTAATTGCGGTGGCTTCTCTTGTGGAGCACAGGCTCTAGGAGCACAGGCTTCAGTAGTTGTGGCTGGCGGGCTCTAGAGCACAGGCTCAGTAGTTGTGGCACACGGGCTTAGTTGCTCCGCGGCATGTGGGATCTTCCCGGACCAGGGCTCGAACCCGTGTCCCCTGCATTGGCAGGCGGATTCTTAACCACTGCACCACCAGGGAAGCCCTGTGGTCAATTTTTAATAATATTTAGTACTAAAAGTTACTAAAGAATGTGATTGCAGTAATCTTACTTTTCCATTTCTGCATTTTACTCAAATTCTAAATTGCAATTATTTGTTGGGTATTTTGGACTACAACGCCTCAGAAATTTTAAAAACAAAACATTCTCCTGCGCTGTAGCATTTTGTTTGGTATCTCAGCATTTTAGCTGGACTTGAATTCTCATGTTGTCCAGTAAAGGCTTCCTAGCTAGAGCTGTGTCATCTGGAATGAGACAGAAAAGAGTGAACCTCAACAATTGGACTGGAAATGTGCTTTGATCTACCTTGTAAACCACAAACAAAAGAGAAACTAATTAATGTGGTTGGCAGGAACTCCCAAAACAGAATAATATAACAAGAAAGATTTTCCAAGGATCTCCAGAATCAAATCAACTAAACAATTCACAGACTATACAGTTGTTACAAATCAGAGACAGAATAATAGTCTGAGATTTCCTTTAGTAACAATATCACTTCACACTATATAACCACAACCCCTTCTGCCTGTGGTGTCTGTGCTCTCTTCCTGTCATTGGGGATCTCAACAATCTTGACTAAGATCTCAAAGAGTTATTGGTAGAGCTGCAGTGTAATCAATTCCTTATATGCCCCTGGGTATAAGTCATCAGTTACGGTAATAATAGTAAATTCCCCCTTCCTTTATTTTCATCGGGCATTTCTTTGCATTCTAGTTTTTTTTTTTTTTTTCCTACAGATAAAACATAGCTGACTGATTTCGACGACAAAATTAAAATTTTTTTAACTTCAGTTTTTTTCCCCCAGGAGAATTTCTCGTAATTTCCCTCCAACAAAAGCAGCGTCATTTATAAAGTGTCATTGAGAGAGTCTTAGTGAATCTGACTGAAACACATTAAGGTCCCTGAGAGATCTTATCTGAGAGTAGCATCTTGTGTAAAGAATTTGCAAAAATCGCAAACAACATTGACTCTATGTATACCACCATCCCCCATGATTTATCTGATAAGACTAACAACATGTATTCAGGCAAAAATACCTCCCCACTGGTTTGCCACCTGGCATTATGATTCTCACCTTTAGCGGTAATGGTGTAAATTAGTTCACCACAGCAAGGTGGCATTCCTTTATTCATGCACTTGACTGAGCAGCTCACCATAGGACAAAGGAAGATCCTGAGGCAGTGAAACCCAACATAGACTGGGGGTGTGGAGGGAGAGGAGAGAGGAAATAAAAAAGAAAGGTGAAGTTTGGAGCCAGAAGCAGTTTTCTGGGCCAGCAAGTTGTCCAGAAGGGGGAGACTTGGCCACAAAGGGAGCCCACTGCAGAGGGCAGAGCTCTCCAGCGGACTCATTGATGATAAGGCCTTTGAGAAATTTACTAAGTGGATGGTAGCTCACCTTCTGAACCTCTCAGCTTGTCTTTTTGATCAATTTCAGTATGATTTATCTTTTTCCTTAGAAGCAAAAGGTATTACTGTCAAGAACCTCCTCTAATAGCCTTGCTCTCCACATTGGAGCTCTTAACTAAATTCCCATTAAAGTGGCTGAAACCTAACATTACTAATGAAAACTGTAAGTGATGTGTCATTAATAATGATACTTTGTTCTTCTAAAAGGCCTTTGTTCTGAAAGTCCAAGGTGCTTAACACTATGTGGTCTCATTAATCTTAGCCATCAAAATGCATGAGCTTTTAGAAAGTCATCAAGACTAACGAGGGAGAAATAGATTCCCTTCTATTTTGCTCAGTTTTGTTTGGAACTCTACAAAAGTAGGCAGTCTTCTACAACAAAAGCACAACCTCTGGATGTGGCAGTGATATCATTTCAATGATTTCAATCACTTGAGTATTCTCAAAGGAAGACTTGATTAAGTCTTGTTATGATTTTAATAAGTAAAAGACATATCCCATTTTTGTTAAAGAATCCAAAATGAGAGCTGCATCACTTCCTATTCATAGCAAATGACAGAATGGAAAACACTTTTTACCCTTCCCTTTTTGTTTTTACCTACAGGGCTTTAGGGGTGAAGACTTACCTTGTTACATCAAGATAGTTTGCAAATAACCGAATGATGGTATCTTTCATACCATTAGGGGGCAAATTAGCTCATTTATTCACTTTCATGCATCTTTAAAAACACTGACCATCATATATATAAATGGCATAATCTCTACCTCCAACCTTAACTTCTCTCCAAACTCACACGTCCAGCTGCCTCTGGGACACACTTAAATGTCCTACAAATAACATAAGCTCCACGTGGTCAGCAGGAAACCCATTGACCTTTCCTCCAAACTCATTCTTCCAAGAATAGTCCCAGGTGCTGAAAATGACTCATCTGTCCCACTCAAGCATCCAAGCCCCAAACCCGAACTACCTCCTTGACTCCTCCCTCTGTTTCTTCCCGCATCCAACTGGTTATCAGATCTTGTTGCTTCCAGATCCCAAATGCACTTTCAATCAGGTCTCTCTTTGTCACTGCCCTGGCCCAGGACTTTGTTATTTTCCATCTGGAAGTTGGAGGAGCCTGCTAATTGGGCTCCAGTTTATTTTCCACATCCCAGCCACGAGGAGCTAGCCAATACACAAACCTCATCACGTGACCCTCAACTTCCGCTCCCTCATATCTACACACAGCCTACAGGAGGAAGCCTAAATTCCTCAGCAGGGCCTTCAAGACCTCCATGGTTGGCCTCGCACTGAATCTTCATCCCTTCTTTCTCCAAAGCTCTAGCAAATTTCAGCTATATCGAATGATTTGAAGAGGCCTGAACCCAGCATCCCCTTGTGTCTTTGCCCGTGCTGGTCTTGCACGTCCACCTGACCACTGGAATCTCCCCAGTCATCCTCAAGACCATGCTCAGCGTTTGGGTCTCCGTCCTCTGTGAAGTCCTCCACAAGCCCTCCTTGCCTCCTCCACTGTGTCCTCAGCCTCGTCTTCTCTTTGTGCTTATTCCTCTCTCACAGCCCTTGATGCGCTGCCTGGAAATTCCTTATTTGGTTATCTACCTCCATATTCAAACTGTTAGTTCTTGGAGCACTGAGGATTTCTTTTTTCTCATTTATCTTTATTATTGCCAGTGTCAAGCTGAGTGACCAGCATGTGGTGGGTCCTTAAACATTTGTTGAATGATTATTAGGAAACCGACGATTCCATGACTTAACTACCACTGAACAGCTTATTTCTTACAATATAGTCGAATGCACAGGAAATCATTGAGGAAACCAACGAGGTGTGGAGATGACACCCTACACTTTTGAAAATCTTACAATAAGGAGTGCTGTGAATGCACACATATTTTTGACAGCATGAAAAGACTAAACTTAGAGTTCCCATTTGGATAACTTAAATGTGCAGTCGGGTTTTCCTCCATAAACTAATTTGCAGAAATGAATAACAGATGGGTTACACTAGTTCACTGATAGTGGGGACAGTTACTTTATACTCAAAGGTAATCAGTATCTTTCCTATGAAACTGCAGTAAGTTAATGGAATGTTTATATTTTTGTGGTGCTTTTTATAGAGAATTTTTTTACTTACTGTAGTATTCTATAATAAAATATAAATGAGCATTGCTTTCCTCCACCAGATAATTACCCCAGAATCCATTTAAGTGAAAATAGCATTTGTAGAGAAATATCCAGAAAGAAAAGCAAAAATAAATGGAATACTTGTTGTCCCATTTGCCAGCTGGTGTTTGGTTTATAACATTTGGCATATCTTGATATCTACATAATAGTAGTTTTAAAACCATAAATAATATTTTACAGAGGTCACACCATAGTTATTTAAGTTCAGGGGTTTATTTCCCAGAGCACTAAGTAGCTATGAATGAATTATGTTTAGTCTGATCTGCCACAGAAGGGCCATAAACCTCCAAGTCACAGCAAACCGTGGAATATTACTTCAATACGTCAGGAAAATTGTACATGTAAAAGAATAATGCATGATAAGGGAAAGGTATTTTTATTTTTCTAAAGTAATATATGTTACCGGGCAGGAGCTATAAAATTTTGTTATGTTAAGCTTTCCTCTGATTCTGGAAAACAAGTTAAGAAACAGCTTTGCCTGGTCAGCCCTAAGCTGGCAAAGCAGGCTGTGGAAACAGGGAAGGCCTAGGAAGGAGAGTTTGGCTTTGAATCAGGAACAGTTTTTCCTTCTGAGAATGCTGCACCTCAAAAAGATGAAAGCAAGGAAAAGCTGCAAGAAAGCAAGAGATGGTTTTGCAAACTTCTCTTTACTATCATCATCCTTCGCCCAGGCAAACGTTTTGGATTCCCAAGCAAGTGTTTTTGTAGATACCCAGAAGTGAGTGTAGAGACAGTTTTTAGCACTAAGGCCCAATTTACTTTTAAAATTAAATCTAGTCAAAGTGCTGAAATGAAATTGTTAAGCATTTACCAGACAACATGCTATGTAATTTCCTTGGTTTTCTCCTTTAACTTTTTTAACAACCCTAATATTATCCCCATGTGCATATGCAGAAACAGAGGTTTGGAAAAATAAAGAAACTGGTCCAAGGTGACATGGTTGGCAAGAGACAGCCAGGAGGTCAGTGTGACTGCAGAAGCTCTCAGCTATTCAAAGCCGATAGTGTCGCCTTCCAGGCAATGTTCTCAGTGCCTTATCTATGTTACCCCATTGTAATCCTCACAACAATCCTGTGAATTGGTGCTACTATGATGTGCATGTCACAGATGAGGAAGTTGAAGCTAAGAGGTAAAGTAACTAGCCTAAAAGGCAGCACAGATAGTAATGAAGAGCAGGATTCAAACCAGCTTGTCAGACTGAGGATCCACACAAAGGCACTCAGCTTCTCATCCTCTCTGAATATTAAGAGTAATCTCATGAAGGAACAAACATAGACAAGACACCCCTGAAGAAAAGGAACAGGGGTTGTGGGAGTGAGGAGGTGGAAGGGGAATCTCGCTTGACCTACCAGAAATGAAGTCTTACTCCAAAGCTTCAGTAATTTAGACAACAGGGTGATTTTGGTCCAGGGAAGACAACTAGACAAATGGCACAGAATAGAGAAGGAATCATAGCATGAACTACCATATGACCCAGCAATCCCACTACTGGGCATATACCCAGAGAAAACCATAATTCAAAAAGAGTCATGTACCAAAATGTTCATTGCAGCTCTCTTTACAATAGCCCGGAGATGGAAACAGCCTAAGTGTCCATCATAGGATGAATGGATAAAGAAGATGTGGCACATATATACAATGGAATATTACTCAGCCGTAAAAGAAACGAAATTGAGCTATTTGTAATGAGGTGGATGGACCTAGAGTCTGTCATACAGAGTGAAGTAAGTCAGAAACAGAAAGACAAATACCGTATACCAACACATATATATGGAATTTAAGAAAAAAAAAGTCATGAAGAACCTAGGGGTAAGACAGGAATAAAGACACAGACCTACTAGAGAATGGACTTGAGGATATGGGGAGCGGGAAGGGTAAGCTGTGACAAAGGGAGAGAGTGGCATGGACATATATACACTACCAAACGTAAGGTAGATAGCTAGTGGGAAGCAGCTGCATAGCACAGGGAGATCAGCTAGGTGCTTTGTGACCACCTAGAGGGGTGGGATAGGGAGGGTGGGAGGGAGATGAAAGAGGGAAGAGATATGGGAACATATGTATATGTATAACTGATTCACTTTGTTATAAAGCAGAAACTAACACACCATTGTAAACCAATTATACTCCAATAAAGATGTAAAAAAAGAAAAGCCCAGAAGTGATTACAATTTAGGAGAGTGGTTGCTTCTGAGAAAAGAGGAGGTGGATGGAAAGAAGCAGGGACGGGCAAACAGGGGCACCAAAGGTACTGGTAACATTCTATTTCTTAAACCAGGAGGTGGATACACAGGTGTCCATTTTGCTATCATCCCTTAACTAGGCATATAGTATAGTATTAGAAAAAGTAATAGCCCAGAGAATGCACCCTGTCCTCATGAAAGACTATGGAAGGTTCTCATGCTACACCTCCACGAGGCCCTTAGAGTCCACTCCTTTCTGTGGTGTTTCCAGTGTTTCTACAAACTCACGCAACGCATACGATTAGAAGTCATTCTAAAGCATTTGTTACCTCATTAAGGAACTCGGAAAAATTTTTAATTTAACATTTTCTTTAAGTTGAATGATAAAAATGTCATTAGATTGACTACTGCCCAAAGCACTCCATTCTAATTGAATTCAAAGGCACAGAACATGCCTGCTAGTCAGTCCCCTGGGAATTCTGGTGGCTTGGACAATCCCAGTTCGTCCAAATACAGCATGAAGGAAGCAAAGCTCTAGGCGGGGATGGTACAGGGAGGCAATTTTTAGATTCGAAGATGCTCCTACAGGACCAAAGCCTCCACATCTCCCCCTCATTGTCCTTCATCAGAGCAGAAAACAGGAAGAAATGCAATCTAAGTGCCGATATCTTGGGAAGGGAATGAGTCGCATTTTAACCACATTCCCTCCAATTTGTTGCCAAAGGCGAACTCAAGCAGCCAAGTGGTGAGGCTTGGTCCCAGATCCTCTGCGTGTCACGGGGCCTTGCATTTTTCCCGCATCACACACGCCTGGGCTGAGGGAGTACATCCCACAGAACTGGGAAGAGGAGCCTTCAAGTCTGCCACCTGGGCCCCTGAAGACAACTCGTCGTGGCTTTGCTGACCTTGCCAAGGACTGTCACCGGAGGCTGGCTCAAGAGACACGGAACACGGTGTACGGTTTCTCAGGTTGAGGCTCGTCCAACCTGAAACGGGAATCCCTCTTCTAAAGATGTGCGCTACTGCCCTCCGCTGGACGGAGACAGAATCACCAGCATTTAACTACCTCTGGGCCTAACGCAGGTGGGAAGGAAAAAAATCTTTTATGTGATTGTGTAATGCTCATGTGGAATACTAGTTTCCAAAAGTAAGGTTCCTGAGAGTAAATAAAAGATGAATGCTTATAAGTTGCATAATAATTCTGTGAGTTTTAATACGTTCCAATTAATCTATCAAAAAAGAAACTGGAGTGTTTATTTTTAATTTGTATTCAAATAACATAGAATATTTCCTTCAAATATAATTCTAGTGGTTACTACCAATTTAAGTTTTTTTCCTGCTAAAACGATTGTGTTTATTTTAGAGCTATGTAAAAGATTCTTTACGCTATTGTTGGAAAAGTATATGTAATCTACTTTGTTGTATCTTAGGCACCAAAATGAAAAAGACTGCTACTATTCTTCTTTTCACCAAATAACTTTGCCAAATAAGCATGAAAGTGTCGGGTTTTATTTGAAATTTTTATTCTTATTTATTTGGAATTACAAATTAGGTTTTTTACAATGAGAGGCTAATAAATATTGGCAAGAACCTTTCCCAGGAACTATATGAAGTTGCCTCACAGTCTTCATAGACTGACAGATAAACCGTCTCCATGGCCACTTCTTTTTAAAAAGAAAGCCTATAGAGTCTCTCTAGAAGTAAAATAAGCATGCTTACTTAGGGTCCCGTGAACTGCTTACACTGAGACGGCAATTCAGGGGTGGATAATTTAAAACTTTGCATTCCTCTCTGAGGTTGATGTTGAACCTCAGAAATAAAAAGAGAATTTTTTGTAAAATATTTCTAAGTTTTGTATACATGAATCTTGTACCACGCTTTGAGACTGAGTCATACCATATTTCTTCCATTCTAAGATATACCTCCCCCCCACCCCACCCCCCCATGTTTTAACATCTCTACAATCAGGATGTGTCTCAATTTCCTGGCTTCTCACTATCCATGGCTTCTTACAGTTGCTGTCACTTAGACTCACTGTCAGCCAGGCCACAGTCATGATGTAGTTATTGTGTTGCACTGTCATTGTATTTTGGGGCAAAACACTGCATTATGTATAGACATTGAAGAATCTGTCTCTAGAGGGGTTTGGAAGAGTTGGACTCTGGATATGAAGAAATTTTAGGAGAAACTTAGCCAACTTATTTTACATATACTTTCCTTTTTATGTCTGCACAAGTGGGACACATAATAAATAATCTATCCAAATAAGTATAAAAGAACCCCTTGAAAAAGGATAAAATACAAAATTTAAACATAAGGAACTATTAGGTCCTCCTTTAATAGGCAGTATTTTTTTTTGTAGTGGTACATAAAAGAATGGGACATGTTATGATTGATGGCATCTTAAATTCAATGAATTATACGGCATAATAACAGGGCAGTGGAAAGAATACTTCTGAATTCAAAACCAGATGACATAAGAAGGCATTAACTGAAAAGGCATATTCACTCAATTTCCACTGCCTGGACCATCGATCAGTTTTGGAAAGGAAATGGAATTTTAAAAATCCTCTCACTCCTCTGATGCATCCAGATATTAAAAGAATAAAACAATGTGCCAGATACCAGCATGGACCATCCCCTCAGCCTTCAGCATCCCACCGCAATTACTGGATACAGGCCAACCAACCTCTGGATCACAAAGAGCGTAGGTGAGGGGCTCAGAGATCAAAGCCGACATGTAACTCATCTGAAGCCCACGTAATATAATTCACTGGAAGGATGCACAGGGGGATATAGTGTCAGAAGAGTGAGAATACTGAAGTGTCTTTCTCAGTCCCTGAGGTCTCCTTTGGACCAGGAAGCTTCGCTGGACAGGCATACATCACAGCTCTGTATATTACATCTCTCTGTGCTCTCCCAATACAAGTTGTATGTGAGTGTGTGAACTTGATGACCAAACATAAATCAGAGTTATTTCTGTTGACAGGAAATAAAGTTAGGCCATCAGACATACTCAGAGCCAATATCTGCTTTCATGTTTTTCAAAGTTATGGGGGAAAGATGTCTTCCATTATTAGGACTGTCTTATCAGAGCTAAGACGGAGCCAATTCCATTCCACCTCAGTTCTTTTTCTTGGCCAAGAATGGAAACCGTACTGTGATAAAATATTGGCAAGGGAGAGTTCCAAATAAAAGCCTCCCAGTCAATTTAGACTCAGCTTTGTTGAAGACTCACTTCAACCTCACCCTCTACCACCCAGACCAAGGAATCAGGTTTTTGTTTTTCCTTCAAAAGTGTTTCTTGTTACCCACCATCCATCCCCACCTCCTTACCTCCCTCCCTAGCAAAGCTCATAGAATCCGATTTTTTTAAGTGTACACAGATGCAGATTCTTATGCCAATCTTCGATAGTATAAAATGTACACAGATATGAAGAATAGCAGGTTTATAGATGACTCAGGTGTATAAAGCTGTTTCTAGTTACACGTTCTTATGAGACAGTTCCTCTTCTGGCCCTTCAGAAGTTACATTTCCATCTGCCTTCGCTCTCCATCTCTGTTCCAGTGCTGAGTCAAGCCACTGATTCAAAGGCTGGTGAGTAATTCTCCCAATAGTGATTAGCATTTCCTTGCAATGAACTCCACCTTTTCTGCGCTTCCCAGAATTCCTCAAGTTTGACAACTTTCCCACCTGCCGGCTTTATGCAGCTTCAGTGTCTATTGGGCACTGCATGCTTTCTGGATCTGCGATGTTTCTAAAAGCATTAGTAGTCTCTAACGTTCTCCCCCCCATCCTGGTGCACATTTCTTTCAAGTTCTCAATATTCTTCTCCTAACCTAGTCTCATCCTAGGCAAACATTAGCACCGAACACAGATGTAGCGACGTTTCAGTTTTGTGTTTCCAAGCTCAGACGAAAATTATTCTTCACAGATAATTTTAGGTGGGGGCAGTATAAGTGCTTTGAGTGACAGGGTGGTGACACAGATGACCACTGGCTTGGGAAGCGAAGATCCTGGGTATAGTTGCCCTTCTCTCATGATACCTAGATAAGTTATTTAATGTTTTGTGCCTCCTCTTCTGTGAAATGAGGCTGTTAGAGTAAACCACTGGATTCCTTTCCAGTGACAGAATTCTGTGACTTGGGATTTAGATGGAAATTTTTACAGTGGACGGGGCATAGGACTAATTTTTGTTTTAATGTTGAAGGATTAATCATTCCCTTGAAATGTCTTCTGTAGCTTATTTCTATTTTCATGAGATGCTATTTGTAGTTGTTTTGCTGCAGTTGGGGAAAGTCCATGGTCAGACAAGTTCAAATAAGCTTTCTTCCCTGAAGGACTTTTCAGAGACTTTAACATGCTCATATGCTTATGAATCTCCAGGAATGAGATCAAATGTTGCCAAAATATGCAAATATATTTGAACAAGTACCTCTTTTTTATTCAAACACCAATTACCATCTTATAGATGTAGGGCTCCACAAAAGGCATCTTGGAGAATGGTGCCCAGGGATGGTTTCATGAAGAGAAATGCAATTGTCAAAATTGCAGGAGTTCATAACAGAGGAGAATCCTGTCGATTTCCACTGAATATTTTGTAACAGATTATACTGAGGTTTATTTTGGACTTGTTTCCTTCCAATGTCAACTGCTAACATTTTTTAAATGATATGCTTATTTAGTCCCCAACATGTGGGGGGAGAAGGAGACTTGGTGTCTGTAGTGATCTTAACCCTCTTTGTACTCTAATCCCAGCGCAACTCACACTTGTCCATCCCTCCTTATTCTCCTCACAACATGCAAACTGAGGGACTTCCCTGGTGGTGAAGTGGTTAAGAATCCGCCTGCCAATGCAGGGGACACGGGTTTGAGCCCTGGTCTGGGAAGATCCCACATGCCGCGGAGCAGCTAAGCCCGTGCGCCACAACTACTGAGCCCGTGTGCCACAAATACTGAAGCCCACACGCCTAGAGCCCGTGCTCCGCAACGAGAAGCCACCACAATGAGAAGCCTGCGCACCGCAACAAAGAGTAGCCCCTGCTCACCACAACTAGAGAAAGCTCACATGCAGCAACAAAGACCCAACACAGCCAAAAATAAATAAATGTATAAAATAAAAAAATAATAAAATGCAAACTAAGCCTGCACCCTGGAAGAGCTAAAATCTGAGGAATCCAAGCCTCTATGTTTCACTGCCAAGCACTGTTCCAAAAAGTTCACTGATCTTTGAAATCCGCCAGCCCCTAAATCGCTGAAGGGGGTCAAAAGAGTTAAAAGATTCCAGATGAGGCCAGAGCAGCCTCTCTGATTTCTTCCGCCTCTGTTGCTCATTCAGGGTGTGACCTGTACAGGTCACTAAATCTCTATGTGCTTTCAACTCCCCATTTATAAAAGTTGGCCGATACATATCGATTTCTAGCATGTTTAGAGATATTGAATTAAAGTCACGACAAAGAGCAAATTCCCTACCTGATTTTTGTGTAATTACCCATAGAGGCCATGGGTACAACTCAACAGTCAGAAAGTAGCAATGGGTGAGAAGTTGCAGAAATTGACCAAATCAGGCATTCTTAGCTCTGAAAACCCTGCTACCCAATTAAGTGTGCACATTCACATCGGACAGCACCTAGTTTATAAAGGCGAATATTTAATTAGTGAGACCTAGGACTGGCAATGGACTTCTAGCACATGTAACAAGATACCTTACACTTGAGAAGCAAACCCTGTAAACTTAAACTACTGCAAAATTGTAAAGTTTAACATAAAATTGGAAAATCTGTAAATGGCCGTTTTGTGCAATGTTCTTCACAGACAAGACTGCCATACAATGGAACTGTGTAACTGCTAGCAGCAGGCACTCCAGGAAGAGAAAATAAACTAGCTTTATGGACCTGAGGAATTGATTTTTAATGAGATTCTGCTTGGCTGTAATGACATCCTGAGAGAGTGATCCAGTTTCCACGGCCTCTGGTATACAGTCATAAGGTGCAGAGCAGGACTTGCTTAAACAAGATCTGATGTTAAAAAAAAAAAAAAAAAAAAAAAAAAAACAAGATCTGTGCATTTGCCCCTTTAGAATACGAAATGAAATAAAATAAGGATGCTGTTCTAGGACACACCCCAGAAAGCGCATGTGCACGTGTGTGCACGCGTACATGCTACCACACCTTCAGACACTTTTCCTAAAGCATTACCTGCTTGTATATTCTGAATTTTAAAGGTCTAAAATTCTTGAGATGACATGCATATATAACTTTTATATTTTATGTTCTCTACCAGAGTATAAGGACCCATAAATTATTAGATAGACTTGACTGATTCTTTCATGCTCCATAACCTGGGCTCCTTGCTGACATTTATGCCTCTCTCTCTATGTATGTATAGACGGGGGTGTGGGTAAGGTATAGGTAGAGATATGGTTATAAATAGCTGACGATATAGAATGGAGAAGGCAGTGCAACATATTTGTTAAGAGCCTCAGCTTTGAATCCTCCTTCTTCCACTTCCTGGCTGTGTGCCCTTGGGCATGTTAATTTACTTCTCTGAGCCCCAACTTTATCACACCTATTTCGTAGGGCTATACTAAAGATTTAATGACACAGAGACACATAATTTACATGAATTTTAGCAATATAATATCAAGTGAAAAAGTAAATGCCAAAAGATTACGTAGAACATATTTTTTTCATAAAATTAAAGCTAAGTAACATCTAAATCTAGATGTGTAAGAATTCACAAGCATTAATAAAATTGTATGCAAAAAGGAAAGAAAGGGAATGGTAAACACAGGGTTCAGGATGATGATTACCCTGAGTGGGGGGAAGGTGGGAGAACGGGAGATAGGATTATATAGCTAGATAATAGGTTACAGTCAAGGTTCTAGTTAGTTCTTGGGTGGAGGGCTTACAAGTACATATTATGAATAAGATTAACCAGCTAACTAAATGAAACTAGCCATGCATGGACTAATGATGAGAATGTGTAATGAACCAAGGAATAGGACTAATCCAATTCTGTGCCCTGGAGGGTCAAAGAAAAAGGGAAGGACAAATAGATAATATACAAGAAAGTGATTAAGCACGGTGCTTGGTACATAGTAAGTACTCAAGAAACTTTCAGGTAGCTGGCTAGGTATTTCTACAGGTATCCACATACATTCTCATCCTTAATGAGTTTCACTTCCCCCAGCATCATCAATTTCCCCCCATTTCCTCTATTTTCTGATTTCCTCATTCATTTCTTTTTTCCCTGTTATAGCATCTGTATTTCCAAAATCCTTAACTTTTTAATTTTAAAATACTTGAGGTATAATTCACACGCAATACCAGGTATAGGTCTTAGGTGTTCAGTTCAATGTGTTGTGTCAATTGTATTCACAAACATAAGCATCATTTAAAACAAGATATAGATCTATAGATGATAGATCTATAGATCTATCACCTCCAAAAAGTTCCCGTGTGACCCTTTCCAATCAATTACCTGCCTGTCAGCAGCAACCTCTTTTTGATTTCTGACTTCTATCCTTGTAGATTAATTTTGCCTATTCATGGACCTCATATAAATGAATTATACAGCATATACTCTTTCATATCCCCCTTCTTTTGATTAACCTAATGTTTTGAAATTCCCCGTATTGTCGTGTATTCCTTTGTATTGCTGAGCAGTATTTTGTTGTATGAATATGCTACAATTTGATTATCCTTTCTGGATAATGGACATCTGGGTTGTGTCCAATTTGGAAGTATTATGAGCAGTGCTGCTATGAACATTGCCATATGATTATTTTTGTAGACATTTCTTTTGATTTTTCTTGGGTAATCCTTAGGAGTGGAATTGCTGAGTTGTAGGGTAGATACCTGCTTACTCTTTTGAGAAACTGCCACTTTTTTCCAAACTGGTTGAATCATTCCAAATCCTTAAGTTTGTAACATCTAACTTCATTGAAAGCTGATTAAGTGACCATACCGGCAATGACCCATTTGTGTCAGGTCCCTGTCTTTTATCAACTCCAAAAGGGCGCCCAGGCAGGGAAAACAAATTTTAAAAAGAGAGAGATGAATGTAAAGAGCAATAGGTGAATTGCGATTTGTCTGATGGTAGAACGTACAAAACAGAACAGCAAGAAAGCATTTCCCTGCTGATTCAGACCATGAAACGAATCGTTTTTAAGACTACGTGGTACTTGAGCGAAGTGTGAGCCTAAATCATAGTTTCCCCAGCTGGGTGGATGCCCCTTTCTGCTCTTCGCTTCAACAGACAGACTGAATAATCTTTGGTGGGGAGGGCTGGGTGATGGATGGTAGGGACATTCATTGCTTTCCATTGGCTGGTTGAGAAAGAGAAAGCCCTGCCCTAGCCCCAAAGAGCTTACATCTGTTTCTCATACAGTTCAGCCACCCATGCTGCTCCAACCATCCCCTACTGCTGGCCAGGCTACCACTTTATTGAATTTTCCCCCTGCCCTTTTAAAAAGATGAAAGTTCCTAAAAGCTTTTTGTATGCAAGTATGTGTGTATGTATGCATGCACGTGTGTGTTAGTGACAGCAATGGTTTAAGTTAACAAACTAAGTAGCAGCTAGGTTAACCATCAGGGGTGTGTGTGTGTGTGTGTGTGTGTGTGTGTGTGTGTGTGTGTGTGTGTGTGTGTGTGTGTGTGTGTGTGTGTGTGTGTGTGTGCGTGTGTTTAACCAATTACTCTAAGATTGGGTACCCCCAGTGGTGGAGCTGGCAGAAGCATAACGATTAGAATGTGATGACAACAACTTAAAGATAATTAGTTGACAATGACTTGAGACCTCATTAACCCCTTTAACACCTCATGGTTTATGATTAAAATGAAATACTCGGAGACCGTTTTAAAGACATCTTGTCTTACTACCAGCAGTTGTTTAAGTAGAGTTAGAATATTTGATATTTCTTTGATATGGCTTCCATTCTTTTGTAACCACCAACAATGATTATACAATATGGTTATCATTATTTTGTGGCCATCAGTGGATTAAGGATTTATGCTTTTATTCAGAAATCTGTTCTTTTGCTTCTTTCCCCAACACCCTCCCATTCTCATCCAGCCTTTTAAACTAAGTGATGGTAAAACTTTCTTTTTTAAGTCAGCCCCTTTGTTCTTATAAATTACATGGATTGATAAAGTCAACTGTGATTTTTACTGAAATCACTCCAACTGGTAGTTTAATGGCTGGAGAATTCCACCATGAGAATCACAGGTGTGGGTGTGTTTAGACGAATCTGGGATATTTCACAAATCTGCTAGCCTCAGGCTCCAATAAACATATGACAGTTTTCATTTTTCTTGATGGGTCTTCAATAAATATTTAATAGATGGATTGATGCTGAGATTCCACCATCTTCCAAAAACTTGTTCAGTTTCCTGCTACCTCTAAAATAGACACCATTTAAACCACTGGAAGCAAAACCTAGTGGTTCTATCATTTGTTACTAAATATTTCTTAGGAAAGAAGTTTCAGTGCTTCTGGGACAATCTGATTATACTACATATTAAACTGCAAATATCACACGACATTTGAATACGTAAGAAGATTTGAAATAAACTTTATTTGGTTATAAAATGTTAACTGCCTATAAAGCTATAATCTTAATATCAGTCGTACTATTTAGACACATAATAAGTTGTACTGTTTAGACATTACAACCATTTATTTGATGTGGAAGTTTCATATTAATGAGGCCAATACTACTAAGTTTGTCCACTTTCAGGACAGTGGTCCTTACCCTCTTTTGGGGTCACAGACCCATTTGGGAATATGGTGAAATCTATGAAACCTCCAATTCGTAAAAAGCCTCTATTCACTTATGCAACAAGTTGATTAATTTCCTGGGATTTATGGATTCCAGATTAATATTCTCTTATCATCAGTAACATGGGGTGATTTTAATATTCTAGACATGTTGGTGACAATCTATAAAACAAATGAAGGGAAAATGGACCATGTGTGAACAGATCATATTCAAGTTGGAAATCTGATCTGAGAGAACGACCTTAGTTAGAAATCCAATCAGAAAAAAAAAATGGAACCTTATTATAAAATAAGGGTCAAGTGTACAGTGGATATTTATTGAAAAGATTGATTGACCAGAAGTTCTGGGCAAAGGCTTCTCACAATATAATCTATATGACTCCACCAAAATTAGGAAAGGTGCTTGTTGAAAATGCATATTCCTCGGCCCCATATTTGGCCAAGTAAATTGGCATCTCCTGTGATGGGAGGTGGCACCCTAGATCACAGCTGAACAAAATTCCAGGTGATTCTAACACACAGTTAAGATTGTCTCTTACATGCTCATTCTTAATGCTTATCTTACGTCTTTTGCAAAGCACTTTATATTAGTACTGTTAGGCAGTCAGTGTGGATGCAGATCTTACATAAACATCCAGAAAACGCTTTTGATGACTCCAATTTGGATAGTGGATGTCATCGGGGAGAGAGCCCTTGGAAGGCAGCTGCAAACAATTGTCACTCCGCTGCACTTACCATCAGAGTCAGGCCACTTTAGATTGGCCCATCACATTGTTTCATTTTTTGGTACTTAGTCATTTGTTACAATAAAAATTAAGTTACAGGGAAGGAACACTCTGACAGGATAATGGACTCCTGCTCAGAAGAAACCAGCCTGCCTCCAATTCATCACGGCATTTATAGTGCATTAGAAGACATTACAGTGACAACATCATTCCTTTGGGGCAGGAAGAAAAACCAGATTGAGTGGAAAAGAGGGAATTTACTTCATGAACTTGGCAAACGTGGAATAAAAATGGAATCCGGGGTGGTTTAAATTGCCATGTTCAGCAAAGGACAAGGGAAAAGCTAACCATCTCTGAAACTAACATTCCAATATGTTAAAAAAAAAATTAGCTTAGTTCACCTTGCATCACATGAGCAGTGTATGGGTTAAAATGAAATGGTTGCCTAAGGAATAACAGAGAGGCATGGAGAAAATGGGCAAAGTTAAGGCAATTTAAAATGATTAAAGCCCACAAAATATTTTGCAAATATAAAATCCTGGAGGGAAGCTTAATAATAATATTTGTCCAATGGAGTGAGCCAAAGATATCTATATTGTCTAGGTATTTTAATTGGAGGCCTGAAGTATCATTATAAAATCATAAGAAATCTATGTCTATGTTCTCATAAAAGTAAAAATGGTTGTTTGATGTTAGAAAGCAGTGTTTTGAAAAGTAGGAGCTAAAGGAATAGCACTGGGTAGGCAAGTCTGGCAACTTAGACCTGGGAACTTAATAACTTTACAGTATTTTTACTATTATACGCACACTATGTCAAGCCTGGGAAAAAATGAGAGGGCACCAGGCAACTTGGTATAATGGAAACAGTGTCTTCATTCTGTGATTTTTTTTTTTAAGGTAACGTTTTTCTAAACCATGCTTTTTCTTAAAGCAATGTTTTTTCCGTAGATCTCAGATCTTTTTTGGGGGGGGTTTTGAGGGGGAGGATTCTGGTTTTCTCTTAATAAAATCTTTAATTCACTTAAGAATCAATTTGAACAAAAGTCTGTGTGGTCTCATTTTCTTTCCCTGTCAATCTGTGTTATTTCCAGGGTGAAGGGTAATTTTGACCATAAACATGGTTCCCATCACACATTTCTAATTTTAACCTATTTGTCTCCGTTTGATTTACATTGGGTCTAGAGCAAATTAACTATTGTGAGCTTTTATTGAAAATTAATTAGGTGGCTAAAGTGCCCATGGCAGACTCTGCCAGTGCATGTTGCTCTCTGGGTCGCCAGCCTTCTCCAGTCAAAACACCTAGCAACTTAAAAAATCCATAAAACGAATGATATAATTAGTTCCAGAGTGGAACTCAATCTCTTTGAAATCAGATGCTTTCTTCTAGTGCTGAAGGGCCATGCTATAGCCAGCATTTTATGGTATCAGGGGATTTTCCTGGGGGTAAAAAGTAGCTCACTGGAGCTGAATCACCTCACATGACTTAACAATAGTAATCCTTGTGGTACCAAATATAGCTGCATCTCTGATCTGACTCCTCAGTCAAAGCAAGGAGAAAGAGGGAAGCTGGGTTTACAATACTGTAAAGATAAAGAATATGCTACCCAGGTTGGAAAAGAGACCCCATGAGTGTGTGCGTGTGTGCATGCGTGTGTGTGTGTGTGTGTGTGTGTGTGTGTGTGAAAGAGAGAGAGAGATCTTATACTTAAGAAAAGCCAGGATGTAAATGTGATTTATTGTAAATAGTTCCACAACATTAAAATGAGTTTTTATTTTCGATGTATTCTGCTTCAAAGAAGAGCTCTGTGGGCTCATAAAAATGCAGAGAACAAATAAGGGCCTCTAAGTCCAATTTATATGCCGTGCCCACTGCGCACTGAGACACATATAATCTGTAAAGTGTCAGCTTCAAAGTTCCACCGAGATCGGTGTTAACCCTGACCTCTGGCCTCACTGCCTCTGGCTGGGCCTGTGTGCTTTCTTTACCAGCTGTTTTAGATAAATGTGTTCCATTTTTAAGAGATTGTCTCAGTGTTTTTTACATGAATAGTGGTAATATTATTAACTCTCACTGGAGAAACCACCTTTTCTAAGAGGACTTTACAGAGGAACCAATCATTTCATGCCCCATGCAGAGAGGAGTGGATTAATAAATATGTCATTGTACTGAAAATATTTAAACAACACTGAGAGAAAAGAGCAAGGCACACAACAAAAGGAAAGCATATTAGTAGTGTTTCCTGTCAAAATACACAGAGGAAGCACTTTATTTGGACCATTTTCTCCATAAAGAGACATGGTGGGCCAAAATAAACACAGTGAAGGAATCTGGTTTATCCCACTTTGGAGATTGGAGACCGTCAGCTCAAACAAAGTTATGAGACCAAAACCAGGTTTTCTCTCTTGAGGCTGCTAAGTAAAGCCATTGACAGAGGCAAGCAGATACACCTAGTGGATCAATACGGCACAGTTAAGCGGCACCTACAGTTTCTTACAGGGTTGAGCGGAACAATTCACTAATTAGGATCAATAAGTAGAAAGTTCGGAGCAACATATGTAAAATTTTCCTGTAGAGGATTTACCTGACTAACCAAGACGATAAACAAAGGTTTCAGTCGGAGTCCGGGGATGTTTTTCCATTTCGATGGAACAAAGTAGATCCCGACAATGCTTCCTGGACGCAACGCAGCTCTTGATGGAGAGTGAGTTTAAAGACACAGAAAAAGTAGAGTTTCTACTAGAATTGACTTTCCAGGATCAAAACGCCAGTCAGACTTCACAGAGATGACTGTTGTCATCAGGAGGGTTGAGCATAGATGGAGATGATGCTCGTGATGGAACGTGGTGACGTAGGGTGAGCTTCACTGAGGGTGAGGCGCCCTAAAATCAACTCTGATGAACAACTGGTCAGACCCAGGTTAGCAAACGGGAAAGGGTGCTATGCTGTAGCTGTTGCTGAGGGAGACAGAAGACAGAAGGGATACAGGAGAAAAATGGACCACCTTTTGGTGTGAAGCATTCAGTGTGACCCACCTGAAGAGAGGAAAGTGGAGGCGGGGCGCGGGGGGGGGGCATTTCATTCATTTAATTCATTCTTGGTGAGCTTTTGCCAGCTGTCAGTGTCTCTCATCTAGAGAACCTGGCTGCTATCCATTTTGATGAGTCTTGGAACTATGGTTTGCAATGTGTTCAAAATTTAAGACGATGACAGAAGACATTACAAAACCCTGAAATTATCACACCCCCTTTAAAGCCACATGCACTTGAAATAGGATCTCAATTTCTCACCATTAAACTTTATGTACTAGGACAGTTTGGGATTCTTTCATGTGTAGAGACTGACATAATTTAGACTGAATAAGCCACAATTAGTATTTTTTTAACGTGAAAAAACTCCTTAGAATAGATAAGACTGTCGAAATCCACTAAAGAAATCACTTTGAAAGGATGGATATGCTCCCTCTAGGATATCGTATCATTAGTAAATTTGGCACTCCCAAATGTGTTACCCAAAAGTATTAAGTCTACACCAGGTAAGAAGGTTGTTTTTGAAATTGATCCTGCAGAATTGTCCCTTTAAAGTGGCTGCTTTCATGAACCAGCCAGTATTTATATATTATTATAAAGATAATACCCTTACTTACCTCACAAGGGTGTTTTGAGAATTAATTAATGTTTGCCAAGTACTTTGAGCTCTGTAGATGAAAGGTGGGGTGGAAATGCTAAGAAGTAGTATTATTTTCATCTGTATTTGAACTTGCCTCTTATAAGACAATCGTTTTTTTTTTTTAAGATAATGATCTCTCCTTTGGGGAGAAAAGGCAAAAATTGCCTGATTCACAATCAAACCCTCATAAGGAGGACAGGTGTGATTATGAGGATTTGACCTACAGAAGAGATTGAAGTGGATGGCAAACTTCAAAAGTCTATATTCCCAAATCCCAAGACCTCTCCTGGCAATCCAGCAAGTGTCAAGTTCATCCTGTCATCCCTGCCGAGATATGGCCAACTGCAAAGGCCAGGACCAGTTGGGTACTTACGCGGCATATAAATAACAACCCAAACCCTTTCAATTAACCTCTTTCCTGCTGGGTGTTTGTGAGGTCCACAATCCAATTACTGAAGGGAAAGATGCTCCCTTAATCCTACCAAGAGGTTGAAGGACAATGCTGAGAAATTGGTTTTGTTAAACCAGTTGGATAATTGGCTTGAAAGGAATTGATTTTACTCTGTTCTGTGTCTTCAAATCTAACTCTAATCCTGGTCAGTGCGGGAGAGTGGTTGCCAAAGATCTCGACAAGCCCTGTTGAGAGTGTGTTGGACTGAAATGAGGAAGGAACAGTACACATCTCAGGATCCTGAAACGTTCTCCCCTTTCCCCTACAGAGCATGCCCTTCTCACAGGCAGAGAATGCACCTTTGTTATCACATCTCTTCCAACACCTGGCAGGTACAGAACTAGTGAAGGAGGAACAGATGTTGCATGGATGATGGGTCAGGGGAGCCTGTCTACACCAAGAAGACCAGAGTCCATCCTGAAAAGTTTAAAATTCCCTGAAGGCTTCTAACCCTGTCCTTCGGTGGAGATGTTCATAGAGCCATAGAAACTAAAATCAACTCATTTTTATTCTTGCCCCAAATTAAAGGCTTACCTACCATCAATGACTTCCCTCTCAAAAGCTGACATATACAATTGCCAATCTTTCAGTGTGTTTTTTTTTTTAATCATGATTTTTCTGTATCTTCATCTCTAAGATTAAACATTTTCATCTAAAGCTAATTGGGATTATCCTGGGGTGTTAGCAGACCGTTTTTAGCATCACTCACTGAATCCTCCCAATAACCTCTTGAAGTGGGCACTATAAACAACCCCATTTTACAGAGAAGGAAACTGAGGCTTAGGAAGTTTAGAAAACTTGCCCAAAGTTGCCTAACTGAGTAGTGGCAGAGTCAAAAAAGTGGCAGAGTCACACAATGCCGATGTGATTAGGCATTTTTTTCTTTTTGGCCAAGTCAAGTCATGCAGCTTGAGGGATCTTAGTTCTCCCACCAGGGACTGAACTCGTACCCTCAGCAGTGAAAGCACAGAGTCCTAACCACTGGACCACCAGGGAATTCCCGTGATTAGGCATTTTGACATGAGAGGCAGTGAACTGAAACACCAAACTCTGTCTTCTCCATGCCCCTACAACAGAGTGTGTACAGAGGATATTGCAAAGAAGAGCATAATTAGTGCATCAGGATATACGTCATGTATAAGGAAACCTACTCTCTTTTTATAAAAGCACTCACCCTCCAAATTCAGGATCTAAGGATTCTGAAAATATCCAAATTACATTGTGGCCAAAGGAAAAAGTTTGGCAAAATGTGTCAAGTTTTATTTGAATGTTTCTGACCCTGTTGACCTATCTCAAACATCCCTTTCCCCAGGCAGTTCTGAAAACTCAGTCTTGAAGTCCACCGTATGCTTTCAGGTTTATCAGAATTACTCCTGATCACGAAGTAGATACATTCCTGTCTGTGCACACATTACTTGGAGTCCTGGCAGGCAATTAGATAGAAAAGGAACAGTTCGGCTATTAAGCTGCTTTTAGAAGCAGTGCCGAATAGTCGGAGCCCTTAAAAAATCACTTAAAGTAACAACGTGCTGTAGAAGTGGCAAACACTCAACCAAGTCTGTTTCTAGAAACCTAAAAAAGAATAACTCTTTCAGGTTTGTTTTTCAATCCAATAAAGTTTAAAAAGATTATTAAGCAAAACATTTTCTTCTCCTCCTCCAAAAGCACCACTTCAAAATATTTTTCTTCTGTTTTCCCGTGTTAGCCCTGTGCTGTGCTAGTTTGTCCCCATGCATCCAGCAGGGGTCGCTCTTGTCCACCGTACTCTTAAAAGACATCCTTGCTTGTCTGCACTGTTTGTTACCAGGACCTTTATTCCAGGCGGCAGAATGAAGAAATATCAAAGACACCAGGCCTGAGAGATTGAGGAGAAAAGAATCTGTGGTTTTGGAGGTGGGATTGCAATATTGGGGAAATGGATGCCTTAATAATGACTCTGTGTATGAACAGTAGGCTTCAAGTCTGTACTTCGAACTTCTCAAAGAAATACTCAGTTCTTATCACAAAATGATTAGCCTTAGCTCACTCTTGCTGTTAAACCTGAGTATATGCTGTGTCTCTTTTCTGTGTGTCATTATCAGGCTGGTAAAGTAGGGAAAGGGGAGTGGAGCTGTGTGTACTTGCATTCGTCCAGGCCATTCTCAGCCAGATACTTCCTCAGGGTTTAGACTGGCCTCAGTGATCACTCACACCTAATAGAGCAATGACTGTCTAATCCGTAGTGATTATCCAGTCTTGGGTAGAAGTTCGTCTTCAGCTGCAGCAGCTTCCTCCTGCAGGAATTCAGGGCAAGTTCACACAGGCCATTCAGACCAGATCCTGAGTCTGTGGGTGCATGTGAAACGGGCGCTGGGGAAGGCGTGGTCTTCCTACCTCCCCACTTCAGGGCCTCCTCCTGAGGCCACATGGGCAGACCAAGCAGGAAATGGCTTGACATGGCTAGGTTCTGATACTGGGGAAGGCACGAGTGGGGTTCTAATACTGAGGAAAGTGGTCTGTTGAGGATGGGGCTGCATCAATAAAGACATATCGAAAATAAAGCATCCCTTGTGATTACACCTCTCAGTAACCAAACACAGATATTTAAATCAATTGTTTAAAAGACTCACTTTTACTCTGCTTCCTCTGTATCTTTTTCTTTTTAGTGTGCTAGATGTAAAAGAAATACACCTTAATTTTTAGAGCAGTGTTAGGATCATAGCAAAATTGAGTGGAAAGTGTGGAGAGTTTCCAGATACCCCCTGTCCACACTTGCATGCCTTTCCCCACCATCAACATCCCACAGAAGAGGGTATGTTTGTTACAACTGATGAGCCTACACTGATATGTCAGTCAGAGTCCATAGTTCACATTAGGGCTCACTCTTTGTGTTGTACATTCTATGGGTTCTGACAAATGTATAATGTCATATATCCAACATTGTAGAATCTTACAAAATAGTTTCACTGTCCTAGAAATCTTCTGTGCTCCACTTATTCATCCCTCCTGCCTTAGTATCCCCTGACAATCACTGATCTATTTACTGTCTCCATAGTTTTGCCTTTTCCAGAATGTCATATAGTTGGAATCCTATCGTATATAATCTTTTCAGGCTGGCTTCTTTCACTTAGAAATATGCATTTCAGTTTCCTCTGTGTCTTTTCATGGCTTGAGAGCTCATTCCCTTTTAGCACTCAATAATATTCCACGGTCTGGATGCGCTACAGTTTACTTAACCGTTCACTTACTGAAGGGCATCTTGATTGCTTCCAAGTTCTGGCAATTATGAATAAACCTGCTATAAACATCTATGTACAGGGGTTTGTGTGGACATAAGTTTTCAACTCATTTGGGTAAATACCAAGTATAGCAATTACTGGATGAAATGCTAACCTCAATACCTTTTCCTCATGGTCCTCACAATTGTTGTGTCAACATCCTACCTTCAAAATTACACAACAGGGAAGTAAATGTGATTACCTAGGGAGACACTGGAACTAGCATAAGGTAAGGGACCAGAACTGACCCTGGAAGCACCCCAAAACTTAGAGGTTCAAGAGGATTCCAAGTCGAAAAATAATGCTGGGAAACAGACGAGTAACGTAGGAGGGTCGTCATTTACATGATCTTGATTGCAAAGAGAAGAAACCATTCCAAGAGGAGGGTCCTGGCCAATTATGTTGACTGCTGAGAGCTCAACACGTGGCTGCCGAAGATTTGCTGGATTTGAGGAGTCCAGGATGCGCTGACCTGCTGATGCTTGACTGCGGACTGAGGTTAACAAGTGTGTCTGCACCAGAACACTGCCACTCTTTTCCGTTTCAGAGTACGGGGAGGTGTATTCCACAAGAGAAACAGCCCAATCTTCAACTAGGGCCACCTGCCGGCATGTCCAAAAGGCTCTGCTCCCAGTTAGAGCAAGAAATCCCAGATGTCTGCTGTGAGATACATCTGGATCCACCACAGCTGTTCTGCCATGATGACCAAATCACGCTTTGTGACAAGTACTTCAAGTCCCAGGAGCACAAGAATCAGGAGGTGTATGGAGTACAAAAAGCTGCTGAGAATTACAGGAAGTTATTCCAGGAGATATTGAACACATTGAAGGAGGAGCTTGAAGTAACTAAAAGCATATTGGCTGATGAGCAAGGAAGAATGGTGATGATGCAGGAGGAAGAGCAGAATTTTAAAGTGATGATTGAGTCTGAATATAGGATAAGGTTCCGACTGATGATTGAAGAAAACAAAGTGAACTTCCAGAGCCTGCAAGGTTGCAGATTCAACCTGAACCTGAGAGAAGCCAATCAGAACCAACTGATGGAGTTTGCCACAAAGTCGAAGGAGAAGTTCCAGGAAATACTACAGAGACGGAACTGTTTGGGGAGAGAGAACATGAGTAAACTGAGGGAGAGTGAAGTCAGCTCTCTGAACAGATCTGCAGCCTCCAAAAATCGCTGCAGAGCTATAGAAGAAATGTGGGCAATCTGCCTCAGCGTCACCCCAGAATGCAAGGTATTCTCTGGAAAGGAGTGAGTCACTACTGCTTCAGTGTCTAGAGCCCGCCCGAATCACAGACCTGAGTTTATGCCAAATAACAGGAATGAGCAAAATGCTAAACGTGCTGCAAAGCCCTATAACTTTGGACCCTAAAACAGCTCATCCCTGTCTGGTCTTATCTGAGGATCTGAGAAGTGTGAGACTCAGAAATGTGCAGCAGGATGTAGCCGGTCACCCAGAGAGATTTGACTTGAGTGCCACCATATTGGGTGTGGAGAGCTTCCTCTCAGGGCGGCACCTACTGGAGGGTGGGTGTGGAAAAGGCAACACAGTGGCAGCTGGGCATACACGGAAGCTCTGCCAGCAGAAGTGCTTCCGGAGATAAGGTCTTATTCAAGGATCCATCATGGGAACTGATTATACTTTCTGGGCCTTTCCCCCTTTAAAAAGGGTTTCCTTGAGAGAGCAAATGCACAGAGTTGGAGTTTTCCTGGACTATGAATATGGACAGATATCCTTCTATGATGTGACAAAGAGATCCCTCATCTATAATTTCTCTTATCTCGCCTTCCAAGGAGCTCTCAGGCCTATATTTTCTCTTTGTATCTCAAATGGAGGCATGAATTCCGACTCTCTGAGCATCTGCCTCCCTCATGTTTCTTCTTGTAACGGTACTCTTAGCCCTCAATCTTCTTTGGTGTGAAATCTAAGACCACAAGAGGCAAGAACGTTACAAGCATGACTTTATATAAGTTATTTTACAAAGTAATCCAATAAAAGATTTTTAGCACTCGAAAAAAAAATTGCACAACAGACGCTTTCTCAAATTTGGAGTTTGTGTTTGGGTGGACGACTGTTCCCTCTGCTCCCCGATTCTACCATCAACTTCTGGAGAAGGGCCCTGTGTCTGAGCAGCAATTGTCGGTGGAGAAGCAGCTGTGCAGAAGAGGCTGCAGGCGCCACTGATGCCTCTTCAGCTGGAGACAAAAGTGGGGAGACGTGGTTTACCCAGAATTAGACTAAACCGTATATGATGAAATACACTGCTTTGTAATGCTGGGGTTTCCAATTGCCACTGAATTCACTTAGTTTCAACTTCACATTCAAGGGGGCGGGGAAGAAAATATTGTGTTGCAAGGGTGGTGGTGGTGGTGTGTGTAGGGGGCCTTTAATGAATAATTTGGTGTCAATTTTGAGTCCCAGCATCGGATACTTGTCAAAAGGAGCTGGAATTTCTGAGGTATGTCCTTGCTCTTTTTGACCCCATGGACTTTCCTTGTTTAGACCCCCAGACGGTGCCAATGGTTTCGGTGTTGGTGAGCTGCTCTGTAGCTTGAGAGCCATTAGCCAACGAACTCCGGCCCTCCACTGCGCCCTCTACAGGTTGTATGATGCCAGCCGATATCTTTGCTTTGTTTACACTGCTAAGGTCTCTCTATCGTTAACATCCTTTTTATGACTGACAGTTTTTTGGTTTGCAGCAAATAGTTTTCCAAAAAATAAACCAACTCCAGATTATGTTGATGGTTGAGATAACATGCTGAATGTAAAAATGAACATTTTCCAGTAACTCCAGTGAGTGATCTCCCGTTGAATGGATGAAGCTGCCGTCTAGATAGGGTCCAACCCACCATTCCAGGAGCCCTAGAGAACACCAGGAAGATAAAGATATCTACAGTATATTGATTTTAGAGGATAAATAATGTTGCCAGAGGCTATAGCTTGTGAGAAGTGAGGTATGTTTGACCCACTTCGTTTAGCGCTCCCATTTCTTAGAAACAGATCCCAATCTACACGATCTAATCCTGTAGCTACACAATTGTGAAGCGATAGACACTAAGTGATTATGTCTCCTCTGAGCAGTTGATTACCTGTATTTTAAAGCCACTTTAGAATTATAGAAAGAATATGACCCGTGGGAACATGGAGGTCAGTCTCTCAAGCCTGGCGCTTCCCAATGATCTCTACTATTGTCTTCAGGTAACTGTGTCGCTTCACTTCTTCCACTAGAGGGTATTTTAAAGCCTCCCTGAGTCAGATGTTCTATGGTTTATTCTTCTATTCTTTCCAATTATTCCACCAAAACATCCTTTAATCAATCCGCTTTCAAAATTGTTTTTTTCATTTAAATCAATTCTTAAGGGTCTGAGGTATTCGTGGAATAGAGAGAGAGATCTAGCAACAGTAATTAAATACCTATACGGTTGTACTCTTATAATGCTTTTTTTTTTTTTTTTTTTTTTTTTTTTTTTGCGGTACACGGGCCTCTCACTGTTGTGGCCTCTCCCGTTGCGGAGCACAGGCTCCGGACGCGCAGGCTCAGCGGCCATGGCTCACGGGCCCAGCCGCTCCGCGGCATGTGGGATCTTCCCGGACCGGGGCACGAACCCGCATCCCCTGCATCGGCAGGCGGACTCTCAACCACTGCGCCACCAGGGAAGCCCCTCCTATAATGCTTTTTAAAAAAATCTAATGCCCAGGGAACTTTGCTTTGGAGGAGCGCTTTCTTTCTGGCAAGTCATCATTTAGTTTAGTTCATCAAATAGTTTCTAATGGCAGCTCTTGCTGGGTGCTGCATTAGGAGGATGAATTCGTGAATAAGACACAGTCTCTGCCCTCATGGTGCTCCCAGTGCCAGTGGCAAGCTGGGACATTTCAGTGTGATGTGGGAGTGCTGTGATGGAGGGTGGTCAGGGTGATAGCATCTTTGCATCTCAGCCTGGAGGTCTTACTCCTGAGACACTTCTCAAAACAACCAGTAGGAGTCAGGCAGGTAGACGATAGGGGCAGAAGACCCAGAAAAGGAGCTCACGCATCTTGGATGACACGAGCAAAAGTACTGACGTGGCTGGTACCTGAAGGGCAAGGAGGAGACTTGAAAAGAGGTGAGGCTGCGGAAGCACCTGGGAGTCCACCATGGGGTTTGCAGTCTACACTGTAGGTAATGCGGAGTGGCGGCAGGATTTTAAGCAGGCTTTTTCTTTTTGGCCGCAACACGCGGCACACAGGATCTTCGTTCCCTAATCAGGGATCGAACACGCGGCCCCTGCAGTGGAAGGACTGGAAGCGCGGAGTCTTCACCACTGGACCACCAGGGAAGTCCAGGGGATTTTTTTTTTTTTTTTAAGATAGAATATTTTGATGATTATGCGGAGGACTGTGGCTTGGAGGGAGCAAGACAGAAGCAGGAAAGTTTCTGAGGAGGCTTGGTAAGAAGTGCAGGATGGAGATGAGGGGCATGGCTTCATGACTCCTAAATAAGCTTAATGGGGGAATCCTTTTCAAGGCAGATACGTCGTAGTGCATCCCACACTTGTCCAGTGGATGACAGCGCTTTGGGAGGGCGGAAGGCCTAGTGCACCAGGTGTATCCGGTCTCCTCTGGAAGCTCCCTCTCATCCCTGAGCATCCTCAAGAATCAGAGGCCACTGCTGGGTGTGATTTTGGAAACAGAGACAGCTCCTTCTTTCCCCCCTTCCATATCTGCTCACTGATGCTGGAAAACCCTTTAGGACAAGGATTAAAAATAAGGTACCCACACGACCGCTAACTTTTCTTTCATACTTATTAGGTTTGGGGTGCTAAAGAATCTGAGCAAGGTAATGGATTGCATAATCTGATGTCAGGTCCTGTGCCGGATCTGGATTTCTTTTGCCCCTCCAGATGGATTACCTGCCCTTGCATGGCCTATTCTGTGCCCCCAGGAGGCCGGCTGCTGTAGGCAGCCCCACCAGATTCTCTTGCTGAAGCTCCTGCCAGATTCTCATAAGGGCTCCACCACCCCTGGCCCCTTGGTTTTGGGGTGGGAGTAGCTCACTGCCGGTAAGAGTCCCTGAGTGCCCCCCCAACCTCTCACCGATGCCCTTTACCAGCCTATGCTTGACTAAATAGCAACTTCATTTCATTCTCCTCAGTTAATAACTATTTTGAGAGTTTCCTGCTATTCCCCTGCTGATACAGTTCCTTTCCCATGTTTGCACTTTGGTAGGGATAGGACACTGAGTTCCTGAGCGTGAGGGTAACCATGGAAAAAGGAAGAGATCAAGAAAGGATTCTGGGGCCATAGAAGACCTCCTTCATACCTATCATAGGGCTGCCTGGCTGCCCGTCTTCTTATGCTGTCCGAGGAAAAGCTGGCTTCACAGATCTAGTTTGAATTTATATTTTAAAAATCCTGAATTGATTTGTAACCTCCAATCTGTAATTCATAACCGCTCCATCAATAGGTATTTCTTGTCTAAGCGTGTAACTTAGCAGACTCATCATAGGGAGGGAAACCAGAAACGTACAGATGTCGTCTTAAGTTAGGTGTGTAACAGAGTCTTCAAGGGTTAAGAAACAGCCACACGCTGTGAGGGAGGTACGGTAGGTTTACCAGAGGTTTTCTTTTGTGCTTCAACGATAAAGTGGTTGGTGGTCTGCTGGCTACAGCCTGTTACACATTCCTTGCTTTTATTAGAATAACCATAAGCCTCGAAGACCCACCCTGATGTCAGTGGCAGGTTTTATAGAACACTCGCAAGTTTCTTCTTGTCGTATTCGGGGGTATATAAAGTGTGCAGCATAATAGGTAACAGGTTGGAAGACCAGTTCAGGGCCTGCAAAAGTCCCAGTTCCTGATGTCAATATTTAATACCTCCTCATTACAGGAAAAGGTTGACTACCAGATGCCGGTTACCGGGCTCCAAAGCCCACTAAAGCTTTGAGTTCCTCCAGGAGCGAGGGTGGGTTTTGGCAGCTTCCCCTGCCCTTCAAATAACCTGGAGGTCAGGACATGCCCAGCTGATTTAGGAACCCTGGAGAGGAGGATTGGCTGGAAGCATCTCACCTGTTATTCAGCGGCCAGGTGGTGAATTACTTCCAATACCGTGATTTCCTGAGATGATAGAGCACTGTGGTTTAAACCATTATTTTAAATAAACTCAAAAGCATCGCAACAAACGTAGACTCCGAGTTGGTGTGTTCACATCACTAAGACAGTGTTTCCGGATGTACATTTTTGGAGGTCCCTGCGATCATCCCTTGAACTCTAACGGCAGTTAATTGGCACAGCAGTGACCCAGCCCTGCACTCCTGAGCAGAAAAACACTCTCACAATTTGTCAGGTTCTAGATGCTGTCATTTATCCAGCTGTGTTTTGACCACAGCGGGTCTGGGAATTGCATCGTTTTGCGTTTCCATGGCACATGGAGTTTTCTTGACAGAATGCTCATGGGCTGCCTCCTGCCTCAACTCCCCAGGGTGGTGGGAAGAAGGGTGCTTTGCTGCCCGGCTTCCACCATCTGCCACTATTGTGCCAAGGCATGCCCCATGGCCTTGGACTGACAGGGGACCCAGGCTGCAGTGTTGAGCTCCTGTCACTGTCCCAGGCTCCCTGTAAAAAGGAAGCTAACGTTTCAATACTGGGTAAAAACACTTTTACCCAATATTTTCATATATAGGGTGAGTCTATTGAATTGGCCTTAAAAAATCTAAATCCAAGAACTCCTAAACTATACACAACAAATGATTTGAAATACCTTTGTTGTTATTTTTCTTTAAAAAAAAAAAAAATTCCAGAATGGAAATAGCTATTTGTTACTATTCTGCTTAAAACCCTGGCTTTCTATCTCCTCTTAAAATCAAATGCAAAGACCATTAACATGATCTCTGAGGCCATGCTTGTTGCTGCCCTTGCCTTAGCTGAATTTCTTCCTTCCCCCAAGCTGTAACCACTCTGGCCTCCCTTTAGCTTCTTGAACTCACCAAGCCTCAGGGTCTTTGCACATGCTAATCTCTACACCTGGAATATTCTCCTCTTTCTTTCCTACTCCCCTCCCCCCTTCAGATTTCAGTTTTAATATTATTTATTCAGGGAAGCCTTCCCAGACCCTAGCTTAGGTCAAGTCCCTCTTGATTTCATAGTCCCCTAGACTTCACTATTGGGCCTACTGCCATTGGAAGCAATGAATTATTCGTGTAATTATTTATTTAATGTCGTATTCCCTTCTAGACTGTAGACATCAAGAGATAATGGATGCTGTATTCTCAACACCTAGCGGAGTACCTTTCATATAGACAAATGTCTAATTGTTGAATTAATTATTTAAATGATGCATACTTATTACAAAACAAATTATCGAAAGTGAAGAAAATGTAGAGAAGAAAAGTAAAATAACCTATATCTCTACTATTAACATTTCAGTGTATTTCCTTATGTCCTTTTTTTAAAAAAACAAACATATGTGGTACGTGGATAAACATTACCAGCTGAGAGCTGTATCCTATGGACATTTAGAAAAGTCTTAAAATGCACCAGGCTCCTGGTGTTCAAAACTGATGTCAGGGGCGGGGGGAGAGTTTGAGCAGGGATATCACCATTCATGGTCTCTAAGGCTGGGGAGGGATTAAAAAGCAGCTCCTGGGAGCAAGTTCTGGGATCTTCCTACCAGATTTCGCTGTCACTTTAGGAATATTTATTTAGGCTCTTTTAGTAAAGTAACAATTTCTTAAATATTTGGAAACATGTCACTTCACTATTTAATTTTTGTTGTTGTTACTCTTCCCATAATTCATATTATAGGGCACATTTTCCAGAATTGTGGTACCAGATTGCCCATTCCCAGCTCTTTTGTAAAAGGGGAAGTGTCTGGAAATAGACTGGGAGCAAAGGGACAATCTCCATTCCCAGAAAACGGCAGGATTTCTTTGTTCCCCCTCTCCTGCCCCCGCCAGCGTTACCACAGTTTATCGTGTAGAATCCCTTTCTATCGATGGGCTAAGTCCACAGAGCAGGTACTGTTGTTACGCCCATTTTATAAGTGAGGAGATGTGATGTAAAGAGGTCACAGAACTTGCCCATGGCCACACTGCTCGTCAGCGGCTGGCAGGCTTAAAACCCAAGTCGGCCTGACTCCAAAGCCCAGGCTTGTGCTGCCCCAGGTGGATCCCTCTAGATTCCACCAAGTGGATGAGGAATATGAATGGACTTCACAGAGCCTTGAAAACCCCCGAGCTTGTATATAAATTTTGTGTGTCTGCACAGGTTTTGTATTTTTTTCTGGGGAGAAGTTCTCTATATTGCACCAGATTTGTTTGGAACAAGAAAAATAAAGATTCATCTGGATTAACAATTACCCTAATATTTGTTGATTGGTTACCAAGTACTGTTCTAAGCACTTTGCATGTATTAAATACTTCAATCCTTGCAATAACTCTGTGTGACTGGCACTAGTATCCCCATTTTATGATCAAAGAAACTGAGACACAGAGAGGTTGTCACTTGCCCGAGGTCACACAGCCGACTGTGGTGCAGGGATCTTATCCAGGCAATTCCCTCGAGTCTACACGCCTATTTAACCACAGTAAACAAATGCCCTCTTTGCAGATCTCTCAATGTCTTGTGCATTTTCCTCCCCTGAACTTGAGATGTATCTCCCTGTTACTGTATACAATTCATGTAGTAGTTTTTCCTTCCTCCCCTTAAAGCTATTAATAAATTGGTGGTAGATCTTACAACAGAGGACATCCTAGAATAAAAATTAGCAACTCTCCTCGGCAGGATTAATCATATTAGTGATTCACACTGCTGTAAGAACTATGCTAAAAGACTGTCATCCCTCTGGTATGAAATTTGGACAAGTTCTTCATGGAGGTGGGGCTCTGAATAAAAAGGGTGTCCCTTTGGTGGAGGCAGGGACAGAGAAGTAACTAGGAGGTAAGAGGGGATCCCACTGGCAATCACTGAGTGTATGGGGGTGGTCAGAGATTACATATATCTACTCTGCGCCTGTGAGTATACACTTCTGTTCTAAATATGGATCGATACGCATTTGACTTACAAGTATTGATTAAGATGAATGCCATTTAGATGATCTGATGCTCTCTCTACACCTTTTGAGATAATGAGGCACAATCTAAACTGAGCCCAAATGGCTTTCAGGGCTTGCTGGTATGAGGACTTAAACACACTTCACAGTTCTTCCCTTTACAGATGGAGAAATAGAGGTAAGAGGGTTGGGCTACTTGTTTGGGGGATTCTGGGGGATTTAATATAAAGCTAAGAAGAGAGTTATGACTTTCTTCTCCCTGCTGAGGAATTAGCATTTTCCTGATTGAGTGACATTGAGACCAAAGACTGAAATAACAGAGCCTCAGAGATGAGAATTGAGTCTACCCCAGGGTCCAGATGAGGTGAAAGACAAAACAGGAAGCA
Source organism: Leucopleurus acutus (assembly GCF_964270905.1). NCBI lineage: Eukaryota > Metazoa > Chordata > Mammalia > Artiodactyla > Delphinidae > Leucopleurus > Leucopleurus acutus. The sequence continues at coordinate 39,776,168 of NC_139142.1, forward strand.
TATGCGCTTACAGTGGAGTCCTTGGCCAGCGCCACGCAGCCTCCGTGGTTTAAGCTGAGTGGGTGTGGGAGAAAGGCCTGAAAAATGCACGCTAGGCTGGCTTTTGAGAGAGGAAGATCTTGTACCTTTCTTTTCTGAATGTTCAAATTCTGGCAGACTCCAACTTTCAGGCCCATTAAAATTCAGGAAGGGAAAAAGGAAAAAAATTGAACTAGTTTTCAAAGAAGAAAAAAAGGCAACAAACGCACCCACTCTTGCAAAAATAAAATCCCACCCCCCCAAAACCGTTAGGAAAATGTTTTTGAGCTTTAAAAAACAGAAGGGGGTTGGAATGTCAATGGGACACAGGCCGTGGAATGACTATTAAACGTGACATTTCCACCGGCGTCCGTGCATGCACGTCTTAACCTTGCTTGATCCTTGGAGAGAAACAGCCCTGTTCCCTCCGCAGAAGAAGGAATAGAACCCATTTCTATCGATGGGCTGGATCCCACTGTGTTAATGTGGTTAAGTGGAGTGCGGGGAACAATTTGCTCTAATTCACTGCCTCAAAATAAGAGCCTCTTGCTCTGGAAGCTTCCTCTCCAACCCACCCTCCCATGCAATCAACAGTCCGGGCCAAATCCTTCCTTCAGTCTCAGATTTCGGTTATATAAGCTGCTCTATCAAACAGACTCCGTCCAATCCAGACCAGGGTAAAAGAGCCATTTACACAAACAGCTAGTGGCTTATGTAACCAGAACCCAATACACAAATTATGAGAAACCTGCTTACCCATTCAGGAGCCTCAGGTGAACAATGACAGGCCAACTCCACAGCTCTGGTCTCTGACTACAGCGGAACTTTGTTCCAATGACTGGACGCCTCCTGAGAGGTCAAGTCTTTCCTGCGGTCTCTCTCCAGGTTAAAGAGCTTCGTTGTAGGGTGCACTTTACTCCCCACACCCCGCCCCTTGCAGATTCTTGTTCTTCATAGAGAACGGATTTAGCATTTTTAATATCAGAGTTAAATGGTGGATTTTACTCCTGGTGGTATGAAATTTCCTGATGACAAAAGCCATATAAATTCAGGATTTAAAACTTTGAAGAATACAGAAAAATAAAAAAATTAAATCCACCTGTAATTCCACTACCCAGAGCTAGTTACTTTTAACATTTTGTGTATATCCTTCCAGTCTTTTTTCTAGGCATATCATATACATACACACATACATATATGCACATATAATGTACTATATATGTATATACATACTAAAGACATGCATGTAGTAAAGCCGTGCATATATATATATATATAAAATATTTAAATGAATGATACATTGTTACTTTACTGGCCATTCTGTTTTGAAATCTGCTTTTTGAAGAAGTAAAGCTGTCACTGTTTGCAGGTGACATACTATACATAGAGAATCCTAAAGATGCTACCAGAAAACTACCAGAGCTAATCAATGAAATCTGCTTTTTTACCCAACAATGACATCATCATCATACATTGATCTCATTTTTATCTTCTTTACCTCCGTTGTCCTTCTAATACCCCTGTGAGGTTGCTATCACTACCCTCATATAGCAGCTCAAATTCAAGGCCTCTGAAGCCTGTGATGTGAAGCACTGCCTTACGTCTCACTGCTATTAAATACTTCTCTAAGGAAGGTTTTGAGTGGCTGTTTGGCATTCACATTATATTCTATCTCACCCATCCCCTATTTCAGAGTGTTTAAATAATTTCCATTTGGGGGGCTATTCTAAATAATTCTGTGAGGAACATTCTGTCATATAAATATTTATACTACTATTCCCATAGTATAAAATCCTAGCAATGGAATTTCTGTGTCAAGGATGTACCCTTTTTGATGACTTTTTATTATATATTGCCAAAATACTTTCCAGAAAGTTGAAATGAATTTATATTCCCATCAGCTACTGCCCAATACTCTAACCAAAGTCATTTTATAATTTTAAAAAAAATGAAAGAAAGTATCTTTCCCAAATTGCCTTCCTTAGGAAAATAAAAATGCATATAGAAAATGTTTGATGACCTGCCTATTCTCTCGTTTACTATTATAACATTTCTAGAAAAAAATCATGAGAAGACTAAAATATAGCTGTGAGCTGCTAGTAGACTGATGTGATGAATTCACCTTCAGCCCCCAAAATATCAACCCTCCAGTTGTTTTTCCCCTTCCTGTTTCCCCCTGCCCTGCAGACCCCAGCCATAGCTTCTGATTGCCAGTCCTCCATGGGCTCACGGGAAGAGGTGGCTATAACGACACAGCAGAAGGGAACTTGCAGAATGGGGAGAAAAAAGGGCTCATGTTCACTGCTGTCAGCAAAAAGCTCCTATAAACAGAGCAACATATTAAGCCCTTCTGTTAATATGCTGTCTAGACTTGAAAAGATTGCTTTTCTCTCTGTCTTCTAAGCTTCAACTTTTGACCTTGTGTCTGTCCTTGTGCCTATGCTGGACTCAAGCAATTCTTGTCTCCTGAAGGTTCAACAGTCAAATTGCCGAATTATTGTACTTGTCACCTAAGCTACTGCAGCAACCGGGTGCGGGCATGATCCCTATCAAATGAATGGAAAACTTGACGACACTTGACCCCTGAGGCAGAAAATGCAGGGAGTCCCCCTTCTTCTGGTTTAAGGGTAAAACGATACTCTCCCCAGAAATTGGAGCTGATAATCCCTTTGTTGATTGTGGATGGAATCTTGGAAGGTATTGGAGGGAGGGTTGAGAAGAAGAGTTTATGAGATCCGCACTTGGGGATAGAAACCAGTTCCTAGCAAAATGAATGTGAGTCTTATTTTTGGAACATGTTTTACTCTGGGATGTTTCTTCTTCCCCTCCATGTTCCCAGGGTTCCCAGGGCCCTCATGCTAACAGCTGGTTGCTCAAGTCCCTCTCCAAGATGTAATATTTATTAAGCATTTGCTGTTTGCCAGGCATTCCCATGCACTCCTCTAAAACTATTCTCACTTAATCCTCACAACCCCAATCTTACAAGGCAGACAATACCTGCTCATGCGCAGGCAGAGCTGTCTCCCGCAGAACCTTGGAGAGCCCATGAGTGATATCACACCCCCAGGCATCTCGCCCTGTGAACCCTTCCCAGGGGACAGAGGAGGACTTCTGTGCCCCACCACGTCTGAATAAGAATCTCTTATTGTTATCATTCCTCTTGTACAAATGGAGAAACTGAAGCAGTAAGAAGTTATGAAACTGGAAGATCATAACAGAAGGGCTGAAGTCAGACTCTTAGAGCCACATGATCAACCAGTGTTCCATGCTGCCAATCAATCTAGACTTTTGCTGTTGTTGTTCTAGATTTTTCTTCTCTGTCATCGAAAAAAAATCTTTTGTCCCCTTAATCTATCTGGGCCTTGCAGAGGGGACTAAATTAATCCAATAAACACATTTAGTCTGCTAATGGCTAATGATGGACCAAAGCACCACCCACCTCAGTGAATGTATAGTTCACTGTTAAAAGACTAGTGATGGCAGCCAAGGGTATCTGAGAAAGATGTGTTGGTGGGAGGGGATGATGGTAGGAGGAGGTGCTGGGGTGGAGGCTGATAGAATATTCTTGGGTAGGGGACTTCTCTCATTATCAGTCAACGGCTCACTCAGCATACAGAACAAGACAAGCCCTGGGTATAATGTTTAGACCTTTATCAGGAATGACCAAAAGCTCAGCTGTTTGCCTCACAAGAGAGAACTTCAGAGAACTCAGAAGCATCAGTGACAACCATCGTCTGCCAATCACTGCCAGACGCCATGCCTTGTGGGAACCACATAATTCCACAGTCTATCCACAACATCCAGTTTTCTGGCACATTTTTGTGATTAAGGAAAGCAAGAGGAGGATGATGCAATTGCCCCATACAAATCTGTCACCCCAGCCGGGCATAAACCAATTGAAACATCACAAACCCACATCAAGTTGTCACATCCTTTCTATTTAATTGACCCACAACATCCTGCAGATACTTTCCTCTCCTAACTCCCTTTGGGGCCAGGGCAGAGTGTGGAAGAGAAAAGATGACTTGATGAAGGGTGTGGCCAAGAAATAATATAATCTTTGGCTTGAAGATGTATATTTTGGTCCTGGAAAAATGTATTTAAAAGATTTTTAATGAGTCACGAAGGTAGTGCTGACACTTAGAACAATATTTTTCATTCTTTTAAGAATGAATAACTAATATAGTACCTGGCTTAGAGTGGAGGCCAATAAATGCTTGTTGGTTGAAAGAGCTAGTGAGTACTGAGAATCTGACATGGTGTAATTCAGCTACAGTCAAGACTGCGCTGGAACAGAGATGAGCCTTTAGCAGGGTCTTAAAGGGCCTTCCAGGGTTTGGTAGGTGATTTTCGTTTTGTCAGTCAGTTCTATAAGCCACATTGGTTGATGTAGGTAATTTGCTTCTCATTAAAACACTCCCATTCCTGGGAGCTCCCTAGCAGTCTGGTAGTTAGGACTCAGCGCTTTCACTGCCATGGCCCCGGGTTCAGTCCCTGGTCGGGGAAGTAAGATCCCTCAAGCCTTGCAGCACAACCAGAAAACAAGAAGTATAAAAAATAAAAACACCCCATTCCTGTGATTATATTTATATTTTTCGAGAATATACATTTCCACCAGAGTATGTTGTTTTGCTTTTGCCTTGTTCATTTTTATAAGCTCGCTGAAAAAAGAGGAGTTTCCATGTTACTGCTGCAGTAACAGGGCAGACAATACTTGCTCATGCGCAAGCAGAGCTGTCTCCCCCAGAACCTCGGAGAGCTCATGAGTGCTATCACACCCCCAGGCACCTTGCCCTTTGAACCCTTCCCAAGGGACAGAGGAGGACTTCTGTGCCCCAATGTCTTCGCAGCCCATCACCTCTGACACCAAGAGCTGCCCATCTTTAGTCCGTGCAATCCCGGTTACGAAGTGGTTAGCAAGATGCTCTGCTGGGGCCTCATGTTGCCCTCTCCACTTGGCAGGTGGCAATGCTGAGGTCCCGGGAGAATGAACTTCCCAAGCCCACAGTGTGGGAGGCAGTGGTAAAACAGAAATAAGTTCAAAGAGTCTTATTTCCCAACAGGAAGTTCCAGAGCTAGGACTACAAAACACACATGCCATTACAAGCCCGTGTGCATCAAGCCGCCCAAACACTGACTGTCCTGTGAGCCACACATTCTTTTTCAGGACTCAGATCAAACCAAAGTCCAGTGCAAATCCACTGAAATTTAACGCAGAGAGCATTTCCCTAGCGCCAGAGTGCCGTGGGATTCACCTTCGTAAAAGCGGATTTTGATGCTGAGGGGTCGCTATAAAAGCACGATTCGAACGATAGAGTGAAAGCCCGGCAACCTGGTAAGTGTATGAGTTGCCTCTGAGAATGCGTGAGCCTGTCAGGAGGTGAGAAAGTCTGACTTTGGAGCCTCCACTGGAGGAACAGCCTTAGCACGAGGTTTGGCGTTCCCAGGGGCCCTGCCAATTTACACCAAGCACGGACTAAGGAACACTGTATTCCCCACCCCACATTGCAGGCTGCACTTAGGGACTTGCTTCCAAAGAGCTGAGTATGAAAAGGAGGGAGGGGGTGGAAGGTAAATTCCCAATGGAGAAACCTGGCAAACATCACCCCAGCCAGGTGATCAAGGTCAACCTCAACAGTAATGTCATGTTGACAGCATGTACCCGCTGATATGATGTGATGAGAATAGCAGTACAGCTCTGTGGTCTTCCACTCAGCCTAATCATGAGAAAAAAATCAGACAAACTCCAACTGAGGGATATTCTACAAAATACACAATCCAGCACACTCCTCAAAACCGTCAAAGTCATCAAATACAAGAAAAATCTAGGGAAATGCAACTGAAAACCACAATGAGATGTTGCCTCACCACTGTTAAAATGGCTATCATCAAGAAGACAAGACACAACAGGGGCTGGCGAGGCTACAGTGAAAGGGGACTTACACACTGTTGGTGGGAATATAAATTAGTCCAACCACTGTGGAAAACGATAGGGAGGTTCCTCAAAAAATTAAAAATAGAGCTACCATATGATCCAGCAATTCCACTTCTGGGTATATACCCAAAAGAGATGAAAACAGGAGATACATACACTCCCATGTTTATCGCAGCATTATTCACAATAGCCAAGATATGGAACCAACTCAAATGCCCATCAATGGATGAACGGATAAGAAAGATGTAGTACATACACACAATGGAATATTACTCAGCCGTGAGAAAGAAGGAAATCTTGTCATTTGTAGCTAAATGGATGAACCTTGAGCACATTACGCTAAGCAAGATAAGTCAGACAGAAACACAAGTACTGTATGATATCACTTGTGTGTGGAACCTAAAAAAGTCAAACCTGTAAACAAACAAACAGTGTAAAATGGTTGTTACCAGGGGAGGTGGGGCACAGGAATAAGATTGATGGTGTTTAATGGTACAAACTCGTAACAAGTACTAAATAAGCCATAGAGATCTAACATGCGGTATATGGAATATAGACAATAATACTGTACTACATGTAATGTGATAAATATCATTACAATGGCAACCATATTACAATATATAAATATATCACAGCAACACCATGCTCTACACCCTAAGCTTACACAACGTTACATGTCAACTTTACCCAATAAAAAAATTAATTAAAGATAAACAAGTAGGACTTCCCTGGTGGCGCAGTGGTTGAGAATCCGCCTGCCGATGCAGGGGACACGGGTTTGTGCCCCGGTCCGGGAAGATCCCACATTGCCGCGGAGCGGCTGGGCCCGTGAGCCATGGCCGCGGAGCCTGCGCGTCCGGAGCCTGTGCTCCGCAACGGGAGAGGCCATAACAGTGAGAGGCCCGCGTACCGCAATAAATAAATAAATAAATAAATAAATAAATAAAATAAACAAGTAAAATCTGTGAACGTGTCATAGCCAAAAGGAGCCAACAAAGACATGATGACGAATGCAGCATCCTGGATGGGATTCTGGACCAGAAAAAGGACATTAGTGAAAAAACTAGTGAAAGATGAATAGTGTGGAATTTAGTTCATAGTTACATACAATGCTCATTTCTTAGCTGTGACAAATATACCATGGTACTGTAAGGTAATACCAATAGAGGAAATTGGGCAAGGAGAATACAAAGCCTTTTTGTATTATCTTCGCAATGTTTCTGTAAATCTAAAACTATTCTAAAGTAAAAGGCTTATTTAAAAAACAGGTGGAAAAGTGAAAATAAAGGATATGTAAAAGACTAATACAAGTGGTTACACACAGGGGGTGGGGATGGGTACCAGGTCAGAGGTGGGAGTGAGACTTCTCAACGCATATATTTTTAATATCATTTTGAGTTATGCACAATGTAAATGTATTACCTGTATTATCTGTTGTTTTTTTTTTAAAAAAAATACACAGTCTAAGTCTGTACCACGCTTAAGTGTATTGAATGGGAACATCAATGACAAAGGTTAAGCTTATTAGGCAAAATGCTAATTTTTAAAAATAGAGCTAGTGTCCCAAGCGTAGGCCAGACATGTGGGTATAAGGTTGCCACTTGCAAATGCACTCCCCCACAAGGTTTGTGGCTGCCCGTCTGGACTGTGGGATTGTGAGTGTGAAGTATTGAAAAACCAGTTTGGCTCCGAGGGGCCTCCAGAGGGTTGACTCTTTTGCAAGCCTCTGGCCCTTCCCCTTGGGTGCTGACTTTCTACGACTGAAGCGTGGGGTTGTATATCGTAGACCTGAGTCCTAATAAATAAATTCAGAGGCTGATGCCACTCTGTATAATGGAGTGTGGGAAAAGAGCAATAAAGATCAGGCAACAGAGTCTTCCCAGGAGGCGGGGGAGGAGGGCAGGAATTGGAGAGAAGCTGAAATTGGGCCAAATGGTAGGAGCCAGAGATGAAGTTGTAGGCCGCAGGCAGTGGAAATCGTGCTCAGCTCATCTCAGATGCGGCCTCAAAGGCAAGACACTCTAGACTGTCTGAAAGCTAAAGAAATGGGTTGTAGGGAAACACTGTTGCTTCATTTTCAACCCAAACTGAAAGTGAAATCTTTAGCCCTCACCACCCCACTCTTTCTTGTCCCTGTGATGTAGGCCATTTTATGGAGCTCCACAGTGGAAGGTATGTGGAATCTGAAGGTTGAAACAATCTTTTGTTTCTGTGTAGTTTCCCCTCTATTGTGGGATTCCTTCTCCCTCTCCCTGGATCCTTTCCTGTGTTGAAACTGTTGAAATGGGTGAGACGAACAATTCTCGGATCCTTTCCACTTCTAAAAGCCTATGAAATATCTTTGCTTGAGGGGAATTGGGTTTCAGAGCTTAAGTCCCCTGGGGTGATTCAACAAGATGAAGAGTTGGACTGGTTGGTGCAAAGTTTAAAAAAAAAAAGAGAGAGTCAATGGCTCTTTTTTAAAAGTTAAAGAAAAAAAAAGTGTGTCCTGACAGGCCGAAAATATCTCCTGAGTTTTCCAGGTCTCCTAAATGGGATGGGTGTGAAAATGGCCACTGGGAATAAAATGTAGAAACAGGAATAGATCAATTAGTTGAATCTTTGAGGTTCAAATTTCAGGAACTCATGAGAGCTCTTTGGTCTTGTGAGAAGACAGAATGTATGCAAGAAGCTGAAAGCTTTTTGTTCATGCAGAGTTTATTTTCTCAAACACTGCTTATCCATTGTAAAACTAACAGTCTTTGCTGAAAGATCATCTCCTGAAACATTTTAGGTAGAAGTAGAATATTTTATGCAATCATATCTCCCCATGAGGAAACCCGTCCAAAGCTCAAATGATTCACACACAAAAAGGTTCACAGAGTTTTTCATGGCTGAACTCAAAATTCTCGGGAGACACATTAGCTTGTTTGATAAACTAGAAAGAACAGTGTTTTTGTGCAAGTATTTTAATACAGGAAATATGAGTCTGTATCTCTCCAAGTCCGTGCGTATGAGGGAATTTTGAAGTAAAACGCCGCCTGAGTCCCAAGAACATAGTTAAAAGAGATATACACAAGGATGCTACCGAGGAAAATGCTTCTCTGGTCTGTACCACGCTGAAGAAATAGCAAAAAATGCACGCAAGCTAAAAAGGAGGACAGAACTGAAGCAAGACACTGAGCAACTGAGAATCATTTCAAAGACGCTTCCCTGTGAAAATCTTTTTCAGTGGTCCTAAATACACTAGTTTCATGATTAAACCCAGCACCACACATCACATTTTGTAGCAAAGAACAGTGCCTATGGGGAGGCTCAGAACCAGTCTGACAACTTTTCTGAGATTAGAAGAGGGGAAAATATCACTTTACAGAATCTGCTTTTCAGAGGCGGCAAGGCAGTCTGTGGAGACAGGGGTCAGGCTAGGCGGTGCTGGGGAGGGAGCCCTGTGTGGGCTGCCTCTACCTCCCCGACCCGGCCCCAGAGAGCTCTTAGCTAAAGAGGATACCACATGGTGAGGCAAACTCTGTAGACCATTTAGATTGTAAATATTCTCCCAGGCGGCCTTTTAACAAAAGTCACTTGGGGAAATAGGCACCTGTAAGGAAACATTCCTTCTCCCCTCTGGTGAATGTTTTTAGAAAATGGCCCTACAAAGTTGCAGCAAGAAGGAAAAGGAAGGCAAGTCTGGAGTGCCTGGCTCGGAGGAAGGATGCCGTCCTCCTGAGGAGCAAGAAGCTGAGGAGCTGCTGCAGAGGCAGCTGTGGTCCCGGCCGTGAGGTTCTCAGTGGGATGTCAGATCCCATCCCAGGAGACAGAACCAATGTAGGAGCAATGCCGGAGGTCAGATCCCAGACCTCAGACAGGTGTCGCCCTAATATGCCTCTGGTCCTCTCACAAAGAAGGTGAAGAGCAAAGGACAGAAGAGGATGGGGGGGAGGGGACCCACATGGGGGAAGTGAGATGTGCTAAACTTTTCCTGAGCAGATGAGAGCAAACAAAGAGAGAGATTAAAAATAGTCATAAAAGCGTGAAAAGCAGAGCTAATCGTGACGGTATCTAACCTCCAAACCCAACTCCAATGATTCTGTCTAAGCTTCTGGCTACTAGTGTCAATTCAAGGGAAAATCCCCACGGAAGTAAACAGCCAAAAAGACAAGTTCCAGGAAGTAAATGTCTCTCGTCCGTCAGGGATCTGGCAGCTGGGTTCCTCTCTTCCTCGTCACTGGCAGGTTTTCCAGCTCCCTCCAAGCCAACTGCCGCCCCCCCCACCCCCGGCATCCCACCTTCCCTTTGCCTTCATCTTATTTCCCTTTATTTCTTTTAAACCCTCACCTTTGTCCTAAATTTGAAGCTCAGGATTCATTTTTTTTTAAAAAATGACCTGCCACTACAGCATGTAATTTTTATAAATGTCTGCCCAACACTAACAGCACCAAGTAGTAAGATTCAAATCCCCAAAGCAACATTTTTCTGCCAACCCCTCCCCTTCCCCCAGACTTACCAGAGTGTGGGATGTCTGCCAGGGAAATACAATAAAATGTGGGAACAGGAATAAATAAAAATAAAAATTTAAAGTCTGTATCTTTGCCTGCTTAATTTTCCTTTTTAATTATTAATCCCTTTCTTTCCCTCTTTGACTCATGCCATCACATTCCTTATTGCTACCTAACTTTGTTTTTGCCTCCTGTGTTGATGATGTTAATATATCTACCATTTCCTTATGAACTTTCCGGGCAAGCAGGTTGCCTGCACCATTGGAATCATTTCCTCTCTTGTGTTTTCTTATTGTATCTTCTGTGTGGAGTTGGTCCTTCCAACCAAGCTCTTCTTTGTCTTTTTTGTTCTGTGCCATGATTCTATCTCTTGGTTTCCTCAGTGTTGGCTCTTGCAAATCTTACCTAATTTTTCACTGTCACAGTGTTTCCTTCTGTTTACTGTTTGTAACCCCACCCTCATTTCCTATTGTATTTCTTGAGAAATCTCTTTAATCCTCAGATGCCCTGGTCTTCCTAACTGGCAGGAGGGATGCTTTGGGGCTTCCTATTCCTTTACCCAATCTAATAAACTTTGAATACTGAGTTTTTTTCCTCCTGTTTTGTCCACCAGCTATATCTCTGTCTGAGGTGATCAAAAGTTTCCCTTTTGGGTGTACACCTCCTAGCAGGACTCTGCCACCTGACAGAAGAAGTATCCTTAGGCAGGATAATCAGGAGTATTACCACTGCCATAACCATTTTGGGGTGGCATACATGCAAGAGGAAGTTGGACTTTGCTGTTGGAGTGATTTGGTTTGGGAGAAACGGGGATGTTGGGGTCCCAGGACTATGCCTTTCCAAGGGTTCTCTAGGACCATGGGAGCATGTACCACCATTTACCACAAGCTCAAAAACACGGATGCCCACCCCCCAATGCGATCCTTCTACGCTTAGTGAGAAGAGTATACTCCGAGTCCTCCCAGGGAATATAGTCGAGTGGCAGATTCTCGAGTCTCATAATAAATCTATTCTAACGTTGTCTCCTCCCTGAGCCTTCTGACTTCTTTCTCAATATTATGATAAAGCAGCTCTGACATCTCTACCTCCTTTCTCATAAGGCATTTTTCTGTGAGCTTCAAACTACAATGACAAATGTAATTTATAATGCAGCTTTGCTACAAAGTTGAAAAATATGACAAAAATGTCTAAATTATTACCATTAGAGGAAATGATAGCAACTCAAATGTTCCTTTCGTATGTTTCTATTTTTTATTTCATGACGGGCAATGGTAATGACTCATCTGAGTAACATCAAGTAATACAACTAGTAGGGTAATAAAGCTGTACGATATATAACTGATGCATATAATGACAACATTGTTAAAAATTTATTTTACTGAAGTATAGTTGACTTACAATGTTGTGTTAATTTCTGCTGTATAGCAAAGTGATTCAGTTATACGTATATATACATTCTTTTTCATATTCTTTTCCATTACGGTTTATCACAGGATATTGAATATACTTCTTTGTGCTATAGAGTAGGACCTTGTTGTTTATCCATTCTACATATAATAGTTTGCTTTGCTAATCCCAAACTTCCAGTCCATCCCTCCCTCACCCCCCCATCCCCTTGGCAACCACAAGTCTGTTCTCTATGTCTGTGAATCTGTTTCGTAGATATGTTCATTTGTGTCATATTTTAAATTCCACATATAAGTGATATTATATGGTATTTGTCTTTCTCTTTCTGACTTACTTCACTTAGTATGATAATCTCTAGGTCCATCCATGTTGCTGCAAATGGCATAATTTCATGCTTTTTTATGGCTGAGTAATATTCTGTTTTATATATATATATATATATATATATATATAAAATATATCCACCACATCTTCTTTATCCATTCGTCTGTCGATGGACATTTAGGTTGTTTCCATGTCTTGGCTATTGTAAATAGTGCTGCTATGAACATTGGGGTGCATGCATCTTTTCAAATTATAGTTTTGTCTGGGTATATGCCCAGGACTGGGATTGCTGGATCATATGGCAACTCTATGTTTAGTTTTTTGTGGAACCTCCATACTGTTTTCCATAATGGCTGCATCAATTTACATTCCCACCAACAGCGTAAGAGGGCTCCCTTTTCTCCACACCCTCTCCAGAATTTGTCATTTGTAGACATTTTAATGATGGCCATTCTGACTGGTGTGAGGTGGTACCTTATTGTAGTTTTGGTTTGCATTTTTCTAATAATTAGCGATGTTGAACATCTTTTCATGTGCCTATTGGCCATCTGTACATATATAGTGACAACATTTTAAGCATTCAGCTTCTGGTTTATGGGGAGGGGGTGCCTATAGGCGGCAATTTCCTTCTTACTCATGAGGCTAACTTTAGCTCCTCACCTGAGTAAGAGTGATGGGAAACTAGACTTAAGGAGAAACCATGGACCAATAGAAAAAAAAAATGACCCAACGTTTTCAGATGGAGCCTTACAGAAGTTTGAGCCTCACCTTAGTAGGAAGGAGGTAATATCAAGAATACCATGGCTCCTTCACTCCTGGAAATTATTGCAATAACACTATAAGACTATAGCACAATAACATCAATAACACTATGGTTGCCATGCAATGTTTGGGACATTGATACTAAAAAAATATTATTTATCTGAATCAAACTTAACTAGGCATCCTGTATTTTTTCTAATAATACACAACCACCACACAGCATACTTCATTCCTATGGGCGTTCAAGGACAGCTATCCATCTACTAATGATAACGTATAACACACCTATGAGAGACTCCAATTCCTTCCCAGCTCCAAAGCCAAAGGAGGTTTATGAAATCCAATTTCGGGTCATTTCCAGACTCAGTTTGGACTGTTTCCTTCAGAGACCCCTGATTAAGTCATATATTACAAGGAAGCCTCCCATTGCCCCTAATTTGAAACAGCTGAGCCAGCTTCTCCTGCCAGCCCAGCCTCATGGTGGAGAGGGGGGGGACTGTGCTTGGGAGGAGGAGGGCATTCGGGGGACAGGTTTAATATTATGTGGGGACATGTCTTAATGCTTTTGTGGAAATGCTCTTTATGGAGCATCAGGTTACAAAGCCCCAGTAAGGTGGGGGGTGAGGAGGGATGGGGTGTAGGAGGGCACTGGAGAAATCACTATAACATTGGAGGATCAAAGAATCCAGCCTGTCAAGGGCTATGATATTTTTTCAATGAGGCAACAAGCTCACATTTTCCCCTGAGGGCTGAGAGACAAAAGCCAAGGTTCACCTAAAACTTTTTAAGCCCTTTTTTAAGCTGCCAAACTATGCCTGTGTATGCTTTGCTTCCACTCTTGCTTTTTTCTTCCTCTTGAAATTTGGGGAGGCGGACAGGAGAACATGTTATTTTGCAGCTGTATTGATTAACAACCAGTTAGGTGCATTTGGCCATGTTGGAATGTACAAAAATATTCATTTGGTACCCATAAATCTGATGAATATGTTCATTTACTTACCAAAGCTTATCATTCAAACGCTGAGGGAGGATGTTTTACCTAAATCTACAAGGTGATGGAGGGCTGGCAATGGGTGCGCATGTAGCTCAAGAAGAGAGTATGGGGTTGGAGGATGAGGAGAGAGGGAGGAAGAGGCCAGGAGGATGGGAAGATGATTGTGATGAGTGAGGTAGATGTACTTACTCCCCTCCGTCCACCCTTTAACAAATATGTTAAGTCTTGCTTTTTTTTGGAGAGAACCTAGATTGTTTTAACTTCCTTTTCCAGTAGATAATGCTTCTATGAACTTGACTGAACCAGAGAAGAGAAATGAAGGAGAATCGAGGTAAGCATGCTATGGACTGAAACATCCCACCTCAGGGTAGTTCCGCATTCATGTCTATTGGCCATCAACATAGCACCAGCTATGTCAGAGAAATAAACAGAAGATAAAATCAAAACTTCGTATGCCTCCAAGGGAGACCCTATATTTGCCTTAGCATGAGGCACATTTGCACATTTTGTGTGCAAGTTTCCTACTTAATTCCAGAATAACCTTTCCTGGCCTGGCACCAATTTTTCCCCATGGAGAAACAACCATATTAAATTAATTATGATTTTTTTAAATTACCTTAAGTTTTGTAACACAAAGCTACACAAAACAACTGAAAGCTTTCACTTTTGCCATTGAGCCTAGTCAAAACCATCCATGTGACAGCAACCCAAGAACAAGCTCTTCAGCATCCCAACTTCTTTTAAGCCTAGAAAGCAGTGAAGGGCTTTCTATGTAAAGATACAAGCATGAATTATGAGCTTGGAGAAGTTAAGAAGTGGAATTTGCTAGGCTCTCCATCTTTCAGAAGGTCTGTAAATGTCTCCCTCTAACTGTTTATCACTGCTTCTTATTTCTTTGGTAACCCTTGACTTTTCTTTTTTTATGCCCAGGTTTTTTGCCAGCCTGAAAACAAAAGGTGCCTACGATCTGGATCACAGAATAAATGTGGAAAGAAATAGCCCAGAAAAGCTTTATTGGCCAGAAGAGTATGTGAAATCTGCCAAGAACTTTGCACCATGACCTTGTACGAGGGAGAGTATATAGTCCCAGAGGCCCGGTGGTTCTCCTGGATGTCCTTAAAATGTGTACCAATACTGAACGGCAGTCTTGACTCTGAGACTGGCACAAAGGTCTCCTATGTCACACAAAATTGAACACAGGTTGAGGAACAGGATACGAATTTAGAAATCACTCCCAAAGCTTTATTGCTAAATGGAAAGTAGAACATAGCTGAGGCAGAATGGTACATACTGTTTTATTAAAAAATGGCAAGTCCTAAGAGGGAGGCAAACCTCAGGATATGTTCATTTGTGTTGTATTTTAGATTCCACATATAAGTGATATCATATGGTATTTATCTTTCTCTTTCTGACTTACTTCACTTAGTGTAATAATCTCTAGGTCCATCCATGTTGCTGCAAAAGGCATTATTTCATTCTTTTTATGGATGAGTAATATTCCATTGTGTGTGTCTGTGTGTATATATATATATCACATCTTCTTTATCCCTTCTTCTGTTGATGGACATTTAGGTTGTTTCCATATCTTGGCTATTGTAAATAGTGCTGCTATGAACATGGGGGTGCATGTATCTTTTCGAATTATAGTTTTATCTGGGTATATGTCCAGGAGTGGGATTGCTGGATCATATGGCAACTCTATTTTTAGATTTTTGAGGAACCTCCATACTATTTTCCAGAGTGGCTGCACCAATTTACATTCCCACCAACAGTGTAAGAGGGTTGACTTTTCTCCACACCCTCTCCAACATTGATTATTTGTAGACTTCTTTTTACAATGGCCATTCTGGCCGGTGTGATGTGGTACCTCATCATAGTTTTGATTTGCATTTCTCTAATAATTAGCAATGATGAACATCTTTTGATGTGCCTGTTGGCCACCTGTATGTCAGGAAGCACAAATCTTTTCTGGAGTTCTCAGCTGCAACTCAGGTTTCTAAGAATTCTCACAGATAAAGTACCAAGAACATGAACTCATAGCCACATATCACAAAACGTAAACAAACTAGGTACTATAAATGACAGTCAGCAAAATTAGAGCTACTAAGACTTCAGGTACTGAAATTATCAAATACAGAATATAAGTATAGGTTTATTATGTTTTAAGAAATAATAAAAAGACCTAAAACTATAAGCAAGGAACAGGTCACTATAAAAATAGAGTCTCTAGAAGTTAAAAATTCAGTGGATACGTAAACTAGCAGATTAAACAGATAAAAAGAGAACTTGTAATCTGGAAAAGAGATTTAAAGGAACTATCTGGAAGTTAGTTCAAGGACACAAAAAGATAGAAAATATGAAAAAGTGGCTAAGACTCATGAATAAATTGAGAAAGTCTACCGTAAGTCTAGTAGGTGTTCCAATTATTTCCAGAATTACTGAAAAATCTCAAACCTGATATTCAGGAAGCCAGTGAATCTCAAGTAAGATAAATAACTAGAAAAACATATCTAGACACATCATAATGAAACAAGGAACAGCAAAGACATAAAGAAAGTTGTAAAAACATCTGGAGAGAAAAGACAGAACAAATATAAAGGAGCAAATAGTGCTCAGTAGTAAAACAAAAGGCAAAAGATAGTGGAGTAATAGTTACAATGTGCAGAAAAAATAAGTCAAATAAAAATTTTATACCCAGAGAAACCATCAAAAACAAGTATAAAAAAAGACACTTTCAGACAAAAAGAAAAGTTTAATACAAAAGAATTCTCCTTCAGAGAGAAGTCTAAAGGATATAAATTTCACTCCAAAAATAAGCCAAGAGGAAAAATAAAGTTAACAGAGGAGACAGGGCAAATAGAAGATACAAAATAAGATGATAGAAATAAATGTAAATACACTGGCAACCAAAATAAATTAAGAAGAAAATCTAGATATATGCTGTTACAGACATTCATAAGGACACAAAAATTTTTAAAGTACTTGGATAGATAACCATCTTTCAGGCATATAAACCAAAAAAAGTTGGTATGTCTGTTTTACTATCACACCAAATGGATTTTTAAGGAAAAGAAAAAAGACGAAGAAGAACTGCTATGCTAGTGGTAAATAGGGTCATTGCAAAATGATAAAAGATTTGATACATTAAAAATATATTGTAATTCTAGGGCTTCCCTGGTGGCGCAGTGGTTGAGAGTCCGCCTGCCGATGCAGGGGACACGGGTTCGTGCCCCAGTCTGGGAGGATCCCACATGCTGTGGAGCAGCTCGGCCTGTGGGCCATGGCCGCTGGGCCTGCGTGTCCGGAGGCTGTGCTCGGCAACGGGAGAGGCCCGTGTACCACAAAAAAAAAAAAAAAAAAAAAAAAAAAATATATATATATATATATATATATTAATTCTAAACTGATATACATTTAATATATAAAACAAATATATTGAGAAGACATAAGTGTAGAAGAGTATAGTATATAAGTTTTTAAGTGACAAGTGTTATAGAAGAATGAGCAAGATACTATGTTAATTCAGAGGAGGAAAGGGCTAATGGTTAATAAAGTTGGGAATTTATGGTAGAACCAGATGATGGAGGGTGCTGAAAGTCAGAGAAATCTGGACTCAGCATGATAGGAAGTTGGTAACCAATCATATTCTTAAGCAGGAAAGTGACATGATGGAAATGGTTTCTTAGGAAGGAAAACAGCAAATCTGGCTTTTGTGTTCAAGATGAACTAGATAGGTCTACACCAGAGTGTAAGCAAAGAGAGGGGTCACAATATTCTGTATTGGGGGGAACAAAGGATGGAAAGGAGGGAAAATCCGAGAGATATTTCATAGAAAAAATCAACAGGAAATGTTGGCACTGTGGCGTTTGGTGGGTTATTTGTCTTAGAAAGTGACTGACAGAAATATGCTCCCCAAAGACAACCACGTGAAAAGAAACCAGGATCCTAGCTGATTCCCGGAAGACTCATCTCTGTTAGCCTCAGAAAGTAAAGCCAATGACCCCAATTTTTGTGGGTCAATGTCACTCTCTACCTGGTCCCTGTATAGACGGTTTTAAAACATTGATTGAATGAAGCACCATGGGAGACTCTGTGGCTCTAGAACTGTTTAAAGACCGTTCTAAGTGCATTCACCTTTAACCACATGCAGGTAAGGCATAATCAAGCCAGATCCAGAACTGCAGATTGCTTATGAGATCGATTTCTGCATATACCTCCTTGAAATGGTTTTTCCAGGCTGAAACTATTAGAACTGGGATATAGGGAGTAGAACAGTTGGCCTTGATAGCTTATGAGCTTATGCATTAGCATAGATTCAAAACAGATTCTGAGGAGACGGTGCCCTGCCCACAGGTGCTCCCTGGGCTGACCTGTAAGCACAGGTAGTACGGTTGCTGATTCACACCTGCATCTTTTTCTTGATTTTTCAGTTTTTACAGAATGACATTAAATCTAATCTCAGAACGAATGTCTACTAAGTCATGTAGGTCTATAGTCAACTGGAAATAGAGAGCTGATTGTAGATCTACAATTGAGATAGAATAGAGAAAAAAAATTCAAGTGCATTGTGAGTTAATGTTTAGCAAGCATTTGGTTGCAAGAAACAAGGGCGGTTGCTTGAAGGAGGACATCTATTATTTCTCAAGCAATATTCTATGAGATATTCTAAAATCTACCCCTGATCAAGCAGGGGCAGCTGAGAACTGGTAACCTGGCCCACACACATCCATCCCCCACGGGGGATTTTGCTGAATTCTATTTTTGATGAGCTGCCATCAGCCTCTATTGAGGATCATTATTTTAAAAACTGTCATGAGATTCATTGTTTTTTTTTTGTTTTTTGTTTTTCTGGGATGTATAAGGAGGTTACTTATAAAACCACACAGTGGCCCCATATCAAAATTCTTGAAGAAATTCCCATCCCATTCTAGTGTCAAAATAGTTGCACTTCTGAAGTTGGTATTTATTTTCTGAACACCAAATAGCATAATTGACCAAGTTTCCCTTCTACATTACAGCCAACCACGTGGCCCACATAGGCGGAATATGTTGATTAAAGTACACATTTTATCCTCAATCCTGGCTTCTTTCTTAGGCTCCTCCCCCATTTTCTTTCTTCTTTTCTTAGATCTTTATGCAATCTTGTTGTATTTTATATATCCTTAGAGCTGGCCTTATAGCCTATGTGGAACAAGTTTGGTACAAATAAGTAAATGAACTAAAATGGTTTAAGATATGTTAGAATTCCCCGAAAGGGTGAAGGCAATGCACCATCTGTGGAATTCTGCCTGAAAGTCACAGCCTTGCTTAGCCTCCTTCCCTTCCTGTTCTGCTGCTCCCACTCAGGAGCACTTCCCTAAGGAGTCACTGGCTGGTGCATCTTTGTCCCAGGATGAGCCCCCCTCATGGAATCTCCCTCACCCTTTACCTTCAAACGATCACTGAGTCCCACTGAGTCTACCTGCTAAATGTCTTTGGAACCTGTCTAGTTCTTCCCATCTCCACCTTCTCCAGTCTAGGCCTGACCATCTCATTTCCGTTGGAGTACTACAGAAGCTTCCTGGATTCCAGCCATATTATATACAAATCCATCCTCCACATGGTAGCCAAGAGAGACCTTCTCAAAATAAAACTCTGATCATGTCATTTCTCTGCTTACAACTCTTCAAGGATGTCCCACTGCCCTTAAGAGAGTCTAAATCTTTAACTGGGCTTATAAGACGCTGCAGTATCAGGACCCCTCTTTCCTCCAGCCTCTTTTCTTCCTCGTCATCCCCACCTGGCCCCCCTCTCTCCAGCCTACTAAACCTCTTTCTATCCCCAGCGTTGGACATGCGCTGTTCACTGCTTCCAAACACACCTCCTCTCCTCCTCACCCAGCTCTCCTCTCAGCATTTGTTTGCAGAACCACTCACGTAATGGATATTTCTTGAGGCCCTGCCAGGTACCAGGCCTGGAGATTGGCCCTGAGGAGTGCAGCAGTGAACCAGACACTCTGAAGCTCTCAGCACAGAGGCCGCTTTCCCACAGACACACTCTCAGTCCACCCGTTCTCAGCTGGTGACTCACTGGGCTGCTTTGAGCGCCCATAGCACCCGAAAGAACCACCATGTTCTATGCTAACTGTCTGTCTAATGTGTGTGCCTCTAAGCTGTCTCTAAACTGCAAACTCTCAGAGAGCAGGGTCTGTCTTGTTTCCTGCAGTTTCCCCTGAGCATAGCATCATAGCTGGCTTTTAGTAGGTGTTCAGTAAATAACTGAGAAATGAATCAATTACTCCCATTTTTGCATTACGAAGATGATGGCTCACGTGGTCAGTCCTCTTGGCTCCAGTCCTATTTGCCGTAGACTCAGGTGCCAGGAGAAGTAACAGAGCAGCCTCACCTGGGCCCCCTCCTTAAACTGTCACTGCAGACAGTTTGGGTTCAGGAATAACCCAAAATGCCTTTGGCCAGAAGACATTTTTCACTCACCAATTTTCATAACACTGTTTGTTTGAGAGGAAATTTGATCCAGATGTTTTAGGTTCATTTACATTAAACTCATCACCACATGACACTGTAACAGCTTTTGATGGCCATGAAGTCCTTTTTCACAAACGAGGCAGTTGCCTTTTGCCAGCTATAAGTGAGTGCAGGACCCCAATTCTTTGCACTTGGCTCCAAATTTAGCAAGGATCGGGGGAGTGTGAAGTTTGGCAACTGTACGTTCTCCCCTCCCTGCTGAGGCATGGATGGGATTTTACAGACTTTGGAATGTAGATTTCCTAATGATTTAGATGAATGTCACAACGTGATGGTTTAATCCACCGAAAGGACAATAAAACAAGATTCCTCCTTGTCTTTGTGATTTCTTCTGACCATTTTAAAAAGAAGGGGGAGAAACAAGAGAGGGGAAGGAAGGAGTTTTAGAAGAGTAAACAATTAAACACACACATGAGCACACACAACATTCTTAACAGACTAATGATTCATTAACAGCACCAGGGAATTCAAATGTGCTAGTCCCTTGGTAGGCCAAAAGCCAAGGCCCCCTCCCTGTGCTTTTCTCCATCCACCCCTCTCCCCCTGACATAAGGGTAAACTTTGGCACAGAAGGATGATTCTTCATTCCATTGTATTAACTCAACACTGCAAAACTAACTCCAAGTGATCTGTACGCATATTATATGCCTCAGAAAATGTTCATACCAGGGTGGTTCTCTGAAACAACTGGGAAAGGTTATCTCAGCACAGTATGTTGCTCCCATCTCTGCTCACAGAGCACGTCTGTCTTTGTTCTTAACATTTTGTAATTTATCCATTTAAAAGGCTATTACCACCAATAGACTGGTAAGATCCAAGGCAGGAGTTGTTTATTCTTTTATACTCAGAACTTAGACAGTGTCTGGCACAGAGCAGTTGCTCATGAAATGTCTGATGAATGAATGAATGAATGTGTATGTCTACATTAACCAGAGCTTTCAGATTATTGTGCCACTACATAGTTACAGAGAGACACTTTGATAGATATAAGGAGATAGACATAGAGAATGAAGAGGGAATATGGAGAAGAAAGGAAAATCCCCTATTTCTTGACAATCCTGTGAATGGAATGAGAGAACTTTAAATAACTCAAGCAAGTAGCAGCAAGATATAGCTTTGAGCATGCCTGTACATTACTCTTTCATTTTACTTTTTTGTTTCCATTTTTATAGGCATTTGGGGAGGCAAATCCCTGAAAACGGACACTTCTCAGCCTTCCAGTGATGCTATATTTACAGCTTTTCTGCAACAGGAAAATCCATGCCTTCAACAATATTGAAAAACACGCCACAAATCCTTCAGTGAGCCAGGACAGTTATGCCCCTGCTTAGATCCAAAGTTAATGACATCTGTTTATAAAGGGGAAAAAGAGATCATAATTTTTTAAATTGTGTTTTTCCATGTGCGATTGGATTTTCTAAGTCAGCCTGAAAGCCACATGCCTGCTAGACCACAACAGTGCTCCAGAGTAGAAGCGGTGAGCCTCTGTCTGAAACCAGGTGGGGGTGGGGGGGAAGGATGATGTCATTCCCAGTGGTTAAGGACTGAAGGGATTACGAGATTTGGAGTGGGATTTGGAAACATCTCTGGTGCTGTGAATACTGGGGGCTGCTGGCTGTCCCTTCACCTGGGAAGAAACGCCTCGCTCTTGCCCCTCTGTTTACAGAGGCTGTGTTACAATCACTGGCCTCTTGGCTAGCACTGTGGCAGGTTATTTTTTGTCATTTTTTCCACTCCAAGTTTCAAGGGCTTTTTCTGTGGATCTTAATATTTTTCCACTTTTCTTCAAATCTTTTTGACAAGGTTTCAGATCATGAGCAATCATAAGTATAGAAGGGTATTAAATGAATGGTACACTTGGCAACTTAGAAGCTACAATGGAGAAGCAATTAAGGAGGAGAGAGTGGGCTGCCGTCATCTGGGGATCACGTCAAGGCTCTAAAGGCTGCACAGCTGTTTTTGGCTGACTTGTGCGAGACTGCAAACTAACAAGACTAATATTTAGATTATTTCATCAAAATGGAACATAGTTACAGAGTATCTACGATGTGTGAAGCATCCCTCTAGATGTTGTGTCGAATTGTAACACTTAATAGAGCTTTCTTGCCACCAAGGCACTTTCAATTGCGTAAGATCTATGCAAAAATGTGGTGGTTTTGTGCTGTGTCCACTTAGCCAAGCTGAAATAGATTGACTTCAGTCTCAACACAAGATGCAGAGACAGCAGGCTGGCGCTCATTCCTCCTGTGGCTCCCCCAGCAGCACAGGGTCTAACCCCTTTACTAAACACCTCACTCCATATCACTCCCAGAGTCCTGCTCTGCTGATGCACCCCTGACTGATACAGAATGTAGACATATGAAAGACTCTTGGTCTGTTTAATGCAATCACTTGGGACTCCTATCCATTTGTTCCAATGATGCTGACTGACTCAGGTGTTAAGGGACTTGGAAAGTCACTTTACTCCCCCTTGACCTCACCTGTAAAACAAGGGACGTGTCCCATCCTTGCCATATTAGCTCTGTCCTGTGCAAGGCTGAGCTGGAGCCCTGGACGTAGGGAAAGCCCTCATGCAGGGAAGCAGGAGACATGGCACTGGGGTTAGCTACCAGCATCAAGGGAACTGTTCATTTCATAGAGGTGAACTCAGAAGTGGGCTGAGGGAGTTCAGGGCAAAGCAACAATAGTGTCCATGGCAATGGTTCCAGCTCGCACAGGGCTTCTTCTTTCCCTCGCCCCTGGACACCCAGAAGTGGTGATGGGGCTTCCCACGGTTGCTCAGCACTCCCCATTGGTTGTCTTTACCCTGCCCGCACCTCTGTACAGTGGGAAGCAGCCACAAGGCACAGGGAGATCAGCTCGGTGCTTTGTGACTGCCTGGAGGGGTGGGATAGGGAGGGTGGGAGGGAGGGAGATGCAAGAGGGAAGAGATATGGGAACATATGTATATGTATAACTGATTCACTTTGTTATAAAGCAGAAACTAACACACCATTGTAAAGAAATTATACCCCAATAAAGATGTTTAAAAAAACAAAACAAAACAAACAACAAAAAAAAACTGCAACTGCTTCCGTTTCCTGCCAGAACCCTGACTGACCATAATGGGGCAGAGCCAGGGGGCTCTCAGAAGGCCTTTGGCTCCCTACAAGGAAACCCAGAGGCCCCCTTAACATAATCAAGCCCATCTGTCACTGTTGGCCATGGAAATAGTTTCTCCAAGTGCAGTAGGACCTCAGTGCCTATTGTCTACAATTCACTTTCTTTCTGAGGATCACTTGCTTAAACTTCACTGTTGCCTCAATGTTGGTGATGTTGGTCTTGGGGGTGCTGCTTATCTCAGAAAATTCTGGTCTCAAGGAGAGCTCAGGACTCTTTTTTATACCTATATTAAGCTTAAACCTGAATTAAAATTTCATCAAAATAATACCAAGCACATAACAACAAATAAAATAGTACAGAAGACCATACCCAGTTTCACTCTCTAGAGAAAATTTATTTTAACTTCTGGTTTTTGTTCTTTTGGTGGTAAGCTCCATAATTCTAGATAATATGCTTATACTCCTATTTCTTAATTTATCAATTTTAAACAATACCTATTGACTCTCCAATGTAAAACATGAAGAATGATCTCATCCCTCCCTTTCCCACCTCCTCGTCCTCTCAATATTTAATATTTATACTCTTATTCTTTTATTTGCTACCTTTGAAATTTTAAACTTTATATAAAGTGCTACATCACCATTTCTTATTTCAGCAACTTAGTTTTGTATCTTAAACATTTATTATGAAATATAAGTATACAGAATAACATAACACCTATGTTACTTCTTAAATATCTTTTATATAAACATCTGTATATATCCATAAACAATACATAGCATTGCCTTCTATGTTTTAAAATGTACACACATGGTATTATTACTCTGAACACCTTATTTATCGTTTGCTTTTTCCACTCAACTTGATGTTTTCAAAATGTATCCATGTTAATACATATAAGTTCTAGTCCTTTCATTTCAGGGGCTACCTCATATTCCTTCTATGAATGTGCCACAGTATTCAGGCTTTGTTGATGGGAAATTATAATAATAGTAATAGTAACAATGCTGAGTGCCTACTATATGCCACATTGTTCTAAGTACTTTCCATTGTTTGACTAATGTGATCCTGTAGCAATCCTCTTCATCTATGAGGAAACTGAGGCACAGAGAAGTCATGTGCCTAAAATTTCACCAGCTAATAAGTGACTATCCAGAGTCCTCACTCTTAACCACTATGTAGTACTGCTTCTCCATCTATGTTGATTCCTTTGAACCATTACACACTATGCTGCTGTGAGCTTCTTGGTACTCAAAGTGTGAGTGATTCTCTAGAATTATTGGGGTATAGAGTAGGCACATCTTCAGTTTGCCTAGCTATATTGCCAATGATCATGTTGTTATGTCTTCCTTTTTTCTTTTCTCCTACATTCTACCCTCTGTTGGTTGCAGTTTACCTTTTATATGGCTGATGTTGTTGGCATTTATATTCTGTATAACATCTGTTAACTTTTCTCTGCTTTGTCAAAAGGTTGACTCTAAAAGTTAGACACCAGTGAAAAGTATTTACATGTTTATAACCATTTAAGTATTGCTCCATGCCTGGGCAAGCAGTGTGCTCAAACTGCAGTTCCTTCCCTGTCGGTGCTATTTGACCAAGGACCACATCACGTAGAATGTTCATAGCATTAAGGACTAATGGAGTCTCTTTTCCTACATTTAGCATTTGCTTTAAATCATGTCATGTTTAGTTGACTGAGGTTCTTATATAGCTTCCTCTGGCCTTTGAGGTTTCTTACTATTTTTTTTTCTTTTCATATGGTTTTCCATTATCATATTCCAAAAATGTCCCAAACTCTCTATCATAACATCTTTTCTACTGAGTGAGTTGGCTTTCCCCTCTTAAGTCCCTCCATTTTGAAGTCTTCTGTCCTCCTGTAACAATCTGGACTTGCCTGAGTCTGGGCCTGCTATACTGCTCTCATCCTGGAACCTCATGTCTGTCCCTGTTCTCCTGGGTCAGAGTGGTTAATCTATGGGTGGCATATTTTCTTCCTTCTTAGTTTACTTCCTTATTTTGCTGGAGTACATCCTTAAGTAACTTCCCACAGAAGAGGGCATGAAAGATAGACTTTCTAAGTCCTCACAGTTCTGAAATGTTTTTACCCTCACACTTAATAGCTGGGCTCAATATAAAATTCTGACCAACTGTTAAGCTGTGGGAACCCCCTCGTGTCCAGCTGATATACATTATCTATATTGGAGGTCTTAGCTTTCCCACAGATTGCCAACTCAAAATTTTTGGAGCAGAGCTGACAGACTTTCTGCCCTGGATGAGCCTCAGCTCCCTGTGCTTCATGCACTAAGGTGGGGGGCGGGGGGAATACAGGGACACATCAACAGGGCAGTTGTCTAGTTTCCTGCTCCTGGTCATGACCTTGACCCGTAGCCATACTTGCTGATGTTAAGCACAGAGCCTCTCAGTGATTTTGTCAGGTAGACTGGCCCCAGTCACCTTCGTAACCCTCCAGGGAGGTCTCAACTTTTTCCACATGTGTCATTCAACAGTCTTCTCCCAACCACTTTCCATCTTGTGGAAATCTGTTGATTGTTTTCTATCACTGGTGTGCTTCCTGTTTTTTTCCTTTTTTTGGTTTTATACTTTTGTTTCCCCATTTATTAGCATGTGACTTGAGAAGTTATTTAAGCTTTCTGTATCTCAGTTTTCTCATACATAAAATGTGAAAAAGTGGAACCTATCTTACTAAGTTTGTTATGAGGATTAAAAGAGTTAATACATCTAAGGTACTAGAACAGCATTCAGTACATGCTTAGCTCTGTACTACAAGTCAATTATTATGATTATTACCATTATTATTATTATTTGGTGGGGTCTTGAGAGAGGTGGGAGATAGGATCCCAAGATTACTGTTGGCTGAAGTGTTTAGACAACTTACTAAGGACTCTGGTATGAAATGGAGAAAACCCATGGAACGAGACCCCCTGAGGTTCATAGGTATGGTTTATTCATCTTTAGCTTGGGGTCCCTGGAGGAGTGCTTCTTAAATTTTAATGTGCATCATAATTACCTGGGAACCTTATTAAAATGCAGATTCTGATTTAGTAGGTCAAAAGTGAGCTCCACATCCTGCATTTCCAACAAGCTCCCAGGTGATGCTGAGACTTCGCAGTGTGTATGTGTTTATGTGTGCACTAGATATCAATATGAAATATATTTTTACTCTAGGTCACAGTAAAAATATTTGAAAAACATTGCCTAGAGAAATATCTTTCAGCCTCACTTTCAGCTGTCTCCACAAGATACTCTCCCCCCAGTGCCAATGTTGGTCGTCAGGGTTTGATTTTATTCAGGAAGCAGAAGGGCTCCATACTTCTCCTAATCACTCAGCAATAAGAGCTGGTCTCAGATCCAAAGTCCTGTTATTCGAGGTCCATTCCCTGCAGTGCCTGAGATGTTACCTGGCATAATCTACATCTCCCTGCTGGTTTGCCCAGCACTTCTGGGCTTCTGGCTTGACGCCTCTTTCAGACCACCAAAGACCTGACATCCCCCAGTCCTTCCCTGGGATATCTGGTTTCATTCTTTAGCTACTGGTTTAGGGTTTCTCTTCCTTGGAAGACAGGGACAGCTGGGAATGTGGATCTCATCCTGTCTGGGTTTTCCCCTGACAAGTGGCGGTAGTGGCAGGATGTGAGGTGCTTGAAGACCACTCATGATGCTATTATCACAGAGAGCAGAGTCAGTAACGAAAAGAACAGGTGCAGTGGACTGGGTTTCACTTCTTGGGCAAGCGGGAACAGCCAGCAGGGCAAGCATGGGAATCAGGACTATCACAGATTTTAAAAAAATCAATTACAGGGAGGGATGAATAGGTGGAGTATATGGGATTTTTAAGAAAGTGAAACTATTCTGTATGATGTCCTAATGGTGGGTATATGTTATGATACATTTGTCAAAACCCACAGAATGTGCAACGTAAGAGTGAACACTAATGTAAACTATGCATTTTAGTTGATAATAATGTATTAATATTGGCTCATCAATTGTAGCAAAAGTACCACACTAATGCAAGATGTTAGTAATAGGAGAAATTGGGGAGGGGGGTGAGGGTAGGTATATGGGAACTCCCTGTACTTTCCACTCAATTTTTCTGTAAACCTAAAACTGCTGTAAAATATAAGGTCTATTAATTTTTTAAAAAGTAAGTAGAGACTAAAACTAAACTCGCTATTGTAATGATTAAAATGGAAAAAACATATGAAAGCACTGAAATACCCACAGTACCAAAAAACCCAGAACAGCCAACAAGCCATGACATACATGAATACATTCTCCCCTGCCCCACTCCTCTCCCCAGCGGTGCCCACTGCCATTGCAGTGGTCTGTATCCTTACAGACCTTTTCATATGCATTTTTATATATAGGTAAGGGAGATGATACTTTTGAAATACCTCCCAATATTGTGCATTCTTTTCAGTAGGTTGGTTTCCCTTCCTGCACCCCATGTACTAATAAGGCCAAGCCATGTGGCTTATTGTCTCCCGGAATCAGGCTAAGACACAGATCAGATCAGAAGAGGAAGTGGAACCTACTATGCCATCTCACCTGGAAGTAAATGTAAAAGAAAAAAGAGGTTAAGAAATTCAGGCAGAAGGGTTCTTGTTTTCTCCCATCTCTGGGCTGTATGTTGGGATAGGTGAGGGTTTAAAGGCATTCAGATCTATATAAAGGAACCCCAGACCACTGGGGCAACAGTGCTCAGCACGCCCTACAGGGACTGTATCTCCAGACTTTGGAATTTCACTGCGAGCCACTTATGTATCTACACGATGAGCATTTTCCTGGGATGGAAACCTAGATGTTGACTTACTGAAATGCATTGTATGGGCATGGTTCTTATTATAAAACATAATATGTGCACATGGAAATAATCATTTAAATGGAAAGGTATAAAATAAAAAGTAAAAATCTCATTCCAAGATCCCCACTTTTCACAGGTAACAGTTTTTCATCTGTTTATAGTTTTTTGTTTTCTGTAGTCATCCACATAACTGGAATAACATGTATATGCTGTTTCCTGATTTATCAACTTCAAGAAGAATTTATTGAGTACCACTTTTAAAAATAAAAAATTTGGCTCAGTTATATTCAACCTGCTTCCAACTTTTGACTTATTTTTATTTTTACTCCTATTAGCTATTTTTTATAACTTTAAAAATACTGCTCTTTTGATGCGAGGAAATACATGCTCTTTTCCCTTCTCTTTCTCCCTCTTTCCCCTAACTTCCTTCTGTACTATTATGTTCCAAGGTCAATAATGTTTGCATTCTCTTTTATAATCATAATCAAGTCTTACATGCTTTATCTATAGAATAATTCTTTTAAAAATCAAAAGAGCATTTATAATGATTGTGTAAGTATCACTTATTCCTGATTGGGATAATATAGCCTAGCCAGAAAAATATATGTCATAGAGGTAAAGCATGTGGCTTAGAATAGCTCTGCCACGTAAGAGCTGTGTGACTTAGTATAGTTACTAAACTCCTCTGTGCCTCAATTATTCATCTGAAAAACTTGGAATAATAATACCTACCCCATAGGGTTTGAAAATTAAATGGAATTATCAAAAGCACTTAGCACAGTGCCTGTCACCTAGTAGAGTTTAAATAAAAATTAATTATTATTATTATTTTGGTAGTGTGAATGGACCCATTAGAAAGGTGTATAGTTCTTATGTTATTAAACCTGTGTCATGCTAAGGAGACTATTCCTAATACCAAGGTTGAATGGATTCTCTCTCTCTTGATACTCCATCAGTTCAAAATCATGCCAGAGTTTAATTTGCTTCATTTTTAGACCATGACTTTTTTTTTAAATCTCCTGACATGTCTAAGTGCCTATTTTCTTGTTAAGGAAAGAAACTTATAATAGCCTATATCATACTGTGTGTCGAATGACCAATTTTGAGAAGAGATTGTACAATTCCCTACAGATGCAGAGAGAGAGAGAGCGAGCCCCTGGTTTCTGGCTTTGCAGTTCTCGTCCCCATGTGACCTGGCTTTTTTCCATTCCTCAGATACCTAAAAGAGTCCCTGTCTTAGCCTAATAATAGCCCCCCTACACACACACACACAAACACACACAGACACACACACACACACACACACACACAAACACACACACACACATTCATTAAATAGTAGCGCGTAATGGTTCCTTTCCTTGAAGCCCCTCCCACTGCGGAGGGAATTGCAATGAACATATCTAGGCGCTCTTCCAACCCTGACTTTTTTAATATGGTTTTAAGTTCTTCTGGTAGTCTGCTTATCCAGGCTTTCCACTCAGGGTAAAGTTATCCTGTATTCTCTCTCTCTCTCTCCCCTCTGCACCCCTTTTCCCCCTTAATACATTTAAAGGCATACTATATAAAATGCAAATTTTAATACATCAGATCCACAATACAGGAAACAGGAAGGAGCATTTTTGTTTCTTAATAAGAAAAACTAACTGATTATTCTGAATATCTTAGCAAGTATAACATCAAAATTAGGAGGGTGAGGACTTCACTGGTGGCTCAGTGGTTAAGAATCTGCCTGCCAATGCAGGGGACATGGGTTCAATCCCTGGTCCTGGAAGATCCCACGTGCCGCGGAGCAACTAAACCTGTGTGTCACAACGACTGAGCCTGTGCTCTAGAGCCCACGAGCCACAACTACTGAGCCCACATGCCACAACTACTGAAGCCCATGTGCCTAGAGCCCATGATCCACAAGAGAAGCCACCGCAATGAGAAGCCCGCACACCACAACGAAGAGTAGCCTCCATTCGCCACAACTAGAGAAGCCCATGCACAGCAACGAAGGCGCAACGCAGCCAAAAAAATTTTTTTAAATAAATAAATTTATTTAAAAAAATTAGGAGGGTGGGAGCCAATCCAAAAATCTTGAAATGTCCTAGGAATGAATATCCTTGGGGTGTAGCTTGAAATTTTGCTTAATGCCAGACTTCCCTGAAGACCAAAGAGGAGGGGTACATCATAACAGACCTAAGCTCTCTGTAGGGAACTAGTGCCTGATGTTTCACGACGTTTTCCAACAATGCAAACGGTGTCAGTTCCCCTACACTGACTGTGGTGTTTTAATAAATCAAATTATCAAAGCTTCATAGATGTTAAAAGAAATGAAATGAAAACAAGTGAAGCAAGCATAGTTTGCTACTCTAACATCAAAGAACACAAACCCATAAATCCATAGCATTCACTTTCAAAAGCAGATGATGAAAAATATGGAATGAGTTTCTTAGATTTAATTTTAAAACAGCAAAAGTATGTGAAAGCAGAAGGGAAATGCTGAAAAGCAGAGACCAGAGCAGAGGGCACTTCAGTTTAGAAGTTTTAGCTTCTCCAGGGAGCAAAAGAGCTTAGTTCCTTGACGGCTGGACAGCCACAGGCAAAGTTTGCAAGCTCTTTTTTTGTATTGAGTCCAATCATTAAGTTCAAGTGAGTAAATCAGATATCCAGGGGATACATAACACATTATGAAATTTATGCAAGAACTCTGAGTTCCTCAAGGAAAAGAAAGAAAGGTGCTAAATGTCATGAGTGATTTTGCTGGTAAGCAAACCATCCAATATTAAATTGATTTTTAAATCACATAGTCTCCTTTTCCACAAAGTCTCATTATAGTAATAGACACTTGTCACTCTTTTTTTTTTTTTTTTTTTGGTTAGACACACTTCATTCCCCTTCTGATAACATCCCAGTTTCCTTTCAAAGTTGCTTTTCCCCAACATGTGTAATTTTGGTGGGAATAGTGCCTACCCAACCCCCAGCCTTGCAAGCTGACATCGATAGGTGACCACATCCCAGTCTGTCCACGGAGTGAGCAGACAAAGTGTGATGTGGCACATAGCCAATGGAATACTCTCCCCAGCCTGAGAATCCAATGGGAGGGATACAAGGATATTAGTGGCAATTAGAATTTTTTTGTCCCTGCTGATCTGCCCTCTTGGGTTCCCCTTGTGTCCTGTCCATTTTCTAAACCCAGTCTTCCAGCCCTTCATTGATCTGTCCCCAGGAGCCATCCAAAAAATTCTTTATTTTTTTTCTTGAGATCATCAGAGGCTATTTCAGTTGCTTGTGACCAAGAAGTCTAATGTATTCATTCATTCAAAGACAAAATTTCTTGAACATCTGTTATGTTTGGCACTAGGAATACAGAGACATGGTTCCTGCCCTCGGACTGATTGAGATTGTTGTGTAAACAGATAATTACAGTGCAATATAGGAAGTACTATCATAGAGATAAACAAAGATCACAAAGGAAGACGCCAGTAATTCTGCTTAGGGAACACAGCGAATGCTCTACAGTGGAGGCAAAGCTTGAGTCTGGCTTTGAAGGGCAAGTAGGAGTTTACCTTCGCAAAAAAGATAGGGCAAGCTTTCCAGCAGAGGGAATGGCACACACAAAGGCATAGAGGTATGGAGGAACAAGTCGTCTTTGAGATGATTCCAGAATTAGGCTGGGGCAGAAGCTACATGAGTGAATGAGTTTGGATGAGGTTGAGGCTACATTACGAAGGATCGTGTGCTCAGTGCAATAGGATTGTTGAATAAACAGCCAGTGGACTGGCTGATGCAAAGAAAATCGAAAGCACTGCCATCAAATACACGCGATCTCAGAAACAGAAGCTGCACAAAAGTAAAACTTAAAATGGAAAAATAGATGCTTCAAATCAGTCATGAATAACTTTGTTTTTCAAGGATTGATTCAGGAAAAATAAAAATATCTGCAGACCATATTTTAAAAACAAAACAATCACTTTAAATTTCCGGGGATCCCAGTTTTGATGATGTACTTTATTGATCAGAAGAAGGTCAAGGAGATAACTGGCAACTCTTACTAGCTGCTAAAATGTCAATACTTGGGAATAGTTGAGAATGACCTATCACTGGGAGACAGTTCTCCACTGGTGCCTCACATTTCTGCAAACTCGCAAGCAGAGACAATGACTGTTCTTTGTTTCAGACTACCTTTCCAAGGATGTGTGTAGAGTGGACAGCCTCAGAAGATGGCAGTACTATCCCCTATGGAGCAAAGGCGTTATACTGAGCACGTGTTCAGAGCTCAGCACTGGGCTGGGCTCTATGAGAGATAAGAACAAAGAATAAAACATAACCCCGAGAGAGGTGACGAACATGTATGAAACCAGAGTGAATAACATGAAATAATATATAATCAAGTACTATAGACTCTAGCAACAGGTGTCGATTTATATTGTTTAGATGCTTAGTAAGATGTTTTGAATACTGTCAAATTTCAAAGGAGGCAGTTATCAGTGAAGGCTCAATGATGCCATGAAAGCTTCTTTGGAGGGAAACTTCAGCTGGGCTCTGAAGAACGGGAGGATTTTTATGGGAGGAGACAGAGAAAAACATTTGTTATGAAAGTCAAGAGTGAGATGGTTTAAGGAGCAAGTTGGTGGATGCTGGGCGCCTAGGCTGTCTCCTGTCTTTCTCCTCTAGGTGCCTCAATGTCCCCATCTGTGAAATCTGGCTAATAATGTCCCTATTCACTGGGGAAGTCAGAGGGAAGCAATGAACCAGCAGGTGAGAAACCTCTTGAAGTGAGAGCACATAAAAGACAAGATAGGGCTTCCCTGGTGGCGCAGTGGTTGAGAGTGGTTGAGAGTCCGATGCAGGGGACACGGGTTTGTGTCCCGGTCCGGGAGGATCCCACATGCCGCAGAGCGGCTGGGCCCGTGAGCCATGGCCGCTGAGCCGGTGCGTCTGGAGCCTATGCTCCGCAACAGGAGAGGCCACAACAGTGAGAGGCCCGCGTACCACCAAAAAAAAAAAAAAAAAAAAAAAAAAAGGACAAGATAAATAGACTGATTAAATCAACAATTACCTTATTACTGCTGAATCTCCTCTTCAGGCTAAGAGTCCCCTAGTAGCTGTACCCACGTGTCACGTGGCAAGGCATGAGTCCTGTCCGATGTTCTGGGTGACTACAGCACAATTTATGTTCTTCTCACATGTGGTGCTCAAAATTCTCCAGAATAACCTGACAGGCACAGATTGGAGATAGACTTTTACCTTCTTTGGTGTAAATATTGTATTTGTACCAATGCAGCCAAAAATGCCACCAGCTCCATTAACTCTCACAGCCTCGTCACCTAACGTTCCCTTTTAGTTGACAGTGATCTGCTACTGTATTTTTCCATCCTGTAGTTCTGGACTCAAAAGCAGGAATTTCAACTCAAGCTTCAATCTGCTGTCTCTAGATGACAGCTGATACAAAATGGCAGTAATAGTTGAGCAGATCAGCAACCTCAAGTGTGGGTCAGATGGTTACCTAAACTAGACATCATCACCCAACTGGGAAGACTCGGCCTTTATCAATCCATGGTCTCCAAGCACAGCTGGGCCTTCAGCAATCACCTTCCTTCTCCAGGCCCTTACTCCTGACTCTCCCGTGTTCTCAGATGACTCTGCCTCCTACATCAGGCTGGAATTTCCTCCCAGGACCCCTGCAGGTGTTCATCTCCACTGGCACCAACACTTTTCCCTTCCCTCTGTGATCCAAGGCTCTGCTTTGGCTTTTCATGGTCATCGTTCCAATAGCCCAGGTCCCCTCTTCTGTATCTTTAATAATGCTCTCCTGACTGGTTATTCAACCTCAGCTCAAAAAAATATCCTTTCTATCTTTTTCGTAAAACCCATCTGCTAAGAACTGAATATGTGTGTCCCCTCAAAATTCATATGTTGAAGTCCTAACCCCTAGCATGGCTGTATTTAGAGATGGGGCCTCGAAGGAAGTCATTAAGGTTAAATGAGGTCCTAAGGGTAGGGCCCTGATCCTAATCTCCCTCTCTCCATAGGACACACTGAGCAAAGGCCATGTGAGGACAGCAAGAAGGCAGCCAACCACAAGCCAGGAAGAGAGCTCTCACCAGAAACAGACCTTGTTGGCAACTTGATCACAGACTTCTAGCCTCCAGAGAAAATAGATTTTTTTGTGGTTTCAGCCACCCAGTCGGCTGTAGTCTGTTATGGCAGCCCGAGCAGACTGAAATGCCATTCCTTGACGTTCCCTCACTCCAGCTATTGTCCAACTGCTCCATTTTGGTCAGAGACAAGTTTCTGGAAATAGCTCCCTAGTTGCCCTGTTTCTACTTTCTCACTTCCCGTTCACTCTCCAACCCATGTCATGTGGCTTCAGTCTCTACTGCTCTGCTAACTACGCTCTCACAGAGGCTTCCTAGGACCTGTGATGATGAAAGCCAGGATCGGGAATTTCTGCACCATTCAATGCATTTGGTTGTTCCTTCCCTTGTCCATTGTGATGCTCCTGGTCTTTCTTCCACTTTCCAGCCACACCTTTCAGTCGTCTTCCCAGCTACTCTCCCTGCCTCACATTCTTCACTGATGACCTCTGCTTTTCTTCTTCTATATTCGGATACTTGAGTGACCTCAGTCCAACTCCAACTATAACCTACAATGTGATGACACTCAAATATCTATTCATGGTCAAATTCTCTCTGCTAAAGCACCACGTGCCCAATGGCCTAGGCCAATTGAATGTTCCTAAATTACCTTAAACTCAAATGTTTCCAATTCTGAACTCACACTTCTTTCCTTCAAACACATTCCTCCTCTAATATTCCTCATCTCAGTGACCATCATCCTCCTAGTCACTGGAGCCTGAAACCTGGGGTGATCCTAGATCTATTCTTTTCATTCAATATTTGCATCTATATGAATGTGTGAGTATATTCACATATAAGTATAGAGAAATAAC
Organism: Leucopleurus acutus; assembly: GCF_964270905.1. Classification (NCBI taxonomy): domain Eukaryota; kingdom Metazoa; phylum Chordata; class Mammalia; order Artiodactyla; family Delphinidae; genus Leucopleurus; species Leucopleurus acutus. Next base: position 39,811,471 of record NC_139142.1, read on the forward strand.
TGAATGTTAGCCTGAATTAACAAGCCACTGTATTATACCATTTAACCCTATAAAGTGGATACTGTCCTCTTTGTGGCCCTATTTTACAATTGAGAAAAGAGATTTCTAGAGGTTCAGTAATAAGTCCAGAGTTGAACATCTAGGAAATGGCAGAGCAGATTTGAACCCAGTTATGTCTTCCTCCAAAACCCAAACTCTTAACTATACATACTACCTTGTAATAACTATTGTTTCAAATATAGCTATAATTCATTGTCAAATCTTTATCTCCACAGTTACTTCCTGCCCCTTCTTACCTAGATTACTGCAATAGCTTCCTAATTATCCCCCTTGACTCCACTCTGGACCAATCCCAGGCCAACTTCAACATGCCACCATAGCAATCTTTAAAAAAAACTCTGATCATTTCCCTTCTGTACTTGAGACCCTCTGTTGCTCTTCATGGCCTGACTCTTTAGCCCACAAGACACCTTGTGTTGTGGCCACTGTCTCTCCTTCTAGCCTCCCCATTGGTTCCAGAGCTATTTGCTGTTCTTCAAATGTGTATAAATTTTTACAACTCCAAACTTTTATATATTTGTTCTCCACCTTAGATTTGCGGCAGACACTGCAGTTGACTAATCCAACAGCCCTTCCCAGCACTATTCTCCAGGTAACCTCCCTCCCCAGAGGCTTGAAAGCCAGATCCTCCTTTGCCAGCTTCCTTGCACTTTGAAGTAGCCACATGACCCACTTCTGGCCAATGAGATGCAAATGAATGTCTGCCATGGAACTTCTAGGAAAGTGACAGATACGGCTGGTGCTGTCCTTCCTTCTTTTTCCCACCTTCAACAGGGATGCTATTTTTGGATCTGTGGCAGCCATGTTGAAATCAAGAGACCATAAAACATGAGGATGAAAAGCCATCACACCAAGGATGGCAGAGCAGAAGAATAAAGAGCTCAAATGAACAGCTGAAATCAATGTCAAAGGCCTCTAGACTTCTCATCGAAGCCACTGTTAGTCAGATATTCTGTTACTTGCTGCCAAATAACTCTTAGCTGATACATGGATCTAAAAACTTCTACTCTTTTAAAATTCAATCCAAGGTCAGGTGTCTGTCCTGGGGAATATTCCCTGATTCTGATTGGGGTGTTCATCCTTTGGCTCCTAAAATAACCTATGCATAATTCTATCACAGGACTTATCACACATGATGTAACATTTGTTTGCCTGTCTTTCCTACAAGACTGAGGGTTTAGAAAACAAGTTCACATCTTATTTGATTTTAAATTCCCAGTGACTAGCACATCACCTGACACGTGGTAGGCCTTCAAGACCTGACACATCATAGGTTTTGAGTTATAAAAGGCACCTTGAATCCTCCCTGTTGAAAAAAAGACATAGCTTCAAATCATAAACTATAAAGATGTCTCATAACTATTGTAGTGTATCTTTGAAGCTGGGAAGCCCAATTTTTTGTGTAAATTTGGGCAGAAAAATGTGCCATAAGTAGAAGAAAAACTCACAGGCAGATCACAGAGCAAGGTTTGAAATAAAAACTCTCAAACAAAAACCAAGAGAATGTGTTGGCAGCAGGTATTTACTTAGAAGAAATACTAAAGGAAGTTATTTAGGCAGAAGGAATATAATCGCAGATGGAAACATAGTAATACAGGAAGGAATGTAGAGAAATGGAAAAGGTAAACATGTGGGTGAAACATAATGAAAACTGACTGTTTAAAACAACAAGAATAATGCTTTGTGGGATTAAAAGTATGTAGAATTAAAACACATGACAACAATAACAATAGCCCAAACAGGAAAATTGGCTTAAATGTTGTAAGGTTGTTTCATTGTCCAAGAAGTATTAACGGTATTATTAACAGTATTAATTTATAGTACAGTCTAATAAGTCAGGGATGCATGTTTGTCATCTCTGTGGTAACCACAAAAAGAATAATTTTAAAATGTATAATCAAGAAGCTAATAGCAGAAATGGAATAATTTTTAAAATACTACATTAACGTAAGAGAGGGCAGCAGATAAGAATGAAGAAAAAGAGGAAAATAAAAACAGATGGGACAGATAGTAAACAAAGAAAAAGATGGTAGATTTAAACTCAGATTGGCATCCATGGTGGACCTGCTATTCACCAAGCAGGAAAAGCCAGCCTGGGGAACAAATGTGGTTATCTTGGAGCAGGTGTGCAGAGGGAAGCAACGAGAAGATGCCTTGTGCCTTAAGATAAAGATGGAGAGATAGATTATCAGATGAACTTTCTTAACCGATTATATCTCCTGAACGTGAGTTTTTCTGAGAGTGAAAGTCTGCTGTATCTTCACAATAAACTCTCCTTTCTGAGCTAATTTCAGGCAGTTCTGTTCCAACCTTCTGTTGCAAACAAATGACCCCTGACTGAGACAGCAGTCACGGTTAATAGGAGCCGAGAAATATGGTCTCATTAGACTGGCCTCTGGGGAAAGAGAACCAGTGTCTTGATCATGAAGCTTCTATCACAAGAATGCTTTCATATTCCAGGTTTCTATAATGATGATTCTTGTTTTTCTTTTTTTAATATTTTGGAACACCGGACAATCACTCTTTATATTAATCTTAATAGAAAGGCGGTCTTGCTTATATATAAAATCGACTTCTGAAATTTGTAAAGTAAAAATGTTTCCTGCTAAGAAAACAAAAGAAAAATAAAGGCCTCTTGGTTGATTTTTCTACCATGACCATCTGGTTTTATAATTAATGTCTTGCCAATGTACTAAAATATTTTGCATGTAAATCTTTTACATTCTTGCTGCATTTTCAATTAAAGTCTCTGAATTAAAACTTTGTACCATGAGTCAGCAGTTAAAGCAAACATGTTTTTTCCATTTATCTTCCTTTGGGAAAACCCAGTCCCAAATGCAGAATGCCTGCCATCCTTCAGTTCTTTTCATCAATCCAGATGTCCATAATTACTTCTGGAGGTTACTACAGTGGTTTGCCCTGCCATCTGACACCATCTTTCCCATGATTGCTGAGTGTGGCTTCCCTTGCCTTTCACTGTTTCCTGTAAATACTCCCATTCTTGGTGAAGAACATAACTGTGGTCTGCAGATCATAAGACCTGGAGACACCTCATGCTCATGGGTGGCTTCATGTGTGAACTGCCCTTTTAGATCTGTGCTGGGGCAAAGAGAGTCTGTTAGATCCCATTTTAGAAGCAGTTGTCCTCCTCACTGAGCTATATTGCAAAAAGCTAACATTCTAAGGAGGAGGGAAGGTAAAGTTCCAAAGGTCATGTACACAAAAGTCATGAGGTCCACACGGGCATTACTTATGATAATACCCTCCAATGTGTGGCCCCAAAGCCATCATGACTCTCATCAACACTTGGTTGGTTTTGGACAAATGACCCACTGACCATCTGCTGTAGATGTGGGTTAGGAAGGATGCTGAGCTTAGTGGTGTCTGGTTGTCTAACTATCTGGGCCAGCTTCTGTAGAAGAAGCCCTTCTGAAAGCCACTTGCCTTGGCCATCTGGACACTCTGGACATTCCTTTCTGCCCACTCTGGTCCACACACACCCTATAACCATCTTAGTGATGATAGTGTCATATAGAACTTCATCAAAAATGTTACAAAAGGCTAGATAGATAGGACCATTTGCCCCTTGTTAAAACTCTACTACAAGTCATACATTATTCTAGGAGCTTTACCGACATTATGTCTAATCCTCACAACAGCTCTGCAGATTGGACGTGTCTAACCCTGTTGAACAGATGAGGAAACCTAGGCTCAGCGCAGTTAGGTTAACTTGCCTCAAACCACATGGCTAGCTATTTTCTCTTACTGACATGGCTTTTCACATAGGAAAATTAATTTGGTCTGGAAATATTCACTTGGGATTTGAATAGAGAAGGGAAAATCCTGAAATGCCAATAGGTAAATAGAAATCACTTCTTTTAAAATAAATTCAAATAATTTGGACTTGTATCATCCACTGCTTAAGATCTTCCTATTTCACACATCAGAATAATATCTAACTATTGGATTTGCCTATTTAGGACTCTGAGCTAATGTGCTATCATTTCAGGCACACACACACGAAATGTTTTAGGAAAAGTTTCTTATTCTCCAAATACTCTGAACGTGGATCCCCCTGCCAGTGATCTTGGGATGAGCTGAGCATAAATAAATCTAACCATGTGGATTAAATTTTTCTGGAATACATATGAGCATGTAAACTAAGGGGGAAAGAACTAGGGAAAAAGTTTATTTGATCAAAATTACTCAGGAAAAATATAATTTATATAATCTGCAGTAGTTCAATAAACTCCCAAAGCCATCCAAACCAATAGCCTGTAAACAACCCAGGCCAGGCACATCAGAAAGAGATAGGGCTTCAAAAAATTCAGATTCAATTGCTTAGTATATTTTGTTTCCAGAGTTTTCTCTATGGAAACCAAAGAGTTCTTTTAAGTTAAGAAAATAATGCCCATTGGTAAGGCCTGAGGAAAAAAATGAGTAAGCCACAAAAAGCTAATTCTCTTAACAGACCTAGTCAAGTAAGTATTGAATACAGAAGAAATTATCATAATTACAATAATTAACTCATTCTCTCTTCCTACTTTCATCGAAGCTGCTTGGGGACATTTTTTCATACTGAAGGGAAGTCAGATTTTCTCACTCTTTTGTGAGTCCTTCGGTAGTTTTTCTGCGGCAGAATTATATCCACCCAAGCTCTGACCACAGGGCACAGACTCAGGCTTCCTATTAAGAATGATCTTTTCTGTTGTTTTGATTTTAGAGATTGGTTAATCGGTGACTCTCTCTCCTTGCTTTGAAAGCTATTGCATTTGTTTCCCTGGTCCTTTGGCTTGAGCTGATTGTTTATAAGTTGTTTTCTCCCTCTAAATTACAGGGTCATTGATTCAATCAATGGACGAATAAATAATTAATAACAGTGCTATGGAAATAAACAAGGTGATGTAAGTAGAGGATAACTGAGGGTCGGGTACGAGTGTTACTTTAGATCAGGTAGTGGTATGGCATCTCTGAGGAGGTGACATTTGAGCTGAAAGAGTCAATCGTCCAGGGAACAGTGAGTGCAGAGCCTTAAGGCAGTAGAGAGTTTAAAACCATCAGAGAATGCAAAGGTCAGAAAGGTGGTCACATAGCTGAAATACAGAGGGAGAGAGAGTGGTGGGGGACAATCTGCAGAGGGCCAGCACAGGTCTTTGTCTAGAGAATGCAGTTTAGATTTTGTTTTAAGTATAACGGGTAACCATTGAAGCATTTCCAGAAAGGGAGTGATATGATCTGGGATTTCAGAGATGTTTGTTTGTTTTGTATTGCTTTGAATTTCTGTTTTCGAAAGGCCACTTTGGCTGCTGCAGAATGGACTGAAGTGGGGCAAGAGTGAAGGTAGACACGATTATGTAGAAGCTGAAGCAGATGTTCAGGTGGGAGAGAAACCACTGGTCTCTCTTTTCAGGAAATGATATGAGTATTTAAGTTGACCTTGAAGATCTGCTTGATCTAAGATCCCAGAGGCTGGAAACTGTTAACTAAAGTTTTCTTAAAGGATAGAGAGTTGGGGTGGGGGGATTATCAAAGTAGATTTTTTCAGGAAAGCAGTACTTATTATTAAACCTGTCCCTACTGAGTGTATTCTCTGTGGTGAGCACATGATTACGGTTAATATATTTTATCAGCCCAGCAATCTCATACCTTGGACACTATTAACTCCATTTTTCTCGTAAAGAAGTGGAGGCTTAGAAAGGCTAAATGGTATCCAAGGTCACAAAGCTAGTAACCGATGAAGATGAGATTTGAACAAATCCCTGCTCTCTCCATGGAAAGAAAGACAAAGACACAGACAGAGAGAGACAGAGAGAGAAAATGAATAACAAACTCTCAACCGAAAAGGAAGGGAGGAAAGGAGGAGGGAAGAAGCAAGGAGAGGAGAGAAGGGAGGGAGGGAGGAAAATGCGGCCCCCACAGTAGGAAATAAAACCCTCTTTCCAGAGAGGCAACATTTCCAGTGCAGAGCCTCCTCTATCAAGGAAGCATCTGGGGGCAGGCTGAGCCGGAAGGGAAAGGCCTCTCCCCTCTCAGGGTTCCTCTCAGGGACCACAATATCTTTTAGGGGACCAGAGCACATTCCCCCCTTTGACTGCCTTTTCCATAAACTGAAGGAATTTTGCAAAAAAAAAAAAAAAAAAAAAACCCACAAACAACAACAACAAAAAAACCCAAAACAAACAAAAGAACAAAAACGAATTAAGGGCTTCACTGTTACTGTTTTTTAAAGAAACATTGACCTAGTGAGAAATCTCTGCAAGGTCAGAGCCAGAGACAGGCTAGTTGGGGACACCTGCTGGGCTTCCCAAACACAGGCACGCGGCCTCCCCTTCCGAAGGGCCCTCGGGTATTTCCTGGGCCTTGCAGGGGTGCGGGGAAGGCTGGGAGTCGCCGCCCCTCATTTGGGTTGGCTCAGAATAAGCAGATCGTCTTTGAATCACATTCGCCTCGGCTGCTGCTGGTTTTGTTTTGTGTACTGCTGGGGTTTTTTCTGTTCAAAATGCACTAATGCCTGGGAGTGGAGGTGCCCCTGCAGCCCCGTGGCCCCGGAGGATTCCAGACGCGCAGCGGAGACCGGGACTTGGACGCCCCTGCGCCGAGGGTGGCGAGCAGGCCAGGGCTTCCCCGCCAAAGCCAAGGCCGGCGGCCCTGCCTTCTTCCCCTCTCCGCCCTGGACCCGCAGAGAAAGCTGAGCCCTGTACTCCTCTCCTCAGCTGGCAAAGGCAGAGGCTCTTGTTCCTCGGACATGTCCGCTCTGGGTGCCCTTGGGGCAAATGCAATGGGGAGTAGAATATATATGATAGATGCCATTCATTTTAATATAGATCGCATACACAGCTGACCCTTGGAAACACGGGTTTGAACTGAGTGGGTGCGGGTCTGCCTCTTTGTGGACTTTTTTTCAGTTAATACCTCCTGCAGTACTACGGGATCCATGGTGGGTTGAACCCGTGGACGCAGAGCTGTGGATGTGGAACCGTGGATACGGAGGGTAAAGGTATAGGCCTATTTTCCACTGCACAGAGATGGTCGGGGCCCCTAACCCTGGCTGTTCAAGGATCAACTGTATAATATATTGCATGCTTTATCTCACTTAAACCTCCCAACAACTTAAACTGAAGCTCAAAAGGGTTAAGTAACCTGCTCAGGCTCGCACTGCTAGTAAGTGCGGTGCTGAGATTCAGACTCAGATCTTGACTCCAAAGCCCTGCTCTTAACTTGGATTCATGCACTGATTCCACAACTTTATTAAGCACCTACCGTGTGCCAGGGAAGGACTAAGACCATGGGAGGGCCCAGACTCTGAAACGGTAATGTCCCCCCAGCACACACACCCCCCATGTGTAATTTGATTTTTTTTTTTTTTTAGATTTCAACATTTTTATAAGTCTGCTGAAATTGATGGCATATTTGATTTTTTTTTTTTTTTTTTTTTTTTTTTTTTTTTTGATACGCGGGCCTCTCACTATTGTGGCCTCTCCCATTGCGGAGCACAGGCTCTGGACGATCAGGCTCAGCGGCCATGGCTCATGGGCCCAGCCGCTCCGCGGCATGTGGGATCCTCCCAGACCGGGGCACGAACCCACGTCCCCTGCATCGGCAGGCGGACCCCCAACCACTGCACCACCAGGGAAGCCCGGCATATTTGATTTTTAATTTCAATTTTTCTGATTAAAATGTTCTTAATAAGTTCACTGAAGCTAAACTTCCCTCTCTTGTGTGTGCATGCATTCCGGCACATGCTTGGGTAAGGCAGGCCCGGGTGTGACTGTGAACAAGACAGCCGCAGCAGCCTTCTCTCCCAGGGGCTTGGAACCCGAGCAGAGGCAGACAGTCCACCTATTACATACAGCATTCGGACAGGGAAGCCGGAGGCCTCACTCCGGGCTGCCTGCCCACCCGCCCCCCCCCCCCGCCCTCAGCTCTGGCCTCCTGATACCCCCTGCATTGTCAGACCCCAGAGAAAATGGGGAGGCCAGAGGGCAGGGCTGGCAGAGCAGGGCTCCCTAGGTCATTAGGCTCCCTGGGGTCATTAGGCCCGAGTTGCCCACAGGTGCTATACAGGTGGTCTCAACCCCGAGCCATGACCTAGGAAAAGCCACGGGATCGCTCAGCTGCAGCCAATCCTCCAAACTGCCTGCCTTCTTGAAATAGTCCAGATCTCACTTATTAAACATATTAATCTGAAGTTAACAATTTGTGGTAGTTTCACTAAATGGCTTGAAGAATGTAAGAAAAAAGAATTTGCTCTGATGGGAAGGCTTAACCCTGATGGACTCAGTGGCCTTTGTATCCTGACTTTGAAATAACTGGAAATGGAGGGACTATTCGCAGAAGTGGAGAGTCAGAGGGTAAACCTAACTGGAGTTAAAGAAACACAAACAAAACCCATCCCCTTTTCAGCCCCAACCTACCATGTGACTCTGAGGACATTGCTTACTGCAGTGACAGCATTTTAAACAGCCGCCCAGAGGGGTTTTAAATAGACTTGATGTAATTCAATGATTTATAGAGCAGGGGTTACCAAAATATTCAAGTTCTGAAATGCCCCCAAACCGAGACCATGGCCTCAGCGTTCCCCACTCTGAACCAAATAATTCTCTACTTTGGAGTGTGGTCTGTGTGGCTCTTTCAGAAAACTGTGGCTGCTTTGAATGAGGGGCCAGAAAAAGATAAACAGCCTCTGATGAATAGATACTTGCATTCATTTACACTCAGCTCATCCCAGGACCACTGGCAGGGAGATCCATGTTCAAAGCATGCGAAGAATAAGAAACTTTTCCAAAACATTTGTGTGTGTGTGTGCCTGAAGTGCTGGCCCGCTAGCTCAGAGCCCTAATCGACAACTCCAATAGTTGGGTATTATTCTTCCATATAAAAACATACTCTGCCTGTCTGCAGCAGCTCGGTCCACAGAAGGCACCGATCTCCAGGAAACAAGCCAGGCGATTTATTCCTTAACTGCATATCAAACCTAAATATTCAAGGAAATTGCAGGGGAATCGTCAAAGAAAGAAATCTGGTTAATGAAATGCCCCCAGACCTCTATTTTATAAAATATGCCACAATTATGTAAACACTTTACAGCCTTAATCAATATCCCCCTTAAAGGCAATGGTCTAAAAACGCACACAAGTTTGGAAATGGAGATCTTTTCCAATCTTCCATTACATTCTTTTTATTACCTTGGAGCAACCCTCCTTTTACTAATCCTTATGGCGCTCTCGGCCTCAGAGAGAATAACCTGAACCGAAGGCAGGTTTCAGAGAATTCTGACAGTTTTGTTTATGTCAGAAATAATGAAAGATGACAGGCTATCGCATTTAGACTTGTAACATGATCATTTGCTTTAGGACTCCCTGCTAAGATTAATTTGGAGACAGGGAAGAAGAGGGGGAAAGAGAAGGAGGAGGAAGTGGCGGGGGAGGAGAAGAGCTCTTAAACGCTCTCCCTAAAAGCAGGGAAGAGGGATGGGCCACTGGTAGGTGCTTTTTTTTTTTTTTTTTTTTGCGGTACGTGGGCCTCTCACTGTTGTGGCCTCTCCCGTTGCGGAGCGCAGGCTCCGGACGCGCAGGCTCCGCGGCCATGGCTCACGGGCCCAGCCGCTCCGCGGCATGTGGGATCTTCCCGGACCGGGGCACAAACCCGTGTCCCCCGAATCGGCAGGCGGACTCTCAACCACCGTGCCACCAGGGAAGCCCGGTAGGTGCTTTTTACTTAGCTCAAGGGGCAGGAGAAAACTGAGTGCATTTCTGTATGTGGGCTTTTACCTAATGTCCCTTATGTTCTCAATGTTTATTTTGCAGAAGAGCATTACACTGAGAAACAAGAGAAACCATCAATGATAATGCCTGGGGTATGGAAGAAACTGGTGAGAAAGGCCACCATCCACCTCACCACCACCATCACTACGGTCACCATCACTACTGTCACCATCACCACTATCTCCATCATCACCACCACCACTTCCACCAACAACACCACCCCCCCAGTAAGGAAGCATAATTTCTTTGGGGTAAACTTGTATACCCCAAAATAGTTACTTCCTCTCAATCCAAACCAATTAAACTATAGACTTCAACTTTTCTATTTTGCAAGAATTCCTTCTTATCCTCAAACTAAAGCCCTGACATACCAAAGGGAAAATGAAAAAGAGAGCTTCTTTTGTGAAATGTGCCCTGGCACTGGGATTGATAGTTGGAAGAAGCCAAGATAACACGGCCAGCAAGGACCTTCTCTGACAGATGGACTTGGGGAAAGTCATACAAGATTTTCTACTAACATACCTGCGTGCAGAGACAAAACACTTAAAACCTTTAGCCTCACATAGAAATCAACATGCAAAGACCTCTTTTGAAAGAGATACAAAGGCAGTGGGTCCAAGGATCCAATGAAGCTTTCATAGCAAAGGCTGATTCCCACCAATTGGCTTCCTGAGACACTGGATTGAAAGGTTGTTTTGTTTTTGGTTTTGATTTTTAGGCTCAACAAGAGAAAGGAATACAAACACATCGCATACATGTAGTACTTAGTTGTTACTGCATGCCCATGGGGGAGTGAGAGGAAAACGGAGACCTTTCTACTACCTATTTACCATCTCCATCCCTCCCCCCACCCCCTCCCAGACAGCCCATGTGTCTGATAATTCCACATTTATATGTGATCACATCCTGATGTACTACCCTCACGTGCTTAATACCAGGAAATCCATTACTAACACACTGGTAATTGGTTCACATTACCAAACCGTGCAAAACCAGAAGTGACTGGAACAGAGGTCTTAAACACCATCAGGATGCACCCTGCCTCTCACCTCTGCTTCTCTCAGCTGGTGTCTGTTTTGCTCTTCCAAACCCACTTTCCCCACGCCACTGGCTGTGAGTACTGAAAGCATTAGAATCACACTCATGGCCTCAGGAGCAGAGGGGAAAGGCTCTCCCTTTCTCCCCATACCAGCTTTAGTTTGGAAAAAAAAATCCTAGGGGAACGACTCGAACTGCCTTAGCTTGAATCATGGGCACATTTCTGCATCAATCCCTGGGGGCAGAGGTGGGCCACAATAATTGGCCCAGCTCATGGCAGATGCCCATCCCTCAATCCGTGATTGTGGCCAGAGAGGTGAAGTCTTATAAGCAAAAAGATGCTCAAATTTGAGCCCCATGGCTGTGTCAGGAGGAGGTGGAGGGGAGGATAGTTTGGTCCCCCCAAAGAAGAGTAAGTAGAATAGCTGTAGTTACTAGGGCAATCACATATGAGTTACACAGCCACTTCAATTGGAGCCTACTATGGAAGTGATCTGAAAAATCCAGAGTGATGTAACTCAGCTGTGCAAATATTATTATTATGAAAAATACTTATTTTGGGCCCTGAAGACCTTGCCAATTCCAGAGACAGTTGTGGCAGAGATGTTGATAAGCTCTACTATAAAAGTAAAAAAGGGTTTCCCTGGTGGCGCAGCGGTTGAGAGTCCGCCTGCCGATGCAGGGGACGCGGGTTCGTGCCCCGGTCGGGGAAGATCCCACATGCCGCAGAGCGGCTGGGCCCGTGAGCCATGGCCGCTGAGCCTGCGCGTCCGGAGCCTGTGCTCCGCAACGGGAGAGGCCACAGCAATGAGAGGCACGCGTACCGCAAAAAAAAAAAAAAAAAAAAAGTACAAAAGAATCAAATTGTGGGGGAAGGAAGATGTTTATAATACAGGTTCCTGGTCCCATCCCCAGAGATTCTGTTATATTTGGTGCCCAGGAATTTATATGTTTAAAGCCCCTTCCCCAGGGTAATTTGGACATATCGGGTTCACAGAGCATACTTTGAGAAACACTGGTCCAGAATCTTATTTGACTCCAAAACCCAAGATGAGCTGCATGGCCAGGTTCTAAGGAGAGTGAAAGTAGGCACAGCAGGAAGGTTCCATCCTTTACCAGCTATCTGAGTCTTCTTCTGCTGTTTCAGTTGCAGGTTGAAAAAACTACCTTCTCTTTCCCAGTACTTTAATTCTAAAGTCTTTTCACCAGTCTCAAAACCCCAGGCATCTAGCTCCCAGCTGACCTACTGCCCCTTGTCTTCCTCCTGAGAGTGGATAGGATGGCATTCTATCCAGTTTTCCTTCAGGGCTGAAGTCTCATTCACCTTCCCCCTGCCCAGATGCTGAGGTACATCCAGAGAAGGCTCTCAGCTGGGTCCCTTTCCAGGAACTACCCTTAGATTATACCTTGACTAAAGTCACATCCTCTGGCAGCAGCCTGCACCCATTGCCAGGTCAATACAGGGTATAAACAGGGCAACTCTGAAGGGCTATCCTAGCTCCAGAGCTGCCTATGGGATTAGCTGAGACTCAGTGATCACTACAGCCATCATTACAGTTTAATCCTCCATCTGCTTGGTCCTGCTTCTTCCACCCGCCCTCCACCCCACCCACACGTGTTGATCCTGAGCGCCCTCTGCAATAAACTTCCTCCAAGCAATTTCCATCTCAGAGTCTGTTTCCCTGGGACCCTGAACTAGAACCCACTCCAGCCCAAGTAACCCATCCTCCAAAATGCCGCTCACCTTCCTCTTATCAATAGTTACCTGTTCCTGGATAGAATGCCATCCTATCCACTCTCAGGAGGAAGACAAGGGGCAGTAGGTCAGCTGGGAGCTAGATGCCTGGGGTTAATCTAGGAACCTACAGGTAATAAATTTGCAGTTCAGAAAAGCTTTCTGGAGAGACAGAGAGATTGCAGGGATGGACTTGCTGGGAAGAAAATGTGATACAAGGCAGTCAAATCACCTCAAAGTTTAGGTCCTATCCATGTGTGAGCAACCACTCTCCTAGGAGACCACAGGAGGCAGCACAGGCCCAGGAGGGAGTGAGGGAGGGAGGGAGTGAGTGAGTGAGTGTGTGCGTGAGGGTGTGTGCTTGGCAGGGGGCGGGCGGGTAAAGGCAGGGAGCTTGTCGTTTCCTGGAAAGGACAGGGAGGGAGAGGGCCTCAGGGAACTGAGGACAGGCCAAGAACAAACTAACTCAACTCTGAGAGGAAATGTGATGTACAGATGGGACATTAGCAAGGATTCTGGAGCCCTGGGGTCTAGTAGTGACTCTGCCAATTCTAGCAGTGTGCAAGGACCTCCATTTCTCTACCTGTGAAATGGGAACAATAATGACTCTCTCCCAGAATTCTCATGACAGTTAAGTGAGATAATGCACCCAGTCCTCATGGAGCAGCTCCTCTGCCCTTGGCCCTACATGCTCCACACCCCTGAACCCCACAGTCTCTTCCTGTCACTCCCCAAAACCATTGGGAGCAGGGACCCGGTACTTTCCAAAGTGCTTTCTTAATAATAGTCATGCTGTTTATTGAGCACTTACGGGGTACACTTTCTGCCAAAGGCTTCCATGACAGAGCAGGGAGCAAAGGGCCCCAACCCTGGAGAGTGTTTTCTCCACTTTCTAGAGAAGAAATGTGAGAATCAGAAAGTTTATCAACTTTCGCAGAGTCACACATCTAATAAGAGAGGGGGCTAGGGTCTGAGCCAGCTCCATCTGCTACCAAAGCTCTTTACCACCAGGCAAAACTGTCTGAAAAAAAAAGGGATGATCCAGGTGACTGCTCACATCCCCCCTTAACCGTGGCATTTTAGGAGAAAGGTTCTGAGTAGCTAATGGAACTGGGTTTTCTCTAGGTTTGGAAAAAGGGTTAAAAATGCGGGATCCTGTCCAAAACACACTAGGAACTTTTCCCTTTTGTTGCATTCCAAACACACATGTACTTCCCGCCTGCTGCAGAGGTTGTAACATCCTTGCAGAGGCTGCGGCTTATGACCTATCATCACCTTCAAGATCAGCCTGGAAAACAAGAAAAATATTATGTGAGAGGTTTTTCTCTCTTAAAGCCAGTCTTAGGGAACCAGCCATTTTCAAAGAAAAAGTAAGATTGTTGAAGGCCAATACACAGTGGGTTTATTTCAGCCCTATGTGATGCAATCATCATCATCATAATAATAATATATTTTTTTAAGTGTTGCTTAAGAAAAGCCTGAGAATTGGGAGTCGGTTGGCTTGGGTTTGAGAGCTGGTATGCAGCAAAACAGCCAGATATAGTTCTTTGGGGGAAAAGAAATCTTAAAAGAAAAGCAAAGATAAAAAAAAAAACAAACCTCCCTAGGTTTGGGAAAGGGCAATAAAGCATATGAAGGTGTGTGGTACCATGCCAAGAGCAAAAGAATATTTCACTGAAACCACAACCCCAGTCATATGTTATTACTTATGCTATGGTTGACAATGACTGGCACAGGGCATGAAATAATAATGTCTGGTGAATTTGGCATCGCTCTATGTTAACAGGAAACCGTGTTCTTTTGATTCCGTTGATTGGTTTCCTGCTGAAGGCCATCCATGACAGAGCAGGGAGTATATACAAGACTATTGTCCAATTTCCATTTTTCCCAGTGCCTCTTGCTTCTGGCAGGGGAAACTGGCAGCCTTCATTTGACATGATCAGGCCCCAGCCTTGCAATAATGCATGCGAGACTGGTTGTAAATGTTGCATTTAGCAGATTGGTTAGGAAGGAAGAAATCATTGAAATGCAGAAGCATACACATGTTCAAACAAGCACAGATGAAGCACCATTTGTTCCATGGCAAATGCATAGACTCCATTCATTCCCTGCCATCAACATCAAGGGGCCATGTCACAATGTAACAGAAGATCTGCCTCCCACAGAGACATGGAAACGTTTCAAAGGGATAGACCACCATGAGGGAGGAGAATGAGAATAGGTGGGGTTTGGCTAAGCCTGGGTCTCCTTCCTCCATGATTTCTAAGCCAGATCATCTGAAAAGTCACTGAAACCTTGGTCGAGCGTAGCATGGTTGGGCCTAAGCCTGAGAAAACCTTTGTTGATTAGTCAGTATCCTATGCCAGGCCACATCCATGTGCATTCTCTGTGTTCTAGTAACATCACGGATAGAATTTTATATTTGTTGGATATCGTGCATAGTTTTCATTGATTTGATTTCAGGATGGGATTGGGAGCAATTTTTGTTTTGGCTTTCTGTTATTTTAATAGCATGTCTGTAATAAAGTAATTCTCTTTAAAATGATGAAGGAAGAGAATTCATGTTAATAATGGGCTTCAGCTGGACCCTGGTAAGGCAACATGCCAGCTACCAGGACATCTCCATCCCAAGCATCCCTCTCTGCCCCTCATCAACCACCTGGCCGCCAGCCGGGATGGGGATGCTCTCCTCTTTAACCAGAGACATGATGAGCTCCGGAGGCTCCTCATGAATGTCTCTTGTAACTCTGTTCACTGACCTGGGCCATTAGCACATCAAACGCTCCGTCTTCTGTTTCAAGCCACAGTAATAGTAACAGCAACAATAAGAATTTATTTCATTTCCAGGTAAGAACGCGTAGGTCACACAACATATACAGGAGTAAATTACAGGAATTTAGTCAGTCACAGATTCTGCTGGGTGTAGCTTAATTCATACCTTTGGACTGCCCCCCAGCTAAGAGATCCTACTTAGTCCCTGATCTATGAAGCCCAAATCCTTTTGGCCAAAGCTGTAAGTACACCTCCACTCCCCCTGAGTACACGTGCGCACATCACGCACACATGCGTGTGCACACACATCCACCCATGCAGAGTTCTCGGTCAAAACCAAACCCGCGGCAGCCATCAGAGCTCTGATCTGGCCACTCCCTTGACTGACCTCGATGGGTGGCCTGGGGACACTAAGGGTGGATAGGGCCAGATGAACAGAAAGAGATGAGACCACGCCAACAGGATGAAGCTTCTTGGGAACGTACAGGAGCAGAAGGGAGACCCGAGCTGGCGCTCTCTTGTCTACTGTGGGGGGTGTGGGGAGTGAGGGCAGAACTTTGAGGGAGCCACCTGGAGGACAGAGATGAAGAAGAGAGTTGCTGGGGAGAGCTAGGTGGGGCCGCGCCTCCATTGCCTCTGGACACTAAGAGCCAGTGCTGGAGCGGGCCCCAGTTCTCTTTTTCTTAGTATTACTCACTCCTCCCGCTTAAGCCTCAGTCAGCCTTTAGCTGAAGCCTTCATGCTGCTGCCTCTCTCCTTCCATCTTTCTTTTACGCTCCCCTCCGCGCCCCCTTCGCTCTCTGCTTGTTGTCATATTCTGCTCTCTGCCTTTCATAAAGACTTGGCTGCAAGCTGTGTGTCCGGGATGGAGGGGTGTGCAGCGGTCCCTGGAGGTCAGTTGGGAGGACAGATGCAGAAGGGTGAGTCAGAAGGTAGGGTCCAGGGAGCAGCCAGACGGCCAGGGGCGTGGTGGTGGGGGGGGGCGTCAGTGAGCTCTGACCTGGGTTTAGCGAATGCAAGGCACCAGTGAGGCAAAAGTGGCAGCCAGACAGCCATCCAGTCCTTCCTTCAGATCCTCCCAGCCTCCCTCAGCCGGGGTCACTCAGGTTGCAGGAAGTGTCTTAATCCTTCGCTGTCTGGCTTCTTCAAGGTTCTGTGAGTTGCTGGGCTCCTGGCCGCTCACTGCAGCCCCTGCCTTCGGTTTCTTCCCAGTCTTCTCTGGTACCCACCCTCTGCCTAAGCCTGCCTGTTCCATCCATGACTGAGAACCCTTCCCTGGGTCTCCCGATGTTCCATTCTCCGTCCACCCAGCCAGGGGGACTGCCTGCCTCTCCAGAGCCAGTTAGTGGCAAGTCTGGATGGGACCCCGGCTCTCTGGATCCTGGCCTTTCGTTCTCTCCGCTTCTTAGTATCGCCTCCCTTTACCGCCCAAACTGCTGCTTGGTGGCTACGAATGGTCATTTTGTAGGAAATAGCCTCAGAACCATTCATCTCAGTCAGGCAGAAGTGAAGCTAATTTACTGCAAAGTGTCTTCTGTTTGTTTGGTTTGGTTTGGTTTTTCTGCTGGTGGTTTGGAATCCTACTGGACTTGGGACATTGCTTTTCCTGTCTCCAGATATACAATGATTTAACTGAGATTTACATTAAGAAAGCTCGGAACCTCAGATGAGGCATCAAACACACATACTAAGGAGGATTGAAGATTTCAAGGGGCCCCTTTGAAATCCCAGTCAGCTCCAAACCCCTGCTGGTTCTTCCAGGGATGGGATCCCAGGTATGGGGCTGGGCATCTACAGGAGCCCAGACCCCAGACAAACCTTTGAACAGCTGAAGCACAGCGCCCTTGACAGGGCCTTTCATAGCCCTTCCCCTCACGCAAAGTGCACACGCTTGCAGCATCCTGGAGGGACATTCTGAATGCATTTCTGTTAATTAGTCAAAAGGGCAGGATTGAAAGATGCTGTTTTATTCGCTTTGCTGTCTTTCTCTTCCACTGAGGTCAACACCGCCAGGCAGACTTTGTGTTGTCTCAGCGCCTAGAACTGAATCTGGAACATCAAAGGCACTCGGCAAGTATTTGTGAAATAAAGGAGCGAACGATGACTCCATCTCCTACATTCTGAATTTCTGTAATCACAATAAGAGACAAAGGCCAGAGTCCATCTGTGCTGCCCCCATCCTTTCATCACCAGAGAGAGACCCCCAATTCTACCGATTCCACTGGGAGATGATTCCTACCTCCTCAACGTCCTTCCTTTCCTGGCTTGTTTTTCTTTCCATTCTTGCATGTCCCCAGCTCTCCTGCTAGTAACACATGTGACCCTGTTTCCTCTGATGTTTCCAAACTACCATCCATGCCATTTTCCCTTCAGTTTGTATCTGGTGAAAAAAAAAATTTCCTCCCAGAAATGTGACTCAGAGATAATCAACATAAATGTCATGCAAGGCCATGGGGAATTTCTCAGCCATGAGTCACATCCCTTCTGCTGAGAACCTGGGTTTTAGTCAAGGCAGAAAGTTTGAAAACCAAGCTCTGGAGACACCCCCTTCCTCCTCAGCCCCATGCCCATTGGCTGCAGGAATCTCTCCTTGTCACTCCCGTTGCTGCCCTTGGACACATCAGGTGAAGCCTCAGGCTCCCTTCCTTTCCCAGCCAGCGTTGGTGCCTTCCCGGCAGGAAGGCCAACTGCTCCGCCTCTCCAGCAGCTGCGGTTGCCACTGCCCACAGAGGACAGGGAGGCATAACCCAGTGCGGGCTCAGGGCCAGGGCACCTCAAATTCCCACTCCAGCTGGAAACAGGACATGAAAGACACAGGTTGGGAAGGAGCCGTGGCCACCAAATTCAAAAGCTGCGTTCATAAAGTTAAAAAAATTTTTTTTTCCAGCGTTTAGATTGCTCCGCTTTCCTTATTCTTTTTCTTTTTCTCTCAAATTTGTAGAATAGGTCCCAACACGTGAATCTGAAACAAGAAGGAAAGGAAGGGAGGAAGGGAGGAAGGAAAGAAGGAAGGAAGGGAGGGAGGAAGGGAAGGGGAAGGGAGGGAGGGAAGGAGAGAGGGAGGGAGGGAGGGAGGAAGGGAAGGGGGAGGAAGGAAGGAAGGAAGGAAAGAAGGAAGGAAGGGAAGGGGGAGGAAGGGGGGAGGGAGGGAAGAAGGGGAGAGGGAGGGAGGAAGGGGGGGAGGGAGGGAGGGAAGAGAGATGGAGGGAGGGAGGAAGGGAGGAAGGAAGGAAGGAAATATAAAAGTCATCAAAACACACAGGAAGGTGACATCCAGGCATATGCTATCTAAATAGAAGGGAACTAAGACTGCACTCACACGTGAAAGGCAGTGACAAGTTGAGAAATTGTTTTCCAGGTCATGGGAAGGTCACTGACAAGTTTCCTGGTCTCCAGTAAGTAGAAAAATGATTGAGGCTTGACTAATATTGCGTGGACAACCTTGAACAGGAGAAGCAGGACAGCATGGGGTGAACTGCACAGGCTGGGAGCCAGGTAGTTCCTGGGTTCAAATTGTAAGAAGCAAATGGAAGAAACCACATGAAAAGAATGATCCTGCCACATTAATAGGTCTTCCACAAGTAACTGGTGGAATGAATGAATGAATGAACAGGTGACTACTCCTCACGCTCCTGGGGCACCAGGAGGTGCTCATGTAATAGCAGCAGAGGCGGCGGCGGCAGCGGCAGCAGCAGTGATCTCCCCTGAGCTCATTGTTGAAAACCATGGGGATCCCTTTCTGTCACTGAGCTGGGGTTTAACTGAGAGCAGTCAGGACACCAGAGGGCAAGAGGAAAATGAAGCTCAGCTACACCCAGAGCATCTCTTCCCCCGGAGAGCAAGGCTGGTGATGGCCACATCACAATGGTACTGACAGGGACAGCGAAGGGGCACTGTCTTCAGAAAAGGCAATGTCTAAGTGGGTGCAAACCGAGTCAGAACCCCTCCAAAGATCCCAAAGGGGTCTTTGTTCTGCCTGGGGACTTTCTTGTCTAGCACTCATGGGTCGAAAGAGCTATCTCCTTTATCCTGTTTCTGCATCGCTGCTCAATACCGGCAGAACCTCCAATTTCAAGAGCAAACCTTAAAATTTAGGGTGCCTTCTATCTGAAGTTGGTTAATTTATAAGTCAAAATGTGGCAGAAAGTTTCCCAGAGCTGGGAGAGAATCTGAACATTATCCAGGCTACCCTGAATTAGCCAAGACCCTGCATTACTCGAAAAACCCATCTCAAACTACGCCAAGAAGAAAATTTCCTGGCTCACAAAACCAAGCTTCCAGAAGCTTTAGGAACCGGTAGGACCAGGACCTTAAAAAATCGTCAGAACTCATATCTTAACTTCTGGCAGTTCCAGGCTCATATCCAAGCTCTGAGATGTTCCAGCTTCAGTTTCTTCATCTGTATAATTGGAATATTAACTTTCCTGTCTACCTCACATCATTATTATAGTGATCAAATGAGAAAATACATGAGCAGAGGTACCATATATAGTCTGGGATAACACTTGTTTTGAAAATGCAAATTTATTCCAGCTAGGTTAATATATTATGGGATAATTTGAGCATAATGCAGATTTCTCACAGGCAATTTTTGTCTGTGAGAAAAACTAGGTTAACATAGAAAACGGCACCCAGCTGAACTGAGTCTTGTAGGAATTCACAGGACGCACCCAGGCACACACTTCACACATCTACCCCCTAACTTGAAGCTGTGTTGTCCTACCCACCCTACTCATCCTAACCAAGTGTGTTGTCCTCCAAGGTTGTGTTTTGCTATTCTTTCACAGTTGTGAGCTTTTCTATATTTGAAAAGAAAAAAAAAAAAAAAAAAACTCATTCAACACTTGAAATATATCTGAGAATCCTGGTTCAAAAACACCAAACAGGTCATGAGAAAGGAAAGCACAGTGTATTGAGGAGAAGCTTGAAGTGAGAAAGCATTTTTAAAGAATCAAGAGAACACGTGACATTTCCCAAACAACGGCATAAAAGAATCCGCAATGCCGCGACGAGAAAAGAAACATCTATGGATGGAACTCTAAGTGCTGAGAAATCGGTAAGCATAAGGACTGAAGAAATGGAAGAGGTGGAAAGATGAGCACTGTTGAGACTGAAAACCAAAGGGTGAAAAATGGGGGACGACCTTTCTCACAAAGAGAACACACTATTTGTATACAAAGATCTTCACGGAAAATGCCCTATTCTGCAGAGGTGGTGCCTTCTAGTACTACGAGGGGCTAGTTGGGTGGTTTCAAACATTGCTACAATTTCCCAACCTTCAGCTGTTGGACTAAGCGCCAAGTGCAGATGAGAAAGCTGTGAAAGACTTTCCAGCAGAGACACAGAAGTTAACTGAAAAAGACCATACGTGGATTTAAATTTTCAATTTTGATGAAGACGGTATCTATTATACCATAGTATAAATGCATACTTCAAAGGGCCTATATTTCAAAGACAGACATACAAGCTCCAGGATTTTAGGCCTGCAAATTTTGATGACCATCCTTCTATCATTTTATGATAACTCACAAGCTGCAAAGCCCACTTCCACAGACAACTTCAGGTCCTTTTCAATATAAAGTACCATATTTATTGTAGTATTTATATATTTCTCAATCATTTAACATGTATGAGACAGTGCCACCGTTTTTATTAGATTCCTATCTCTTTTCTTTAATGTCACTGACAAAGCTTTTAGGCATTGTACCCTTGGCTCCATTTTCGCTAAGCCCTGCAGATTTTATTGTGCGATTTTGCATAGTGAGGTGAGTTTTAGGAATGCGTGTGTTGTGGTATAGCAAAACTGACTGTACTGTAATGAAATATATAAATGTACTGGGATGTTACTATCTGGATCTTTTAATTCCCACTCAACCATTGTTTGGCTACTACAGGCTACAGGTGTGAACCCCTAAGTTAAACTTGTCTCTCCCATCTTGGACCCCAGGACCAGAACCTCCCAAGATCCACTTCATTCCTTGAGGTCCTCAGGGCTGAATCAAAAGTCTTGACAACCTTACACCGTGCAGCTTCTTTTTGAAGGACTCTCCAGAAATACCATTTGTCCTCCGGCAGCATGTTCTTTCATCTCTGACTCCATCAATCTTATTCTTTCTTTCTGAGGCTACCTGCTAGAAGCGTTGTATGTCCGTGTGGTTCCTATTATTTGCTTTCCATTGAACAAGCACCTCTTCACCTTCTCCATTATCAAGGAGTGCTGGCTGAGCCGTCAGGACTGAATAAAAGCTGGCGCCCTTCCTGGGTGATCAAGGGAGCAGCCCTTGAAAGCTAGCATAGTGCTTATGTGACACAGACACACATTTTCAGAAGGAGCCTGGGTTATGGGCTGGGCATCCTCCAGACTGTCCTTGGCCTGTTCAGAAAGGCTTGGCTCTTCCGCGGGGCTCTGCAAACCTGTCTCTGCAAAAACAACCGAGACCAGCCCTGCAGGAGGTGAGGAGAATGGGATGGAAATCAGACCCATGGCCACCTAGAAAACCACATTTCAACCGCTGCCATTTGTGAAACGCTTTTCCTGGGGAATTTTATTATTCTTTCCTGACTACCTAACACATGTCAGAGTTTGGAGAGTTAAGGAAATCCCCCACTGTGTAAGCTTTATTTTACTTTAAAAAGTGAGTTTCTAGCCCTTCCTGTTTCTAAACTCCAGTAGCTTTGTCTACATAAGAATGCCACTGTGCAGCTCAGCTAAGACACCCCCAGAATGAAAGGTGTAAATTATGTCACTCCAATGAGGCAGAAACTTCAAAACTGTTTTAGTACGAAAGGTGGAGATCAATAGAATCCTTCTGAAATCTGACTTGCTTTAATCCCTTAGTTTCAGCTGAGTTGCGTGTGGTTTAGGAGTGGTTTTCAAGGGGATAACATTGAACTTGACTAGCAATTAGGAGACTTGCTTTTGATTCAGAATTCATCTCCTGACCTCTTGACTTGTGGATACTTCAGTTCTAACTCACAGACCACAATAACGTAATACCAAACTGTATCTACCGCCAAAGTGAACAAGGTAGCGTTTACAGCCTGAAGGAAGGCTGCGTGTTAGGAAGGGTGTTTGTGCAGAAACATTTGAATTAGAAGTTCATTGCTTTTAAAGCAAGGTCAGACATCTACACTGAAGGTCAGGGATTTGCCTGGGAACATCCCTGCTTGGAAACATCCCTGCTTGGTAGAGTCTGTAGTGCCAGGTTGCGTGGGTTTGATTCTCGGCTCTGCCATCGATGAGTTGCCTGACCTTCAGGAAGTCACTTTCTGTTCTTTATTTCCTTAAGTGGAATACAAGCATCATAGGAACACCTGACTGATAGGTTATTTTTAAAATTCATTGCAGAATTCATGGAACACCCAGGTACATAGTAAGCACTCAATAAATGTTTGTTATTTTTAACCATCTCCAACTACCCGGTGAACAGTTTAGAATAACATGTAGTTTTATTCAACCGTAGACACGGGGTTATTTGTTTAAACGGTGTAATTCTCCTAATAATACTACCTTTCTCATAAAGTTATAGTAAAGATGAAAGGAGTTAATACATGTAAGGTACCTGGTACATAGTGAGCACTCAATAAATATTACGTGTTTAGACCATCTCAAACTGTATGTGACTAGCTCTAGGATAATATTTGAAGAACACTCAAAAATATTTGTTCTGATTTTATAAAAGGTGTAGCCCTCGGTCCTTTCTGCCTACTTGGGTCCAAATCCAGGTTTCAGTTCTGATAAATGGCTTATTTTCAACCCTGAGTTCATGAGGTTGTACTTGCAGCAATCACAGACGAATGTTGGTTGTTTATGTTGAAAGAGGAGAGGGGACACACAGAGCAGAAATCTATAGAAAATACACCAATTCCCCTAAGAATCTGCTGGAGCCCGCTCCTCCCAGCTTTTCAGAGCTAGTTTTGCACATTTCTTCCCAGCTTCTCTGCCAGAGACTCCTTGTTCAGGTTGGGAGCCTAAAATTAGTGAGTTTACACCATGCAAATTGGCCCATGCCACAAACTAGAGATTTATCTTCTGGACAGCCATTCGCGAAACATTTACTAGTCCATGCTGCAGGATGGGGCCAGAGACTTTGTTCCCTCTTGTCTGAATGCTGTTTCCAGGGATCCTGCACAGGCTGGGGGCCATCTGCCTCCTCTGCTGCTGGCTTCCCTGTGGGGGGCCTATAACCATCTGGCCCTCTGCAGAGCTGTGGTCCTCCTGACGGGCTGCCTGCCTTTTCCCCAGGAGAGGAAGAGGCAGGATGACTCTTCCCCTCTTGCCATTCTGTCCCCTCAGTCACCACGAGACTAACACACAAGCTGCAAGGACACAGGCAAATATCTACCCATGCGTAAATACACTTTTAGAAAGAAATTATAGTACAAGAGGGACAAAGGCTGAAGTTGAAGCCAATTTGGACTTTATGGATTCAGCGCCCATCCCCAGAGAGAAAACTTCATCCCCTCCCCTGGGAAAGCTCTACACCTACTCCTACCCATGGGGAGAGGTCTCACTCTCAGAATACTTGCAGTTTGAAGGAATCTCTCCCCAGTCACCTTCAGCAGAGCGGACACGAATGCTTATTGCCACCTCTAAGCGTGGGGGGCAATGGAGACGTGAAATCATATCTGTAATGTCATGGATGAGGGTGGGTGCGAATCCTTGAACTCAGGTTTACTTTGCAACATTCCCACCGGTGAAAGAGATACAGGACTGCCAATTTGAGACTCATTGACCTCTTAAAGTCAGTACCTCTCCAAAAGACAAATATTAACTTTTCTCAGAAACACTACAATCTAAACCAGTGGTTCTCAACTCTGGTTGTACATTAGAATCACAAAACAAACACTGATGCCTGGGCTTCCCCCAGAGTTGGGTTTGGGTCCAGCCATTGTTATTTTTTAAGACTTACCAGGTGAATCTAATGTGCAGACAGATTTGGAAACAACTGGTCTAAAACCACAGAAAAGAATAACAGTTTCTTCACCAGCAGGCTTGGCCTAGGTGCAGTGGGCCTCTATCCTTATGTCAAGGTGCTCTCTTGATAACCAGGGCAAAGACGTGGTCTTGATTAAATTCTTTTAATTCAGCAGTCCCCCTCTGATTGCAGTGGGAGGGAGGGGAAGAGAAAGATTACCAGTCCTACCAACATGCAGTTTACTTAGTCATTAATCTTTCTATTTCTCCTAGTGATTCAGACATGAACTCAAACTTTTTAACTGCAAAAAGGTAGCACAGCTGATCAACTTGAGTTTTGCCTCCTTTTTCCAGTCTTTTCTCCCTTTGAGGCCCTACTCATCACAGTTACAAAGAGAACCAGGAGAAAAGAGTGGAAAACCCCCTGAAGATCTGGTTCATTGACAACTTGAATCATTGCCATGGTTACAGTAACTGTCCTTCTCCAGTATGCACCTGCCCTTGGCTGGACAGACGGAGAGTTTACATAACTACTAACACCCATCTCAGAAAATGAAATATCATTGGCCCAAGGCACCCCAAACAGCATTTTCCCCATCCTCATTCCATTGACAAGTGCCTCTGGAAATTTCTGTAGCTGTTCATCCCAGACCAGCAGGGATTTCTCCTCCCAAGACCTGGGCCCAGAATCCATTGAGTTCCTCATTGAGTTCAGTGGGGTCTCCAGAAGCCTCCATTCCCTTCCATGACCAGCACAGCCCAGACGCCCCACAGTGAGGCTCCCCAGAAACAGAGAGTTGAGTAAGGTGGGAGAATGGGGTTTGTCCCCAAAAGCCAGAATTAGAGTGGAGATATTCTACCGAAATTGCTCAAAGTGGGAAGAGTCAGATAGCCAAACTGGAACAGTCTGGAGAAAGAACAGAATTTGAAGATGGGAACCCTGAGGTCTAGGAGGATCAGTGGAGCTGAAAATCAGAGCTATTTGCTACATTCATGAATGAGGTCCAGCCACAGTGGGTGCCCTAGCAGAGGGCAGTGGGTTCCTTTCAAAAGGAGGCTTGGGAGCCTGCCCAACATAGACTTGGGCTACTCTCAACAGTCAACAGAATCTCTCATTTCTCTGAAAATTGATTTCATTTCCAGGAAAAAAAATATAAAAACTTCCCTATCAGTGAGACAGTTGAGGTACAAATACTGAAAGCAGATTCATATTTGTGGAGACAAACCCAAGTGTTTTGTTTCCCATGTAAAATTTAAACAAAACACCAAAACAAAAACATTTCTGTTTGGAATGCAGTCTGAGTTCCCTGAATGTTTTGAATCCAGCCCTAAACCTAAAGTATGTTTGGCTAGTTCTTAATTATTAAAATTCAGGGTAAATTTGAGGGAAATTTTATCCGTACATCTCTGATCCATTTGCATTCAACTCACCAAAACAATATTTAAATCCTACTTCAAGAAATCTTTACAGAATCAAAAAACAGGAAGTTCTATTTTACAAGGAGTAAACAAATTTAAACACCAAGCTGTTCTCATTTGGTGGGATTTGCCTAGACCAAAGAGATTAAGTGCATTCTAAACATGGCAAAATACAGCCCTCCTTCCCTACCAGACAGGAGGAAAATTTTAAATATAGGCTTGATTTGCGTACAAAGCTTTGTTCATATCAAACTGGAGTAGAGGCTTGAAAAGCATGAAAAATTTCTGCTCTTTGTGTTGTGGTTTCAATCTCAGTTTCTCATGGGATTCCACGGCGCTGGGCCAGTTTTATCATTTTGCTGGACTCAGGTCTCTTGAGGAAGAGACAGTCCCAGCATATGTCACTCCCATAAAAATATGCTGAAGCATTTTATTCATTGACTACAGTGCCTAAAACTGCAAAAACTTATTTTGTCGTGGATTGTAATGATCATGCAAACTTCCCTGATGCATTTAAAGAGAAAGTATATAAAATCCCTAAATGGTTTTCGATGATAGCTAACTCATTAACTTTTTTTTTTCTTTAGTTGTTCAGCTTTTCCACTGGGAAAGGATAAATAAATGCTGGCATTGCAAATACCAATGAGTTTAAGTTCACTTTTCGATTGACCAGATGACCATAAATTTTTGAATCCTTAGTCTCTTAGAAACTACACGAAATCCAAGCACAAAAACACTAGACTTAAGTTCAAGGGGTAATGAGTAATGACAATATCAGAGGACCAGCCAAAAGGCTGGAAGGAAAGGAAACACAAAGATGAGTATGAAGCAACAGATTCTTTACCGAGGGCAACTTTTTCAAGCTCCAACAATGGGTAGGTTCTATTATAATCAAACCCAATACAGTAGATTGATTTCATTAATTGCTCCAATTCTTTACCTTTGCCTGCATCTACACAATTTGCCATGCAACTTTCCACTTGTCACTCTGATGTGAAGCCCTATCTACACCTAGACCCTTTATTAAAATACCAGCTTTATAGAGTTATAATTTATATACGGTAAAATTCACCCATTTAAAAACGTATAGTCTTATCAGTGTGATTAATATATACAGTTGTATAATCACCACCACAATCAAGATACAGAACATTTCCATCACTCAAAAAGTACTCAGCCCCTGTGCAGTCAATCTCATTTCACCATCTCCAGCCCCAGGCAATGACTAATCTGGTTTCTGTTACTATAGCTTTGCTTCTTCTGGAATTTCATATCTGTCGAATCAGACAGCATGTAGTCTTCCACATCTGGCTTCTTTCACTTAGCATAATGCTTTTGAGATTCACCATGTTGTTGCATGTATCAGTAGTTCATTTCTTTTTGTTCCTAAGGAGTACTCCACTGTAAGGAAATACTGCACCCTGTTTATCCATTCAACAGTTAATCGATATTTGGATCGATTTCGGCTTTCAGTTACCGAAAATGAAGTTTCTATGTACATTCATATACATATACATATCTTTGTGTGGACACGTTTTTATTTTTCTTATGTAAATATCTAAGAGGTGAATTGCGGGGTCATACGATAAGTGCACATTACATTTTATTAAAAACTGACCAATTGTTTTCCAAAGGATTGTACCATTTCACATCTCCCATCGGTAATGGGAGAGAGTTTTTTTGTTTGTTTTTTGTTTTAGAAGATGTTGGGGGTAGGAGTTTAGTAATTTATTTATTTATTTTTGCTGTGTTGGGTTTTCATTTCTGTGCGAGGGCTTTCTCTAGTTGTGGCAAGCGGGGGCCACTCTTCATCGCGGTGCGCGGGCCTCTCTCTCACTATCGCAGCCTCTCCCGTTGCGGAGCACAGGCTCCAGACGCTCAGGCTCAGTAGTTGTGGCTCACGGGCCTAGTCGCTCCGCGGCATGTGGGATCCTCCCAGACCAGGGCTCGAACCCGTGTCCCCTGCATTAGCAGGCAGACTCCCAACCACTGCGCCACCAGGGAAGCCCTGGGAGAGAGTTTTTCATTTGCTCCACATCCTCACCAACACGTGGTATTATAAGTATTTTTAATTCCAGTCATTCTAGTGCACATGTAGTGATACCTTATTGTTTTTAGTACACATTTCCCTAAAGATGAATAATGTTGAGCCTTCTTTCATGTTCTTATTTACCATTTGTAAATCTTCTTTGGTGAACTGTCTGTTCAAATCTTTTGTCCATTTGTTTCTCATTTATTACAGAGTTGTAAGAGTTCTTTAAATATCCTCACTACAAATCTCTTAAGATACATTTTACAAATATTTTCTCCCAGTCAGTAACTTGCCTTGTCATTTTCTTGACAGTGTCTCTTGAAGAGCAAAAGTTGATAATTTTGCAGAAGTTCAGTTTACCAATTTTTCTCTTTCAAGATTTTGATTTTTGTATTTTATGTAAGAAACCTTTGCCTAACCCAGTTCAATTTCTTTGTCTGTTTTTTTCTAGAATTTTATACTTTAGCTCTTACGTTTAGGTTTATTATCTACTTAAAATAAATTTTGTATATGATGTGAGATAAGGGTCAACTTTCATTTTATTTCCTTATGGACATCCAGCTGTTTTTTGAAAGGTCTCTCCTTTCTCCATTGAATTACATTGGCACCTTTTTTGAAAAATGATTGACCATGTATGTGTGGGTCTATCTCTAGATTCCTTATTTTGCTCTATAATTCTGTCTATCCTTAGGCCAATACCATACTAAATTATGTAGCTTTATAGTAAATCTTGAAATCAGGTAATATAATGCCTCCACACTTGTTCTTTTTCAAAATAGTTTTGACAATTCTAGGTCCTTCACATTTTGATGAAAAATTTTTAAATAACTGTCAAGTTCTAAAAAAAAATCTGCTGGAATTTTGATTGGGATTATATTGATTCTATATATTAATTTGGGAAGAACTGAAGTTTTAATATTACTGAGTTTTCTGACCAAATATGGTATCTCTCTCCACTAATTTAAATCTTCTTTCATTTCTCTCAACAGTTTTATGTTTCAATGTATGTGTTGCACATATTTTTTAAAATTTATCCCAAAGTATTTCATGTTGTTAGATGCCACTGTAAAAGTCATATTTAAAAATTTCAATTTCCAATTATCTGTGACTAATAAATAAAGACACAATTGATTTTTCTTTGATGAATTTGCAGTGCTTCAACCTTGCTAAACTCGCTTATTATTCTTGTAAATCTTTTGGTAGATTCTTTACGATTTTTCCATGTAGACAATCATGTTGGCTATAAATAAAGACAGTTTTACTTCCTTTTGTCCAATCTCTATGATTCCCATTCCCCTAGAATCTGCATTACAATGTTGAATACAAGTAGTAAGAATGGTAAGAGAGGACATAAGCTTAGGGAAAAATCATTGTGTTTTACCACTAAGTATAATGTTAACTATAGTTTTTTCACACGTGGCTTTTTATCAGGATAAAGAAATTCCCATCTATTCCTAGTTTGCTGAGATTTTATCGTGAATGAGTGTGAATTTTGTCAAACGCTTTATCTGCATGTATGGAGATGATTATTTAATTTCACTTTTTCATTCTGTTAATATAATGAATTGAGGGGTTTTTTTTTAGTATTAAACCAACATTGCATTCTTGAGATAACCACCACTTGATCATGATGTATTATATACTGATGGATTTTATTTGCCCAAATTCTGCTAAATATTTTGGGGGCTACGTTATGAGGGAAGTTGGTCTTTGTTTTCTTTTCTTCTGATGTCTTTGGTTTTGGTATCAGGGTAGAGTTAGCTTCATAAAGCGAGTTAGGAAGTATTCCCAACTGAATTGTAATAGTTACCCCTTAACCCTTAACATCAGGCTCATCAGTGAAGCCATTGATGCCTGCAGTTTTCTTTGTGAGAAAGATTTTAAGTATAAATTCAATTTCTTTAACAGGTATAGGACTATTCACATTATATTTTTAAAGAGTTCTGGTGGTTTGTGTCTTTCAAAGAATTTATCTTATCTAAATTGTTGCATTTATTGGCACAAAATTATTTACAATATTCCTCTATGATTTTTTTTGGTTTACTGGGGAATAAATGGCATAGAGGAAAACTTGCGCTTTTTAGGTATACTGTTCTATGAATTTTAACAAACTCATGCAGTGATATAACCACCACCACAATCAAGACATAGAACATTTCCATCACCCCCAAAAGTTCCCTCACGTTCCTTTAGAGTCAGTTCCATCCCTCCAGGTCCCTTGCAACCAGTGACCTGATATCCATCTACCCATCTATAGATGTGCTTTCTCTATACTGTCATATATCTGAAATCATATAATAAATAGCCTTCTGGATCTGCCTTCTTTCAGCTTAGCATGCTCTGTGTGTATCGGTAGTCCATTCCTTCTCATTGCTGAGTAGTATTCCATTGTATGGATGTACCACATTTGGTTATATATTCACCAGTCAAAAGAGATTTGGCTTGTTTCCAGTTTTGGCAATTGTGAATAAAGGTACCATAAACATTTTTGCACAGGTTTTTGTGAAGACATATGCTTTCATTTATCTTGGATGAATATCCAGTTTTGCTTCATGCGTTTTGAAGCTTTCTTATTAAGTGCAAACACATTTAGGATTATTATGCCTTTGAATAATTTACTCCTGACTCATTAAGAAATGTCATTCTTTGTCTCTGGTATTATTTCTTCTGTTGTGGACCAATATACTGAGGTCACAGAATAGTCTGTTAAAAAAAAAAAAATCCCCAGAGGGTTCTGGACGATCTTTCACTCCAAGGAGTGAATTGAGATCAAGGTTACCCTGTTTATCTCAGACTGACGCTACAAAACAATGTTTGAATCACCTTCAGGTCAGAGCCTAGCCAAGGAGAAATCCAGTTGGCAAGAAAGCACTGAATTGCCTTGAAATATTTTCAAATATCACAGTCGTGAATCAACTCAAACCAACAGGAAATTAAAATTCATTGAAAACTCCTATGTCAAGACTCACAAACCAGAATGAGTCAAAAATGAGATGATGAAATGTTAGGACTGATTTGTGAGGTTTTGGTTCATGAACTCTTTGGTTACTTCCTGTCTTCCTCTCTCTTGTTTTCCTCAGTTTCTTCTAAACTTTTTGCAAATTCAGGTAAGTCATGCCTGGCTGTGCCCATGATTTCCACAAACACTGAGGACAGAAAACTGTCCTAATGTCCTTCTGTCATTCCTCCCTCCCTCCTTTATTCTTCTCTTCTCTTGCACCCGCTTTCTTTCCTCCTTGACGTTAAACATTTATTTATCAAGTGCTCACTATACATAAAGTACAGTATGCAGTTGCTCTCAAAATTTTTGATCATGAAAAGGAAACACATTTTTACGTCAAAACCCAGCACCCTCCCCCTCTGTGTGTGTGTGTGTGTGTGTGTGTGTGTGTGTGTGTGTGTGTCTCCCCTTCTCCTTCTCTGTCCCTCACCTGATTTGAGGGTGGTACTGTATCTGCTAACAGAATAGTGGACGTCAGTGCCAGGACTTGAGCCTCCCTGACTCCAATCCAGTTGGTGTGGAGCAGAACACACATACCGTTTTAAAAAGCTGCCCAGGTGATTTTAACATGGAGTCAGGGTTGAGAGGCACTCAACTTAAGAGTGTTCAAGGTCTTTGTATCTCCTTTCTTGGGAAACTGAGGTTAAACTATTGAAGGAATTAGCCCCAAGTCACCCAGTGAGCCAAGACTAGAGCCACGATATTCTGTGTGTATCCACACCCCACTTCTACCTGCCTGAAGAGACTGAATACACGGGCAGCTCAGTGCCCTCTCCCTCGCATGGCCGGAGAACGCCTGTCTTCTCTTTCGCTACAGTCTTTAGGCACCGTATCCTACCATTCATATCTCTGCTCTTACTCGTTCTTCATGTTTATACTAACAGGAGCTCACTAATAGCTGGGAAACAACTTTAAAAAGACCCAGGCTTTTTCAACTAATCGGCATTAATCACTACCTCTGGTTAAACTGGCTGAGACAAAACCCAGAGCCGGGCTTGTTCTTTTTGTAATTGGTGAGACTCCATGAGGAAGTGCAGGCAATGTGACGTCCAGGCCTGTTCCCCGTGGGGTGGAACCAGGCCGAGAGCAGAGAGGAGATGAGAACACACACATCTCCCTCTGCTGATGTCCAATGACAGGGCCAGCCTGCTGACAGCTGACGTGTCTGGTTCAGACATTGGAGCTCAGGCTGGGGTTTAGATTCCCTGGAACAATCCACACATAAGGAAAGGAAAACACAAACGTGATTTTCTTTGACACTTTCCCCCAAGTTCCTTTTCCATTATTATTGTTAGAAATTCCAGAAAGAAACACACCGAATTAAGCATTACATACATTCTTCTCTGGAAGAGAACAGGGTGTGTGGGTTTGGGATTTATGAATAAAGTTCTTGTGTACCAAGTTACTTGGTAACCCAGGGAAAGCCAAAGGAACTCCATGCCTCGCTTCTCTAGCTATAAAATGTGGTCAACACGTTGACTTCAAAGGCCAGGCTACTCACTCTAGCCTTGCTTGAATTGTCCGGATTGGATGTTGGGATGGTCGAAAAAGGAAGAAGAAGCTGAAGTGAGCTGGAATGCCAGGCAGGGTCCCGGCAGGAGGCAGACGGTACACTCACAAGGGGTGATGGAAGAGAGTTTATGAGAGGACAATTGGCAGGTGTGTGGGTCAACAACCTTCAAGGGATGATGAAGCACTCGGGGGCTAGGAGGACAGTGCCTTCCCATCCTCAGGCCTGAAAGGACAAGGAGAGGAAGTAGTGCCCGGGAGTCTGGGGAGGCCTGTCACCGTAGGAGCTGAGGTCTTCAGTGGAGGGATGTAGCCACCTCCAACCCACAGCCCAGCAGGGAGGGATGGGGGAGTACACACCCCAGCCTCACTCTCCCCCACGCCGTGATCTCCCACTGTGCTTCCCTTTGGCTGAACCCAGCAGGAAATGAGGGCAAAGGAGCCCAGCTGATGCAATCCATACAGGCCAGCTTCCCAGGACACAAAGCAGGGTGGACAGGGGGAGAGTGGATCCAAGGGGCAAACGGAGAACATTTAGCAGAGCTGGACAAACAGCCTCCGAGTCCGCCCAAAAAAGAACAAACTCCAAAATACACATCTACTCTATACATACCTCCTTCAATATTGTATCATGACGCGTGACTGTTAAACAGGACTACGTACGCAGAAGCACATGATCAACCATAAAGACCTACACGTATTATTATCATTATCATGATTATTCAAAGGGGGCTTAGAAACCCCTTAGTCATTGGATGTCAGGGGCTGAGCAAATACAACAATTTAGCAACTGTTAGATACAGAGGTTGTTATCAGGCTTCATCCAGCCCTGCTCTGCTGCATCTGGCCCCCCTCTGTAACACCAAGTGGCCCCGCTGGAAATTCCAACAGCGTAAGCTACAGTCACTCTGCCTGCCCGCTGTCGATTTTCCTCTCTCCTCAACTCCCGCAGGGTGGAATGTCAGCTGAGTGGCAGGGAGCCTGCTCACCAAGGGGTTGGATGATTGCTTTGGAAACCCATCCCTCTACTGGAATTTAATAAAAACCACCCATCAAACGCAGGGTGGGGGTGTTGGCTCTTTAAACGATGCTTTGCTTTAAGGAAAAAAATATTAATCTGTGCCAGTAAAAGAAAGAGGAGAAAGAATCTAGTTATTCAAAGAAGGAAGAAAAAATGTTTTTAATTTAGAACTTTACTAATTTCATTCCCCTGCTCAAAACTCTTTGATGGCTATCATTGCTGAGGGAATAAATTTCAAATGCTTTAGCCTGAGCTGTGCCCTCAGCTTTTTCTACCCAAACACTCATTACTCTCCTTCAATTATGTTTCTTCCATCAAGGTGATTGACTCAGAGAACATTTTCTGGGCCATTCCAGGTGTGTTCCCACACACAGCTTTTCCACGCTTCAGACCAGCGGTTCTCAACCTAGGACAATTTGCCTCTTAGGGGACATTCGGTAATATCTGGAGACCTTTTTGGTTGTCACAAGTGGGGAGGGGAGGGTTCTACTAGTATCAAGTTGGTAGAGTCCAAGGAAATTGCTAAACATCCTACAATGCACAGGACAGCTTCCCACAACAAAGAGTGGTACAGCCCCAGATGTCAGTAGTGCTGAGGTTGGGAAACCATGCTCAGGACCATGTCTGATGTCCTCCCATGCCCCACATCAAAATACTGCCCATTCATCAATGTCTGGACCTGCACTGTCCAACAGCGTAGCCACTTGTCACATGTGGCTACTGAACCCTGGGAATGTGACTAGTCCAAACTCAGATGTATTGTGTCAAATACTCATCAGCTTTCGAAGAACGAAAAAAGGAACGTTAAATGTTTTGTTAATAATTTTCATATTGATTACACGTTGAAATGATAATATTTTTGGATCTTCTGGGTTAAAAAAATATACATTATTAATTTTACCTGTTTAATTTTGCTTTATTGATGTGGCTACTAGAAAATGTTAAATTTATGTGACTGAATATTATTTCTACTAGACCAGGGACTGGCAAACACTTTGTGTAAAGGGCTGGATAGAAACACTTTAGTCTTTGGAGACCACATATGGTCTGCCATGTACTTTCTCCTTCTGCTTGTCCTCCTACAGCTCCTCTTCCTCCTTCTCCAACCTTTCAAAACTATAAAAACCATTCTTAGCTTCGGGGCTGTATAAACAGGGCTTGGCCCTAGATTGAGCCTGTGGGCCACAGCTGGTAGACCCGTGGGGATCAATGAGCTACAGAAGCAGTCTTTCCCTCCTTCTCTTTCACAATGAACTTGGACTTCTCCACCTCATTCCTCCTATAATTCTGGTGTCTGCATCTCAGTCTTTTCTAAATCCATGGGTTCCTACAGAGCTGACACCGTCTTTCCCGAACACAGATCCTCCAGAGAGACTGGCAGGATGCCTCACCCCAAACATGGTCGGAAGAGGGAGGCAGCTGAGCTGTGGCCAGTTCCAAAGATCTCCGTGACCTTCCATTTCCCTTTGCTCTACCTGGAGCTAGTGGTAGAACCTAACTCAGAGTGAGTGTGAGGACTGATGGAATGACAGACAAACAGAACCCTCAGAACTTGGCGTGAACACAGCTGTGCTTCTCATTGTTGCTCTTATTTTTATATGAGTAATTACTGTAATTATTAAAAATTAACCATTTATTGAGTTCTAGAGATGAGACAAATGTGAAAATGATTCCCATTATTCTTCTTGTTGCTACAATTATGTTTTTAAAACCCAATTGTTTGTGAATTGAATTATAAACTCTATAGATTTATGGTCTACTGCTTCTAAAAACCTGATTGTTTTTCCAGGGAGTTACACACACGCATGAATGTGTATATGTTGGCAGCTCAGAATTAACAGAGTATTTTTTTAGGTTCTGAATTCCTCTCAAATGGGAACGAAGTGTTCTCCTGACCCTTCCTACACTCCATATTACTGTCGACATCTGCAACTAATTGATGATCTATAAGTCAAAACTGTGACCAATGCAAAAAACCTTTAGCCAAGCCTGCCTGGGTTTGGCTGACCCCTCCTAATGTATTTCAGATTAAGACTAAAACCAGCCACCTTTTAACTGTTCAACTGAGGACTGAACAGTAGCGGTGAATATTTATCAAACATCAAATAATCACCTGATCAGATAACATGCTTACCAGTGAAAATCTAATTTAGAGCATTTTTAAAATTTCATCTGAATTTTTAAAACCCAGACCTTTTTGAAAGGTACATAGAAATATATTGTCAGCATGCAATTTGATGGATTAAAGTCACCCTTTAAGCCAAAAAATCAAATTATGACCATCTGAATGTCTTTGTAGTAAAGGAATGACACTTTAAGAAGCAACAGGAAGGGTCAACATAGCATTTTTGGTAAAGAATTTGGGCCCTGAAATCAACAGACCTGAGTTTGTGTCCCGGTTCTGGCATTTTCTAGCTGGGTGATGCTGGGCAGGTTACTCAACCTCCCTGAGCCTCTGTCCTCATCTGTGAAAGAGGCACAATAGAAGCTTCCTTAGGGGAATCCTTTTGAGGATTAAACGTGATATATTTAAAGGGAAGTATCTATTTAAATGGCAAACTATGCGTTTCAAACATTAGGAACAAAAAGGCTACAAAATGTACCATCTGAACAAGGAAGAATATCTTTTGAAAATTTAATTATATAAAGGTAATGGACTTGATAGACTATTCGTGTGTTTACTAACTGGCCTACCCTGTGCTCTTTAGGAGAAGGGTTCAACAAATCTCTCTTCTACTCACATTGGCAGCAACTACATAGAGTTGCCCATTTGAGAAGAAGCTTGGTGCAGTCAACAACCACATTCCGACTGAGGGCTCCTACAGGGCTCCTGGCTTTCTTGGCCCAGCATCTTAGTTCTGGGGCCAGTCATCCCAGCTGCCACTCATGGCTACCTGTTGCCAAATTTCAGTTTCATTCTCTCTGGAAAATGATGGCTTATCTCTTTGAGATTTCCCCAGGGCAGAGCCAGGCTTTTCTGTCATACCAACCTAACGTACTCTCCAAATTTGGTAAAAAATCTACTCAGCTATTTCCACGAGATGTGGTAAAGTCAAACAAAGAAACAGAAACTTCATTCTAAAATAAAATTTTGTTCATTTTTGATCGATATAATGCAAAAGCGGACTTGAAATGATGGATATTTATGTATTTCTGAAGTATTCATAGCTTGAGAATGATGAGGAAACTTCAGGTTTTTTTCATGGTCGTCTCCTGCATGTCTCAGGCTCTGGGGCAGGCATCTGTCTAACTGTAGACATTGCCTTCCACCTGAGCTGCTACTTCTTAGCATTGGACTTCTAGTCTATGAAATGAGGCGGCCTGACAGCCTGACATCTCTGCAGATGCAGGATCCCCAGAGGCAAGGATGCAGGTACAGTGGCCATATTCTCTTCAAAGCGATGAGCTCCAGGGCCGGAAGGTTGGTGTCCATCAGCCGTCCTCCATCTGTGGGGTTCTGAACTAATTCAGAGTATAGGTAAGGGCACCAACCACAGGTCCACACCCAGGCCTCCAGGCCCCTCTGGCAGCTGCACCACCTCCAACTGAGGCCACCAAGGAGCCCTGAACATGATCCTCTGAGGACACACTTTGGAGGAAAGTTGTCCTCCTACACCTCAAGTCACTGACGGGCTGGGCCAGCCTCTCTTCCGTGATCAGGGCAGGATGCGTCCCTGGGGCAGTCGAGTATCACTGGTGACCAGCACCCTCACCCCTCCGCCAGCCCCAGCGCGCCCTGCAGCAGGGGCGGGAAACACAGCTACTGACCAAGTGCCTCCAAGGTGCTTAGGCGAGGGGCTCGCGATTTGCGTGTATCATCTCATTTAATCCACAACAACAGAATCCTTGGAACTAGGCATTTTTCTCCCTATTTAACAGCTGGGGAAGTCGAAGTTCAAGAAGGTTAAACCATTTGCCTCCACTGGTCCTGCAGATCATAAGTGGCTGAGTCCACCCCAAGGTTGACCAGCACATTCATACTCGGACGGCTACAACAGGCCAGGGCAAGGGGGGAGGGCTCTCAAAATTGTCCCCTGATGGCTGCCAGTGGCAGGGTCCCCGTGACTGGGTCTTTGTTCCAATGTGGAATGCACACACGCACACACACACACACACACACACACACACTATAGGGTGCCAGAGTAATATGGCTGTGAGGTTCTGCTCTGAGCTTCCTAACTCAGGGCGCTGGAGTCCTCGGCTTGGCTTGAACTCCTTCTAAGCTGAGAGCTGGCCAGGCCTCAGAAACACAGGGCCGTCCATCACTCAAGTCTCAGGTTTGCTCCTTGGAGAGCCGGAGTTGACCACAACTGCCTTGGCACCGTTCCACTGTGAGCGAGTCACAAAACTGGCATTTAAGTCCGGAGCGGAAAAAACACCCCAAGCTTGTTCGTTTTTTTCTGACAGGTGCTGGAGCCCACGAAAGGTCAGATTCCAGCTCGCAGTCACATCCTGGCTTAGCCGGCTCCAGGCACACAAAGGCCTGTCTGTCTCACCCAAGCACGGGGAGTGGGGACCCAGGCCAAGGGCTTAACATGGCTGCCTGATGGCCCTCGCCTGTTGATCCGGCCCTTCACGGGCATGGGCCTAAATGAAGCATTGGGAAGCCCAGCTGCCGAGGACGTGTGGAGCAGGAGGAATGAAGAAGAATGCAGGCTTTTTTCTGATTTGTAATTGCAAGAGATATGAACCCCCCGGCAGCCCATGAATCCATAGCTCACATCCAGCCCGCTGCGGATCATTTGTAAAAGCCCTGGGATGCTGCTATTTTAAGTTCAAAGCCTTGTGGGGCCGCAAAATGGAGTGAGAGCTATCCCTCCAAGCCCAGCAAGGACGTTGGGAAATGAAGGAGTTTGTTCTCTTCCTTGCTGATGCACCAGGGATCGCTTGGCACTGCGCTGTTATTGGAACAGAGGGTGTGTGTTTAAATGCACGTAGCCTCGTGCTTTCAACCAGGAACATTTGTTTTTGCAGCCTTTATGAAAACATCTCCCAACGGACAATGGCTCCAAGGACCCAGAGTCCTGGATTTTAAGTTCCTCGTCAGCAGCTGTAGGCCAAGGTTCTTTCACACGTCTAACTTCTTCAAAAGATGGTCACTTTACCAACTCTCCAGGCTTCTCTAGTCATGCGATTCCTCCCCCTCTCCCCCCACAACCTTCCCCATAACTTTACACCAAACTGTGATGCTGACAGGAAGCCAGAAGTCAGAGTGGCTACTGCACACCACCCCTGTAAAGGAACCTGGAAAATCTTGATCTTATAAGAACTTCGTTTGAAAGCTCCTGTCAAATAGCACGTTCGTGGTACCAATAAAATTCTTTTAACCAAGAAAAAAGAGAATAAACCTGCGTATGGAATAAAAACCAGTTGTTTCGGGATAATTTTTCCCTCCTGGTTGAGAAAATCTCATCTTAACAAGAAACCTTCTCAGTAAAATAAGATGAAGGCTAGAAACTGGGGCCTTGCCTCTTGTCCTAACTGTGTCACAGAGTTATTCTGGGGCAAAATGTGTTCATACTCAGAAAGGGGGAGCCCCAGCTTTCCAATGGGGTGAACAGCAAGACACTAACTCCAGATCTCTTCCTTTGTCCAACCCTCCTCCCCATGTGTCCTTAATATCCCCCAAAGCCCTGTCCCTGCCACACTCGGTTAGTAAGCTTCCATCCCATACACTCAACCAACAGTTTGACTCAAAGAACGTCTGCTAGTAGCCTCTGTGAAAAGCTGAGGTGTCCTTGGGGCCTGCCCCACAGCCACTCTGTAACTGAGTCTCCCCATCTCTCATTGGGGAACAGAAATACTTACAACCCTAATAAGCTTATTGATGGTCACACCTACTATGTGCACACACTGTGCTAAGCTCTTTTCTGGCATGGTCATATGATTTCCCCACCACTCTATGAAGTAGGTATGATTCATCCCATTTTGTAGAAAAAGAGCCTGAGGCTCAGAGAGGCCCCCTGACATGGTGGAACCAGCGTACAAACCCACATAAAGCTGACACAAAAGATTGTGCTCTTAGCTACCACGCTGCAATGCCTCTTGTCCTAACTATAGCTCTTAAGAATAAATGATCCCCAGTAATCTTTTCAGAGAAGAGTAGAAAATACTTTGGTCAAAATAATTATCAATTACTGGGCTCTCCGTGCATGCTGGGCACGGCTAGGAGCTTTGTGTAAATGTGTTATAACACTCCTGCAGGGTAGCTGACATGTCCCCTGTTTGATATGTCAGTGGCTTGATGGACATGAGAGACAGGGCAAAACCCTGAGCTTGATCCTAGAGTGAGAGGGCCTTAGCAATGTAGCTGGACTGCGTACAGTATAAATCGGGCAGCATTCAAACGACTTACGGCTCCGTCGCTGTTATTTATTATTATCAGAAATAATAACTGGCATTTATTGGGATGGAATGCCACATGCTTTAGGGTTCCCTTCCTGGTGGGTTTGTGTTCCCACTTTGGGGATGTCGGCATTCCAAAACTGTGATTCCCCAGACCGCCTGGGGCTCCACACTTACATGTGTGCGTGTGTGGGTGCCTGAATGTTTGCGCACACACCTGCTATGTGTGTCTGTCACACTGCAGGGAGCTTTTCCTCATTTAAACAGCCAATTAAAACCCACTTTGGCACTTAACGCACGTCACTGCTTCTCCGCACTCAGCTGCCTTCCCAGCAGGCCTTTAATTTGATAAAGAGCTTCTAATAATGACTAACAGAGGCCCAGTAAGTTAATTAAACCTTGTCCTTTATTTTGCTTTCAAGGTGTGCCCTCCTTGTAAAAGGCCCAGGGTCTGTGCTTGCAAATGACTTTAGACAATGTTCCATGCTTCAATGAGAAAAGTATGTCTGTCATGTCCTGGCAAGTTACACTTAAAGTCTCAATTTCAGCATCATGTCAGGCTTTCACAGAGGCCAGAAGCAGATGGAAAAAACCTCTGCACCCAGTTGTATGGAAGCCAGAGTTAGCAATGGAAGATGCATTTCCTCTGAGAGTATAATGCTGAAAGATGACCTGGCTGTCATATCAAACTCCATTTATCCCATTTCTTTAAAGTAATCTGAGAGTCCAGATGGGTTGTATAAACAGAAGAGGAGGTTCCTGGGAGTTCGCTAGCTTAATGAAGCCCGTATGTTTGACTCATGTAATAAGTATTTAATCATGCTGATGAAATTCATTTAAACCTCAGCCACACACGCTGTTGCCGAAGCCCTGATAATGCCCTACATCACTCGTGCTAGCAGTGCTGGAGCAAGATAGGTGAGACAGAAAGTTGGTGACATTTCGCAAGTAAATGGGCTTTGGAGGGTAGTGCAGGGGAGAGATAACGAGCCATGAGAGGCTGACTTGGAGCTCCAGGGCCTCTGAGTCCTTGAAGTTCTGCTCTGCATTCACCCCTGGTGAGGTGCTAAAGGC
The DNA here is from genome assembly GCF_964270905.1 of Leucopleurus acutus. Classification (NCBI taxonomy): domain Eukaryota; kingdom Metazoa; phylum Chordata; class Mammalia; order Artiodactyla; family Delphinidae; genus Leucopleurus; species Leucopleurus acutus. Next base: position 39,852,158 of record NC_139142.1, read on the forward strand.
TGAGTAATAATTCACATGTCCTCTCTGCTAAATTTCTGAGTGGTCAGTGCAGAGAAGATACATCAGTTTGGAAGCTTTCTGCTGCTAGTAACAGAAACCCCAGACCAAAGAGAATCAACAACCTGGAATTTTTTGGAATGTGTATAACTAGAAGGCCTGATACACAGTGCTGTCAGATCTAGTTAATTCAGCAGTTTGATCACATCACCAAGGACCTGAGTCCTTTCCCGTCTCTGGTCTGCAATCCATGATGTCAGCTGTCCTCAGGTCAGCTGCCTTTACAACCACAAGATGCCTGTCAGTACTGAACTGCAGTGGAATATGAATTACTGTGGAATAAGAGAAGCCATCTCTTCCTTTATTGGTAAAGAAAACTCTCCTTAAAGTGCCCAGTCCCATCCCAGAATATTTTTTGGCCACAAGCCAATTACTACAGAGGGATGGAATCACCATGATGGACTTGGACCACTGGTCCCTGAGTGGCAATAGGGTAGCTCATACTAGCTTGCGAGAGCTGACAGCACACCCCTCCATTTGGTGACCTCCTGTTGGTGGCCTGAGACTGGCCGTGGTGGGCATATTTACGCCACAGGGATTGGCAAACACTACACACAGGGCTTTTTTTTCCCTAAAGAGCCGTCCTGAAGATAAACATCCAGCAAAAGAGATAAACTGCAAAAGGGCGCCCATCCTGAAGGCTGAATGCCAGAATAAAACTGGGGTTCTTTTAGCTACAAAGAGAAATAAGGAGGTGGACTCAGAATAAGGATCAACAATATCTGTGTGAGAAGGGCTCAGCTGCTCACTCATTCTCTTTGGAAAACACAGCACTGGGGGTCTGAGTAAGATTAAAACAACTCATGAATAGGAGACCCTATTTAAAAGAAAGTGACTTTTAAAATATCCTAAAAGAACCTGCCCAGGTAGGAAGCACTTGTTTTGTCAGTTGGCCTCATTTTCCTGCAGAAATTGAAAAGCTTCTCTAGGAAAGCTCTTGGTTTCCTTTTAGCTAAAATGGTTCCCTACACTTTATGTATTTCACAATCACCTAGGAGAATCTGCTACAACTGCAGGTTCCTGGGCGTTCTCCCTGGTAATCTGGTTCAGTGGGTCTGGTGTGGGGACCAGGAAGCTGCACCTTGAACAGCATTCTCCTCCGCCCCTCAGTGATTCTAATGCAAGTTGTCTGAAAAGCATTTTCACGGAAAAAAAAAAAAATCTTCCCCTTGATGATCTAACTCAGAGTTTGGCAAACTGCAGCCCAAAAGCTGAGAAGGGTTTTTATAATCTTAAATGATTTATAAAAATCAAAAGAAGGATAATACTGTTTTGTGATGTTAAAATAATGTGAAATTCACATTTCAGTGTCCACAATAAAAGTTTATTGGAACACAGCACCCATTAGTTTATGTGGTGTCTGTGGCTGCCCTCACGCTACAAAGGCAGAGATGAGCAGTAATGACAGAGGTGATATGGCCCACAAAGCCTAAAATATCTACTCTCTGGCCCTTTACAGGTAAAAGTTTGCCAACCCCGGTCTAATACGTTCCACTCAATGAAGAACCAATGGAATGGGAAAGACTTTATCAATTCCCTAGCAGAAGGGGTCCCAGCTGGTTAAGTATGAGCCACTGGCCATGTCAGAGCCTTGCGGCCTCGGAGTCAGCCTGCAGCCCCATTTCCTCTGGCTCAAGCACAGCTAACAACGCCAGGTGTCTTTCCCTTTGACTGTTAAAGAGCCCTAGATGGTGTGGAAAGCAAGTAATGGTGTCTTTGTTGGTAATATGCTCCACCTCATGCGAAACCAGTAACCATCACGGCATTACCCACGGGGCTTCTCCTCTACACACCATTCATTGTGCTTTCTCCTCTACCCGACCATTGTGGTCGGGTCAGTAGGGAATGCATGCAAACACATACTATGATTGGTCTCTGTTCTCCTGGAGCTTACACTTTAGCTGGGAAGAAAATACAGAGAACCTCCAGGCAGGGCAAAAACAGCAGTGGTTCCATTTCAAGCTATAGGGCTTTTCTCAAGCAAAATCAGACATGTGTTCACCCATTAGCCTTCCTAGCTCAGGGCCCTATGAAGTCAGTGTTGTCCATGAGAGAGGGGTTCACAGAGGAGAGCTTCCAGGACTGCAGCCCTTGACTAGGGATTTTAGAAAGTTCCATTCCAAGAGTATTTGTTGACAGAGTGTCTCTGATGAGTAGGACAGAGAAAGTGAACTCAAGGGAGAAGGGAATTCAGAAGAGGGGGCGGAACAGGAATCAAGGAAGGAGGCACAGCGAAGGCAATATCTGAGAAGATCTTAAAGGGCACGACATAACAGCCTCAGGCAAAGGATGAAGAAGCAAGAAAGCATAGGATGGGTGAAAAGAATCATGCATCTCCTGGTGGGGTCGCACTAGGGTGGTGAGGCTGAGAAGGTAGGTCCAGTCGTAGTAGGCCCTGAATGCCAGAGTCAGAAATTGGCACTTAATTCCACAGAAAGGAGGAACAAATATATGTATATAACATATACAGAAAGGGGCACAAATCACAGGTGAATTTTTCCAAACGTGAACACGTCCAGGTAACCGGCACTTCTGTTCCCCAGAACACCCCAACCCGTGGGGAGTCCCCTCACCCTGGTACATAATTAACAATAACAATGATCATTATGACTTACATCATATAGAAAGTTATGATTTGCAAATCATATTTCCATGCATTAAGTCTCCAACATCATGTGATAGGTATTATTATTGTCCTTGTTTTACAAAGACGTAAAGCAATAAGATCGCATGGGTATTATGTAGAAGAATTTGGACTCTACCTACCCTTTGTATCCTCACCCCATTCATGGTGCAGTCATTAAAATGATGTTGTAGATATTGATTTACTCATAGAGAAATATGGTCAAAATACATTATGGAGTTTAATAGCCTTCCCCAAAGGGGAAGGGGAGGAGGAATAAATTAGGAGTATGGGATTATATATATAGATACACACTATATATATGAAATAGATAAACAACAAGGACTTACTGTATGGCACAGGGAACCATGTTCAATATCTTGTAATAACCTATAATGGAAAAGAATCAAAAAAAGGAAAAAATATATTTAATATATATATGTATAACCAAATCACTTTGCTGTATACCTGAAATACTGTAAATCAACTATACTTCAATTGTTTAAAACATAGGCTAAGAAAAACCATATATCACTTATGGGAAAATATCATGGGGCAGTAGAATATTCTAGAGTCAGATCATCTGTGCTCAAACCCCACCTCTGACACTTCCTGGCTATGTGACTGCTACGAACTGAATATTTGTGTCGCAAATATTGTGCCTCAGGTTCAGATGTTGAGGCCCTAATCCTCAGTGCAATACTATTTGGAGGTGAGGACTTTGGCAAGTAATTAGGGTTAGAGGAGGTCATGAGGGTGCGGGCCTCACGAGGAGATTAATGTCCTTACAAAGCAAGAAAGAGACATGAGCTCTCTCCCCACCTCCCCCTCTCTGTCTCCGTCTCCGTCTCCGTCTCCCTCTCTCTGCCATGTGAGGATATAGTAAGAAGGGAGTCATCTGCAAACTAGGAAGTAGGCTCTCAGCAGACACCATATCTACCAGCACCTTAATCTCGGACTTCCCAACCTCCAGAACTGTAAGAAATGAATGTTTATTGCTTAAGCCGTTCAGTGTATGGTGTTTTGTTACAGCAGCTCAAGCAGACTAAGACAATGACCTTGGGCGAGTCATGTAATTTCTGGAAGCCTCACTTTTCCCATCTGCAAAATGAGTATAATAAGAATATGTGCTTCACGTGGCTACCATGAGGACTCAATGAGAAAACCTGTGTGTGGTAGGCAGAATAATGGTGCCCCAAAGCTGTCCGTGTCCTTGGGAGTCTACTGTCAAGGCTTCGTCCCAGCCAAGTAAGTCCAGGAGGGGCTGAGAGATGTGTTCTGAGTCCCCCAGGAGCAGAAGAAACCATAGCAGCTGGCGGCTGCCTTAGAATCATCCTGGGTATTGGAGGGGTAGGTGGTATTTCTGCTTTGTCCCAGCCTATAGCCTAGGAAATTTCTTTCTCTGAACATCCTGGATTTAACTACTGTTTGGAATTTTGACTAACTTACCTAATGCTCCTTAAATATGTGAATTCCCCATAACCCTCGTGGAAGAACGTAGCATAATTTATTCATTAAGCCCATGAGCATTGGAGTCATCTATAGAATTCTTGGCTCTCCCAATAACTGGTTGTGTGATCTTGGATAATTAATTTCTCAGGAAGCTCAGTTTCCTCATCTGCAGAAGTTGGAAAATAAGGCATTCCTGACAGGTCGTTGAGAGGCTTCAATGAGATGACGTAAAGTACTTAGCACATTACCTGAGAGAGGGTAAGCACTCCACAGTGGTAGCGTACATTACTAATCACCCACAACATGCCATCATCCTGAGAGCAGGGATTCCTGAATCAAGCACTGTGGGCGCCTTTCCCACACCCCACGAGGCCCCACAGCATCCCAGAGTCTCCAGCCCACACTTTTGCTTTGCTCTGCTGATAAAAGAGGCACAGGCAGGCCACTGGAGGCTACCAGGGACCAGAGGGACGGCAGCCACATGCAGCATCCCGGTGAACTTGGAGAAGCAGCCCTAGCCTCCCTGAGACCTGACATGTCCTGCTGCTGGCTGCCACATTTGGAGCTGAAACCCAGCTGGCCTGGCTGATGTTAGTTCTCCTGAGCAGAAGTCAGAGGGGCTGCTCTGGGGTGAGAGTGGAAGTCTTGGGGCTGGATTGCCTACCCTTTCTTCCACTAGCCAGTGCATAGCAGAGAGAAAAGGGCCTGACCTCACTGGGTGGTTGCCCTTGCTTTTTGCCTGTGATTTCCTATAGATGCCAGCCTCTACCTGGCAAATGCCCAAATGCCCAAATACCCCCTGCAGGTTTAAGAGAGTGATGATTCTCTGCTAAGGAACTACGGCTTGCAAAGCTGGTGACACTGCAAGGTACCACCCAACCTCCCTCCCACTCTGTTTTGACTATGCCTCTGCCACGTTCCAGACCCCAAGAATGCTACTGCCTCGATGTAGCACAAGAGCAATGCAGGGGCACCTGAGAACAACAGAGAGATGGGTGTCATTTTCCTGTTCCCCCTTTGGCCTCTAGGAGCAAAGAGATGATGTGGGAAAAGCTCAAGACCCATTCACTGTGCAGCACAAACAGAGCGGGTTCAGGGCACCGGCTGCTTGGTGGCAGCGTTGAGAGGGCAGCTTCTATAACTATTGTACTCTTATGGAAGGAAACCTCGACTCCCTCAGTTTTCACGCCAAGATATCAAGCTAAGATTTATGGATTCTTATAGATGGAGGGAGAGAAAGAGGGAAACAAGGAGGAAGAGAAAAACACGACTTCATAGTCCTGAGCCAGGCCTGCTACAGGTGGGAAGTAGATCCTGGCAACTGACAAAGCCATAGTGAGAGCACGACGGCGGGTGCTGTGGCCCAAGCACCACACAGAGCTGAAAGCACCAGCAAAATGAATGTGGCCGCCGACCAACAGCCACTAACCCATGACGGCAGGTGCAGAGAGGAGATGGACAAATGCGGCCTCTCTGTCTTTGTCATCACACGCATAGGGCCCACGGTGTGTGAAACCTGTTTGTCCCGGGAGGAGGGGGCAGAAAGAGAAGAAGGAAAAAATGACTGGCCTACTCAGGATCCATACATCACTGGAAGGGAGAGCCTGTGCCTGGGGAAGTTGGAGATTCTGCTTGGCACCACGCCGACGGTGAGCCTGGAGGTCGTAAATCACCAGGACTCTGCCGGCAACAGCCCCTCCCCCTGGCCTGGTGCAAAGGTGGTGGCTGTTTGGCTGGCGCTGGGGCAGGTGTCTGCCAGCCCGTGGGATGCAGCCCTTGGGTGTGATGGGGGGAGAGAGCAGAGCGGATTGTTGTCCCTGAGCACTTGGCCCAGTGGCCTGGCAGAGCTGGAATGTCCTTGGCCAGCTCTTTGTAAGCATTCAGAGGTGATCAGGAGATGAGTCTCATGACTTGGGCTTGCTGGAGTATTTTTCCCAGGTTTCGGAATCATCTGAGGTCACTTGAGTGTCCCTGCTGTCCTTGTTGGGTCCGTCAGGTAGCTCCCCGGATTCTAATTGTTCCGCTTGTGCTGAATTTGGTTAACTTTCATGCTGCATTTATTTAGCTTGGATGGGCTTGCCCATGAGGTAGATGTGTCAAAGTAGACTTTTAATAGTTTGCCTCACCCCATGCATCGAGGAGGGGCTGTAGGCAAAAAGGGATAGATTGCCAATAGCAGCTGTGCCCCTCCCAGGTGGGCTACATGTGTCCCTGCTCATATACCTGCCATCTGGCAAACACTTAATAATGCTACAAGGCCCAACTCAAATGTCCTGTCTCTGGGAGGCCTTCCATGACATCTCCCCCACCTCACACCACCACGTACTGGAGAACCAGTCCTTTTTTCCTTCAGTTGCTTAATAAAAGATTATTGAGCCCCTACTAGGTCCCAGATGCTGTCAATGCAAGAGAAAACAAGACGGATGCAGCCTCTGTTACAGCTTACTCTGTTGTGGATTCGAGAGATCATAAAATATACATAAATAAAATGGTCTCACCTGGTACGTGCTTTAAAGGAAATAAACAAGAAGCTGAGAGCAAATAACAAGGATTAAAGTGGAGAAGTTACCATAGGTGGGGCAATGGAAGAAGGCCTCTGAGGAAATGATATTCAGTGGAAGCTGGAAAACAAAAAGGGGCCAGCAGGGGGTGCTATGTGCAGAGAAGACCCGCAAGCAAGAGGGACAGAGGTCCCTGCGATTGGAGAACAGGCAGGCTGAGATCACACAGGGCCAGGAGTCATGGGAAGGGGGCAGGCAGTCCATGCTCAGGGTCCTTCGATCATGTTGTATTTCACCCTATTTGGGCAGGTGTTCTCCTTCATTGTTACCACTGGTTTATTTCCCTATCTTCCAAGCTGAGAGTGGGCCCTTCAAGGGCAGTGTTGTGTTTTGCTCATGATTGTGTCTTTGGCACTAGTGCATTCAACGCGTCACGGATGGATGAGATGGGCAGCTGGGCCCTGACCGCCTGAGTAGATTGCATACCTGTCTGCCCTTTGCCTCCTCTCTCCGCTTCCAAGGGTGAGGAAGAAGCCCCTGTTGGAGGAAGTGGATGCACAGCCACGTGGCCAGAGTAAATGACCGGGCCTTCGTCCTGAGGTGACCTTGGCACCTGAGACACAAAGTCCACACGCCTGGAACTCCTGCAGGCTCTGAGAGCCTTTCCAGCTGCTGGCAGTGCCAAGGGTTCTCAGCAAGACTGAGCACCTTTTATGGACCCATCCATGCCTTGAATGCATGCTGAACCTCGTGATCAGTTCCTGCCCATTGTTTGGGAATTGTTCTATACGATGTCTGGTAAAAAAAAAAAAAAAATTCAAGTAATGTATGCTCATCAGCACACAATTCCATCTGTGGCAGCAAACGTTGATCATAGGGACACTGTTCTATTTCAGTTCAACACACGCTTCTACGCCAGGCACAGGGATGCCAAGAGGACAATACAGCCCCCGCCTTCAGAAAGCTTACAGGCTAGTTAGAAAAGAAAAAAAAAGACTTGTAAATAAGTAAATGCTAGAAAATATGTTTAATTGCTATGAAGTGGGCATCAGCTCAGTTTACAGATAATGGGATCAATTTTACCTGGGGAGGAAAGGGAGAGTAGGAGGCATTGGAAACGTTTCCATTTGGGAGAAAGTGAGTACATGTTGACAAGAAAGGGCACTTCAGGTAGAGAGAGCAGTATAAGCAAGGAGGCAGAGAGGTCAGAAAGGGTATATTGCATTCGCTGCGAAAGAATTTGGCAAGGCTCGAGAGCTGGAGGCTGGGGGAGAGGGGAGGTGGGCAATGCACGGTTGCATGGAGATTTGCGTGCTGGTCTGAAGAGTTTGCACTCGACCCTGTTGGCACAGGGATCCCCTGAAGGGCTTTAAGTGGGACCGAAGGTGGAGAGGTCATATTTACCCTGGGGAAAAACTGCTGGGGTGGCAGTGTGGAGACAGGAGGGGAGAAGATAAAGCCAGGAGGCTAGGAAATCAGTCCAGGTACAAGTGAGAGCTGTCACTGGGTCGTAGCCAAGGGCTGAGAGAGAAGGAAGATTCTGGAGGAGTTGGAATCGCTAGAACCGAATGCTGCTTCAGAGCTGGGGAAGGGGTTCCACTCTCAGGGTTCCCCTGGAGGTGGAGGATGGCGCAGAGGCAGAATGTAGGAGGAGGAGTAGATCTGGTGGTAAATTCATCCTGTTTTGGACAGCCTGAGTTTGACATACTCAGTACCAGACTTAGACTTGAGCAACTGGGGTTGCTCCCACCCTCTGCCCTGCACTTTGGGGACCCCATTCTCACCCTTCCTGGGTCACACCACTTTCCACAAGAAGTCTATGGGACAAAGGGGACGTGCCCACCTAGATCCAGTGACACCGCACCCCTCTAGCCTTGCTCCAGGTAACTGGAAATTCCATGCCCAAATGGCCCCAGCCTGTGGCCTCTTCCCAGGTCTGTCCTCCCAAGGGTGGTCGATGTGCACACTCCTGGCCCTAGGCAGAGGCCAAGAGGCAGTTTTTTGGTGGGGTGTAGAGGTGGAGCCTGGACGTGCAGCCTGGGTTGTCTACACACTTGCGTGGGCACAAGGCCTCTCACTGTGTGGGACAGAGGAGGGTTTGGAAGAGAAGGACTCTCCATTTGTCACCCACAGATATCAGACAGACCTGGAGCTAACCTGCGGGGTCATTTTCGTACTGTTCTGAAATCTTCTCTTTTCTGCACCAATTACATTATCTACAGCCCCACCTCTGAGCAAAGAACAGTGAGGTAGGGAAGCTGAGTGCATGCATCTCCTGTGCCTCCAGAAAGACAAAGACACACCTAGATGCCCCACAAGTAGCATAAAAGACAAAGGGAGGGTCCACTTCTCTTTCCAGCCTGTGGTCCTAACCCAGGCTCCTCTGCAGAGTTTTTCTTTTGTCTCTTTCATGAAAACCAGTAGGTCTCTCCAGTCCCTCTGCTCCAGTTACAATGCAGTGCTTTCTCCTCGGGAGCAGCCATCCGGATTATCTTCTGCGTCTGGTCACCTCATCAACTCATCATCTTTTTAATAACTTCATAGGAAAACATAGCCTTTCATATTTGCCTCTTAATTTCTCCCTCCTCCAGCAATTTCTTCTCTCTCTCTTTCTCTCTCTGAAACCTTATTATTGTTACTTTACAGAACACTGGCCTATAGATTGCCCAGAAAACATGCACTGTAAAGTAAACACACATGGCTCTATCTCTGAATCATTCAGAGCTGATCCAGCTGTGCAACTTCACCCTTCCAGCTGTTTACTTGTGCACAGCCCAGCAGCTTCGTGATGTGGGTCCCGGCTTCAAAGCTACTCTATTACTGGTCAGGAGCTCCACGGGCACGGTTCACCTGAGATCACGGGGAAGAACGAGAGCAGCCCGGGCCGATGGCCCAAGCCCAGGCCCCTGGCAAGGCAAGCAGAGCACTGCCGCAGCCTGAGGGAGGGGCAGAGGGTGACTCCAGGCCATAGGGAACTACCTGACATCCACGTCCCTGGGGTGTTTCATAAGCCCCGACAGCTCCTTACCATTGTTTCAGGGGAAGCGGGGCCTCCTATCGCTCTACCACCCCATCCCCTTCCCTGGCAGGAAACTCCCTCCTCCCTTGGAACTTTGTCCCAGACGAAGGTGGGGAGATGACTGCACCTATCAAAAAAGGTCAAGACTGGCCTAAAAGAAAACGGTGCGTGGTCTGCATTTCACAAGAGCCCTTTGCAGTTCTTTTTAATTAGCTTACATCATGTTCCCCTAAGGTGGGGAGAGCCCGGATCACTCTGTCAACAGCTCTATCTATAGCGGGCCCAGGGCGGGCCCAGCCTTCACCCCAGCCCCTCTGCCGGCACGGAGCTCCTGACCCCGGGGCTCAGCTGTGAGAATCAATCATCTCCTTCCAGAACTCATCATTCAGCAGCTGCAGGGCCTCAGCTATTTTTATCGCCCCAGGAAGCCGGTGGCCAAGGACAGGCTGGGCTACCTTTGCGGGAGGTGTTGCTGCAGAAATGAGCTGCGGGTTGTCAGGGCAGCTGAGCCTCTGCCTCAAGGTCAAATCCAAAGTGCCTGACCTGGAACAGAAGAGCACTTGACCTTCCTCCATTCTGCAATAGCAAAGGCTTATGTCGGGGAAGCAGATATCCCAAGGAGGGGACGAGTCCAGGGACACTGTGGAAGGACTTGGGGTGGGAGGGGAAGGAAAACACAGTGGACGCATGTGTGCCTGGGCTTTGCCTACCCAAACAGGGGTGTCAGAAATCATAACATCTCAGACAGCTGGCCTCCATCACCTGTCCAGTCCTAGCCAACAACCAACACTTACAGGGGGCCTTCTATATGCTGGACTGGGCCTGGCAATTCAGGGTCAGCCCTGGGGTTGTCCAGATCAAACGGAGCATCATGAAACCCAGTCCGCCCATCACCCCGTTCCTTTGCCAGCCTGGGTTTATAACTATCTTCCTGCTTGGTTACCAGCGTAGGAAGGAACCTATACGGTGTAACAGCAGGTGACACAAAGTATTTTATATTTGTAAAGGTTCATCCGATACCCTAAACAAGCTCCTTCAGCACAGTCCTCTGAGGTAAGTCGGTATTTTTAGTCTGTTTAAAAATAGTCTGGAAGGCCAGCGTCTCCGCTGCCTGTGCACATGTGTGCTTTGCTAAGCGGGAAAAGCACAACTTACCAATGTCCTAACAGCAAAGGGTGGGAGAAGTCTCAGATTCCCTGAATCTCTCTCATCTCCAGAAAGGAAAGAAAGGGGTCTGAAAAGGAAAGATGAGCTCTGAGGCTCTGCCTGTTTGCACCCCTGTGACCTCTGGGGAAGGGAAAGCAGAACCCATGAAACCCTCTGCTGGAAGGATGGGTGACGGGGTAGCTGGTGCCCTTGATCCCGTTCAAGCTCCAATGAGGGAGAAAGAAATGAGTGCGGTGGCTCCAGGCCCAGCTCCCCTCTGAGCTGGGGAGAAGGCTGGTGTGCGCAATGCCTTCCCCGTCTGTTGAGGAATAGCTGAAAGGCGTGGCTGAGGGCAGCGTATCCAAGGTGGAACGGGAGATGCCCAGGGAATTTTACCTCTCAGAGCAGGAGGCAGGGCTGAGGACTTGCTTGGATTATATGAGACAGTGGGTGTCCTCGCCTGACTGGGGCAGCAGGTTGAGAGGTTGACAGACTGCCCCAGGGCCCTGGAGTCCAGCCAGGCCAAGAACCCCCTCTGTGCCCCAGGCTCACTGTGGCTGTGAGTGACCAGACTCTTTACTGCCCTGAAATATTCTCTCCCACGGCCAATGCCAAATTAGCAGATCATTTAAAGAATAAGTCACTTGACACTCTCCTTTACAGCTGGGGAGTGTGCAAATGGATCTAACCTTTCTGGAAAACAATTTGCCAACTAGTATTGGACCTTAAAAATATTCGCACCCCTCTGAGCTCTTCATTTCTGCTTTCCAAATTTCCCCAAAGCAAAGAATGCCCAACAATAGCGGACTAGTGAAATGAATGCATCTATTTAATGAAGTACTATGTCAGTACACATTTAATGACAAGGAAAGTGCTAAAAATGTAACGGTCAATTTAGAAAGGCAGAATAAAGACTGTATATAGAGTATGATCTCGAGATTTTTATTATTCTAACATTTGCTGGAAGAAGAAATGTCCCTGTTTAAGAGAATTCATTCACAAACCACTTGTATTAGAAGGGAGACCTTGTGGGTCTGGTGTTGAAAGGTGCAAAACAAGAGGAGGGTTTGGGGGGCTATGGTGGTGAGGGTGGGGAGAAGGGGGCATGGAACCAAAGGAGGAGCACGGAGCCAAAGGTGTGAGTCCCAGACCCCCCAGAGCCAAGTCAGGCATTCCCCACTGCGGGGCTGCCTGCAGGGCACAAAGATGCCTGGTGCTCCATTTGTAGGTGCTACAGTGGCTGCAAGTTAAACCCTAACTCTGCCCCACGTGACATTTTCAGTAAAGTCCATTTCATCAATAAATGCTTTGTGTGAGTGGACATACGGGGTGGAAATCCAGAGAAGGACTTAATAATCATCTAGGTTCATGCAACGCAGAACAACACAATTAAAATGGTTGTAGAAAAAGATGCTTGGAGATGGAGGTGATCCTGAGGATGTGAGACTCCTGGAATTTCCAGAAACAATGGGGAAGACTTTGGACTTCTAGAGAGTATGCAGCAGGGTTGAGCCGCTCCCTGAGGGGCTGGGAAATCCTTGCTGACATCTGACTTGCATGTAAACGTACGTACACATACATGCACGTAGGACTGAAAGAAGCAGGACTAGGATTTCAACAGCGGTTACTCTTGGGTATAGGAAATATGATGGTATTTATTTTCCTTTTTATTTGGCTTAGAATTTTCCAACTCTGGTATAATAAACATACATTTTGTAACTTAAAAAGTAAATACAAAGCACTACCATTCTGTGGGGTGTGTGGAGTGTTTGTGTTTCTCTGTGGGTGCTCTGCCTCTGGGTTGATGAGAAGCCTGGTCGATCCAGACCCAGACGCTGTCACGGATGCCGACTCTTCATGGAACTCGGCGCAGCACTTGGGGTTGGGGCCCTGCCCACTACGATCATACCAAAGACCACTGAAGCCCCCAGACTGGAGCTCTGGGACATGCCAGACGTGTTCCAATCTCAGCTGCAGCTCACATCATCAGGTCTGTGAAAGGGAACCTATTTCCCTGCAAATTGAGGCACAATTACCACTGTTGGAAGGATATAATCAACCATGTCTCCTGGTTTCTCTGCCTTCCTTTGATCTCTGTTTATATGCATCATCTAAAAGCTTGCAAGTAAAATATTCCGCACTGATTTTTGTCTTTGAATCTTTCTTCTCCTTATAATAGAGCAGAAGCCTAAACTGCTGGATTAGTTCTCTCTTCTCTGTTCTTTTACTGAAGGGAAATTCTGCAGATAGTAAATGGAGATGAAAAGACAACCAACCCATATGCTCACTGTACCTCTGGTGGACAAGGCAACTATTTCTGTCTTAGATGATAATACGTTTATACCATCACACTGAGAACTTTTCTACCATTGTCTATGTGGGGATGTGGAAGTGCTTCACTGCCCAACCATTAACTCTCAAACCATTTTGAGGAAAAAGAGAGGAAGCTGGGAAAATTATTTGCAGCGCCCTTTCTCTGGGTGGCGCCCTCAATCTTTTTTGACTCTGGCCAACTTAGGCTTGGCAGAAGCCCTCGCAGCCCATGTCCCTCTGCCTGTTTCCTCTTTTTAGAAGAAAAAAAGCAAAACTCGGTAATGATAAAAAAAAATTAGAGGAATAAAAAAGAATTTTTCATTCACTTTATAAAAACATTACAAACTTGAACACATGACTTTATACTAAATTATTTTTATTATATATAATACCTATTTCTCCTGCATCTATATTTTATAATAATTTAGTACATAAATATTTCACATTGCATTATATTTTATACTATGAAGCAATGCTTTAGTTCAGAAGCTCAGTAGTGCTTAATGGTTCTTAGTAGGCTTCAAGTCAATAACTTTTGGTAGTCTATAGTAATGAAAGTTTGTAGAAATAGGCACCATTTGTGTGGAAGAAATCAGCATTTTGGATTCATAATTGCCTCCTGGCCTTTCCACTGGCCTTGGACCATAACGCAAGAGTCATTTTTCCCTGAGAGACAGCAACGTAGGCTTTTTGTGCATAAAAGGGAAATGATGCCTAAGCACAGTGGTGCTCACATTGGTAGAAAATAAACACTTATTCTAACCACACGTTTTCTCTTCACATCCTCTAAGGCAATGATCTCTCTACAGACCCTCAAGTGCTTTTTCCCAGCCAAGGATCTGGGGGTAGTGGAGAGACCTGAGCACTGAAAAGAGAGAGTTATTTTGCCAGCTTCTTCCTCCAAAGCCCAGGGCCCCTCCCCTGCCCGCGGGGGGCGGGGGTGTCTTCCAGTTAGGATCTAGAGCACTGAGTCAGAAGAAAGGCACAGAGGAAGGGAGTTTAAAGAAAGACCAAGCCATGTTCACTAAAAGGCCTGAGTAGACAGAAAAAGACGAGATGAATGAAGGCAACAGGTGCAGGCTCAGAGGCTACCTCCCATTATAACAAAAGCCAACGTCGGGGAACAATCACCCATCGTAATCTTTGAATGATTAAAGCTGACCCCCACAGTCCAGGAACACGTGGAGCACAGCAAATGGACCTGCGTGAGTGCTTCCATCTCCGAGGGCCAACTTTTACTTCCTTTCTGTTCTTTTCCTTCTAGAATTCAGTTTGGATGCAGGTTTCTCTAAGACAAAATGAAATCTCTAAGAAAAAGTTTGGGAGGGCTTCCTAACGCTTGTTAACTGTAAAAGAAACCCCAGTGGAGAGGAACTGCTTTCTTTCATACTTCCGTAAAATTTGGAGGCTAACTGAGAACACCAGATTCTATCATGTATAGTTTAAGATTCATGGCAGCACTAACCCTCTATTTTTACTGAGGAGGACACTGAGGCTAGAGAGATTGAGAAACGAGTTTAGGGGTGCACACGTATAAGCGACAGATGCAGGCCTGGCATTCAGCTCTGATTCAAGAGACTGGACTCACTCTTCTGCAGGGTGGATGCCCTGAGCTGGGTCCTCAAGCACAGCTCTTGGATATCCTTGGGGACATGAAAAGGAGGGCAGAAAAGGCAGATGTAGAGGGGCTGGAGGACGCAGTGGGGTTGGGAGGGCCACCATAAGGGAGTGTGTTCAAGCAGCAAGTGAATAGCAGGCACCCTCCGTGGCCCTGTCCCCACGCCAAGCGCTGGGGTGGGCACCAAGGAACCAGAAGAGGTGGGCCCTGAGCCTCATTAGCGAGGCCAGAGGTCCTAGGGCAGATAAAGGGCTGACTGAGTAGGGGAATCTGAAGACTCAGCCCTGGTGGAAGATGTGTATCCTGGTGAGGAAACGCATGAGGACGGGCTTAACTCCGGCCACCCTGTGGTCAGTACATTTCACAGAGAACACACTGCCACTCACTTTAACAAACAATTTAGATATCCAGTGACCCTCGCATCAAGGCTGGGCACAGATTTCTTGCCTCGAGTGAAAGAAATGACCCGCATGTTGACTTCAGGGGCTAGTTTTCTTTGTACTACAGAAGTACAAATATCGGAAAATTTTTAAGATAGAAAATTAAGATAAAGAAACAAAACGAACCTCCGGTGCAACTCAACACACAAGGATACAAAGCTTCTCAAGGCAAGGTCTCCTGTGTCTCTATCCCAGGCATCTGATCAGTCCCTGAAACAGCTCAGCTAGGCTACACATACCCCTACCCCACTCCACCTCAGCACACCCACCCCTTGCCTGTCCCCAGGGTTCTCTTTGCTGCAAACAATGCTGCCTGTTCTCCCTCACGGGGTCCCGACATACATCCTCCAGAGGCCTGTCCTGACTCCTCAGGAAGCGCTCTGGCAGAGAACATGGTATTTCCTAAGTTGGGTATCATTCTGGCTTTTGCTGTCTTCCACTGTAGCTAAATATCTCTCTCTGTGAAATTAAAAGATCTGGTGGATTCTCCCCCCACTTTTTATATTCTACAAGGAATGGGCATCGTCTCTGTGCTCTGGAAAACGCTGGGAACTTGGTCTAGTCTTGCCCACACACAAATGGAAATGCCTAGATGGAACCAAGGCCGACGGAAAGGGTTTGGCCAAGCCCCAAAGAAAATAAGACGACTCGACCCCAAAGAAGCAGACAGTCCTGATTCCGGGCACACGAGGTAAACGTCGAATGGAAATCCAACTGCTGCAGAGAGTGATTGCTCAGATGGAGCAAATGTGCTGTGAAATCAGCCCCTGGAAAATCATCTGGAGTTCATCTCAGTGAAATCCCCAGCCACCCCAGAGGGAGCCTCAGGAGCTCCCCTCATCAGAAGCCCGGAAAGCCTCGGCAGGAGCACGGCCCTGGGGCTCTGACTGTGCCCTTGTTTATTTACAAACCTGCTTTTCTTTCCCACCTCTGTTCAGCCCCCAGCTTTGCCCCCCGGGGAGCCCAGGGCATCCATCATGCCTTTCACAGGGCAGGCGCAGAGACACACATGAAAAAGAGAGACTGTTAACTCCATGGCTGCCTCACCAGCCCAGGCAAAGAGATCCTGGCGCGTGCCCCCAAAGGGTTTCTGCTCGTGGTGGGAGGTGGGTAGACCTCAGACCTTCCTCTGGGCCATTGCAACAAAAGTCAGAGGGGAGGAGGCTCAGAAGGGAGTCACTGAGACTGCCTAGAAAAGAGAAGGACCCTTTGGGTTGGGTTTAACCTGTCAAGTGCATACCCTAAAATGTCAGAGAAGTGGCTCTAGTCCCTGGTCCCCGGGGGCCTATTTCATGCTTGCAAAGTGGCCTGATCTCATCTACATTCCCAGAGGCACCAGGAGTCAGCCCCGGGGAGTCTGCATCCCCACCAGCCAGGAGGGCTCTCAGTATCGTGCGCAGCACAATTACTGCAAATGCTCCTGCAGGTCAGGTAGAGCTCTGAGGAATTTAGGGATCAGTTGCCTTGTGATGGGCAGGTTTTTGACATCACAAAAAGGAGAGTGAAATGGGGGACTTTCCCGAGGACTGATAGCTCCTGTCTCCAAACCTCACATCTGCCCTGACACCCTCCCAGAGCCTGGAGCCAGCCCCCTCTGGGTCTGTGATCTCACTTGGAAAATTCAGATAGTTGGGCTGAAGCAAAGAAGTTGGAGGGAGTCACAGGAAGGAACGGGAGAATGTTTGTAAGCTGCTTAGCAGATGAAAGTGACAATGTGTCAAATTTTCCAAGCTGGTTTCCAAACATGCTGTTAACGGGTCTTCCAGAAGCCCATCTCCTAACAACCTGAAAGACGTTTGGTTCCCAACTTTCTCTGCCACAACATACAAGATGATGATATTCATACGGATGGATGTCATCCATGACACACCCCCGGACCAACCCACACCTGTGCCCAATTCCCAGCATCTGGCCGTCCTCCACCTCTTCCACCCGCAAAAGCGAATCAGGATAAAAGTGAGTGTGAGGGCCATTATTATGGGGTAATCAAGGAGCCACCCCAGTTTAAAAAAAGTTAGTGAACAAATCATTCACACACTTGGGATACTTGACTAGAAGGGACAGATGACAGTTGTCCACGTGTAGCCTCATCTGGACCACGATTGCAGAAGGAGAGCTGGGGCCAGCACTAAGCTTCCTGAGGGTTTGTGTTGCAGCCCTGAGCAGGGGCCTGGCTGCCCTAATTCCAGGGCGTGGTGTGGGCGACTGGCCATCATTCCAGGCCAGTGTCCCCAGCCTTTCAGAAGTGGTTCCTGGGACTGGTGTGGCCCGTTAGGTGAGCAATTTAGCTTTCCACACCCTCAACCCTGTGGACTGAGAAGTTCTATGTCCAGCAGAAGTTGGGGTGACTAAAGTATAATTACACTGTCAAGATGACCATGCTTATGATCTCATGGCCCAAAAGAAGGCACGAGTCTCCTGGGCCATTTTAGAGAGTAGGTGAGGCTGAGGGAGGTGGGGAAACAATGCCTGTGAGAATTCCCAGCAGATAGGATGGAAGGACTCTCTCAGCATCTAGAATCTGCTTTCTTTGTTCCACATCTTGAGCTTCCAGCAAGCTGGTAACTTCCATCCCTTTTCTTTCTGCCTCCAATAGAGAATGCAGCTGAAAGTATGTATTTCAGGGCTGTGAACGGAACCAGCAGCTTGTCACCACCACACCCCACCAGACCCTGTCCTCACACAAGGGCCAGAGGTCCTGGGTGAACTATCACTTGAAAGGCAGCCGCCCACACCCATTGGAGGCCGCGGCTGGCCTATGGGCAGGCCCAGAGTTCTCTCAATGAGTACTTAGATGCAATTGAACCTGGAATAGATGTTCCACAGAAAGTCTAAATATGGGTCCCTCCCTCTCCTTGAAACATCCCTCAAATCCTGTGAGCAGAAGTCATGGTATCTGTACACCAAGTAAAAAGTTACACGCCTCGAGCTTTAACAAGGACTTCTGAAGAGGCTTCCTCCTTTGCGCGGTGTGCGTCCCTCGCGCCTTCGGTTTGAAAGGGGATACTAAGTGAGCAGCAGCGGCCCGAAGGCTCAGCCTGTCTGATTTGCGGCACCTGCCACTCACCAACCTTGGGCAAGGGCATCATCACTTTAACCTTGGTTTTATTCTCATTCATCCCACAGACATTCAGTGTCGTGAACACAATGGACACAGCCCTGCCCTCATGGAGCTATTCTTCTTCGGGCAGAGAAAGACAAGAAACAAACACAGAAAGATGGAATGTCAGCTCCAGGACCGTAAGGAGCTTTGTGCGTTTTTATCTCCTCAAGGCCTGGAAGAGTGCTTGGTACGCAACAGGGGCTCAATAAATAGATATGTTGATAACCGTGGAAAAGTGTCAGGGCTGTAAGTGTTATGGCCAGAGTTAAAGTATGCTGAAACAAAGAGGGCTGGAGGAATCACCTGCAAAGCGGGGCTGCTGTGGAAGGAACCTGATAACTCGCTGTCCTCGCACACAGGACAGCTCATAACAGATCAACACACAACCGTTATGCGGTGTTACTAGTTTGCTAGAGTTGCTGTAGTAAAGTACTACAGACTGGGTGGCTTAAATAGCAGAAGATTTTTATCTCACAGTCTGGAGGCTAGAAGTCCAAGATCACAGTGTCGGCAGGGTTGCTTCTGTCTGAGGCCTGTGAGGGAGGATCTGTCCCAGGCCTCTCTGCTTGGCTTGCAGACGGCCGTCTGCTCCCTGAGTCTCTGCCCATCGTCCTCCCTCTATGCATGTCTCTGTGTCCAAATTGCTCCTTCTTATAAGGACACCAGTCATATTGGTGTAGGCCCCACTCAAAAGACTTCGCTTTAACTTGATTACCTTTGTAAAGATCCTATCTCCAAATAAGGTCACACTCTGAAGGGCTGGGGGTTAAGACTCGAACATATGAATTTCGGGGTAGACACAATTCAACCTGTAAGTATGTGTTTAATAAATATTAGCTGTTATTAATGATGACAGTAAAATTAACAACAGGAAAAAGTAGAAACAAAATCCAACACGAAACCATTAATAATAAAGTCAAAACTGTTGCCTCATTAGTTCATAATCTTCCAATAACTCCGTGGAGCCCAGAAATGAAGGCCACGTCCCTTGCTCTAGCAGGTAAGGACTTCCATGCTAAGCCTTCATCTTGTTTTCCAGCCTTCGCTCCCGTCTAGGCAAAGTCTCCCAGCCTTCACCCAGTCTCTCCCTGGTACCTCTGCTGGGGCTGTGCTCCCCCTAGAAAGCCCTTTGCTCTCTTCTTTGCTTACCCAACTTCAACCCATCCTCAGAAGTCCAGCTCCAGCCTCTGTTCCTTCGGAGGGTATTTCCTAAGCTGCTTTACCAGTCAGTGTTCTAGCACACTCAAGGGAGCTCTGAAGAATAAAGGAACTATTTTCAGAGGCACGGGGAAGCTAACAGAAACCAAACAGGGACCCAGGGACAAGTGACAGCAGGAAGCCACACCATTCTGCGCACCACAGGAGCTGCGGCTTTAGGGGAACCAGCCAAACCAGAATCACACTTGACAAGGCAGGGAGGAAGCAGGGGGAATAAATCTCATGCCTCGCTCTCCTTCTGCCCCCACCCCATCTCCTGTCTGTGGCTCCGCTGGCCCAAGCGGAAGCTGAGGGCCGGGGACAGGCAATGCAGGCTCTAGCGGTCAGCCCCAAAGCACCCAGTAGGAAGAGAATGGCTCTGGGGGTAAGTAGGGGCCAGAAAGAATCATCAGCACACACGCTGGCCCTGTCTATCTTGCCTTCCTCTGAACCCACATGGCATTTTTTATCTGGACCATGTATGTGACCTGTAGCCAAGCAGAACCATCCTGGCTGGTGATCTCACTTTCCAAGTGTGTGGTTATCACTATGGCTAGAGGACAAGCCCCAAAGCAGTGAGCGTGTCGGATGCTTCCTCCGTCCCCTCCCTGCTGCCCCTTCCTTGTCCACGCCCCACCCAGAGTGCTGACTACAGAGCTGGGCTTGTAGTACGTGCTCAGTAAATCAGAGCTGAACACAAGCTGGGGTTTTGGAGACGAAGCGTGGGTGGGATCCATACAGATACATATTGAAAAATCACCAGCTCTGGAAGAACAATTGTCAGGCCCATTTCCTGCTGCAGATGGAGCCAGGAGACGCTCGGGGCTTGGCAACCTGACAGCTGAGGAGCAGCCAGGGAATTTAGCAGGAGACAGAGAAAATGAGCCCTGCGGGTCTGGCCCAGCCCCATCCAAAGCACACTCAGGGCAGACTCTCTCTTCCCAGACTCGGGGGCCAAGGCGGGGTGGGAGCCGGCTCTGCTTGCTCAGGTCTGCCGTGAGCCAGAGGAGGGAGTCAGGGAGGAGGCGGCACAGGCTTGCAAGCTGATGGCTCAGCCTGAGGCCGGGCAGGGCTTGAGGGCACAGCGATTGCCACCTGAAGGGAGAGCCTGGATGTGAGAGCTGTGGCCCCTGCCATGCCCCAGCCCCTCACCTAGGCTGGTTTGGGGCCCGGGCTAGAGACTGAAGGAGCCAGCAGTGGGCACCTGCCTCAATGGCATAGGCTGTCCATGGTCCAGTCACTGATGTGTGTGATGGACATTGTAGTTGTCACTTCCACACCCTTTCCAGCCCAGAGGACCTTCGTGGTCATTTCATTTCCAAGGACTAAGCATGGCCTCAATTCTAGCCAATGAATTTCACAGGGAAGTCTGATGGGAGTCTTGTGGGAAACGGGAGAATGACGAAGGCAGCCTCCCTTATTTTTCTGAACGCTGCGTCTCAGTGTGATGCTGTGACTGCTGCTGCCATCTTGCTCCTGTTACGAGGTTAAACCGACACTGAGGCCACAGGACAGAGAGGTGCAAAAAACGTCAGCCTATGATGAGACAGCTGAGTCACTAAAACAAGCAGTCTTCACACCTCACTATTCCAATACCTCCATCATGTGAGGTAATAAAGGCCCTTATTATTTAAGTCAGCTTCAGTGGGGTTTCTGTTACTTGCAGCCAAGAGTGCCCTATTTGTCATAATCTGAGAGATGGTCAGCTGAGCCACGCAGACTATCTCCCTCCAGGCCCTGAGCAGGGCAGGTAGCCCACCGGTGGTTCAAGGGATGTCTTTCATTGTTACACAAACATTTATTTTAATAGTTTTTTTGTTCGTTTCAATATCTACTCATTTAAACATATAAGTAGAATATCAAACCCATGACACAATTTTAAAAATAAACTTCTTGGGACTTCCTTGGTGGCGCAGTGGTTAAGAATCTGCCTGCCAATGCAGGGGACACGGGTGTGAGCCCTGGTCCGGGAAGATCCCACATGCCGCAGAGCAACTAAGCCCGTGCGCCACAACTACAGAGCCTGCACTCTAGAACCCACGAACCACAGCTACTGAACCCGCACACCACAACTACGGAAGCCCACGCACCTACAGCCCGTGCTCCCCAACAAGAGAAGCCACCGCAATGAGAAGCCCGCGCACCGCAACGAAGAGTAGCCCCCGCTCGCCGCAACTAGAGAAAGCCTGCGTGCAGCAACGAAGACCCAGCACAGCCAAAAATAAATAAATAAAATTAATCAATTAATTTAAAAATGTTTTAAATAAATTTCTTTCTGTAAAAATGTGACTTATTTCAAAGGAGAACATTAGGTAAGTAACGGTATGCATATCACAAAGTAAAATACAGGATATGGAATGTGACTCTGCAATGTGGGCAAATCGGATCAGAGGCTACGGAGGAATTGGCCAGTAAGGAGTGAGAGGAGAAGGGGGCAGAATCACCAAAAGTGAGAGGCCTTCAACTCAACAACTATAAGTCCTTTAAATTGCCAAGCCTGGGCCGAGCACTGGGGATGCAGCAAAGAACAAGGCAGTCATTCGCCCTGCTGCCCTGGTGCTTCCAGTGTAGTGAGGAGATGGACGTTGACTAGGAAACTTTACAACACATTATTAATTACAATGCTGGTCAATTCTATAAGGGAGACAAAGGGGTGTTAGGAGCGTGTATGACAGAAAGACCCAACTTCATCTGGAGGGATTGGAAAGTCCAGAGAAAGAAAGTGAGAAAGGGAAAACTCTCTGGAGCTGCCTCCCCACATTGGCCCAGCTCAGCTCAGCATCCTTAAAATGAACTTTTACTCTAGGAAGCTGTTATGGGCTAAACTGTGTCACTTCAAAAATTCATATATTGAAGTCCTAACCTCCAGTACCTCACAATGTGACTGTATATGGAGATAGGGTCTTTAAGAGATAATTAAATTAAAATGAGATCATTAGGGTGGGCTCTAATCCAATATGACTGATGTCCTTATAAGGAGGAGAAATTTGGCACAGAGACATGCACAGAGGGAAGGCAATGTAAAGGAGGACACAGGAGAAGACGGCCATCTACAAGCCAAGAAGAGAGGCCTGGAACAGATCCTTCCCTCATGGCCCTCAGAAGGAAGGAACCCTGCCAAAACCTTGACTGTGGACTTGCAAACTCCAAAGCTGTGAGACAATGAATTTTTGTTGTTTAAGCCACCCAGTCTTTGTTATGGCAGCCCTTGTAAACTAACGCAGAGGCCTAAGTGAGTTTCTGTCCTTTACGCGTAAGAGAGCCCAACTGATCCTGGGAACAAATAGACTCGAGTTTGGGAAGGGAAGAGGCTGGCCGGGCCTGGGGACCTCACAGGACAGCTGCCTTTGTGCCTGGTGGGCCTCATGGCCCACCTCTGTCACCCCCCACCGCCAAATTTGAATCTGCCGCAGACACCCGTCTTCCCTCCTGGACGGGGAGTGAGCTGGTGAGGAGAACACCCACCCCTGCCAGGTTACGGGCTCCCTGATGTTCTAACCTTGGATCAGTCATAACGGTCCTGCAGGGACAATGGGGTTTACTGCCAGGAAGAGAAACCCCAGGAAGCCAGCTTTTCTGTCCTTGGGACAGCGGGGGCAGTGGGGTGGAGCGAGATTCTCCAACCATGACTCATGCAAGGTTTCATGGGGAAGGGAAGTAGAGAGAGTCATAATGATCATACTGAAAAGCAGTTAAGCCCCTTTTCACGGCAGCGTTACACAGAATTAAGAGCTGCACGATTTGATCCTATTTGCGACCACAGCTGCCGTGAACTAACACGCAAGCAAACTGGGCAGCGTGAGCTCGGTGCCCTGACTCAGGCTGGGCACATGTGGTCACATGGGCCAGTATCCAGGGCAGGGAGCCTCTGCCCTTGAGCAGAAAAGGCCCTTGCTCTTCTGTTCCATTGCTGTTCCTCGGACCCCTTGAAATCACCTGGGTGTCTGCCCCTTGGGTGGGAACATTGTTAGAGCTGGACCATGCCAGTGGGAGAAGGGCAGGGACCTTGGCTGGCCAGGCTTGAGGGTCTCTGCCAATGAGACTCACTGTTGTCCTGGTAAGAAGAGAACCCCCAGGCTGCTGGGAAGGTGGAGAATGTGTAGTCGTGCCTACAGCTGACTGGTTTTTCCTTTCCCAGAGTTTCTGGGCCTGAGGAACACCTCCAGCAGCCGAAAGACTTGGACAGACAGCACTGAGGAAATCCCAGAGAAGTGGGGGGCCCAGCAGGGAGAAAAACAGGCTCTTTTAGAGAGGACAGGAGACTGACAGGTGCTAAGAGGGGGGTTGAGGCTCAGCCAGGGTCTGTGCCACACGTCAAGACTCGGAAGCTGGGCAAGGCTCTCCTCGCCAGCAGCCAGGGCCCCGGGGGCTGGGCAGCCCGTACTTTCAGGCCAGCTGGTCGGCAGCAGTGCTTCTGCCTGTCTGCTAGCATTTATTGAGTGCCGAGTGTTTACAAAGTGCAATACTAACGGCAGAGGAGAACTTTGAAAACAGGAGCCGACTATTGTTCGGTGTCCCTGTCTTTACACCTGCTCCGGATGAGCAGCGGCATCTCATCCTCTCCTCCCCCCTCTACCAATGGAGCCAGCAAAAGGCCACGGTGCTCACAAAAAAGGGATTTATGCATCCAACTGCTTTAGCTGTCCCTGAGCTCATTCAAGTCCTATTTGCTTTGTGCTAACCTGGCTTCCAGAGCCATCAAACCAACACTTGCTACGTGCACTGGGTGGGGGACATACAGAGCAGCCCAGGTTGGAGCACATGCCTGCAAGGATCCTTTCAATCTACCCGAAAGACACATATGCGTGTAAAGCACCACTAAGAGCACAGGTGTTGCGGGTGAAGGCCAGGTGAAGGCGGGTGAGGGCCCTGGACTTTGGAGAGCAAGAAGCAGCTGCTTGTTTGCTCACTTCCTCAAGCCACCCTCAAGTGACCCCTGTCCTTGCCCATCTGTGATGCAGAGGAGAAAACATTCCGAAGCCAGCACAATGAAACAGATCATACTCTCCCAGCACTCCCCGACCCCCAACCCCTGTCCCAGGGGTCCAGGAAATGCCAAAGGAGCTTTCTTTCCCACCCTAAAAAATTCTTGATAATAATGACCAGAACTATTTATTGAGGACTTGGTATGTGTCTCGTACTGTACAGTGATTCTTTTCAATCTTCACAGTGATTCTGCTACACAAATGGTACCTCCCCATTTTATAGATGCAAAAATAACAGACGATGAGATGTTGAAGTCTCTGCCAAAGGCCCACAGCTGAAGGCAGGATTTAGTACAGGAGAGTCCAACGACAAAGGTTTCCTCCCGTCCTGCCTTGAAATTGCTCAGTGTTTCCATAATCAGTGATTACAACTAATTCAATTTCAAGAATACTAAATTTGGAGTGCGTCTGAAAGGGAGTTGAGCAGCTATAAATAAATACTCATGCCTATTTCTCTTGAGCAATCTCCAGTAAATTATAAGGAGCACAGTTCTACCTGGAATGCATTTTTCATTCAGGACACAAGGCAGCAGTGGGCGGATCTTTCTCCGGGCTTCACAATGCAAGAGGAGTCAGGCTGTCAGCACTGCTTCCTTGAATCCTGCTGTGCAGTGGTAATTTATTCTAGGAACAACACTGCAGTGTGACCAAAAATAGAAAGGCAGGTTTTGCATATTTCCCTTCTCTGATGCTAGCATTTTGACCCTATCCATAGTGGGCTGGGATGGCTGCTGGATGAATCGAACTTTATTGACACCTGATGTGTCCTAAGTTGGCTAGAAATGCCAGGTGCCTCAAAGGTGACAGGTACCTTCAGAGAAGCGCTTACGCCCAAGTCATAGTTTAAGCATGTTAACCTCACTTGATGCAGTCAAAGTTTCTAACCTCAGTAGACATTTAGGACTAATGTGTTCTTCAAGGCTTGGGCCATGGTCAAGCACGGGTTTTGACTCAAGGTTTTTAAACAGTAAGGATGAATGACTAAGGAGATTTGAAATGGCCTTAACCACCAACAGGTCCATTTAGGTCAATTCCTGACCCTGATGGTCTGGGCAGTCGATCCCAAAGACCAAGGCTCAGTTCCTACAATAGTCAGAAGCCGGAGGCAGATAAAGCTGAGCTCTCGAGCGTGGTGAAAGGCAGAGCAAACCATGAGATGCAGTCTGTTCCCACTCAGCCCCTGCAGGTAGCTGACCTCCCATCATTAGGTATTCATCCCTTCTAGTCAACGCAGCACTTCCCAAGTGACCGTCACAGGCTAGCAGCGAAATAAAGCTAGTGCACTTTCCTAAACCAGTTCTATTCCTTGTAAAAGACTGTCCTATAATCTGAATTTCTACCCTTTCCACTATTTGTTGCTGTTAAAATATGCTTTCTTTTAAGAAATATTGGTGATATTCTTGGGTGGGAATTTGTTTTCTTTTTAATGTTCCCACTTAGCAAAATAAAAAGTTAGCACTTTGTTGGGGATTGCCAAAAGTTTTGAAAATTTTAGTGGTCTAGGAACCTCTGCATTAAGACATTATTCTCAGAAAGCTTGTCTTTAGGATGCAGACAGTGCATAGTAAGCCCAGAAGAGGCCCTGAGAATGAGCTTGTGGGTTCCTTTTTCTTGTTCAGTGAACATCAGGCAGAGCTGAGTGGGGAAAAGACTTCAAACTGGGAATGGGGGTCAGGCAAAGGCACATAATGTTTCCTTTATAATTCTGCCAAGGCTCTTCCTAGCTGCCTCTCTACCAAACAAAGAGGGAGAAAAGATGAAAATGAATCCCCCAAGGAAAAAGGAGGAGAAGCGAGCAGATTACAGTCTGGAAGGGAAGTTATATTATGGATGACTTACCATCCTTCATTTATTATGGATGACTTGCCATCCTTCAAAAAAGACGGGCTATTATCGGGGCATCTCTTATCAGTGTTCTCTATCCAAAGTCCTCAGCAAGAGGAAATTGCCTCCAAATGAAGCAAGAATGGGTCTAGTTAGTACTTGTTCCCCCAGCCTGGAAAGCTCTTCCCCCACCTTCTCTCTTTTGAGGCCCCAATTCAACTTCTTCCTGATACCCGTTCCCGCTCCCCCAGGCAGGCCCTATCCTTCCTTTCTCCAGGCTCCCGTGGTACTCTGTTCCTACTTCTAGTACCGCATTTCTCATTAGGTAGTTTTAAACAGACCATTACCTTCCGATTACAAAATCATAAAAGTTATAATGTTCAAACTCACAAGTAACAAGAATAATAGCGAATTTAGGCAAAGCTCACTATGTGCCTGGCCCTCTTCTAAGGAGTTCAGAGATATCAACGCCCTTAATCCTCTCAACAGCCCAATGGCTCAGGAGCCCAAGTGCGGCCCTACTTTCACAGCCAGAACAAAGTCCCATCCATCTTCCTGCCTCTGGCGCCTAACAGTGCTGTTGGTCACAGTCAATGCCTAATAAAAGAACTTTGAGTTTACAAGAAAGACAACAGTTGGATTTGCCTGTTTTAACTGTCGCCTAATCTATGGATACGGGGCCGGTCTAGATGATGTTTGGGAGCTTTTCCCAGCTGTTTAATTATGGGAACCTATAATTTTTTTTTTAATTTATTAATTTAATTTTATTTATTTTTGGCTGTGGTGGGTCTTTGTTGCTGCGCACAGGCTTTCTCTAGTTGTGACAAGCGGGGGCTACTCTTTGTTGCGGTGCGCAGACTTCTCACTGCAGTGGCTTCTCTTGTTGTGGAGCACGGGCTTCAGTAGTTGTGGCTCACGGGCTCAGTAGCTGTGGCTCGTGGGCTCTAGAGCACAGGCTCAGTAGTTGTGGGGCACAGGCTTACTTGCTCCACAGCATGTGGGATCCTCCCGGACCGGGGCAAACCTGTGTCCCCTGCATTGGCAGGTGGATTCCCAACCACTGTGCCACCAGGGAAGCCCCGGAACCTATAATTAATTTGCACACTCTACAGTCATACTGAGTGTAAAAATGTATCAATATACTCATAATTTACCATTTTATTGATCACTACCTGGCAGCTCTGGGTAAGTATGTAATTCTATCACTACCTTGGATGTTCTAAAGTTAGATGGGTGTATACAAAATTAGTTATATGTGTGTGTGTCCCAAAAGGATTAGCAAATTAGTACAGTGTGCCTGTGTCAACACTTCTATTTTTAAACTAAACTATTTACTTACTTAACTAACTTTTGGCTTTACTGACGGTTGTCAGTACAGCAGACTGGTATTTAATGAAGCAGGAAAAATAATAAACCATGTCGATGTTATTCCTCCAAATAACTGCTTTTAAAAAACATCTCTTTGCTGGGAAGGCAAAGTGAAGCTGGAGAAGGTCCAGAGAAATGCAATAATATGGTCAAGAAAATGGAATGGTTCCTATACAGGCCAAAAAAAAAAAAAAGCGCAGGTCTCTTTTTCCTGGAAAGATGAGGGATGAAAGAAAATGTGGTTAAAAAGCTATAAAAATTGTGAAAGGAACAAAGAAGATAAACATAGAGAGTTAGCTCCATATCCCAAAATAACAGAATTACGTTTTCTTTTTACCTTGGAGATCAAGGTAAATTTAGGCATGTAAAAGGAAATATTGTCTATGCATTGGGTAGGAGCATAAAAAGAGTCCTACTTTTTACACAGTGACAACTTGGAGCTGATAAGTGGTTTAGAGGTGTATGAATTAAGGAATCTTAACAAATTATTAATAAAGATGTAGGAGGAGAGAGGGATTTCCTAAGCTGATGAAGCTGACACTACAGCTGATAACCATGCCCTCTACCAGTCATGCCTCAAACCAGATAATATGCTGAGTGGATCATGAATCAATGCCTAAACATTTGTTTGAACTTATATTTCTATATTTCCTATTGTGTTTGTGTATCAGTTAGATGATGAATTTGATTTTTCACTAGCATGGGTAACTGACCAGTTTCATAGCATCACTATTATATAAAAACCATTATCTTCTAATAAAAGGCCTTATTTTCCCGACAAATGATAGTTCTTCCTAACAGAACTACCAGCAGGACACTAATTAACACATAGGCTGTCTGGCTGGTCTCATGAACATTAGCCCAAGTTCTGCCCTCAGCCATAACACATCTGTCTCTCCTTCCAGCGATTCCAAATCGTGGAATTGCCATGTGTTCCAGATACAACAGCCATGTAAATGATCCTTCTGTTTGCAAACTCGCCTTGGCCTTGGGAAGCTGAGTCCTGGCACCCACACCATGGGGGTGCCCACAGGGACATGTTCTAACACACAAGAGGGGATGATGGAAAAGGGTTGGGACCCCTTCCAGGGTTTTGGTTCGGCATGCCATTGCCACTCCTCTGGCTTCTCCTGACAGAGCCTTCACTTAGCAGATAATCACATTTCACCCTTTAGAACATGTGATTTCTATTAACATTGCAGCGTTGCCTTGCAGGGCGGCCAGCTTTCCTGTGGCTGCTGGATGCGTGTGGTGTGTCCACAGAGCAGGGGCAGTGCCAGCCTGTTCGGTTCCAAGTAAAATCTTGGAGATCTTTGCCTTAAATAGTAATTATTTTGGCAAAGGTCCTTTATACCTTGCCCTAAATGTTATCCCTCCAAAAGCAGAAAATGACTTTTGTGGGAAGTCTTTCCCATTTTAAAAAGTTTTAGTAAAGGCACAGCAGCGTCAGAAATGGAATATGTATGTTTTTATAGGCCATTATGAAATGAACTTGCAGTAACTAACAATTATTTCACACACCCATTCGCCTTTTCCAGAGACTTTCCAGGATTCAAGATCCCAAACCAAATACAGCCTTGGGTATTCCCAAACTATTTTTTCCAAGTGCTAAAGAGAAATTCCCATGAAACCTCATTCTTCCAGGATGCAGCACCCTATCCATTCCAAAGAGAAAATACTCTTAAAACTGTTTCTCAATATCAGGGTACCTTATGGATATTAGTCCAAATCCCCTTGGTCATATAAAACATGTCACACAATCATAGTTTTGGTCAGAGAGGAGTGTTACAAAATAAATATTTCCCCATTAGAGCACACTGGGAAATGTTTGCTGACACCTACACTCAAACCCAGCAGGTTCCCTTGGAAGAGTTTGGCAAAGAACAGGCCACTCCTTAATGAGGTGCTAGAGTTGGTTGAAAATTAAATATTAATTTACAAAAAATTTTTGCATCTTAAAAATCAAAACTGAGGTCTGCCTGGGGGTGTCTGTGCCTTCTGCATTCCTCTGGCTTTTGTTCTGTGAAATGTCCTGGCTCAGCCAAGGATCATCAGCCTCTATTTATTTATTTATTTTAATAGATCTTTATTGGAGTATAATTGCTTCACAATACTGTAGTAGTTTCTGTTGTACAACAAAGTGAATCAGCTATACATATATCCCCATATCTCCTCCCTGTTGAGCCTCCCTCCCACCCTCCCTATCCCACCCCTCTAGGTCATCGCAAACCACCCAGCTGATCTCCCTGAAAGTAGAACTACCATATGACCTAGCAATCCCACTACTGGGCATATACCCTGAGAAAACCACAATTCAACAAAAGACATGTACCACAATGTTTATCGCAGCTCTATTTACAATAGCCAGGACATGGAACCAACCTAAATGTCCATCAACAGACGAATGGATAAAGAAGATGTGGCACATATATACAATGGAATATTACTCAGCCATAAAAAGAAATGAAACTGAGTTATTTGTAGTGAGGGGGATGGACCTAGAGTCTGTCATACAGAATGAAGTAAGTCAGAAAGAGAAAAACAAAAACCGTATGATAACATATATATATGGAATCTAAAAAAAAAAAAAAAAAAAGGACTGATGAACCTAGTTGCAGGGCAGGAATAAAGAGACAGACATAGAGAATGGATTTGAGGACATGGGGGTGGGAGGGGGAAGCTGGAGCAAAGTGAGAGTAGCATTGATATATATACCCTACCGAATGTAAAATAGTTGGCTGGTGGGAAGCAGCAGCATAGCATAAACTTTTATTGAACTGCATCATTCTTTCTCTTTCTAAAGCAGTCTGTGGAAAACATCAAGAAGGTGTGGGGGTTTTTTTCCCCAGAATTTTTTTTTCTCTATTTCCCATACTAGAAAATTCTTTCTGAAACTCTTGATGGTTTGTTTCATTTGATTCCAAGAGAGTCATGGTTGTGAGGGCCATGGGAGTACAAAGCAATAGATGTGACAATTACTGGTTCCTCTTGGAGAACTTTTTCCTCCACCACACATTCTAGAGAGTCCTTGCTACCCAGTCATGCCCAGTTGCTCTAAGGAGTCTTGTCTGCCCTTGCTCTGTCTTCCTCTGGCTGCCAGA
Organism: Leucopleurus acutus; assembly: GCF_964270905.1. Classification (NCBI taxonomy): domain Eukaryota; kingdom Metazoa; phylum Chordata; class Mammalia; order Artiodactyla; family Delphinidae; genus Leucopleurus; species Leucopleurus acutus. The sequence continues at coordinate 39,882,905 of NC_139142.1, forward strand.
TTGAAGGGTGATGACCACCGAGGTGGCCATGGGTCTTTCACTGCCCCCAGCCACCAGGGGTTTAGTGTCCTCATTTTCAAGTACTCTGGAGCTTTCAATTCCAGATCCAGGAATTTCCCCTCTGACTCCCATGTTCTTAACAGAATCCCTCTCCTTCTTTACACATATTCACACACTCACTCACTCAATTCACACAAAACTTTGTGTAATTATGTGGCCTTAATTTGTAAGTGGAGTGATGGTTACAAATTAGTTATTATACTGGTCCTTCCAAGGCAAAGTACATACAGTTTAATCCCCTAAGGTTCTGGAAATATTTCTCTTACCTCTAACACTGGAATTTCAAGGCACCAGAGCAGATGCGTGGGATTTAGAGGCAGGCTGGCCTTTGAGGATTCTTCTAATCACAATACCTGCTCTGGCTGCTACATTCAGATCTTAGGGATGAGAGTTTCAACATTATCAGGGACCCAAATCAGTCTACGTATTTTAACACCATTTCCATCTGTAAAGAATTGTTTTTTGGGGGAGAGGATGGGAGATGAAGAGCTTGACAATATGATTCTAAAGTGTATTTAAGAGAATAAATACATGAGAATAGCCACGAAAGTTTTTGAAATGAAGAATAAGGAGAGGGTACATGTTTGATTAGATATGAAAACATATGAGTTTAATTCCTACCTAGTAGGTAGTAAGGTGAAAAAAGTGTCTCTCCCATCCTCACAACAACAGAACCATCAATTTTCTTGAATCCATCAGAAAACTAAGGCTATACAGAATCAAACAGCTTGAAATCTGTGGACAGACAGCCCCTCCAAAAAGAGATGAGGCTAAGCAAGGGTTTACTTGTGTCTGAGTATAGGAAGAAGAGGCGTCGGGTGCCATACAAAAGTAAAATAAAATAAAAAGAATTCAGCTAAAAATTGTAACAATTCGTGAAAGGACAAAAGAGGACTACCATGAGAGTACAGCACCCCTGGGAGTTGCAAATACAAGAGGAATTCACACCCACTTGCAGGCTCTTCTCTGGAGACCTCCACCCATTTCTCAAAAAAGGATTGAAATCAGGCAGGAGACAGAAGAAGCCTTCCTCCGTGGTGAAGCCTGGGGAAGGGGAGCAACATTGCTGAGGGAAAGGCACAAAGTTACAACAAGACTCTTCTTCCCCCTAAGCCACTGGGCAGTAAACTCTGTTCACTCAGGGCACAAGTGTAGACCCACTGTAGCTGGGGGAAGGGTAAAAGACAAAAAGAAAAAAAACCTCTCTATCCCTGGGGAATGAGCAGGAAACAGTCCTGGGCCCAGGATCCCATAAGAGGTCTCCTATCAGAGGGAGACAGGCAGGACATCCTCTTTTGCACAAGACAGAAGACAGAGTTCAACTTCTAGAGAGACGAGGGACAGCATTTCTGAGAAGCGTCACTTCTGAAACCCAAATGCACAGTGCCTGCCTAAGCCTGAGACTGTACTAGTAGAAAAGACACTTTGCACTCCCCAGAACCAAGTAACAAGCAACAGCAGTATACCCCACAGGTTGGAAGCAAGAACCTTCTGAGACACAGATACAAAGTACAGGTTGAAATCTACAAGTAAAGAAAGAACACTGAGAAAAACCCTCTGACATGCCAGGCATAACCGTAAGTATAAGGTAATGCTAAAGGAATTTGAATCTGGTAGTATAATGAATATAACCATAGCAACAACAAAACCCAAACCCAACTCAAATTCTGTTATATTCACTCAACTTAGAAGAAGATGAATGCCCATTTCCAGCACAAATACTATTTACCCCAGTCTTCTCTGTTCTGTACATAATGTCTGACATTCAATCAAAAACTAGGAGAAACACAAAAAAGCAAAGAAAAAAAACAACCACTGTTAAGAGACAAAGCAGGGCTCCCCTGGTGGCGCAGTGGTTGAGAGTCCACCTGCCCATGAAGGGGACGCGGGTTCGTGCCCCGGTCCGAGAAGATCCCACATGCTGCGGAGCGGCTGGGCCTGTGAGCCATGGCCGCTGAGCCTGCGCGTCCGGAGCCTGTGCTCCACAATGGGAGAGGCCACAGCAGTGAGAGGCCCGCGTACCACAAAAAAAAAAAAAAAAAAAGAGACAAAGCAATCAAAAGACCCAGACTCAGAGATGATACAGATAGCAGAACTATCAAATAGGGAATTTAAAATAACTATGATTAGTGGATTAAAGACTTAGTGGAAAAGATGGACAATATGTATGAACAGATCAAGAATTTTATCAGAGAAATGAAAACCATAAGAAAGAATCAAATGGAAGGGTTAGAAATAAAAACAATAGTAGCAAAGATGAAGAATGCCTTTGATGAGTTTATCAATAGATTTGACACAGCTGAGGAAAGAATCAGTAAACTTGAAGATAGGTCAATAGAAATAAACTGAAACACAAAGAGAAACAAACAAACAAAAAAAACCACAGAGAATTCAAGAGCTGTGGGACAGTATCACACACTCTAATTGGAATGCTAGAAGGAGAAAAGAGGATGAGACAGAAGAAATATTTGAAGAGATCGCTGTCAAATTTTTCCAAAAATAATGAAATACATCGTGCCACAGACCCAAGAATCTCAGAGAAACCCAGGCAGGATAAATACAAAATAGATGAATAAAAAAGCAGCATACCAAAATACGTTCAGACTGCTGAAATTGAACTATACTTACAAACATCTGAAAAATTCAACAATAAAGAAACAATGTAAAAACAAGACCCACATGATTTCATTGGAAAATTCTATCAAACATTTAAAGAAACATTGCCAATTATACACTATATATTCTAGAAAATAGAAGAGAGGGTAACACATCTTGATTGATTTTATGAGGCCAAGGTTACCCTAATATCAAAATCAGACAAAGATAGTTTAAAAAAACTATCTTTTTTAGATATGCAGAAATCCCTTAAATATTAGAAATATATAAAAAAATAATATGGGTATACACACCAAGTAAATGATAAATGGATAATTAATGTTGCTTATGTTGATATTAAAAAATTGTCAGTTTGGGGGGAAAAGAATATACATCATGAACAATGGGGTTTATCCTGGGAAAGCAAGTTTGGTTCAATTTTTTAAATCAATCAGCGTCTTCCACCATATTAACAGCCTAAAGAAGGAAAACCACATGATCATAGCAATTGATGCAGAAAAAGCATTTGTCACATGTCAACATCCATTCATGACAAAAACTCTCAGTGGAATAGGAGAAGGAAATTCCTCAAATTGATTAAGGACATCTACAAAATACCTACAGCTAACATCACTCCTAATGGTGAAAGAAGAATGTTTTCTCCTGATATTCTCTCACCACTCCTATTCAACATCTTACTGGAAGTCCTGGCCAGTGCAATAAGGCAATAAAAAGAAATAAAGAGCATAGAGTTTGCAAATGAAATGAAGCCAAAACTGCAAAATTTGTGGGCATGGGTTGAGCACTTAAAAGCTGTTAGAGTGTCTCACCACCTAACTCTAAGACTCCTGTGCTGGGATAAGTTGGTCATGGAACAGGTTAGGTCAACATTAGGTCACCCACCTACCCCAAGAAAATTTTCATGCAACAAGGTACACTGTAAGACACCACAAAATCTCCGACCCAGTGGCACATCCCTCTTAGGTATTAATTTGTTTCCATGAGACCCAAGGTTTAGCTAAAGCAATGGGATTCTCGAGTTTCATAGAACTGGGCATGCCCTCTTCCAGCACACCTATTTATTTTATAAAAGTCAAAGAACTGTGGTCCTGGAAGCTGTAGATCTCTACAAAAAATGGCAAAATCTTACAAAGACAACCTAGAATTACAATCACTATCTTGGTATGGTGAATGTTCCAGCCAGGCAAGATCATTCATTTAAGGAGTGCACTTGAGTGAAGGGCCCCCAAATCAAACAAATAGAATGGGATATCTATTTTAACTGGAAATATGCAGAAGCCTCCAAGTCTTCAAGATTCCAAAATAGCTTCATTGAAAGATCATTGCAAAATGTTAATGAAAAATTAAAGGCACAAGAGGTACCTAAAACAAAAGACCATAATACTAATGTGACTCCCCCCAATCCCCTCTATCCTCCTTTACCTGAGGACTCAGTCTACGAATCCTCTATCTGAATTGCCTTTCCACTCTGAAGGGACTACAAGACCATAAACAGAAGTCTGCCACGTTAGTGACCTAACAGCTGCAACAGCTCCAAGGCCAGAAAACTTAAATACCACCTAGGCCTCCCCCATTGCACCCAACATCAAAACACTGGCCCAGAAATCAGTGTCTCATTTGCAATCAACCAGGGCACTGGAAAAAATTATCCTTGAAGGTTTTGTCAAATCCTTTCATCCAACTTGAATGCCCTCATTTCTACCCTGGAAGGAGGGCCCTGCCCTTCCAGGGTTGATGACACTGTGAGGGATTCTCCAATAAACTGCTATCAGTTATTCCCTTAAGCAGCCAATAAGTGTTCTAGAAATTGTATGAAATTCCTAGAAATCTGATATGTCCTGGTGTAATGTTGTTATTGCCTTAACGTGTTGTATGTCACAGAAATAACCAAATTTCCTTGTCAATTCCATTATAATGCACTCTCATCAAATCTTTAACCATGAGAATTAGAGATTTTTTTTTTTTTTATCGTTTACAGACACTTATTGTTTTACTCTGATGCTTTTGCAAAACTGAGATTCAAGAAAAAGATCCTACCAGGTACCCTGATCCCTGACACCACTGCCAAATTACAAGGTGTTGAACCTTGGGTGCATATTTCACAACTGAAGAAGGCTCCACCTGACATCTGGTTGTGTGCAAATGCTGGAGACCTCAAGACCTCAAATTGATTCAGAAGAGAAATAGCTGACCTCAAGGTAGACTGCTTCCTCCCAAGACGTCAGATCTACAATGTTTCTTTCTAGTCCACCTTCCTTCTCTATCTTTTTCCCAATTCTTACTCCATGAAGGTCTTTATGATGCTTTTGTCTACCTTTTCTCTTGCTCTGGCCTGGCAAGGTAATGCATAGGTCAGAACATGTCAAAGGAGGGAGTAATCCAACCTCCAAACGACAGCTGGATTTGCCACGGTGTCAGTGATGCTGTTGTTCTGCCTGTAACAAACTTCTCCCTAATTTCCAATGCCTGTTTTTCTGGAACAAACACAGCCCTCTTTCTATCATGCCAGGCTCTGTAACCATGGGGACCCATTAACCTGCCTCTGGCTTACAACCTAAACCCAGGAATCCTGCATCCAGGCTCTGTAAGAAGAAAGGGACACAAGGCAAGGCTAACCAGAATAAAACCTCCTGGGCATCTGCAGACATTTCAATTTTACTGGTCTCCATGACTGTCACCTTTCCAGCCCCGAGCCACAGCTTCAAATGGGAATTACCAGGAGCAATTTATGAGTCAAAAGTCTCTTCCTTTGGCAGATCCCTACTCCCCTGGCTAGGAGTAATTCCAAATGAAGTTATGATCAGAAACCTCTCCTTAATTCTCAAAGATATTTCAGAATCTGCTGCTAAAGCAAGAGCTGCCCAACAAAAATCTCTAGACTCTCTGGCCAAAGTTGTTCTTAATAATAGGATAGCCCTTGATTATCTCTTAGCTGACCAAGGAAGTGTTTGTGCTGCACTTGAACTGACGCTTCTAGGGAAGTTGTTACTCAACTACATAAGATCACTGAACAAGACTTTGGCTTAAGAAAGTGACTCCTTCAACGGGGTCTTTCTTTGACTTATTTGATTCCAATTGGTTTGGGTCTTGGGGACCATAGCTCCAAAGTGTCCTCCAGACACTGGGAATTATCCTACTTGTAATAATCATAGCAGTCTCCGTGGTGCACTGTAGTCTCTCGGAAGCTTTAAATGCATGTTCACAGCTGCTAACCACCAACCAAATGATCTCCTTAGGTACAGAACATCAGAAAAGGAACAAAGAGAATGACCAACTTAAAGACTGTGAACATGACATCATGACCTGTAAATACCACACAGAGATTCATCAAAACTATAAGAATTCCAGAGTAGTTGCTGGGAGGAGTACTAATGCCTTAAAATTGTCATCATAGCTCTCAGACTAAAAGTCTAATCAATAGAATTGTTAAAAACCAGACAACAGGCCCCAAATGGAGTCACACTAAGCCCCATGTCACCAAGCCGACACTTGATTACATTTTGGCCTCTCCCAGAAATGGAATCTTAAACCAGTCAATCAGAAATCACCTGATCAGCAGGCTACCCTGGCGGCGCAGTGGTTGAGAGTCCGCCTGCCGATGCAGGGGACACGGGTTCGTGCCCCGGTCCAGGAAGATCCCACATGCCACGGAGCGGCTGGGCGCGTGAGCCATGGCCGCCGAGCCTGCGCGGCTGGAGCCTGTGCTCCGCGGCGGGAGACGCCACGGCAGTGAGAGGCCCGCGTTACCACCACCACCCCCCCCCACCCAAAGAAAAGGAATCACCTGATCATCACTAGTCAGGACATCTGCCTGATAGACCCGTGCCATCCTCTAAAGGAAAGTCACCTTCCAGTAGTCAACCAGCTTTCTTGCCTGATACAACTTCCTTGTTCCTGCTCCCTTCTGCCTACAGCTCCTGGGAGCTCCTTTTTATCTACTGGACTGGTTGTTGCCCAATTCATGAATCACTGGATAAAGTCAATAGGACCTTTAAAGTTCACTCGGTTGAATTTTGGATTTTTAACATGTGTACCATAAGGACCTTACAGCAGGATATTGCCAATCTCCTCCCGCCCAACATGTGTACTCTTATTATACATTTTACATTTTGTACACTCATAATACATTGCTGCTATTTTTTTCTCTTGACAATCATGTATCTTTTAGAGCAATTTAAAATTTTACGTGTATTTTACCTGCTTTGATTCAAATTCCAGCGCGTTTCCATCTTGCATCGCATTCCTCCCACCTGAAGAATTTCAACGTTTCTTGTAGAGCCCATCTGCCAGCAATAAAGTCTGAGTTTTCCTTTTCTGAATTCTTACCCCTTCGTTAGGGTGGAGGGGTTTTGTTTTTGTTTTCTTGTTTCCTTCCCCCAGGCTTGCCAGCGCTCTAAGGGAAACAGTGTTTTGCCCTTTCTCCAGCAGATTAGGCTTTTTTGCTCCAGAAGGGAGACAGCGGAGGGGTTCGGTGGGGCTTCGCGCCCCTCTGCAGGGGCTGTTTTTCCCTCCTCCAGACCTGCACTACTGAGGGAGTCTTTCTCAGGACTTTGGCCAGTCTTTTGGGTGAGTGCCCAATGGGCTCCACGGAGAAAAGTCTTGGAGAAGACGCAAACCCCCGCTATACCTGTAGTCCCCGGCGGCTTCATACTCCCTCTCTAGCCCACGCTGATTCTCCACCAATTCTTTATAGACTCCAGGTGAATTCAGTTGGCTGCATCTGCTCCCCGGGTTAGCACGGGCTTGTGTTCCATGCTTCCCCACAGACCCACATCGATCCTTAGATTTCAGGCGAGGTGATCACCCTGGGACCTCAGCTTTCTGATGGATCCCGAAAAAGTAGTAAACTTGCATTTTGTCTGAAGTTTATAAATAACAGTGGGGGTGACACTCCTAGATCTCTGCGTCTTGAGCTTTTTATTCTCTTTTCACCTGGCTAACCCACAGGACCATGTCATACCTCAGTATGTTTTTCTTACCCACAAGAATGCCTTAGTGAAGCCACAGCTGATGAGAATTGAACGGCCATAGTAATACACTAACAAGAAGGTGCTCCTATCACCCTGGAGTCGGCTCTACTTCGTGGTGAGCCAGAGGTCCAACTGAGGAGGAAGCCTGAGTCCTGTCCCACGCTGGGAAAGGCCAGTAGAGGGTCCAGCTTGCAGAGGAGGCAACAAGGATGTGAGAAGCTACCTGGACCCCTTCGCTTTCCAGGCCCCGACTCAGTATCCAGAGCCTGTCCGTCCCCTCACAGTTGCAATCTGGGAGGCTGGGACCAGACCCATTCTAGCAGCATCCCCGTGTGTGATGTCAGGATCTCCCTCTTCGCAGCTGCGGGGGGCAGTGAAGACCGTTTCAGCTTTTGCAGGTGAAGATAACATGGTCGAGAGCCTCATTAACTAGAAATAGCAAGCAGGGCCCTGGAGGCGCTCTGTTCCTGCGCTACACTGTGTACCTTTCTAGGTGTCTGAGCTGCTCTGGCCTCCAGCTGGTTCATTTGACTTCACTCCCCAACAAAAGGCAGGGGCATGGGGCTTCCCTGGTGGCGCAGTGGTTGAGAGTCCGCCTGCCGATGCAGGGGACGTGGGTTCGTGTCCTGGTCCGGGAAGATCCCACGTGCCGCGGAGCGGCTGGGCCTGTGAGCCATGGCTGCTGAGCCTGCGCGTTTGGAGCCTGTGCTCCGCCACGGGAGAGGCCACAACAGTGAGAGGCCCGCGTACCGCAAAAAAAAAAAGAGCAGGGGCAAGATGAAGAGATGCACACATCCACCTGTGTACATATGAGGTTTGTATCCATGTGGAATAAAAGTTGATTTCTTTCTTTGTAATGAAGGGCCAGTAGGGAGCTGCTGAGCAAATAGCAGTGCCTCCCCGTAGACTATGCTCAGGGCCGTCTTAGCAGAAATCATCATTCTCTTGCCTTCAAAGATGGCAATGTTTTGTGCACATTCATCAGTGAAAGTGCTTACAGATATATTACAGAAGGGCACTTTGGTTCTTTGTAGGGTTCTCTCAGTTAGTTCACATTTTCACCCAACACTCATCTTTAAATACCCCCCGAGTGGTAGCTTTTGTCATCTCTTGCTTTACACATAGTATAAATGAAGCTCATAGGGAAGGACTAACCCCAAATCATTTTGCCCCGAAGCAGAGGAAATATCTTGGAGTAGCACTAGAGTACCCAGGTGGGCTCACATGATGGGGGGAGTGGGGGACACCTTTAAGTGGGAGCTGTCTTCAATGGGGTACCTCCTTGCTTTTGACACTAAGTCTTCCTGTTGGAGTCAAGCTTGTATGTCACTCGGAGTCCCAGAAAGAAACAGATGACATGCTCAAAAGGAAAGTTTAGTAAAGGGACTTGTACTATATAATAAGCAAAGTTTAAGGAAATCACCAAGGGATAGTGAAGTACCCTCAGGGCTAGTGTATTAGTTTGCTAGGGCGGCGGTAACAAAAACACCACAGACTGGGTGGCTTAAACAACAGAAATTTATTTGCTCATGGTTCTGGAGGCTAGAAGGCCAAGATCAAGGTGTTGTAGGTTTGATTTCTTCTGAGGCCTCTCTCCTTGGCTTGCAGGCTATCTTCTCACTATGGCCTCACATGGTCTTTCCTCTGTACGTGTGCATGCCTGGTGTCTCTTTGTGTGTCCAAATTTTCTCTTCTTATAAGGACACCAGTCAGATTGTATTAGGGCCCAGTCCAATGGCCCCGTTTTAACTTAATCACCCTTTAAAGAGTCTACCTCCAAATACAGTTACATTCTGAGGTACTGGGGGTTAGGGCTTCAACACATGAATCTGAGGGGACACAAGTTAGCTCATAACAGCTAGTAACAATGGAGGGGTCAGCTATTACCACACTACGACTGAAGAGGCAAGAGGAGGGGGAGGTTACCAGAACCCAGACGTTGGCAAAAATGGCTATGTGGAGAGGGCCCCCTGACAGGAGTTGTGCGTTTGGTAGAGAGGTGCAGCCAACAGTAGCCTAGTAGGGAGGGAGTGGGGGGGAATATAGACCCTGAAATCACTGTTCTCTCCTCTCTGAGCGCCCACTGGTGCCTTTCTCTGGCTGAATCCAACGGGAAGCCAGAGGCAAAGGAACCTATTGACACAGTCCCGTGGGGTCAGCCTCCAAAGCTGAGAGCTGCGTGGGAAGGGGTAGAGGAACAAGTACAAGATACTCAGTATGGCTTGCAAACTGAGCACTAAATCCTGCTCTGAAGCCATGATGGCTTATGACAGGGGCATTCAATTGCCTGATTTTTAAATTAATCTGGGTATGTTCAAGAACCCTGAAGAAAACCACTGTGTCTGTAGGGTCATTCTGAGGAGACATTTCCTAAGAAAACACTCTTCAGAGACATCTTCTCTAGGGTTGAGGTCAGGAGTGTCATCCACATTGCTCAAGTGTCAGCAGAGAAGGGTCAGGTGGGACCTGGGTTTCCACCCTCTCCTCAGAGCCCTTTCCAGTCAGAGTCTAGCTGTGCTCGTGGGTACATGCCATCATGCCTCTAGGCCTTTGTCCACGCTGCCCCCTCTGCCTGGAGTGCCCTCCACTCTCCTTTTCACTGTCTGACCCTTACTCTCCCTTCAAGAGCAGGTCTAAAGGACATTCTCTGAACTTCCTATAAGGTAAGGAGACTCTTACTGGAGACGTAATAAGCAGACCAGTTTTCTGTTGGAGGACAGTAACAAGTGATAGGGGTGATTATACAAAGATCTCAACATTTTAATATGTTTTAGGTAGGAAAGTATCTTAGGTGAGGGTGGAGGAGGGCTGGTATCCCTCCACCCATCTGAGTATATCCCGGGAAGCACTGTGCTAGGAGGTTAGGGGATATGGAAAAGCAGAAGTGATGGTCCCTGCTCGGCAGGCAACAGAGACAACACACACACATGTGAGGCATTAGACAACACTACTGTGCACTCCTCTAGCATTTCCCTGAGGCACAGACTGTCTCTCCCGTGTTAGTGCACTAAGTACTACAGGCAGTGTAACACCACTACATAGAATGTAACCTACTCCAGTGGTTCAGAACCTGGGCTCTGGAATCAGTCTTCCATCCGGACTCTTACCAGCACTGACACGGGACACATTATTTAATCTTGCTGAAGCTATTTCATCATCTGAACAATGGAAATAGCAGTGCCTTCTGCATAAGATTGATGTGAGGGTGAAATGAGCTAGTAGCACAAATTAAGTACTCAGTAATTGTTAGTTGTCTCATTTTATTGACGAAAGTACTTGGGCATTCAGGTGAGAAATCACTGTGGGCTGGGGGGCCAGGAAAGGCTTCACGGGACATGAATTAAGCCTGGGAAGGTGGGCCTGGAATTTATATGGATGGTGAGCAAAAGGATGGGTAATATAACAACCCCAAATACTGGCCAAACAAGAGTAATTCCTACTGCCTCTGGGCTTAGGCCTTGTCTAACTTAGTTTAGCTTCTATTCTTCAATCAAGCCTAGCACCTCAGGCAAACACCCCCTCCCCAGCCCCTGCTCAAAACCTCCATGATTTGCTACATGCCCTGTGGCCCTTTTATTCCATCCCAAGGCTCCAGAGTTGCAGCTCTGCGGACCAGCATGATTAGCCACCACTGTTAGCTTCCCATTCAGCATATAAATCTAGTGCCTGGGATTACCTCATGCCAGAAAACCGAAATCCAAGTCAGATGGTTAAGGCATTAATAGCAGTGAGTGTTGTAAAGACTCAACAGTGTGAACCTTCCCAAAATGAACCATCCTGACCTCCCTTGCGCTGACAATGCGTGTGTGACATCATGTGTAAATGAGCCTTAAATTTGAACCAGGTGCCGAGAGCTGTCTGGCGTCTCCTGGCTGCTGTATTAACCACTAACATGCACTGGGGGATTCTGAGGCAGTAAAATGGAGCGAAACCGATGGCAGTGACCAGCGCCGGGCGCAGCAGCTGCGGCAGTGAACATTCAAATCACGCCCACCCTGTTGAGCCCAGGCCCCCGGGCCCTGTAAGTCTGATTTCCGGAGGGCTGGGAAGCCTGGGGAATTTGGCTGGCTCCACTCAGCGACAAGAGCTCCTCCGTGCAAATCAAACTACTCTGACTTGCTTCCCAGACTTGATTCTGAGCTCTTTTCTGATTTGCATCCATGAGGTGGGACTCTGAAGCTCGGTCTGAAGCGGCAGTTGGTGACAGTCAAAGCCGAGGCATGCAGGGACAAGCAGTAGAAGACATATTTTTGGAGGGCGCAACTGCCAAGGAAGAGAGCCAGCCCCAAATCCCTAAGCGCTATGGTTTCTACCAGGCTGGCATCTGGAGATAAAAATATACCTCTGTCCATCGGGCATCACAAATTCCCTCATCTGGGCCTCTCCCCACAGCAGGTCAGATGACAAACAGGCTCTAGAGAACACTAAATAAAATGTGGAGGGATGGAATTAGGTGTGTATGTGGGGCGGGGTGTCCCTACCATTGTTAGTCATAGGTATGAGAGAACAGGTGGAGGGTAACACGAGTCAGGAAGAAATTAAGCCTAGATAAAAAGGAGGTGGTTTTTTTTTTGATACGCGGGCCTCTCACTGCTGCAGTCTCTCCCGTTGCGGAGCACAGGCTCCGGACACACAGGCTCAGCGGCCACGGCTCACGGGCCCAGCCGCTCCGCGGCACGCGGGACCCTCCCGGACGGGTGCACGAACCCGCGTCCCCTGCATCGGCAGGTGGACTCTCAACCACTGCGCCACCAGGGAAGCCCAAAAAGGAGGGTTTTTTTTTTTTTTTTTTTAATGCTTACGGTTCATGATGCCCAGTCCCAGGTTATCAACAGCATGGCCGTGTTAATAGCCTATATTCTGATCATCACTAGCAGGCCCACAGAGACCGGAGACAGTGAGGATAGGAAGGAGGCACGGGAAAGGATTCTTGGTGGGAAATGTCCTAGAAGCTTTACACATGCTGGTGAAAGGAAGCTGGAGCCAAAGAGAGGTGAAAACCCACAGTCCATGGATTCCATGGGACTTCAGCTCCAAAGAAATCCTTTGTTGTTCAGGGCAAGCTCTTACACCACCAGCGCTCACCAAGGGCATTGCACCTCCTGTGAAGCTGGGTGCGGTGGGGTAGGCAGGGGCGGCAGGTCCTGGGTGGAAGGTGGAAAGGGGCTAGTAGGTGTCGTATCTTTCATAAAGTCTGTTACTGTGTGCTTAGACATAAATATACAAGAATTTGTGTATTTTGTAATTTAAAGAAATTAAATGTAGCACGAAGATGTTGGGAATGGATTTCCTGAATAATGGAGCAAACGGGGTTACAGTCTCAGAAGTCCTTCCAGAGGAGGTGAAGGTTCAGTAGGTTTTTGTTTTTATGTTTCCTTTTTTTAAATAAACCTTTACTGGAGTATAATTGCTTTACAATACCGTGTTAGCTTCTGTTGTACACCAAGGTGAATCAGCCGTTTGCATACACATGTCCCCATATCCCCTCCCTCTTGAGCCTCCCTCCCACCCTCCCTAACGCACCCCTCTAGGTCATCGCAAAGCACCGAGCTGATCCCCCTGTGCTATGCTGCTGCTGCCCACTAGCTATCTATTTCATAGTGTATACATGTTGATGCTACTCTCACTTCACCCCAGCTTCCCCCCTCCCACCCCATGTCCTCAAGTCCATTCTCTATGTCTACATCTTTATTCCTGCCCTGCAACTAGGTTCATCAGTACAATTCCCCGCCCCCTCTCCTTTGAGGAAGAGGAGGAGCTTTGGAGAAGAAAAAGAATACAGCATGAATGTCTTGTGCAAAAATGTGGAGGCAGGAACTCATGGCGAGTCCCTTAAAACGCCAGAGGTCTTAACAGGATCTGAGGGCAGGAAGGATTTCCCCAAACTCCATTCCTCAAGCACCCTGGAGCCAAGACTTTGGAACAAATTAAGCACAGGTTTTTTTTGTTTTTGTTTTTTTTTGCGGGCCTCTCACTGTTGCGGCCTCTCCCGTTGCGGAGCACAGGCTCCGGACGCGCAGGCTCAGCGGCCATGGCTCACGTGCCCAGCCGCTCTGCGGCATGTGGGATCTCCCCGGACCGGGGCACGAACCCGTGTCCCCTGCATCGGCAGGCGGACTCTCAACCACTGTGCCACCGGGGAAGCCCAAGCACAGGTTTTTAGATGACTAGCCCTTAAAGGCTGAAAGTACTTCTTTTCATAAAGCTTTTGGAAGATGATGTTGACAGTCAATGCAGAGGCAATTAATGTTTTTCTATCACCATTTTGGATCATGCCTTGCTCAAAAACGCCTTCATCCAAGACCCTACCTTTTCTTTGATGGAAAGTCCAAAATCGGCCTAGCTTTTGGCATTCTCTACAACCAGGATCCTACCCTTCAGCTTTATTTCTCAAACTGCCATTACATCTTTGCTCCTGGCAAAATTTTAACCTGTCATTTTCAAAATATTTTTACCTTTCATTTTCTTGTATGTTTGTTAGTATTTTCTAGCAGGAATGCCTTCTTCCCATTCTCATTGGTGATCCTGCGATTTTACTCAGCTGTTACTTCCTCCACACAATCTTCCCCACTCACCCAGAGGGCAGTGAGCGCCCATTCCTATGAAGTTGTCCAGCAGAGCTTTTCTTGTTCATATTACTCACCAAGCTATGTCACTCTTTCAACAAGCACCCGCTGATGCTCTAGTGTGCACATGGCAGGCACTATGGCCAAATCCTGTCCTTCAGGATATTATAATCCTGCTAAACTCCAGCAGTGGTTTATCAATTAAAGAACAAATATTATACATACTGAACAATGTCATATAGCTATGCAATAGGCAAAATCTTCCACTCACAAATCAGGTTGCAAATGGAATTCAAGAAATTTCTCTCACCAGAATGAAGTTCTAAATAACTGGAGTATGGCTCTCTGAGTTACTGAAAGCAAGTTTCTTTTTTGTTTTACTATATACAAGTGACAACATTGTGAAATGTTTAAGTAACTGAACCTGGGAGTGATTAGACATCTTTTGGAGGATTTGACTGAATAGAAAAAAATCTGGGAAAACCCTTTTTACATTGACATTAAAATGCATGAATGCAACTTTATTTAGTCTGCTTAGCTAATAAGTTGAGAACTATTCTGGGTGAGTGAAAACAAAGAATCTATTTGAATGCAAATGAATGACAAATCTTTAGACAGAGACATGAGGCGTCCCCAAGTATTTTGCTTCCCTGTGAAATGTAAATATTATCATGGTATAATCATTACTGATTGACTTTCGATATGATATACAAACCTATGAAGTCTTACAGTAGAAATGCTGTTTTTTCCCTAAATCCTGAAATCTTGGCAAAATTTGTAAGCCAGGAATCAGTTATCCAGATATTTTTCCCTTCCAAAGTTTAGGATCAGCAATTTTGGAAGAGAAAGCCAAGTAAGTCATTAATTTATTTTTGTAACCAAGATCGCTTTTTATATATATTTCCTTCCGAATATGAGATAACTGAAGTTGGTGAGCATTAGAGGTGCAGAAATCTCTACTGAATTTTTGAATATAGACTTCGGTTATTTAGACCAGTAGTTTTCAAATGTTGATCCATGAGAAAGTTTTCATGGTCCTTGATGAGAAAAATAAGGAATATATGGCAATCTTTTAACAAATCTAGATCTACTGAATTTAAAGGATTGTATTTTATTATAACATGACGTTCTTTTTTATGTTAAAGGATGGTGATGAATGGCGGCAAGGTTTTTTTAATGTCCTTCACCGATTTGCAAAATAAAAAGTTGGCAAGCTGATGAATGTCCCCAAGTTTATTTTGAAGTTCTAAGGATTCAGAAGAAATCCAGTTTTAGCAACAATGAATTAGAGTGCTGATGGTCCAAGCTATATTTGGATTTTTAAAAATTGTATTTGTAGAGTCATAGAACACAGAAATGGATTTCTGACTGTTTTTCAAGGGATCCAAGATTTCTCAAAGTCTGACTGACGAATATTGGAACACGGAACTTTCCTTTGCCTAGAATTTCCTCCGAAATACTTCGCAACAATGCTTCGGCAACAGACCATGACTCAGAGGACACACAGTGGGCCCAAATGCTGTCTGGCTGGTGTGCAAAACAGACTTAGACTTACATGCAACATTTTAAATGAATCAAAGCAGCCTTCAACACAGTCAGTATTGACTATATATCTACTAGGAGCAGAACCTTTTTGTGGGAAAAACTCCAGCAGTTGTTTATACTTAACTATTAGCATGATAGTTAAGCACACAGGTTTTACAGGAAAATTTAAGTGTATATTCTGGACGTGTGACCTTGGACAAGTCACTTAACTTCATAACCTCGCTAAACTTTAATGTCTAACATATTAAATGGGGGAATATAACTGTACCTACCTCAGATCACATGAGGTAACATGCTTGGCATGGTGCCTGGTCCATACATATAAGGGCTTGCTCATCATTACCATTTTACTTTATGGGACTGACAACCTTCCATTCATTTAACACACCAAACTCTCTCTCAGATTTGAACAGAGAACTGAGTAGGAGAACTAGGGAACTCTAAAAAATGGTCTTCACTCTTTCCCCACAGGAATGCCCTTCCCTAGGGGCCCTACTTCCTTTGATTCCTACTATCACCATCCAGTTAGAAGTGAAGTTAAGGGGTTCTAATTCCAAACACAGAACACCTTAGGTTTATGTAAGGCAAGTGCTGGGAGCCCAGTCTCTGAACCACCAAGCTTGGTTCTAGAGAACCTGGGAGGATGACTCCAGGGGCAAGTGTTAGGAAGTGTAGAGCTGTCACAACCCCTGAGATCCACATCTTTAAAGGTCTGGTCGTTTGTCTTTTAAAAAGAGGCATTTCACTACAAGTACGATGGATGACTAATCAAGAATGAACCTGTAAGTCAATGAAATGACACTTTATTGCCACTGAGATGTCAACTAAAGTTGCCTGCGCTTTGAGAGGCAGGCTAAGTTGGTTCAACCACATTCTCATATGAGGACAGTCTCACAGACCTTCTGATGTCCCCAAGGACTCTGGAAGGAAGCAGTGACTTGTATGTTTTCTGCTCATCTCTGGCTCTGAAGTGTACTTTTTTGGAGGTTTCTGGATCACGTGGCTGGCACATGTGCTACTCCTGTTCTGCCCCGTGTGGCTCCAGAGAAGGGTTAACACACACACTAGCCTGCTCACACAAGGCATGTTTGTGTATCACTGACTTTTATTGGTTTCAGGAGATGGAGGCAGGCAAATTAAAACTGAATATTAGACGTTTATGCTCGGAAAATTCTTCTTAGCCGCTTTTCCTCACAGTCTCTAGACTCCCACCATGGGCTCAACACCCACTGCCCTTTTCCCTCTGCTTCTCAACTCCTAAGTCCACATTCTTTTTATGCAGAGTATGTTAGCTATTACTTTCACTTCTCCTCCTGCCAATCCATTCTCCTAGGGGCTCACTTTTTTCTTTTTTTTTAAATTGAAGTGAAATTCACATAATATAAAACTAACCATTTTAAAGTATGAAATTCACAGGGCTTTAGTACCCTCACATTGTTGTGAAACTGTACAGGGTCTCACCTTTCATCCTCAAATGACCTATCAAGATACTTTCCTAAACAAAGACATTAAAGATATTTCCCTTACTAAGAGAAATTCTGGTGTCAGCTCCCCACTTCCCTTAAACTTTCTTCTTCCATGGATACAAGTCTTTTGGCATTTGAGGAAAAGATGCCAGATGCCATCAAACAGCCTCTTATCCTTTTGGAGAAAGGGATATAATTTGTAAAAAAAAAAAAAAAAAAAAGTTGTGAAACATTTAAAATAGACCTGTTCAGAAATTGTGCCATTTGCAGAGACATGGATGGGCTTAGAGACTGTCATATAGAGTGAAGTAAGTCAGAAAGAGAAAAACAAATACTGCATATTAATGCATATATGTGGAATCTAGAAAAATGATACAGATGAACTTATTTGCAAAGCAGAAATAGAGACACAGACGTAGAGAACAAATGTATGGATACCAAGGGGGGGAGGGGAAGGTGGGAGGAATTGGGAGATTGGGTTTGACATATATACACTACTATGTATAAAATAGGTAACTAATGAGAACCTGCTGTATAGCACAGGGAACTCTACTCTGTGCTCTGTGGTGACCTAAATGGGAAGGAAATCCAAAAAAGAGGGGATATATGTATGTGTATAGCTGATTCACTTTGCTGTACAACAAAAACTGACATAACATTGTAAAACAACTATACTCCAATAAAAATTATTAAAAAATAAAATAAAATAGATTTGTTCATAAAAGGTGATACTTATAAAACTAATTTTCAGCTTTATTTACTACTCAATGGAATATCAGCAACTTACTTGCAAACCATTCAGCAAATATATATATATAATACAAACAAAATGAACAAATGTTAAATTTTAGTGGTTTGTACATGGACATATTATTCCAACTTATACATATGTTTGACATTTTTCATAATAAAAAGTTGGTTGGGTAAAACTCATGGAGTAGAGCTTTTTTGTTTAGATATTTTATAGTATATGGAATAAAACTTTGTTATCTACTAAGTTTTAGGACATGTTTGGTGTCAGCTACAGTCCTTATGCTGAACTATTCAAATTAACCAAAACCTGTTAGCAGATCTAAGGACTGGTTGATCTTTCTGAGACAATGATAACAGAGAATCCTGGAAGAGCAACAGCAATGGACAGCACCTCTCCTAAGAATGTGACCTCTCCTAAGAATGTCCTCTCCTAGGAATAGTACACACGTAAAGTGGACAACTCTCACGTGGCATTCATCAGAGCCATAAGAAAACTTCCTCAACACACAATGAAGTAAGATTTAACAAATATTTGCTGAGCAGCAATAAGTGAACCTATGGTGTTAAATGTTGTATACGTGCTAAAATTTCCAGGACGTGGTTCCTGCCATTGGGTTAATTATGACTGGACCAGAGAAAGAAGGTGTTTAAATGTGAAAAGCTAAATAACACCCCAAATTTAAAGAGCAATTACTACATTGTTGGTGGGAATATAAATTAGTAAAACCTTCGATGGAGGGCAATTTAGTAATATCCATCAAAATTAGAAATGGACACACATACCCTTAGACTCAGAATTCCAGTTAAATGCGTAGAAATTTATCCTACAGACATACTCATATATGTGTTAAATTATGTATGTATAAAGATAATAATTGAAGCATTATATAAAACAGCAAAATTAAAAAAAAATTTTAAATCCTAAATATGCATTGATAGGAAACTGGTTAATTAACTTATGGTACATGCATTAACTTATGGTACTCACTTCTGGGTATTTATCCAAAAGAAATGAAAGAGATATTTGCATTACCATATTCACTACAGCATTAACCACAAGAGCCAACAGGTGGAAACAATTTAAATATCCACTGACAGGTGAATGGATAAAAATCGTGGTACTTACACATGATGGAGTATTATTCAGCCTTTAAAAAGGAAATCTTGCCATATGTTACAACATGGATGAAACTTGAAGATATTATGCTAATTTTAACAAGCCAATCACAAAAGGACAAATATGTTTCCATTGTATGAGGCAGCTGAAGTGGTCAAGCTCATTGAAGCAGAAAGTAAAATGGTGGTTGTTAGGCTGGGAGGGGGGAAAATGGGAGTTTTTGTTCCATGGGCATAGAGTTTTAGTCATGCAAGATACAAAGTTCTAGAGATCTGCTGTATAGCAATGTACATACAATTAACCATAGTACTGTATAATTAAAAGTTTGTTAAGAGGGGAGGTTTCCTATTAGGTTTTTTTTAAAAACTACAATTTAAATAAATAAATGCATATATATATATATATATGTTTATATATCTCTAAGTGAAAAAAAGTCAAGGTGCAGAGAACTGCAGGTAGTATGCCAACATTTGTGTGTGTGCTTGTATGCATGTGTGTATTCTATATAAACGAATGGTTAAATAGGTTTGGAATATATTTGAAAGGATACAAAAACTTATAAGAGTGGTTGCTTTCAGGAAGGAAAACTGGAAGCTGGGCAGAAGTAGGAGGGAAGCAATTTTGTAAGTTTTGAATTTGTACCATGTGCATATTACCTATGAAAACAGAAAATATATTACAAGATACTAATGATCTATACCAAAAGAATCATATAAATAATAAGGGGTGGGTTGGGTGGAGAATGAAGTATTTAAAAGGTGGGATTTGAGCTGGGTCTTGAAGAACGGAAAGGATCTGGACTGACAGAGGAGAGCAATAAGGACATTCTGGGTATATATGTGGAAGTCAGAGTGGGGAGGACAGTGGAGGTAAAAGTGTGGAAGTAGGGTAATGAAAGGCAACTCAAGTGCCAGACAGCGAAACATTCGGTGTATAGTAGAAGGTAAGTAAGAAAAAGATGAAATACAGTTGAGTAGATGCGGGAGGGGAATGTGGAATTAACGTGTTGGGTAGCAGGGAACCACTATAGGCTCTCGAGCAGGGAAATCATATTGCAAAACCAGAATTCCAAGGAGATAAGTAGACAGCAACAGATGAAATGGACTGGAAGACACACATCTGTTAGCAGGCTGATGTGGCATTTCAGTGGTTGCCCATTACAATCATCTGAGAAGCTTTTTTTTTATTTTTAAAATAGATATTAATGCCCAGGTCCATTTAATTGGTTTGGGGTGGAGCCTGGACACTGTCATTTTTTAAAGCTCCCCAAGTGATTCTAAAGAGCTACCTGGGTTGAGAATCACTGCAACAATCCATGCACAAAGAGATGAAGGCTCAGATTCAGGTGCTGGCAGGACGTTGGGGATAGGATGAAAGCAAATCTAGGAGACATTTCAAAGGAAGAACTGATATGGTGACAGACTGGAGATGAGTGAAAAGATATATAGTCTGTTAGATTCCTTTATGTATTCATTCAACACATATTTATTAAGCCAATCCCAAGTGCTAGGTACCATTCTAGGGTCTAAGGGTTTGGTGATGAACAAGACAGATGACTCCCAGTTCTTAAGAAACTTGCAGTCTAGTGGACACAGACAACAAACAAATATGCAGGTCTAACAGGGTAAAGTTAAAGCATGACTGTATGTTGGGGGCAGCTTGTTTATATTAGACTGTCAGGGAAGACCTGTCTGAGCGGGTGATATTTGAGCTGAGCCTTGATGAAGAGGAGCCAGGCTTGCAAAGGTCTTTGAAGAGAATGGTCTAACTAGGGAAAACGCTTAGCACATGGGAACAAGCTTGGCGTGTTCAAGGGACAGACAGGCCTGTGTGCTGGAGAAGAGTGAAAGACAGATACGAGGTGAGGCCAGAGAAATGAGTAGGTACAGATGAAAGAGAACCTCGTAGGCCATGGCACAGAGAGATGGGAAGCCATGGGAGGAAATTAAGCAGGGCAGTGACATGATCTGATTTACATTTTTAAACAACTACTTTGGCTGCACTGTGGAAAGAGATTGCAGGTGGCAGGGATGAAAGCAAAAAAACCAGCTGGGAGGTTAGATTGAAACAGTGGGGCCACTGACAGACATGGGAAAACTGTGGAGGGGGACAGATTTGAACATGTTGAGTTTGAGGTTACTGTGTAGCATCCAAGCAGAAATGTCCAAGAGCAACTAGAAATATGAAGAATAGGTGAGAATTTAGGTTATACCTACTAACTTGGGAGATTCTTCCAGGGGCTCTGAAGAAAAGCAGGTTGGATTACACTACAGGAATAGAACAACTTCACCGAGAGAGATTAATAATGACTCGGAAGAAAGGTTTCTAGTGGTGGGTCGGAGGGCTCTGTAGTTAGTCTTGTGTCACTGAACTTTTTCCTCTGTGAATGGGATGAAGAAATGGCAGGACAATGAAGAATGCCAAAAAGCAGGGAACAATACCTGATGTACTAGAAACAAGATTCAAAAAAGATCTCACCTGCTGGAAGGACGAGCTGAAGCTAACAAGATGATATTTTACAGATATATAGATGGATAACAGGTGTGTGTGTGTGTGTGTGTGTGTGTGTGTGTGTGTGTGTTGTGTGTACATGAATATTTGTATGTACATGTGTCTGTTTGACCTGGAGCTTATGTTGACCACATACTTTATAAGCCTAAAGTGTAATGACGTGAAAAAGCTGATGTAAAATCAGAGTACGTTGATAATATTTATTACAAAACTTCAAAGATTATTTTCTGGGACAGAATACATCAGTAGTGAAAACAAACCACACTAATCAGGATTATTTCTAGAACACTATTTTCTGATCAGGCTGCTGACTAGGTGGCGAAAGCAGAGAAGGGAGAAGGGATACATGGTTTGGACAGTATGTGATCTGAGGAACAATCATGTAATGAAAACTGTAGGTATATTCAATTCAGGGTTTAACAGAGAATTTGAGCTTTTCCCAAACATCATATAATCTAACTTAAAGACACAAAGTATATTTCCTCTGGTTAAGAGAAAACTCAGTCTTCAAACATTGAAGGTCTTCAGAGAATTAAAGTAGCTTGTCCAAAATTAGACAGAAAGCGGTAGAGTTGGGATTTGAACACAAGTAAGTTTGACTCCAATATCTTTAATATACATATGTGTATATGTGTATATATATCTGTGTATATAGAGATACATATAAATGAAATATGTATAATTTTTCCTTTGAGTTAATCAGTTTCACTTATCAAGTCTATCTGAAAAGGTTCAGTCAGAAAAATCCAAGTTGTAGCTAAGCTTTTTTTCAGGCGAGAAGTGTGCCTTATTTACCTTCACACCTTTAGGACCAGCAAGACTGTTTAGCTGTTTGCTCGGTGAATTAGCCAGCCCCCTTGCTGGTGCTGTGTATCAGTGCACTGATCAACACAAGATAAAACACATACACATTCAAACAAGTGGGAAGCATTTCTCTGCATGTCTTTTTTCTTTATAGCATTTCAAATTACAACGCCTTTTAATCCATCTGTCTTTTTTTCCCCTGGCAACTCAATTTCCCTCGCCACCATTTACTTTGTCCCATAGGCAAATAAACCTCTCACTCCTACCTGTCCACCTGGCCATCAGCCAAGATGAGCCTTCCTGCTCCTCGTGCTCATCCTGATTGACAGCCTGGCAAACTAGGACAGTGGATCATGATAGCAAAAATGTACATCAGATTGTTTAGAAGGGGTGAGAAACAAAGAATTCTGATTGCAATGAGGAAACCACGTCCACAATAACTTATCCTTCATCAAAATTATCTTTTCCCATTTTTCCTACTTCATTATGGAAAGACTATATATAGGAGGGTTATGGTAAAAAGATGAATAAAGTATGTGTTTAAATTAGAAAAGCTAATTTCTAATTCTATAGAAGGTTCTGAGAAGTTCTTAGACCAAAAATTACGATACCTAAAATTCAGGCAGAGTAATTTGCAGGAAACAAAGTATGTTTCCAATAGGGTTAATTCTAACACAGCCACAGAGTACTGTCAATATGCCAAGAAGGAAAACAGGTTAAAATTAATGGTTTGAGTCCCTCTGTTTCCAGCATCTATTTCCCATCTCTATTTACCATACTGGCAGTGTCACCAGTGGAGACAGCCCCAATGGAAACACTCTCCACACCCAGCTCCCCACAGATTTTCTAGTAACCTGATCCTGCAAATACACAGGGCAGAGGATGCACAAGACAAAAATCTGTTTACCTTAAAAAGAGATCTTCCACTTTCATTAACATCTCATACAGTGCTCACCATTTTATTTGTGCCAACATAACCTTATTCCTAGGCTCTAAAATGAATCATTTCAGGGTCAAATGGTTATAGCCCTTCCACCAATGGCAGGGAAATTCATATTTCATATACAAATGGTACTGATACAAAGGATACCCTAAGAAAGAAGTGAATCTTTCCCAACTGATCTCTGCTCACTTCACCTACCACCGCTTACCCCCAAAAAATGGGGAAGAGAAAAATTCTTAAAGGTGGATGCTTTATATGTAGGCGAATATAGAACATGAGATTCTGCAAAGATGAAAATGTTTTTAGCAAGGCCAATGATTAGCTCATAACCCATCTAAAGGCATGTGTAAGGTTTACCTGAAAATGGATGGTTTATTTCTGCTTTTCCATTGGTGAATATACCAGGGTACTAAGCTTAAATTTAAAAGGTGCCGGATAAGCTGGGACAAAGTGAGAGAGTGGCATGGACATATATACACTACCAAATGTAAAATAGATAGCTAGTGGGACGCAGCCGCATAGCACAGGGAGATCAGCTCGGTGCTTTGTGACCACCTAGAGGGGTGGGATAGGGAGGGTGGGAGGGAGATGCAAGACGGAGGGGATATGGGGATATATACATACATATAGCTGATTCACTTTGTTATATAGCAGAAACTAACACAACATTGTAAAGCAATTATACTCCAATAAAGATGTTAAAAAAAAAAAGGATAGGTAGATTGAAAAAGCCTAGGTGGTAAAGCAGTTTTAAGAGGCTTAAAAATATCTAATTTATCTTAAAATTTTTTGTAATATCGATTCTAACAGATTCTCTCTTTAAGAAATTATTCCTCATAGAATATAAGTTTTGCACTATAGTCAATAATTTCTGTTCTTACTATAAAACATTCACATATGAGTAGTACAGCTGTACACTTAGTAGGCTTCTCATACATTTTAATATAGCAGCCAATTCAAACTCATTTATTAACATTATTAAAATGATTTTAAATTAAGCATAGGTAACTTTGGTTTAAATAAAGGGCATACATGGTGGTTACATTTTATTTTCAATTATGTAGTAATTCTGGAACTTAGGCACTGTGTCTGTACAATTTGTATTGTCTTATTATAATAGATTTCATCCCACTTGGCATAAAGAGAAAATAGAATTTTCTATAGACTGGAGTAACTCCCTAGAAGCCTGTTTTGGATTCATAGAATATTTGGTTTAGGCAGAAAGAAAATACACACAACATGTTCATTTGAAAATGACTAGTCACACTTGGTATTACTCTAAAGGTAAATATAATCAAGATATAAAGACATTTCTGGGCCCGATTATTTTATTAAAATGTATAATCTTCTGTGATGTGTTTCTTCTGGTTCATACTATTATATAATGATTTTAATTAAAAATAAAAATGTTTTTCTTTTATTAAAAAAAAAAAGTGCCATGGTAGGAAGAAACACTAGAGTACAGAAGCAAACAAAGCCAGAGAGGTTGGGCTGACCTGGTAACTTGCTACCCATCAAACGCCAGTTAGGAATTTCCAGAGAGTAGAGAATCTATGCTACTTTCAAGGCTTCAATTCTAAACCTAAATTGTGCTGAATTTCAGAATCTCCTTCTAGATGGAAAAGAAAAAACAACAACAAAGGTTTCCAGACCTCGGGTGTTTAAAGGGCCTTCACACAGTAAATCAACTTACTGCTGTCTTGTTTTCTCCACAGCCAGACTGAAATAATACAGTGTCAGCAGAGGTGTGAATTACCTCCATTCACCTTAATGGAGTGTTAACTTCAAAGGCTTGTTTTAACCATTTAAATGCTAAGCTCATGAGTAACATTCTGTTAAAAAAAAAGGTACAATTTAAACATTCACCCTCAACATATGAAAGTAATTTATATTCTCAGCACTTCATCTTCTAATTTAGCAAACAAGTCTCCAAGTGTTAGAAAAATATAGATTTTGTGCTTTACTTAGTTTTATTTTAAATAGTTATTACCTAATAAATTATGAACATTAAGCCCACAATAAGAAGGCCTGTATTTCCCAGGAAAAATGCTGAGGAGTACTTGAACAAGGTTTTATTTGAAATCCTGATGAAGGGGGCACTGCTTTTACCAGTCATCTTACTAGCTTCCTCCAAACTCATAGGGAAAGTTATGACTCCAAACAGGCAACTAGATGAGGCAGAATATTAAAGTAAAATAAAAATAAACACCTCTCCAAATAATTTCTTTTGATATTAACTAAGTTTCATGCAGCGTTCAATAGGTTTGCCAAACCTCCCATGATCCCATCCCACAAGCAGGTGACAAATGTATTAATTGATGCCCACCTGTCATCACACTTAACATCTGCCCCAGGAGACATCCTTGCATCTGTTGCAGATTTAGGGCTATTTTGGTATTAGGAGTTAGATTTATTTTAGCAGCTGAACACCTATTTGTATTTGGATCTATAATTTCCCATAGAAATGTGGGAAAGCATTAAAAAGAATGCACATGGGGCCAGTTCTCCTGTGAGCAAAGGCTAGAAAACGATTCTAAACATATTAGTTGTGCAAGATGGAAGATGAAGAAATTCCATGTCCTTGTCTGAAAGCAACTTCATTTTACAGGTCTAGATGAAAGGATGGGGGAAAAAAAGGGGATAAACATCTAATTTATTAAGAGCGCCTATTTTGGTCTGCACCTAATTTATGCAAGGTCATTTAATCCTCTCAACACAACCTTGTATAATTGGTATTAACTCCATTTAATACCCATGTGAAAGTAGAGGTTTAGAGAGGTTAAGTGGTTTGCCTAAATTCACTGAGATTTTCATCTAAGTCTTTCTAACCCCCAAACCTGGACCTTTTCCATTACACTATGCTGATCTCAAGTTGCCAAAGAGGAAACTTAACTCAGTTGTCAATTTTTCAGCCCATTTCCTAAGTGGGAAGCAAGGGGGCACCAGCAAAAGTGTGCATTTCTATACATGCAAATTGGCACTTTGCATGTAATTCTCTACTTTACATGTGTGCAGGGGTAGGATTACATTTTTACTGATACACCCTGGCTTTGGTAGGCTGCTAACAAGGTGCCCTTTACAAGAATACTCCCTGGGGCAGTAGGGGAGGGAGGCACCTAGCTCCTGGTTTCCAACCAGGAATAAGCCACATCAATGCGAAGACTGGAATGATCTATAACCTCCAAACAAAGTATGATATAAATCATCAATATTTGTCTCTGTTCGCCAAGTAGAAAGTCACATGTTTTAGTGACAAATGAGAAAGCTCAGAGAACTTTCAAATCCACAGCCAGTCATCACAGCTCTATCTCATACTGCACGACAGAGGAAAATCACAAAAGTTTCTTAGGATTTGGAGTCAGGGCAAAATACCAAGTGAAATAATCCAACAGTTTTGTTATTGGTGACTGATGTTGACATTAACCTACGAACTAAAATTCAATTTTTGTATATAAACAATATACTGATTTCTTTAAAAACAAAAAATTGTCTCAATATATTTAATAACATTAAAAACTTCTCTGTGAAAGATGTTGTTAAGAGAATGAAAAGGCAACTCACAGACTGGGAGAAAATCTTTGTGAAACACATATCTGATAAAGAACTGGTGTCTAAAATATACAAAGAATGCTTAAAACTCAACAATGTAAAAACAGCCCAATTTTAAAAATCTGAACCTCACCAAAGGAAATATACAGATGGCAAATAAACATGTGAAAAGATGCTCAACATCATATGTCAATAGGGAAATACAAATTAAAACAACAATGAGATACAACTGCACACCCATTAGAATGGTGAAAATCCCAAACACTGACAACACCCAATGTCGGCAAGGATGTGGAACAACAGGAACTCTCACACATTGCTGGCAGGACTGCAAAATGTTACAGCCACTTTGGAAGGCAGTTGGGCAGTTTCTTATAAGACTAAATATTCTACCATACCATGCAGCAATTGCTAAAAAAATAGTCTTTGGTATTAACCCAAATAAGCTGAAAATTTCTGTCCACACAAAAGTCTGCATACAAATGTTTGTAGCAGCTTTATTCACAAATGCCAAAATTTGGAAGCAAACAAGAGGTCATTCAACAGGTGAATGGAAAAACAAACTGTGGTACATCCATACAATGGAATATTGTCAGTGAGTAAAAAAAAAGAGCTATCAAGCTATGAAAAGATACGGAGGAAACTTAAACACACATTGCTAAGTGAAAGAAGCCAGCCCAAAAGGTTAGATACTATATGATTCCACCAAATGACATTTTAGAAAAGGCTCATGGGGAATGCTCATGGTGTTTATGGAGACAGTAAAAAGATCAGTGGTTGCATCAAAAGTGAACCCTACTGTAAACTATGTACTTCAGTTAATAGTAATGTATCAAAGTTGGCTCATCAAGTATAACAAACGTACTTCACTAATGCAAGATGTTAGTAATGTGGGACACTATGGGTGTGCTGGAATGAGGGAATATATGAGAACTCTCTGTACTTTCTGTTCAATTATTGCTGTAAATGTTAAAATTACCCTAAAAAATAAAGTCCGTTAATTAAAAAAAAACCACAAACAAAAGATGCTCAACATATTTAAGAGCATTCAGAGTTTCTTATTTTGATTAAAACTGCTATGTCTACTTTCCCCTACCGACTCCTGTTTTGTTCTGCTTTTCTGTCAGTGTTTGCAAAAATGTTAGGCCATATAAAGAGGATTCATCCAAGGTGCTTCCGGAATAATTCCTTTTTGCATTTGGAGGTAAATCATTCAGCAAAAGACGTGGGAAAAGATTTCTTTCACTTATTAATCCAATTAAAAATAATGAGTGCTAAACTAAAATTACCAACCAAAATACCAAAGATGAGCAAAACAAACGCCTGTGGAAATAAGGAAAAAAGATAAAGAACAATTAGAGCATTATTTTAAACCTTCACGTGCTCCAATAATGTACATTATAGTTCAAAATACATTAACTTTCGTGAGGTAGGTAAAATACTTAATTATAAAATGACAAGTTATTTCTTAAAACAAGATTCTTAAAAGAAACAAACAAAAATCAACCTACCCCAAACTTTTTCCATGAGAGAAAATCCTCTCTGCTCAGTTTAAGATAAAACAGTCCCGGGAACACAAAAATCAAACATGTTGATGTACTGGAACCTTAAAGTGGGGAGGAAAAGAAAATAATATTGCCGGATTCAGATGTGAGACTGGATGACAATTTAATCTATTTTAGAAAATGGAATTATTGAAATAGAAAACTTACCAACTACACCAAGTACATTCCTAATGTCAGGAACATATATCGCAAGTAAAACAATGATAATATTGAGAGCTATAGTGATCAAAGAATGGTGAATCCATGAGAATGGAAAATTGGAGAAAAACATCATCATTAAAGCTTTCCTTGCCTGTATAACAGAAAAAGATTTAAGCAAAGAGGAGGTAACAAAGCCAAACTACTTGCTTAGGGAAACACATGTATGGTACAGTTACCATGATATTCTTGCCCTCTAAACCATTTAGATTCCAAAAATATGGCATAAACTATTACTGTAAGGTATTTATTGCACAAAAACTGAGAAATTGTTTTTCTCAGTTTTCTGCATTCAGACAAATCTTCTACTTCTCTGCATTCAGACAAATCTTCTACTGCTAAGGCGGGCAACAGGCAGTCTTGTCCCACAAGCATTTACCCAGCCCCCGCTGCACTCCTGGTGCTGCGGTCCCCGCAGAGAGGAGGCCCCAGTCTTAAGGAGCTCCCCGTTCAGGGGCTCAAGTCATCCACTAGAAGCATCTGTACCCAAAGCCTATGATTCCATTCTCCCAGAAATTCTCAAGAGTCTTACATATGGCAACTAAATGCCGAGTGATGATCTGCTGTGCCCCTTAAACTATAACTCTAGAGCAAATAAAATCCGTGACTAAGATTAGACTAGAACGTCTATGTGAAAATAAATTTCCAATAAACTAGAAGGAGCTTATTTTTGCTGACTTGACTTTTTCCTCTTCACGCACATTCTTTTGAAAACAGAATACAGAATTAAAGGGGGAAAAAAACCCCAAAAAACTTTAGAAGAACTATAGTCTCTAAATTGGAAACAATGCTGTGGGAGAGCGTAAATCTAAACTAAATCTGAAAAAGCACAAATTAGTTTAGCGGTTCACTGTTATTTTTGTGCTTTCATGGGGCCATAGGCAAGTATGAGGTCTTTGATCAATTACTGGACAAATGAATAAGATATACAAGACTAGATGTGATTCAAACATTCTAGTCTGTAAAGAATTAGTGTTGCCATATTAGGGAGCTGCTACACCAAGCAACAAAACCTTTAAGAGTACTTACAGGGAAGTGGATTAGAGGGACTGTCAAAAGCACAGCAAATAGTATGCATAACTTCACAGTCATGACGACAACATCATGTGGCAAGTATTTACTATAACCTTGTAGTAATTCTGACGCCACACTGTCTGCAAATTTAAAAAACAATAATAAGGATCACATTATAAACTACTAAGATGTTAATAACAGTAACATTATTTTCCTTTGCACAAACGGATCTTAACAGATTTTGGATTCCCGGTACCAAATCCATCTCTGGCCTTTTTCCTATCCTATGAAACACAGAGACATTAAGTAAATATCTTCTGGAAACCTACAGTGTTTTCTTTTAATGAAACTAGAAATTGGCCCAGGCAGAATCTCTAAAATTATGACAATGAATATACATTTAAGAAAATCTCTTTAGAACTTTTCCATAATCTGAAGGTTTTGAACAACACTTTTATAAAGTGCTTTCATGTATACTACTGAATTTGGTCCTTATGATAACAATATAAGATAGGTAGCTAGGCTAAAAATTATTAACTGACTTGCCCAAGATCATACAGTACAAAGGGGCAGAGCTGGCAGAGCTGTACTCCCAAACTGTTTTGATGTCAAAGCCTTTCCTTAATATTGCAATGTTTTCTAGGATCTTATAGTTTCGTGCATGCTACCTGCTTCATCAACATTTCATCTATAGATTCATCTTTCATAAAAGAGAATGCTTCCTTAGCAAGGATAATGGCTTCCTTAGCAAGGGTAATGGCTTCCTTAGCAAGCCAGTGTGCTAGTCAGTGACAGAATCTGAACAAGCTGACCATGCTTTGCTCCCTGGTGTTCTTCTATCCTCACGTCTTCCTCACTCCAAGCCAGAGGAGGGCAATTAAGAGTGAGAGTTCTCAAGAACACTCCATATCACTGCCTTGTAGGGAAAGATGAGTTTGTACTTAAAATAGAATTGTGGGTGTTTTTTTGTTGTTGTTTGTCTTTTTAATTTGAGACCATACAGTTTGGAAAAGTCACTTTAGAGAAAATAAAAAAACAAATCAAATACACCTCTGTTTTCAAATACTTTAAAATTTAAAGGGGAGATAAGATGAAGACACACACATATAATAGAAAGTGTGTAAACACAGACACACTTAAGCGGAAGAAGAAGGTCTAGACAAAAAGCTATGGTGATTCTGAACAGGGAAAGATAACTATGGCTTTGGGATGAACATGAACGAAATCCAAGAAGACTTGAGAAGAGTCATCATGATATAGTGAGCAGCAGGGTAGTAGAGGGGCTTGAATTCTGCGATCAAACAGACTAAGATTCAAATCCTACTCTTACTAGCAACTTAACTTCTCTGAGTTTTTACATTTGTAAAATGTGGACAATAATATATTGACCTACAGAGTTACTGTGAACATGACATGAGTTAATGTATGTGTGCTGACATTCAAAGATGTGGGGAAGAAATTCTCTCTGGTAGCAATACGCAACCGAGAAAATGAGCAGCCCAATAGCACTTCAGAGGCTGAAAGACTGTGTGGTAGAGAAAAGAGAGTAGTGGGTGATAAGGCTGGAAATGCATTTAAGACCAGTAACAGAGCTCTTCTTAGGGTCTGGACTCAATCTGGTAGGCCACAGAGATGCAATGACTTCTGAAGAACAGTGCGTTATGACCTGAACTAAGCAGGAAGACAAATTGGAAGAAAAAGAGGCCCAAAACAGGAATAACAGTTAGAAGGCTACTGTCATAACCACTGAGAGGTAATGAGAATTTGAACTAGATTAGTAATAATGGAAATGGGATAGAAACTAATTGTTGAAAGTATCAAAGACATACTTGATATAACGTGGGACTAATGGACCAAATAAGAGATTAAGAAGAGCCAGGAAAGCTGGATTCTAGTCCCAAATATGTGAGATACTTGTGACTCTTTGGAAAAATACAGCAAACTATTTTATTTCCACTTTATGAATCATAAAAATGAGCTATTAACACTTACTGCTTAAGAACTTTGTAGACTTTTAAAATGGTCTGGTTATTATGCAACATTTGGGTATTGGCCTGGTTTATCAGAGGAACACTTTTTATTCCTCACCTTATAATGCTTTAACATCTGTAATCAGAGCCAATATTATTAATCTAGGTACATACTTATTGGTCCCTTTAATCTGATAAAATTTAGATATTAACTAAGCCTTGAGAGCACTGAATGAAAGGATCCCAAGCAGCTCCAGAAGCCTGAAGAACTAGATTACAAATTCAAAATACCTGTTACATGTCTACTTTCTACTTTCCCAAGACAAAAACCTTTTTCCTGAGCCAGTCAATTCTGTGTTCCTAGCTGAGCCTTATGCAAGGGATAGAGTACAACACATTTCTCTGCATTCAAACAAATCTCTACAAATCTCAGGAAGAACCTGATGGTGATCTCTGCAAGTTATATCTTCTATTGAAGTCAGGAGGCTGCCCTGTTTAATACACACTGTCAAACAGGGGATGAAGTTTATAAAGCTTATCACAGAGTAACAGAAAGATCACTGGATTAATATTCAGGAGACATGCCACTAATTGTGAGACAGGTCACTTCACCTCTTGGACTTAAGCTACTCACCTATAAAATGAGTTGAAGGTGTTAATTTGTGACAAGCCCTTCTGATAAGGTCTCAAGCTCAATCAGCAATTTCTTTCTGTAAGACTGAGAGCTACTGCTATTCCAATAGAAATATACTGTAAAAGACTTTCAACCCAAAAAAGAAACACTGTGAATAGCAAATCAATATCTGAATCTTCTTCTGTCTTTGGAGAAGGAACTTTTATATCATTCTTTCTCTTTCTTTCTTTCTTTCTTTCTTTCTTTCTTTCTTTCTTTCTTTCTTTCTTTCTTTCTTTTTCTTTCTTTCTTTCTTTCTTTCCTTCCTTCTATCTATCTATCTATCTATCTATCTATCTATCTATCTATCTATCTATCACCTACTTACCAGCCTACCATGTGATTTTCTTAGATCTGTATCTCTCCATTACATAAAGCATGGATATTCTAAAGAATCTGCATCAGTGGAAAAGGCAACAGCTTTACTTGATAACCAGGAAAATGCCTGTGTAGGAAACATTTCACGTACATGATGAAAATATTTAGCCTCTGTGTTAAGGCAAAAATAGATAGATAGATAGATAGATAGATAGATATGCCTGGAGCTTAAGTAAGCAAGGTTTTTCCAAAAGTTCACTTTGCGAAAAACTTGGAATGAAGGGAATCTGGATTCTGTGGCATAATTCCTGAGGAGGCAGCACAGTAATAAAGGCATTGACTCTGGAAAGAGTCAGAATTGGATACAAATCCCAACTCATTATTCATTAGTTGCAGGTACTGGCCAAAGTGCCCAACCTATCTGAGCCTATATCTTGAAGAGTCATCATAAGGACTGAGTTAGGCAATATATATAATAAAACACCTGGCACGTACAGAATAAATGTTAGCTCAATAAATGCATTAGCATCCATCCTTCCTCCACATCCCTTTCCATCTAAGTTTTCTTATAATTTAACATAGCTTCTAATATCTCATGGTAATATTTTTGCAACTACTTTTCAGCTGTCCTGGAAATTGGTAGGCCATTTGAGGTTTCTTCCAGATAGCTCTATTGATCCATAGGGAAGAAAAGGAGGTCCATTTTTTGGACTTTTTCTCAATTTTGGAAGATCCCTAAATATAATAGTATTTGTGCCAGGTGATGATTTCAATTTATAAAAATATACAGCTATTCTACTAAGTTTTTGCTGAATCCCAACAAAGACCCTGCTGTAGTATCTCATTGTTATAGAAAAGCATCACTGTGCTCAACTCTGTACGAAGACAAACGCAACAAGCAAAAATAGAGTTTATGCATTTCAAGAATTTTATTTCCTTAACAATGATTAAAAAAGTTTAACCATCTGCTTTAACTTTCCCTGTAGTGTATCCATGCTCATGTTGGAAGTAGGAAGTAACGCTCTTCTGGATGGTGTGTACAGAGCTCTACCACTCTTATTCAACATAGTACAAAAATGCAAGAGCAGATTTAGATTCATCAGTCACCTTTATTAGTGTTGAAATGACATAGAGTTAGCAAGAAAAGGACTATATAGAGCAATTATAATTTTCTCACACACTGAAAAGTCTAAGATAATACACTGATAATAATATACTGAAAAGTTACCATATTTAAATTAAGTTTCATTAATGACAGTAAGAAGAGAAGTACAGTGCTGAAAAAAGAGCACCTGAAATTATGAAAATTGCAATAATAATGGTAACAGTGATGATAATACACCACTAGCAGTAGCTCTCCTTTGTGGAAGATGGCTGTGTGCCAGATACTGTAACAGGCATTTTCCATATAACTTATTTCCTCTTCAATATAACTCTATACAATTATCCCTGTGTTACAGATTAGGAGATGAAGATAGTACAAGGTGAAGTACCCTGGTTCAAGGCCACACAGCTGGTTAGAGCACAGTGGTTTTTTGAATCATATTTGTTGGGTTTCAAAATTCATACTCTTTCCACTGGGCTTAGGAAAGGTAGTTATACAAGTAAATGTCCAAAAACTTGTCAGACCTGAAAAAACTCTGGAAGGTAAGCAAAGCACCATTACAAGCCATCGTGAATGTCTAAAACCTGAAACACATGCACAAGGCCACTGACGGTGAAATTAGAGTCATAACAGCTAAATATCACAAAAGTAACAATAGCCATCTACCTGGAGCGTTGTTATAGGGGCATTCATAAACTGAAAAGTGTATTCAAGGATTTGACAAACTGAGTGCAGTTTGTTATAATGTGTTTGTTTGCAAATTAAACAAGTGCGTTTGCAAATTTAACAAGAGAGCTTACAATTTTTTTTCTTGTTCTAGACTTTTAAGTTTTACTTTTTCTTGAGGTTCTTACCAGAAGAGAAAAAAACTCACCAAGCACATAACTTTTCAAAAGTAAATAAAAGAAAATTTTACTTTTATTTTATGAATTTAAAAGAATCCTTTAAAAATTTAGAGAGAAAGTTCATGGCAAAGCACAGAATACACACTGCAGAACTGTGTGAATTAAATCTAAAGGCAGAGGTCTCTGACATAAGGGTACAACTATAGTCCAGGTAAAACCCTTTCCTTTCTCAACTTGTTCGTTTGCAATTAAGATGACTGATTCTCTCAACCTCCCAAACTGCTGAACTAGAGTCTAACATATTGAATTCTCAATTAAAAAAAATAAAATCATTATTGCACTTTTTTTTTTTCTCGTAGAAAGACTTCAATGTTTCTAAGCCCGAGATTTTACTTGGGTGTTTAAGAAAATTTCCATATGAAGTTATCAATCTTGAATTTGATCCACCTTTTTAAGAGAAGGAAAATCAGTTCTTTAAGGCCCGTAGAGCCACCACAGTGGTGCACTGAATTCTGGCAGCCTGAACAAATTAACTTGCTAATGAAAGGCAGAAACAAAGTCCATATTCAGGTGTGAGATCAACTACAGAACAATTTATTTTGTCATCTATAACGAAATAATATACTTACCATAAAAAGTGAGGTACCCAAAGAGTGCAGATATAAAATAAATGAGAAAACTTAAAGCAATTGCTGTATTGGTTACATTCTGCATCCTTTTCTTAGAAGGTCTAAAAGAAAAAAAATGGTAAAATTAGAATCTGTGATCTGAATTATATCTAAATAGATAAATATCTCCCAAGCTATTCAAAAGGATTCCTTAATCATTCAAGACCTAGTTCTCTAATAACTACACACTACAATTCTTGATTTGAAATTACTGCACAAAGGACTATGCTTCAAAGAAACATTCTCAACTTAGAACTAAGTCTTGGTTGTTTTGTTTTGTTTTAAACTAACACCTACAATCCAGTGGTGGGATGGAAGGATTCATAGAGGAGAATGTTATTCAATCTGAAAGTCCTAGAAGTAAAAAGACATACTAATACATTTTAAATATTCCAGGATTCTGTAGTACCTTTGAAGTTCACAGTATATGGGCAATATTGAGGTGTGGCAGAGAAATGAAAAAGCCATGGTTGGTATGGCATAAGCACTCTGAAAAAAAAATTTTTTAAAGATGAAATTATTAAATGCTACTCTGTTGAAACCACTACTTCATTTGACAATAAAATCAGTTCTCCAAAAAAAAAAAATCAATTTAGTTAAATTTCTTTCATGTTTCATGAATCACCTGTTTATAAAATAAGAGGGTTTTTTTTGGTTTTTGTTTTTAACGAGACACACAGTTATGGTCCCCAGTAAATATTTTACTGGATAGCTGTATTGCCCACACTAGCGAAAATATTTCTTGGCTGCTTCCACACCAGGTTGGTTTTACTACAATCACTGCTGCTTCTATATTGTATCAGTAAGATAAAAATAATTAAGGTAAGATAAATAACATTTAGGTAAGATGAAAAATAATAACATTTTAGAAATGATCTTATTGTAATTCTCAGTCTTTCCTAATGCATGTATTAGGAAACTCAGAAACATCTTATTACCCTAAGCAGCAATAATAGTTAATGCTTTTGAACCTGCTTTCACCAACTCAATTCAAGTACCAACTTAATCTAAGAGAATACTGAATATATTAATCACATCTTAGCATCTGTAACTAGGGTCTCTTTTGATGGGAATGAACATGACTTATTCTAGACCAACAAATTCATAGAGATCCACTGGAATATATGAACAAAAGTTGTTGTTTTTTTAAAATTAGAATAGTTAAGAACCAGAGAAAGTTACAAAGCAAACAAAAGTTACCATCTAAATGAAAACACTGTCTTTACAAAATAGATGGTAATGATTTACTTTCTCTTTTCTACTCTAAAAAAATTTCTCCTTAACTAACTTAAGGCTCTTCAGCAAAAGAAGTTCCAGATGACCGTAGATCTATCTTCAGACACAAGGCCTCTTAAAATATCAGAGGAGAGCTGGCAGGAAGGAAAGCTGTAGCATTTCCCAAGGCTAGATTAAGAGAATGAAATTCAATTCACAAATTCTCTTTCATATACTGCTCAGTTTCCTGGCTTGTCAATTACCCTACCTAAATCTTTAAGGCACGTGGAGGCCTTTACCATGTAAAAGATGTGGTAACCTCCCTTGTGGGGCCAGAGAGACATTTCTCATTTAAAAACTGGGGAATAAGGGAGTTCCCTGGTGGCCTAGTGGTTAGGATTCCAGGCTTTCATTGCTGTGGCCCGGGGTTCAATCCCTGATTGGGGAACTGAGATCCCATAAGCTGCAAGGCACGGCCAAAAACAAAACAAAACAACAATGGAAAAGAACTCTGGGGAATAAAAAGGAAAATTTTGCATGGAGGAGTTATCACACTAAAATGCTACACTCATAGAGTTATACATGAGTAGTGGGGATTCTAGTATCTGGGACCTGCATTTTAGCAGAATCACAAAGTGCACATGAAGAAACCTGCAGCAACAAGGAACATATGGCTCTTTCAGAATGGTAGAGATCATTCAGATCAGTTTCCTGTCTCCTCTGCTGATGCTCAGGGGCTTTTGCAGGCATTTCAAATATCCTAGCTCTCTCAGAGAAGGCAAGGGGGGACTCGGTCCTTCTGCCTCTGCTACAGGCATCATAAATTTCAACTTTGGAATGTCAGCCAGAAGACATATTGGCAGTGCTCAATTGCTGGTCCAATGATGAGGCTGTCTAGCCACAGACCAAGGTTCTACTCACAGGG
Source organism: Leucopleurus acutus (assembly GCF_964270905.1). Classification (NCBI taxonomy): domain Eukaryota; kingdom Metazoa; phylum Chordata; class Mammalia; order Artiodactyla; family Delphinidae; genus Leucopleurus; species Leucopleurus acutus. The sequence goes on from NC_139142.1 coordinate 39,920,301, forward strand.
GAGGAGTTTTTGATATAATTGGCTATTTAGCTTTACAAGTCCAGAGGGCAACAGGAAGTCTGTATGCACAGAGGACCTTATTGGCCAGACCAGACATTCAGTAAATCTGTTCTTTTAGGCAGTGGCCCATTTAAAACAGGCTCCATTTAAAGGCGTGCCAAAAAAAAGGTGGCCGTTTCATATTGGGCCACCTTCTGGTAAGCAACCCTATACTTAGCACTTTCATGAAAATTAGTTAGTTACAGGTAAAAGACCTATGAGACCCTGTTACACAAACCTCTTAAACTTGAAATGTGAAAAAACTAAAAGTATCTGTTAATAACATACACACCTCTTTGGAGAAATGAAAGAGCTTTGGTTTACAAGCATCTGTAGCATTTGAAATCTGTTTAAGAGGATTGAGGGGAAAGAGAGAAACCAACAGTCATTAAAAGTTAGAATACATCAAAAAAAACCAAGATGAATTTATTATTACTGGGCTTTCAAATAAAAATATTTCAAAACAAAGTTCCAAAATGCAATATAGCCATTACTTTTTTATTAATTAGGAAAAAAATCATTATTAGTCATATTTTATTTTTCTTTTTAGCTTAAAATAAAAAGGAAGAAACTGAAAAAAAAACCAAACAAAACAATTACCTGGAAGTATTGCTCTACAGAATTTAATGTCAGAGGACAAGGGATGGACCATGTTTTGATTATTATCTGTAAGAATAAGTAGGATCAGATGATTTCTTACCAAATTCATGACAAGAAATTGATTTTAAATAGGTCAGTATCATTTCAATTAATCTAACACCATACCAAATAATATGCTAACTAATAAAAGATTCTTTGTTCATGTCATTTTCCCTAGATAGAATGGGGCCATCATCTGACACGGGCACCTACGGTGTGGGACAGCATGAGGGGCTGCATAGTTGTTTGGTGGAGATCTCCCCCACTGAAGACTGAGAGCTTTCAAAACTCCAATAGTATCAAGGCATTAAAAGAAAATCCAACTCAGAATGGGAACATGATGTTTTTAGTGACAATAGTACAAGAATATGGCCATCTGTGGACCTGGCATCAGTAGCAGACAGAGAAATATTAATAGCAGTTTTGGAAATGGTCACAGGTAGATGCAAAGGGGGAGGCTCAGGGATTTCTGATGCATAAGCACTGGCCCTCCTTGCTTTTTTCAGACTTACATCACTTTTGGTGAATGTGGATGAAGCTGGCAAAGGATAAGAGCACAAAGCTAAGGAACTAGAGCTGGTAAAAATGATTTTTTTAAAAAATTAAAAGAAATCCAGAGGGCTGCTATTTCCCAGAAACAATCAATGAAAATGTTTCAGGATTTTACTCTTAATCATGGCCATCCTGTTCCTAGACCTACAGTTGAGTTGGTCAACATTACCACTGTTGTAGTTGTTTCAGGACACATAATTACTCTGTAAATACCTGCTCTAGGCTGAAACCCAGCATTCAAAAGGGCAAGGGAGAATAAAGGAAGCATCTGTCCTTTGCAGAAGACCTGTAAGTAAATATTATACTATGCCTATTTGGTATTTATCTAGTTTTAGATTTTAACTAATTCAATCAAAATTTTACATAGTGATAAAACAAACCTAAGGAAAACATATACTTTTAGGATTAAATTAATGAGACAACTAAAAAATTACTCTTATTTAAAACCCTCACCAAGAGAAAAAAAAAAAACTGTAAGGGTAAACTGGGCAAGTTGCTTTGATATTTCTAGGTAAGTTTTCAATACAGAATAAACTAAATGGTCAACTTACCAAAAGGAAAGAAAAAAAAACTCAAAAGCAATAATCTCACCATTTTTTTTTTCTGATATGTTTGCCCAAAAAGGATGAGGATGGGGTGGGGTAGAAGCAAAGTTGTTACTGGTCTCTCTGTTCAGCCCTGCTCCAAATTCAGCATCTCACATTTCCCCCTGACTAACAGTGGAGGCGGCAGCAGCAACAACCATTTACATTGTGTACCAGGTAGTTTGATAAGGTCGGTATGTGAGCTACCTCATTTTGTCAGCTGTTATTACAAGACTTGCAAACCCAAATATTTCAAAACAGTGCTCCAAAATGCAAAAAAATGATTATTTTTTCATTAATCAGAAAATATCATTAGAGACCTGATTTTATATTAACATAAAATTCAGTTACTACAGCTAATTTCTCTGCAGAGACCCATCTCAAGCCCAAGTGACGTCCTATAAAGCAGAAGTACAGAACAGGAATGGAAGATACCTGACAACAAAAGGTAACAGGGAGTCCTTGCTTAAGTTGAAGGCAGAACACAGTAAGAAGATAAACTCAGGGGTTAGAAAGAAAGACAAAGGGAAATAGAAGATTAAGCATTAAAAATACTTGTTCACTTGCACAGGAGGCCCTTCCCTCTTCTCTCTGCTCCAAGTAATTCCCATCTTTCAAGGCTCAGCTCAAGTTTCATTTCCTTCCACATCTTTCTTTATTCTACCTGTTGGTGATCCTTCTCTCCTCTCAGCTCTTATGTAATCCCTATTATGAAGCAAATAAATCAATACTTAACTATGTATTGACTACATTGTTCTCTATTTTTTTTCTGATAAATTTATCTTATTTCCCTGACTAGAATGGCAGATCCTTAAGGGTAGTGTCCTGATTAATCTCCCACAACTCTAATGCCTACCATAGTGCTCAGCAGAAGGAAATCCAAATCTAACCAAAATCGATTCAAATAGTTCTCTATTTTCATTACTGACTTATTAAAATATTACTTCAAATATTAGTATTAGAATACTAACCTGTACTCAAGACAGAACTTTTAGAAAGAACAGAAATTCATTTTTGTTCAAAAATGGACCAAAAAAGGTACCATCATGCTGAGCCACTGCTAAAATAAAATTTATTTTTAAAATTTTAGGTATTTCAGCAGGGCCAAAAATTTATGTCAAAAACTTTTAAGCAACATAAGGATCTGGGACAAAAGATAAGAGTATAGGTTTTGATTTGCACTGTTTGGAGAGTATAATTTAAGAAAATAATAGTTTTCTGGACAGATTTTTTAAAATGTAATATAAATGCTATACAGATTGATTGATACAAACATACTGAAAAAATAATCAGTGAAAAAAGGTGCAATGGAAAAAAAATTGGAATCCATCAAAAAAAATTGGGGTTTATACATGTTTTCCTTAACCACTGTGTATTTTTAAACCTAATACTTAGAAAGTCTAAAATAAATTCAGGCATGCCTCATTTTATTGTGCTTTACTTTATTGCACTTCACAGATACAGTGTTTTTTAATGGATTGAAGGTTTGTGGCAGCCCTGCATTGAGCAAGGTTATGGGCACCATTTTTCCAAGAGCATTTGCTCACTTCGTGTCTCTGTGTCACATTTTGGTAATTCTCAAAATATTTCAAACTTTTTCATTACTAACATATTTGTTATAGTGACTGATGATCTGTGATCCGTGATCTTTGAGGTAACTATTGTAATTATTTTGGGGTGCCATGAACTATGCCCATATAAGAGGGCGAACTTAATTCATAGATACTGTGTGTGCTCTGACTGCTCCACTAACAGGCAGTTCTCGTCTCTCTCCCTCTCCTCAGGCCTCCCTATTCCCTGAGACACAACAATATTGAAATTAGGACAATTTATAACCCTACAATGGCCTCTAATGGTTCAATAGAAAGGAAGAGTTGCAAATCTCTCACTTTAGATCAAAAGCTAGAAATGATTAAGCTCAGTGAGGAAGGCATGTTGAAAATTGAGATAAGCTAAGAGCTAGCCCTCTTGTACCAGACTGTTAGCCAAGTTGTGGATGCAAAGGAAAAGTTCCTGAAGGAATTGGAAAGTGCTACTCCAGTGAACACACAAATGATAAAAAAAGGTGAAAGAGCCTTACTGCTGATATGGAGAAAGTTTTAATGATCTGGATAGAAAATCAAACCAGCCACAACATTCCCTTAAGCCAAAGCCAAATCCAGAGCAAGGCCCTAACTCTCTTCAATTCTATGAAGACTGAGAGAGGTGAGGAAGCTGCAGAAGAAAAGTCTGAAGCTAGCAGATGTTGGTTCATGAGGTTCAAGGAAAGAAGCCGTCTCCATAACACAGAAGTGCAAGGTGAAGCAGCAAGTGCTCATGTAGAAGCCGCAGCAAGTTATCCAGAAGTTCTAGCAACGATCATTAACGAAGGTGACTACACTAAAGAACAGATTTTCAATACAGACCAAACAGCCTTCTACTGGAAGAAGATGCCATTTAGGACTTTCATAGCGAGAGGAGAAGCCAATGCCTGGTTTCAAAGCTTCAAAGGATAGCCTGACTCTCTTGTTAGGGGCTAATGCAGCTGGTGACTTTCAGCTGAATACAATGCTAATTTACCATTCCCCAAATCCTAGGACCCTTAAGAATTATGCTAAATCTACTCTGCCTGTGCTCTATAAATGGAACAACAAAGCCTTGATGACAACACATCTGTTTATTATTTTAAGCCCACTGTTGAGAACTACTGCTCAGAAAAAAAGATTCCTTTCAAAATACTATTGCTTGGGGACTTCCCTGGTGGTCCAGTGGTAAAGAATCCACCTTCCAACGCAGGGGATGCAGGTTTGATCCCTGGTCGGGGAACTAGGTTCCCACATGCCACATGGAACACCTAAGCCCACGCGCCACAACTACTGAGCTTGCGCGCCTCAACTAGAGAGCCCATGTGCTGCAAACTACAGAGCCCACGTGCCCTGGAACCTGCTCATTGACAATGCACCTGGTTACCCTAGAGCTCTGATGGAGATGTGCAACAAGATTCATGTTGTTTTCATGCCTCCTAACACAACATCCATTCTGCAGCCCATGGACTGAGGGGTAATATTGACTTTCAAGTCTTATTCTTTAAGAAACAATTGCATAAGGCTATAGCTGCTGGAGACGGTGATTCCTCTGATGGAGCTGAACAAAATAAACTGAAAACCATCTGGAAAGGATTCATCATTCTAGATGCCATTAAGTGCATATTTGATTCATGGGAAGAGATCAAAATATCAACATTAACAGAAGTTTGGAAGAAGTTGATTCCAACTCTCATGGATGACTTTGAGGAGTTCAAGACTTCAGTGGAGGAAGTCACTACAGATGTGGTGGAAAGAGCAAGAGAACTAGAATTAGAAGTGGAGCCTGAAGATGTAACTGAATTGCTGCAATCTCATGACAAAACTTGAATGGGTCCAGAGTTGCTTTTTATGGATGAGCAAAGAAAGTGGTTTCTTGAGATGGAATCTACTCCTGGTGAAGATGCGGTGAAGATTGTTGAGATGAATACAAAGGATTTACAATATTACATAAACTTAATTGATGAAGCAGTGGCAGGGTTTGAAAAGTTTGACTCCAATTTTGAAGGAAGTTCTACTGTGGGTAAAGTGCTATCAAGCAGCATTGCATGCTGCAGGAAATCATTCATAAAAGGAAGGGCCAATCGATGCAGCAATCTTCACTGTTGTCTTATTTTAAGAAGTTGTCACAGCCTCCCCAACCTTTAGCAACCACGACCCTGATCAGTCAGCAGCCGTCAATATCAAGGTAAGACCTTCCACCAGCAAAAAAGATTACAACTCACTGAAGGCTCAGATGATGATTAGCATTTTTTAGCAATTTTTTTCTTTTACATTATAGGTTATTGCAAGGTATTGAATATAGTTCCCTGTGCCATACAGTAGGTCCTTGTCATTTACCTATTTTATATATAGTATGTATATCTGTTAATCTCAAACTCCTAATTTATCCCTCCCCCTCTTTCCCTTTGGTAATCATAAGTTTGTTTTCTATGTCTGTGAGTCTGTTTCTGTTTTGTAAATAAGTTTATTTGTGTCATTTTTTTTTAGATTTCACATGTAACTGATATCATATGATCTTTGTCTTTCTCTGTCTGACTTACTTCACTTAGTATGTTAATCTCTAGGTCTATCCATGTTGCTGCAAATGGCATTATTTCATTCTTTCTATGTCTGAGTAAGCAATAAAGTATTTTTAAATTAAGGTATGTACATTGTTTTCTTAGACATAATGCTATTGTACACTTAATAGTTTACAGTATAGGATAAACATAACTTTTATATGCACTGGGAAACCAAAAACTTTGTGTCACTCGCTTTTTTACAATACTAGGTTTATTGCAGTGGTCTGGGACCAAACCCGCAATATCTCTGAGGTATGCCTATATGCCAATTAAAAAGAGACTTAAGAAGAAAGTATACAGTGTCTTCACTGTCCCACTGTAGACCAAATTTAAATTGTGCTCCTAGGTAAAATCTGAGCAGACGGTTTGTAAAGCCTAATAAATGCAGAATAAGGGTATTATTTCCATATGACAGCTACAGTAGGAATCTGCATCAAATTAAAGAGTATCTGCCATGACAGAAATGAAAGCTGTGAAAACTACAATAGACATGTTGTATCAATACATTTTACCTGCTTCAAATTATTGGCTATAAAAACTAAATTACTCCTAACTATACAATGCTTGTGTGGTCAATTATCTGTGAGGAAAATATTCAATGTGTGTACACTGATTCTCTTTAATATCCATATGTTAATTTGCAAATATAGGCCACTCTAAACCATGTAGATGCTTCTCAACAATCAAACTGTGATGAAATTATTTGTTGTTTCCCTCTTAATGTGGCACCTAAAAAGTGTGTTTATGGATGTTAAGTAAACTTATTGTGGTAATCATCTCGCAATATATGTAAGTCGTCATTATGCTGCACACCTTAAACTTATGCAGCGCTGTAAGTTTATATCTTTATAATGTCAATTATATCTCAATAAAATAGAAAAAAATCTTAAAAAAAAAAGTGTATGTTCCAGCTTCCCTGGTGGCGCAGTGGTTAAGAATCTGCCTGCCAACTCAGGGGACATGGGCTTGAGTCCTGGTCCGGGAAGATCCCACATGCCGTGGAGCAACTAAGCCCATGTGCCACAACTACTGAGCCTGTGCTCTAGAGCCCGCAAGACACAACTACTGAGCTCATGCGCTACAACTACTGAAGCCCGTACTCCTAGAGCCCGTCCTGTGCTTGGCAACAAGAGAAGCCACCACAACGAAGAGTAGCCCCTGCTCGCCGCAACTAGAGAAAGCCTGCACGCAGCAATGAAGACCCAATGCAGCCAAAAAAATAAAATAAATAAATAAGACCAGTAGGATATTAGAAATGAAAAAAAGAATTATTAGCAATAGATTATTTATTTTAAAAAGTGTATGTTCAATTCACTTACTTGCAAGATACAAGTTGGGCAATTTTTGCGGGGGAGGGCAATGATTTTAATGTTGATAAATTCAACAAATGATTAAATGTAAGCACTGTTAAGTATTTTTAGTTTTAAGAGCATTCATTAAAGTATAAATATTTCTGTACACTGAAACCAGGGTCACTTTCACTTCATTTAAATAATCTAAAGTTGTTTTATCCTTGTATCTCAGCAGACAGTTTAGCCTAAGTTAAATGCATCCTAAATGTTTTGACAGCTTGGAAATCTGGTTCTGTTATATGGTTTAACTAATGATGTGTTGTCTTGCTCTTTTGGATGGCATTTTTCTTTCATTCATTTCTCAATAACAAAGGAGAATTTAAACAAGCTTATGATTTTAAGAGCTTAATCAAGCCATTTAGGTATGTATCTTGGCAAGTTTAAAATGTTTAATCCTACTTAAGGTTTGACAGACTGACTATGGAATAAACTGCTAAGCAAAAAGAAAAAGGATTTTTTTTCCAAAATTTCACACAAAAATACAGTCTTTGGATTGTTAAAATCTGTTTTAGAAGAATTTAAAAGAAATAAGAAATTCAAATTCTCTTTTATCTTTTTTAAAAGAATTCTCTTATCTTTATATTAAATTATTTAATAAATATTAGAATAAAGTTTACCATCTGAGAGATATTTTTCCTACGTTATAACAAAAGTGGGCTAATTTAAAAAAACATTCCACATGTGAAAAAAAAAAATTTCTTTGCAGCAGGCTTTTCATGAGAGCTTAACCACGCTGAATAAACCAGACCAGATAGAATTCAGGCACTCCAATTCTTACTAGATCTCATCAACAGTTAAGCCCCTGAAGCTATGGTTTCGTTAATGGAACAAAGTTTCAAAAATTAAGATGACTAGGACCGAATTGATTTTACGGATTAGAACCAGCCTGATTCTCATGCTTGAGTATCCCCCAAAACATACACACACAATATTGTACAGAAATAAATGGATACATACACCTAGCCAAAGAATTATACTCCATATAAGGTTTTAACAGAATTGGTATGCTCTCCTCTCTAGTTAACCAGAAGAGAAACTGAATTTGAAATGCTACTCTAGCTAAGCCTCTTCAAAATAGATACAATGGAGGAAACAGTTTTGCAGAATAAAAGTGCTTTTAATAACACGTTGAAATAAAATGGGATACCTTCCCAACAAAAAACAGAGTTAAGAGAAAAAAGACATTAACACAATGAGTTCAATTTTAGTGAGGAGATAAGCAATACACTATATTTTAAACTTACCACAAGAGCAAAGAACACCATAAAGAAAAATGATAAACTACTTGTGTAGCCAAGAAAGCCTGTAAAATAACAGTAAAATAAAAAGCAATTTATAAGGAAAGTGATCCTAACGTGCAGCTAAAGCTATACATCTTGGGCATGTTTTTTATTACAGTGCTTGGTATCTGGGGCTTAGGGTTGAGAATAACAACATTCCAACTATCTGTCACAGATCATTTATGTAGCTCTGTACAGCAGAATTGGAACTGGCTTACCACTAATGGTACACTGTAAGGAAAGGCTGCTCTTTAATGTTCCGTTGTAAAGGTTTTATTTTAGTGGGGCAGACAAAATACTACTGCAAACCAAGTAATAGGTTAACTAGGCAGGGCTGAAAGCTGAACAACCTAAAAGTCCAAGTTCAAAATGATTCACAACCACCTTCTGCTAAAAATGTGGTACTATGAAATTTAAAAGCCCCTTAATAGTATTTTCTTTCTTTCTTTTTCTTTTCTTCTAAACAAATAATGTCCTCTTCTATAAAGATTTACCTATTTTAGGAAGAAGTGCAAGAGGGAACACAATGGCAACACAGATGATTATTAGCAGTGTTTCTCCATCAAGATACCAAGACCTATTAGGAAAAAAAGTTCTATTTTAGGCACAGGACTTCAGTGTTTGTGTTTACACACACACACACACACACACACACACACACACACACACACACACTCATACAGTATAACCATTACAACCACCCATTAGGAAAAGCCTACTTCTTTTTGTTAAAATATGTTCTTGTGGGATCCTATTATTCTTGTTAATGAATTCACATTTAAAAATGTATCAAAACAATGAGATGCCATTTTCCAACTACCAAATTAGCAAATATTTTAAAGTAAGATAATAGACAATGTGAGTGAAGAGTGATGAGATGTACACAAAACTAGTAAAAGTATAAACTGTGTAAATTACCTTTCTGGAAAGCAGTTTGGCAATAGATACTGAGAGCCTTAAAATATTTGACACTTAATAAATGACTATTAAAAATAGAAAACAATCATCAATAAGAACATTTTTGTAAAAAGATGTTTACTGAAAACATTTAAAATAATGAAAATTGGAAACAAACATCTAAGACCATGACAATTTTAAAATAAATTATGAGACTATGGGACAATCATAAAAAAACATTTTATAAGTATAATAATATACTGAATATATCATAAATATATTTAGTATGATAACAAGTTTGAGGGAAAATATAGATTCATTAAAAATGGAAAGGAACTGCAATATATTGATAGCCATTATCCCTGGGTGGTAGAATGATGGGTACTTTTTCTTCTTTATAGTTTTCCATATTTTTCAAATTTTCAGGAAAGGGCATGAACTACCAGGAGAAAACATATGACATTTTTCATATAAAGGCAATAGAATAATGAATGAGAAAAGGTAGATTAAAAGTGTGATAGTGTATTTGATTATTTAAAAAAAAATGGATGCACATTTTAAAAAGGTCAGAAAGATATACTTAAAATACCAAAAGTGGATATTTCTATGTAGCAGCATCGAGAAATTTTTATTTTATTTACTGGTTGCATATACATGGTTTTAATTTTTCAATATAAAAATACATGTGTTGAAGTTTTAAAAAATTAGACAATTCCCCCAAGACTTTAATAGTAAAGACTTTGCTTTAGTACATAAAAATTAAACAATTCATGAAAGAAGTACAACTAGTAAATACACATGAAGAAAAACCCAATCTCTGGTGCTAATTAAAGAAATAAATAATAAGGCTATAGAAATTAAATGAGTAAAAATATTAAAAAAATAATATTCAAGGATGTGGAATAATTGGTCCTTCACACATTGCTAGTGATCTTGTCAATTAGCATTATCTTTTGGAAAAACCTTGATAATATGTACAAAGGACAATAAAAATGTGGAAATCTACTCTAAGAGAATAATCTAAAATATAAAGAATTCTATGTGCATGAAGCTGTAACTACAACATTATTATAATATTAGAAAGTTGAGGGACAATCCTATATATCTAACACTAGAAAATGCTTATGTCAAAAACAGCACACTCTTTTTAAAAAAAATTTTATTGGATATATGTACATGTATAACTGATTCATTTTGCTGTACACCTGAAACTAACACATTGTAAATCAACTATAATCCAATAAAATTTTTTTTAAAAAAGCACACCCAATGGAATGTTAAGCAGCTTTTGAAAAAAACATTTAGTAAAATAGAAAATACTAATGATAGAAATACAAAATAAATATTATTAACTATGTTTGAAAAATGCTTTTTGGGAAAAATTCAAAGGAAATAAAATGATAACAGTGATTAGGTAATTGCATAATTTTAATTTGCTTTCTCTTCTAAATTTTCTGCAATGTAGCTGTCATATTTTTACACTGAAACATATGCATATATACACATGCACAATGGTAACAAAGTAAAATTCATGCTAATATGAGAGCTGGGAGCATCAAAGACAATAGGTATTACTTTTTCAAGTCATTTGGTAGATGCTCTCAGAATTTCCAATTGGCTATAATGTATCCTTTCACTACCAGAGAGCCAAAGTCTCCCACTGCCTGTTAAATTAAGAAAATGGACAGAACAAATTCCTAGAAATGTACAATATACCAAGACTGAATCAGGAAGAACTAAAAAATACGAACAGACCAATAATGAGTAAGAACACTGAATCAGTAATCAAAAACCCACCAACAAAGAAAAGCCCAGGACCCATGGTTTTATTGGTGAATTCTACCAAACATTTCAAGAAAAATTAATGCCACTACTTCTCAAACTCTTCCCCAAAATTGGAGTGGAGCAAAAACTCCCAAACTCATTTTATGAGGCCAGCATACCCTACTATCAAAGTCACATAAGGACATTACAAAAAAAACAAAACTACAGACCAATAATCCTGGTGAATATATTATAAAAATTCTCAACAAAATATTAGCAAACTGAATTCAACAGCACATTAAAAGGATCATACACTATGGTCAAGTGAGATTTATCCATGGGATGCAAGGGTGGATCAACATATGAAAATCAATCAACATGATATAGCACATTAATAGAATGAAAGATAAAAATCATATGATCATCTCAATAGCTGCAAAAAAAAGCATGTGACAAAATACAATATCCCTTCATGATAAAAACCTTCAACAAATTTGATATAGAGGGAACAAATCTCAATATAATAAAGGCTATAGGTTGAAGGCTTCTTCTCTAAGATCAGGAACAAGACCGGGGTGCCTACTCTTACCACTCTTATTCAACATAGTTGAATAGTTATTCCACTCTTATTCAACATGGAAGTCCTAGCTAGAGCAATCAGGCAAGAGAAAGAAATAAATGGCATACAAATTGGAAAAGAAGTAAATCTGTCTTTATTTGTGGATATGATCTTATATATAGAAAATCCTGAAGACTGCAACCAAAAAACTGTTAGAGCTAATCAACAAATTATGTAAAGTTGAAGGATACAAAATCAACATACAGAAATCAGTTGTGTTTTTATAAACTAACAAAGAAATATCCAAAAAAGAAATAAAGAAAACAATCCCATTCACAATAGCATGAAAGCAATAAAACTTATGACTATTTAACAAAGGAAGTGAAAGATTAGTACACTGAAAACTATAAGGCTTAAATGAAAGAAACTGAAGACACAGACAAATGGAAAGATATCCAGTCTGTGTTCATGGATCAGAAGAATCAATAGTGTTAAAATGTCCATACTATCCAAAGCTATCTATAGAGTCAATGCAATCGCTATCAAATTCCAATGACATTATTTCCCAAAATAGAACAATCCTAAAATTTGTATGGAACCACAAAAGACTCCAAATAGCCAAAGCAATCCTGAGAAAGAAAACACAGCTGACTTCAAACTATACTACAAAGCTTTAGTAATCAAAACAATATAGTACTGGCATACAAATAGACACACAGACCAACAGAACAGACTAGAGAGCCTAGGAATACCCCCTCCCCACTCCATATACTGTCAACTAATATTCAACAAAGGATCCAAGAATATTCAGTGGGGAAAGAAGTCTTTTCAATAAATTGTACTGGGAAAATTGGATAGCCATATACAGAAAAATGAAATCTATCTTACAGCATTCACAAAAATTAACTTGAAATAGATTAAAGACTTAAATGTAAGACCTGAAACTATAAAACTTATAGAAGAAAACACAAGGAAAAAGCTTCTTGACATTGGTCGTGGCAACAGTTTTTTTTTTAATACGACACCAAAAGCACAAGCAACAAAAGCAAAAGTGAAAGGAACTATATCAAAATAAAAAGCTTCTGTACAGCAAAAGAAACAATCAACAAAATGAAAAGGCAATCTACGGAATAGAAGAAAATATTTCCAAATCATATATCTGATAAGAGACTAATATTCAAAATACATAAAGAACTCACACAGTTCAATAGCAAAAAATCAAACAATCCAATTTTAAAATGGGCAGAGGAAATAGACATTTTTTTTCTCCAAAGAAGATATATGAATGGCCAATAGGTATGTGAAAAGATGATCAACATCTCTAATCATCAGGGAAATACAAATCAAAAGCACAATGAAATATCACCTCACACCTGTTAGTATAGGTATCATCAAAAAGACAAGAGAGGGACTTCCCTGGCAGTCCAGTGGTTAAGTCTTCGCCTTCCAATGCAGGGGGTGCAGATTCGATCCCTGGTCAGGGAGCTAAGATCCCAAATGCCTCACGGCCAAAAAACCAAAATATAAAACAGAAGCAATATTGTAACAAATTCAATAAAGACTTTAAAAACGATCCACATCAAAAAAAAAATCTTAAAAAAAAAAGACAAGAGATAACAAGTATTGACAAGGATATGGAGAAAAGGGAAGACTTGTGCACTGTTGGTGGGAATGTGAATTGGTTCAGTCACTATGGAAGACAGTATGTTGGTTCCTCAAAAAATTAAAAACAGAACTACCATATGATTGGTCCAACAATCCCACTTCTGGGCATACATCTAAAGGAAATTAAAACAGGATATCAAGAAGATATCTGTACTCCCATGTTTATTGCAGCATTATTCACAATAGCCAAGATATGGAAACAACCTAAGTGTCTGTCAATGGATGAATCGATAAAGAAGATGTGGTGCACACACGCACACACGATGGAATATTATTCAGTCATGAGAAAGAAATAAATTTTGCCATTTGTGATAACATCAACAGACCAACGTGAGCATTATGCTAAGTGAGATAAGTCAGACAGAAAAAGACAAATACTGTGTATCACATATTTGTGGAATCTAAAAAAGCTGAACTTGTAGAAACAGAGTAGAATGGTGGTTAGCAGGGGCTGGTGGGTAGGGGGACTGAGGAGATGTTGATCAAATGGTACAGACTTGCAGGTAGAGGATGAATAAGTTCTGGGAATCTAATGCAAAGCAGCAACGTGATTATAGTTAACATAACTATTTTATATACTTGGAAGTTGCTAAGAGACTGGATGTTAAATATTCTCACTACAGAAAAGAAATGATAAGTACATAAGGTAATGGAGGTATTAGCTAACACTACAGTGGCAATCATACCACAGTACATAAGTGTATCAAATCTACATGTTGGACACCTTAAACTTACACAATGTTGTTATATGTAAACATCTCACTTAAAAAAAAGAAAAAAAGTAAAGAAAGAAAAGGTTTTCCTCTACATGGGCTTCAGCCCATGGCTTCTAACACAAACTTTATGATTCACTGTGTCTCTTTTACACCTTGGTGTATGAAGAAGTCCTCTTTAATGTATCTTTAAAAGGTACTATTGGACTTCCCTGGGTGTGCGATTTCGATCCCTGGTCAGGGAACTAAGATTCCGCATGCCATGCAGTGCAGCCAAAATATAAAAAAAGATACACAATAAAAGGTACTGTCGGGTGCTGACAACTTCCTCTTTAACAGAACAAGAGATGGAGCAACAGCAGAAGCAACACCATGAGCACAGCTCACCCTTCTCCACCCTAACTCATGTCTTTAGGAAATGCATGTGCCAGAAACTAAAACCTACACATAAGTATTTCTAGCTAATGGGCCTGCATTTGCACATGCCCCTCAAGTCCTGGTATGCAGGAGGTTCTAAGAGCGTTCAGAGATTACAAATACAACATGACACTCCTCGGCATATTCATCTTCTAATCACTCTTGAATACATACGAAAATGAGAACTTCAAAATAACCCTCACTGAAGAACACCTGGCAACTAAATTTCTGAAGCTGGCAAAAAGCCCAGGGCTCTATGCCTGAAATCTCCTTCCTTCTGGGACCCAAAAGAGACTCAGACAGTTGCAGTGCAAGGGAAAAAAAAGGCCCAGAGGCACACCAAAGTAGATTCCATCTGTTAATTCTGCTGTCCCTGCTGTCACGAAGAGAGAGCTGGGCAAAGGGAGCACGTTAATCCTCAGGACCAAAGACTCTTTTCTCCTGTATAAGAATCTTAGGAACACTTTGAAATTCTGAACTTTATAACATACACTATTATATACTTTATAACTTTATAATTTGAGATCACAATTCACTCATGTCTGTAGAAGCCACATGATTGCCCAGAGCACTGAACTGGGGGCCAGAAGATAACTTCACCTCCTCCCAGCAGTTAACTCAGAATCACAGAATTATTGAATGTTAGAGCTAGAAGGGAACTCAGAGATCATCTGGTTCAACAACTTCATTCTATGTCTGCAAAATCAGCAAAAGGATGATGATGATCTTAGTAACAGAAGCAATGGAAATACTCTCTATTCTTCAAGAGTCACTCTGAATTTATGGTATTTTTTCAGATACTGCCTCATTTTTCTCAAGATTGTGATTTCTTTACACTCTCTTCACAGGATTAAACTTTTAATTCCTAATATTAAAAATAACTATTGCAAAAAATAATTTCTCTATCCCTGGTTTGGCTACTGGTTAATATTAGTCATTTCTTATCTTTATTAAGTTATCTTAATACAAGCAATTATAAATACAATACTTTTCTTTACCATTCATCAAAAATAAAGGCATTGGGTTTCCCTGGTGGCGCAGTGCTTAAGAATCCGCCTGCCAATGCAGGGGACACGGGTTCGATCCCTGGTCCAGGAAGATCCCACATGCCACGGAGCAACTAAGCCCGTGCGCCACAACTACTGAGCCTGCGCTCTACAGCCCATGAGCCACAACTACTGAGTCCACGTGCCACAACTACTGAAGCCCATGCACCTACAGCCTGTGCTCCACAACGAGAAGCCACCACAACGAGAAGCCCGCACACCGCAACGAAGAGTAGTCCCCGCTCGCCACAACTAGAGAAAAGCCGCGTGCAGCAATGAAGAACGCAGCCAAAAATAAAATAAAATAAAATAAAATAAATAAATTTATAAAAAAACAGAAAAACTTTCTCCCCCGATTCCCTCTACCCTATAAAAAATAAAATAAAATAAAATTAAAAAAAATAAAGGCATTGAGCTGCATGAGCTGCTTGTAAATCTTGGAGATTAATCCTTTGTCAGTTGCTTCATTTGAAATATTTTCTCCCATTCTAAGGGTTGTCTTTTGGTCTTGTTTATGGTTTCCTTTGCTGTGCAAAAGCTTTTAAGATTCATTAGGTCCCATTTGTTTATTTTTGTTTTTATTTCCATTTCTCTAGGAGGTGGGTCAAAAGGATCTTGCTGTGATTTATGTCATAGAGTGTTCTGCCTATGTTTTCCTCTAAGAGTTTGATAGTGTCTGGCCTTACATTTCGGTCTTTAATCCATTTTGAGTTTATTTTTGTGTATGGTGTTAGAGAGTGTTCTAATTTCATACTTTTACACATACCTGTCCAGTTTTCCCAGCACCACTTATTAAAGAGGCTCTTTTCTCCACCATATATTCTTGCCTCCTTTATCAAAAATAAGGTGACCATATGTGCATGGGTTTATCTCTGGGCTTTCTATCCTGTTCCATTGATCTATATTTCTGTTTTTGTGCCAGTACCATACTGTCTTGATTACTGTAGCTTTGTAGTATAGTCTGAAGTCAGGGAGCCTGATTCCTCCAGCTCCATTTTTCATTCTCAAGATTGCTTTGGCTATTCGGGGTCTTTTGTGTTTCCATACAAATTGTGAAATTTTTTGTTCTAGTTCTGTGAAAAATGCCAGTGGTAGTTTGATAGGGATTGCATTGAATCTGTAGATTGCTTTGGGTAGTAGAGTCATTTTCACAATGTTGATTCTTCCAATCCAAGAACATGGTATATCTCTCCATCTATTTGTATCATCTTTAATTTCTTTCATCAGTGTCTTATAATTTTCTGCATACAGGTCTTTTGTCTCCTTAGGTAGGTATATTCCTAGATATTTTATTCTTTTTGTTGCAAAAAAACAAACAATCCAATCCAAAAATGGGCAGAAGACCTAAATAGACATTTCTCCAAAGAAGATATGCAGATTGCCAACAAACACATGAAAGAATGCTCAACATCATTAATAATCAGAGAAAGGCAAATCAAAACTACAATGAGATATCATCTCACATCAGTCAGAATGGACATCATCAAAAAATCTAGAAACAATAAATGCTGCAGAGGGTGTGGAGAAAAGGGAACACTCTTGCACTGTTGGTGGGAATGTAAATTGATACAGCCACTATGGAGAACAGGACGGAGGTTCCTTAAAAAACTACAAATAGAACTACCATATGACCCAGCAATCCCACTACTGGGCATATACCCTGAGAAAACCAGAATTCAAAAAGAGTCATGTACCAAAATCTTCATTGCAGCTCTATTTACAATAGCCCAGAGATGGAAACAACCTAAGTGTCCATCATCAGATGAATGGATAAAGAAGATGTGGCACATATATACAATGGAGTATTACTCAGCCATAAAAAGAAACGAAATTGAGATATTTGTAGTGAGGTGGATGGACCTGGAGTCTGTCATACAGAGTGAAGTAAGTCAGAAAGAGAAAAACAAATACTGTATGCTAACACATATATATGGAATCTAAGAAAAAAAAAAGGTCATGAAAAGCCTAAGGGTAAAACGGGAATAAAGACACAGACCTACTAGAGAATGGACTTGAGGATATGGGGAGGGGGATGGGTAAGCTATGACAAAGTGAGAGAGTGGCATGGACATATATACACTACCAAATGTAAAACAGATAGCTAGTGGGAAGCAGCCACATAGCACAGGGAGATCAGCTCAGTGGTTTGTGACGACATAGAGGGGTGGGATAGGGAAGGTGGGAGGGAGGGAGACGCAAGAGGGAAGAGATATGGGAACATATGTATATGTATAACTGATTCACTTTGTTATAAAGCAGTAACTAACACACCACTGTGAAGCAATTATACTCCAATAAAGATGTTAAAAACTAAATAAATAAATAAATAAAGGCAATACAGTAATGCACAGTAAAGTTAGTTTAAATTTCATGTGCATGTCACAGTCAACTGAATTGTGCTTGGCAATGGATATTTTCCAAGGAACAGAAATGATTAAACTTACAAAATAAAACTCCAGCTTGAGAAATACAAGCCAGTACAAAGACATTGCAAAAGCACATTTTATAACTCAAGATTTTAGAAGAATATGCTAACCTGAAATTTTTTCCTAAGTGGGGGAAAAAAGAGTTATCTAACAAAACCCCTATTTTCCTACTGTGATCTATCGTAAATATACACTCTCTTCAAGCCAAAAGAATTAGAGTAAAAAGTTTTATACTTCCTGGAAAACTTGTTTGATCTGTGGATTTAATCCTATGTGATAAAAATGTTCCAAGTATGAAATATAGAGTATAGATCCTTAGCTGTATTGCAAATGCTTTGGCATGCAGATTTTTTCCCGTATTTTAATGAAAACCAGATTTATTTATAAGTTGCTTTAATTTCATTCTCGAATGGAACAAGAGTATCATATGTTCTGAATTAGGATCTTACTCACATCCCATATCAATTATGTAACTCAAATGCAAGACAACTTAATTGTGTCAATCATATTCCGCTGACAAGATCATTAAATGTTAACAGAGAGCTTCCAACTTTTAACAGCCATAGATTTTTTTGAATATAAGTTATTCTATGAAAATATAGATGCCTCATAAAAAATTGGTATAAGTATTATAGCTTCTGACTTCTAATAATAAGTTTTGAAATTAGGATATTATGAAAATAAAGTTTCTTTTTGATAACATCTTTATAAAGGTTTAGTTTTCACAAAGGCACATCAAATCTCACGGATAACACAGAAAATAAGCACAACAGAAAATTCTTAACTGCAATGCATTGTAATTCAAACCCTAAAAGTATATCAATATCAGATTAATCTCACAGAAGAAATATTGCTCTGTAACTCTACCTAGAAATAAACTGCCCAGATAGTTAAATCAATTACCATAACATTTGTGTCTTAATTATTTTACAGCATTAAGGTTTAAAGACTAATGATTTAACTGCATTCTAACCAATTAATATAATTAGTCACTTACTAATGCTTTTCAAAACTTTGAAATCCAAAATAAGTGAATATACGTTACATTTAAAACAAGATGAGGCTGTTAAAAAGATGTGCAATTTTAAAACATCATAACAGAGATGATGCAAACCAGCCACAGTATTTTGAAGTATACAGTTTTAAAAATTCATTTCTGACATGTAAAAATAACATTTTTATCAATTTTCTACTAATATGAATAAAATGCAGTTAATTTTTATTTGTTTCTTTAAACAAATCAGAGGAAAAAACCCAATAAAGTAAATGACAACTGATTTAAAATGAAGCTATGGTAAAAGCATCACTTTTAGAAAAAGAAGACCTAAGTTTTAACAGTTCTGTCACATACTACCTTAATTATTTCTAAAATTTTATATGTATTTTTGTCCTTGTGATATATGACAATAAAAAAGAAAATAAAGAGAAGTCACCAAATTCAGGACCAAGAAAAAGGAGAACACATGTGACAACTAGTAGGATTAACATAGTTTATGCAATACATTCAAATATGACTCTGAACTTACTGGCAGTCAGAGCAAATAGGGAAAAACTACCTTTATATAGTTATTATTACTGGAATTCCTTCTTTTTTTTTTTTGAGGTACAACTGACATACGACATTACGGAGTTGCTTAATTCTCCACATTTACACTATGCTATCAGCTTACAAAAGCATGTATATTTATAATATCTTATTTGGTCATCTCAACAACTTTGTTAAGAAGGCAGTACTGGCACCACCGTTATGCCAGATGAAGAAACCTCAGGCCCAAAATTAAATTATATGGCCAAAAGAAGTTAAATTAATTTCCTGAGGTTACTGAATATGAAATGGAGAGAATTTACTCTTAGTCTAACATTCTTTATTTCACCTCTTATTGCCTTGAGTTCTTAGCCCTAAATTATAAAAGAAATTTACTGCGTAGAATTAAAAATTTTTTTTTATACAGCAGGTTCTTGTTATCTATTTTATACATATTAGTGTATATATGTCAATCCCAATCTCCCAATTTATCCCACCACGACCCTGCTCCCTGCCGCTTTCCCCCTTTGGTGTCCATACGTTTGTTCTTTGCACAGAACTTTTTGAGTAATAGAAGTTGCCCTCAATATTTTTACAGCAGATACAAAGGCAAATTTCACATAAGTATGTCATTTAGCAACTGTTGATCAAAATAAGAGCAAAAAACTTAAAAGTAACTAGATAAAACTATAGATAAAATAAAAAACAAGGTAGCTGTATCTGATGTGATAATGAATGTGGAAACCTATACAAAGGCACAATATATTCCAATGATGAAAAATCATTAAGGGCTTCTACTTACCTTTTTTCAATCACATATTCTTGATGGTTCCTATTCAGATTTAAACTATACCATATTTTCCTTATAAATATGTATTTGCAGTTGTCTAAGTAGAATTCTTTCATGGAAGCCAACTTGTAAAATCTAAAACTCAATTTTGAAAACTTGCCCTGCAGTCCAACAAGTTCAAATATTGGAGCAAAACAACCAAACATTTAAATCTAAAAGTCTGACGGGTTTTAGTGTTGTGGTTTAGAAACTATATATAATAATTTGATGACAATTAAAAGGATTCATTTAGTCTTTTCAAGTTTATTTTTCTAAAAATTTCATGTTATACGTAGTAAAAGGAAAAGTATAATTAATTTGGGTTTTTTCTGCTATAAATAAGAGATGAGTCAATAGTCTTTAGAACCCAGTATTGTTTTTTTAACATCTTTATTGGAGTATAATTGCTTTACAATGTTGTGTTAGTTTCTGCTGTATAACAAAGTGAATCAGGTATACATATACCTATATCCCCATATCCCCTCCCTCTTGGGTCTCCGTCCCACCCTCCCTATCCCACCCCTCTAGGTGGTCACAAAGTACTGAGCTGATCTCCCTGTGCTATGCGGCTGCTTCCCACTAGCTATCTATTTTATGTTTCGTAGTGTATATATGTCCATGCCACTCTCTCACTTCATCCCAGCTTACCCCTCCCCCATGTCCTCAAGTCCATTCTCTACATGTGTCTTTATTCCTGTCCTGCCCCTAGGTTCATTAGAACCATTTTTTTTTTAGACTCCATATATATGTGTTAGCATATGGCATTTGTTTTTCTCTTTCTGACTTACTTCACTCTGTATGACAGACTCCAGGTCCATCCACCTCACTACAAATAACTCAATTTCGTTTCTTTTTATGGCTGAGTAATATTCCATCGTATATATGTGCCACATCTTCTTTATCCATTCATCTGTCGATGGACACTTAGGTTGCTTCCATGTCCTGGCTATTGTAAATAGAGCTGCAATGAACACTGTGGTACATGTCTCTTTTTGAATTATGGTTTTCTCAGGGTATATGCCCAGTAGTGGGATTGCTGGGTCATATGGTAGTTCTATTTTTAGTTTTTTAAGGAACTGTTCCATGCTGTTCTCCGTAGTGGCTGTAACAAGTTACATTCCCACCAACAGTGCAAGAGGGTTCCCTTTTCTCCACACCCTCTCCAGCATTTACTGTTTGTAGATTTTTTGACGATGGCCATTCTGACTGATGTGAGGTGATACCTCATTGTAGTTTTGATTTGCATTTCTCGAATGATTAGCGATGTTGTGCATCCTTTCATGTGTTTGTTGGCAATCTGTATATCTTCTTTAGAAAATAGTCTATTTAGGTCTTCTGCCCATGTTTGGATTGGGTTGTTTGTTTTTTTGATATTGAGCTGCCCAGTATTTTTAAAATAAGAAAGGAGAAGGGCAGTGTAACATGGTTTAGTATTGTTTATAATATTGTTAAAAAACAGGAAATGAAACAAATTTTTTCTAATAATGCTGTCTAACAGGATCTTACACAAGTATGTTGTAACGTTATCACTCTGATTTATCTTTATCACTATGGTTCGCTGAAAAGTGGCAGCAGAATTATCCACTCCCCTCCACTAAGACCTTTACTGTCAGTGCTTTCTGCCTTCCCCCATCCCCCACCCAATCTTTCATATCCAGAAATTTCTCCTTTACTCTTCTCCAAGAGCTAGCTCATACCTGTCCTGTCCTTTCATGCCCCCATGGAATGCAAGAATTACACTGGCACATCAGAGGGTTCACAGTGCAGTGCTCTGCACATAATGGAGCATCACTAGACATCTGCAGAGCGTTTTCTTCTCTATTATTACTCTGCCTCTGCCTAATTTGTAAGTGTCTTGAGGGCAGGGGCTACATTTATTTTACTTCCCACAAGGGCTTAATATGTATTTATTGAATTAATAAATGAATGGATACAATGTGAAATATTTTTTCTTACCCACTATGGTCTCCAGACAAAAATTCTGAAATAGCAGCAGGAAGCTCTGTTTTAATAATTAAAAGATAAGATGACATAGCTGCAAACAGAATAAAAAGAGTCCCTATTAGAATTCTATAATTTTTAACCATTTAAAGAACAATCTATCCAGAAATATGGATGTCCATTTGGGCTACAACAGCATGTGGAAGATTAATCCATACTGCACTATCCTCAAAGATAGAGATATACCAGGAATGGAGATAAAAATGGAGATAAATAACTTTGTAGAGAAGAGTAATTGGCAAGCTCATTAGGTACCTTTGTTTACATTTCAAGTTCAAGGCAAATGATTTAGGTAAAAGAAAGCATCTCGATTATAGGCCACTTATAAATGAAATTTTGCTTGAAGTTTGGCCAAAACTCTTAATGTTATTCCTCTGTCCAAGGCATTAGCAGTTAGTTTAGCAACATTTGATATAGACACAGGAGATAAATAAGTACAGCTAATAATTTTGATTATTTGTTCTTTCTTACTAGAGAGAGACCTCCCCCCAGAAGTCTCACTTCCTCTCTCTCCTTTTCTCTGCCACTGTCCTCCCACACACATTTTGGACACGTTATTATAAAACGATAACAAAGTGCACAGTGAGTTACATTTTAAGTTGTCCTCTAAAACAGATGAGAAAAGATTCAATTGCAACTATTAAGCATATTAAATAGACAAAGCTTATAACTTTTATTCCATTTTATTAACAGGGCTCATCTGTATTATGCAATCAAAACCTGAAGCTAGCATTATTTCTCACATTCTATCAGACAGGATCCAAGAACTTTTATAGCATTTTAATAATGATCTTATTTCTGGTATAGCTATAAAAAAACCCCACATCTTATTAACCTTCCATCATACACTAGGAAATGTTTAATATGGTTACAGAATACAGAACTCATTTATATGTAAATACTTGAGTTTAAACTTAAATGCTTAAGTATATAGAAACCCAGATGATTTAGAGTCAGTTTAACAGAGTAATAATCTCTGTTTCCCCCAGAGATTAAGTATATATTAAAAAAGAGCCAACAAGAATATGTCCATGAAGAATAGAGTGTACTCTGTGTGCATGTTAATTTTATTACTTATTTATATTTCAGGAAACATTTCACTTTCTCCTTGGACCTACAAAAACTAAGAACACAAATGAATGCCAAGGCTGAATGGCAAAAATCTGGGGGAAAACTGATTAAAAGGCTCAAAGAGTTTAAGAAGAAGAATGTATGTTTCTCAATAAACATATTTAAAAGTAGCTGAACTTCACAATTATTACAGTGCTGTGTGACCACTCGATCCTGGGGGGAAAAAAAGCTTATATACTAGTTTGTGTATAAATTTACATGAAGATAGGCAACGCTTACATATACAAACACATACACTCTCTTTTTTTTTTTTGGTAAAACAACATGTACTTATGGCAAAGTAAAATTTAGAACAGTTAAGTAAATAGTCACTTCTCTGCAATGAAAATATACATATTCACATTTTCCAGTTTATGACTATTCCTTTTTTCCCAGCAGAAGTACAGCTGTTGAAATAAAGCCTTTTCATCAGCAGAAGTACAGTACATTTCTCCAAACTCTCTGTTAGTTATGGGACATTACAATTAATCGTATGTGAAAAGGTATTCTAAGTTGTTCATATTCTCATAAGGAAAAATGCTACCAATTTGGTACAGAACAGAAGGAAGGTTTAGATTAACCTTCACCACTAAAGGATTTGGGGGTCTTTGTTTATAACACTTTATCTATTCCAAAGAATCATACACATATGGTGTAATGATGAAAATCATGAACTGAATATTCTGAAACTGGCCTAGAGCTACTTAAATATATCTTGCAAGGAAAAAAAAAAAAGTACTTGAAAACAAGGAATGCAGACTTCCTACACAATGTAATTTATTATCTGCCCATCAGTCTTTCTTGCTTGGATTAATCCAATACCACATGCTTTTCTAAAGTTTCAGACATTCATCTCTTTCAGTAATTTTCTATTATTTCTTTTAGATCTTTAGTTGTAAAAAGCTTCAATGAATATGAGATCATATTTCTTCCTAATATACAATCTGTCATTCTTCCCAGAATTTCTATTAGCCCCTGGCTAATCATTTGATCACTTTTATCCTCTGTTGTAGCCTTAACTCTTTGGTTTTCAAATGGGAGTCCTATTTCATTAGATTCCAGTCTGAAGAATCATGTATATTTCAAGAAATATGAACTCACCAAACATATGTTTCTCTCTCAGAAGAAAAGATCTCAGCATACAAGATATAAATATAATAAAACATGTAAAATACTGCTTCTTAGAGAATGCTGGTGTTTGTTTTAAGAGCTACAAAACCACAGAGCTCATGATGGGGAAAAACTCCACTGATTAAGCAAGTAAAACAAAGAAAGACACTATCCTTTTCACTGTCTAGATTATTTTTTCCTAACCACAAGAAAACTTTCATGCAAGGACTAGCACCTTAACATATTATATGTAGTACAGAGACAAACAAAAATTACTGAATATACATTAAGTTAGGAATACATCTTAGATTTACATAAAAAGAACAGTCAGCTCAATAAAATAAAGGGGAAAAGTTTTAAAGATATAAATTCAATAGGAATGCTCATATATCCATTGTTTTTAACCCAAAGGTTCACTAGCTCCAAAAGCTGCTTGCCAACACCTTTCATCTCATGTCTTCTATTAATAGCATAAGGAAGTGTTTAAGGACTTATCTTAGAGACAGGTCATAAGCAAGAACTTGTAAATGATTTTTGCTGACATCGATACATAGTATAGACTCCTAATACAAGACACACCATGTTGTCCTTTAAATTAATAGCTGTAACAGGGTCATCCACAAGAGCCATGGTTATAGCTAAGTGGTTCTGGCCTTCATACCACCAAAGCCAGAATTAGGGCTAGAAGACATACCTTGGTGACAGGTATTCAACCATTACAAATCATTTAGTTTCACCATATTAACTAAATAGGTATTCTTTTCTCCTTCATTTTAAACATAACAAATAGAACTCATTTAATAGAAACTGCCCTGAGAGGGAAATAAAAAATCTGTCAACTTAATCGAAACACAGAAGTTGAAAGTATTCTTTAAAAGCCATGTGGAGAAGCAACTGTTCTATTAAGAAATGACTAAAATAGGGTAAAATTTGATTAGGCAATAGCAAGTAGTAAGGTATTAATATTGGTTGATCTAATCATAAAGAGAAACACATGAGTTGGGAGCATGGAGGCTGAGGGGAGAGATGTCAAAAACACAAAAGGGAAAAGTGCTCTGGAGAAGAATTATAAGAACAGCGAACATTTGGGGGCTTAGAATGCCTATTCTAAGTGATTTGCAAGTTATTTCCTCATTTAAAGTTAAGTTTAAATTTATTTCCTCATCACGAACCTGTGAGGTAGATATTATTTATTTCACAGGTGAGGAAATGGAGGCACAAAGAGGTAACTTGCCCAAGCTAGTGATGGTGGAAGCAGCCCATCTGGCTTGAGAAATCTGCACTATTAACTGTTATGTTATGAGAAAGTGCAGAGAAGCAAAGTGGCGAAGAAATCCACCACAGGAAAAAGAAATAAGAAAAGTCTATCAAAAGGACCACTCCCCAGCATTGTTCTTTTTTCTTTTCATCACCATTTAAACAACAAATTGCTACCGAATGCTCAGTTTAGCAGTTGGGTTCAAAGAAAATAAAGAATTTCTACAACACAGAACATTAGTTAGAAGCGTTAAAAACACTTATAATGTTCATTTCACTTCTAGACGTGTTTTCATTTCAGTTTGTAGCTGGTTTGGTAAAGTGTTTAGTCAAGATTCCTCAGACAGGCTAAGGAGTTTCATGATAGGACTACTGCATTTACCACTATGATTCTATTGCATCTACAGCTATTACTGGAGTTCGGAAGAGAAAGTGTCCTGTTCTCACATATTTGAGATATTAACACTATACTGAAATTGAAAAAAATTAATACAAAAACCAATTCTTCTTCCCACAAACCCTGCACTCTCATAGGCTACTTTTCCCAGGACTCCCTTAAAAAAAAAAACAAAAAAAAAAAAACGACAAAGCTTCAGTTGGAGTGTTTACAACAATAATTATCCTTTTTGTTAAACACTTAAAAACACGTATGAAGATAAGATTATGTAGATCTATTTTTAAAACAGAATTAGGTTTTCAGCACTTGGAAGAAGTTCAGCAACTTCTTGAAGGATTAGTCAGCCAGCTCTAAACAGATGTACTATGGGAGGAAATAATGTTTGCCTTTCCTTCTAAGAGAGATTCAGTTTTACTTCAAACATGTTTTTAGTCATGGACAGCAACTGGTTTATTCTATTTAATGTGTCTTATTAACCTGGTGTTCCTACTAAATGTCCAAATGCCACTGAAATTATATCTCCATTCAAAATAATACACAACACAATCTCTCTCATTTTTAAAAAAGACTTTAAAAAACTCTGAAAACAAGGTCATTTCCCTAATTTGTGCACAAATGGAAATCAAAAATATATGGAGGAACTTTCCCCCCCATAACCCTTGGAAAATATATATCTTTGTTTTACTATTTATCAAGATCTTAAACTTGAATAAAAACTGACCAGAATATTTACTATTCTGAGAACCCTATAATTAAACTTCAATTAACAATTGTTACTAAGAAATACAATATTTTCAAAACCTCTTTAAAGTGACATGTAACCAGTAAATTTTGTCAAAGGAAGGACTTGTAAGAAATACTCCCCTTCCAAATTTCCTTTATTTCTCCTATTCTAAGACAGTGCTCTCTAGAATTTCTGGACAATACTATTCAGGCCTCAAAAAAGCCGCAGTTTGACTACAGATGAGATGACCAGCAGATGGCGTTGTAACAGCACTCCCAATCCCTGTATCCCAGGAGATGGTACAAACCAGCAATTCTGAAAGACTTCAGTTACCTTACCGCCCCCCCCAAAATACACACACACACACACACATATATTTCAGTAAGAAAGTAAAGCCAAAGGGTTTCTAACTTAATATTAAATCACGATTTTGAAAAATACTGAGAATTTGAAATTTTTATAGCTCTTAACTGAGAATGATCTTATTTATACCTTTCTGTTTATGAGATTTAGAAACTGTGCTACTTGACCACATAAAAGGGCTGCTGAGTTTCTCTTAAAACTTAGATACCCAAACTGAGGCGTTAATCAAGGCTGCTGGAGTAGGTCTGTGGGATCTCTGCCAGGCTGGAAAATCTGGGTCATTCTAGCAATTTCAGGAGGTTTCAGTAAGTCTACTAATGTTTAGGGTTCCCCTTCCAAAATATGTAACAGTGACTCAATCTTTATTCTCCTTTAAAGAACTAAGGAAAGAATATGCTATCCATAGTAGTCCTTCATATTTTAAAAGAGCAAAATAAGAATTTAACGTACTCCCAGGAGCCACTCACCTTGCGTTTTGAGTTGGGCAAGATATGAAACCAGAAATGACATCAATTAACTTCACTTTTATCACGTACTCATCAGAGTTAACATGACTTTCAACATGACTAAAGATGATTTGAGGTTTACTGCTTGATTTCTAGGGATATTTTAGCCAACTGAGTGGTCTATCTCAGGAGTTCAAACACTTGTGAAACTACTTACTTTGGTTTTTAGGAAAAGAATCTCATAATGCAACACAATTAGAGGAACTATGTGGAAACTACCTGTACTTATTTGCTATTACAGTTCTTAATCCTTTAACTTGTAGTCCACTAAATTCAAACTCTCAGCCAGAGTTCTCTTCCCTCTAACAGCATTAAATATTAAAACTCCCAGATGCTTCTTTTCTGACTTTATGTCCAAGCAACAATGACTCTCAGCAAATGCCCCTCCAGTGCCTGAGGCATCGGGCAGCTGGGGCCTCTCTGGCTCTGGCTCTGGCCTATTTTGGGCCCCTAATTCATCAGTGTTGGGAGGCAATCAGGAATTGCTTCTAAGTAGTATTTTACTACGTGGCTCTCCATTTTCTAAAGGTAATGGTTTCCATAACCCTAGAAAAAAAGAGTGCTAAATTTAGTGAGTCACATTTTTTTCTATTATAAAGTTTAGAGATTTTTCAAAGACAGTAGATCTTTCCAATCTATTTGTCAGACCACACTAGTGCCCTGTGACTAATACTTGGTGTGTGATTGTACTGGGGAAAAAAGGTTTTCTGTGAAGTTCTGACAGTCGATTTTTCCCTAAAGAAACCATATGCTCACTTATGCATTTTGTGTGGTCTTCTCTTCCGAGTTGATCTTCCTTTTTTAAAGGAATACCAAACCAGGTCACTGGCTTTTCCTTCTCTCCCTCCTTCTCTTATTCCTTACTTTCTTCCTATAATAAATAAGATTTATTAAACACCTACTAAGTGCTACGTACTTAAGAGCATAAATGAATGAGCAAAATTACTTAGATATATGGAATACAAAGATGCAGGGAATAAACTGAGTCTTACTAAAAGATCCATGTAACAAATATTGATCAAGGACAATTCATGATCATCTTGCTTCTAAAGGCCCCTGTTTCATTTTTCTCATAGATTCATCAGGGGCATAGAATCCCAAGAAAACTGAGAAATGTTTAAATGTTACAAAGAATAAGAGTCAGGAAGCATTAATCTAAGACATGATTATCCAACCTGAAAGCAGATGATATTAAAATACTTTATCTATTTTACATAAATAAGATCTAACTCTCCTCAATATTTTCAACCTTTTAATTTTTATATAATTCTAAACTATAAACCACTCTATGGACTTTCAAGTTTCTTTCTATCATTTATATAGTATATAAAATTGTCTCCTTGAAGCAAAATCTTAGGCTTTTAAACAGAATTTTTTTAATTGTCTCATTCATTCAACAAATATTATTTATTGAGTTCCTCTACCAGAAACTAGGTCAAGTTATGAAAACACATAGTTCCTGTCCCCAATGAGTTTTAAAAATCCTCAACATTTAATCTTTTCATAGCTTTACAAGTATTTACTATATCAGAGCAGAAAGAACAAAGCCTTTAGAAGTAGACAAAGTGAGATTTGAGTCCTGGCTGTATTAAGGGGTAAAGGTAAGCAAGTCATTTACCCCTTCTGAGCACTGATTTCGACCTCTGTAAAACGAGGATAATATCATCTACCCTGAAGAGCTGTTGTAAGTATAATTAAAGTGTCTAGGAGGAGGCTTGACCTAAAGACAATCTATTATATTATTTTTCATTTCTAAACAACCACTGAAAAACTCTAAGCATTTATACTAATAGTGAATATACTATTTTTCAAAAATGCTATCTGAACTATATTATATATGCAGATAGGCATGTAAGAAGTGCAAAAATTGAATCTGATGCTATACACTTCATACCATCTTATAAATATCCAATGTATTTCCAATTAACAAAGGGAAAAGTCAAAATCCATTTTGAAAGAATAACATTAAATAAATCATATGCACAACATATTAAAGATCCTCCCAAATAAGTATGCTGTTTCTTCTCAAGCATACATGGCTTAGTGCTGTTAAGGGCTTCCACGGACCTAGCTTAGATTAATCAAGAAATTACTTCGTAAGCCTGGAGTTCTTAGATTTTAACCTCAGAGGCTCAGTGGCTGTCCTAAAGGGTAGTTCTAAGAACTGAGACTCCCCTTTCTGAAAAAGAACAGCATCCATGAAAGCTTTTAGAGCAATAGTTTCTGACTTGTTAAAGATACCTAAGAAAAGACCAAATCATCTTTTGAACCAAGCATAACCCTCCCACAAAACTTTCCTGTAATAAAAATATTTTAATGCTCTGAAGGAATTAACATGCCTATCAAAGTGCTAAATTAGAAGGTGACTTTTGTGGTAAGAAGGGACCTTAAGCTTCGTGCTTTTCCCATCCTACCCCCAGCAATTTAACAAAGAGGAAACTGAAGCTGAGAGGAATTTTCCCGACACACATGGCTACCTAATGGCAGAGACTGGAGCAGAAAGAATTCAACGTATCTGACTTCCAACCCAGTGTTCTGCTCACAAGAGCAAGCTTCCAATTCTATTATAATAAAGGGATGATTATATGCACATCTTGCTAAGACAAAAGAAAAAAAAGTTCTGAAAATGTTTCAGTTATTATTTAGTGGGCTCTCAATAGATAAACTTTTAACCAATGTGAAGAAAATCATGAGGACATTATTCTAAAAACTGAATAAGCATTACCAGCTTTTCTGAATTTGAGGGACATTAAAAATTTCTGTGATTGCTTCTAAGTCACTTTTTAAAAAAAGTTTCTGAGACAAAGCAAGCAAGCAAATCAACAAACAGTTGGAAGAACTGATGATTTATCTGCCACCAAATTCAGAATTCTTTCTAGAACATTCTGACAACTGACCAACCAGCTCTGTTTGAATGTCTTCAGGGATACAGAGCTTTATCAAAGGAGTGTAGGCCATCTCCATTATCACACAGCTTAGCATTCCAAATGAAACCAGACCAGCTTCACTGTAGAGTTCTACCCATTAGAACCAGTTCTGCCCTCCAGAACAATACTAAATTAGTCTAGTATCTTTCTATATTTCATGTTCAGCTTTTCAAATATTTAAAGCTAGTGATCAGTCTAGAAGTCCCCTTTTCTTCTTGATAAATATAGCTAGAATATTAAAAAGTACTTGGAAATAGCACATATAAATCATATTCAGCTCCATTAAGCTTAAAAAAAAGGTTTATCCAGTTCCAAGTATTGTGCTAGGTTCTGGGACTACAAAGAGAAATAAGACATAATCCTTGCCTTGGAGGAGCTGACAATATAGTGGGGAAGTAAAAGCATATACAGAGATAACTTCAACCTAATAACAGCAAGTGCTAAAATAGAGTCATGTCCAATAACAGTTGCACACCAGATTAGGGAACAAGGAAGAGATCAGGGTGAAGGATACAGAGAATACAACAGCAGGCATTTTGCCAGTCACAAATTTAGATCCAAAGTCCTGGGTTGAAAACTCTACACAAAATAAACAATAGTTAACCCTAATCCAAACAAAATGTGCTTGATGGTTCTTACTAATCATATAGAGAGGAAAATAAGGGATTGAAAATACCAAAACATACTTTCACATTAGCGACATTACAAGTGCACATTTAAGCAATACATATTTGCTAAAATAAAGTATTCCAAAGTAGATCTTAAACTCAATGATATTATATAGATTCATTAGGTAAGAGACTGGTTACTAACTGCTAATGTGAAGAGTGAAGTGTGTGTTAACAAGGAAATTATTTGGTACGACATCCAAGAAAGTATTCTTCTCCTTCAATAATATATTTTTTTTGCCCTGAAAATTCAAAGAATTAAAACATGAATGTTCAGGATTTCCAAAACAATGGCAAATACAATTTATTGTTGGAATGTTAATTTTTTCCTTGACCAAGAAACTCATTAAAGATGGAATTTTGCTGAACAATACTTAAAGTGAAATAGCTCATATCTCGAGTATCAGTTAAACTTTATTAAAGCTGTCATCTTTAAATTATTTTGAACTATCACAGATAAGAAATAAGATTAAAATTTCCTCTGACCATACCTTCTTGAATAAGATCCAAAGTGCATATCAACCTTCTCTGTATTTAACCTTAAAGTAAAAGTATTTATTTAGCACTCCAGTCAATGGTAAAAGAAAATTAAGATATCGTTCAGCATTTGTGACTTCTTTACAACATACACAAACATGATTCCCATAGTATTTTGGATTTAAATGTTTAATACATTTAGTCAATAACTATCAATAATTAAAAGTAATTTTTGTTTCTACATAGTTCTTGATATCAGGATCATATTTTTTTAATTTAATTTAATTTTTTTTGTTACGCAGGCCTCTCACTGTTGTGGCCTCTCCCGTTGCAGAGCACGGGCTCCGGACGTGCAGGCTCAGCGGCCATGGCTCACGGGCCCAGCCGCTCTGCAGTATGTGGGATCTTCCCGGACCGGGGCACGAACCCATGTCCCCTGCATCGGCAGGCGGACTCTCAACCACTGCGCCACCAGGGAAGCCCCTCAGGATCATTTTTTAATGGGAACAAGATGCAAGATAAATGTGAGAATACTTTTCATTTGTCTCAAGTTTGTTTATTCTTTTTTTATAAATTTATTTTATTTATTTATTTTTGGCTGCGTTGGGTCTTCGTTGCTGTGCACGGGCTTTCTCTAGTTGTGGCGAGCGGGGGCTACTCTTTGCTGTAGGATGCAGGCTTCTCATTGCGGTGGCTTCTCTTGTTGCGGAGCACAGGCTCTAGGCGCTCGGGCTTCAGTAGTTGTGGCTCGCGGGCTCTAGGCGCTTGGGCTCAGTAGTTGTGGCGCATGGGCTTAGTTGCTCCGCGGCATGTGGGATCTTCCCAGACCAGGGCTTGAACCCGTGTTCTCTGCATTGGCAGGCGGATTCTTAACCACTGCGCCACCAGGGAAGCCCAAGTTTGTTTATTTTTTAAACCACGTGGTCATTTTCAATTTCTTGGTTACAAAAGAAGATTGCCTTTCCACACCTGACACAGCCATGAAACACCACTCCCTCTAAAGCCGTACATGCCACTGAGGGTGATCAGGACAAAAGTAGAGGAGAAATACTTCAGAATCACCTGGAGAGTTTTTCCAAGCGGTACTTCACCACTATTACAACTACAGAAAGCCCATGCTTTAGAGGTATGTGGCAGACCTAATAACAAGATTGAAATCAAGGATTTAGCTGCAACTGAATTTAGAAACTATTGTCCTACAAGTGCTAAAAAGGATTTAAAAAAAAAAAAAGAGTAATGAGGACAACACAGAGGGCTTCTGAGACACCTATGTCTACAGAGGTTCAGGTTCCCAGCTAGACCTGTAGTAAGGCAAGAAGCCAAAGGAGGAAATAATTTCCATCACATTTATGCATAAGCAGTGCACTTTCAATTGCTTACCTCCAATATTCTGAATTATTATGGTGCCTGCTACCACCATCTAAAAAACAACAAATGTATTCAGAAGATGAAAGGGGAAATAATACAAAAGGATCAGTATTTTATTAAAATCCAATAACTATGACTTAAACACAGATGCAGAAATTGAGTGAAGAGAAACTGAAAAGAATACACTTTGCCAGCCATTTGTAATATATAAAACTAACAATCATCACATAAAAAGCCTTTCTTTAATAGTTCCATGGTTACTATAAAGAACACTTTTGTAAGTTTTCTTGGCAGTCATTTTTAAATAGTTAAAAGTGTTAAAAAGCTAGTAATCAATGGTTATCAAAGTACCAAAAAACTGAAATTGAATCTATCTGCTCTCATTCTCCCTTTTTTACTGGTTTTATCACTTTGCTTTGTTAGGTAGACTGAGATAGTCTCAGGTGTGTTGTGTCAATGCCGTACTGCACAGAAGGGAATAATATAGTCTGCGGAGTGTATCAGCTTGGCATACACCAAGCCTTGAACATCCCTGTCGCAGGGATTAATAAAGTCTAGAGCAGAAAACTCTACAGAGCCCACATATTCTCACATCTGAAAATTGAAGCAAAATGTTTTAAACTCAATAATATGAAGTAGACTGAGTGCAAGACAACAGGAGGTGGTAAAGAGTGTAATATATTGGAGAAGTCCTCCCGTTTCAAAATGGGGCAGCTGCTGCACAGCTCTGGCCAGTTGCTGACATGTGAGAATGTGAATCCAGTGTAGCTCAATCTTCTGCTTTTTCAAGAAAAGTCAGAAATTGAATTCTTTTAAAATGTCATAACTCTTTGTTGGCAATCAGCTAAAAATAAAAAAGATTTGAGCCAAACAAAATATGCCTGAGGACTATGTTCAGCCTGCAGGCTTGCTAACTTGTGATCTTTGATGACATTCCTGGGAAACTCAGGATAACACTTTATCCATTCTTGGTCATCAGATGTACTCAGGAGAAATGATTAAACATTCTGCTTCCACTTGGGCCTTTCAGTCACTTATATCTTGGTGGATCTGTACCTCCAATGTATGTTTCGAGCTGACTAGCTATTACTACATGGACTGGGAAGAGAAGACCCTTCCTCTCCTAGAAATTCCATCAGTGACACAGCATTTGCCTATCCTGGGAATAAACTAAGTTACTGAGACCTAAAAGCCTTGGGGTCTGGAAAGCAGGGATAATGATAGAAACACTTGGCAAGGTGTCTTTGAATGTGGTAACTCCACTCTAACATTTTCCAGAAAAATCTCTACATATCAACCCATTTAAAAATTAGTTCCAAAGTGTCACTCACAGTTATTTGTGAAAAGACTTTTTTGAAAAAATTTTGAAATTTTTGTATACTATTTTTCATATGCAATTGATACCTATTGTCAATCACACATGAAATTTGGATTTTTCTAAGAATATACTGCAAAAAGCAATAATATCAGCTTAGTGATGACTATCTTCCCATTTTTTGTCTGAATTTAAGCATTTTTGATCTAGAAAGTCAGTATATCTTTCTATCAATATATCGATCTATCGATATTTCCAGTGCCTAGCACAGTGCATGGCACATGGTATTTGCTCAATAAATATTTGTTTGACAAGTACATAAATCCATTTATAAACAATTAAAAATTTTCCTTAAAAAGTTCAAAGCATGTCAAAAATATTTAATTTTCAGAACAATGTTACCCTATCATGTGTCATATCCATATTCATATAATATCTGGAAAGAAGGAAATAGGAAAGTTTCAACCCAACTGTGGAAGTTGAGAGAAAATATTAA
This sequence comes from Leucopleurus acutus, assembly GCF_964270905.1. Lineage (NCBI taxonomy): Eukaryota > Metazoa > Chordata > Mammalia > Artiodactyla > Delphinidae > Leucopleurus > Leucopleurus acutus. Next base: position 39,955,433 of record NC_139142.1, read on the forward strand.
ACAAACAAACAACTCCTCATTTAGAGTATTCTCTGTCTGTGTATCTGCCTACTAAGAACTGTGTGCATACATTAAAATGATAATGCAACTATTGTAGAGTTTTAGGAAAAGGGGACTCTCAATAATCCATGTTCTTCTTGTAGAGTCTGCTGCTATCCAAGGAATGCAGGAAACACCAATGTGAAATAACAGTGATGATGCTTAGGCATGTTTACAGATTATATTAAATTAATTGGAGAGTTTTCTTATATAAATAACATTTTCTTCTTCCTTGATTAAACTGGATACAGTTAATTGATCATGATTATACCAAACATCCTGATCTTCGAGAAACAGAAATTGTTTAGATGATTAACAAAAACCTTTACCCTCAAAAGTAAAGGTTTAGTTCAAGTTTCAGGCTATTAAAATAAGCTCCAGGGTTTCCCTGGTGGCGCAGTGGTTGAGAGTTTGCCTGCCGATGCAGGGGACACAGGTTCGTGCCCTGGTCCGGGAAGATCCCACGTGCCAGGCCCGTGAGCCATGGCCGCTGAGCCTCTGCGTCCGGAGCCTGTGCTCCGCAACGGGAGAGGCCACAGCAGTGAGAGGCCCACGTACCGCAAAAAAAAAAAAAAAAGATAAGCTCCAAACCATGAGGTTACACAGTATGATTTAAATATTCTCTTTGTGCTTTAAAACCAAAGTTAATTTGAATGTAAATACACATTCCCCCCCACCATTACATAGCTATATCTTTTTCCTCCCAGACTCACTTCTAAGAAGTTAGTTCGGCAATCTACAAATACAGCATCGTTTTATATTAAAAACAAAACAAACAAAAAATACAAACAACAGATTTACAAAGAAAAAGTCCTGTTTGGAGCCAACATGTAAATGGGTTTTAGAAGTATGATAGCTCTTCAGAAATAAAAAATTATTAAAGCACTAACAATAATATTTAACTACTGATTACCTGTGGAAGAAGACAGTATTTCCTCTACCCATTAAATTAGTTTAGTATGCCTATCACAGATGAATGCCCAATAAATACTGTTGTTATTTCTCTTATTCTAAGGAGGAAAAGTAGTAGATTTTGAGTCTGGAGTCCTATGTAATACTGGCCTAAGTAATTGTAGACAAATAGGCCCCTTCCCTTCTCTGGGCCTTAATTTCCTAACCTATAAATGAGGGGACATCTAGATCATCTTTTAGCACTGTTCAGCTCTTAAATGATATGATCTTCTAATTATCAGTTTTTTTAAACATGCTATAAGTTTAATTCTATGCTTCTGTCTTGTCCTGTCTTCACGAGAATTTACTCAGATAATATAATCAAAATTAATAAGAAAAACTTAAAGCAGGCCATCGTTACTGATTTAAAATTATACAAGTCATTGTTCTCCTTCATTAGGGTAAAAAACACTAAAAAAATTTAAGTGTTGAATTAAATTTATCAATGCATTTTTAGGAAGGGCACAGAGATTTCTTCTCTTTCTTCCTGCTCCCATCATTCTCTTTCTTCATTTTAGTTTCCTTTTATTCCCTTAATTTCTTTCTCTTATATATACTTGTCTTTTCTAACTGGAAATGGAAGGAAAAATTCCCTTCAGGATTTTGAACACAGCAAGGAGAAAAAAATAATTACCTTTCCAGGTAATCCAAATGCAAAGAGTCCAAGATCTTCATAAGATGTCACAGCTGTTAAGAGAAATTATAACTGTTATTTTTACACAAAACTATTTGTGTGCCAAATCTTACACAGAAGAAAGATATTCCACTACTACCTGATAGCTATTGGATTGTCACACTAAATTTAAAGCAGAAGTAATGACTTTGGGGGAAACCCGAAAACTTATGATCCATGAAGACAGCGTCCTCTTAGAATAAGTAGAGCTTAGCAATTACCAAGGTTGTCTAACAACTACCCAGGCTGCATAAATTCAAATAGAATAATTACTCAAGAACAACCCACTTCTCACTAAACAGTACTTGCAGACTACACTGTCCAAATGTAAGTTTTCATTGGCAACAGTTTCTGAAAACTGCTGTGTAAATAAAACTTGATAAAGTACAAAAGTTGTATCATACTTTCAGAGACATTCACTTTTCCAGGCTACCTAGGATATGATAATGTATTCATGATAGAAACAATACCCTCATCCTGCAATAACGGTATATATTTTCTTTTTCATCATAAAGAGTATGAAATTACATTTTCATTCCACATGTTCAAGAAGTGTGATCACAGAAAAGATGAAAATTAAATGGCTCATAAAAGAACCAAATGTGTCCTTAGATGATAAAGCTTCATGTTATAACTAGTGATGTCACAGGTAAAAATAAGAGAAGTAAAAACATTTATATAATCCTAAATTTGCAAAGTCCTTAAACTTACAGTGCTTACACTGAAAAAAAAAAAGCAGGTTAGCAGACACTAAGGCTTGCTAATAGCAACACACATTTCCTATTGAGTCAAAGATATGTCTCATCATTTCTTAAAGAAAGTTTGTAATATATACTCTCAAGATATACATAGGTTTCTTTACCACTACATTAACAAAAAACTCCCTTATACTTTCATAAACAAAGTCTACCATGTATGAAAAAATAAGCATTTTGAAAACCACACATGGTCTGTACATGTTATAACTATTACAAAGTCAGAAAGAAAACAGTGAAATGCTAAAAAAATAAGTTTTACTTAAAACAAAAATTTTTAACATTTTAAACTTTTTTAAACTTTAATTTATTATCAGAGTAGATAGAAGAATTTCAAAACTTTTTGGATGACACAGCTATTTTTTATTTTACTTTTTTATTTTATTATTTTATTTTTTTGGCCGCATCGTGTGGCACGCGGGATCTTAGCTCTGCGACCAGGGATCGAACCTGTGCCCCTTGCAGTGGGCGTGTGGAGTCTTAACCACTGGACCACCAGGGAAGTCCCAACATGGCTATTTTTTAAAATGTATTTACATACTGCTCAACAGTGGGCAAGGACAATTTAATTTTGAATTTGGAACATATAATTTGATTATAAGTAGGAACCTTTATGCTTTAACAATGAAAGACTTCAATAATAATCTTAGAGAGGTAGACTGTAGATATATTTTAGAACATAAAATTAAAAAGCAGAGTTAAAAAACTAAGAACTGGATTTTTTTTCCTCCTATGTGAAATGCTGAAATTCTTTTTTTCAAATACACATGTTCTAAAGTGAATGTCAACACAAAAATTAATAATTATTTCAACCAATAAATCTTTATTAGTTTGTTTTCATATTCCTAAATATAGTTAAGAGATAATGTTATATAGGGGCACAATTTCTTATATTTAACTTCCAAAGCCTTGGTATATATATTAAACCAGAAAATTCTCTAAATGTTACCTTCTACCTAATTTGACATTAAGAAGGTAATTTTGTTACATATTATGTGTTTGTGAACCAAGTCTCCAAAAGGTCTCTGATCTGTCACTATGAGGCACGAGATTAAAGGAACAACATTGTTCATTTTCAGCATCCCTCTTTCATATTACAGTTGAAAGTGTTAGTTCTTTTAAAAAAACTTTCCTTCCAAGGACTTAAAGCAAGGAGGCTTTTCAGTGTTACATATGGAAATACACCACATAACTTGCTTTTAAAATGATCTATTTTGGGGACTTCCCTGGTGGTCCAGCGGGTAAGACTACACGCTCCCAATGCAGGGGGCCTGGTTTCGATCCCTGGTCAGGGAACTAGATCCCACATGCATGCCGCAACTAAGATCTCACATGCTGCAACTAAAAGATCCCACATGCCGCAACGAAGATCCCCTGTGCTGCAACTAAAACCCAGCACAGCCAAAATAAATAAATAAATTTTTAAAAACTTAAAAAAAAATTAAATGATCTAGTTTGCATTAGATTCTTAGGGAGCAAGTTATCAAGATAATACTCTTTAAAAAGTTTGACTAGGATTTGTTTTATTTTTAAATAGCAGAAAACAAGTATAGATCGTATACTAGTAAACATAAAAAGCAAATAACTTTCCGATAAGCAAAAATAATATTGAAATATTCCAAAAAGAATTGGTATTTCAATTATCTAAATTTAAATAAATTAAACATTTATTCTTAATTTTTAAATTAGAATATAACATTTATTACTCCAGAAAATATAATCAAACTAACAGCTTAATGAAGATAGTTGTAATTGCAACTTCTGACAATAGTGGCATACATTTTAGCAATCTCACATTTGTTCTCTATTATTTTTTGGTGTTATAAAAATATCTTTAAGTACAGCAAAGTCCCAAATTCAGAGTGAACAAAGTTTAGACTTTTAAATGGAGACTTACTACTATGTTCAAATCCTAACTCTACCTTTAAGTCAGCAGGTCTGGCTAGTCATTCAGTTCTGTCACTGTCATCTTACTTCTTTTATGTTGCAAAAATTAGAAGTACTTTTCCAGGTCTGAGACATCATTAGTACGAACAATGGCTTCTGGCTTAACTTCGAGGCTTTGCTTAGATAAAATATGTACACAGTCAGTCAAATGCTTTATCTCCACATATTTACTTTTTAATGGTTTTCTGGATCATCTCGACATACAAACCAAAAGAACACTAGTGAAATACTTTGAAAATTCTGTTCTACCATTTGGACAATTAAGATGCTGGTAACAGTGTAAATTGGAACTGACTTTGGAATGTAATTTGACCAACGAACCTTGAAAATATTTATAATATTTGACCCCTGGGAGCTTGCATCTTAGGAAATAAGACTAACATCAGAGAAATCATTATATGCAAAGATACTCATTGTGTACTATTTAGATTGAAAAAAAAGACTAACTAAATGCTCAATAATGGTAAAGTGGTTAAGTAAATTATGGTAGGTATATCTAGTAGAATAATATGTAGCCATTAAAAACTATGTTTATAATAACATGAAAAATGTCAATATTAAGTGAAAAACATAGGATTTGATTGAATATGATCTATAAAGCAAAACACTTTCCTATGATCAATGTTTTAATATCTTATTTATAATGTAAAAGATGTTTTGAGAGATATCAAAATGAGATGTGAGGATGACCAGTCACATTAATAGCAAATTCTTACAGAAGAGGAATAACATTAATTATGAAAATTATGGATTTAATTCGGCCTTTTACAGGAATTCATACAAGCAGTACTTGGCACAATCCTTAAATAAATAACTGAAAGCAGTCATTAGCAATCTATTTTAGGAAATTATTTTTTGATATTGAAGAAATCAATGCTATGGTTTTGAGGGGATGGAAAGGCTGTAAATCTTAATCAAGTAAATTGGGGAAAAATTTCTTCTTTAATGTACCATCAAGGCACACTTTAGTGCTATTTTGGCTAGACCAAGAGTTTGGCCTCCACAGGAATCGTTTGGAAAGCTGCTTCCCATGAAGTAGTGGAATATTTCCAGCTAGTTACTCCAGTGTTCCGTCTGCTTTGCATTTTTTCCTCAATGAAATAGGACAATTAATAAACTCTGGTTACAGTACAAAGCCCAAGTTTCAGCAGCAGCAATATTATCTTTGGAACTGGATTGAGGGACATGAGTTACTCAAATACAGTTCAACTCTCAGAAAGCAGGCCATTTGGAATGCACCCTTATTTTGAAATTCTTTTCTTTCTCATGTTTTCCTTCATTTTCCTCTTGTCTTTTTTCTCCGTAAGAGTGTCATGCAAGCCATTCATTTATGGAACGTCTACTATGCAATTGTAACACCACTTCTGGTCTTTCTTAATATGTATGTAAATGTCAGTTTACCAACTAAATGTGGAATGATTTTAGAGCACCTGATGTAGCAAAAGAAAATAGAATGCTAGAGTAGAAGGAACATTCTCCTTTCAATTTCACAGAGGTGAGATACTGCAGGCAGAAAAAAAGTTCTAGGATCCCAACATATTGCTTGGCTCTGCAGTGAACAAGATTTACAGTCATTCATATCCTATAAATGCTATTCACTGGTTTTCAACTTTAGACTCAACTTATACATAAAAAATGAATGACTTACATATGATTACAAAACAAAGTAAATATTGTCAACCTTGACAATATGAGGGTACAGCAGAAGGACTATGGGAAATAGAAAGAGAACAGGGGAAAGCAAGGATAGGAGCACTAATACATACAACATAGCAGAGTCAAGACACACCATCTAAAGTCCATGAAGCAAAAATAAAACTTTAAATATATTGTTTATACTGAGCCTGCGCTCTAGAGCCCATGAGCCACAACTACTGAGGCCCGCGTGCCTAGAGCCCGTGCTCCGCAACAAGAGAAGCCACAGCAATGAGAAGTCCACGCACCGCAACGAAGTGTAGCCCCCACTCGCCGCAACTAGAGAAAGCCCGCACGCAGCAACGAAGACCCAACACAGCCAAAAATAAATAAATAGATAAATTTTAATAAATAAATGTATTGTTTACAGTTACAAATAATCAGTGAAAGAATTACTGAATACAAATTAATGAAAATTAGAAGGGGAAGGATTAGTACACCTGAGCTAAATCTTCACCTTTCATAATGAGGTGTCAACAGATAAAATTTAAATCAATAAATAACGGTAGAAGTATATTATTTAGACTTAGGAAGGTAACTCCCCAAAAGAATTCAAAACGAAAACTCTAAATGTTGCTAACCCTGTGAAATGGAAATGGAACTAGATGTGGGGAAGAATGAGCGGGGAAGTGCTTCAAGTCCTCCTGCGCCAGTGCACACACACATACGCATGTACATACACGTGTGTGTGACTGTTATTACCTTGATAAAATTAAAAGAGATTAATTTAAAAATATGTTTAACCCTGCAGAGACTCACACCCATCCTTCCCTGCAGCCCAATAACAAAAAGTTCAGTTCTGCTACAGGAAACATTCTGCCATCAAGGCAAACGATACGAAGGGATAATCACTACAAGAGCAGGGTACACACACAATCTAGCCTAGGGTTTCTCATCCTGCCACTACTGACATTTTTGGCCTGGATAACTGTTTGCAGTGGGGGGCTGTCCCCCCATGCACTGTAGGATGTTTAGCAGCATCCCTGGCCTCTACTCACTAGATGCTAGTAGCACCTCACCCTGCCCTACAATTCTCAGCCATGACAACTAGAAATGTCTTTAGACACTGCCAAATGCCCCTGGGGGAGAAGAATCAAGGCAAGATGAGAACTACTTACTAGCAGAAAGGATGAGACAAGAACACCATTCAATGAAGATGGAGTCACATAAACAGCCCACTTAATTGTGAGAATATTGCACTATGCTCACTAATCACAAGAAAAAGATACAAAATTACAAATAGTTTGGACAGCTATCACTCCAAACAATAAACAAATTGAGATGGGAAATAGGAATAGGAAATAGGAATCTACTGTCTTTCAATCAGTTTCAATCTCGTTCGCTCTCACAGTGACAGCATCTCACAGTGCTGAAGGGGATTCCTTGCGACCTTAGCAATCCATATCCTTCACACAGAGCCCAGACCAAAGCTGGGGAAAAATAAAAGGCTCTCAACTTTATTGAGAAATGGTGTATTGGTGTCCAACATGTCATGTAAATGTTGTACACTCTATTTTATAGACCATACAAGAAATTTTCAAAGGTACTTTTGACTATATGTAATTTTTGCCTTGTGTGTTAATTTTGGAACTTTTAAAATAGTCCCTCTGTAGCTCTAAGCCATTCATAACCCACATATCCAGCTTTTATTAAGTATCCTCTGTATGTCAAGCACAGTTTGGTAGATGCTGAGAAAACAATGGTTAATGCTTTCAATATACACTAAATTTTCCAGGAATACAATTACCATGTAAATGGATGTTTGGTTTTGCTTGGAAATTTGCCAAAAACTGTTTGCCATTTAGGAAAATCACATCACTAACAGCATTTATTTTGTTTTTGTTTCTCCTTTACTTTGCTACATGGCATTACATTATGTATAAATACTGTATTAGTTTCCTATGGCTGCTGTAACAAAGTATGACAAATTTGGTGACTTAAAACAACAGAAATTCAGGGACCTCCCTGGTGGCACAGTGGTTAAGAATCTGCCTGCTAATGCAGGGGACACGGGTTTGAGCCCTGGTCCAGGAAGATCCCACATGCCGTGGAGCAACTAAGCCCATGCGCCACAAATACTGAGCCTGTGCTCTAGAGCCCGCGAGCCACAACTACTGAGCCCTCGTGCTACAACTACTGAAGCCCACATGCCTAGAGCCCATGCTCTGCAACAAGAGAAGCCACCGCAATGAGAAGCCCACGCACTGCAATGAAGAGTAGCCCCCACTTGCTGCAACTAGAGAAATCCCTTGCACAGCAACGAAGACCCGACGCAGCCAAAAATAAATAAATAAGTAAATTTATTTTAAAAAACCAAAAAACAGAAGTTTAGTTTCTCACAGTTCTGGAGGTCAGAAGGCCAAAATCAGTCTCACTGGGTCAGTATCAAGGTATTAGCAAGGCCACAATCCCTCTAGAGGCGCTAGAGAAAATCTGTTCCTTGCCTCTTCCAACTTCCGGTGACAGCTGGCATGACTTGATTTGTGGCCAAATCACTCCTATCTCTGCCTTTGTGGTCATATTACCTTCTCCTCTTCTGTCTGTGCTCTCCCTCTGTGATACACGTGACTGCACTGAGTCCACCAGAATAATCTCCCTTGCGAAGTCCTTTTTTGCCATAAATGATAACGTTCACAGGGATTAGAATTTGGATATGTTTTAGGGGGCCGTTATTTAGCCCACCACAGGTGGGTTATAATACCTATAGGAATTTCATTTTAGATAGTAAAATGAGCATTTAGATTTTTTTTTTTTTTAATAAGAGGAGGGTGCTGTGATGGATAGTATTTCAAATCACTGCTCTGAAGGGTTTCAGTAAAAAAAAAACAAACATTGGGGAGAACAAGGGGCCATTTTACTCCTTATTTATTTCCTCATCATTGCTAACAATTAAAATCCTCATAAAAGAATTGTCACCTTACTTTAGGAAGAGGAAGATAGGGGACTATGTTCTCTCTCTCAGTGAGTTCTAGGAAGGACCAGAATTCTCTTTGGAAGCAACAATTGGTGAATCCCAGTATCCACCTTGACCCTTTTTGAACCACTTCAGTGGCTTCTCACTGCCTCAGCAAAAACTCCAAGTTCCTTAGGATCTGACACTTGTCTATCTCCTCAATTTCACTTTCTTCTTTGTACCTTATGCATAAATAATAGTAAACTATTTTTGGTACCTGAGTAAAATGTTCAGTATGTACCTTTGTATATGCTGGAATATATTCTCTCTTGCCTTGTCTGCTACTCAAATTGCTTTTTAGCTCATTCCTCCAGGAATATTTACTGAACCTCACACTCCCCACCTCCACCCAGACAAGGCAAAACATTCCCTCCTCTGAGCTATCACTAAACCTTGCACATATTTAAATTACCACACTGGACTTCCCTGGTGGCGCAGTGGTTGGGAGTCCGCCTGCCAATGCAGGGGACACGGGTTTGAGCCCTGGTCCGGGAGGATCCCACATGCCGCAGAGCAACTGAGCCTGTGCACCACGGCTGCTGATCCTGCGCTCTAGAGCCCATAAGCCACACTCCTGAAGCCTGTGTGCCACACTACTGAAGCCTGCAAGCCTGGGGCCCGTGCTCCACAGCAGGAGAGGCCACGGCAGTGAGAGGCCTGTACACTGTAGCGAAGAGTGGCCCCCACTCGCCGCAACTGGAGAGAGCCCACGCGCAGCAGGTTAGACCCAACGTAGGCAAAAATTTTAAAAAAAAGAAAAAAAAAGACTTAAATTACCACACTACATTATGAATTATTTACTTATGTGTTTGTCTCCCCTTCTACATTATGAGCTTTTTTAAGGGAAGGAAGTGAGTATTATTTACCTCTGTAATCCTAATAGATAATGAGTATAGAATGAATGAATGAACCTCTATCCTGGGCTTCAGTTCTAAGACCTGTCCATCTAGTTTTACTTCAAAGTCCACATATCCAAAACTGAACTTATTTTTATTTTGAACTAACATCTGCTGTGCTCTTATGTCCATTAATGACACTATCATTAATCCAGTGGCCTACACCAGAAATCTGGGAGATATCCTCAGACACCTCCTTCTCCACATTCAGTCTAACTTCCTTACGTTCCTTAACCTGTTTTTTTCTTTTATTCTCCTGTTAATACCTTGTTTCAATCTCCCACTATTGGATTCTTAGACTTTTTTAATAGCCAGGCTTGACTACTAACCTACCCAGGTACTGTTAGTGCAAATTAGAGCTAGACAGACAAATGAGAAAGGCACTCCCTTCAAGAAGAGAAAGAAAAGAGTTTCCATCCTAAACACAAGCATGAACACATCCTGAAGGCAAGCATGGCCTGGAGAGCTGACTGTGCCTTTGTGAAAAGAACTACTCTAATCTGGAGGTGGCTCTTAGATCTGCTACTTGGTTGTTGTCCTGGGAATTCCCTCTACTTCTCCCCTGTGCTAGATTCCCTATTTTTTTGGTACTCTTTAACTTTGGTAAATGGCATCCTGAATTGCTCATTAAGTAAGAGTGCACAGGAGATAATTTTTTGAGTCCTTACATGCATGAAAATGTCATTATTCTTCCTGCACACTTAAAATGATAGCTTGGCTGGGTATAGAATTCTATACTGAAATCATTTCCCCCCAAAATTCTGAAGGTATTGCTTTATAGTCTTATTTGAAGTACTTCCTGGGAAGTCTTTTGCCATTATAGTTTTTGATTCTTTGTATAAGAATTCTGGTTTGTTTCTCCTCTCTGAAGCTTTTAGTATAGCTTCTTTATAACTGTATTTCTGATTTTTCACAATTATGCACTTTTTTAAAAATTAATTTTTATTGGAGTATAGTTGCTTTACAATGTTGTGCTGGTTTCTACTGTACAGCAAAATGAATCAGCTATACATATACATATATCCCCTCTTTTTTGGATTTCCTTCCCATTTAAGTCACCACAGTACATTAAGTAGAGTTCCCTGTGCTATACAGTGTGTTCTCATTAGTTGTCTACTTTATACATAGTATCAATAGTGTATCTGTGTCAATTCCAATCTTCCAATTCCTCCCACCCGCCCCCTTGGTATCCATACATTTGTTATCTACGTTTGTGCCTCTATTTCTGCTTTGCAAATAAGATCATCTATACCATTTTACAAGGATGCACTTGATACAACTTCTTTTACAATCATTATATTGCTTACCAGGAAAAATTCTTTCAATCTGGAAACTAATTTCTTTCAGTTACAAAAACTTTGCTTGTATTTTTTTTTTTTTATAATTTTCTACCATCTAATTTTTTCTGTTCTCTTTTTGTGGAATTCCTATTATTTGCACGTTGAACCTCCTGGACTGATCCTCTCATTTTCTTATATTTTCTCTCCCATTTTCAAGCTCCTTGTCTTTTCCCCCCACAGGAAATGTCCTTAACTCTTTCAGCCCAGCTACTAAATTAATTTTAAATTTCCTTTTTTACATCTAGGACTCTTGTATTCTCTGACTATTCACTTGTAATAATTTCTTTTTCTTGGTTCAACAATGAAATATCTTCTTTTAGTTCTCTGAAGCTATTAAATATAGTATTTTTTTAATGTTTTCATCTGTTCTCTGCATTATCTCTGTTTCCTCTTTTCCTCTGAGTTTGTTTCTTTCCTTTTTTTTTTTAAAGACTTAATTTTTAGAGCAGTTTTAGGTTCACAGCAAAATTGAGCAGAAAGTACAGACAGTTCCCACATTCCCTCTAAGCCCACATACGCATAGCCTCGCCCCCATCAACATCCCCCACCAGAGTGGTACGTCTGTCACATCAATGAATCTACGCTGATGCATCGTTATCACCATAAGTCCATGTTTAGAGTTCACCCTTGGTGTTGTACACTCTATGGGTTTTGACCAGTATAGTATCATACAGAATAGTTTCACTGCCTTAAAAATCGTCTGTGCTCCACCTCTTCATTCCTCCTTCCTCCCTAAACCCTGGCAACTACTGATTTCTCACTGTCTCCATAGTTTTGTCTTTCCAAGAATGTCACATCGTTGGAATCATACAGAATGTAGTGTTTTTAGATTGGCTTCTTTCTCTTAGCAATATGCATTTATAAGGTTCCTCCATGTCTTTTCATGGCTTGATAGCTCATTTCTCTTTAGTGCTGAATTATATTCTATTATCTGGATGGACCACAGTTTATCCATTCATCTACTGAAGGGCACCTTAGTTGCTTCTAAGTTCTGGCAATTACGAATAAAGCTGCTATAAATATCCATATGCAGGTTTTTGTGTCGACATAAATTTTCAATTCATTTAGGTAAACACCAAGTAGTACAAATGTTGGATCGAGGGGTAGACTCTATACCTTTTCACCATGGTCTTCACAATTGTTACTTTCAAAATTACAGAACAGATACTTTCTCACATTTGGAACTTGCGTTTGGAGTAAGAGAAAAAGAGTCCAAAATAACTCTAATATCTTTGGCCTGAGCAACTAGAAGGAAGATTTATTATTTAATTAGATGAGAAAAGACTGGAAGATGTAGATTGGCAGTGCAAAAATGGAGAGTTTGGTAAATTTGAGATTAATATATTAGATATCCAAGTGGAAGTATCATGGAGGAAGTTGGATATGAGACTGAAATTCAGGGGAAGAGATGCAGGCTAGGGGTATAAATTTTAGGGCCGTAAGGAGCCCAAAAGTGTAAAAGAAAAGAGATCAGAGGAATACTGCTGGGGTATTCCAATGTTTAGAAGATGGGGCGATGAAAAGGATTCAGCAGAAGAAAAGAGAAGGCGTATTCTGTGAAACAGGAAGAAAAGCAGGAGAGTCTGAACAGTGTTTTACAGAGGAAGGTGTGATCAACTGTGTCAAATGCTGCTGACTAGTCAACTAAGATGAAGACAGAACTGACCAATGGATTTAGCAATGTGTTAGTTGCTGGTATCATAATTTCTGTGGAATAATGGGGAAAGCCTGAATGAAGAGTGTTCAAGAGAGAATAGGAGGAAGGGGAAATTTCTGGTATAGACAACTATTTTGAGGAGTTTCACCATGAAGGCACAGGGCATACTGAACGAATGTGGAGTCATTTTTAAAATGGAAGAAATTATAGAATATTTGTAAACTGATAAGAAGAAAACAGAAAGGAACAAAGATGATGAAAAAGAAGAGAGGGAAGAACGTGGCTGGAGTAACGTAGGTGACAGCAGATGGGGTCATAGCATAAGTGGAGGGATTGGCCTCAGATAGGAACACAAAGAGTTCATCCAAAGTAACAGAATATATAGCACAGATGAAGATGGGTAGGTAGAAGTGGTAGCAAGAGCTTATAAAGTTCTTTTATGATTGCTTCTAATTTCTCAGGGAAATAGAAAGTGAGAATATCAGCTAAGAATGAAATCGAGGAGAATGTGTTGAAGGTTTGAGAGAAAGAAGAAAAAGTCATCTCCTAGATAGCAGAGTAAGCAAGTGAATGAACTAAAGAAGTTAATATAGGTTAGGTGACAGCATCACAGATCCACTAGACATTGAATTATAGCGATATTAATCTGCATGGTTGTGTCTTCTTCAGGAATATTCAACCGCACAGGTGCCTGTGTGAAGTAGGCAGAGTTACATTTAATCATGGTTGGAGTTTTGCCAGGGGAGTAGCATGATGAAAGGGACGAGCAAGGGAGTGATTCTAATAATATACCAGGAAACTTCAACTGGATAAAGAGGGGAAATATGGACAAGAGAGTGAAGGAGAGTGCGAAGGTGGTAGATCAATGAACTCAAGTCCTGGCGGAGGTGAAGAACTGCCAGAGTTGGAGTACTTGAGGGAATTAGTTAAAAAAAATTAAAAAGATGGTGGTTTTGGGAGGGTGAGATTCTTGAAAATGAGATTTTGGAGGGGATGCAATTTTGGTAATGACAAGATCAATGGTATGACCATGGAAATAAGTAGCTGAGGCAGGCCAGGAGTATGATCATTAGAAGAGAAGAGGTTAAGGAAATGAAAGATTTAGAAGAATTATCTACATGGATATTGAAATCATCCAGAATTATGACAGGGCTAAAACTGAAGAAACTGAAAGGAAAGCAGAAGCTAATATATGCATAAAATGACAAAGTGGCTGAGGAGTCTATAGATGTTAACCATAAAGGGGGAAGTAGGTAGCATAGAGTTATGAGATTCAAAGCTGGGGGTTTAGGGAGAGGTAGGTGGTTGACAAGTGGAAATGAGGTGTGACTAGGACACCTATCCCATCTTTAGACAGTATGAGGGACATGGAAGAGAAAAGAGTGGCCACTTGAGAGGACTAAAGGGAAAGCAGTGTCCTCAGAGAAGTCTTAGGTTTTCTCAGAGTAAGAAAGTTAAGGAAATGTTCAGAAAAGAGTTGAGGACACAGGGTTTTACTGATGACTGACCATACATTCTAGAGGGCACACTGGAAGGGTTTCAGGAGTTGGGGAGAAGGGGGAGATGAAGTCAGAAAATAGATGACAAACAACAAGGTCCTACTGTATAGCATAGGGAGCTAGATTCAATACCCTGTGATAAACCATAATGGAAAAGAATATATAGATGTATAACTGAATCACTTAGCTATACAGCAGAAGTTAACACAACATTGTAAATCAACTATACTTCAATAAAATTTAAAAGAAAAGAAAAGAAAATGGATGACAGAACCATATGGAGTGAGTCTGGGAAATGAAGGATAACATAGGATTCTTGAAGTGACTGACATACATTGAGATAAGTGGTATAATGTCATTAATCCAAGTGATCTCAAGGCAAATAATGACAACAATGCAATGAGTGGTGGGGATCAAGGACTAGGAAGTAGGGACCTGACCAGATGCAGGCTGAGTTCTAAGACTCTGATTCCCTTCTGCTGACACTGATGTGGAGGCCAGAGGAGGGGAGCTCCTCATTTATTCTCAGAGCACAAAAATTTCCTCAAAGAATCACAACAAGCCAACTGTTTCTGAGACAGCGATATGTACAAGACTTTGCAATCCTTATGGGTTCTGGCCCAATAAGAACTCATAACAATAAAAGCTAGCATTTACCAAGGACCCTACATTTTATATACATTATTATATTTCATTATCACAACAATCCCAAGAGAAAAGTATTATCACTACCACTTTAGAGTTGTCAAACGAAGGCTAGAGAGATTAAGGTACCTTACATGCTGCCTCAGCTCCCAAGAAAAGTCCAGATAGATCCCAAATCCTACATAAAATCGAAAACAGCAGAATTTTGTGTGAAGAAATCCTTTACTTTCATAAAGATAAAAAATTCTCTTGCACTCCAGGCAAATAAATGAAGAAGTTAATCTGTAAAGACTTATGATAGCCCTTTCTCCAACCAATGAATTCAATCTGAGCATAATACTCCTTTATGACAGTCCGATAAACTGGGGAGAAAATTTAGCTACACATTATTCTCTAGAATGAATATATATATATATATATATTTTTAATATAAAAAATTTGTTAAAGTCTACCTCCACAGAGAATTTTACAATCACTGAAGGAAATTCAATCAACAGAAGGCAGGTGCATCAGTGTATATGAAGAACCATGAAGAAGTTAGCTCATGGACCAAATAAGCTACAAAAATCAAAGAAAAAAGAAAGAGAAACAGAGCTTCTCACTTATATGTCCAAAGTTACAGAAAAGAACAACAGAGAGTATCAGAATTTCAAAGTTACATACAGATAAACTGAAGGAAAGCAAAAAAATTAGAATTATTTGGAAATCTTCATAAATTGAATATTACTTCCAAATAATTTAAATTAATAAAGCAAAACACTTTAGTTAATGAAGACATAATTGCCATATAGTTGACTAATGTATTAATCTTTTAGTAGAATCCATGATAAAATAACATATGAAGATGTTAAATGATCACAATTAAGTAAAAATAATTTTTTTACACAAAGAAGCAAAATTTCAAAACATGTCATTAAAATTCCAGTCAAGTTTCAGCAGGATTTACAAATATACTCATTTAATGATCTTATTCCTGAATTTGGGATGTTGTTATGAACAATTTGTTACTCTGAGATTAATATCATTGCATTGTTTCCTAGTATTTTTATCTGTCCACACTTTCACCCAAGCCCCTTTAAAGCAGAGGAATATATTTGTGGGTTGGATGGCCAAAAGCATTGGCACAAGTTACAGCTATGAACTATGGATGCTAAATCAGTTTTGCATAAGAATCCCCTGGAGGACGTTTAAAAATATATTCCTGAGTCCCACCTCAGATTCTTGGAATTAGAATCCCTGAGGCTTAGAAACCTCTGTTTACAGAACAATCTGCAGGTGTGTCTGATGCATAGACAGATTAAACAGACTAGAGCTGTGGATTTAGAACTATGCTCTGAAGACAAAATACTCAAGAAATACCTGTGAGCTTCCCTCACCTGTTTCAGCCAGAATAATCCTATTTTTATCTATTTTATGTATCTATTCTGCTTCTTAAAATCTGAAAACAAAGATCATATACGGCAAAGTGAACCCACCCACATAAGAATTAAACCCATGATTCTGGAGTCAAAACTGACCTAATCCAAAAATAGACAAGACTAGGGACTTCCCTGGTGGTCCAGTAGCTAGGACTCCACACTCCCAGTGCAGGGGGCCTGGGTTCGATCCCTGCTCAGGGAACTAGATCTCACATGCCACAGCTAAAAATCCTGCATGCCACAACTAAAAGTTCCCACATGCTGCAACTAAAAGATCCCACATGCCACAACAAAGATTGAAGATCCCGCGTGCCGCAACTAAGACCTGGCAAATAAATAAATAAATATTAAAAAAAAAAAGAGATGAGATTAGACAGATAAAAAGACCAGGACTGCAGAGAGGGAAGATGGCGGAAGAATAAGACGCGGAGATCACCTTCCTCCTCACAGATACATCTGAAATACATCTACACGTGGAACAACTCCTACAGAACACCCACTGAACGCTGGCAGAAGACCTCAGACCTCCCAAAAGGCAAGAAACTCCCCACGTACCTGGGTAGGGCAAAAGAAAAAAGAAAAAACAGAGACAAAAGAATAGGGATGGGACCTGCACCAGTGGGAGGAAGCTGTGAAGAAGGAAAGGTTTCCACACACTAGAAGCCCCTTCGCGGGCGGAGACTGAGGGTGGCGGAGCGGGGAGCTTCCGAGCCGCAGAGGAGAGCACAGAAACAGGGGTGCGGAGGGCAAAGCAGAGAGATCCCGCACAGAGGATCGGTGCCGACCGGCACTCACCAGCCCAAGAGGCTTGTCTGCTCACCCGCCGGGACGGGCATGGGCTGGGAGCTGAGGCTCGGGCTTCGGTGCTTAGATCCCAGGGAGAGGACTGGGGTTAGCAGCATGAACACAGCCTGCAGGGGGTTAGTGCACCACAGCTAGACGGGAGGGAGTCCGGGAAAAAGTCTGGAGCTGCCAAAGAGGCAAGAGACTTTTTCTTCCCTCTTTTGTTTCCTGGTGCACGAGGAGAGGGGATTAAGAGCACTGCTTAAAGGAGCTCCAGAGATGGGGGCGAGCCGCTAAGGCTGCTGCTGCCGCCACCAGGAAGCCTGTGTGCAAGCACAGGTCACTATCCACACATCCCCTCCCGGGAGACTGTGCAGCCCGCCACTGCTAGGGTCCCGGGATCCAGGGACAACTTCCCCAGGAGAACGCACAGCGTGCATAAGGCTTGTGCAACGTCACGCAGGCCTCTGCCACTGCAGGCTCGCCTCGCACTCCGTGCCCCTCCCTCCCCCTGGCCTGAGTGAGCCAGAGCCCCAGAAGCAGCTGCTCCTTTAACCCTGTCCTGTCTGAGCAAAGAACAGACACCCTCAGGCGACCTACAAGAAGAGGCGGGTCCAAATCCAAAGCTGAACTCAGAGAGCTGTGCCAACAAAGAAGAGAAAGGGAAATCTCTCCCAGCAGCCTCAGGAGTGGCGGATTAAATCTCCACAATCAACTTGATGTACCCTTCATCTGTGGAATACCTGCATAGACAACGAATCATCCCAAATTCAGGAGGTGGACTTTGAGAGCAAGATATATTATTTTTTCCCCTTTTCCTCTCTTTGTGAGTGTGTATGTGTATGCTTCTGTGTGAGATTTTGTCTGTATAGCTTTGCTTTCACCATTTGTCCTAGGGTTCTGTCCGTCCGTTTTTGTTTTGTTTTTTCTTTAACTTAAAAAAATTTTATTTCTTAATATTTTTTATTTTAATAACTTTATTTTATTTTATCTTTATTTTATTTTATTTTATCCTCTTTCTTTCTTTCTACTTTTTCTCCCTTTTATTCTGAGCTGTGTGGATGAAAGGCTCTTGGTGCTACAGCCAGGAGTCAGTGCTGTGCCTCTCACGTGGGAGAGCCAACTTCAGGACACTGATCCACAAGACACCTCCCAGCTCCATGTAATATCAAATGGCGAAAATCTCCCAGAGATCTCCATCTCACCACCAAGACCCAGATTCACTCAATGACCAGCAAGCTACAGTACTGGACACCCTATGCCAAACAACTAGCAAGACAGGAACACAACCCCACCCATTAGCAAAGAGGCTGCCTAAAATCATAATAAGGCCACAGACACCCCAAAACACACGACCCGACATGGACCTGCCCACCAGAAAGACAAGATCCAGCCTCATCCACCAGAACACAGGCAATAGTCCCCTCCACCAGGAAGCCTACACAACCCACTGAACAAACTTTAGCCACTGGGGACAGACACCAAAAACAATGGGAACTACAAACCTGCAGCCTGCAAAAAGCAGACTGCAAACACAGTAAGATAAGCAAAATGAGAAGACAGAAAAACACGCAGCAGATGAAGGAGCAAGATAAAAACCCACCAGACCTAACAAATGAAGAGGAAATAGGCAGTCTACCTGAAAAAGAATTCAGAATAATGATAGTAAAGATGATCCAAAACCTTGGAAATAGAATACAGAAAATGCAAAAAACATTTAACAACGACCTAGAAGAACTAAAGAGAAAACAAGCAACGATGAACAACACAATAAATGAAATTAAAAATACTCTAGAAGGGATCAATAGCAGAATAACTGAGGCAGAAGAATGGATAAGTGACCTGGAAGATAAAATAGTGGAAATAACTACTGCAGAGCAGAATAAAGACAAAAGAATGAAAAGAACTGAGGACAGTCTCAGAGACCTCTGGGACAACATTAAATGCACCAACATTGGACTTATAGGGGTCCCAGAAGAAGAAGAGACAAGGAAAGGGACTGAGAAAATATTTGAAGAGATTATAGTTGAAAACTTCCCTAATATGGGAAAAGAAATAGTTAATCAAGTCCAGGAAGCCAGAGAGTCCCATACAGGATAAATCCAAGGAGAATCACGAAAGACACATATTAATCAAACTATCAAAAATTAAATACAAAGAAAACATATTAAAAGCAGCAAGAGAAAAACAACAAATAACATACAAGGAAATCCCCATAAGGTTAACAGCTGATCTTTCAGCAGAAACTCTGCAAGCCAGAAGGGAGTGGAAGGACATATTTAAAGTGATGAAGGAGAAAAACCTACAACCAAGATTACTCTACCCAGCAAGGATCTCATTCAGATTTGATGGAGAAATGAAAACCTTTACAGACAAGCAAAAGCTGAGAGAGTTCAGCACCACCAAACCAGCTTTACAACAAATGCTAAAGGAACTTCTCTAGGCAAGAAACACAAGAGACGGAAAAGACCTACAATAACAAACCCAAAACAATTAAGAAAATGGGAATAGGAACGTACATATCAATAATAACCTTAAATGTAAATGCATTAAATGCTCCCACCAAAAGACACAGACTGGCTGAATGGATACAAAAACAAGACCCATATATATGCTGTCTACAAGTGACCCACTTCAGACCTAGGGACACATAGAGATTTTCTTTTGACTTCCATTTGCATGGAGTATCTTTTTCCATCCTGGAAAAAGATACTCCATGCAAATGGAGTATCCATGCAAATGGAAAAAGATACTCCATGCAAATGGAAATCAAAAGAAAGCTGGAGTAACAATTCTCATCTCAGACAAAATAGACTTTAAAATAAAGACTATTACAAGAGACAAAGAAGGACAGTACATAATGATCAAGGGATTGATCCAAGAAGAAGATATAACAATTGTAAATATTTATGCACCCAACATAGGAGCACCTCAATACATAAGGCAAATACTAACAGCCATAAAAGGGGAAATCAACAGTAACACATTCATAGTAGGGGACTTTAACACCCCACTTTCGCCAATGGACAGATCATCCAAACTGAAAATAAATAAGGAAACACAAGCTTTAAATGATACATTAAACAAGATGGACTTAATTGATATTTATAGGACATTCCATGCAAAAACAACAGAATACACATTTTTCTCAAGTGCTCATGGAACATTCTCCAGGATAGATCATATCTTGGGTCACAAATCAAGCCTTGGTAAATTTAAGAAAATTGAAATTGTATCAAGTATCTTTTCCGACCACAACGCTATGAAACTAGATATCAATTACAGGAAAAGATCTGTAAAAAATACAAACACATGGAGGCTAAACAATACACTACTTAATAACGAAGTGATCACTGAAGAAATCAAAGAGGAAATCAAAAAATACCTAGAAACAAATGACAATGGAGACACGACGACCCAAAACCTATGGGATGCAGCAAAAGCAGTTCTAAGAGGGAAGTTTATAGCAATACGATCCTACCTTAAGAAACAGGAAACATCTCGAATAAACAACCTAACCTTGCACCTAAAGCAATTAGAGAAAAAAGAACAAAAAAACCCCAAAGTTAGCAGAAGGAAAGAAATCATAAAGATCAGATCAGAAATAAATGAAAAAGAAATGAAGGAAACGATAGCGAAGATCAATAAAACTAAAAGCTGATTCTTTGAGAAGATAAAAAAAAATGATAAACCATTAGCCAGACTCATCAAGAAAAAAAGGGAGAAGACTCAAATCAATAGAATTAGAAATGAAAAAGGAGAAGTAACAACTGACACTGCAGAAATACAAAAGATCATGAGAGATTACTACAAGCAACTCTATGCCAATAAAATGGACAACCTGGAACAAATGGACAAATTCTTAGAAATGCACAACCTGCCAAGACTTATTCAGGAAGAAATAGAAAATATGAACAGACCAATCACAAGCACTGAAATAGAAACTGTGATTATAAATCTTCCAACAAACAAAAGCCCAGGACCAGATGGCTTCACAGGTGAATTCTATCAAACATTTAGAGAAAAGCTAACACCTATCCTTCTCAAACTCTTTCAAAATATAGCAGAGAGAGGAACACTCCGAAACTCATTCTATGAGGCCACCATCACCCTGATACCAAAACCAGACAAAGATGTCACCAAGAAAGGAAACTACAGGCCAATATCACTGATGAACATAGATGCAAAAATCCTCAACACAACACTAGGAAACAGAATCCAAAAGCACATTAAAAGGATCATACACCATGATCAAGTGGGGTTTATTCCAGGAATGCAAGGATTCTTCAATATATGCAAATCAATCAACGTGATGCACCATATTAACAAACTGAAGGAGAAAAACCACATGATCATCTCAATAGATGCAGAGAAAGCTTTCGACAAAATTCAACACCCATTTATGATAAAAACCCTGCAGAAAGTAGGTATAGAGAGATCTTTTCTCAACATAATAAAGGCCATATATGACAAACCCACAGCCAACATAGTCCTCAATGGTGAAAAACTGAAACCAATTCCACTAAGATCAGGAACAAGACAAGGTTGCCCACTCTCACCACTCTTATTCAACATAGTTTTGGAAGTTGTAGCCACAGCAATCAGAGAAGAAAAGGAAATAAAAGGAATCCAAATCGGAAAAGAAGAAGTAAAGCTGTCACTGTTTGCAGATGACATGATACTATACATAGAGAATCCTAAAGATGCTACCAGAAAACTACTAGAGCTCATCAATGATTTTGGTAAAGTAGCAGGATACAAAATTAATGCACAGAAATCTCTGGCATTCCTATACACTAATGATGAAAAATCGTAAGTGAAATTAAGAAAACACTCCCATTTACCATTACAACAAAAAGAATAAAATATCTAGGAATAAACCTACCTAAGGAGACAAAAGACCGGTGCACAGAAAATTATGACAGTGATGAAAGAAATTAAAGATGATACAAATAGATGGAGAGATATACCATGTTCTTGGATTGGAAGAAGCAACATTGTGAAAATGACTCTACTACCCAAAGCAATCTACGGATTCAATGCAATCCCTATCAAACTACCACTGGCATTTTTCACAGAACTAGAACAAAAAATTTCACAATTTGTATGGAAACACAAAAGACCCCGAATAGCCAAAGCAATCTTGAGAAAGAAAAACGGAGCTGGAGGAATCAGGCTCCCTGACTTCAGACTACACTACAAAGCTACAGTAATCAAGACAGTATAGTACTGGCACAAAAACAGAAATATACATCAATGGAAGAGTATAGAAAGCCCAGAGATAAACCTGTGCACATATGGTCACCTTATCTTTGATAAAGGAGGCAGGAATATACAGTGGAGAAAGGACAGCCTCTTTAATAAGTGGTGCTGGGAAAACTGGACAGGTACATGTAAAAGGGTGAGATTAGAACACTCCGTAACACCATACACCAAAATAAGCTCAAAATGGATTAAAGACCTAAATGTAATGCCAGAAACTATCAAACTCTTAGAGGAAAACATAGGCAGAACACTCTATGACATAAATCACAGCAAGATCCTTTTTGACCCACCTCCTAGAGAAATGGAAATAAAAACAAAAATAAACAAATGCGACCTAAAGAAACTTAAACTTAAAAGCTTTTGCACAGCAAAGGAAATCATAAACAAGACCAAAAGACAACCCTCAGAATGGGAGAAAATATTTGCAAATGAAGCAACTTACAAAGGATTAATCTCCAAAATTTACAAGCAGCTCATGCAGCTCAGTAACAAAAAAATAAACAACCCAATCCAAAAATGGGCAGAAGACCTAAACAGACATTTCTCCAAAGAAGATATACAGATTGCCAACAAACACATGAAAGAATGGTCAACATCATTAATCATTAGAGAAATGCAAATCAAAACTACAATGAGATATCATCTCACACCTGTCAGAATGGCCATCATCAAAAAATCTAGAAACAATAAACGCTGGAGAGTGTGTGGAGAAAAGGGAACACTCTTGCACTGCTGTTGGGAATGTGAATTGGTACAGCCACTATGGAGAACAGTATGGAGGTTCCTTAAAAAACTACAAGTAGAACTACCATATGATCCAGCAATCTCACTACTGGGCATATACCCTGAGAAAACTATCATTCAAAAAGTGTCATGTACCAAAATGTTCATTGCAGCTCTATTTACAATAGCCAGGAGATGGAAGCAACCTAAGTGTCCATCATTGGATGAATGGATAAAGAAGATGTGGCACATATATACAATGGAATATTACTCAGCCATAAAAAGAAACGAAATTGAGTTATTTGTAGTGAGGTGGATGGACCTATAGTCTGTCATATGGAGTGAAGTAAGTCAGAAAGAGAAAGACAAATACCATATGCTAACACATATATATGGAATCTAGGAAAGAAAAAAATGTCATGAAGAACCTAGGGGTAAGATGGGAATAAAGATACAGACCTACTAGAGAATGGACTTGAGGATATGGGGAAGGGGAAGGGTAAGCTGTGACAAAGTGAGAGAGTGGCATGGACATATATACACTACCAAAGGTAAAATAGATAACTAGTGGGAAGCAGCTGCATAGCACAGGGAGATCAGCTTGGTGCTTTGTGACCACCTAGAGGGGTGGGATAGGGAGGGTGGGATGGAGGGAGACACAAGAGGGAAGAGATATGGGAACATATTTATATGTATAACTGATTCACTTTGTTATAAAGCAGAAACTAACACACCATTGTAAAGCAATTATACTCCAATACAGATGTTAAAAAAAGAAAAAAAAAAAAGACCATGACTGATGGACATAGAGTATTCGTTAATGCCAAAAGAAAAACCTTATGAAAGCAGTTCCGTAATTCATACACTTTTATTTATTGCAACTTAAAATAACTTATTCAATAAATGACTGAACTGCATAATAAAGTTTGAAATGGAAAAAACTCATACACATATAAGGGGGGCAGAGATGGCAGTAGTAGATCTGGGAAGGTGTTCTCGAGATGATCACCCTACGAGAAAGATGACCAGCATGAACACCTGTCTACTGCCCCATAACACAAGGTCTGGATCCTTTAAACACCTTTCAGGTGCTTCCCCTAATCTAACCCAGAAAACTATGTCACATGTTGTAGAGAAAGGCAGGGAAGAATGCTGGTTTCCTCCTCCCATTCTGTCCTTGGATATTCCCCTGTAGGATTGGGTCTACATATCCTGACCTTTTGAAATTTTCCATTTCAACCATCCTACCTAATAATAATGTATGTCCGCTGGAAATTTGAGATTTGAGACAGCCAATCCAATGTACATAGATATAATCACAATGGGCTACTTCATCAAATGAACCAGCATAGCGCTTCCCTGGTGGCACAGTGGTTGAGAGTCCGCCTGCCGATGCAGGGGACACGGGTTCATGCCCCGGTCCGCAAAGATCCCAAATGCCATGGAGCGGCTAGGCCCGTGAGCCATGGCCGCTGAGCCTGCGCGTCCGGAGCCTGTGCTCCGCAACGGGAGAGGCCACAACAGTGAGAGGGCCGCGTACCGCAAAAAAAAAAAAAAAAAAAAAAGAATCAGCATAACATTTTACTCACCTGTCTGAATACACAAACTAAGCAGGAGATGAACTGAGTAAGAAGCCAGGAGAGCGACTATCAGCAGCAAGAAACTAAAATATAAAACAGCACATGGTCAAATCCCCCCAAATTTCTTTTTTATGGTATCTCATTAAAAAATCAATTTTTTTTTCACATTGAAATGCTCACAGGGACTGTCTTTAAGTAGTTGGATTATGGTCATTAAAGAAAGTAAGAAGATACTTTCTATATTTACCAAATTTTATTTAAACGAATATGTACTGCTTTTAAAACAAAACTCAGAAAAAAACCAAAGTTTATTTAAAACGACAGAAGAATTTCCTTCTTTAGCGCTCTTGTCTGCTGACTGCTGGTTTAGCCATTCAGTTATCTTGTAATACATCCCTTTTATAACTATTTTTCCTATTGTTAAGTCTAGAGAGAAGTTTCAGTTGTGAAATCTCATTGTCTTCTGTTTTCTTTCCTCTATCCCTCCCCTTCCAAAAATGTGTACCTCCCTGTAATTTTGAATTAACACTGCATTTCCTAGCATCTATTAAACACACACTCACCAAACCAAACCAAAAAAATACAGTTAACACACTTCTAATGACACAATTTGAAAAATGTGCAATGTAATAATTGGAGTCCTCTAGCCAAAAGTATGAAAAGAAACAGCATGAATAATCCCCTACTTATTCTCAGGAAGGTACTGGCAGGACAAACTTCTAGAGAGCTGTCCCCAGTGGAGTGCTCCCGAAGTTGAAGAAATTCTATCTTTGTAGTCCACTTAATACTTGTTTATCAGTAGCAAAACTGAGAGATGAAAGTACACTTGTCAACTGATGTCAGAGACCTCACAAAGTAACAGTTTGGCATCACCAAATGGAAACTGTGATATGATTCAGCAAGCACCCATTCAGTGGTATACATCTGCGTTTAAGACGCTGGAGTATAAAATGTGATTTTTCAAAGGGAACTAAGAAATAAGTCCCATGATTATGTCTTGCCTAAGATGTCATACATAGCTTTGAAGTTTTAAAACTATGGAAGTCCATGAATACATCCCATAATAAAAGCAAGTTGGTTTGTTAAGCAAGTTGGTTTGCTAATCAAGAATTTCAAAATAAAGGCAAAAATGAACCTAAATGAGACTGTGTATTTTATTTTTATTATTTTTTGAGACTATGTATTTTAAATTTCCTAGAAAAATAGGTCTGCTTCTACTGACAAAACAAACTTGTTCATTCATTCTATTAAGCATGGTGCTAGATGCTAAGGATAAGGTCTAGTCCTAAAGGATTTCAGGGTTTAGTGGGGAAACTCACTTGCAAACAAATCATTATATTATAACAAAAGAATAAATATACAAAGTACTATGGAAGCACAGAAAAGACAGGAATGTCTTCTATCTTGGGCAAACTGGCATATGAGCTGAGTCTCAAAAGATGAGAAGGAATGAGCACAGAATACATGTCTAGCCTCAGAAAGTGAAACAAGACTACTTAAGTAGGAAGAGAGAAGGAGATGGAGAGAAATGAAAGAATCATGTGCTTTATTTACACTCACAAAATCGCTCTTTATAAGTAATCTGCATGGCTGATAAACTTTGATTTACTTTGGCCAACTTGACACAACAAACAAGCCACTTTTTAAGGTTATAAACAAGTGTGGATCAAGTTTCCATTTTTTAAAATTAGCCACACTTTGGATGAAAAATACAAATTATGTAGCATCCCTCCAAGCTACAGGCTAGCAACAATACAAGAGCAAGAGGAAAATGCTAAACCCCCAGAAATAACTAGAAATTGTATAATACCAGCTTCTGCTGCCTACCTCTTTGCTTCTCAGTGTACTATAAAAATGAAAAAAAAATAAGTAAAATAAGAAAAAAACTCACCTAAATCCAAGGATACCAGTATGAGCCATAACATAAGCTAAGCCAAGGATACCACTTCCTATGATGGCATTCATCAAATTAAACACCGAGAAACCAAATGAAACACCTGGGGATCCCTGTCTGTGAAGTTCCTGTAAGCACACAAATTTAATAAAGTGTTTGAATGGTGAAGTTCAAATTTCCTTCAGAAATGACTGACACGTTATGGAGAAAGTCTCTTACAAACCACAGGCATCATGTAACATACTAGCTGCTCAACCAGCACTGGTTTCCTTTCCTTCCCTTCTCACCGCTCACTAGTTCAGCTCCAGGAACCTAGTTTCCTGGGAAAATCATTGCCACCTGCACAGAGACCCGGTAGGCTTCAGGAAGAGCCATGACTAACCAACCTTGTGACTGCAAAAGATGAAGATAGGGTAAGACGGGGTGGGGACAGAGAGCAGGCAGATGGCCTCAAGCTCACGTGATTACTGAATCCCTGAGTCAGCTTGGAGCTGCTGCAGACAACTGTTGCTCCCCAATTAGTAGGACTGCAAAACTAATCTCTATTTATACACTCAATGAATTAAGTCTGCCCAACTGGAAGGATGGTCAGGAATGCCATGCAATGACGGTATAATAAATAGAAGCAATTCACATTGCTCTGGCGAGGATACACCCCAGAAAACATTAAAATAGCATTCGGGAACAAAGTCCTAGAAACTGTTATTGCCCTGGGACTTGAGTTAAAGAGCCGAAGTGCCCACTGCACAGGCTTTAGGGCCAGGGAAGTGCTCCATACTTATTACCAGGCCACCTCCGCTCCTTCACGGTTAAGGATCTTTGTATTAAGATGTTTACAGGTCCCCAATGACTAAGCCGAGAAAAGAAAAATCTTGTGACTCTTGCAAAAAGCTCACAAGACTAGTGGAGGAAACGAGAAGCCGACAAAGATACTAACAAACAGCAGTGAGTTACATAACCGCGGGGCTGCTCCTCTGTGGGGTCCCCAGCCTCCACCCGCTGCTGCACCTCTTCCACCTGAGCCTGCACCTTTACTTCAGCTTCTCTTTCCAGGACACCTTAGGCTCCTATCACATTCATGAACTCCGCCAGATCTCCTCGGAATCTCGGCTGCTGCCTTTGGGCCCCAAGCCCTCCCCTCCACTTATCCCCTCTCCCCTTGCCATCCCCTTTCTTTTCCGGGTTTTATTTGGTAGGCACTTCAGAGAAGTGCCGGGAAGCGTGTGGAGCGAACTTACGTTGCTAAGCAACGGGCTCAACTCTTCCGCCTCCGCCTCTTCGGGCTGCCTGGCAGAGACAAACCAGCCGGGCTCAGCGTCCACGATCCCCCAGGGCGCCTCCATGCTGCTCACTGGCCGACTACCCAGTCCATCTACAAGCTACTACCCCAGCCCTCCCGTCGGGTAGTCGCGCCAAAGGCGGAGCTATGTCCCAGCCCTTCCGGGTTCCCGTACCTCACCAGGGCCGGGAAGAAAGGAGGAATCGACGTGATCTGATGACGCTCGCCCCTCGGCGGCGAACATTGATGGTGTCATCGAGGGCCCGCCCACCCGCCGGCGACCCATTTCCGAGCTGCACCAGAGCATGAGGTGAGGGTCTGGTCTTGGAGCCAGCTGCTGGGCGACGCAGAGAAATGAGATGGTGACGTTGGTGAGATGACGGCCGCGGTGCCCTTGATAGTTCGAAGAAGCTGAGGGTATGGTGGCGGTACGGGTCCGCTCGGGGCTGCTCTCCGCCTTGCGCTCTCTGGGCGCGGAAACGTCACGAGGTCACCCACCATCTGGTGTGGAGCCTAGGTCTGAGTACGGCGGAGTGAGGAGTGTTTCATCTTTTCAAGAGCTTTCCGATAGAGCCTTTAGCCACATTTTACATGCGGAAAGACGAGACTCACAATAAGTAATTTACCCAAGATCACACATCTGGTTAACTTCTAGACCCAGTTTGAACCCTGACTGTGAACTTTGACAGTTGCTTTACAGGGTTCCCGGGCAGGGCCCTTTCTTCTGACAATTACTTCTTCGGTATTCCAGAAGGCAAAATTAATAACTGATACTGCTACTGGGATGTGCATATAACACTTAGCAAAGTTCTCGTCCTCAAAATACTGAACTGCTACTGGGATGTGCATATAACACTTAGCAAAGTTCTCGTCCTCAAAATACTGAAACCTCTAGTTACAGGCAGGACTTGTGGCAGTAAAACATCGAAGACATTGAGATAGATTAAGAGCGCAGGCGCTGGATTTTAATCCTCGCTCAGCCACTTACCAGCAACGAGACTTCGGGTCAATTTACCTACTTCTGAGCTTTAGTTTACTCGTATACAAGATGAGAATGTGATACCACACACCTCCCAAGATTGACAATGTGCATAAAGCCTTTAGTACAACATCTGACCCATTAAGCATCCATAAGAATATCCTTTTAAAAATTGACATTGGTAAAATCGTAAATATAGTGACCATTTCGTTTAGAGATGATCCTTTAACTTAAACTTCAGCCTTCTAATTCCAAACATATTCTGTAGAAAATTGTGGGTGGGGAGGTTTATTGACTATAGGGAGGGTGATGGATCACTAAGCCCTAGTCCTGGCAGCAGGTGGATTGAAGGTTCAAATCTTCCAGTCATCCTGTCCTAGAAAAGATAGTATGCTTCTCACATACCACTAAAAGTTTTAATTATCAGCATTTAGCAGGCTATTTAAAACAGTAGTGAATTTAAATTTTTATCCTCAAGACCTATTGTGAACATGTTAAGTTAGTTTGTAACTTTATGGTATTTCTTTTAATTAATACTTTTTTTAGGATCTTATGGAGGCCATTTGGATTCTCAAGAAGACTTCTCAAAGTGGAAAGCTGTAGAATAACTGAAGCAGAATCATTGAGTCCACTAGCTTGGGCATCACTGATACAGAAGCTTAGCAGAACACCTGGTATTTTCTTGTTGGCTCAAAGAAAAATATTCTCAACCATGCCTGAAATAGAAACAAATCAGAGAGACTCTGAATTGTTTTCACCCCCCTCTGATGTTCGAGGAATGACAGAACTTGATAGAACAGCTTTTAAAAAGACAATCACCATCCCGGTGCTTAAAGTGAGGAAAGAAATAGTCAATAAATTGATGCGATCCCTTAAAAGGGCAGCACTGCAGCGCCCAGGCATAAAACGTGTGATTGAAGATCCAGAAGATGAGGAAAGTAGACTAATTATGTTGGATCCCTATAAAATGTTTACTGATGATTCCTTTGAGACGGGAGAACTCAGTATTTTAAAGCAGCTGAATGTCAGTCCACAGATATCTAAATATAACTTGGAACTAACTTATGAAAACTTTAAGTCAGAAGAAATCTTGAAAGCTGTGCTTCCTGAAGGTCAAGATGTGACTTCAGGGTTTAGCAGAGTTGGACATATTGCCCACCTGAACCTTCGAGATCATCAACTGCCTTACAAGCATTTAATTGGTAGGTGTGTCTTAGTAATATTCACATATTAGAAAGCAATTAGCAAGTTCTAATTTTTGTTAAAAAAAATTTTTTTTAATGCCGAATTACAGAATCAGGACATTTTATCATTTTAATTTTAAGCTGGATCTTAAGCTACATATTCTTTCTTTTGAGGGCCATTTTGGAATACTCTTCCCAGAGTCATAGCAATCTCTAAATATCAATTCAAGCTTTTGTGTACACAATACGTAAGCATAAACTTGAATCACTTGCTTTTGTAGAACTCTTTGGCAGTTATTATTTTGGTATACAGGACTTGTTAGTCCTTCAGGACTATGTTGAATGCTAGGTTTCATGAGTGTTTCATAGTCAGAAGGGCAAGACACTGTTTAGTCATGCTTTCATTGATTCAGTTAACTGAGCCTCTTCTGTATGTCCGGCACCATACTTTTTTAGTTTTCCTAGCCTTTTAGAAACACTGCTGTGTATGTCTTACCTCTGTAGCTCAAAGTTGAAGCGTGGGTCTTTTAAGCTTTGGGATAAGAAAGAACTAGAAGACTAATCAAAATCGCACTTGTTCTTATATAAATATTTAATGTCCATGCATTCTCCAGATTAATTTTTTTTAATGTAGAGTAATTGTCAGAACTTCTGAGAATGATTTTCAGCTTTAAAATGTAGTGCTCAGTGTTTTGCATGGGTAGGATTTCAGAGCTATGCTATTATGCATTTCCTTTGTTTTTATTGATGAAAGGAGCTGATAATGCATAGTGATAACATAATAAATACTTAAGCAGATCCTTATAATTATGACCAGGTGCAAATGTCAAGTATAGGCTTTCCTATGAGTCATTGCCTATCCTAACTCAACATTCCTTTTAGCACTCTTATTTTGTAAACTCTCTTTCATAAAGGGGCACTCATAGATTAAAAATGAAATATTTTCATACAGTGGTAATTCTAAAGCTATTACTATAGACCTTCAGAATATTTTTTTTATTTCATTCATTTCAAACTAACTTCTGTACCTTAAAAATTGAGTTCTGATACCTGAAGCAGAACAAGATAAGAACAACTATTGACAAGAGTTTATTGACATTATCATATTCAAAATCAGGTATTTAACTACCAGAGAGAAATTGGACAAATTCTGGTTGTATTTAAGCATATTTGTATTATGGAGTACTTTATACTAACTTACAGATCAAGTTATCTTTCCTTATACAATGAGATAGTGAACAGATTCTTTTTTTTTAATTTAATTTTATTTTTTTAATAGCAGGTTCTTAGTCATCTATTTTATACACATCAGTGTATACATGTCAATCCCAATCTCCCAATTGATACCACCACCACCACCACCCCCTGCCACTTTCCCCCCTTGGTGTCCATACGTTTGTTCTCTACATCTGTGTCTCACTTTCTGCCCTGCAAAACGGTTCATCTGTACCATTTTTCTAGGTTCCACATATATGCATTAATATACGATATTTGTTTTTCTCTTTCTGACTTACTTCACTATGTATGACAGTCTCTAGGTCCATCGACGTCTCTACAAATGACCCAATTTCGTTCCTTTTTATGACTGAGTAATATTCCATTGTATATATGTATCACACCGTCTTTATCCATTTGTCTGTCGATGGGCATATAGGTTGCTTCCATGACCTGGCTACTGTAAATAGTGCTGCAATGAACATTGGGGTGCATGTGTCTTTTTGAATTGTGGTTTTCTCTGGGTATATGCCCAGTAGTGGGATTGCTGGGTCATATGGTAATTCTATTTTCAGTTTTATAAGGAACCTCCATACTGTTCTCCATTGTGGCTGTATCAATTTACATTCCCACCAACAGTGCAAGAGGGTTCCCTTTTCTCCACACCCTCTCCAGCATTTGTTGTTTGTAGATTTTCTGATGATGCCCATTCTAACTGGTGTGAGGTGATACCTCATTGTACTTTTGATTTGCATTTCTCTAATAATTAGTGATGTTGAGCAGCTATTCATGTGCTTCTTGGCCATCTGTATGTCTTTGGAGAAATGTCTATTTAGGTCTTCTGCCCATTTTTGGATTGGGTTGTTTGTTTTTTTAATATTGAGCTGCATGAGCTGTTTATATATTTTGGAGATTAATCCTTTGTCCGTTGATTCGTTTGCAAATATTTTCTCCCATTCTGAGGGTTGTCTTTTCGTCTCGTTTATGGTTTCCTTTGCTGTGCAAAAGCTTTTAAATTTCATTAGGTCCCATTTGTTTATTTCTGTTTTTATTTCCACTACTCTAAGAGATGAATCAAAAAAGATCTTGCTGTGATTTATGTCAAAGAGTGTTCTTCCTATGTTTTCCTCTAAGAGTTTTATAGTGTCCGGTCTTACATTTAGGTCTCTAATCTATTTTGAGTTTATTTTTGTGTATGGTGTTAGGGAGTGTTCTAATTTCAATCTTCTACATGTAGCTGCCCAGTTTTCCCAGCACCACTTATTGAAGAGACTGTCTTTTCTCCATTGTATATCCTTGCCTCCCTTGTCATAGATTAGTCGACCATCGGTGCACGGGTTTATCTCTGGGCTTTCTATCTTGTTCCATTGATCTATATTTCTGTTTTTGTGCCAGTACCATATTGTCTTGATTACTGTAGCTTTGTAGTATAGTCTGAAGTCAGGGAGTCTGATTCCTCCAGCTCCTCTTTTTTCCCTCAAGACTGCTTTGGCTATTTGGGGTCTTTTCTGTCTCCATACAAATTTTAAGATTTTTTGTTCTAGTTCTGTAAAAAATGCCATTGGTAATTTGATAGGGATTGCATTGAACCTGTAGATTGCTTTGGGTAATATAGTCATTTTCACAATATTGATTCTTCCAATCCAAGAACATGGTATATCTCTCCATCTGTTGGTATCATCTTTAATTTCTTTCAGCAGTGTCTTATAGTTTTCTACATACAGGTCTTTTGTCTCCCTAAGTAGGTTTATTCCCAAGTATTTTATTATTTTTGTTGCAGTGGTAAATGGGAGTGTTTCCTTAATTTCTCTTTCAGATTTTTCATCATTAGTATATAGGAATGCCAGAGATTTCTGTGCATTAATTTTGTATCCTGCAACTTTACCAAATTCATTGATTAGCTCTAGTAGTTTTCTGGTGGCATCTTTAGGATTCTCTGTGTATAGTATCATGTCATCTGCAAACAGTGACAGTTTTACTTCTTCTTTTCCAATTTGTATTCCTTTCATTTCTTTTTCTCCTCTGATTGCTGTGGCTAGGACTTCCAAAACTATGTTGAATAATAGTGGTGAGAGTGGACATCCTTGTCTTGTTCCTGATCTCAGAGGAAATGCTTTCAGTTTTTCACCATTGAGAATGATGTTTGCTGTGGGTTTGTCATATATGGCCTTTATTATGTTGAGGTAGGTTCCCTATATGCCCACTTTCTGAAGAGTTTATCATAAATGCGTGTTGAATTTTGTCAAAAGCTTTTCCTGCATCTATTGAGATGATCATATGGTTTTTATTCTTCAATTTGTTAATGTAGTGTATCACACTGATTGATTTGCGTATATTGAAGAATCCTTGCATCCCTGGGATAAATCCCACTTGATTGTGGTGTATGATCCTTTTAATGTGTTGTTGGATTCTGTTTGCTCGTATTTTGTTGAGGATTTTTGCATCTATATTCATCAGTGATGTTGGTCTGTAATTTTCTTTTTTTGTAGTATCTTTGTCTGGTTTTATTATCAGGGTGATGGTGACCTCATAGAATGAGTTTGGGAGTGTTCCTTCCTCTGTAATTTTTTGGAAGAGTTTGAGAAGGATGGGTGTTAGCTGTTCTCTAAATGTTTGATAGAATTCACCTGTGAAGCCATCTGGTCCTGGACTTTTGTTTGTTGGAAGATTTTTAATCACAGTTTCAATTTCATTACTTGTGATTGGTCTGTTCATATTTTCTATTTCTTCCTGGTTCAGTCTTGGAAGGTTATACCTTTCTAAGAATTTGTCCATTTCTTTGAGGTTGTCCATTTTATTGGCTAGAGTTGCTTGTAGTAGTCTCTTAGGATGCTTTGTATTTCTGCAGTGTCTGTTGGAACTTCTCCTTTTTCATTTCTAATTTTACTGATTTGAGTCCTCTCCGTCTTTTTCTTGATGAGTCTGGCTAATGGTTTATCAATTTTGTTTATCTTCTCAAAGGATCAGCTTTTAGTTTTATTCATCTTTGCTATTGTTTTCTTTGTTTCTATTTCATTTATTTCTGCTCTGATCTTTATGATTTCTTTCCTTCTGCTAACTTTGGGTTTTGTTTGGTCTTCTTTCTCTAGTTCCTTTAGGTGTAAGGTTAGATTGTTTATTTGAGATTTTTCTAATTTCTTGAGGTAGGCTTGTATAGCTATAAAGTTCCCTCTTAGAACTGCTTTTGCTGCATCCCATAGGTTTTGGATCATCGTGTTTTCATTGTCATTTGTCTCTAGTTATTTTTTGATTTCCTCTTTGATTTCTTCAGTGATCTCTTGGTTATTTAGTAACGTATTGTTTAGCCTCCATGTGTTTGTGTTTTTTACGTTTTTTCCCTGTAATTCATTTCTAATCTCATAGCGTTGTGGTCAGAAAAGATACTTGATATGATTTAAATTTTCTTAAATTTACTAAGGCTTCATTTGTGAACCAAGATGTGATCTATCCTGGAGAATGTTCTGTGCGCACTTGAGAAGAAAGTGTAATGTGCTGTTTTTGGATGGAATGTCCTATAAATATCGATTAAATCTATGTGGTCTATTGTGTCATTAAAGCTTATGTTTCCTTATTAATTTTCTGTTTGGAAGATCTGTCCATTGGTGTAAGTGAGGTGTTAAAGTCTCCCACTATTATTGTGTTACTGTCAATTTCCTCTTTTATAACTGTTAGCAGTTGCCTTATGTATTGAGGTGCTCCTATGTTGGGTGCATATATATTTATAATTATTATATTTTCTTCTTGGATTGATCCCTTGATCATTATGTAGTGTCCTTCCTTGTGTCTTGTAACATTCTTTATTTTAAAGTCTATTATATCTGATATGAGTATTGCTACTCCAGCTTTCTTTTAATTTCCATTTGCATGGAATATCTTTTTCCATCCTCTCACTTTCAGTCTGTATGTTTCCCTAGGTCTGAAGTGGGTCTCTTTTAGATAGCATATATATGAGCCTTGTTTTTGTATCCATTTAGCAAGCCTGTGTCTTTTGTTTGGAGCATTTAATCCATTCAGCTTTAAGGTAATTATCGATATGTATGTTCCTATGACCATTTTCTTAATTGTTTTGGGTTTTTGCAGGTCCTTTTCTTCTCTTGTTTCCCACTTAGAGAAGTTCCTTTAGCATTTGTTGTAGAGCTGGTGTGGTGGTGCTGAATTCTCTTAGCTTTTGCTTGTCTGTAAAGCTTTTGATTTCTCCATCGAATCTGAATGAGATCCTTGCCGGGTTGAGTAATCTTGGTTGTAGGTTCTTCCCTTTCATCACTTTAAGTATATCATGCCACTCCCTTCTGGCTTGTAGAGTTTCTGCTGAGAAATCAGCTAACATTATGGGAGTTCCCTTGTATGTTATTTGTCATTTTTCCTTTGCTGCTTTCAGTTATTTTTCTGTCTTTAATTTTTGCCCATTTGATTACTATGTGTCTCGGTGTGTTTCTCCTTGAGTTTATCCTGTATGGGACTCTCTGCACTTCCTGGACTTGGGTGGCTATTTCCTTTCCCATGTTAGGGAAGTTTTCAACTATAATCTCTTCAGATATTTTCTCGGGTCCTTTCTCTCTCTCTTCTCCTTCTGGGACCCCTATAATGCGAATGTTGGTGCGTTTAATGTTGTCCCAGAGGTCTCTTAGGCTGTCTTCATTTCTTTTCATTCTTTTTTCTTTATTCTGTTCCTCAGCAGTGAATTCCACCATTCTGTCTTCCAGGTCACTTATCCATTCTTCTGCCTCAGTTATTCTGCTTTGATTCATTCTAGTGTAGTTTTCATTTCAGTTATTGTATTGTTCATCTCTGTTTGTTTGTTCTTTAATTCATCTAGGTCTTTGTTAAACATGTCTTGCTTCTTCTCAATCTTTGCCTCCATTCTTTTTCCGAGGTCCTGGATCATCTTCACTATCATTATTCTGAATTCTTTTTCTGGAAGGTTGCCTATCTCCACTTCATTTGGTTGTTTTTCTGGGGTCTTATCTTGTTCCTTCATCTGGTACATAGCCCTCTGCCTTTTCATCTTGTCTGTCTTTCTGTGAATGTGGTTTTTGTTCCACAGGCTGCAGGATTGTAGTTCTTCTTGCTTCTGTTGTCTGTCCTCTGGTGGATGAGGCTATCTAAGAGGCTTGTGCAAGTTTCCTGATGGGCGGGACTTGTCGTGGGTAGAGCTGGCTGTTGCTCTGGTGGGCAGAGCTCAGTAAAACTTTAATCCACTTGACTGCTGATGGGTGGGGCTGGTTTCCCTCCCTGTTGGTTGTGTGGCCTGAGGTGACCCAACACTGGAGCCTACCCGGGCTCTTTGGTGGGGCTAATGGCATACTTTGGGAGGGCTCATGCCAAGGAGTACTTCCGAGAACTTCTGCTGCCAGTGTCCTTGTCCCCACTATGAGCTACAGCCCTCCCCCCTGCCTCTGCAGGAGACCCTCCAACACTAGCTGGTAGGTCTGGTTCAGTCTCCTATGGGGTCACTGCTCCTTCCCCTGGGTCCCGATGCACACACTACTTTGTGTGTGCCCTCCAAGAGTGGAGTCTCTCTTTCCCCCAGTCCTGTCGAAGTCCTGCAATGAAATCCCACTAGCCTTCAAAGTCTGATTCTCTAGGAATTCCTCCTCCTGTTGCCAGACCCCCAGGTGCGGAAGCCTGCCGTGGGGCTCAGAACCTTCACTCCAGTGGTTGGACTTCTGTGGTATAAGTGTTCTCTAGTTTGTGAGTCACCCACCCAGGAGTTATGGGATTTGATTTTATTGTGATTGCACCCCTGCTACCATCTCGTTGTGGCTTCTCCTTTGTCTTTGGATGTGGGGTATCATTTTTGGTGAGTTCTAGTGTCTTTCTGTCGATGATTGTTCAGCAGTTATTTGTGATTCCGGTGTTCTCACAAGAGGGAGTGAGAGCACGTCCTTCTATTCTGCCATCTTGAACCAATCAGTGTATAGATTCTTATAAATTTTTAAAGTGCTGACAAAAATGTAGACTTTGATTATAGGGCATCAGTATACCATTGCTGGTGTACTTTACCCTTGTAGCTTTTTCTGCTCTGGCAAATATTTGACATAAAGAACAATTTAAGTAAATGGACATTTTATTTAGATAAAACTCTAAAGAATCTATGTTTCTTTTATTTGAAAACATTATTTTGCTGGTATGTGTTTCCAAAGTGGAAGTATCTGTTTCAAATACACAATCAAGCAAACATTTGGTTTGAGGCCAATGAGGACAGGCTGGTGTTTTCTGGGACCATTTGTTCCCAAAGTCCTTACATCTCTTCCTTCTGTTTTTTAACCAGTTCCCTATGGTCTACCTGTTTGCTTACTGCTGTATTGATACATTTGAGAAGACTAAGTAAAAGACATGGAAAAATATTAGGTAGAACAAAACTCCTCAAAAATTTTTTTTTATAAATGTACCCACACATTTTTTGTGTGTGTTTGCATTGGGGGCTGTCAGACATTAACTTTAGTAATCTGTTGAATTTTTAGAATTGCATGCCTCTTTACACATACTAGATGCAGGTTTTGTCTATAAACCAAAAGAAAATATCGTTCACATCAATTTCATACTTGCAGTTTTAGCTTTTATTTTGCAACCAAATGGCAATATTTATTATGAATTCTCTGCTTTTAGGCCAAGTTATGATTGACAAAAATCCAGGAATCACCTCAGTGGTAAATAAAATTAATAACATTGATAATACCTACCGAAATTTCCAAATGGAAGTGCTATCTGGAGAGGAGAATATGATGACCAAGGTATGGAGTATTTTACTGTCTCCTAATATAGTGTATATCAAGATTAATGTTTGAAATCAGAATAGATAACAAAGATTAAGAATATATAATAAATACCCAGTAATGATGAATATGTGAGAATGTGAGCATTTACATATACTATTGATGGGAGTGCAAATTTGATACAGTCAGGAAGAGTATATGGTAATATATTGCAGTTTTGAATAGATACATCCTTTGACCTAGCATTCCATTTATAGGAAGTTATCTCAAGGATATAATTGGACAAAACTGTAATGATGTACGTACTAGGTTCTGCATCATTTTTTTTTTTTTCCTTTTTTGGTTGCGCCACGTGGCATGTGGGATCTTAGTTCCCCGACCAGGGATCAAACCCCCACCCCCTGTAGTGGAAGCATGGAGTGTTAACCACTGGACCGCCAGGGAAGTCCCTGCATCATTTTTATAATAGTAAATAAAACAAACAAAGAAATGGAAACAACCTAAATGTCATCAGTAGATAATTGATTACATTTTGGTATAACAATACAATGGAATACTCCATCATTAAAGATTATTTATATTTAGCTCCATACTTAAAATAAATTGTCCACTGACACGTTAAGTGACAAAAAATAAGTTGTAGAATAGTATATATAACATAGTTACATTTTAACTATGATAATTTTAAGTATGTAAATATGCATATACACCAGAACATTAACAGTGAGCATATTTTTATTTGGTATAGTTACTGGTGACCTTTGTTATCGTCTGTATACTTTTCTACTGAGCACATATTTCTTTTATAAGAAAAACAAAACAAATCTATTTCAAAGAAAAAATAATTTAAAATATGTAGGAACAGATTCCTGGTATAAACCACTTTCTTATTTTCCACCCCCCAAATCCTCTGGAGTGTTGGATATAATAAACCTTTTTTAGCCCCTTAGATAATTACATGTTAACATTATGTGAAATTTTGTACCCAAGCTAAGAAATAGGTTAAACTCTCTCCATAATTTTAATAACAAAAGCCATTCTTAAAGTGTTAGTCATATCTTTCAAACAGGACTTTATAAAACTCAGGAGAGAACTTATGCAAAATAATTTTAAGATTCTGGGCCAATATTTCTCCAGAATTTAATAGTGTCAGGATATTAAAATACCATTTACTACACACTTATTTTAGGTCCTGAGCTAAATGCTTTAAATATAACAAATCCTAAGAGACCCACAAGATAATGGTTGTTGTTATTCATATTCTCTTTATGCAGATGAAATAACTAGGAATGACTGAGTGTTTGGAGCAAGCCTTCTGACTCGAGTCCATGCATGGTCTTTCCTTGTATACCAAACCTCCACTGCCTACTACTTGTGTATAATGTATGAGGTCTGTTATGGCAAGCAAGATTTGAATATGAATCCTTTGGTAATAACAGTGCTTACCTCAGCCGACATGAAGACCTACTAAACTTTAGGCATACCCTGATTTAACATTGTGCATGTTCTTTTCTTGGTACTGACCCTTAGGGTAACAGATAGTATCATTCTTCTCAGAAAGAACATCTAAAAGTTCTGAGAAACTTCTGTAATTTTATAAATGCCTTGTGATTGATTTCCTAAGTCAACTAAAGCTTGTTCTTAAGGACATACTTTATACCTAATATTTATACTGTCAAATAAATGTAAAAACTCAGTATAATTTCTTTGCTCCAAACAGAATCACATTTAAGTTTAACTTTAGGAGCTCATGCAACATTTAAGTAGTATGTGTGTATATTGTGAGGTAAAAAGATTCCTAAAGTGAATCTGCTGAAAGTCATGCTTAACTAAGGGAGTGAGATATCAAAGACAGCATGATAAAACCAGAGGGATACTTAGAATCTAATTTTTTAAGCTAGAACTGTGATTCACACTGAAGAGCTTAAAAGGGGAGTAGAAAGGAGATTTCGGAAAAAGCATCCCAAGACATATTTAAGCGTTCCAAGTTATATACCTAGAAAGACTTTTAGTTGGCAGAATCATAAAGAAACATTTCCAATACTGGAACCTTAATAATATGGCCAGAGCATCTGATGTGGTCAGGAAGAAAAAAATATGTACAAATTTGGAATTAAGGTCCATGAAGAGAGAATACAGAAGATATCTCTATCATATTTATAGAACTTAAGAACTTTCTGGCCTTTGATTCTTCATCTATTAAAATAAGGGGCTTAAGATGATGGGTGAGGTCACATTCTACAACTGTAATTTTAGTTTTGTTTTCTATTTTCTATCATGTTTATGATAATCCCCAAAGAAATGCTGCAAAGTCTTAATTTTGTTCAAGACTTTGCTTCACTGTATGTATTTAGTTTATCCATGAAAACTCAGATTTGGGAAAGGAGAAAGGGGAATAATTTGTTCTATACACTGGCTCTATTTATAGACATGAAACCTGCAAAGTCCAAGTAACTGTCTGAAAACACAGCAAAATACCTCCAAATTCAATGACACATGACACATCTATCATGACTCCCCCTGACAAACTGAAAACTAAGGAGGGAAGCTTGCTTGCTGTGTGGAAGTGCTGTCTGCAACTTAGCTACCCACCATGAAGATATGTGTAGTGTGTTGTTGCAAAGTATAGGTTTTTTTTTTCTATCAGGTGACAGGAGAGAGTATAATTAAGCCAGTCAATTGGCCTATCTGAAAAATTCCTAGTGTGATTGGAGAACCACTTTATAGCCCTTTAGGATGAGATGGAGAACCACTTGGCTTTGAAGAGAGAACTTTTCTCATGAAAACTTCTAATGCAAGATATTAAATGGCCTCAAGTATAGCGTAAACACCAGAATTCTAATTAAAATGCCTTTAAATGCACTGCTTTTTTTGCTCTTAATAATACTAAATTTAAATGTGTGTATGTCTGTGAGTGCATCCATCCAATATCAGTGACTAGAACTTAAGACTAAGCAGTTTAACCAAAAGCATAATACCTTTTTCAGGTTCGAGAGAACAACTACACTTATGAATTTGATTTTTCAAAAGTCTATTGGAATCCTCGTCTCTCCACAGAACACAGCCGTATCACAGAACTTCTCAAACCTGGGGATGTCCTATTTGATGTTTTTGCTGGGGTTGGGCCCTTTGCCATTCCAGCAGCAAAGAAAAACTGCACTGTATTTGCTAATGATCTCAATCCTGAATCCCATAAATGGTTACTACACAATTGTAAATTAAATAAAGTGGACCAAAAGGTGAAAGTCTTTAACTTGGATGGGAAAGACTTCCTCCAAGGACCAGTCAGAGAAGAATTAATGCAGCAGCTGGGACCACTGTCAAAAGAAAGAAAACACTCTGTGCACATTGTCATGAACTTGCCAGCAAAGGCTATTGAGTTTCTCAGTGCTTTCAAATCACTCTTAGATGGACAGCCATGCGGCAGTGAGCTTTTTCCCACTGTGCACTGTTACAGCTTTTCCAAAGATGCTAATCCTGCTAAGGATGTTCAGCAACGAGCTGGAACTGTGTTAGGCATCTCCTTGGAGGCATGCAGTTCAGTTCACCTAGTAAGAAATGTGGCCCCTAACAAGGAAATGTTATGCATCACTTTTCGGATTCCTGCTGCTATACTTTACAAGAACCAGACCCTAAATGGAGGTGAGCAATTTCTGGGAAATTAAATGTAAGCTGTAATACTTTTCATATAACTTTCTGGGGCTACATATATATTTTATATTATTTTTTAAACTTGGAAATAGGTTAAACTCATTCTAGTTAGATTTCAGTTCAAGACCCTTTGCCATTCAATTGTGACTACTTTCTCACAATTTTACAAATTTTAGTATGATTTACTGTTCAGTCTAGTAGAAGTCTACTTCACTAAAATAATAAATCCGCAGGAATGTTACTATTTCATGTGTAAGTTAATTAGATTAAAAATCTTTAAAATGCCTGTATTATTTGCTTTTTAAAAGTATTTTCAAATGTTAAGTATCTTACCTAATATAGGTTTTCTGGATTTGTTACAGACAATCATGAAGATCCACCTATTAAACGCCAGAGGACAGATAAAGACTTTTAGGAAGAAGAAACACAAATTGCTTCAATCACTGAATTGGAAATATTTTCTCCAGCTCCCCACTAGACCTTTATGTAGTGAAATATCATTTGTATGATTTCTATATTTTAGCATTCAGTTACTTTAGTATTGAACCCTTATAGTTTGCCCTAGCTGTCTTATAAATTGGGGATTATCAAATTAAAATTTAAATAAGTCTACTAAATACATTTTTATGTTATAATTATAATTTTATCATCAAATATATCTAATATTTTATTAGATAAATATATTTAAATATTGTCTTTCTCTTGGGAAAATAGTTTTTGAAGGTAGGATAATTGCGTGCTAACTAGGAAAGAACTAATCATTTACAGTTATCCTTAGTTGAAGAGTGTAGCTAAGTTTTATATAAGTACTCCTACACTATTACTATAAAAGTACTAACAAATGAGATTATTTAGATCAGAGATAGGCAGACTATGTCCAGCAGGCCAAATCTGGTCCACCACCTGTTGTTGTATGGCAAGTGACCCGAGAATGGTTCTTACATTTTTAAATGGTTGAAAAAGAATCAAAAGAATAATATTTTGTGACATGAAAATTATATGAAATTTGAATTTCAGTGTCCATAAATAAAGTTTTATTAGAACACACCATACTCATTTGTTTACATACTGGCTATGGCTGCCCTCATGGTATAACAGCAGAGTTGAGTAGTTGCAACACAGATGGGATATGATTCTCATCACTTCATACTGCTGCTCAGCACACTACAAATCACAGTGACACAGTTACAACTCAACAACATTTTGAGTGCCATGTGTATTGCCAAGCTATAACATTTTATTTTACTATTATCAGTATGTATCCCTCATTCCAAAATAAGAAAAGTGGCCATTCATGCTGTGCTTTTAAGGCACAGTAGAGTGTGAATGTTTTTGACATTGAATTAGATGACAAAGCATCCATACCTGAGCTAAAGTACAATATACTTTGACATTTCTCAAAGAAGTACTCATCACAGTATTTCCAACTCACAGGCAAGCAACTGTCAGAAAAATTAGGTATTTAAACTGGAAATTCATGGCAGAATTTCTTCACAAAATGAAAGTGAGGCTACAACCAAAGTAAGTCTCCAAGTGACTCTTTTGTTAAGCCAAGCAAGGAAGACCATTTACTGTCAGTGAGTTAATTGTGTTTGAAAGCAGCAGTCTAAGAAATGTGTCTGGAGAAAGCAAACTTGTCTAGGACTGTTGGCCTTTTGGCAAGGACAGTTGCTCAGGGTTGAGAACATTGGGAGCACCGTCAGCAGTCAAAAAGGTAGTGAGTCCAAGTAGTTCTTTACTCTTGA
Source organism: Leucopleurus acutus (assembly GCF_964270905.1). Classification (NCBI taxonomy): domain Eukaryota; kingdom Metazoa; phylum Chordata; class Mammalia; order Artiodactyla; family Delphinidae; genus Leucopleurus; species Leucopleurus acutus. Next base: position 39,998,915 of record NC_139142.1, read on the forward strand.
TGAGTTGATAGACATTACTAATACTGCTCAGTTCTTGTTTATTTGAGGCGTGAATTCTGACTTTGAAGTTACTGAAGAATTAGCCTCTATGAATACTCTGCACGCAACAACTACTGGTGAATACTTTCAAAGAAACTGAGAAAACTAATTCTGTAAAAACCTGAAGCAGAATCTGATGTGTTATAACTGATGATGGTTAAAAAGAAAAGTGTGAGGCAGAAAAAGCTCTAGTTGGAAAAATTTACAAAGCTTATGAAAATGCACCATGTTTAAAACCTATAGTTATTCACTGTATTATTCACCAGCAAGTACATTGCAACAAATATTTGAATCTGTCATGTGTTAGTGAACCAGTAATGTCAATGATAAACTTCATTTGCTTTCATGGACTTTAACCATCCTCAGAGTCCTTGAATTTTGTCAGAAATTGAAGCTGAATTCCTTCAGCTTAACCTAAGTTTTATTTGCTTAGCAATTGTAAGGTATGACTGCAATTTTTGGGGGTCATGGACAAGACTGAAATTTTTCTTAAGAAGAATCAACCTTAAACACTTCTAAAATACTGAGTGTCTTTGGAAATTAGTTTTTGCTAAAGACTTGATAATATTTCTCAAAGATATCAACCTACAGTTACAAGGCAAACATAACTTTAATGTGAAACATACTGCAGTAGTCTGAAATGACTACAACTGTACATTTCTCATGCTATCAAAAATTAAAACAAGAAACAAGATTTTCATTCTCATAAATTAGCAATGGATATATTTTCTGAGTTCAGCATTCTTGGAACCTTGGTGCAAATGCAAAGGAAATTTCCATATTTCAAAATCCATTTAACTACAATTGAACTTCCATCTGATCTTCAATTGGAAGTGATTAATGTGTTATTGTAATGACATGCTAAAAGGCAAATACCAAGGGATTAAGAATCTCATAGTTTTACAAATGCCTTCCAAGTGATGTATATGTTCAGTTAAAATCACATGTTCTAGAATTTGGCAGTATCTGTCTGAAAAGACTTTTTTAAAGATGAAATGTGTAAAATCTCATTACATATAACCATCAACATGTGATCAATTAAAATTCATTTTGATGATAGGAACACTTAGAACCCCAATCAAAGGAAATGTAATTCTCCAAAAAGCCCTACAAAAAATGTACTCAATTGTATTTTGAAATCTGTTAATTTAAAAAACTGTGCCAATTTCTTGTATCTCTTGTATCTACATAATGGCCTCAGTTTTGTCTCTTGGCCCACAAAGCCTAAAATAGTTACTCTCTGGTCCTACAGAAAAAGTTTGAGGACCCCTAATCTAAGTCATTAATTACAAACTCAAATGCCTTCAGAAGCTAGGTAATATAAATAGATGATGGCAATAAATGGTAAGAAGTATAGGGAAGTAATGACTTGGAGCTTTTATTCCTTATCGAAAGACACTTAAAATGGTTTTGGAGTTCAACCCAACCTATCCTATGCAAAACCTTGAGGGCTAATTCAGCCAGGGATTGCTAGTTTGGGACTTCTAATTTTCTTCCTCTCCCTCCCCTCCAAGTGTATGTAGGGCAAGGGTCAGCAAACTTTCTGTAAAGGGCCATTTAATATTTTAGGCTTTCTAAGCTATAAGGTCTCTGCTGCCTCTCAACTGCCATAGCAGTCCAAAAGCAGCCATAGACAATACATAAACACATATTCCAAAAAAAAAAAAAAACTATGAACACTGAAATTTTAATTTCATATGCTTTTCACATGTTAAAAAGTATATTATTCTTTTGGCTTTTTCCAACCTTAAAAGTATACAGACACCAACCTTAACTCATGGAGCATACAAAAAAAGGAAGCCCCTGGATTTCGCCAGAGGTCTACAGTTTGCCTTCTCCCAATCCAGGTGAAGATAATTAATTTGCAAGTAGGCGTAAGAACTTTTTTCCTAGTACTATATTGATACATCCATGTGCTAGGCTATAAATATTAAGTGTGGGTGCAAATGATGTTCTTATCCATATGTAAAGTGGTAAGATCCATTTAGTCACCCCTTAATTAGAAAAAATATGCAGTATATAATTGTAAAGAAAACAGAATTCCTGGGGCTTCCCTGGTGGCGCAGTGGTTGAGAGTCCGCCTGCCGATGCAGGGGACACGGGTTCGTGCCCGGTCCGGGAAGATCCCACATGCCGCGGAGTGGCTGGGCCCGTGAGCCATGGCCGCTGAGCCTGTGTGTCTGGAGCCTGTGCTCCGCAACGGGAGAGGCCACAACAGTGAGAGGCCTGCATACCGCAAAAAGAAAACAGAATTCTTTAAATGCTTCTATTAACACACTTTAACCTCTCCTCCTTTTTCCCTCAGAGTGGATAAGTGAACATGTGATTATTTCATTATTTAAATTTGGCTCATCCTGAACTTTTTGATGTGATACCTAGTAACTGAACTCTTGGTTAATCCACTAGAAAATGACAGCTAGAGCACTCATTAGGTAGAATTTTTTAATTTTGTTAACTTTTTGACAAGTTTTCTGCCACGTTAATTAGATTTTGAAATGATTATTCCAAACCACCTGCTGACAGCCTAAAGGTAACTTCTAAGAGAAGCTTAACTCAAATATTTATTGAAAGAAATTAAGGAATACTAAATAATAATGCATCCTAATTACCAAGTAAATGTATTCAATCCATTAATGTCTGCATAAAAGGGAGTGCAGTTAGCAGTCAAATCATGTTCTACATAATGAATTCCTCAGGACTTCTCTCAAGGATATCAACACCATTATTTAATTGATGTCACTTATATCCCATATAAGAACTAGATACTTGATCTGTAAAATTTCCTGGAAGTCTTAAGAAGTTTGACTACTCAGATTTGGTTTTGCACAGCTATTGTTTATAAGTTTGACAGTTATCTCTAGAACATGGACTCTGCAGTTTAACCACTTGGGTTCAAATCCAAACTCTTCTCCTTTTAAGATGTATTGACCTTTGGTAGGTTGCTGAACCTCTCCATGCCTTAGCATCTCCACCTGTTAAAATGGGGAAATAATATTAGCACTGTTAGAAGGATTAGACAATTCATAAAGCATGAAGCACAGTGCTTGGCATATAGGTTAATGCTCAGTAGTTGTTTCTGTGCTAGTGTTATAAAATATTAAAAGACTTATTAAATTCATGTAGATGAAAAGACTTGTACAGCCTTTTGTCTCTGAGAGAGGAAATCACTGGGAGGATTGGGGATAATTTCATCAATGTAGAATATTTGTTATTTAGTGAATTGTTGCCATTAGGTTATCTTTCACCATTCCCTTTGATCTAATAGGGTCAGTTAACTTCTAAACCCAGCCTATTGAACAAAGTATGGCCATAGTAAGGGCAAAATAATTACAAACATATCTAGGTGGTGGAATTTAACTGATTTGCCAAATCAGGTGCAGGCAATTTCCACAATAATAAGGTAGGCTCAAAAAAGTTTTGAAAGCCTTTGAAATGTTTTGTTAATAATTAGTTCCTTCCATTTAAATACATCATACAAGGTACTGAGAATAAATAATAGTGTTTCTTTTTTAAAGACTGGATACCTTACTTTGGCAGCTGAGTACAGAAAATCTAACCACAAGTCCAAAGTTCTCACTATTCTTTGAACAGATTTATGTATTGTACTTAAAATGCTAGTCCTCTATTGGGGAAAACTAATAGATATAAGAAATAGGATGCAGACTAGTAGAGTTATAGAATTAGACTTGGATAAAAACTTTTGTTCTAATTTTGGCTTTTACTAACTTGTGTATATGATCTTGGCCTACTCAATTATTCAATGCCTTGGTTTTCTCAATTATCAAAGATAGTTAGAAGTGTTATAAAGATGAAGATGTACTCCTGAAATTAATACCTACTTAGTCAAATAAGATGGAGCTGTTGCATATGGATATTCCACCCTAATATAACCCACAAATCTTGTTTCACATAACTTTCCACTCTAACAACTGTTGTAATGGAGATTTAATAAAAAATCCTTTAATTTCCTTGAGAAACGATGTCCCATACCCAGTTGTCTAGGTAACAGACTCATACAAGGTTGAGATGCTACAAATATATATCCTATCCACATCCAAACTCTTTAAGCAACATTCTGGGTATACTAAAAGCCTTTGAAGTTTCAACAGAAACTGTACCGGAGTGTGCAATTTACTCATAGGGAAATTTCATTTAAAATATATTCATTCCAGTCTCCAAGGTTTCATCATAAAATGAGCTCACATTGAGGTGAAAGGTGCCTTTTAAGTATTAAATTTTGTTAACTTACTTCTTTGAATTTGTCATGAAAGCAGGTTAGTACTCTGGTTTAGCCTAAGCGAGGCTCACAGCTGGGAACTATAACACATTGATCAAGGTTCGTCTCACTTTCCACTGCTCAAAACAGGCACTGAGTCCTTAATGTTGAGAGACTGACATTATCACAGGTCAAGTTTTACTTGCCACAACCTGTTGGTAGAAGGAAATATATCCACTTGTCTGGACTAGTATTAAGAAGACATTGGGGAAAAAATGGAACATTTTATGAGAAGAAATAACAGACTTGGATATTAACACTAAGTGTCGTATTCAAAATGGCATTTTTAATGTGTGTTCAAGTCAAACACTGTAATAAGAGAAAAACCACAAAACAGTATAAAGTCTAGCTTTATTTTTTAAAAGATTTTACAAGTCTATCAACCTCAAACATACACAGGTGAATTATTCATAGCTTCCATTGGATGAGTCTTAACAGCTTCAATCCCTCTCAGAAAAATATAAGTAAAAAATAAATTTCTTCACAAATATTTATCCACTATATTACTCAGCTTAGTTCTGAAATTTGCTCTCTATAAATACTTTAACACAGCTGCTAGTGGTAATACTGTTGCTGTACAGCTGCACATGGCTATAATTTTACAAGTCTGCTTTACTTTTGCTAGCTCCCTGGTTCGGCTCCAGGGTCCAAATCTTACAGAGGAGAAATAAAGGTTAACTGGGCTGCCAGAAAAGCCCACTGAATGCATCCTGTAGTGCTCTGTGACAAGCCAGAGAAGAAGTATAGCCTCCAGCAAGGTCCTGTGGAGAGGCAGCTCTGACATGGTTTAAATACCTAAAACAAAACAAAAAGTGTACCATTGATATAGAAAGCACATATAAATTGGTAACACTTTAAAAAGCAATAGTAAAACTGATTCAAATGTTAAAGAAGAATTCTAAGGCTGAAATGTTCAGACTTTATAAATGCATTATTTCCTTTTAAAAGGAAACATACCGACTCTAAATTATAAAGCGAATTACATTAAGATCTAAAAACAGCTCTGAAGGAGGTTTCAGAAATAATACTTGTTTTTAAAATGTTCCCTATTCCCAATTTTCAGAACTAATCTATTTTTCTGGCTCTTGTTCGGGTACCTAACTGCTGCTCTCCTTCCTGGCATACTCTTAATAAATAAATGCACATCATAATACTATTGTATTACTAAAATTTTACATAAATATGTTCTGAAGAAAATACGTAAACAAGTGATAAAGGGGAGAGAACATACTAGTTACTTCAAAATTACTTCAATATTACAAAAATATATTGTCTCCCTCCTTACAGGAAAGGAAACCTTAGAAAATTACATCCAAAACTGAGCCTGGGTTCAAAAGAATGTCCCAATTAGTAAATACAGAAGAGTCTTTTGAGTCAATCTCAAAAGGCTGTAACAGACACTATTATTCTTCAATTACACACATGTTACTTAGCAATTAAAACTTTCTACCTTGATAAAGGTACACAAACAGCCCTAAAAAATGGGATAATCCTGGCCAAAGAGGGACAACTTCTTAGCATGACTACCAGCACTGTCAGAAAACAAGTTATGTCCAGCTTTGCTTTAATGCCTAGTTTAAGAAACCACATTGTTTCTTCAGGCCTCAGGAAGTAAAGGAGCTTCATCCACCTAAGAATTACAGGTATAGCAAATGAATAAATCAGGTACCAGAACATTTTAATAACTTGGAAACTTTTCTATTCATTCATTCAGACTTCCTGTGTGTCAAAGTCTTGATGCATGAGTAACTTATTATTTCTAACATAATAACAAGTCTGTTTTTCATTTGTATCCATGTTTAATAAGCTTGTGTGATTAAAAAATATATGGCAATACAAGAGGCCAAATAGAAAAAGTGGTCAAAGTAAGACACAGCATAAGCTCCTGCAATTGGCTATAATTTATTCACACTGCCACAAATCAAGGTGTTAATTCTTTGCTTCTCTGCCAAGGATGAAAGGGGAAAGTGAAAGGAGAAAGGAAATGAATATTTATTGAGCAACAATCTCCAAACTTTTTTGATAGTATATTTATAGCAGTAAAAATATTAGAGCGTGCAGCTCTAAAACTTGTATACTTGTTCATAAATTATATATTTATATATTATATACTATTATATAGTATATACACATAATATATTAATATAGTAAGTATATTATAAAATATATATAATATATAATTTGAAACATTTAAAGGATGAAACTAAAATGTTTAAATAAAAGTTCTAATATTTTCTCCCTACACCCCATCTTACATATCCTGGTGGGATGCATCTCACTTTGGAGACTACTGTTATTAAACAGTTGTTGTCAAACTCTTAATAAAACCTTGGGTATCACAGGATTTAAATAGGGATTCACCAAACCTAATACATGGCCATAAACGTATCTGCTTATTACCTCCCAGAATAAAATAAAATGTCCACCGTTAAGACTATGATGCATGAGAAATGAGGTAAGTGTTAAATCACCTCAGAAAGTCTAAAAATTAACCTGGAACAGCATAAAATTAATTTCTCTTCATTGAGAATTCAGTAACTATCACACAAATAAGTGAGTAATATTTTTACAGGTATCTTGAAAATGAAAATGTTCCATTCCTGACACAAGTTTCCAGCTAAGTTTTATCCACACCCCAGATAGCATTGTATCACCCTTTTCTCTTTCCTCAGACCCTCAAAAGCACAGTCTTAGCTCCAATGGCTCTTTACTCATGGCAAAATTCAAGTACCACAGTAGAATGTGTCAACCTTACAAAGCCAACTATCATAAATGAGAACTGGTTTTCATAACTGAATACAAACCATTGTGCAACTAGCTGTTTTAATTCATCACATTTTGGTATAACTTGCTTCTGGGAAAGTTGAGTCATACCATCTCTGGCTTGGCAATTCAAGCATAAACTTGTAGTGTACATACAACTTTTTATATGTTATCCTGAGAAACCTGAAACAGCTGCACTGCTGGCAGGAAAACACAGGACCACCAGTAAAATATCCAAAACAGTTGCATCTTTTAATTTATGACTGTGCACTGTTTCCATAAAGAGTATATAAAACAGGTCAACTTTTTATAGGTAAAATGTCATACTTATTGATGTTTTTATAGGTAAAAGTCATACTTATTGATGTCATAAATGTGTTTTTAAAAGTTTATTTAAAATGATTCATGAGTGTTTGAAAACAGGATTTCTGGAATACAGTCATAATCTAGAGCAATGAGCAAATATTATAAAATTTGAGTTATTAATGCTAATTTGTAGATTCTCACTGCCAACATCAAGTCCATTAAAATTTCTTTGCATAGCATTGAAAAAAATGCATTTCCCTTCTAGCAATCACTTACATTAAACATATTTGTAAGTATGATTCTTTAAAGACCTGCTTATTTACATTACTGTTTTTGATCTCTAGGGCTGCACAAAACAGTTATTATTAAATATTTCAACTTATTTTCACCATGGCAGTCCACATTAATTTCTATTTTAAAAAATAAAACAGGTCATTCTTGTTATTCAACTGTGGGCTTTTATTTTCTAAGTATCTTAACGTTCTTAAACCCTTTAATTATTGTGGTATACCAAAGTATTTTGAAGGATCTGCAACACTGAAACCACACAATGAGAATTTAGTGTTTTGCCTACTTTTTCACATTAATCCACATCTGTGTTGATTTAATTCTTTCATGACCATTACAAGTACATCACTGAATAGGATTCCTGGGGTTTCTGGCAGAGGTCAGTATCATTTCATATACACCTTTATACAACAGAATAAGGAGGAAGTCTTAGCCAAATTTATTTCCAAAAGTCAAGCTCAGTTGGATTTTGGAGCCTGGAGGTAATTGCTCTGACTATTTAGCCAATCCCAGGACAGTATTTCTGTTTTTCATGGGTTTATTTTAAATACCTGTAAATCTTACAAGCAGAAACCAGGAAAGAAAAAAAAGAGGTTTGCTTATTTTGGTACCTATACCTTATTTTTACTGAAAGCAGACTAAACTCAAAGATTTAAAAATCATACCTTTGATTATTTTCTTAAATAAGGCTAAAAAAAAAAGTATGTTTTCAAAAGCATGTCTAAGATAATTCCTGTACAAAGGGCATCTTATGCCCTAATTTATACTACGTCTAAAGGTGCCTTCCTTTGCCATTACCCATCAAAATCTCTTTCAAGCAGACTTTGGAGAAGGAGGAGGAAAAGGAGGGAATGGATCCTGAGAGGGGAGTAAAGGATTAAGCATAAGAAAACCACACTTGAAAGCCTGTTCCTGAACTTTGATTTCCTACACTGTCATTTTCTTCTGTTACATTTAGCAGCTTTTGCTCCCAAAGAAGGTGGTATAATTTACACTTAGCTTCAGAAAGACTTCATTTTCTCAGTTCTTTAACATAAGAGAGTTCCTCTGAAATTACTCTTTTACTATTTCCCTTCCTTTAAAAGCCCTATATTGACCATATGGCTGAAGTTTGGGACTCAGCTCATTTTAGTGCTATGTAACAATTCTTTGAGTTCTCAGCTAGGGGCAGAGGGTAGGGGTTGTCACTCAGAACCAAGAGGCAGCACTCTTCCCCTCCAGTCATAACCTCCTCATGAAAACCCTTGAAATGCTTTTGGCTCCAGAGAATCAAAGAATCTCAGAATTTAAACTGAAATGAAAATGTGAAGTTCATATTAGTTTCCTCCACCTCAAATTACCAGGCCCTATGGAGAGTTTAAAAATAAAAAAAAGTCCAACTTTTTAACTCCACTGAGTTGTAAAGTTGGACTGGTTCAAACTAAGAAAGGGAATGAACTCTAGAGACTAAGACTTTCTTTTTACAAGGTGGCCCATTTTTTAAAGTCTGCATTTAAAGCCATCATGCGTTGAAAAGACCAGTTCCAAGTAGTTCTGCCTCCCAGCCTGCAAAATTCAAATCTAAGTACCATTAAGAGAGATCAGCTAACACATCTCAGCTGTCAAGACCAAGAGCTCTTGTAAGAAATTCAGCCAAAGCTATAAAAGATTTCCCTTAACAACCTGAAGTCTATCTCAAGATTTAAAAACAATCAGAGCAATGATGTGCTCAGACAATTATCACTAAAATGCAGAAGCATTCTAAAAAACTGAGGTTAGTGCTCAGGTGTCCTAATCCAATCACAATGTCAGAAAAACAGATAAACTGTCTATATAGAGAAATTGATAACCATATATTCTAACATAAATGAGGAAAGCGCTACAAGTCAGAATTACTGTCCATAATTCTGAGGGCAGTTTGGTCATAAAAATACATGGCTTCATGAACTCCAACCAAAAATATAACGAATTCCACAAACAGTCATGATGCTACTCTTCACTTTATTATCTAGCCAGCAACTTGAATAAACTACTTATTAAAGCTGATTTCAGACTTACAGTAACATAATTGGTAATCAAATGACCAATTATTCCAGACATTTAGACCATCTGAACAACAAAGCTCAGATTTGGAAATTAAAAGCCACATTGCTCCAAAGTAAGAGATAATTACAGATTGCTCAGATAAGTCTTTCTGAATTATAACTGAAGCAAACTGTACAATTTATTACTATCAAAGAACACACCAGGAATTTTAGGTCAAGACAGCTATTACTGAAAGTTAATGTAACTACATAGTGAAAGGAATACTTTCTTGATTTGAGTGTGAATTACTGAACACATAGACGACATAGCCCATTCTGGTTTGTCTAATGTAATGTTTTACTATGAATTCCATGCTAGTAACAGATGTATGCCAGAAGTTTCATCACATCTTTATAAAGGAAGAATGAGTAATTTTTCCCCAAGTGTGGGACAGGTAAAATGCAAACATTCATATGTATGCAGCTCATTCATTTTTCAAAAAATAAAAAAAAAATTACTCAGTGTCTACTATTTGCCAGGTATTGAAGCAACTCTCAGAATAAAACAGATAGAAAAGACTCCATGCTCTCATGCAACTTGTAATTCAGTAGGGAAAAAAAAAAAAAGATGTTAATAAATATCATGAAAGAGAAAGTCAGGGCTCTATGGCTGTGGATAAAAAGGGAAACCAATGTGAACAAGTTTAGAAAAGGCCTTCCTAAGGAAATGACAGTTAAGCTTAGATCCAAAGGATGAGGAAACAGCGCATACTGAGAATACAGGGAAAAGGTCACTCCAGCTCAGGATGAGGCTAGTGATACAGGCAGAAAGTATCCAAAAGAAGGCCTTATAGGAATGTTAAGAACTGCAAATTTTATTCAAATGGCAATGGGAAGCAACTAAAAATTTGTCAGGAACCTGGTAATTTAAATAGGCTAGTTTGGCTGCACAGTGGATTAGAGAAGCAGAAGTTGATTATAGAGACTCCATATGAGAATGTTTCTCTATTCCAGGCTTGAGACAATGGTTCCTGGATTAGGGTGGTGGCAGTGGAAATAAAGTACTAGTTCAAGAGATATTTAAGGACCAACTGAATATGGGGGAAGGGGAAGGGAAGGAGGAAGTATTGTCAAGCTCACTTCCAGCTACCGAGTCAGGTATAACAGAAAAGATGCCCTCACAGAGATAATGGAAAACTGGAGGAGGAGAAGCAAATTGGGGTGGGACAAGAGAAAAGGGAAAGATCATGAATTTAATTTTGGACTTGAGTCTGAAGCGCTTACATAAGAATACATGAGTTGAGATGCAGAATGGTAGCTGGATATATGCACCAAGTGCTAAGAATAAAATTATGGAATGAACATAATTTGGGAGTTATCAGTATTTAGATGGTATCTGAAACCATAAGAGTAGATGCTTAATATTTAGGGAGAGGAGACAGAATGAGAAGAAATGACTAAGGCAGAGACCTAGAGAACTACAACGTATAATCGTATGACAAAAGAAGCTGTGGTGGTTAATTTTATGCATCAACATAAAATTATATTGAATAAGCCACAGGACACCCAGATATCTAGTTTATCATTACTCTGTGTGTATATCTGAGTGTCTGTGAGGGTGTTTCTGGAAGAGATTAGCATTTGAATTGATGAACTAAGTAAAGCAGATGGCCTTCCCCAGTGTGGGTGGCTATTATCTAATCTGTTGAGAACCTGAGATTAACAAAAAGGTGGAAGAAAGTTTAATTCACTTTGCCTGACTCTTTAAGCTGGAACACTGATCTTCTCTTGTCCTTGGTGCTCCAGACTGGCATCTAGACTTGGACTAGCATCTACACCGTTGGTTCTGTCTCAGGCCTTTGAAATGCACCACTGGTTTTCCCAGCTCTCCAGCTTATAGATAGCAGATCATGGGACTTTTCAGCCTCCATAACTGTGTGAGCCAATACCTTATAATTTCCTTCCTTCCTTCCTTCCTTGCCTTCCTCCCTCCCTCCCTCCCTCCCTTTTCTTCCTTCCCTCCCTTCCTCCCTTCCCTCCTTTCCTCCATCTCTCCCCTTCCTTCCCTCCCTTCCTCTATTTCTCCTAATGGTTCTGTTTCTCGGGACAATCCTAACACATAAGTTAAGATATTTTAGAGTGAAGGGTGTATTCAGGTATGGTAAATGCTGCCGTCCCCTGCCAATATCTCATACACTCTCTTCCCCTGGACTTGCACAGGAGGTAGATGCAAGGGAGGTATGAGCCACTTGGAAAAGTTAGAACCTGCTACTTGTGCCTCTCCCGTTCTTGTAATTTTAGGGTGGTAATAATAGCAGACAGGGACAGAAAACCTATTAGATTTCTCCATCGAGGGGCTCCAAGGGGCCTATTCCTAGTATTGGGTGGCCAAAAAGTTCGTTCGGGTTTTCCGTAACATGTTATGGAAAAATCTGAATGAACTTTTTGGCCAACCCAATACTTACAGCAGTAGTGTTTCTTACAGCAAAAGAACAAAAGAAACAACCCAAGTGTCCATTGACAGGAGAATGGACAAATTATTATTACTTATACAGTAGAATATTATACAGCAGTAAAAACAAAGGAGCTACAGCTACATGCATGCATGTATTAACATTAGGGAATCTCACAAACAATGCTGAGAAAACCAAAACTACAAACAAGTTACGGAAAATATGCAGAGCATGGTCCATTTATATAAAGTTCTAAACATGCAAAACTAAATACAGAATGAATATATATGATCAAACTGTAAAGAAAAGCAAGGAAATGATAATCACCATATTCAGGGTGAGTGAATCTCTGATGTTAGGTGGAACCACAGTAGGGGTAAGAGAAATGCACACAGGTAGTTTCAACAGCATTGGTTATGCTCCATCTCATACGTTAATAAGTAGAATTCAAAATACAGGACTTGAAGGAGTAGAGGAGGGAGAAGCAATGAGAATGGAAACAATTTAGTAACTGTTTTATTATTACTCTTTATAAAGTACATACTATATATTTTCTATGTATGAAATATTTCATTAAAAAAAGAGTAGTGCACAAAATATAGTCACAACCACAGCTGCCATTAATCCAGTCAACAATCTGCTTGGAAACACTGAACCATTCCTAGCTGACCTTGATTTCACCAAATATTACTACTTATAGCTACTTTGATTCCATTTGTAATAATTCATGTTAATTACAATAATTCATCTTAAAGTATATATAATACTAAAACATGTTACATTCATATTGTTCTTTATACTGTTTTAGTAGACTCCCTCCTGGTTTCTATACAAAGTCAATAACTAATTTAAGATGAGAAAAGTTAGTAAAATCAGATTTATCAGCAAAGAACCCTTTGAAGATTACACATCTAAACAGCAGGCCTAAGTACTAATCAGTGGTTAAAAAGCTGATCTACTAAAGCAGCAAAAACAAAATGATGGATGAAATCAGTTAAGTGGTCAATGAAGCCTCAGCCAAAGCCCTGATAATCTGGAATTTTTTCCTACGATAATGCTGCAAATTTCTATCTTTATTAGCATGAAACATACTGAGCTCTCTGGGGCTAGTAATAAGGCTAAGAGCCTAGATGGAGAAACCAAATTCAATTCCTCTCTCCATCCAATGGTAGTTGGGTAAGCACCCTGTTAAGGTTGAAGAAAGAAAACTCTCCCCCTTGGCATGGTCTCCTAGTGACTACAGACTCTAAATTAAATATACACCACCCCAGTCTTCTCCCCTGTACCATTTCCCCCTTTGTCCCTGTACCACATAAATATATAAAGACATAATGGTTTAGTAGAAAGGACAAGATTTTAGAAACAGATACATTTGGGTTTGAATCCCTCCTTGGACAATTACTAACATTATGATTTAGAAAGTTCTTTTATTTTTCAAACTTCAGGGTTTTTTTTTCTGTAAAAGGGAGATAATAATACCTCATACTATTTTTTAGAAGATTAAATAAAAAATATACAAGTAAAGCATATGGCACAGAAGAGACATCTGATAAAGCATAGTGTCCCTGTCCAAACTACATGTTCTCTCTCTCTCTTTTTTAAACATCTTTATCAGAGTATAATTGCTTTACAATGGTGTGTTAGTTTCTGCTTTAAAACAAAGTGAATCAGGTATACATATACATATATCCCCATATCTCCTCCCTCTTGTGTCTCCCTCCCAATCCCACCCCTCTAGGTGGTCACAAAGCACCAAGCTGATCTCCCTGTACATATTCTCTTTGACACTATTAATACAAAGTATGCTTTCATAAGGAATAGGCTTTTCATAGCCCAAATTTCCAAAGTCCTTTACCTTTTACTAATTAGTATGTACTTCTCCTTTCCAACTCTGTGACCTTCATCTACTCTCACATCTATTCCAACAATAATGTTGCGCTCTCTCTTCCCCCTTTCATTATACCCCAATTATGAAGATCCGAGTGAAGGTTTCATTTTTGGTTTTTTTAATTAGACAAATTAGAGTACTGCTTGTTAATCTTTTATCACAGGGTAACAGAGTATCCCATTACCTACATGTTAAAAGTGGGAAAAATTTACATACATACATATACAACATATATAATACATTTATATATTCACAAACATATATGTGCAGATCTATACTTCATAAATCCTATGCACACCCTAGCATATTTTATTTCAAAAGTTAAATTGCGGGCTTCCCTGGTGGCGCAGTGGTTGAGAGTCCGCCTGCCGATGCAGGGGACATGGGTTCATGCCCTGGTCCGGGAAGATCCCACATGCCGCGGAGCAGCTAGGCCCGTGAGCCATGGCCGCTGAGCCTGTGCGTCCGGAGCCTGTGCTCCGTAACGGGAGAGGCCACAACAGTGAGAGGCCCGCGTACGGCAAAAAAAAAAAAAAAAAGTTAAATTGCTACATTATTTCCACTCTCACTACCTTATCTTCCTCTTATTCTTCATATTCTGTGTTTTAACTCCCACTCCTATGAACTGACCCTTTCTCTGTCCTTGTCCTCCTCAACATCTTCCACTCTCTCTACATCTGGAGACAGCCTCCAGCTGTGAAATGCTCTTAGCCTATGGCTTCCATAAAAATGCCTATAATTTGGACCATACTCCTAACTGCTTTGACACATGATTCCCCAAATTTCTCTTCTTCCACCTGCTTCCTAATTTACTAGTTTTCTTTTCGGCTTACTTCCTCTTCTCCAATTCTTGACTCCATCTCTGAAATGGATTCATTCACCACCACCTTCATTCACTACCTCTGTTCTACTAAACCCTATAACGCTATCCTTTGCCCTTTTACCCTTCTTTCTGTTTGGGTGGCCCTTTGTGCTTGACTGTCTCACTTGCACTATAAATTTAATATTTTCATAACTGAACTCATCTTCCTTTACAAACCTACCCCTCTGTGTCTCTTATTTCTCTTAATAATTTCAATGTACTCTTAAGGTCATTTTGGAATCCTCTTTCCCCTGCATACCAATGAGAAATCTACATCACAGTATCTCTCTACAAACATCTATTTACCTCTCACATCATCTTCATTGCCAATATTATTACCTTATTTCAGCTCCTTATTACCTCTTTCTGGACTACTGCTAATAGTCTCTTAACTGAGCTCCCTATTTCCAGTATGGTCTCTCCATTCCAACCGATTCATGGTTACCAAAGTACTCTTCCTAGGGCAAAGCTCTGCATCGCTCTCACACAAACAGACGTTCATAGGCTCCCTGCTGTGTGTAGAATGAAGTCAAAATTCCTTAGCCTACCACTCAAGGACTACTGCACTTGATTCCAACCTACCTTTCCAAACACATTTCCCATTAATCATCTCCACATACCCTGAACTTAAGTCAAAGTCAACCATGAGGTTTTCAGTTATTCCCTATGAAAGCCTCATCACTACTCACTCCATACCTTTGTTTAGGCTGTTTCATTATCTTGGAATGACCTCATCATTGCCTGTCTTCCAAAGCCATGGTTCAAATGTCAACCCCTCAATTCTGAACAGAAACATGAGAAGCTTCCCTATGCAACACAAAAATGTTATATGTACTGTAACAATAAAATAAAATAAAATAAAATAAGTTTAAAAGCAAGAAAACTCTCAAGTGCCAGAAATTATAGAGGAACGCAAAGTCAGAGCATGAGCGGATGCCGAAGTTCAGGGAAGTGATGGGTACCAGTGATTCGACACCCATATAGGGACAGAAGACAGGCTGCAGCCCTGTCAGAGGTGGGAAGTTGGAACTAGGCTTGGCTCCCTGCATATAACCTGGAGCTACAAAATGCTGTCCATCCCATTTGTAAAACAACTTGTAGGAAAATTTTGTTCACTGGCCTGGGACAGTCACAAGAAAGTCTAGGGGCATTGGTAGAAAAGAAAACATAAGAAATCATAATACCCAAGCCTACTCCCCCACCAGGAAATTAAGAATAGCAATTGTTCCAGATTCAGTGAAGCCAAAAGGACCTTGGCAGAAGCAAACATGAATCTGTACATCAGCATGCCTTCACAATCCAAGGCTCATGGGAAAGCAACTCCCACTAAAAAGGGTTCATAGTTAAAAAAAGAAGAAGAAGAAGAAGAAATGAACCTCACTTATAAAATGAGTCAGAAGACACAAACAACCAATGGCGGGACTAACACTCAGACCCATAGATAAGAGACTCTGAAAGAAACATTAAAAGAAGTATATTTCATGTCAAAAGAGATGAAGAAAGAAATAGATGCCACAAGGCAAGAAAAATACAAAAAGACCAGACATTTTCTTTAAAAAAAATCCAACAGCAATATTTGGGACAAAAACATCAATGGACAGGTTAAGCAGATGATTATCCACAGACAGCGAGAAAATGAGTAAATTGGAAGACACGTGTGGAAAACACAAAGAATTTAGCAGGGCTTAAACAGATGGAAAATGTGAAAGAAGCACTAAAGGAGATACTGCAGCAAGGTGGAAATTAAATCCCAATGGGAAGAACAGGATACAAGGAGCAAAGATGAGCCAAAAACACTATCACCACCACCACAAAATGGTATCGAAAGAAGGGGAAGTCTAAGGTTAAAACATTCTAAAGCCTTTGTTTTGTTCAAAAGGAAGAAAGATGTTACCTTTAGACTCTGAAAAATAACATTTGTTAATTCCAGGTGGCAGAATTATATCTCTTTATTAGATTATTCTCTGTACTTCTCTATGTTTAAAATATTTAACAACATTTTTAGATGCCACTTCCTCTGGATTGCACAGGTAGAATTATTTCTTCCTCCTCTGACTTTGCATGTACTTTACCTCTCTGGTAAGTATCATGGCTGTTGATAACTGTTATATATTCCCTGTTAGATAAGTTTCTTGATAGCAAGATAAATATCTACTCACTAAACAGCCATTGCTTAAAAAAAATCCTAATTTTTAAGTAGAGGGTATAGAATTTTTTAAACTAAATCAACTCTTGTTAAGTTAAGGATCTAAAGAATGGCCATGAAAATAGATGTCAAGTAAAAAATACAGGGGCTCCCCTGGTGGCGCAGTGGTTGAGAGTCCGCCTGCCGATGCAGGGGACACAGGTTTGTGCCCCGGTCCGGGGAGATCCCACATGCCGCGGAGCGGCTGGGTCCGTGAGCCATGGCCGCTGAGCCTGCGCGTCCAGAGCCTGTGCTCCGCTACGGGAGAGGCCACAACAGTGAGAGGGCCGTGTACCACAAAAAAAAAATATATATATATATACAGGACATGAAACGAGTTATCACCACAAATTATGAGCTATGGAGGAAGATGGCAGGGGACTGAATGGAAGACAGGCTGTGTACATCAGTCACTGAGGAAGACAGGAAGATTTCCTGGAAATTAGAAGATGTCTACAATAATGAAAGATGGGCATAATGTATAAATATGTAGAGTGTAAAATGACATTATTTAAAATAAAAATATTCATATTTTCGTAAATAGGTATATTTGAAAATTGTTTTGAGATTTTATCATGCTCTGTCTCATAAGCTGAACTCTCAATGTGTTAACCAATTTTATACTCAAAGATATATACTATAATGGAGTATAGCTATAAATGCAAAGAAAAACCAGAAATTCAAACAGAAGTAGACACACCCAGAGCTAGATATTTTGTAAGGTATTTATTTTTCCATTCAAAGCACCTTCTCAAAAGCTCTATTTCATACACTGGAATCTAAATCATGTCGATAACTTAGATAAATCTCTAAAGCAAACAATAACAAGCAGAGACAAAGTCAAGTGGATAAAGTAACTGATGTTTTTCCTTAATTATGGAAAATTCTATTTTCCAGCAAGTAAAAACAGGTTCATAAAATATCTACTCAAGGGACCAGTGACTATAAGCAGTAAAATCTGAAAAAGCTCCAAGAGTTCTGGTTTAATGCATAACAATTTCAAGTTTTTAAGAAGCATTTTTAATACTTAAGCCCACAGAAAACTTGTACTCCCTTCCAAAAGCAAAACCACAGCATCACTTTGGGAAAAAAAAAAATCTATGCCCATTATCATAAGTAATGTGCTAATGCAATCAATTTTTACCAAAAATGAAGTTTTTCTGGAATAGAATGCCTTAATAGACTAATCAGTCAGTGGGTTAAATACCATTTGGACCAAAAACTTCATGTGTAAAGAAAATATTTTCCTCTTATTTAAAAAATTATAGCCTTATTTTCAGTATTCTGATTTGTTTCCAGACTACATTTTTTAGCAATGCGTTATGCCTTTGCACATGCTGGTATATTTTAAATAAAAACACATTTTAATCAGTTACATATGACATTTTGAAAATAAGTTTTTAGAGTTTAATTTTACAGAACCTGCTTTAATACACTGTAAAACTTCTTCATAGTTAAACACCTAGATTTCTTATTTCATTACTTTAAAAGATTAAAGAAAGAAAAAAGCCCTATTGTTATCTTGAATTCTACCTTTTGGGAGAAAAATTATTTTTATCTGTCATTCCAAAGTTCATAAAACAAGCCAGATAATATGCTTATCTCTAGGATCATGCTTTGAGGTGGACCTGCCTCAATGAGTCAGCAAAAGTAAAAAAGAAGCAAAATATAGGGATTTCCCTGAAGGTCCAGTGGTTAGGACTCCACGCTTCCACTGCAGGGAGCATGGGTTCTATCCCTGGTCAGGGAACTAAGATCCCACATGTCATGCAGCACTGCCAAAAAAAAAAAAAAAAAAAAAAAAAAAAAAGCAAAATACAAACTAAGATTATTCATGATTTTTTGTTCCTAATTGGGCCTCCATTTGTAAAAACTAATGTTTTATGGAACTAAAGATAGGATAATTTTATTTGAAATGATATAAAATAAATACCAAGGGGATCCAACCCCATCCTTTAAAGATACACTTAAAATAAATCCTACATGTGGTTACTGAAAATAAATTCTAAATGTTTTGTAAAATACATGAGAGGAATAGTGGGTAAAGAAAGCATAGACAGTACAGTAAGGGAAGCAACACAGAATCCTAAAACTGGAAGGGAACATTAGAAATCATCTTATCTCACTGCTCATTAATAAATAAAGCTCACCAACCATGCCAAGACACAGCCCTGCCCACCAGCAGGTGGGCACTAGCTGCAGGACTTCCCAGGGCCCTGCAGACATGCACCTGAGGACCTGGCTAGCAAAGCCCTAGTACCCCCAAGGCACCACAGCCAGCTGTGCGAGGACATGGCCACACCCACCAGCAACTGGCAGCCTCCACACAAAGAAGGGCCTGGCAGCCAACCAGGCAGGAGGCAGAAGTGCACCCACAGTGTCTACCAGTGCACCCACAGTAGTCAACCCCTCCTTAACAGAAGAACCTGCACACCCTGCATATGGGGGAAGCCCTAAAGCATATAGCTCCGGTAACCAGAGAGTAGTGTGCTGCTGAGCCTCCCAGGACATCACCTACAAAAGACCACTCCTCCAAGATCAGGAAACATAACCAACCTACCTAATACATAGAAATAAAAACAGAGAATTAGACAAAATGAGACAACAGAAGAATATGTTCCAAAAGAAGGAACAAGATAAAACCTCAGAAGGGCTTCCCTGGTGATGCAGTGGTTGAGAGTCTGCCTGCCGATGCAGGGGACACGGGTTTGTGCCCTGGTCTGGGAAGATCCCACATGCCGCGGAGCGGCTGGGCCCGTGAGCCATGGCCGCTGAGCCTGCGCGTCCGGAGCCTGTGCTCCGCAACGGGAGAGGCCACAACAGTGAGAAGCCCACGTACCGCAAAAAAAAACACCTCACAAGAACTATGTATGCAGAGTGGAGGAAAGTGATCTACCCAATAAAGAGTTCCACGTAACGATCATAAAGGTGCTCAATAAACTGAGGAAAAAAATGGATGAAAACAGTGAGAAGTCTAACAAAGAACTAGAAAATATAAAGAAGGATCAAACAAAGCTGAAGAATATAGTAACTAAAATAAAAAAACACACTAGAAGGAATCAACAGCAGATTATATAATAAAAAGGAATGGATCAGTGAACTGGAAGAATGAGTAGTAGAAATCACACATGCAGAACAGAAAAAAGAATAAATAACGGGGACACTTTAAGAGAAAACTAGGACTACATCAAGCATACTAATACTGGCACTATATATAGGAGTCCAAGAAGGAGAAGAGAAAGGAGCAGAGAATTTATTGTAGAAATAATAGCTGAAACTTTCCAACCCTGGGAAAGGAAACAGACATCCAAGTCCAGGAAGCACAGAGAGTCCCAAACAAGTTTAAACCAAAGGGGTCCAAGACACACTGTAATTAAAATGGCAAAAGATAAAGATCAAGAGAGAATACTAAAGCAGCAGCAGAAAAGGAACTATTTACATACAAGGGACCTACCATAAGACTACCAGCTGACGTTTCAGCAAAAACTTATATATATATAAAATATATTTTGCCACTCCCACTCAGAGGGAGTGGCAAAATATATTCTAAGTGATAAAAGGGGAAAAGTCTACAATCAGCAATACTCTAATTGGCAAGGCTATATTCAGATTTTAAGGAAAAATAGAGTTTTACAGACACCAAAAAAGCAAAAGAGCTCAGCGTGTAAACTAGCTTTATAAGAAATGTTAAAGGGATTCTTCTAAGAAGAAAAAAACACAATTAGAAATATAAAAATTACAAAAGGAGCACACTGAGATCAAGATGTTGGAGTAGGAGGACATGGAACTCACCACCCCTCATGAAGAGATCTCCATGTGAAGCAATTCACACTGAAAACTAACTGAAGACTAGCAGAAAGACCCTTGTACAACCAAAGCTGTAAGAAAGATGTACACAGAATCAGGAAGGAAGGGAAGAGAAGCAATCAGGTTGGGACCTGTGCCCCTACAGGGAGACACAGAGGGCTGAGCCATATATTGAGTGCTTCAGCCCTAGGGTCCCACACTGGAAAGACGAGTCCACTTAGCTGGGTAGAAATATAGCGGGACTAACAGGAGGGCTGTAAGAAACATAGACTCTATGCAGGAAAAGCGTGAATACATGCTTACTCTTGAAACAAGGCAGAGAAAACAAATTGAAACTGCACTGGACTCTGGTCCATTTCCCACAACCAGCCTGGCATGAGTCCCAACCTGAGCCAAGTGCCCGCTCAGGCTCTGCTTGCTTCACAACACAACTCCACATCAGGGCGAGGGCTGCCTCAGCCTGGGGCCAGGGAGGCATCTGAACAGGGTGGGGGTTAGGCCATTACTGGGCTTATAAAAAGGAAGTGAATCAAAAGTGGTTTTGGGCTCTGCCTCCAGCAGGGACTGCCACAGCTGCACCCAGACGCAAGCTAAGTGCTGATACCCATACTGAGTGTCCACACTGCCCTACCTACTCTGCAATGTAGCTCCACACTAGGGCAAGGGCTGTAGCAACCAAGGGGAGCACTCAGTTGTGCAGGACACAAAGGCAGCTTGGACCCAGGACAGCAACTGAATGGGGCAAGGGCAGTCATAACTGATGCTTATTGAGGCAGCACATCACAAGCGGTCACAGGCTCTGACTGTGGCCAGGACCACCACAGCCCGCATCCAGACCCACATTGAGCTCCTGTACTGGCCCCTCTTGTTCCAGTACCGCTCACCCTGCGGGGCAAGGGTGCCAGTGCTGGGATGGGGAGAGCACACACTTAGAGGAAATGGAGCCAGCTCAGACCCAATCCTTAGAGCTTCTGCTCCAGCAATTTGGGAACTGACCCTGCCCCCCAACAGGGTGGTGTGAGCAGAGGGGAAGCCCCAACTCACACTTGGCTCTACTCCAGCCCCTCCATTTCCAGCCCTACCTCTTACCCTAGGGAAAGACATGATTTGTGCTCACGTCAGATCCAGCTCTCCTACCAAAGTCACTGGGTACATACAGACTATATAGGGATGCTTCCATACAAGGACACCCCTTCAACAATACAACAGGTAACTGTTTCACCTAATTTCAGAGACAGAGAAAGTTAAGCAAAATGAGAAAGCAGAGGAATTTTTTTCAATTCAAAGAATAAGAGAAAACCTCTGAAAAATACTAAAAAAAAATCTCATCAGTAAAAGCAAATAAACAGTAAAGGTAGTAGATCACGATGTATAAAGCTAGTAGGAAGGTTAAATGATAAGGTAGTAAAATCACCTATATCCACAATAAGTAGCTAAGGGATATACAAAACAAACAGATGTAAAATATGATGTCAAAAATATTAAAGGCGGGGGAGTAAAAATACAGGGTTGTTAGGATGTGTTGGAACTTAAAAGATCATCAACTTAAAATAATCATTCATATATATGTATGTGTGTGTGTGTGTGTGTGTGTGTGTAACAATACTTATATGAGACAAAATAGACTTTAGTACAAAGACTATAACAAGAGACAAAGAATGACATTACATAGTGATAAAGGGATAGATCCAAGCAGAGTATATAACAGTTGTAAATATTAGGTGTTCCAAATATTAGGTGTTCCAAAATAAGAACACCTAAATACATAAAGCAAATATTAACAAACATAAAGGGAGAAATTGATGGTAACACAATAATAGTAGAGGACTTCAACACCCCACTAACATCAATGGACAGGTCATCCAGACAGAAAATTGATAAGGAAACACTGGCCTTAAATGACACATTATACAAGAAGGACTTTATATTTATGTAACATTCCATTCAAAAGCAGAATACACATTCTTTTCAAGTGCACATGAAATATTCTCCAGGATAGATCACATGATGGCCATAAAACAAGTCTCACTACACTTAAGAAGACTTAAATTATATAATGCATCTTTCCCAACCACAACAGTATGGTACTAGAAATCAACTACAAGAAAAAGACTGCAAAAAGAAAGATGTAGAGGCTAAACAATATGCTAAACAACCAGTGTGTCACTGAAGAAAACAAAGAGAAAAATTTAAAATACCAGAAGACAAAAGAAAATGGAAACACAACAATCCAAAACCTATGGAATGCAGCAAAAGCAGTTCTAAGAAGGAAATTTATAGCAATATAAGCCTACCTCAGGAAACAAGAAAAATCTCAAACAATCTAACCTTACAACTAAAGAAACTAGAAAAAGAACAAACAAAATCCAAAGATAGTAGAAGGAAAGAAATAATGAAGATCAGACTGGAGATAAATAAAATAGAGACTAAGAAAGCAATAGAAAAGATCAATGAAACTACGAGCTGGTTCTCTGAAAAGATAAACAAAACTGAAAACACAAAACACCCCAAATAGCCAAAACAATCTTGAGAAAGAAGAACAAAGCTGGACATATCACATTCCCTGATTTTGAACTATACTACAAAGCTACTGTCATCAAAAAAAAAAAAAGAAAAAAAAGTATGGTGCTGGTACAAAAACAGACACATAAGTAAATGGAACAGAATAGAAAATCCACAAATGAACCCACACTTATATGGACAATTAATCTATGACAAAGGAGGTAAGAATATACAATGGGGAAAAGACAGCCGCTTCAATAAATAGCATTGGGGAAACTAGACAGCTAGATACCCATACTGAATGTCCACACTGGAGGGCTGTAAGAAACATAGACTACATGCAAAATAATCAAACTGGACTACATTCTCACACCATATTCAAAAATAAACTCAAAAGAGATTAAAGTCTCAAATGTAAGACCTGAAACCATAAAACTCCTAGAAGAAAACATTTTTGGGGGGTTATGTCTCCTCAGGAAAGGGAAATAAAAGCAAAAATAAACAAATGGGACTACACCAAACTAAAAAGTTTTTGCACAGAGAAGGAAACTACCAACAAAACGAAAAGGCTGTCTACTGAATGGGAGAAGATATTTGTAAACAATAAATCCAATAAGGGGTTAATATCTAAAATATACAAATAAGTCATATAACTCAACATCAAAAAAACAAACATCCCCATTAAAAAATGGGCAGAGGACTTGAATAGACATTTTTCCAAGGAAGACATACAGATGGCTAACAGCCACACAAGAAGTACTTCAGCATCACTAATTATCAAGGAAATGCAAATCAAAACCACAATGAGATATCACCTCACATCACTCAGAAAGGTTATTATCAAAAAGACAACAAATATCAAGTGTTGGCGAGAACGTGGCGAAAAAGGAACCCTCTTGCACTGTTGGTGGGAATGTAAATTGGTGCAGCCACTATGGAAAACAGTATGGAGGTTCCTCAAAAAATTAAAACTAGAACTATCATATAATCCAGCAATTCCACTCCTGGGTATTTATCCAAGGAAAATAAAAACACTAATTTGAAAAGATATCTGCAGCCCTATGGTCACTGCATAGGAACAATATGCAATTGCATATTTACAGGAACCAAGATAATGGAAGCAACCTAAGTGCCTATCAATAGATTAATGGATTAAAAAGATGTGGGGGGTGTGTGTGTGTGGAATCATAAAAAAAAAGAAAGAAATCTTGCCATTTGCGACAATATGAATGGGCCTAGAGGGTAATATGCTAAGTGAAATAAGTCAGGCAGAGAAAGACAAGTACCATATGATTTCACATATACGTAGAATCTAAAAAAACAAAACAAATGAACTAACAAAACAGAACAGAAACAGACAACAGAGTCCTATATACAGAGAACAAACAGGTGGCTGCCAGAGGGGAGAGGGGTGAGGGGATGAGGAAATAGGTGAGGGAGATTAAAAAGTACACATTTCCAGTTAAAAAATAAGTCACGGGTAAGAAATGTTCAATGTAGAGAATATAGTCAATAATAATGTAATATCTTTGCATGGTCATAGATGATAACAAGACTTATTGTGGTGATCATTTTGTAATGTATAGAAATATCAAATCACTATGTTGAACACCAGGAACATAATGTTGTAGGTCAATTACACTTCAATTAAAAAAAAAACCCTGGTGGCGTAATGGTTAAGAATCTGCCTGCCAATGCAGGGGACACAGGTTCAAGCCCTGGTCCGGGAAAATCCCACATGCCGCTGAGCAACTAAGCCCACGTGCCACAACTACTGAGCCTGCGCTCTACAGCCCACAAGCCACAACTGCTGAGCCCCCGCGCCTAGAGCCCATGCTCTGCAACAAAGAGAAGCCACTGCAATGAGAAGCACGTGCACCGCAACAAAGAGGAGCCCCCGCTCACCGCAACGAGGGAAAGCCCACGCACAGCAACAAAGACCAAATACAGCCAAAAATAAATAAATAAATTTATATTTAAAAAATCACAAAGTTAAGGTAAAAGAAATTAAGGGGCTTCCCTGATGGCGCAGTGGTTGAGAGTTCACCTGCCGATGCAGGGGATACGGGTTCGTGCCCCGGTCCGGGAAGATCCCACATGCTGTGGAGCAGCTGGGCCCGTGAGCCATGGCCGCTGAGCCTGCGCGTCCGGAGCCTGTGCTCCGCAACGGGAGAGGCCACAACAGTAAAAGGCCTGCGTACCGCAAAAAAAATTTAAAAAAATTTAAAAAAGAAATTAAAATGACAATGATGCTTTTTATATGCTTGTAGCATTCAGTCCACTAAAGTTATTAAAGCTTAAAATTTTGGGATATCCTACATTTGATAACTGTATTAAGAAAATGGACTCCTTATAAAAAAAAAAAACAAGATTGCTGGGTCCCACCCCACCTCCAAATTCCCAGATGATGCTAATCTGGGGAACACACTTAGGAACAACTGAACTAGGGTGATGCCCAGGTTTCTGGTTAGAAACCTAGGTGAACTTAACACTAATGACATTCTTGCTTATCTCTGTATCCTAGTGCCTAAAGGTTGGGTACATAATATCAATTCAATAAATACTTTGTGAACAGATGAATTGGCGGGGGGGAGGGGGACAGGGACAGATACAGCAGGGGACACCCAGATAGCTTAAGAACTTTTATTTTCTTGGAAAGAATCTATTTATTCAATGAACATATCTTGAACACTTAACTATGTACGAGTATTGTGCTAGTTGATAGAAGACAGTCTCTGTTCCCAAGGAGATCAAAGTCTAGTGTAAAGAAAGATGATTTTTTAAATATAAGAGAACTGGAAGCCTTGAGAAGTCAGGAGAGTGTTTGCAGAAAACATAATGCGTAACTTGATACATAAGGGACAACAATCACTTGCCAGGTAGATAGAGAGGCAGGAGGGATATAAAAGAAAAGAATATACAATGGCTAGATGCCTGAGAGAACATAGTGTATTCTAAGTGTCAAATCTGAAGGGCCTTGTATGCTTTGAATTTTTTTTTAATTAGATAATCAGGACACATAAAAAATGTTAGTAGGTGAGTATTGCATTCTGACCTGAATTTTAGAAACCTTTATATGAAAAAGATTGAAGAAAGAAAGAGTGAAAAAGGAAGCAAAGTAAATTATTATGAGTGCCTCTAGGGGCTATGACCCCCAGGACCTTAACTGGCTTAATTATATGTGAGACAGAAGCAAGAAGAACTCTTTACCCAAGTCTCTGGCACAGACGATTGGCTGGGCTAAGTTTCACCACAACAGAATGCACAATAGTTAGAACAGGTTTCACGAAGATAAGCTCCATTTGGGGACATAAGGAACTGAAGTACATGTCAGACATGCAGGTAGAAAGATAGAAATGTTCAGAATCCAGTTGGAAATCTAAGTTTAAAACAAAATAAATAAGGGCTTAAGAATTAGTACCAATCACTGTACCTTTTTAACTGGTTTTCCCAGAGACCTTGGGTTCTGAGTAAGTTCATTTAAGGGCACAGTGAGGGCAGAATGGGGAGGATGCCCACACTGGACCTGTCACCCCCAATCTAACAGAGCAGTTCTGTTCTCATCTGTTTTATATTTTGGGGTCCTAGTAAGAATTGTTTTAACTATTCAGTTTCTTTTAAAGGTTTGAAAACTATTATCATATATAGCTTTAGAGTCAAACATTTGGTGTTATATCTTCTTTACCCGCTTAGTAGTGGACTCAGGAAAGTTAATGTGGCTGTTCAGAGTTGTTATAAATTATCAGGAACAATACACAAAAAAGTACCTAGGATAGAGTCTAGTACATAGTAGGTACTTAACAGTGAATGAGACTAAAGGTCAAGGAAAGACCTTATACAGCAACAACTTTAGCAGAGGAAGAAGAGATGGACAAAAAGGATTTAGAAGAAGTCAGACAGAAAGAAAACTAAAAGGAAGTAGGTGATAAAGCAAAGGAAAGACACAGTTTGAGGAATATGAGAGTAGTTTAGCAGAGAGGTAAAACAAGATAAGGACTACAAGATAACCCACCAAATTTTATAATTGGGAAGTCATGATGAATTACCAAAATCAGATTCTCTTTGTATGTAAATGTCATATACTGAAACAATATAATTAAAACACTAAAAATACTTACGTGTTCTTGATTCATAAAGAATAAAGTATGTACTTATAAAGAAATTTTAGAAAGTGCCCCAATGACCTCTCCCCTTCTTGTCCTGTGGTTATGACCAAAGATTTATTCAGGCCCATGTTGTAAAGTGTTTCTTATAAAAAATCCATTTTGTGTCCAAATTTATTCTAAATAAAAATGAGAAATATGCATATTATTAGAATTCTGAATGAAGATCCTCTAATTGGTACAGCCACTGTGGAAAACAGTATGGAGGTTCCTCAAAAAATTAAAAATAGGGCTTCCCTGGTGGCGCAGTGGTTGAGAGTCCACCTGCCGATGCGGGGGACATGGGTTCGTGCCCCGGTCCGGGAAGATCCCACATGCCGCGGAGCGGCTAGGCCCGTGAGCCATGGCCACTGAGCCTGCGCGTCCGGAGCCTGTGCTCCGCAACGGGAGAGGCCACAACAATGAGAGGCCCACGTACCGCAAAAAAAAAAACAAACAAAAAAAATTAAAAATAGAACCACCATATGATTCAGCAATTTTGATCCTGGGTATATATCTGAAGAAACGAAAACACTAATTTGAAAAGATATACGCAGCCCAATATTCATAGCAACATTATTTACAGTAATTAAGATACAGAAGCAACCTAATGTCCATCAACAGATGAATGGATAAAGAAAATGTGGTGTGTGTATATACACACACACAATGGAATATTAGCCATAAAAAAGAATGAAATTTTGACATTTACAACATGGATGGACCTGGAGGGTATTATGCTTAGTGAGATAAGTCAGAAAGAGAAAGACAAATACTATGTTTTCACCCATATGTGGAATCTAAAAAATAAAAAAATGAATGAATATAACAAAACAGAAGGAGACTCACAGATACAGAGAACAAGTCAGTGGTTACCAAAGGGGAGATGGGGAGGGGGAGGGGCAAGATAGGTGAAGGAAATTAAGAGGTACAAAGTACTAGGTATAAAATAAATAAGTTACAAGGATGTAATGTACAGCACAGGGAATATAGTCAATATTTTATAATAACTTTATATGCAGTATAATCTATAAATATATCAAATCGCTATGTTGTACAGTTGAAACAAATATAATATTACAAGTCAATTATATGTCAAGAAAAAAAAAATAGATTCTCTATCTTTTTCTTGGGAAACATCTCTAAACATTGTCAAAGTATCTGACTCTTTTCTTACATAATAATAAGTTTTTCAGGATACATTATAGACTCAGAAAATGGATTTTTTTTAAAAAAAATGGAAATGCTGCCTATATCTCAGAAAACATTTCTAAACATAGTAGGAGGCTATAGTTTAGGAAATATCCTTACTCCTAAAGAATGTTACCTTGAAAAAGAAAGTACACTGCTGAGACTTGATGAGTGAAAAGCACTTGAGCCTACAGGATGCTATTAAGTGGTACTTAGTAGCTTTGACACTCTGATTCTTATCTTCACATTAGCTGCTTAATTGAAATGACTGAGTTTTCCATTAGGTGACCAAATATTTATTTTATTGGCTTTGGGAAACTGTTATAATCATATTTACAGTAAGAATTTTCTAAACATTTATTTCCTCACAGTGAACAAAGACTTAACACTCCTTAATAGCTATGTTTGCATGAAAATTCCTTGAGTTCTCATTACTTATTTTTCTATGAATAGTTAGGGGAATAAAATGGTTCTCAGTACAAGCCAGAAAACCAGAGGTAATTTCTCATAGAAAATTATTAGTTCTAGAAACCAAAACTGAAGTTCCTGGCTTACCAGAATTTAGACAATTTGTAGTTTTGTAATTCTTAGGGGATTTTGCAATTCTTAAGGAATCAGGAGGAAATCAGCTTTTATTCTGGTATAAATTAATATATCCTGCAAACTTAAAAAAATGGTCACATGTTGGCTAATTTGGGCAAACATTTTAGATATTACCTAAACAGGAAACTAAAGCTCTCACATTTAATATTTTTAAAATAGCATAGCATGCTCAAATCAATGTTTCCCATGTAATGGAGTACACTGAAATGTCTGTCAATGTGTTACAAGTGAATATATATGAAACTCAAATATTTAATTAACTATATAGCATAGCTGAGGGAAGTCCTGCAAAAGGATGACAAATCACCTAACATACATTATAAATATTCAGAGGCTGACTATGGTAAAGAATATCTATGAAATAATTCTGTATTTCTACATAAAATAACATTTTATAAAATAATCAAGACCATAAAGTATCAAACATTAAAGTACTGCAATAATTATATGATAAGGATGTTTTAACACTGCCTAATGATAACAGACAGTACATTAAGTAGAACGTAAAAGAGACATAAGGATATATTTTTTCCATAAAGTACATCATACCTTTCACCTGTATACAAGGAATCTTTTAAATAACAAAAAGAAGTAATATACTATAATCAGAGAGCAAAGTTGATTTTATACAAATATGTCTATAGCCCATCTCCTCATTCCTACTGTGTTTTCCTTTAAGAAGATAATATTTTCAAATGGTTGACAGTGTCTTTGAGTCTTGTGTCAGAAAAATGGAAATTTATATAAAGAAAACAGAAGATTAAGAATGCTCTCTAAGACACATAGAGTACAGATTTTTAATCAGTCTATGCTTTAATATTCTAGGTAACTGGAAATGTTCATTAAACTCAAATTTGATTACAAAAGATTGAAAAAAGTTTAGTAATGTAAGTTTTTCCCTAGTTTGCTTCCTTTTCTTTCTTTGCTCAAGGGCATTTTAGTCTGCAGTGATCCAAAAAATATGCATGTTCTGCTGTAACTATAATCTGCTGACAAAATATGTGGAACAGAGAACAGATTCACAGAACTCCCAGTTTAACTTACTTCTACTTAATGGTTCTTGATGACTCATATTTCAATTACAAAAAGAAAATAAGCATTGATAAGGTTCCACATCAACAGATTATATAATTAGATTAATTTTACAAAAATACTTTCATGTTCATTTTCTTCTTTGCTCTTCATAATAACCAAGGGGGGAGAAAAGAGGGGAGGAAAGCAGAGTATCTTCAGTTCATAAAGAGCAACTCAAGAATCAGGGAAGTCAAATTTGCCTCAGGTAACAGACACTGTCACCTCTGCCTACCAGGTGAGGATAAGAGAAACATGAACAAAACTATTATTACATAATGGTGGTCAAGGAGACATAAACAAATTATAAAAGTAAATGAGGGGCCAGGATATTAGAAAATGATGGAGGCAGCTCCAAGCTCCCATCCCTCCACAGAAACACTGAAAACAAGTAAAACTGTCAGAACCAACTTTGTCAGAACTCTGGAAAGTAGCTACAGGTTTACAGCAACCAAGAGACGGCTGAATCAGGAAAACGGCAACTTTCAAACGGTAGGAAAGCTTTGTGGAATTTTTACTTGCCCTTGCCCCACACCTTCCCCAGCTCAGCAGCCTACCTTCCCTGTGTGGGGCCGTGGTCCCGGTTTTCAGAGGAAGAAGGGTAGATATTATAAACAAATTATTGTGTCTCTCTGTTCTATTCTGTCTAGGGGCCTGACTGGACTGACTGAAGGACTGACACGGGGCACTCATCTTTATCTGGAGGAAAAGATTACAGTTGAGAAATACAATAGACCAACTAAAACCTGGAAGGAAAAGCTAGGGAAAGAAAATACATTTTTTAAAATGATAGGATAGAGCATATGTTAGGTCACAAAACAAGTCTCCATAAATCTTAAAAGACTGAAATCATGCAAAGAAACCTCTCTAACCACAATGTAATGAAGCTAGAAATCAACTGAAGAAGGAAACTGGAAAATTCATGAATATGTGGAAATTAAACAACATACACTAAGAAGCAATGGGTCAAAGAAGATATGAAAAGGGAAATTAGGAAATACTTAGTGATGAGTGAAACAGAACACACAAAATTCATGAGATACAAAGAAGGCAGTGCTTAGAGGGAGATTTATAGCAGTCAATGTTTATATTAAAAAAACCTCAAATCAATAACCTAATGTTACACCTTAAGAAATTAGAAAAAGAAGAATAAACTAAATCCAAAGCTAGTAAAAGGAAAGAAATAATAATGATTAGCATGAACATAAATGAACCAAAGAACAAAAAAACAACAGAGTCAACGAAAGCCAAAGTTAGTACTTTGAAAAGATTAGCAAAATTGACAAACCTTTAGCTAGACTGACCAAGAAAAAAGACAAAAGATGCAAATAACTAAAAAATAACTATGAACAACTGTATGCCAACAAATTAGATAACCTAGATATATGGACAATTCCTGGAAACACAAATTATCTAAACTGATTCAATAAAAAATAGAAAATCTCAACAGACCTATAACAAGTAAGAATTGTACCAGTAATCAAAAACTCCCAACAAGTAAAAGTCCAGAACCAGATAGCATCATTGGTGAATTCCACCAAATATTTAAAGGAAAATTAAAACCAATCCTTTCCAAAATCTTCCAAAAATAGAAGAGGGAGAAATACTTTCTAACTCATTCTATAAGGCCAATATTACCAATATCAAAGCCAAACAATGATATCACAAGGAAATTACTGAGCAATATCTCTTATCAATATAGATGTAAAAACCTCCAACAAAATATTAGCAAAACAAGTTCAACAGCATATTAAAAGAATTATATACCATGACCAAGTGGGAATTATCCCATGAATACAAGGGTGGTTCATCATAGGAAAATCAATATGATGTAATACAAAGGAAAAAAAAAGTGACTGTCTCAAATGACACAGAAAAAGCATTTAAGAAACTCCAACACCTTTTCATAATAAAAACACTCAGAGATGGGACTTTCTGGTGGTCCAGTGGGTAAGACTCTGCACTCCCAATGCAGGGAACCCAGGTTCGATACCTGGTCGGGTAACTAGATCCCACATGCATGCCACAACTAAGAGTTCGCATGCCGCAACTAAGAAGCCTACATGCCACAACTAAAAAAAAAAAGATACTGCGTGCTGCAAGTAAGATCCAGGGCAGCCTAAATAAATAAATATTAAAACTGTTAAAAAAAAAAACACTCAGAGAACTAGAAATAGAAGGGAATCTTCCTTAACATGATTAAGGGCATTTATGAAAAAACAACAGCTGACATCATACTCAATGGTGAAAGACTGAAAGCTTTTCTGCTAATATCAAGAACAAAGACACGGATGCCTGCCTTCGCCATTGCTGTTGAACACTGTACTGGAAGTTCTAACAAAAGCAATTGGGCAAGGAAACAAAATAAAAGGCATCAAAATTGGAAAAGAGGTAAAGCTAACTCTATTCACAGAATACATGATCCTATATTTAGAAAATTCCAAAGAAGTCACAAAAAGGTCACTGGAGGTAACAAATAAATTCAGCAAAGCTGCAGGATACAAGATCAACACACAAAAATCAACTGTATTTCTATACACTAGCAAAAAATGTTCCAAGAAAGAAATTAAGAAAATAATTCCATTTACAATAGCATCAAAAAGCATAAAATACCCGAAAATAAATTTGACCAAGGAGGTGAAAGACTTGTACTTTGAAAACTACGAACATTGCTGAGATAAATTAAAGGCCTAAATACTGTAAATAGAAAAATATTCCATGTTAATGGATTAAAAGATTTAATATTGTTAAGACAACAATACTACCCAAAGCAATCTACAAATTCAACTCATTTTTAAAATTACAACAGCATATTTTGTAGAAATGGAAAAAGTGATCCTCAAATTCATATGGAATTACAAAGAGGCCTCAATCAGCCAAGACAACCTTGAAAAAGAAGAACAAAGTTGGAAGACTGACAGTTCCCAATTTGAAAACTTACTATAAAAGCCACAGTAATCAAAATAGTGTGGTACTAGCATAAGGATGGAGATATAACTCAATGCAACAGAATTAAGAGTTCAGAAATAAAGCCATACATCTATGACTGACTAATTCACAACAACAGTGACACCACCATTCAATAGGGAAAGAATAGTCTCTTCAACAAATTGTGCTGAGACAACTGGATATCCACATGGAAAAGAATGAAGTTTGACTCACACCATATATAAAAATTAACTCAAAAGGGATCAATAAACTAAAAAATATGCACTATATATATGCACTAAAACCATAAAACTTTTAGAAGAAAAGATAAGGGTAAATCTTCACAATCTTGGACTTGGCAATGGATTCTTATATCAATACATGACACCAAAAGCATGAGCAACAAAAGAAAAAATAGTAAATTGGACTTCATCAAAATTTTAAAACTTTGTGCATCAAAGGACATTATCAAAAAAGTGGAAAGATAACATAGAGAATGGGAGAAATATCTGCAAATCATCTATCTGATAAAAGCCTAGTATCCAGAATATAAAGAACTCTTAGAACTCAATAACAAAAAGGCAAAAAACCCAACTAAAAAATGGGCCAAGGATTTGAATAGACATTTCTCCCCAAAAAATACACAAATGGCTGCCAACACAAAAGATGTTCAGATAATTAGTGATTAGAACCCTTGTACACCACTGATGAGAATGAAAAATGGTTCAGCTGCTGTGGAAAACAGTTTGGTAGTTCCTCAAAAAGTTAAATATAGAATTATAAGACCCCACAATTCCAATTCTCAGTATGTACCCAAAAGAACTGAAAAGTACCAAAATAAGTACATGTACAGGCATGCTTAACACAATTCACAATATCCAAAAGGCAGGAACAACCCAATGTCCCTCAATAAATGAATATATATACAAATTGTGGAAGATCCATACAATGGAATATTACTGGCCATAAAAAGAAATGATATATACTACAATGTGATGAACCTTGAAAATATTATGCTAAGTGAAAGAAACCAAACACAAAAGGCCACATGCCACATATGGTTTGATTTTATTTATATGAAATAGACTGGAAATTACACATTTTTTAAAAAGTATCACTTCCACTGACATGAAAGAAAAGCTTTAGGTAAAGCTTAAGAGATTCATCATCTCAGAGAGAGACAATGAATGGCAGGACCAAGAAAAGGGGGATGTTACAATTAGTTAAGTCCCATGTGAAAAGCATGAGTTCAGAAAGCCCTACTAATGTAGCAAGAAAGATATGACTACACTGGCTTAGGTTTTGGATCATATAACAGGATTCCAACTAAAAAGAGATGGCATACTCTTCTTAGGATAACCTGAGGAAGGTTTATTTACAAAAGGACTATTTCCAGAAGTGACGAAGTAGAGAAATATAGGGGATAGCTCAATAACCCAGAGTACCAGCAGAGGCATTGCCACTCTAGGCAAGAGAAACAAGTGTGGCTCTAAGAACCCAAAAAAGAGAGAATGGTTTAAGAAAGGACTGTCTTGAAGAGCGGTGACTTTTTGTTGAAGGGCAGAGCCAGCATATGCCAACCCAGTATGGAAATAAATACCTTTGTCTCGTTCCCCTCCCACTCTCTAATTTCCTGCTGAGGCTGGCCACTGCCCACCCCCACTACAACCCAGAAACCAAAAGATGCAGGAGCCACTGATATAGTCCACACAAGTCAGTTTCCCAGGGTATAGAGCAGAGTAGAGAAGGGAAAAGAATGGAATTGAAAGAGCTAACAAACATATCCAACAGGAAAAGTATTCCCAAGTCTTATGTCCCCTTCCCAGATATCCAGTCAAGAACCCCAAGCTATTAACTCAGTTCCAGATAGACTAAGACTGTAATTCTGTCTACCTTGGAAAGCGAGTGAGTTTAACCTTACAAGAAGTACACCTGACCTTTGAACAACATGGGTTTGAATGCACAGGTCCGTTTATACATGGATTTTTTTTTCCATGAGTGTATGTTACAGTACTACACCATCTGCAGTTTCTTGAATCCACAGATTAGAAAACTTTGATACAATGGGTTGACTGTAAAGTTACACAAGGATTTTCAACTCCTGGAGGGTCGGCACCCCTAACCCCTGCGTTGTGCAAGAGTCAACTGTAAACTGAAACTACAGTAGTGATACTTTTGTATAAACTGTGATTATATGGATATATACATAGGTTCTGTAACTAATGAGCTGTGTTGTATATAATAATTTCCTTTTTTAAATGTTCAAACCACTTAAGAACACTTGATTTACTTAATTTTTGTCAGATTTATTCCATTTACAATTGTTGGACTTCTAGGCAGATTTTGTTAGATGTGTAAATCAGCTTTCTAGGAGTCTGATGCGCTTTAAAGAATCAGAGTTTTAAATTTGTAGTTAGAATTTTAATTAAACTTCTGAGTTAACTGAACATTAAGAGAAAATGATTCTTAAAAATCTCACATAAAATGCAACTACTGACAAGAAAGAAAGCTCGTTTAATGCACTGCTAATAATGTATTTATAAATTTAAAACACACCCATTGGGGCTTCCCTGGTGATGCAGTGGTTAAGAATCTGCCTGCCAATGCAGGGAACATGGGTTCAAGCCCTGGGCCAGGAAGATCCCACATGCCGCGTAGCACCTAAACCCATGCACAACTGCTGAGTCCTCATACCACAACTACTGAGCCTGTGCTCTAGAGCCTGCGAGCCACAACTACTGAAGCCCACGTGCCACAACTACTTAAGCCCACATGCCTAGAGCCCGTGCTCCACAACAAGAGAAGCCACCACAATAAGAATCCTGCGCACCACAACAAAGAGTAGCCCCTGCTCGCCGCAACTAGAGAAAGCCCACACGTACCAACAAAGACCCAGCGCAGCCAAAACTAAATAAATGTATTAAAAATAATAAATTAATAAATAAATAAAACATACCCACTATTTATAGACTTCCCTGGTGGGCCAGCAGTTAAGACTCCGCGTTCCTAATACAGGGGGCCTGGGTTCAATCCCTGGTCGGGGAACTAGATCCCATGTGCCGCAAGTAAGACCCAGCACAGCCAAATAAATAAATAAATAAATAAACAAGCCATTATGAATAGGAATAGAGAGGGAATCTACACACTAATAAGAGGGGCAATCCTCTAAGAAGATTTAATAAACTTGCATACACCTGAAAAGTAGCCCCAAAGTATATAAAGAAAAAAACCTGTAATATGTGTTTATACAAATTCTCTTACGGTAAGTTAGACTACTTGTAGATAACCAGTCAACGTACAAATTGTGGCTTTTTATGAAAACTCTAAAATAGTGAGGTTTAAAATTTTTTAATTTACTTTTAAAGTAGAAAAAAAGATAGACAACCTCATTTTCTTATACCTCATGATATTACCTAAATATGTTTGAAGTTAAACTTCCCATAAATATTCATGATCAATAAACTACTCCCTTGCCTTCAGCTGCTCTACCTACACCACCCAGATCCCCGACATCTACACAGTACTGTAACAGTAATCTTTCTGTAGGAGTATTTCATCATGTCACTTCTCTGCTTAACATCCTTTAATTAGTTTCCCATCAGCTATATAATAAAATTCCAACTCTTCAGCAGGACACAGCAGCAGGACACAGAAGACCCTTAATCTGGCTTGATTATTTCTCCAATCTCATTTCCTAATGTCTCTCCTCCCTGCCCTACCCCACCCCCGATATTTTCTATTATAACAATAACTAAGAACTTGTAATTCCTGAAACACAATCTTCTGGGTCAGGCTTCTGAGCCTTCACGTATGCTTTTCTTTCTACTAGAATGTCTTTCTCCTCCTAACAGTTTGGCAAATATCTAGTCATTCTTTACACCCTACTTAGGTATCAGTTCTTGCAAAAGTCTTCCCAGATCTACTTTCACTCTCCTTCCAAAACAAACATAATGACTACCTCTTACATGCTGTTTCTGAATTTTATTCCACTTTAACATAATTCTATTTCTGCATTTGTCATATCTTAAAGAGGTTGTAAAATAAGTTTTTGATCTGAAAACCCTTCTATCAGCTCATATTTTCCATTTCTACTCTAATATAATAGTTAAGACTTGCTTTAGCTATGAAACAAATGGACAAGAAAAAAAGGAAAAAAATAAAGGACTCACCAAAACAAATAGTTTTAAGATGAACACAATGAAAACAATCCCAACATGGCATACTTATTAAATAATGTCATAAATAAGAAATAGAAAGGAAAGCTTTATATACTAAGTGACAAAAAAAATGAAGCTGAATACTTCTTACATGAACGATTTATGACACCTTAATGACTAAACATGTTTTCTAATACATTCTACTTTTTATATTTCTATCTGTTTTACAAATAAATATTTTAAAACATACCCTTTCTGATAAACAGGAACCCTTTTACTAATTAATTTCAAGTGGAATCAAGCTTGATTAGAAGATAACTCTTCATTAAATTCATTATCTTTTTCTAAGCAACTTATTTTTTTATTGAAGTATAGTTGATTTACAATATTCTGTTAATTTCAGGTGTTCACTAAAGTGAGTCAGTTATATATTTTTTTCAGATTATTTTCCATTATAAGTTATTATAAGATATTGAATACTGTTTCCTATGTTATACAGTAAATCCTTGTTGCTTATCTATTTTATGTAGTTTGTATCTGTTAATCCCATACTACTAATTTATCCCTTCCCCCCCTCCCTTTCCCCTTTGGTAACCATAAGTATGGTTTTCTATGTCTGTGGCTCTGTTTCTGTTTTGTCTATAGATTCGTTTGTATTTTTTTTAATTCCATGTATAAGTTATATCATATAATACCTGCCTTTCCCTGTCTGGCTTACCTCACTTAGTACGACATTCTCTAGGTCCATCCATGTTGCTGAAAATGGCATTTTCATTCTTTTTTTATGGCTGAGTAATATTGTTGTGTGTGTGTGTGTGTGTGTGTGTGTCTGTATCTGTGTGTGTGTGTGTATACACACATCTTAAACCAATCGTCTGTTGATGGGCATTTGGGTTGTTTCCATGTCTTGGCTAATGAAAATAATGCTGCTATGAACACTAGGGTATATGTATCTTTTTCAAATTACTGTTTTCATGTTTTCTGGATATATGCCTAGGAGTGGGATTGCTGGATCGTATGGTAGCTCTATTTTTAGTTTTTTAAGGAACCCCCATATTATTTTCCACAGTGGCTGCAACTTACATTCCCAACAGTGTAGGAGGGTTCCCTTTTCTCCACAACCTCTCCAGCATTTACTATTTGTAGACTTTTTGATGATAGCCATTCTGACCTGTGTGAGATGACACTTCATTGTATTTTTGACTTGCTCTTCTCTAATGATTAGCCACATTGAGCATCATTTCATGTGCCTATTGGCCATCTGTATGTCTCCTTTGGAGAAATGTCTATTTAGGTCTTCTGCCCATTTTTTGATTGTGGGTTTTTTTTTTCTGATATTGAGTTATATGAGCTGTTTGTATATTTTGGAAATCAACCCCTTGTCGGTTGCACCATTTGCAAATTTTTTCTACCATTCCATAAGTTGTCTTTTCGTTTTGTTGACAGTTTTCTTTCCTGTGCAAAATCTTTTAAGTTTGATTAGGTCCCATTTGTTTATTTTTGCTTTTTTAAAAAATAAATTATTTATTTATTATTTTATTTTTGGTTGCATTGTGTCTTTGTTGCTGTACGCGGGCTTTCTCTAGTTGCAGCGAGCAGGGGCTACTCTTCGTTGCAGTGAGCAGGCTTCTCATTGCGGTGGCTTCCCTTTTTGCAGAGCACGGGCTCTAGGCACGTGAGCTTCAGTAGTTTTGGCACGCTGGCTCAGTAGCTGTGGCTCGCGGGCTCTGGAGTGCAGGCTCAGTAGTTGTGGAATGCAGGCTCAGCAGTTGTGGTGCACAGGTTTAGGTGCTCCATGGCATGTGGGATCTTCCCAGACCAGGGCTCAAACCCGTGTCCCCTGCATTGGCAGGCAGATTCTTAAACACCACACCACCAGGGTAGTCCCTGTTTATTTTTGCTTTTATTTCTTTGCTTTGGGAGACTGATCTAAGAAAATATTGCTACAATTTATATCCAAAAATGTTTTGCCTATGTTCTCTTCTAGGAGTTTTATGGTATCAAGTCTTATATTCAGATCTCTAAACCATTTTAAGCAACTTATTTTTAAAGTATGTCAAAGCTTAAACATAAAAATAAAATCTTTTTGTAATATGCTCTAAGAAAATAGCCTTCAATGTTACTTTTATACATCAGAAGCATAAGGAGCTTTTCATAATCTATATGGCAATAAGATTTTTCATACAGTATAATTAGTAACATAAAATAAATTCTTAAAAATTTCTAAAATTCTTATTTCTGAGAAATCTTTGTCACAGTAAATCCTTCTTTTATATACAAATCACTTCTACACTATAGGACTATATAAACTAAAAGTCTTTGATGAGCAAGGACACCCACCTGGCTGACCATTTGTCATTTTCTTCAGGATGAGAAGCAGCTAACTATCTACCTTCTCAGTACTACAATACAGAAAATATTCTGCCTCCTTCCATAATAAATTTTGCTTCACTCAAATTTCTAGGTCCAAACCACCAGATGTACTGAATCATGAGCTAATCACAGAAATACCAGAAACAACCTAAGTAAGCATTTTAATACCTTTGCAGGACACTGCAGTCCTAGCTAGAGATCAGCAAGAGCTTATTCTATGTGCATAACCTGTATGGATAACATTTTTCAATTCTATGATACTGCAGCTGCAGTAGTACATGATTAAATCATGCTTAGTTTATAACTAACCCTGGAAAATTCACTGTTTGAAAAGACACAGCTCCACTTGGATTTACCTTTGTTCTACAAGATGTAACAGTTAGGGACTTCCCTGGTGGTCCAGTGGTTAAGACTCTGTGCTTCCAATGCAGGGGGTGCAGGTTCGATCCCTGGTTGGGGAACTAAGATCTCACGTGCTGCATGAGGCCGCCAAGAAAATAAATAAATAAAGGATGTAACAGTCTTTCTTCCCTTTCCCACCCAGCATATATTTGGAAATTTTAAAAGCTACTAAATTAGGCATAGGTGCCCTAGCAACCAGCAACTTGGAAAGTAGAAAGTAACACATTTATCTGTTTTGGATAAATTTTTATCTTGGTAGAAATGCTTTGGAATAAAAAGATAAAATAAATGAAAAACAACTCCTTCCTCCCATCCCCACCCCCTACTGCCCAATGGCTGGACATGTAATTGATCCTTAAGAGAAAATAGGAAAAACAAACAGTTGAGAGATCAGCCAGAAGGTGACATCCTAATTCTGCTGCCTATGAGACATATAGCCTGAAGCAAGTGACTTTGCTGCAGTTTCCCCACCTGTAAAATGGATGTGATAATAACATAAAACAAAATAATACAGTAAACAATAAAACTTGCCCTGCTTATCTCCCAGGACTGTGGTCAAGAATCAAATGAGATGATGTGCTTTGAAATTGCAAAGCACTCTAAAATTATATAATCGTATTAGTGAAGGCATATTTACTCAGTTAATTCACAGTTATTTTTTCCAGTAGCAATTCATACAGTGGCTCACAGATCTATAGGAGCTAAACTTCAAAGGTGAATAACATATTCAACATGCATTAGAAGAATCACATGTGATGATTTACATGGTTCTAATTTAATTTACATAAATTCATGGAAAGTCAAATGACAAAATAAGAATCAGAAGTCAAATGAGAAAATATTTGAAAAGATTATACTTGAAAACTTCACTAACATGGGAAAGGAAATAGTCATGCAAGCCCAGGAAACACAGAGAGTCCCATACAAGATAAACCCTAGGAGAAACACACCAAGACACATATTAATCAAACTAACGACCATTAAATTCGAAGAAAAAATATTAAAAGCAGCAACAGGATAGCAAAAAATAACATACAAGGGAATCCTCATAAGGTTATCAACTGATTTCTCAGCAGAAACTCTACAGGTCAGAAGGGAGTGGCAGGATATATTTGAAGTGATGAAAGGGAAACACCTACAACCAAGATTACTCTACCCTGCAAGGATCTCATTCAGATTCAGCGGAGAAATCAAAAGCTTTACAGACAAGCAAAAGCTAAGAGAATTCAGCACCACAAAACCAGCTCTACAACAAATGCTAAAGGAACTTCTCTAAGCGGGAAACACAACAGAAGAAAAAGACCCACAAAAACAAACTCAAATCAATTAAGAAAATGGTAACAGGAACATACATATTGATAATCACCTTGAATGTAAATGGATTAAATGCTCCAACCAAAAGACACAGACTGGCTGAATGGATACTAAAACAAGACACTTATATACATTGTATACAAGAAAGCCACTTCAGACCTAGGGACACATACAAACTGAAAGGGAGGGGATGGAAAAAGATATTCCATGCAAATGGAAATCACAAGAAAGCTGGAGTAGCAATACTCACATCAGATAAAATGGACTATAAAGACTGTTACAAGAGATAAGGAAGGACACTACATAATGATCAATGGATCAATCCAAGAAAAAAACCTAACAATTATAAATATTTCTGCACACAACATAGGAGCACCTCAATACATAAGGCAAATGCTAACAGCCATAAAAGGAGAAATCGACAGTAACACAAAAATAGTGGGGACTTTTAACACCCCACTTACACCAATAGACAGATCATCCAGACAGAAGATAAATAAACAAACACATGACACAATAGACCAGATAGACTTAATTGATATTTTTAGGACATTCCACCCGCAAGCAGAAGAATACCCCTTCTTCTCAAGTGCACATGGAACGTTCTCCAGAGAGGATCACATCTTGGGTCACAAATGAAGCCTTGGAAAATTTCAGAAAATTGAAATCATATCAAGCATCTTTTCCAGCCACAACGCTATGAGATTAGAAATCAATTACAGGAAAAAAACTGTAAAAAACACAAATACATGGAGGATAAAAGTGCACTGCTAAATAACCAAGAGATCACTGAAGAAATCACAGGAGAAATTAACAAATACCTAGAAACAAATGACAATGAAAACACGACGATACAAAACCTGTAGGACACAGGAAAAGCAGTTCTAAGAGTGAAGTTTATAACAATTCAAGCTCACCTCAGGAAATAAGAAAAATTTCAAATAAACAATCTAACCTTACAACTAATGCAACTAGAAAAAGAAGAACAAAGAAAGCCCAAAGGAAATAAATCATAAAGATCAAAGCAGATATAAATAAAATAGAAACGAAGGAAACAATTGCAAAGATCAGTAAAACTAAATTGGTTCTTTGAGAAGATAAACAAAACTGATAAACCTTTAGGCAGACTCATCAAGAAAAAAAGGGAGAGGATTCAAATCAATAAAATTAGAAATAAAAATGGAGATTACAACTGAAACCACAGAAACATAAAGGATCATAAGAGACTATTACAAGCAACTATATACCAATAAAATGGACAACCTGGAAGAAATGGACAAATTCTTAGAAAGGTACAACTTTCCAATATTGAACCAGGAAGACTTAGAAAATATAAACAGACCAATCACAGGAAACGAAATTGAAACTGTAATTAAAAATCTTCCAACAAACAAAAGTCCAGAACCAGATGGCTTCACAGGTGAACTCTATCAAACATTTAGAGAAGAGTTAACACCTGTTCTTCTTAAACTCTTCCAAAAAATTGCAGAGGGAGGAACACTCCCAAACTCATTCTAGGAGGCCATGATCACCCTGATAACAAAACCAAACAAAGATATCACAAAAAATGAAAATTACCTACCAATGTCACTGATGAACATAGATGCAAAAATCCTCAACAAAATACTAGCAAACAGAATCCAACAACACGTTAAAAAGATCATACACCAGGATCAAGTGGGATTTATCCCAGGGATGCAAGGATTCTTCAATATATGTGAAACAATCAATGTGATACACTGTATTAACAAATTAAAGAATAAAAACCATATGATCATCTCAATAGATACAGAAAAACCTTCTGATAAAATTCAACACCCATTTATGAAAAATCTCTCCAGAAAGTGTGCACAGAGGGAACATACCTCAACATAAAAAAAGCCATCTACAACAAACCCACAGCTAACATCATTCTCAATGATGAAACACTGAAAGCATTTCCTCTAAGATCAGGAAAAGACAAGGATGTCTACTCTCGCCACTATTATTCAACATAGTATTGGAAGTTCTAACTATGGCAATCAGAGAAGAAAAAGAAAAAAAAGGAATACAAATTGGAAAAGAAGAAGTAAAACTGTCACTGTTTGCTGATGATATGTCACTATACATAGAAAATCCTAAAGATGCCACCAGAACACTACTAGGACTAATCAATGAATTTGGTAAGGTTGCAGGATACAAAATTAATGTACAAAAATCTGCTGCATTCCTGTACACTAACAACAAAAGTTCAGAAAGAGAAATTAAGGAAGCAATCCCATTTACCATAGCAATGAAAAGAATAAAATACCGAGGAATAAACCTACCTAAGGAGGCAAAAGACCTGTACTCAGAAAATTATGAAACAATGATGAAAGAAATCAAAGATGACATAAACAGATGGAGAGCTATACCATGCTCCTGGATTAGAAGAATCAATATTGTGAAAATGACTATACTACCCAAAGCAATATACAGGTTCAATGCAATCCCTATCAAATTACCAATGGCATTTTTCACAGAACTAGAACAAGAAATTTTACAATTTGTATGGAAACACAAAAGACCCCAAATAGCCAAAGCAATCTTGAGAAAGAAAAACAGGGATGGAGAAATCAAGCTCCCTTGATTAAGACTATACTACAAAGCTACAGTAATCAAGACAATATGGTACTGGCACAAAAAGAGAAACAGAGATCAATGGAACAGAATAGAAAGCCCAGAGGTAAACCCATGCACCTATGGTCAACTAATCTATAACAAAGGAGGTAAGAATATACAATGGAGAAAAGACAATCTCTTCAATAAGTGGTGCTGGGAAAACTGGACAGCTATATGTAA
This sequence comes from Leucopleurus acutus, assembly GCF_964270905.1. NCBI lineage: Eukaryota > Metazoa > Chordata > Mammalia > Artiodactyla > Delphinidae > Leucopleurus > Leucopleurus acutus. The sequence continues at coordinate 40,043,288 of NC_139142.1, forward strand.
AAGAATGAAATTAGAACACTCCCTAACACCATACACAAAAATAAACTCAAAATGGATTAAAGACCTAAATGGAAGACCGGACACTATAAAACTCTTACAGGAAAACACAGGAAGAACACTCTTCGACATAAATCACAGCAAGACCTTTTTTGACCCACCTCCTAGAGTAATGGAAATAAAAACAAAAATAAATGGGACCTAATGAAACTTAAAAGCTTTTGCACAGCAAAGGAAACCATAAACAAGTCAAAAAGACAACCCTCAGAATGGGAGAAAATAATTGCAAACGAATCAACGGACAAAGGATTAATCTCCAAAATACAAGCAGCTCATGCAGCTCAATATTAAAAAAAACACACAACCCAATAAAAAAAATGGGTGGAAAACCTAAATAGACATTTCTGCAAAGAAGACATACAGATGGCCAAGAGCACATGAAAAGCTGCTCAACATCACTAATCATTAGAGAAATGCAAATCAGAACTACAATGAGGTATCACCTCACACCAGTTAGAATGGGCATCATAAGAAAATCTACAAACAACAATTTCTGGAGAGGGAGTGGAGAAAGGGAACCCTCTTGCACTGTTGGTGGCAATGTAAACTGATACAGCACTATGGAGAACAGTATGGAGGATCCTTAAAAAACAAAAAATAGAATTACCATATGACTCTGCAATCCCACTACTGGGCATATACCCAGAGAAAACCATAATTCAAAAAAACATGTGCAATCCCAATGTTCATTGAAGCACTATTTCCAGATCATGGAAGCAACCTAAATGTCCATCAACAGATGAATGGATAAAGAAGATGTGGTACATATATACAGTGGAATACAATTCAGCCACTAAAAGGAACAAAATTGGGTCATTTGTAGAGACGTGGATGGACCTAGAGACTGTCACACAGAGTGAAGTAAGTCAGAAACAGAAAAACAAATATCATCTATTAAGGCATGTATCTGGAATCTAGAAAAATGGTACAGATGAACCGGTTTGCAAGGCAGAAAGAAAGACACAGATGTAGAGAACAGTGTATGGACACCAACGGGGGAAAGCTGGGGGTGGGAGGTGGGATGAATTGGGAGATTGGAATTGACATATATACACTAATATGTATAAAATAGATAACTAATAAGAACCTGCTGTATAAAAATTAAATTTAATTTTAAAAAAAGAACCTGCTGTATAGCACAGGGAACTCTACTTCACTTTGCTGTACAGTAGAAACTAACACAACATTGTAAAACAACTATACCCCAATTAAAAAACAAAAACAAAAACAAAAACTGGAAAACAAAGATTAAAAGCCAAAAAAAAAAAAAACCTCCCTAACACCATACACAAAAATAAACTCAAAATGGATTAAAGACCTAAATGGAAGGCCAGACACTGTAAAACTCTTAGAGGAAAACTTAGGCAGAACACTCTATGACATAAATCACAGCAAGATCCTTTTTGACCCACCCCTTAGAGTAATGGAAACAATAATAAACAAATGAGACCTAATGAAACTTAAAAGCTTTTGCACAGCAAAGGAAACCATAAACAAGACAGAAAGACAACCCTCAGAATGGGAGAAAATATTTGCAAATGAAGCAATTGACAAAGATTAATCTCCAAAATATATAAGCAACTCATTCAGCTCAATAACAAAAAAACCAAACAACCCAGTCCAAAAATGGGCAGAAGGGACTTCCCTGCTGGTGCAGTGGTTAAGAAGCTGCCTGCCAATGCAGGCGACATGGGTTCGAGCCCTGGTCCAGGAGGATGCCACATGCCACAGAGCAACTAAGCCCGTGCACCACAACTACTGAGCCTGTGCTCTAGAGCCTGCAAGCCACAGCTATGGAGCCCGAGTGCCACAACTACTGAAGCCCGCGCATCTAAAGCCCATGCTCCAAAACAAAGAGAAGCCACCACAATGAGAAGCTGCACACCGCAACAAAGAGTAGATCCCACTTGCCACAACTAGAGAAAGCCCGCACACAGCAACGAAGACCCAATGCAGCCAAAAATATAAATAAATAAATAAATAAATAAATTTTATTTTAAAAAAAATGGGCAGAAGACCTAGATAGACATTTCTCCAAAGAAGAAATACAGATAGCCAACAAATACATGAAAAGATCCTCAACATCACTAATCATTAGAGAAATACAAATCAAAACCACAATGAGGTATCACCTCACATTGGTCAGAATGGCCATCAGCAAAAAATGTACAAACAACAAATTCTGGAGAGGGTGTGGAGAAAAGGGAACCCTCTTGAACTGTTGGTGGGAATGTAAATTGATACAGCCACTATGGAGAACAGTATGGAGGTTCTTTAAAAAATGAAAAATAGAAGTATCACATGACCCAACAATGCCACTACTGGGCATATACCCTGAGAAAACCATAATTCAAAAAGACACATGCACCACAATGTTCACTGCAGGACTACTTAAAATAGTCAGGACATGGAAGCAACCTAAATGTCTATCAACGTTTGAATGGATAAAGAAGATGTGGCACATATATACAATGGAATATTACTCAGCCATAAAAAGGAATGAAATTGAGTTATTTATAGTGAGATGGATGGACCTAGAGTCTGTCATACAGAGTGAAGTAAGTCAGAAAAAGAAAAACAAATACCAAAAAAAAAAAGAAAAGAAAAACAAATACCGTATGCTAACACATATATATGGAATCTTAAAAAGCAGTACTGATGAACCTAGTGACAGGGCATGAATAAAGATGAAGACGTAGAGAACGGACTTGAGGACAGTGGGGGAAGGGAAGCCAGGATGAAGTTAGAGAGTGGCATTATATATACACTACCAAATGTAAAGTGGATGGCTAGTGGGAAGCTGCTGCATAGCACAGGGAGATCAGTTGGATGTTTTGTGAAGACCTAGAGGGATGTGATAGGGAGGGTGGGAGGGAGGCTCAAGAGGGAGGGGCTATGGGGATATATGTCTACATATAGCTGATTCACTTTGTTGTACAGGAGAAACTAACACAACATTGTAAAGCAATTATACTCTAATAAAGATGTGAAAAAGAAAGAAAAAAAAAGATGACTTAATGATAATCATTTCAATTACAGAAACCACTCCATTTATGAGTCTGTTCCCCTAAAAGTGTTTTTATCAGCTTAAAAACTTTTTAGGGGCATCTGGAAAGAGGATTTGAACAACCACTCCCTACCTAGTCAGTTGTATCACCTTGTCCATTCATCAATACAATTTCCTAAATTTCCTAAATTATAGGGGAAAGGGAACTTAGAGAAATATTTTCAGATGAGACATAAAGCAGCTGTACAACTGAAGAAATTTCTAATTTGTTAAATTCACTATTGTTTATTATCTAAACATCACATAAAATAATCACAACAAGAACTACATATTATAAAAAACTAGAGATAAAACAAAGTTTCTATATAAATGAAGCTAACTAGAATGCTATAAAATTATCAGTACTTAACAAAGGCACTTCCTGGAAACTTTTAAAGAAGTAATTCAAATATTAACACTAGGTGGCAGAAGGTTATATTATGTTCTTAATACACAGTTTAAATTTTTCAATAGAAACAATAAATTACAAGCCTGAAGCTTACAGTCAAAAATTTTTGAAAAATTGAGCTTCTCAGACAATCTATTTTAATTTTAACCTTTTTAAGATTTTATAACGTTGAAAAGCCTCATAAGAAAGAATAGAGAAGAACTGAATTTAATGGGCATCCTTTTAGATATCTCATGGTAAGTCTACCTAGTCAATGAATTCAGATAAATAACTAAGAAGGCTTGATGGTAGACTTCCTCCTTTAAAGTGACTTTGAAATCTAATACTGCATCCTACACAGTTTGAAAAAAGCAGCAGCTGTAAGGGCCAAAAATCTATGAATATAGAATATATTGCTTTCTCATTTCTCCTCCTATGCTGCTTTGTACTCTTATCCCTGGCATTTCTTCATCATTTGACATTTTCTCTTTTCATCCTTTGCTATTTTGATATCTATTTCTGACCACCTACTTCATCTGTTGGATTTTAAAAAAAACAACAAACATAAATTTAAATAGTAATCAAAATAAACAGTTGCAAACAACACAAAAATAACATTTTTTTTTGGTTGTTTGTTTTGTTTATGTTCTGCTTCTTCTCCTCCATGCTACAGCACATGTACAGAGAAGGAAGTTGTGAATTATCAAAGAGGTGGTGATGGGGACTTACTTCCCTGGTGGTCTAGCAGTTAAGACTCTGCGCTCCCAAGGGGGCCCGGGTTCAATCCCTGGTCAGGGAACTAGATCCCACATGCTGCAACTAAAGACCCCACATGCCACAACGAAAAGATCCCGCGTGCAGCAACTAAGACTGGGCACAGCCAAATAAATAAATATTTAAAAAAAAAAAAAAGAGGTGGTGATAATATGACTGAATTAAACAAATTTACATATTCTTCCTAGATTCCTTCCTGAAACTAATCAAAAAATGAAAATGGCTATCAAACTGTATGTAAATTAACTTTCCAGATTAGCAAGTAAAGCAGATTACAGCATGCCCATTTTAATTTAATTAACTTTTTTTGTGGAAATAATACCATTTTCTTGACCTTTCAAACTTGTTTTTAAAATTCTTTTTTATCCTTATCAAAGAATTTTAAATTATTCTTCATATCTTTTTGTTCCTACCTTTAGATACAAGTCTAATTCATTACATTATATGACTTCAATATATCATAATCCTTTGGGGCCTCCATTTCTTTGTCTCTAAAAATAAGGATGTTGCTGGAGATGATATCTAACGTCATTTTTCTCTATACAATTCTATGATTCATTCCTTCACTGTACTTGCTAAATGTTCTACTAAGCAGTATGAAATAAATACAAAGATGTCTTACCTCCAAATTATAAAACAGTGCTAATCAAAAATGAAAGGAATTCATAAGAGTGTGAATATTCCAATGACAACTGAAGAAAGTTCAAATTCTTCAACCTGATACAATCTAATTCCAACCTTTTTCTACCTTACCTTCCACTATTCCTTCTTTTTAAATTGAAGTAGAGTTGATTTACAATGTTGTGTTAGTTTCAGATGTACAGCAAAGTGAATCAGTTATACATATATATATATATATATCCACTCTTTTTTTTCTTTAGATTCTTTTTCCCATATAGGCCATTACAGAGTACTGAGTAGAGTTCCCTGTGCTACACAGTAGGTTCTTATTAGTTATCTATTTTATATATAGTAGTATGTATATGTCATTCCCAATTTATGCCTCCCTCCCTTATCCCCTGATAACCATAAGTTTGTTTTCTACATCTGTGCCTCTACTTCTGTTTTGTAAATAAGTTCATTTGTACCTTTTAGATTCCACATATAAGCAATATCATATGATAATATTTTTCTTTCAGTGTCTGACTTACTTCACTCAGTATGTTCACTGCAGCACTACTTAAAATAGCCAAGACATGGAAGCAACCTAAATGTCCATCAACAGAGGAATGGATAAAGAAGATGTGGTACATACCATATATACAATAGAATATTACTCAGCCATTAAAAAGAACAAAATAATGCCATTTCCACTATTCCCTTTTCTACAACTGATTCGGCACCCAAGCTTCAATACTATTAGCCATATATGCTCTACTGCTTTGCCCTAATTCCTCGTCTGCTCACGTTCCATAATAGGAAGGTTGTTCTTCACTTTTACAAGACAAAATCCTACCTATCCCCAGCTGCAGTTCCTGAAAAACTTCTAAGCTTACCTGGATCTCTTTTAGAGAGTAGAAAGAATATACAGTTTGGATTCAGACAGTTCTAGGTTTAAGTACTATTTTCAAATATCATTTGGAAAGTTATTTAGCCTCTTTAAGCCCTGTCTCATCTATAAAATGGTGATAATTTACCTATACATCATAGGGTTGTTGTGAAATTGAAACCGAGTGGGGCCCTGTGGGGTGCCTGAGCAAGGAGGCCCTTTTGTCCCCTGTTTCTTGTAGGCAAGACTGCAGCCTCCATGACCTTCCCTGAGTTCCAAAGGATGGATTCGAACAGTTGCTCATCAAGGGAGAAGCAGCCAAGAAACCACCTGAGGTAAGATTAAAGGGACCAAAGAAGCTCATCAAGATTAGGAGACTAGCCACCTGAGACAAGATTAAGGGAGTCCAAGCCCTGTTCACACCCTAATCTTGTCAGAGACCCCACCCTTGAACCAATTATAAAACCCTTCATCAAATCCTCTGGGGTTGAGAGACAGTTTTTCAAGGCAGAAGCCCAGTGTGTCTCCCTTTGCCTGGCAATGCAGTAAAGCTATTCTTTTCTACTTCACCCAAAACTCTGTCTCCACAATTTGATTCGGCACCAGTGCACAGAGAGGTCAAGCTTTCAGTAACAAAATGAATTAATACAATAAAAATACTTAATCTAGTGTCTGGCAAACAGCAGACATTTTCCGTACATAGTCCATGTTGGGAATTAGGACTGTATATGCTCAAAATTAATTCCCCTTCTTCATTACCTCCTCTGAACCTCAACATTGCTCTGTATCTACTCTCTTACAGTTCTCCTCATTTCCTACTTTGTCTAATAGTTACTTATTTACACGAGTAGTCTATAAACTCTGAGAGCAGAAGCCATGTCTAACATATCTTAGAATTTTTCACGTCAAACACATCATGTACCCATAATGCACTCACAATATTTGTTAAATGAATTAAAAATACTGGAAAATAAAAGGTACTACTTCATGATGAAAAGGGATAACAGCAATGCATCTGAAAGTTAATATAGAATACTTCCATCTCCTTCAACTAATGGAAAGTGAATATCAATAAGAACTGGAATGCCAACTTTTCATCAATGCAAAATTTATATGTATATTCTTGTACTTTACATAAATTATTGCCATATCAATTACAATATTTTTTAAAAGTAACTGCCTACAAAGTGGCCACTATCTACATAACACAAATAATCCTTCCTTTTCAGGAAAATAATTGTTACTAGATTAAAAAGGAAGAAGAAGAAGAAGTAAGAAGGAAGGAAAAAGAAAACCAACATTTTACCTGCATGATTTCTGAGGTTCCTTTAATACTCAATTAAATTTTCTGCAATATACATGATGAACTGTAAGACTTTAATAAACATCCAAGTGACAAGCCAGAAAGAGTATACAACTTGGTTTTTCCAAATGAGTACTATACATTCTCATTATATCATAATCTAAGATTGGCACATATATTTTTTGCTGGTATCAATGAGTAGATGATTAAAGCATTTACCAGACACTTTTCCCTTTATACAAGATGACTGTCTAATTGCATTGGGTGTGGCAGCAGCACTTGGAGGTGGTGATAGAGTAAGAGAAATCACCATTTACTAAGGCCTTATTATGTGCCCAGTATTGTTTTAAGCCCCTTAACACTTTATCTCATTTGTTCCACACAACAGCCTTACAAAATAGGTATTGTATTTTTCATTTTAAATGTGAGGAAACTAGACTTAGAGAGGTTAAGCCATTTGTGAAATGTTATACAACTAATATGTGATAAAGTAAGGTTTAGAACCTACTAAATATGGCAACTTTAATGCCTCCCTTAAATCTGTGTCTTAATTTTCTTACCATCTAACATACAAAAAAAAAAAAAAAACAACTAATAAACAAATACAAATATACTAAAGTAGAGAAAATTCTACTTTAACCAGAATTCCTTTTGGGGAAAGCACCATCTGTATTTATTTGTACTCTTTAATTGTCTGGAAGAAAACCCTTGATAAACTAGGGAAGAAGGTGAAATCCCTGACCCCTGCTAAGAGCTTGTAAATGTGGGAGAAATTGCCCTCCATGAGGTAATGGAAGAAATTTCTTTCTGTTACATAAAAAGGAAAGAAAAGGGAAGAAAGAAGAAGTTGAACACAACAGAGTGACACAAGATTACAGTTACAGGTAGATGGAATATAATCCCTCCTTTTGTAGCCCTTAAATCTTCAAGAAAATGTAAGTTCCATATCCAAGGTGCTACTGGGTGGGATAGAGCCTCTTAAATGAATACCAGAGCACAGAACTAGAGGGAGGAGATAAGCAAGGGAAAGCAACAAACTGATGGAGAGGGCTTCAGGCTGTTAATAGCTATTGAATAGTTGAGATCCATGTTTTAGATGCGATTATGCTCTTTATTTAAATAGCAAAGGAAGAGCATATCATTTTCTCCTTTGAGAACCAAAACTGTCATTAAATAAGTAAGTGGGGAATTAGTCAATCATGCCCCCCTCCCCTTTTCTTCTTCCTTAAATTCTTACCTGTGATTTTCCCAAGGTTTTAAGAGAAAAAAGATGAAATCATTGGGACAAAACTTCTTACCTGCTACTTTGTTTCAAAACATTAGAAAACCATAATAGTTTTCCTCAAAGATAAACTAAATCTTTATTTCAACAATTAGAAAACAAACGCTTACATTAACTAAATGCCAAAACTATAAGGAAGAATGGCAGTACAACCATTTATCATTGAGTTGATACCCATAATTGCTCAAACTGGGGGGAGGATAAAAAGGAAAGAAAGAAAAGCTAGGAAAACTCAATACACCTAAAAACAGTATACTACAAATAGATTCTAAGGAACTAGACTTTCCATATTGTACATTCATCTTCTACCAGTCAGTATTCTAGGGCCTAACATATATTATCTCATTTTGTACTCAAGCATAAGATAGGAGCTACCTATCTTATTATCTCTATTTTATAAGGGAGGAAACAGAGACACTCAATGATTAAGTAGCTTGCCTAGGGTTATAAACCAGGCAAGGACACAGATATAAACCCAGGCAATATAACTCCAAAAACCCTTCTCACAACTGCTATACTATGCTGTATTTTATTAGCATTTACAAAGTGATTTATATGTCTTCAAAGATTTAAGATCACTATTATATTTATCATTTTCTGAAAATATATTATAACAGTTATGAAATTATGGTACAAAGTCACTAATATTTAGCTATTCAGACACGTGGCTTTAAAAATGATAAATGCTAGAGCACAGGATAGGAAATAGTTAAACAACAGCTGTATAGTATGCTTAACTGCCTTGGGAATTAACGTCAATAGTGCAGACTAAGATTTTTAAGTAAGTGACATTAAATATGGGTGTTATATATACATATAATAGTTAAACCCTTAAAAGTAATGATCTAAAGGGTAAACTAAAGTTTATCTGACATTTAACGAATGAAAGTAAATAGCTGAAATACTTGCACACTCCACCTGTGATATTTCCTTGAACCATAGTAATAATTACTTAACCATATCTCTAAGGGGAGGGGAAAAAACCTCCAATTTTTCTAAACTTGGTAGCTTCTTAAAAATGAAATGGAATTACATTTCATTTTTAAGTGGAATTACAGTTAAATGGAATTACAGTTCTGGGATGCAAGCCAATTTATGATGAACACCTATGGCATAATTTAAGGTTGATGTAGTTTTACAAGGAAAAAGATGAACTAAATATTATACTCTTAAAAGGTGTTTTTAACCAAAAAAAACCCCACCTATCTTAAGAAATATTAATGAATAGGAAACTAATTTGCCAGTTTAATTTTAGACTGCACTTAACCTAAAATAAAAAAGAAAAATAGTAAGACTTTAATAAAACTTGTTTGAGAGGAATCATTTCCTCAAAGTTAAGTAATAATAAATTCCTGATGTCATTGGGTGGCAAAGTATTCATAATAAAAGAAAGTACCTGCACACTTTTGGTAAGAAAACCTCATATTTCCCATGTGCAACTGGAACCAATATCATGCCAATTTGAAAGTATCTGTCTTTTATAAAGCTACAAAGCAGGATGCAGAAATGAAATATGCAGTTGAGTCCATAAAAAAAAAAAAGACTCCCTATCATTTTTCTCTATTTGGTATTCTCTAACAAATAAGCTATGGAAAATAAAATAAAAAGTGAATGGAAATTAATCTACTGATCATCAGGAAAGTAATATTAACATAATGATAATACTGAGAGGTTCCATTTGTTTTTAAAAGTGAAGCTGTGATTTTTAAACACTAAAGCAAGCTTATACAGGTAGAAATACATCAAATGATTGAAAGATATTATTCCACATATAAACATGATGGGGACTGGGCCTAGTCACTCAGTGAAGATAATACTGTTCTCCACAAATTAAAAAACAGAAGCAGAAAGGTAGAGGGCTAGTGGGGAATGTCAACCTTATTAAAATATTTTGTGCCACTGACTGTATATGTTATAAAAATGACACATTTGGATCCCAGATTACCAATAAGCATAACCAAATAGAATGATAAACCCAAAGGCAGTCTTTGAAAGAGCCCTTGCCCTCCTCAGATTGATCACTGGCTGCAGAATAATGGACAAGATACAGAAAAAAAGCCAAAAATAAGATTAAAAAAATAAAAAAGACTTTACCTTTCCAGACAGGAAGGCCAAGGGACTTATACAAAGCAAAAATAAAGACATATACTACAAGGGGAAAAAAAGCTTGATAATTAAATATAAAATGGATGAAAACTAATATCCTTATAATATGAAGTTTGGACTAAAGAAAAATTAGTAAAACTAAGAAGTTTGAACATGTTAGAAAAGGCAAATATTTAAGTACACACTATGCTGTGGACAAATAGCATGCTTAATTCCCAAAATCACTGAATAAAAAACTTAAATAGCTGACTGTGTATCTCAGGGAGTAGTACATCAATTAATTCATCATTACTTTAAAAAACTGACTTTGGGAGTGTTTAAAATCTTTTACCATGACAACTAAGCAATTCTTCTCAGACTCTAACAGCAACTCCACAGCTCTATTTTTAATTATATATATGTAATAGCTGTATATTTGTATATAAATATATTTTTATATATATTGGGACTTTAAAGTAGGCAATAGTATTCACCACACTAAATCATGAATATTTAGGGTTTCAGCGTAGTAAATGAACAATTTAAGTCCAAGATAGATATATATCTCTACAGACAGACTTTTTATATTGTTTTTATTTTTCACATCAAAGAAGACATACAATTGGCCAACAAACACATGAAAAGATGCTCAACATCACTAATCACCAGAGAAATGCAAATAAAACCACAATGAGGTATCACCTCACACAGGTCAGAATGGCCATCATCAAAAAATCTACAAACAAACATGCTGGAGAGGGTGTGGAGAAAAGGGAACCCTCCTGCACTGTTGGTGGGAATGTAAATTGATACAGCCACTATGGAGAACAGTATGGAGGTTCCTTAAAAAACTAAAAACAGATTTTTTAAATAAAGAACACTAAGGCAAAAGTTGGAGAAATATCATGAATACAAAATTTTAAGGTACACCCAGTGCTGCAATGGGCTTTGTTATGATAGAAGTTTTTATAATCTACCTACTTTGGTCCAGCCCAGCAGCTGTGGCAAGTGGTGGTGGTGAATCAGAAGGAAGTGGCAGCTGCACATACTCTCCGGCAGCACAATAAATGCAGTCTCTGTCCCCCATTGACTTCTCTCTCAGGGCCTCCCTCGACACAGAAAGCAAAAAGAGTGAGCAATGAGAAAGAAAGCCTGAAGCAGCTGCCTTGATCATTCAGATGCTGGTTGTAGCTCTCACACACAGACTTGTGTCTGAGTATCATATTCCATAGGCCATGCAAAGCTCTGAAGGAGGCCCTCTCTCTATGGAAGTAACCAAAGAGTCATCTAGACACTTGAGCCAAAAACCTTGTCATTTTCCTAGACGATTCCTTATTCTCCACATGAAATCAGTTGCGAAGTCCTACCAATTCTATCCCTTAAGTCTCTTGAATTCCTTCTCTTAACTCCATCCTTGCTGTTCAGACCTCTATTTTGGGTTCTCTATTTTTTTATTTTAATCTACTCAAAATCGATACATCCTTTACACTGCTGCCTTCAGAAGTGTTTTTTTAAAATATAAATCTTAATATGTCGCCTATTAGATGTTCTTCAACAACCCCCTATTACTAGAAGTATATGGTCTAGAGCCCAGCTACAGAGAAAACAGTGGTTTTTCAACCTTGCTGTAAGACACATAGAAATAAAAAGGGGAAACCGTGTATCATTCAAAATACTTAATATGGCAAATAAGACTCTTCGTGATCTGGATCCCAACTAGTCTCTTGTCAATCTCTGTTACAAACTGTGCTCTAGTCAGACTGAACTACTTGTATTTCTATCAAAGATACCATGCTCTTTCAACTCTCCTTCTCTAACAGAATGGTCTTGCATGCTACTAGCAGACTTCAATTTATCCTTTAAATTCTACCATCTCGCTGAAGACTTTTTTGACCTTCTCCCATATAATGGTATGCTTGCTTTCTGACAATCTCCCTCTCTGGAGGTCAGCTCCTGAGAGAGGAACCATAGATGACTGGTGTTCATAATTTTAGCAACCAGCACGATTACACTTAATACACCTCAGAAGGAAGAAGAATCTTGGCACTTGGCACTGTCATGACTCTCCTGACTATACCTTTTAAATTCCCTTCAGTTTAAAAACTCATTTCAGAAACATCTGTGCCCTCAAGGCACTGTGAGATAAGGTAGGGTCGAATGCAGTGAGGTAGAGAAACAAAAACGAGTAACAGGTATTCTCAGACTTAGAAGAACTTACAATTTAGAGTGGAAAACAGACTCAAAAAGATAAAGAGGGAAAATAAATCTTTAGTAATAAGAATTTTGAAGGAGGACGTCTTCTTTAGCAAATAACCTGGGATTAACTGATGACAGTGTTTGTAACACAGCCAAAACTAAACACTGCCTCAATTATCTCTAATTTTTGACCTGGAAAAGTAATTAAGGGAGCCAGTTTTGCTTTACCAAGGCATGCTATATTTTTCTGACCTCTGAATGAAAACATTTTGGGTTTGAAGACTGAAACAAAATTTAGACCTTTTGGTGTTAGAAGGTTAGGTGTTTGTTTGGGGTTGAAAGAGGTTCCTGTCAAAATGTTTCCTAGCTTAGGAATCAGGGACCCTCTTGGATCCTAAACATAATAAATATTTATTTCAAGATTTAATTATAAATTGACAGGAAAGATGTGAAAGGTTTCCTTATAGTGTTCACATTTAAAATTAAACATACCTCTAACTTAACACACACCTCTACACTCACTATTACTACTCCAGATAGGCTCAAAAGCTAAAAATGTACTTCAGGAAAAGATATATTCTCAGGTCAAGGAAAAGTTCAGGACTCAATAATCACACAGCTTTGCTTATAGTAAGAATTACTGAGGATGACAGGCAAAACATGTGGCTTTAATGGAATTCAACAGGGAAAGGATATTCTTTTCAACAAATGATACTGGGACAATTGGGTATCTATGTCCAAAAAGATGAACCTGGACGCATATCAAACACCATACACAAAAATTAACCCAACATAGATCCGAGGTCTAAATGTAAAAGGTAAAACTATAAAACTTTCAGAGAAACATAGGAGGAAATCTTCATGGCTTTCAGTTAGGCAAAGGTGTCTTAGATATGATACCAAAAGAATAATCCACAAAAGAAAAAAACTGGTAAACTCAACTTTATCAAAATTCAATATGTTTATGCTACAAAAGAAAATGAAAATATAAACCATACTATGGTCGAAAATATTGACTAGTTAAATATCTACAAAAGAACTGGTTGGGAATTCCCTGGCAGTCTAGTGGTTAGGACTGATTGCTTTCACTGCAAAGGGTGCAGGTTTGATCCCTGGTCGGGGAACTAAGATCCAGCAAGCCGTGCAGCATGGCCAAAAATTTTTAAAAACTAAAAATAAAAAAGAACTGGTATCCAGAATATATAAGGAACTCATAACTTAATAAGATAAATGACCAATTTTTTTAAATAGGCAAAATATGTGAATATTTCAACAAAGAAGGTACTTGAATGGTTAATAAGGATATAAAAATATGCTCAACATCATTATTTATTAGGGAAATGCAAATTAAATCCACAATGGGATACCGTTTTCACCCACTAGAAAGGTTACAATCAAAATGACAGGTAATACTATCTCTGGACCACGCACACACCTGGGTAAAAGGGCAATAGTTTCTCCAAAATTTATTCTATTTTGGGGATTGGAAATGCTCTGCATCTTTTTAAAAGCTAAACAGAAGCCCACCCACTTCCTCCTAACTCCTACCCCTACCCTCCACACACATTAAAAAAAACTTTTTTGAGGCAGATACTACTACTGTATAGCTCAGGAAACTCTACTCAGTATTCTGACCTATAGGTAATGACCTATATGGGGATAGAATCTAAAAAAGAGTGGATATATGTTTATGTATAACTGATTCACTTTGCTGGACACAACATTATAAATCAACTATACTCCAATAAAAATAAATAAATAAATAAAGACAGATATTAATAAATGATGCCAAGGATAAAAAAAAATGGGAACCCTCATGCTACTGAAAATGCTAAATGGTATAGCCTCTTTGTAACTCAGTTCCTATACCTATTCCTAGACATACAGCCCAAAGAAATGAAAACATATATCCACACAAGGACTTACATGTGAATGTTTGTTTCAGAGCAGCATTATTCACAATGCCCAAAATGTGAAAACAATCTAAAAATCATCAACTAATGTATGGATAAGATAGATAATAGATAAAATATAGTATATCCATACAATGGAATATTATTTAGAAACAAAAAGAAATGAAATATGCTACAATACTGATATACGCTACAATACGAACCTCAAAAACACGGAAGAAGCCAGACACAAAAGACCACATATTGTATGATTACACTTATATGAAACGTCTAGATAGGCAAATCTACAGAGACAAAAAGGAGAAAAAAAACTGTTGCCCAGGTCTGGGGAAGGAAAATGGGAATTAAATGTAAACTGGAATGACAGATCTTTTGGAGGTGACGGAAATGTTCTAAAGCTGGATTGTGGTCAGGCTCAGTACAAAATAAAAATGTTCAAAAAGCAAGATTTTTTCCCCCTTTCTTCTAGATCTGTCATGATACTTTTTATTTGCTATTTAACACTGTGCTTCCTTAGTCATGAGGATACTCGCTGGGTGAGTATAGACCTTCACGGGCATGCAAGGGCACACATATCCAATCCTGACCTTCCCTGGGTCCACAACCCTGCTGGGGTTGGTGGTGACAGCAGTAACTGAGCAGGGGCAGGGAATACATGACTGAAAACTTCTTGCAGAGAGACAGGTCTATGTGGCTCCAAGCCCCTAAAGTATGCCCTGCTGTCCCATCAGACTTTACTTACCAAACACAAATTCAAATATAAAATAATTAAGAATATCAAGATGCAGGGCACAGGGCCCTGTGAGACTGCACTGGTCACAGACACATGAAGCAGGAATCAATATGGTGATGACTGCACAACTTGGTGAATTTAGCAAAATTCACTGAATCATACACTGAAAATGGGTCAACTCTATGGTATATAAAATTATACCTTGATAAAGTGTTGTGGGTTTTTTAATGGCTTTAAGTCTTTGGTGGCAGCATGTTAAAATTTACCAAATGAGTAAAGCATCACAGACAGTGCATGTGTCTGTACTTTATGTCTAGGCCTAAGTGAGTGTCCCAGCCTGAGGGTCTTTCCCAGAGCCAGATAAACAAAGGATAAAGGAACTGTATCTCAAAAAGCCCCACATCAGGTCAGAAGATATGGTTCTCCTTTTGAATGTGTAAGTGGACAACTCTTTGTAGATAAAATAAGGGTGATTCCTGAAGTAATGAGTTCAACTCACAACTGGATAAGACCTTTTAAATGCTAGGAGTTTCTAACCAGAGAGTATGGCCAAATGCACAGTACTGTGACCACAGTCAAGACTGAATTTCCATCAAAAGATCTCCTCTTACACTGAGCAATTCCTAGTGCTAAACTGTTTCCAACTGAGCCTACTGTGACTCAATGAACCAGAGGCCTATATCTCTATGCTGGCTTGTTTGTGATAAGCATTCTTGAAAGACCTCACGTTCTGCCAAAATGCATACTTAAAAATTATAGTTAAATACAGAAAGAAAGAGGGGAAAAAAGACTTTCAAATTTGTTGTTTTCAAAAAAAATGTTTTTTCTATTCTAGCTTCTTGGCATTACATAATTTTAGAATCAATCTGTCAATTTCTACAAAAAGAGACTGTTAGGATTTTTAATGGTTTAGTGTGTTCATATAGAAAAATAGGGGAGAACTGACATTTTAAAATATTGACCATTCAGATTGAAGTACATGATTACCTTTATGAAGATCCTTATTTTCTATACTTCCAGGAACAAGATATTTGTAAAAGCTATTTTAGCATCCTTGCCCACCAAGTCTTATATGTTTCTATTGATTTGGGGGTTACTTCCCCCTGCTAATGTGTGTTATATTTCTGATTGTTCGCCAGGATAATAATTATCTTTGGTTACCAGAAAAAAAATTATGCATAAAATAGCATTGAGGCAATCCTCACAAAACCTATACAAACTTCATAATCAGAGCACTAACAAAAACATTAACAATCCTCCCAAAAGTATTAGCATAGTTTATTTTAAAAGGTTATTACATTGCAAATAGATTATACAGTAAATATAAATTTTATGATAAAGGAAGAAAAAAGTAAATGTAATTTGATGGGAAGGAGTTGTAAAGAAGGAGTAAGGTTGCCAAGTTATGAAAACAAGGGCAGAATGCACAAAAATTAGGAAGAATTCCAAAAACAGCACTTCCGAGAGAGAGTGCAAGGCAAAACTAAGCCAAAAGGAAGAACATGGCGAGAATGGACATCCTGTATGGTACTCTATTCATTCTCCTGTGGCTTACTGCATTAAGCTGTGTTGATGTATCTGTATATCTGAGTTCAGCTGCTATTACCCAGTTATGTAACACATTTACCTGCTGGGAAAAATCATGTGCCAACCAAATGACTTTCACATTATAGAGATATCATTCCCCTATTTACCAGTCAAATGTGAACTAATTCATGTTACAGATACATGTTCTAGAAACAGACAATGTAACAGGACAGAACATATTTGATTTACTTCCTGCTTCAATTTGTGTCCAAGTTGTCAACTCTTTCCCTCACCCTTTCTCTGGCTTGCTTTACCCAAGATTCCCAATGCTGGACACCTATAAGTATTCATATTTGTGGAACTCTCCTTCAGATTATTTTTCTCTGTATGGGTTTATTATTTTATCTTGAGAATCAGGAAGGCACAGGGGTGGGTGTTTATCAGGATGGTTTTAAAATACAACACAGAAACTAAATACATATTCCTATTTCTTAAATTTAAAAGGCAATACTTCATTATTTTCTCAAATCAAAAACAATGTCTCAATTTAATTTTTCTTAGTATAGCTCTAGATAAAAATACTTCCCCACATTAATCTATACCACAGTTTTGCTATATTCAAGGCAAGCAGTACAATTTTTTTTTAAAGGCACTGAATTTGAATAGCTCTTTAATACTGGCACAAACTTAGTAATATAAATTTTTGTGCAAATTGTAACTATGTGTATGTGACATACCAATAAAATAACACGGCAAATATCTCCCCTAATTTTTTTAAAGCTATTATTACTCTCTAGAAATGTTACAAAGATTGAAATATGTGTTTTAATTTAGAAAAATCTATTGGTCAAACAAGTTTTCATCATTAAAAAGATGCAAACTATTGAATCAATGAAAAGTAAACACAGTTTCCTTAAGTAAGCTTTCTGTTTTACTTTTAAAATTTCTTCTGTCTCTTTTAAAGTGGTGATTGTTATATTTATAGTGTTCAAGTCCCAGATATCAAAAGTCATTTAGCCTCAAATGAGCCTTAGAATCACGTCTATCCTTCAATCCAGGGATTTTGCTAATGAAATAATTGGAAGATAGCACCAAAATTTAGCAACAATCTATTTATAAAAACAACAAATGAAAAATGACCTAAATGTTTATTAGAGAATTGGTTAAATAAATTATGATATGGAAAACATTAAATGATACTATAGATAAATATGAAAAGACAGTCAAAATAAAGTTAAAAGAGGTAACAAAATAATACAGCATAAGTGTTTTTATAAAATATGTATTATACATGAAAATAGGAAGAGCTCTAGAAGGTTATTTACCAAGGCTAAACCAGAGTTCTCAAAGTGTGATCCCCAATCAACAGCATCAGCATCACTTAGGAATTTATTAGAAATGAAAATTCTAGGGTTGTACTCCATTCCTACTGAACCGGAAACCTTGGAGGTAGGGCCCAACAATCTGTGTTTTAATAAACCCTCCAAGTGATTCTGATGTGTGCCAAAATTTAAGAACCATTACTCTAGATTCTTTATTGGGATCAAGATCCCTTTGAGACTGATGAAAATTATGAACTTTCTCCCAGGAAACTACCCATTTGGACAAATGCTCAATTTTACATATATTTCAAAGACAAACATAGGGCAGAGGGTACCTGCAGCAGTAATATACTATTCCCAAATGGGATATATCTATTGAGCCCTAGGACTCTTTACCTACAATAAATAACGCATACTTATTGCACGTAAGTTGCCAAAATTAAATTGAGAAAAATGAAAGAACCAGAAAACTGTAAACCAATCCCTCAAGTCTGGCACATCAGTATTTCTTCTGGTTTGTCTTCACTTACTCAGATTCCAATGCTGACACAAAATCTCCTGGGTTTAACTTTCCAAACTTCTGAACTTTATTGAGTTCATAGGCTGAACTTGTGGCCTTTGCAATGGAGAATTCTCACATGATCGCTATTCCATTTAACTATCAATCTGTACTTCATGGCCTTAAGAAAAAAAACTTTTTGGATAAGTTTATTTTTAATTTTTAAAAATTTTTGAACAATGTGAATGTTTTAGAAACATGGAGCATAGAACTCATATGTCCTATAATTTAAGCAGATCCCTTAGCTTATAGTAAGAACAAATATCAAACTACAAAGACTTCAAGTTATAGTTTCATAAGAAAACAAAGGCTAAAAATTAAAAGATTTAATTAGCCAATCGGTAATCATCCCCTAATTTTATTTTTCCAAATCAACTGCAGGTTTCTGTGGTAACATATGCATCTCATATGATAATGAATTTTAGCCATATATAAACATAAATGTCATTCTAAGAAAAATATTTCAACTCTTTTAAAAATGCTATATGTACACCTGCTATTCTCCTATCAATTCTAGCAGGAAACAATTTTTCCTCTACATCATGAGCAATAGAAAAGTACTTATTAAAACATTAATCACAGTCCATTATATTCTGACTCACTGCCAAAAGTTCCCATTACATCACTGAAAATATCTATTAACCAAAACCTGCTTCTGACAAGTTACAGGAGTGTAGCATTCAGAATTTAGTAATGTAATAGTCAGTTTAAAAAGAACAGTTACACAATTGATTTTGCAATGGCAGCAAAAATAATTTTTTCTGACATTTATTATGAAAAGGTTGATTTAATTGGTGTTTCTACTGTAAAATTATTTTAAAATTATTTCGAATTTCACCTAGCACTATTAAACACATTTACTATGAAATTCTTAAATACAGACGACTGTTTAAAGAATTTCAAAATGTGCTGAATACACCACTGTATGTAAAACTATATTGTCTTGTGTAAATATAGGCCTTGTTTAGAGCCATGTCTCACAGGAAATTGTAGCAAATGAAAACCATCCCCGTTTTTCCACTCCCACTCTTTAGGATTTATGTCTT
Source organism: Leucopleurus acutus (assembly GCF_964270905.1). Classification (NCBI taxonomy): domain Eukaryota; kingdom Metazoa; phylum Chordata; class Mammalia; order Artiodactyla; family Delphinidae; genus Leucopleurus; species Leucopleurus acutus. The sequence continues at coordinate 40,063,008 of NC_139142.1, forward strand.
TACATTTAAAACCAGTTATACAGAGAAACAAAAAAACATGGCAACAATACTTTCAAACCAGAATAATGATTACTATGGGCATTCTTATAATGTTAAAATAATTGAATATTATTAGAAGCAAAGCTTAGATATATTTTGATTCTGTAACGGCAGAACCAACTATCTAGTCTTCACTTGCTGGACATTTTTTCGAAGAGTGGTGACACTAGATTCTTCCAAAGCAGGAGAAAGGTGGTTGACATTTAGGAATAAAGTACTAAGAAAAAAGCATAGCGAATATCGGTAATTATTTCCTGAGAATAGAGACCATTTACAGCTTATTGTGATTTTGAATATTGACAAAAAATAACTACATAGTAGAAACAGGCAATTTTTTCTTCTATTTACTGTGTTTTCAAAGTTTTCCTGTAATGAACATATCATCTTTATAATGGGGAAAACTCAAAGAATTTATTTTAATAGAAGGCCTCAAGACAGCCACATGTGACAACTGGGGGAGAAAAATCTTACCTGTCTTAATGCATTATACTGTATGTATTTTTTTTTCAAATTTAGATGTTTATAATCTCTATTTCTAAAAATAGGAGTGAATGACAATTTCTAGTAGCTTGTATAAAATCTAATGTTTCTTAAGCATGATGCTTAATTTAGTTGGAAAATGCATGGTAGAGGGATTTAGAGAAATTAAAAACATGAATTATATCTTAGTTAATAAGGGGGCAGAAAAAGAAAACAGACCTAGGTTACAATCATAGAACATTATAACTTTAAATTAGCAGGGTTCTTTAACCTAAGAGCCAACTTGTTTTACATTTGAAAGGTTAAGAGAGTCACCAAGCTACACATGTCTAATAATTTCCTAACAACTCAATCTCCAGATTACTTTTCCTTCTTTTTTTTTTTTAACTTTAGTCTCTTCAAATGGAAATACAATTTCTACATAACCAAAGAAAATAAAGTTACCTCTACTTGAAAGTGGTTTTTAAGAGAATATGACTCTTTCAGGGCACACCTCAAAATAGTTACCTGAATTCTAGCATGTGATCCTGAGTTCTTGCCAAGGAAATGAAGAATTAATGAGTGATTGTACACTCTACAGTACCGTCAATTAAAGGGCCAGTCAACATACAATTACAAGAGAGGGCTTCCCTGGTGGCACAGTGGTTCAGAATCCACCTACCAATGCAGGGGACACGGATTCAAGCCCTGGACCAGGAAGATTTCACATGCCACAGAGCAACTAGGCCCGTGCGTCACAACTACTGAAGCCCGTGTACCACAGCTACTGAAGCCCGCCCGCCTAGAGCCCATGCTTGGCAACAAGAGAAGCCACTGCAACGAGAAGCCCGTGCACTGCAACAAAGAGTAGCCCCCACTCGCCACAACTAAAGAAAGACCTCGCGCAGAAACGAAGACCCAACGCAGCCAAAAATAAATAAATTTATAAAAAATAAATAAATAAAAGAGAGGCTTTTGCTGGTGTTTTTACAGACTCTCAGTTCATACATATTATCCCCAATGTGAATATAAATCTTGAGGTGATTAATTTTTGTTCTATGTCTTATTACTAAAATTATTATTTACAAAACTCAAACCTGCTTCTAAAAACACTTAACAATACCCATTAAGTCTTCTTTAGAACAACTACAAGCAAAAGATAAATGACAAGGGAATTAATTCCCTGGCGGTCCAGTGGTTAGAACTCTGTGCTCTCACTGCCAAGGGCCCGGCTTCAATCCCTGGTCGAGGAACTAAGATCCCGCAAGCCACGCAGCACAACCCCCCCCAAAAAAACAGATACATGACAAATCACTACTAGTATACTCATCTTACTTCTTCCTCATCTATTTAAGCCTTTAACAAGCACTCCCTGATTACTACTTCTGTTAGTAGTAATCAATACACTAGTCAATACAACATTGACTAGTGAGTGATTCTCAATGGTATGATGTATATGTTAAATATTTTTATATTTGTCTATAAATTTGGACAGAAAACAAACTACAAGGGTATGACTATTCTTAATAGGCCTTTAAAAATCATTACACTTAATAAAAAATAGAGATTATAGAAAGATAAACAGTACTTAAAAACTTAATTTTGAAAAAAATTAAATTCATATAGAACATGCAAGACAATTAAATGACCCAGACTACATAATTTGACATTGTTTTTATATTAAAGTACTTTGGACAAAAATGCAATTTGATCATCATAATGAAAAAACAAACAAAATCAATCAACAAAGCTAAGGCTGAACTTAAACTTCAAAATGAGTTTAAGTTCAATATTTACAGAGTTCACTACATATCAGCAATATTCCCAGTAACAAATGTTAACTCCAATGGTAGCATTTGTCACTCAGATAGCTAATGTTTATATAGCACTTATCATGTGTCAGATATTATTCCAAGGGTTTATCATTAACTCACTTAATCCTCACAACTCTATGAAATAGGCACATCTTGAAAATGAGGAAATCAAGACACACAGAGATTAGTAAAGTGTCCAGGGAATTAAAATTAGTCAATGAAAAGCCCAGTATTCAAACCCAGGCAGTCTAGTTCCAGAGTATGTTCTCTTCTTACACTAAAAGGTTAATTTGATAATAAAGCTTAAATACTTTGGTTTTATTGCATCTTATGTTTGATAAATTAAGAGAGGAATAGGTGACATTATTCCTACTGGTAATTTATCATCTTGATTCTATTCATTAATCACACTGACTTTTCATCAGGTGGGGGCAGTATGTAATTTCAACTACTACATGGCATTCCTTTTGTCTATGTTAACTAGCCCCCAGTGCTGACCAATCAAAATGAGACTCATTCAACAAGTGTCCACCTCCATTAATTCTTCCTTTGCCCCTAAATCTAGATGTGACCTCTCCCTCTCCCTTGGTACATAAAACCTTCTTCACTACTAAACAACAATAACAGTTAATATTTATTGAATGTTTCCTAAGTATTAAAAGCTTAAATATCAATACTATAAACTAAGTTATATAATCAAAACAATCCTGAGAGATAGATTCTATTACCATCAGCCTTTTACAAATAAGAAAAGTAAGGTTGAGAGAGGTCAAGTTCTCATAGCTAAGGAACAGAGATTGGGTTTGAAGCCAGGTATGTTTAACACTAAAATCTATGTTGCTGAAGCCAGGCACAGTGACACTACGGCAGTATATATCTTTTTTTTTTTTTTTTTTTGCGGTATGCGGGCCTCTCACTGTTGTGGCCTCTCCCGTTGCGGAGCACAGGCTCCGGACGCGCAGGCTCAGCAGCCATGGCTCATGGGCCCAGCCGCTCTGCGGCATGTGGGATCTTCCCGGAATGGGGCACGAACCCGTGTCCCCTGCAACGGCAGGCAGACTCTCAACCACTGCGCCACCAGGGAAGCCCGGCCATATATATCTTACATTGCTTTGTATCCTATTTATTTACATATGATGCCCAAAATGATGGCTTATATACTTTTAATTCCTAAAAATAAATTTGGCTTAATGAGCATCTGATGAATAAACAGATGATAAACAGATGATTACTACTGTACAAAAGCTACATATCTAATGAAAAAAATATGTAACAGATTAGCAATTCTCAAACTTTTTGGCCTTAAGACCTCTTTACACTCTTAAAAATTACTGAGGACACCCAAAGAGATTTCGTTTAGATGGGTTATATTTACCTGTATTTTCCATATTAAAAATTAAAACTAAGAAATTGGAAAATATTTATTCATTTAAAAATAATAATTAAAGCCCATTACATGTTAACATAAGTAACATACCATGTTGACACTAGTCAAAAGGAAGATAGAATGACTATTTTAGTATCAAACTAATTAGATTTCATAGCAAAGAATATTATCAGGAATAAAGAGGAACACTTCATAATGATAAAGAGGTCAATAAATTAACAGGTTATAACAACAACTCTAAATGTTTAGTTCCTAATAAAACATCATTTGCAGAAGACATGATTATTTACATTTTAAAAAATCCAATGGACTACAAAAAACTACTAGAACTAATAAATGAGTTTTGCAAGGTTGCAGGCTACAGAATCAATATACAAATATGTCCTCATTCCAGAAATAAGCAATCATAAATTGAAAAAAATTTTAAATACCATTTACAATAACAAAGTATAAAATACTTAGGAATAAATCTGACAAAATATATCCAAGATCTGTACACCAAAACTGTACATTATTGAGAGAAATTAAAGACCAAAATAAATGGAAAAATAAACCTTGCTCGTGAATCAAAAGACTCTATTTTTAAGACAGAGACAATTCACTCCAAAGTCATCTATTGATTTAGTACAATCCCAATCAAAATTTTGGCAGATCTTATGAGTAATGATACCCATGTAGCACAAGGACACTTACAGCACAGATATTGGTTTCTAATACTATTCTCCAATAAAAGAAACCAGGGCTTCTTAGAAAAATGGCTGCTTCTAGAACTGGGTCAAGAAATACATATACCATGAGCCTGGAGCATCTTGCAATGCTGAAAGTAAAGACATACTTTAAAAAAGATGCAATGGGGCTTCCCTGGTGGCGCAGTGGTTGAGAGTCCGCCTGCCGATGCAAGGGGACACGGGTTCGTGCCGCGGTCCGGGAAGATCCCACATGCTGCGGAGCGGCCGGAGCCTGTGCTCCGCAACGGGAGAGGCCACAACAGTGAGAGGCCCGCGTACCGCAAAAAAAAAAAAAAAAAAAAAAAAAAAAGATGCAATGATGGGAAAAAGGCAAATAGGCACCAGAGCCAACTAAAAACATCTCAAATGGCCAAAACTGGATTATAACCCAAAGTGTAAAATAAATATTCATGAGTCCTTAGTGATAGGAAAAAAAATGATTGAATAAGTAAATACATGGGGCAGAAGAGAAAAATCTCCAGTGCAGAAGAATTCCAAATAATTTATGTAGACACTACATCCTCAAGGAAAGTGAGCATAAATCCCCACTCCTTAAGTGTAGTCTGTGCATAGGGATTTTCTTCCAAAGAGTGTAATAAAGATAGGGGGAATAAGAGTACTTTACAGTGGAGAAATCTGACAAACAATACCTTAGCCAGGTGATCAAGGTTAACATCAACAGTGATAAGACATGTTGATAGCATGTACCCTTGATATGAAGTGATGAAAATGGTACCTTATCTCTGTGGTCTTCCTCAAAAGAATATAAAACCCCAGTCTGATCATGAGAAAAACACTGGACAAATTACAATAGAAGGATATTCTACAAAATATATGGCCACCACTCAAAACTGTCAAGGTCATCAAAATCAAGGAAAGTCTGGGAAATTGTCACAGCCAAGAGGAGCCTAAGGAGACATGCCTACTTAATGTAATGTGGTACCCTGGATGAGATCCCAGAACATAGACGGGACATTAGATAAAAACTAAGGAAACTGGAATGAAGTATGCACTTTAGTTAATTAAAACATATCAGTATCAGTTCATTAATTATAACAAATATATTATACTAATGTTAGGTGGTAGGTAACAGTAGGAGAAATCACGTGGGGGTATATATAAACTCTCTATACTATCTTTGCAATTTTTCTATAAATCCAAAGATGTTCTAAAATTAATTTTTTTTTTAATTCCAGCAGGAGTTTTTACAGAAATGGATAAATTGATCCTAAAACTTACATGGAAATGCAAAGAACCTAGAACAGCCAAACAGCTTTCTAAAAAAAAAGAATAAATCAGAGGGCTGATATTCAGACTTTTTTATAAAGCTATGGTAATCAAGACAATATAGTTTTGGTATCAAGATCAACAAACAAATTATTGAAAGAGAAAAGAGGTGAGAAAGAGATCCACACATATATGGACAACTAATTTTTGACAAAGGTGAAAAGGCAATTTACTGGAGAAATAATAGCCTTTCAACATATAGTGTGGAAACAACTCATTATGCATATGCCAAAAAAAACCCACTACTTCAAATCATACCTCTTACCATATACGGAAATGAACTATAAATCACAGGCCTAAGTGATGCTAACCCCCAAAATATAAAATTTCTAGAAGAAAACACAGAAGAAATTATTTTGACCTTGAATTAGGCAAAAAATTCCTAGATATAACACCAAAAGCATGATCCATAAAAAGACAAAAACTCTAATTCGAAAAGATACATGCACCCCAATGTTCACAGCAGCACTATTCACAATAGCCAAGACATGGAAGCAACCTAAATGGCCATCAACAGAGGGATGGATAAAGAAGATGTGGTATATATGCAATGGAATATTACCCATCTACTAAAATAAAAATGAAACATTGCCATTTGCAGCAACATGGATGGACCTAGAGATTATCATACTAAGTGAAGTAAGTCAGACAGAAAGACAAATACTCTATGATATCACTTATACAAAGAATCTAAAAAATAATACAAATGAACTTATTTACAAAACAGAAACAGACTCACAGACATAGAGAGCAAACCTATGGTTACCAAAGGAAAAAGGGGAAAGGGAGGGACAAATTAGAGGTATGGGATTAACATATACACACCACTATATACAAAATAGATAAACAACAAGGATTTACTGTACAGCACAAGGAACTATATTCAATATCTTGTAATAACCTATAATGAAAAAGAATCTGAAAATATTTATATATATAAAGTGAATCACCTTGCTGTACACCTGAAACACAATAATGTAAATCAACTATAGTTCAATTTTTTAAATTAATTTTTAAAAAGCATGATCCATAAAAGAAAAAAAATATAAATTGGACTTATCAAAATTAAAACATCTACCCTCCTAGAGACACTGTAAAGAGATGGAAAGACAAACCACAGACTGAGAGAATATATTTGCAAACTACATATCTGATAAACAGAATATATAAAAACTGGATATCAAAATATACAAAAAGCTCTCAAAACCCAATAAGAAAACAGACCTAATAAAGAAATGGGCAAAAGATTTCGACAGACACTTCACAAAGAAGATATATGGATGGCAAGTAAACACATGAAAAGATTCTCGGGACTTCCCTGGTGGTGCAGTGGTTAAGAATCCGCCTGCCCATGCAGGGGACACGAGTTCAATCTCTGGTCCGGGAAGATCCCACATGCCACAGAGCAACTAAGCCCAAGTGCCACAACTACTGAGCCTGCGCTCTAGAGCCCGCGAGCAACAACTACTAAGCCTGCATGCCACAACTACTGAAGCCTGCATGCCTAGAGCCCATGCTCCACAACGAGAGAAGCCACCGCAATGAGAAACCCGTGCACTGCAATGAAGAGTAGCCCCCACTCGCCGCCAACTAGAGAAAGCCCGTGCGCAGCAACAAAGACCTGTCACAGACAAAAATAAATAAATAAATTTATTTTAAAAAAAAAAAGATTCTCAGCATCACTAATCATTAGGGGGAAATGAAAATTAAAACAATGATATCCTACTACACATCTACTAGAATGACTAAAATTTTAAAGACTGACGATACCAGTTACTGGTGAGGATGAAAGGCAACTCGAACTCTTACACACTGGTGGTAGAAATGTAAAATGGTATAAGCTTTTCGGAAGACAATTTGCCCGTTTCCTCAAAACTTATGCATACATCTACATATGATACAACCATTCCACTCCTAGGTATTTACCCAAGAATAAAAGGTTGTGCATGAATCTTCATATCAGCTTTGTTTTATTAGCCCAAAACCAGAAAAAAAAAACTGGAAACAACTCAAATATCCAACAAGAAAATAAATGGAAAGGAAATTGTGGGATATACATACAATGGAAAAGTACTCAGCAATAAAAAGGAATGAACCATTGATACACACTACAACAAAGATGAATCTCAAAACAATTATTCTGTGTGAAAGAAGCCAGACAAAAAAAGAACACATCTTGTTCGATTCAATTTATATAAAACTCTGAAAAATGCAAAATGATCTACAGTTACATAAAGCACATGAGTGGTTTCTTGGCTGGGAGATGACAAGTGTGAAGGTGAAACTACAAAGTGACACTAGCAAACTTTTGGATATGAAGGATATGTTCATTATCTTGATTATGGAAAGGATTTCATAACTATATACATATGTCAAAGCTCATCAAACCATGCATTTTAAATACATACTGTTTACTGCATGTCAATTATACCTCAGTAATGCTGCTTAAAAATAGAATAAATAAATTCTAAATTGCCATAATAAAATGCCATACAGATCCATTAGACCCTTTTTTTAATGTAAGATAATGGAATCTTAGTGACCTTATTTTTACTAAAGCTTGAGACATACTACTGTTTTAGCATCCTAGAAATTATTTCAATTATTCCCCATAATGCTAAAAAAAAAAACTAAAGTAATAAGAAACAAAAGGATGATGGAATCACCTGAAGAATGATGCAATAGTTAAATAAATAACAACTACTATATCAACCTTCAGTTTTCTTACTGCAGTGCCCAAATTACTACATCTTTTTTTGTATCATCTCTTAAGAGGATATGACAATATCCTAGATGAATTTTCTCAAACTCAAAAAATCAGTGAGTTACTGGTATATTCTTAAGTATACAATTTAATGATTTTTAGTAAATTTACAAAGCAACCATCAAAACAATCCAATTTTAGGACATTTTCATCAACCCAAAACAGATCCCTGATTCCCAATTACAGTCACTCAAGTGTATATTTTTAAGGACTAAAAGGAAATATTACCTTCTCATCCAGTCAGTCATCAAAGAGAATGGATTTCATTCCACAATAATATGGGACAAGAACTTTGACTATCCATTTTGCTAAAAGAATGTGTGTTAATTTTTTCTTACTTTTTATGATGTTTGTGTACCATCACTTTTACACAACTTGCTACAGTTTTTAAGTAAATAAATACTATAGGCAGGTACATATACAAAGGTATTGTGAAGAAAGGAGATGATGTAGAAATGATTAATTAACTGGATTGGTCATTCTAATTGGTGTTTATAAATCTAAAAATGAGAACCTTTTATAATTACAGGGTAAAAGAGATAGTGGTCCTCTCTTCAATCAAATTACAAGGCATCAAAATTTTCAAAAGTATTTAATTTTGACAAAGCAAATGCAAAAAAATAAGATAATAAGCTTGGACTTATTACTGATGCATTTGCTTTTTTTTTTTTTTTTTGCGGTACGCAGGCCTCTCACTGTTGTGGCCTCTCCCGTTGCGGAGCACAGGCTCCGGACGTGCAGGCTCAGTGGCCATGGCTCACGGGCCTAGCTGCTCCGCAGCATGTGGGATCTTCCCAGACCGGGGCACGAACCTGTGTCCCCTGCATCGGCAGGCGGACCCTCAATCACTGCGCCACCAGGGAAGCCCCTGCATTTGCATTTTGATGATACAAATGCAAACAGAACCAGAAGCAGTGATAAGGTAGAACCCTACTAAAGATGTATTTGAAATCTGAACTCAGTATTTACGAGATGGATACGTTCCATGTTCATGCACGACCATTGATCAGTGGTTAGCTGCACTCAAAGGATGTCATCAATTTTGGGTATATATATCTTCTAAACCAAGAACATATGGAATAAAAATTTCATTGTGCTATGTCTAAATCTCTACTAAATTTTCTAATAAAATTTTTTTCCACTATTCATTTATTCTTATATCTGCAAAATTATTCATAAAATAACTTAAAATTACAAAAAAACTAAAAAGGCTCCATTAGACCTGGATGGTAAAAGGGGATGACTATTTTTCCTGATTAAAAAAAGGGTTAGAAACAAATGAAATTCCACAAAGCATTATGCTAGAAGAAAACCAGAGGCCATGCCCACCTATGCCCATACATAATTTCCCTTAGCCTCAAAAGTACTGTTTCCTAGATTTTAGAAATTATTTGAGTAGTGACTTCTACTACTATGTACTTTGTGTTTAAAGCAACATTTCTCAAACTTTTCTTACCATAATTAGTAAATATTCTTTACATGAAAAACCACTACAAATGTGTATACCTATGCACATATAACTGAACAATACTTACATTTCTTTTTGTTTCACAAAACAATACTTACATTTACTGTGTACAGTGCCCTTGTCTAGTTTATTTTGTTTTACTCCATTTTGTAAGATATTGGACAAAATCCACAATCTGAAAACACTAATAATATAGCCTTTCAATATATCATTTTTAAACTTTAAGTTGAGAGTTAAGATGGTACTGCATAAATTATCTGTAACAAGTAAATAAAACCCACCAAGACCAGTAGGCAAGCTCACCAAACAGATGAAGTAGTAGAGCCACCATGAGGTTACACACATTAACTTCAAGCAAATGAAAGGATAAAGGAAACAACTAACTCAGAAAGAATGGCAGCTTCATGGGAAAGTTACCACAGAGTTCCAAGAAATACCCTCCTGCTGCTGACTCTTTTTCTGGGAAACCAGAGCTGTCCAAATGTCTTACAACTGGAACGACTACTGTCTCACTAGCAAGTTCAAGCTATTGAATCTTTCTTCCTCTTCTTCTCTGGGATGAAGAGGTGAAAACAGTAGAATGAAGTAAACATTACTGTTTCTGCTTCCCTTACTTTCAATTCTTTCTAAATTAAGTTTGAGGTAAAACTCAAAGCAAGAGACCTAAAGGTTGAATGAATTTTCTCTAAATCTAAAAACAGTTAATCACTCCTTGGAAGAATATTTTTACAAGATTTAGAAAGTGGCAATCTGTCAAATCCTGATGTTACTCATCATAAACTATCAAAGCAGATACACTGCATGCTTATAACACAAGGCAAACGAGAGGACAGGAGAGACTAAGCTAGTAACAAAAATATAAAGTGCCATCTACACTGGGTAAGGAGGTTAAAAGAAAGCAGAAGGTGACGAATGGTGGGATTCTATTTTGTTTTCATATTCATTAGGCCCAGAAAGGGTAAGATAATTTGGGGGCTTGATGGGATAGATAAGATGCTGACTTAAATGAAAATATAAAATTTTTGAAGACCCCCACCCAAAAAGGGCAAAGCAATCATAATCAGAAATCTAAAGAAACATAATCATTGTACAATCATGGCCCAACTGAAAATAATATTTATGTATTTACCATGGAAATAGTGAATACTGATTTAATTTTAAAACTGTGATATAACTGTATTGGGAAATAATAGGAGAAGTGAAATAAGAATAGAGAAGGAGTTTTAGAGGGCTAAATCTTCATCTCTCAATTAGGATGTCAAGAGGCAGGTCTAAAACTGGAAATCAAGAAACTACAGTATAACTGTATGATTTAGAAATATACAGATAAATAGGACAACAAAAATTAAGATGTAGAAGCTGGGCAGAGTCAAAACTGGTCATCTGATCCACATTTTACCATCTTATTGAGAATTTTCCTTTCAGAAACATTGATCCCTTCAAATATTTTTCATAAACTAAAAAATGATTAACTATCCCTTCTGAACATAAGTAGGACATATTTAGTCAAAAAAGTTACTGGTACTATCTTGGAACCAGAGGGGAGTGACTATTAGAAATTGGAGTAAGCACCAAAGAAGAAGAGTGAGAAATGGTGAAAGAAACTGAATCCTGGTCAGATCACTGGAGCCCTGCATCAAGTCTCACTTGAAGCTATTCCTTCCCTTTCCCTATTGGCCAATAAAGTTCACTTATTATTTAAGGCAAAAAAAAAAAGATTAACCAACCATGTTCATTCTGCTTTCCCAAAGCATAACCAGTTGTTTTCCAGACCCAACAATCACAATTCTTTTAACCAAAGGAGGATCTAATTCCTGACCCGTGCTTATTTCTATTGCTCTTATTTTTTTCAAATCTAAGTCTGTACATTCTTCTGAAATCAGTATGACCAAATATGATGGAGAATTTATTTTTATGACTAAATTGACAAGACTTGGTATTACAGAAACATGAGACAGGATCCCATCCTCAGGGCCAACTCTTATCAGGCAACTGTACACTTAGCATATTGGACAGCCAGAGCAGATCATTTTTCATCACACCTGCTCCTTTATACAACAAAATTATTTTCTGTAATAATCATGAAATGAAAAATAATAATGCAGAAAAGACACAAATTTTTTCTTCTATTGGATTTTGTACACATTATGCCACTAAAAATTTTTAAATAAAAATAAAATTCACACAACAAAAGAGGAAAAAGTAACAGACAAAAATACCCATTCATTGGGCTTCCCTGGTGGCGCAGTGGTTGAGAGTCCGCCTGCCGATGCAGGGGACCCGGGTTAGTGCCCCAGTCTGGGAAGATCCCACATGCCGCGGAGCGGCTAGGCCCGTGAGCCATGGCCGCTGAGCCTGCACGTCCGGAGCCTGTGCTCCGCAACGGGAGAGGCCGCAACAGTGAGAGGCCTGCGTACCGCAAAAAAAAAAAAAAAAAAAACCCACTAATTATACTAATTTAATTTTTGAAAACAGGAAAATATTTGTAAGTACATAAAAGATTGTCACATCATAGTTTCTGTTTTGAGTTTTACTTATGCAAATTTGTCAGTGAATTCATTAAAGTTGATCTTCCTCGTATATTCATGTTCAATAGGGAATAAAGCCAGATATTTCCATTTATCTTTGCTCATAATAAACTGAAGAATATTTTTTGTTAATTTTAATTTCGAGTTTTTTTCTTTAAGCAACAGATATCCAAATAGCTAGAAAATATCTTAATGATAAGTTTGATAATCTTATAAAATAGCTATTTCACAATAAATTCCAGAAATTGCAATAATGTTCATGTCTTTGCTTCTTTAGGATTTTTTTCTAGCAATTTTCAGGTGTCCCATAGTCGAAAAGCTTTAAACAAAAATAAATACTCCAAGAACTTAAGTTCTATTTCTTCATCTCTACAATCACTAGACTATCAGTTCACTCCAAATCTACCACTTAAACTCAGAAATATTTAATACCATGGGGGAACTGGAAAGAGAAATTTTGCCAGAAAGGAGTCAGAAGGATTCTAAAATCTGACAAACTTACTCTTGAGTGAGGCTAAATGTAGATGGGTTCGTCAGCAGTGGCGGGGGGTGGTGATGTTCTGGGGCTGACTATAAAACTGGGAGTTCTCTGATTACACCTCTGTATACAACACAATATTATTCAGGAACAAAGAATAAAGATGTGCTCATTGGAAGCTTACTTATATACTATGAAATCAAAAGTAATAACAGCAATTGTTTAGAACTTGGACCAAAAGAAGATGTTTTCAGGAAGGAGTATTTGAAAACCAACATTGTTTAGAACTGCTAGTACATGCTGATTAAAAACAAACAAACAAAAAAACCAGACTGACTTTTTATTGGTTTTATTATTTTTTTTTAATTCTCTACAGATAATGCAACCTTATTGCCTGCATCTGGCTGGGATGGACCATTCCTACCACCCCACCCTTGCTACACCTCTGCTATCAGGGCACCAACCCAAAACTTACATAAGCTCCAACCCAAAAGCTTGTGAGTCACAATGCCCAACTCAGTCCTATTTTCCTCATGGGGGAAAAAATGGAGGCTGAAAACTTGGCTCATACTTAGAGCAGAATAATTTTTTTAAGTTACAGGATTTTAAAAATATACAAATTTTAAAATGCACACACGAACTCAAAATTAGGTAAACAAAAGCTTTTCAATTTCAACCAACTGCCCCTTGAAACAGTGAAATGGGCTTATTTCTATAGGATTTACCAATGACCTTTTTTTAAAATTAGTTTTTATTGGAGTATAGTTGTTTTACAATGTTGTGTTAGTTTCTGCTGTACAGCAAAGTGAATCAGCTATATGTATACATATATCCCCACTTTTTTGGATTTCCTTCCCATTTAGGTCACCAAAGAGCACTGAGTAGAGTTCCCTGTGCTATACAACAGGTTCTCATTAGTTGTCTATTTTATATATAGTAGTGTATATATGTCAATCCCAATCTCCCAATTCATCCCACTCCCACTTCCCCCTCCCACGGTATCCATATGTCCATTCTCTACGTCTGTGTCTCTATTTCTTATAGCAGAATAACTTTGTTTTCATTTTTTTGAGAATAAAACAAGCAAAGTTGATATATAAACTCATTGCCTTTAAATATACTATCTGAAATTAAAACAATCTAAAAGCGTAATAAAAATAAAGCTCATTCAGTGGCTTCCCTGGTGGCACAGTGGTTGAGAGTCCGCCTGCCGATGCAGGGGACGTGGGTTCGTGCCCCGGTCCGGGAAGATCCCACATGCCGCGGAGCAGCTGGGCCCGTGAGCCATGGCAGCTGAGCCTGCGCGTCCGGAGCCTGTGCTCCGCAACGGGAGAGGCCACAACAGTGAGAGGCCCGCGTACAGCAAAAAAAATAAAATAAAATAAAATAAAAATAAAGCTCATACAGATTTTGAAAGCTCTGTAAGTGGAATGGCCTTGGCCATAAGGTACCGCAGAGAAAAAGTATCCTAAGAGACTAAAAATCTAGTCTTAGCTTTGCACTACCCAGAGATGTGACTCTGAGTACAGAAGCATTTCCTTCTTTGGCCTCTACTGTAGTGAACTCATGACAGTTCACTCTCCCATAAAAGAGAAGAGCTGCTAAGGATTTTTCCCAGTTCTTGCAGCCTCTTTAGAAACATATATTTTTTTTAATATTTGATAAATAACTGAACTTAAAGCAACTCACACAACTGTCTTGCCCCAGAGAGTGCTTCCCCCTAGTCTCCCTTATCACATTTAAATGGCAATTTTGTACCTCAGATATAACCCTGGGAGCAACTTTTTAGTAACCCTGCACACGACATCCAATCCATCAAATATTCTCTATTTTATGCTATCAAAATTATATTCATATTTTGACCACTTTCTCAGCAACTACACTGTTACCATCTTAGTATAAGCCACTACCATCTTAACTAAGACAGTTGCAAGTTTTCTTGTTTTCTCTCCACCATCCATTCTCCTATAACAGACCTTTCTAAATGTAAGTCACATGACACACCTTTGTTCAAAATTCTATGACATCTTCTTCACAGTAAAATCCCAAGTCTTGACCATCATCTAAAAAAAAACCTTACATGGTCTAACTGGGCCCAGCCTGCCTTCTTATATAAAAACCTGCTACCACTCTGACCTCATCTCCTGCTATTCCCCAATTCACGCTACTCCAGGCACTGAACTCCTTTCTCATCTTCATACACATGCCCATCTCAGGGCCATTGTACTTAAGAGTTCCTCTGCCTATCCCCATTATATCACATGATTAGCTTCTCTGCTTAATTCATGTCTGTTCAAATATCATCCTACAAAAGATTCCACCCCAACCTATGTAAAAATAGCGCTCTACACCAATCACTACATATCCCTTTATCCTGCGGTTATTTGTCTTTTGAAGACAAATAACCGCAGGATAAAGTATTTTGATACTGCCATCTAACAAATTCATCAGTGTATTTATATTGTTCATTTCACCCCAATATAATGTAAGCTTCATAACAGTGGGTGCTTCCTCTGTTTTGCTCACTGTTGTTTTTTTAGTACCTAGAAGAGTAACTGACACACAGGAGGTGCTTCATAATCGAATGAGTGCTAATCAAATGAATAACAAGAGTAAAAAAAAAAACTGCTGAATAATCAATTATTTTCTCAATTAACATGAGCTAAATACTATGAGGTTTCGTTTCCCAACAGAAACAATTACATATAGATATACAGAGTCAATTGAATTTTATAGCGATTTGGGGGGAACTGAGCAAATTCCAATAATAAACAGAACTTCCTTTTTTAGGGTCCTGCAGAAATCTGAATTAAAACTATATTTCATTGTCATAATTTACAGTTATAATTTTATTACTAAACTAAATAATTTAGTTTATTTAGTGCTGATTTTCTGAGATTAATTTTGGAGTATACATATTTTTTAATTAATACTATGACTGAATACTTTTAAAGTCCTTACTACAAACGACTATTCTGGAATCAACTGCATAATTACATTTCCTCAGTGACCCTGTAATCTCGTGAGCATTTACTCTAGACTAAACAGCCTCATTCAGCTGCCCTGTGTCTGACGGTCGATGAAAGAAGCTTGTTTGACAACTGCTTCAAGCAGAAACATATTTTTTTCCATGACTGTAAAAAAAAGATTTAAAACTTAGCAGACTAGTGCCAGACTAGAAGATTAAGCAAAAGATTCATGATAGATGTGAGTTGATTTCTTTCTAATTCAAATGCCAGCAAAAACAGATACTAAAGACATTTTGCTGTCATAGCTATAAAAAAAGTTAATTTAGTAATACTTTCATAATTACACCAAAGTATATATCATATATTATATACACATACATATTGCAATTTTTGTGAGTTTTGTACTTCTCCGTATTCTTTGATTTTCTGGTACCCCTGAGAATTTTTCCAAAACTAATGTATAAACTTAAGTGTACAGGATTCAAAACAAACATAAAACAAAACAAACACCTTTTCTCCATTCCTAGACAATCCATGTATAATAAGTCAATAGGTAAAGACTTTGACCAAAAAATAGAAATTCTACAACATGATTTTAAAAAAATACTTCAACATAAAAGAAAAATCACTTAATCAACCAACAACTTAATGATGAAACACTTGAAGGATTCAACAACAACGACAAAAAAATGAGACACAAGAAACTGCAATTATCAAAACTGTATAACACCAAGTTAAGAAGTTCTAGCCAAATGCAATAAAATATGAAACTGAAATCAGAGACAGAGCATTTAAAAGAAAAAAATTGTTTTTTCAGGTGACTGGATTCCAGATAAAACCCCAGATAGTCACCTTAAAAAACAAAATTATCAGTAAAACAGCTATATACAAAATGAAAATATATTTAACCAAGAACCAGTAAGAAAGCATAATGAAAACAATTTTATAACAGCATCATAAGTACGATGTAGCAAAAATTAATTTCCAAGAAATGTGTCAGATATATGAAAACTTAATAAATTTTAAAAGTCCACTCTTTCCGTATCAGTTTATAAGTTTAAAGCAATTCCAAATAAAATACCCAAAAAAGGGGTGTTTGGTTGTATCTAGTGGGTAATAGGGATGGCCGTGTCTTAGTTGTTAAGGTGTTTTGGTTCGCTTTGTTTGATTACTTGTTTCATAATATTCTATAATGAAAATTTTCAAACGTACAGAAAACTTGAAAGAACTGTAGGGTGCTTTGTTGCTTTGGCCAACAAAGTTTACTTGGAAGAACATATGTATAAAAATGCTAAGAACACTTTGAAAAAGATAAGTAGCAAAGGAAGACTTGCCCCACTCTGGTAGGCAGAATTCTGGGATGGCCCCCAAGATTCCCACCCTCTTGTGTGCAGCCCTGCATGATTTTGTCCCCATGGATATGATGGATTTCAATCCTTAGATTATATCACAAGAGGGATTTTGCAAACGTAATTTAGATCTCGAATTGGTTGATTATAAGTTAATAAAAAGGGAAATTATCTAAGTGGGCCAAACTTAAACAAGTAGGACCCCTTAAAAAAGGAAGAGATTTTCTCCTGTTAGCACTGAAGAAGATGGAAGCCACTGTGAGTTCTACACTGGCAAGAAACCTAATTCTACCAATAATATGAATGAGCTTGAAAGACAGCCCCCCAGACCTCGCTTACATGGACCCACAGCACCTGCTGACACTTTGATCACAGCCACATGCAATCTGAGTATACGATCCAAGTAACCCATGCCCAGACTCATAATCCACAGACACTGATAATAAATGAGATAAAATGGATGTTGTTTTAAGCCACTTAAATCTGTGGTAATTTGATACACAGCAATAGAAAATAAATATACAACTTAATACTAAAACATATCATGAATTTAAATGAATAATAATGTGATATGGTTAAAAAATGGAAACAAAGATTATTGGAAAAGAAAGGTCAGTGGACCAAAGCCCTAGTATGTTAATCTAAAACATGAATGGAAAAAAGAAGGACTACTGAATAAATTATTCTGGGCCAACTGATTTACTAGTTGAAAAAAACAGAGTAAAGATTCTTTTATAGCTCCTTACAAATAAATAAATTCCAGATGGATTAAGTGATTACATGTAAATATCAAAGCTACCTAAAAATTAGAATATAAATAAATATATATAAAGTTTTGTGTTGGTTTAGGACTTCTTAAGCAGAAGAGCAATGGAAAATTAGCTGGACGTCATTAATATATTTTACTGCTCAAAGATTAAACCTACTTCACATAAAGCACACACACACACACACACACACACACACACTGGAATGTTACTCAACCATAAAAAAGAATGAAATCCTGCCATTTGCAACAACGTGGATTAACCTAGAGAGTATTATGCTTAGTGAAATAAGTCAGAAAAAGACAAAAGCTGTTATTAACAGAGCTTTGGAATCTAAAAAATAAAACAAATGAATGTACATAACAAAACAGAAACAGACTCACAGATATAGAAAACAAAATAGTGGTTACGAATAGGGAGAGGGAAGAGGGAGGGGCAAGATAGGGGTATGGGATTAAGAGATGCAAGCTACTATGTATAAAATAGAAAAGGAACAAGGATATACTGTACAGCAAAGGGAAACATAGCCATTATTTTGTAATAAACTTAAAGGGAATATAGTCTATAAAAATACTGAATCACTATGCTATAACCTGAAACTAATATAATATTGTAAATCAACTACATTTCAATTAAAACAAAAATAGGCACGAAGTCAATCATGGCCATAAAAAGTCAAAAAAGAAAAACATAAGATATCAAACGTTAATAGTCTTACTATATGGCTGACATATAAATAAGGAAAAATGCTACTCCAATAGAAAGGGAATAAGGGGCATAAACAGACAATTCATGCATAGGGAGGAAAAGAGGGAAAGAAATTACTGAGGGGACTGTGCCACTATTGTAAAGGTGCCTCCTAAGGAAATGGAACAGCACATGCAATGGCACAAAAATTTGTGAGACACCATGAGGTTCTTAAGAAACACCAAGTATGAGAGGACCAGGACATATGGCTACAAAGGTAGATAGGGGACAGATTATGTAGATAATGATGAGCCACTGAAGAATATTAATAATAGAGAGACATTCCCAGATTGATATATTAGAAAGTTTTCTCTGGCAAAAATGAGGAAGACTTAAGGAGGGAGACTAAGAGAGTGTTATAACAAAAAATTTTTTAGAATATATTTCATACCTCATCTCAAATTCTTGACATATAAAGTTCCAATTTATCAATTTTTAAGAGCAAAAGAATGATCACAAAAAGTATCTCCAGGGTTGGTATAAACCTTCCAGACTTCAGAAAATACTACAAAGCTACAGTAATCAAAACAGCATGGTATTGGCACAAAACCAGACATATAGATCAATGGAACAGAATAGAGGGCCCAGAAATAAGCCCACACACCTATGGCCAATTAATCTGCAACAAAAATGTCAAGAATATACAATGGAGAAAAGACAGTCTCTTAAGTGAGTGGTGTTGGGAAACCTAGACAGCTAAATGTAAATCAATGAGATTATAACACTCCCTCAAACTATATACAAAAATAAACTCAAAATGGTTTAAAGACCTAAATGTAAGACATGACACCATAAAAATCCTAGAAGAGAACATAGACAAAACATTATTGACACAAATCATAGCAGTATTTTCTTAGATCAGTCTCCCAAAGCAAAAGAAATAAGCAAAAATAAACAAATGGGATGTAATCAAACTTAAAAGCTTTTGCACAGTAAAGGAAACCATAAACAAAACAAAAGACAGCCTACAGAATGGGAGAAAATATTTGCAAATGATGCAACTAACGGGGTTAATATCCAAAATATACAAACAGCTCACACAACTCATTATCAAAAAAACAAACAACCTAATCAAAAAATAGACAGAAGACCTAAAGAGACATTTCTCCAAAGACATATGGATGGCCAACAGTCACATGAAAAGATGCTCAACATTGCTAATTATTAGAGAAATGCAAATCAAAACCACAATGAGGTATCACCTCACACAGGCCAGAATGACTATCATCAGAAAAGTCTACAAATAATAAATGCTGGAGAGGGTGTGGAGAAAAGGGAACCCTCTTACACTGTTGGTTGGAATGTAAGTTGGTGCAGCCACCATGGAAAATAATATGGACGTTCCTTAAAAACCTAAAAATAGAGCTACCATATGATCCAGCAATCCCACTCCTAAGGATCTATCCACACACACAATGGAATATTACTCAGCCATAAAAAGGAATGAAATATTGCCATTTGCAGCAACATGGATGGACCTAGAGAATATCATGCTAAGGTGAAATAAGTCAGACAAAGACAAATATTATATGACATTACTTATATATGGAATCTAAAAAATAATACA
Organism: Leucopleurus acutus; assembly: GCF_964270905.1. Taxonomy (NCBI): domain Eukaryota; kingdom Metazoa; phylum Chordata; class Mammalia; order Artiodactyla; family Delphinidae; genus Leucopleurus; species Leucopleurus acutus. Next base: position 40,083,359 of record NC_139142.1, read on the forward strand.
AATGAATCTATAGACAAAACAGAAACAGACTCACAGACATAGGAAACATACTTATGGTTACCAAAGGGGAAAGAGGGGGGGAAGGATAAATTAGGAATATGGGATTAACAGGCACAAACTACTATATATAAAATGGATAAGCAACAAGGATTTACTCTACAGCACAGGGAATTATATTTGATATCTTATAATAACCTATAACGGAAAATAATCTGAAAAATACTTATATATAACTGAATCACTTTGCTGTACACCTAAAACTAATGGAAGGAAGGAAGGGAGGGAGGGAAAGAATCTCCAGGGTTACTGTGAAGGTGGATCTTCTATTTTAGGGGAACTATATCTTATCCTATTCCCTCAAGAATGAACATTTTAATTGTTTTGCCAATAACAGTAATGGATTCGTAACAGGTCAGTTACTTCTGTTCAGCAATTTGATTTTTATCAGTGTAGTCTACAGCCACACAAGAAAACAAAATTGATAGGTACTGATGAAGATCAAATAAGAAACCTTCTAATTATCATCAGGTTCTACTATTATTACAACCACAATTTTTTTCACAAGTGATTTCATAATAATAGCTAAATAATCTTATCAACTGGTTAGGAAGGACTCTAGATAGTAAACTATCACAGTTTAAGTCTATTTTTTAAAGCTCTCATAGTTGATAGCACAGGACTTACATCAGTTATGTTAACAGAAGAGACAGAAATGAATGTGTGCACTTGGCTACGACACTCTACCACAAAGAAACATACAAAAATGTTCTACAGAAATGAAGATTAAAATTTTATTCTACAGAAATCTGGTAGCAAATGGTTTCATTTAAATTCACAAATAAGTAAAAGTGAAAAATATACATCTTAAAGATTATAGCTTATAACAGTTGTTCCTTATTTCTGGAATAGGTTCATGAATGAAAAGTTCATATTAAATAAATCACATATTTTTAAATCAGTAGTGATATTTGACTAAATAATTTGAAATTGATGAATAAAACTGATAATCCTTGTAATTTATATTAGTTAAGGGAAATATTTTTCTTTGGGTGGGAAGTAGTAAAATATTAACTAGAAAGCCAGTTGGTTATTAAAAAGACACTCTCACAGTGCCAATCAATGAGACTTTACTAAACTAACCACTAAAGCTGCAGTCTGGGGAATTTCAATTAGCAGTTAAGTTTTCCCAATGCTTGCTCCCACTGGCACAGAGTTAATAAAACATGTTTACGTATTTCCTTGAGCAAACCAGAAAAGTACTGCCAGTGCAATTCGAACTATAATTATATATTCATAATACCCTCCTGAATGAGAAATTCTCATTTATTCTTCATCTACTTCTAAAGTTTAACTAACTTTAGAAAAGATTCCAGTAAAAATCACCTAAAATCTCATGGCAATGTACTTCTGATTTTGTCCTTTATCTAAGTTATCCATGAGGACAAAAAAGTAGTTCTTTGGAGACACAATGCCTCCTAAGACCTTATGCCACATACTCCCAAAAATATATAATTAAAATTATTTTGAAAGTGCCTGCATTCATAGTTTTGCACCAACTAAAGTGAAGCTACAAAGTGTAGTATTCTTAACTTCTTCATTTCATACAGATTTCAAAGCAAATATAAGAAAATGGAAATAAGGTAATGTATTCTCTATTTGCCTCTAGAGAAACTGAACTTGTTTCCTCTGTAGGATAAAATAACACAAAATGGAAAATTTGTTGTAACAGGAAAAGAAAAGAGAGAGGAGTAGAAGCTAGAGTTTTATGGGAAGGGGGAGAGCCCGTTGTAAAAAGATTAACTGGGGCTTATTAGATGTAATCTTCTAACAAAAATATGGACAACCCTTAGAACAGATGTGTAACTACTATACCTTAAGTCAACTAAAGTTTATATTCCTGTACCTTAAGAGTAGCACCTTTGTAGATACCAAATTATTCTTTGAAAAGTCACTTCACAGAGTAACTTCTTCAGTTTCTTTCTATATGTTTCTGAAAATTAGATTATGTAAAAATACATTTTTAAATCTAAAATAATTTCTAAAAAGGAAGAAAGCAATATAGCTTCAAATAATAATTCCAGAAAAGAAAATGAACTAGCAAAGTAAGAAATCTATTTAGGATTTATTTTGGCAAATGTTTAAGTATGAAGTCATAACATGTCACCAAAGAGACCACCTGAGCTAATTCATCCTGGCTCCCAAAAAGAAACTGTCTGTGTAGAATTCAATCCCTTACAGAACTTCCCTTATGGCACAGTGGTTAAGACTCTGCACTCCCAATGCAGGGGGCCCAGGTTCAATCCCTGGTCAGGGAACTGGATCCCACATGCACGCCGCAACTAGGAGTTCACATGCCACAGCTGGGGAGCCCACCTACCGCAACTAAGACCCAGGCAACAAAATAAACAAATAAATAAAATATTATTTGAAAAAAAGAATTCAATCCCTTTCTTAAGATACAAGGCTGATGAGAAGGAAGGTGTGAGACACATTCTATTTTGGTAGATACTTCTACATCAAGAAGAAGTCAATGTTTCTTTAGCAATTCTGACATCACTATGGATGACCTAGAAATTCTTCCCCTACTTAGCCACAGAAGCTAAAAGAAACTTATAATCAAGGTCCATTGCTTGAAATACATACAAACTCATAATCAGAACAATTTGTCTTCTTAAATGTTGTGGATACAGAATATATTGTACAGTCTTTGTTGAGAGAGACAAAAGTATACTTCTAGAATTCTGGAACTAACTATATTTTAAATAGTCAATAATTAATGAAAGCCCCCCAACCACTAAAACTAAACAAAATAAAACCATGATCCAGCATCCTTTATTTAGGATCAAATAAGATTTTAGATATGAAAAACTTGGGAAAAGTACAAACACTATAGTTATACCTTATGTAAATTGTGCTTACCCTACTTTTTTTTTTATAAATTTACTTACTTATTTACTTATTTATTTATTTTTGGCTGCATTGGGTCTTCATTGCTGTGTGTGGGCCTTCTCTAGTTGCGGCGAGCGGGGGCTACTCTTCGTTGCAGTGCGCAGGCTTCTCATTGCAGTGGCTTCTCGTTGCGGAGCATGGGCTCTAGGTGCACGGGCTTCAGTAGTTGTGGCTCGCGGGCTCAGTAGCTGTGGCACACAGGCTCAGTAGTTGTGGCTTGCGGGCTCTAGAGCACAGGCTCAGTAGCTGTGGCACACGGACTTAGTTATTCCGCGGCATGTGGGATCTTCCGGACCAGGGCTCAAACCCGTGTCTCCTGCACTGGCAGGTGGATTCTTAACCACTGTGCCACCAGGGAAGCCCTACCCTACATTTTAAAATTCAAACCACAATAGTAAAGACAGAAGTAAAACAAAAAGGGCTCCAAACAATCAAAAGTGTTGCCAAAGCTTATTCAATTTTAAAATTTTACTCAAAACAAGAAAAAAAGAAAACAGTCAATCAAGCTACTCTATTTTACAGAGACTTCTAACAGGGTTAGCTAAATATTAACATACAAATATACAGCAGCACCACCACCACAGCAGATTAAAAGAGGAAGATGAGGAGGATATTCCATTGAGTAGACCAAGTAAAAATCAGCAAAAATTGAACATGCACGAGGAAATGAACTATTAAAAAAACAGCCAAGACTCAGCTGCTGGGGTAGGGCAAAGGTTGGGTGCCACTAGAGGAGGAGTAAAAAACCTACTGCCACCCTCCCCAACCCTGTACTGACACAGAATAAAGCCTTCAATCACTGAGGAAAGGCAGGAAACCCACTCTTACCTAAACTAACATAATGATGCGAAGCAGAGGTTGAAAGAAGGGCAGGAAACTGTCTTATACCCAAGACTTCCCATCCCCACCATCACAAGGCAGAGCTCACCTGTGGGGTTGGGAGAGGATAGCAAACTCAACTGCATCCTGAAATAGGAGACAGAAGTTGTTTGCCTCTGGGGAAGAGAAAGGTACACTGAGAAAGCATCACTCTGTGGCTCTGGCACACAGACCTCCTGAAACAAAAACCTGAACAGGAGAACTAAGAAACCCCCTTGCTCCTACCACAAGACTCATTCCAAGTAAAAGGCAAGAGGAGCCTATCACTGAGGAGGGACACTGAGAGAGAGAAGCCCTTTCTGGCTCAAGCTTGCAGAGTCTGCTGAAAGCTGAGGGTGGAGCAAGAAGACTAAGAAAAACCCTCCAGCACTCCAGGCCTCACACTAGGTACAAAGTGGCAACAGGTCCTGGCTGGAAGAATCTGAAGCCTGTGATAGAGCAACAACCACCAAACTGAGATCAAACTACAGACTTGATACTCAACTCCTTACACTAATGGCCTAACAGAAAAAGGGACATAAATATTGCTGGCCATAAATATTATTTATCTCAGTCTCTACTGTTCTGTTGTACAATATTCAAAGAAAATTACAATAAACACAAGAAAGCAGGAAAAACAAATCTATTATTAAGGTATAAAATAGTCAATAGAATCAGACCCAGAGATGTTAGAACAATCAAAGAGGCACCTGAAAATAACATGATTACTAAGCTGAAGGACCTAGTGGAAAAAGTGGATAATATGTGAAAATTGACAGGGAATTTCAACAAAAGGATGGAAATTACAACAAAAGGAGTGAAATTACAACAAAAGGAGTGAAATGGAAATGCTAGAAATGACAACTGCAATATCAGAAAGAGTTCCTTTGATGAGCTTATCAGCAAAAGGGACATAGAAGAAGAATAAGTGAACTGTAAGGAAAGGACAAGAAGAATTATCCAAACTTATAAAACACAAAACTCAAGACTGAAAAACACAAAATACAGCATCGAAGAACTGTAAAACAACATCAGAAGGTCTTACCTATGTGAAATCAGAGTCTCAGAATGAAAACATAGAGAAAATGGGGCAGAAGAAATCTGTGAAGAGATACTGGCTGAGTTATTTACAAAATAAAAACAAATTATAGTCCCAAGATTTCAGAGAAACTTTTAAAGCTCAGAGAAACTATATCTTCATATATAATGTCACGTTATTATAGAAAATATACAGTAAAATCTTGCTTTTTTAATCCAATCTGGCAATTTCTGCCTATTATTTGGAGTATTTAGACCTGTTCTGTCAAACATGGTAGCCACTAACCATATGTGGTTATTTAAATTAAACTGAATAAAATTTAATATACAATTCTTCAGTTACACTAGGCATATTCAAATGCTCAGGAGAAGCATGCAACTGGTGGCTACTATACTGAACAGCACAGACATAGAATTCCCATTTCAGAAAGCTTTATTGGATAGTGCTTGTTTAGAACAATGTAATTACTGACATAGTTAACATTAAATCTACCACCATGCTATTTCTTTCCTAATTATACCATTTCTTCATTTTTTCCTCCCTTTTCCTGCCCTCCTTTTCACTAATGGAGTATTTTTAAGGATCTCATTATTTACTCTGTTACTTGCTTACTGTCTGTCCCTCTTTGTTTTACATTTTTAGTTGTTGCTCTAGGATTTATACTAAATATCTCCAAATACTATCATACCTCTTCATGCATAGTGTAGGAACAGTACAACAGCCAAGTTTTTCCCTCTTCCTATCCTTTGTACTAACAGTTGTACAGTTTATTTTTGTGTCTTATTATTCATGGCCATTTCCATAACCTTTCAAATGTAATTTTTTAAACAAATTTATTTATTTTATTTCTTTATTTTTGGCTGTGTTGGGTCTTCGTTGCTGTGCGTGGGCTTTCTCTAGTTGTGGCAAGTGGGGGCTACTCTTCATTGCAGTGCACGGGCTTTCACTGCGGTGGCTTCTCTTGCTGTGGAGCAGCATGGGCTCTGGGCGCACGGGCTTCAGTAGTTGTGGCTCGCAGGCTCTAGAGCACAAACTCAGTAGTTGTGGTGCACAGACTTAGTTGCTCCATGGGATCTTCCTGGATCAGGGCTCGAACCCGTGTCCCCTACATTGGCAGGTGGATTCTTAACCACTGTGCCACCAGGGAAGCCCTCAAATGTAATTTTAATAACAAAATTATTAGAAAAACCAACTGTAACAGAGGAGTACTTTCAACACTCTGTCCTCACTAATATTAAAAGTAAAGATTGTAAGAAAATTTATTTGAAAGATACAGAATTCTGGCCCCTGCTAACCCAATAAGAAATAAGAAATCAATGTCTATATCACTTATACCTTTTTACATAAAACCCAATATTGTCTGTCTTTTCAAGCTTCAATTTTAACATCCAGGCCAATTATTTGATATATTTGTTATCTAAAACTCAAAAGGGGTTTTAGGTTTTTTTTCACTTCCCCACGGCTTCATGCTTGGAGGCTGCAGGACTTTTAAGAGAATACAAAACTAAAGAAAATCTTAAGATCTACCAAAGAGCAGATAAGTGAATTATCTATAATTTTCACAGTATTTTGAACCTGGAGCCTCCACATTCATATGTAAAATACTACACTTTATGTTCAAGATTGCAGTTTGGGTTTTGAAGATGCCTGTAGCATTTATTATCTGTTTCACCTACCTTATTTTTACTATTGGGGTCTTTTTTTAAATTACTTTTTTATTACCTGGTTTCACCGTATCCATTACTTTCTTTTCACATTGTATTTTCTTTTAGTTTTTTTAAAAAATTTTTTAAATTTTATTTTATTTATTTTTTTATACAGCAGGTTCTTCTTAGTCGTCAATTTTATACACATGTCAATCCCAATTGCCCAATTCAGCACACCATCATCCAACCCCACCATGGCTTTCCCCCTCGTTGTGCATACGTATGTTTTCTACGTCTGTGTCTCAACCTCTGCCCTGCAAACCGGTTCATCTGTACCATTTTTCTAGGTTCCACATACATGTGTTAATATACGATATTTGTTTTTCTCTTTCTGACTTACTTCACTCCGTATGACAGTCTCTAGATCCATCAACGGCTCAACAAATGACTCAATTTCGGTCCTTTTATGGCTGAGTAATATTCCATAGTATATATGTACCACAACTTCTTTATCCATTCGTCTGTCGATGTTGCCTCCATGACCTAGCTATTGTAAATAGTGCTGCAATGAATATTGGGGTGCATGTGTCTTCTTGAATTATGGTTTTCTCTGGATATATGCCCAGTAGTGGGATTGCTGGATCATAAGGTAATTCTATTTTTAGTTTTTTAAGGAACCTCCATACTGTTCTGCATAGTGGAGAACAATTTACATTCACACCAACAGTGCAAGAGGGTTCCCTTTCTCCACACCCTCTCCAGCATTTGTTGTTTGTAGATTTTCTGATGATGCCCATTCTAACTGGTGTGAGGTGATACCTCATTGTAGTTTTGATTTGCATTTCTCTAACAATTAGTGATGTTGAGCAGCTATTCATGTGCTTCTTGGCCATCTGTATGTCTTCTTTGGAGAAATGTCTATTTAGGTCTTCTGCCCATTTTTGGATTGGGTTGTTTCTTTCTTTAATATTGAGCTACATGAGCTGTTTATATATTTTGGAGATTAATCCTTTCTCTGTTGATTCATTTGCAAATATTTTCTCCCATTCTGAGGGTTGTCTTTTCGTCTTGTTTATGGTTTCCTTTGCTGTGCAAAAGCTGTGAAGTTTCATTAGGTCCAATTTGTTTATTTTTGTTTTTATTTCCATTACTCTAGGAGATGGATCAAAAAAGATCTTGCTGTGATTTATGTCAAAGAGTGTTCTTCCTATGTTTTCCTCTAAGAGTTTTATACTGTCCGGTCATATATTTAGATCTAGAATCCATTTTGAGTTTATTTTTGTGTATGGTGTTAGGGAGTGTTCTAATTTCATTCTTTTACATGGAGCTGTCCAGTTTTCCCAGCACCACTTATTGAAGAGACTGTCTTTTCTCCGTTGTATATCCTTGCCTCCTTTGTCATAGATTAGTTGATCATAGATGCGTGGGTTGATCTCTGGGCTTTCCAACTTGTTCCATTGATCTACGTTTCTGTTTTTGTGCCAGTACCATACTGTCTTGATTACTGTAGCTTTGTAGTATAGTCTGAAGTCAAGGAGTCTGATTCCTCCAGCTCTATTTTTTTCCCTCAAGACTGCTTTAGCTATTCGGGGTCTTTTGTGTCTCCATACGAATGTCAAGATTTTTTTGTTCTAGTTCCATTAAAAAATGCCATGGATAATTTGATAGGGATTGCATTGAATCTGTAGATTGCTTTGGGTAGTATAGTCATTTTCACAATATTGATTCTTCCAATCCAAGAACATGGTATATCTCTCCATCTGTTGGTATCATCTTTAATTTCTTTCAGCAGTGTCTTATAGTTTTCTGCATACAGGTCTTTTGTCTCCCTAGGTAGGTTTATTCCTAGGTATTCTATTATTTTTGTTGCAATGGTAAATGGGAGTGTTTCCTTAATTTCTCTTTCAGATTTTTCATTATTAGTGTAGAGGAATGCAAGAGATTTCTGTGCATTAATTTTGTATCCTGCAACTTTACCAAATTCATTGATTAGCTCTAGTAGTTTTCTGGTGGCATCTTTAGGATTCCCTATGTATAGGGTCATGTCATCTGCAAACAGTGACAGTTTTACTTCTTTTCCAATTTGTATTCCTTTAATTTCTTTTTCCTCTCTGATTGCTGTGGCTAGGACTTCCAAAACTATGTTGAATAACAGTGATGAGAGTGGACAGCCTTGTCTCGTTCCTGATCATAGAGGAAATGCTTTCAGTTTTTCACCATTGAGAATGATGTTTGCTGTGGGCTTGTCGTATATGGCCTTTATTATGTTGAGGTAGGTTCCCTATATGCCCACTTTCTGAAGAGTTTTTATCATAAATGGATGTTGAATTTTGTCAAAAGCTTTTTCTGCACCTATTGAGATGATCACATGGTTTTTATTCTTCAATTTGTTAATATGGCGTATCACATTGATTGATTTGCGTATACTGAAGAATCTTTGCATCCCTGGGATAAATCCCACTTGATCATGGTGTATGATCCTTTTAATGTGTTGTTGGATTCTGTTTGCTCGTATTTTGTTGAGGATTGTTGCATCTATATTCATCAGTGACACTGGTTTGTAATTTTCGTTTTTTGTAGTATCTTTGTCTGGTTTTGGTATCACGGTGACGGTGGCCTCATAGAATGACTTTGGGAGTATTCCTTCCTCTGCAATTTTTGGAAGAGTTTGAGAGAACAGGTGTTAGCTGTTCTCTAAATGTTTGATAGAATTCACCTTTGAAGCCATCTGGTCCTGGACTTTTGTTTGTTGGAAAATTTTTCATCAGTTTCAATTTCATTGCTTGTGATTGGTCTGTTCATATTTTCTATTTCTTCCTGGCTCAGTCTTGGAAGGTTATTCCTTTCTAAGAATTTGTCCATTTCTTCCAGGTTGTCCATTTTGTTGGCATAGAGTTGCTTGTAGTAGTCTCTTAGGATGCTTTGTATTTCTGCGGTGTCTGTTGTAACTTCTCCTTTTTCATTTCTAATTTTATTGAATTGAGTCCTCTCCCTCTTTTTCTAGATGAGTCTGGATAATGGTTTATCAATTTTGTTTATCTTCTCAAAGGACAAGCTTTTAGTTTTATTGATCATTGCTATAGTTTGTTTCTATATCATTTACTTCTGCTCTGATCTTTGTGATTTCTTTCCTTCTGCTAACTTTGGGTTTTGGTTTTCTTCTTTCTCTAGTTCCTTTAGGTGTAAGGTTAGATTGTTTCAGATTTTTCTTGTTTCTTGAGGTAGGCTTGTATAGCTATAAACTTCCCTCTTAGAACTGCTTTTGCTGCATCCCATAGGTTTTGGATCATCATGTTTTTATTGTCATTTGTGTCTAGGTATTTTTTGAATTCCTCTTTGATTTCTTCAGTGATCAGTTGGTTATTTAGTAATGTATTGTTCAGCCTCCATGTGTTTGTGTTTTTTACATTTTTTTTCCCTGTAATTCATTTCTAATCTCATAGCATTGTGGTCAGAAAAGATGCTTGATATGATTTCAATTTCCCCAAATTTACTGAGGCGTGATTTGTGACCCAAGATGTGATCTCTCCTGGAGAATGTTCTGTGTGCATTTGAGAAGAAACTGTAATCTGCTGGTTTTCGATGGTTTTCGATAAATATCAATTAAATCTATATGGTCTATTGTGTCATTTAAAGCTTCTGTTTCCTTATTTATTTTTATTTTGGATGATCTGTCCATTGGTGTAAGTGAGGTGTTAAAGTCTCTCACTATTATTGTGTTACTGTCGATTTCCTCTTTTATAGCTGTTAGCAGTTGCCTTATGTATTGAGGTGCTCCTATGTTGGGTGCATATATATTTATAATTGTTATATCTTCTTCTTGGATTGATCCCTTGATCATTATGTAGTGTCCTTCCTTGTCTTTTGTAACATTCTTTATTTTAAAGTCTATTATATCTGATATGAGTATTGCTACTCCAGCTTTCTTTTGATTTCCATTTGCATGGAATATCTTTTTCCATCCTTTCACTTTCAGTCTGTATGTGTCCCTAGGTCTGAAGTGGGTCTCTTGTAGATAGCATATATATATAGGGGTCTTGTTTTTCTATCCATTCAGCAAGCCTGTGTCTTCTGGTTGGAGCATTTAATCCATTCACGTTTAAGGTAATTATCAATATGTATGCTCCTATGATCATTTTCTTCATTGTTTTGGGTTTGTTTTTGTAGGTCCTTTTTTTCTCTTGTGTTTCCCACTTAGGGAAGTTCCTTTAGAATTTGTTGTAGAGTTGGTTTGGTGGTGCTGAATTCTCTTAGCTTTTGCTTGTCTGTAAAGCTTTTGATTTCTCCATCGAATCTGAATGAGATCCTTGCCGGGTTGAGTAATCTTGGTTGTAGGTTCTTCCCTTTCATCACTTTAAGTATATCATGCCACTCCCTTCTGGCTTGTGGAGTTTCTGCTGAGAAATCAGCTGTTAACCTTATGGGAGTTCCCTTGTATGTTGTCATTTTTCCCTTGCTGCTTTCAATAATTTTTCTTTGTCTTTAATTTTTGCCAATTTGATTACTATGTGTCTCGGCGTGTTTCTCCTTGGATTTATCCTGTATGGGACTCGCTGCACTTCCTGGACTTGGGTGGCTAATTCCTTTCCCATGTTAGGGAAGTTTTCGACTATAATCTCTTCAAATATTTTCTCGGGTCCTTTCTCTCTCTCGTCTCCTTCAGTGACCCCTATAATGCGAATGTTGGTGCGTTTAATATTGTCCCAGAGGTCTCTTAGGCTGTCTTCATTTCTTTTCATTCTTTTTTCTTTATTCTGTTCCACAGCAGTGAATTCCACCATTCTGTCTTCCAGGTCACTTATCCATTCTTCTGCCTCAGTTATTCTGCTTTGATTCCTTCTAGTGTAGTTTTCGTTTCAGTTATTGTATTGTTCATCTCTGTTTGTTTGTTCTTTCATTCTTCTAGGTCTTTGTTAAACATTTCTTGCATCTTCTCGATCTTTGCCTCCATTCTTTTTCCAAGGTCCTGGATCATCTTCACTATCATTATTCTGACTTCTTTTTCTGGAAGGTTGCCTATCTCCACTTCATTTAGTTGTTTTTCTGGGGTTTTATCTTGTTCCTTCATCTGGTACATAGCCCTCTGCCTTTTCATCTTGTCTATCTTTCTGTGAATGTGGTTTTTGTTCCACAGGCTGCAGGATTGTAGTTCTTCTTGCTTCTGCTGTCTGCCCTCTGGTGGATGAGGCTATCTAATAGGCTTGTGTAAGTTTCCTGATCCACATTATACTCTTTGTGCTATTTTATTTTGTTAAGAAACAACTGTTTCTAGATTATGTTTTCATTCAGTAGTTTAGATTGAGACACCAGATCAAGATATGATTTACTCCATCCAACAAAGTTTATATCTATACTTTCCATAAGTACACAAATACCCATTTTTTCCCCTAAGACAGAATGTGATCATCTCCATCACTCACAAAAGCCATAATCCCAAGTTCATTTCCAAAATGGATGCATATATTACAGGTTTGGAGCCACTGGGCCAGCTCTACATCATACCCTTTGACAAAATATATTTTGTAGCTCATTTCTCATAAATATAATTTCACTATACAGAACAGACATTGAGTAAATCTACTCTTTTTCATGGCAAGGAGTTCAACTCTATTTTCACTGGCTTACTGCTGACTAAATTAAGCCCCTATTTCTAAAAAAAATACACAGTGAGCCGAAAATGAACAGCTACTTCAGTATGGCTGGCTGCCAATGACATCCTTAAAAGGGAACTAATACAATCCAGTCTCAATCTCAAAAGACCTAATAGGACCGTAGGAAAAATAACAGATTAACTTAGTATTAAGCACCATTCATTTCTTACAAAAGAGTAAAGTTCTATAAACTCAAAATCTAAGAATGCTAAAGTATCAGTTAAAAATGGCAACAACCAAGTCCTAAACATCAGTTCCTCAATGAGAAGTTCTTCTGAACACTTACCCAAGTCTTCCTAGCATCTCAAGCTCAGGAACTTGTGGCCCACAAGTCTCTATTTGCAGTGGTTGATATTCATATAGAGCTTCTTCAAGCTTCTGAATGGGTGGTAATGTAATATGTTGACCCTGTTAGAAAAATGAATGAAAATAATACTTTTTAATATTATTTTCATATTAATACTTATTTGCAGTCATTTTAAAGATGAGCTAAATTCCTCACATTAAAAATATTACCCATTATTCATTACATTACTGAAACCTGTATTATATAATTAACACATAGTCAGTGACACATGATTTAAAGGAAGAAAACTAAATCCATCATTAAATTAAAATTTAGCCTTAAAGAGTATAGCTGTTAAATGTCAATGGTAGAATTCAGGAAACATATAAGCATAGTCTATTCTCACATTTTTCTATTTTTATTATACAACTGTGACAGTTTTGGTAACCTGTGTTTTGTTGAAAGCTTTAGTTAAGGAAGGACACTAATGAAATTATTCTCTGCAAAGTTTTGCCACATAAATATCTATTCTCTTAAGTCTTTACAATGGAATTAAACTTACTTAAGAAATATGTGTATCTGATGTCTACTTACACACACACACACAAAATGAGGAATATTATGCTAAAAATTAAGTTGAATGGAATATCCATGTATTTTTCTGAAAAGAACTACTGGATAAATAAAATAAAAAGATCATACTTGATGAAAAATATACAAAATAAAATACCACTCAGCCACATAGCACCATTACACTGAGATTTATATATTTATTGTAATCTGAGCACATAATTCTAATTTTGAAAAATCTGTATTTTTTATATAGTCCATGTTTTCTGATTCTAACTCTAATTCTGTTATTTTTCTTGGTATAGTTCTCACCAGCTTCTCTATGTCCTAACTTTTTAATAAAAACTAGTTCTTACAGTTATTAATTCCAATGTTTTCTGGTTTATAATTTATTCCTCTTGTTACCTCCCTTAGTTTCCATTACTTAAATTACTAAGTTGGATACATAAAACATTTGTTATCTTTTATTTAAAGAAAAGAAAAGGTAAAAACCATGAATTAAAAGTGATACAGTGCAACTGAGGTGGTGAGGAACGACCACTGAGGATGTTTGCATATGACTCATGGTTCTTCTCTTCAACAAGTTTAATACCATGTAGCATTATCCTAGCTAGTTTACCATCATATTAATAGCTTCTCTGACACTGTGACCTCAAAACTCCTTCGGCAAACTCGGGCAAAGGACTTGAACAGACATTTCTCCAGAGATGTACAAATGGTCAACAAGCACCAAAAAAGATGTTTAACATCACTAGTCATTAGGGAAATGCAAATCAAAACCATGAGGATATAAAATTGCCCCTCAATATCCCTGAGGGGTCTGGTTCCACGTTGCCCCAGGGATACCAAAATCATGTATGCAGAAGTCCTTTATATAAAATGGCATACTAGCACAGTCAGACCTCCCTATCCCCAGATTCCTCATGCCTGGGTTCTGCATCCATGAATTCAACCAAACCCAGACTGAATTTCATGGCTGCTTGAAGCCATGGATGTGGAACCCACAAATACAGAGGGCCCAACTGTAGCACTTAACACCCACAGCTATTTAGGATGGCTATTATCCAAAACAAAAAAACACATAAAATAACAAGTGTTGGCAAGGATATGGAGAAATGGGAACTCATGTCCACTGCTGATGGGAATGTAAAATGGTGCAGCTACTATGGAAAACAGACAACAATTCCTCAAAAGATTAAAAGATTAAATATAAAATTACCATATAAGCCAACAACTCCACTTCTGGGTATACACCCAAAAGTAGTGAAAGGAGGAACTTGAACAGATATTTGTACACCCCTACTCATAGCAGCATTACTCACAATAGCCAAAAGGTAAAAGTAACCTTGTGTCCATCGATGGATAGTGAATAGGGTATTCACACGATGGACTATTATTCAGTCTTAAAAAAGGAAAGAAATCTGATACATGCTAAAACATGGATGAATCTTGGAGACATTATGCTAAGTGAATGAAATAAGCCAGTCACAAAAGGATAAATATTGTATGATTCCAATTATATGAGGTTCTTAGAGTAGTCGAATTCATAAAGACAGAAAGCAGAATGATGACTGCCAGAGGGTGTGGGGAGGCAGGGAATGAGGCATTACTATTTAAATGAGTACAGAGTTTTAATTGGAGAAGATAAAAAAAATCCTGGCGATGGGTGGTGGTGATGGATGTACACTGTGAACATACTTCAAAATAGTTAAAATGGTAACGTTTATGTAATATATATTTTACCACAATTTTTTAAAATGGGTTTCAGGACTTCCCTGGTGGCACAGTGGTTAGGAATCTGCCTGCCAGTGCAGGGGATACGGGTTCGAGCCCTGGTCTGGGAAGATCCCACATGCCACAGAACAACTAAGCCCGTGCACCACAACTACTGAACCTGTGCTCTAGAGCCTGCGAGCCACAACTACTAAGCCCACACGCCACAACTAGATGAAGCCCACCCGCCTAGAGCCCGTGCTCCGCAACAAGAGAAGCCTCCACAATGAGAAGCCCACGCACCTCAACAAAGAGTAGCCCCCACTTGCTGCAACTAGCAAAAGCCCGTGTGCAGCAATGAAGACCCAACGCAGCCAAAAATAAAATAAATAAAAAATTTTTGAAATAATAAAAATTCTTGGTGAAAATGAAAAATGTGTCTTTAAAAAAAATTAAAATTAAAAAAATTAAAATGGTTTTAGATATTCTGATTTGCTCATTTACCTGGCTGAAATAATACATATCAAAAATGAAATAAAAGTGAGATATATGGAAAGCTCCATTAGCATTATTTTAACTCTTAACCTCCATGTTTCAGAGCCTTTCTAAATAAACTTGAAACTGTCAAGCTAAATCTTGTACTACCTCTCAGTAATCCAATTTCTGAACAATGAATCTGAATACAGAGTATTACACAGGTTAAGAAGGGGCCTGCCTAAGCAAGACATTCTGAGTGACATTTTGACATCCCTGTTTCAAAGTGTCTTCTTCATAAGTTACTAAGTAATATATTCTCCTGTCACGTTATACAAAAAGTCCAGTATTACTGTCACATTTTTAGGTTAAAAAAAAAAAAGAAGATAAAGGAAACTGTAAGAATTTTAAAAGGACACCTATTATATTATAGTTATCCCATAACACAGTAATGCAGATTACTTTGATTACTCCATTTTCACATTACAAATTGGAAAGCAAGACCCAGGAAAGATGACACAAAATGGATAATTCCAAGAGCTGGAATATTTTCTAAGGAAGATAATATTCAAAAAAAAGACAGGCTCTCTTAAGTCATTAACGTGGGAATGAACACATTAAAAGTAATCATTCCCTAAATAGCAACAATGATGCCCAAGTTAAAAGTTATGATGTCGGGCTCCCCTGGTGGTGCAGTGGTTGAGAGTCCGCCTGCCGATGCAGGGGACACGGGTTCGTGCCCCGGTCCAGGAAGATCCCACATGCCTCTGAGCAGCCAGGCCCATGAGCCATGGCCGTTGAGCCTGCGAGTCCGGAGCCTGAGCTCTGCAACAGGAGAGGCCACAACAGTGAGAGGCCCACATACAGCAAAAAAAAAAAAAGTTATGATGTCATATAATCCAAAGTATTGTATGCAAGTTTGTGGGTACATAAAAGATCATACAATAAGAATAGCTAACATTATTTACTCAGTGCCAGGCACTGGTCTAAAGGCATTTAATGCATTATTTCTTTAGTATTCACAATAGTTTTATGAGATACATACTATCATCCCTACTTTACAAATGAGGAACAGGGGCTTAGATATGTGACTTAGCAAGGTCACACTGTAGGTAATGGCGGATTGAGGATTAAAAGCCAAGGGTGTCAGATTTTAAAGCCTGTGTTCTTTTCCCCTAACTTCCTTATTTTATGGATAAAGAAACTAAAACCCCTAAAATATAAATTTCTCCTAAGGTCACATAGTTAGAGTCTTATCTCCTAATTCCTGTCCAGTGTGGGCTCTACCATACCACACTGCCTATCAATATCCTATTTTTAGACAATATAATCACAGTTGCTCAATTTAAAAGTTTGATATTAATAAGTAAGTCCTAGATTGCTATACAAATTCTAATAATTTAGATATGGTCAAAATGCCATAAGTTCAAAAAGACAAATTTTTTTATTATAGCATTTAGAGAGAAATAAACATTACTCAGTGCTAATTCTATTTATCATGAGAATGAGAAAATAAAGTTCATAAGTGATACACAACCTAGTCTTCTAATATCCAATCTTTTCCCCCCAAAACTGGTGTGAGATAGATGCCAAGTTTCTCAAATCTAAAGCTGAGGAAGAACTTACAGTACAAATCACTGACATAATTAAGATTTAAAAAAAAAAAATCACCAAGAGACCAGCTATCTCAACAAGAAGTCCTATGAGGAAAATGTTAGGGGTTTTTAAGTGACTGGAGGCAAAACGGTGTTTAAAAGTTTCTGGATGCAAAATGAAAACGAAAGTGATATTTCTACACAAAACAGTAAGTGATATTATTCTAAATTATCAGGAAAAGAAGGATTCAGATTAAAGAAGTCACACTGTATGATGCAATAGTGATATTCAACACCTGAACTAAATTTGACTTGTCACCAAATGATATAGTATAGATTGAAGAGGGCTACAGAAAAATCAAAAGAGAGGAAAAATTAATGAAAGGTGGAAAACTGAAACAGTGCAACTTGTGCAAGACCTCAGAGGGCAGACAAAGTCTACAAAAGCAAGGCAATAAAGAAGACAACAATATCACTAGAGCAGTATGTGTGTCTTGAGACTATATGAAATAACAGGGGCAGAGAATGGATATATGGGGAAGTGGGGGCCGAAAGAGACTGAATCAGCATGGCACAGCTTACATTACAGCCAGAAAATATTCCAAGACTAATTTGAACTCATATGGTAAAAAATCAGACCTTTCAAAACAATGTCGAAACAAACCTCCATCAAATTACCAAACAAAGGATAAAATGAAAGAATGATGCCCAATATGACAAGAGAGTGTGGAGAAAGATGTTCTCATACACTGCTGATAGGAGAGCAAATAATGGAATTGCTTTCTTTATGAAAAACAATTGAGTAAACATTTAAAGTACTCATATAGCTTAACCCAATAATTCTACTTGTAATAATTTATAAGAAAAAACAGAAATATACTAATCAAATCTTTATTCAAAAGACTGACCATCGCAGTTTATAACTGAAAAACCAAAAGGAACATAAATGTTCAGCAATATTGGGAAAATTAAGTAAACATGAGCGATTGTAACAGAATGTATGCCATTTAAAATTATGTTCAAAGAGAAATTAATAAACTAGTAAGTATATAATAAGGATGATCTAAACTATTTTTTAAATCTGCATAAGAAAAAAGCTATAATAAAAGCACCAAAATGTTAACTGTAGTAATCTCTAGGTGATGAGACTATGATTTATATTTTTATCTTTATGCAGTATTTTCTAATGGGCCAAAATGGGTATAATTTTTATAACCATAAAAAAGATAATAAAAATATACTAGGGACCATACTGAACAACACCATAGGGGAAAAATTAAAAACCATACTATATGACAACTGGCTTGGTCTCTTCAATAAGTCAGTGGCAAGAGAAAGAAAAGCAAGAAATGTAGCATGAGATATGAGCTGTTCTAGATTTTAAAAGAATTAAGAGGTTTAATAAATATAACAAGAGTCATTAGCTCAGTAACAATTTAGGAAAGGAGAAAACAGTCATGAGACATTTGGGGGACAACTGATGAAATCTGAATGTGGACTGGGTATAAGATTACATTAGAGAATTTTTATTAATTTTGTTTTGTGTGATTATGGCATTATGGTTACATATAAGAATGTCCTACATCAGGGCAGGTCAGAGGGAGATGCAGGTTAAAGAATTTAAAGGTAAAATTTCACAGTAACTGCAATTTACTTCAAAATGGTTCAGAAAAAGATACATATATATGAAGCAAATAAAAGATTACTGAATCTAGACATTAGGCATATGAATATTCATTGTATGATTTTTCTACTTTGCTCTTTTTGAAATTTTTCATTACAAATAGTTTAAAAATATATCATGGAATCTTTGTTAGTCTGAAAAGAAATTAGCTAAGCATTTATAGCCAAGAAAATACAATAGTGCTAAAGAAAGAAGAGCCTAGAATCAAGTAGGTCAGGTTTGTAGCTATTTTAATTAGGTTTGAAGATTTGAGTAGTGACTGAGAGGAAGAGGAAAAAAAAAGATTATAATTAAAACTGCAAGACTTGGTAGCAATCTGGAATAGCTGAGTTGAATACTAAAATGTGAAAACCAGACAGAGCTGAAGACTAACAGAAACAGGGTAATTGGGAAAGAGAAAGATTGAGGAGAGAAGATTTTTTTTAAAAAAGATAGAACACAGACTGGGAGAAAGTACTTGCAAATTACATGCCTTATACAGAATCTGTATCCAGAATATATACAAAGGACTCTTACAGCTGAATAATTCTTTAAAAAAAACAAAAACTGCAATTTAAAAATGGGCAAAGATTTTAATAGACATTTCACCAAAGAAGATACACATAGGACTAATAAGCACATGAAATGATGCTCAAACCATTAACCTTTAGAAAAATGCAAATTAAAACTACAATGAAGTACTACTTCACACTCACTACAACGGCCATAATCAAAGTGTCACTGACGATGCAGAGAGAAATTACAACCCTTAAACGTTGCTGGTGGGAGTGTACAAGGGTGCGACGACTTTGAAATTAGTTTGGCAGTTTTTCTTGAATTTACAAATAAATTTACTATATGACTTAGTAATTCCACTCAAAGGTATCTACCCAAAAGAAATGAAAACACACGACCAAAAACTTTTATAAGAACAGCAGCATTACTCATGGTAGCCAAACAGCAGAAACAATCTAAATGTCCATCAACTGGTGAATGGATAAGCAAAATGAAGTATATTCATACAATATGCATATGAATTCATTCAGTTAATATTTATATGCTGAATACTATTTAGCAACAAAAAGGAATAAAATATTGATACATGCTACAACATATTAACTTCAACAATTTTATGCTAAAAAAAAGAAGCTAGGCAAAAGACTACATATTGTTTGATTCCATTTATAAGTAATGTCCAGAAAAGGTAAAACTACAGACAGAAAGTACATTAATAATCACTAGGGGCTAGAAGTGTGAATGCAAAGTGACTACACAGAGGTACAAAAATCACCAAATCATACATTTTAAATGAGTACTCTTTTATAGTGAGTAAACTATACCTCAATAAAGCTGTTTACAAAATAAAGAGTTTAAGATGGTGGTTCAAATCAAATCAACATTGCTGACTATATATGAAATATCCAAGTAGAAATATTCAGTAAAAGCAGCTAAAAATATAAAATAAACCCAAGGGAAACTTTGCTATTATCATCAACAAAATGATGGGCAAAGTCACAAGAAAAAATAAAATTTGAGGGAGACCAATGTATAAGGAGTGAGATCCTAGTAATGAGTCCTGAATAACACCCACATTAAGTAATTCAACTACATTTTGCTGACTTTCAAAACCATAACACAAAACTGACGCCCTTTCAATTTCTGTTGTAGTTGCCATATAAATAATAAATAAATGAGGCGTTGAGGGTAAAAATGTAGCAAGAAGAGCCACAGCAAATCATGCAACCTTAGATAATATCTACACTCAGGTGGAAAATTGCAGGCAAACTCTACATTCAATAGTAAAATTAATGTTTTACTCTCCTAGAATGTAACAAAATGGAGCCCCTGTTTCTTTTCTAAGGTATACCTTAGAGCCCTAAGTTATATTTCAATAATTTGCTTGTCAAAAATATAAGCATTTGTGGAAAGAGTTTCCAAAATTCAGCTCATTTCCATATAGAAAAACATAAAAACATTTGAAGAACAATGCAAATGCTGACAAAGGTAATTATACATGGCTGTAATTTTTTTTAAATTTATTTATTTTTGGCTGTGTTGGGTCTTCGTTGCTGTGTGCGGGCTTTCTCTAGTTGCAGCGAGCGGGGCTACTCTTTGTTGAGGTGCACAGGCTTCTCATTGCAGTGGCTTCTCTTATTGTGGAGCACAGGCTCTAGGCGCACAGGCTTCAGTAGCTGTGGCACGTGGGTTCAGTAGTTGTGGCTTGTCGGCTCTAGAGCACAGGCTCAGTAGTTGTGGCGCATGGGCTTAGTTGCTCTGTGGCATGTGGGATCTTCCTGGACCAGGGCTTGAACCCGTGTCCCCTGCATTGGCAGGCAGATTCTTAACCACTGCACCACCAGGGAAGCCCATGGCTGTAATTTTAAGTAATAATTTGAAATATATCTTTAACTTGTCTTACTCAGCAAGCTTCAAGTCTACTATAAAAAGTTTACAATTTACTGCGATTTATCTGTTAGATAATCTATAGTACACCACAAGTATTATCGTTATTCGTGTCCCTCAAGTAAAGGAAAAGCAAAACTATCTTTTGTGCTAACTCTAAAATGCAGGATTTAATTCCAAATTAAAAATTATATGATCTAGGTTTCTGGAAGCCATTTGATAAGAGATAAAGTTAACTCTGAAAACAACTCTTACTTTAACAGCAACAGAAAAGTTAATTAGTAATCATTAATATACAGGTTGTAGAAATAAGCAATAATGAAAATACCCTTCCAAATCAATCAGTATATGATTTTGATAAGTACCACAGAACAGGTTGTAATTCATAAAGTACTAGCAATTCAGAGTGATGCGTTAAATGATTCTGAAAATCCTTTAACAAAATTTTAAGATTCAGAACTCTCTTAATTTTTATATTTGCTAATAAACTCTGTAAGCTTGGTAAACTCTGTGTATAAATATCTGTTAACATCTGTCTCCCCCATTAGACTGCAAGGCCCTGTTGTTCACTGCCATGCCTCACAGCACAGTACCTGACACCAAAGAGCTGCTTGGTATTTTGTAGAATGAACGAATAATACAAAGGGGCATGTGAACAGTCATCTGGTGTAGTAGTATAAACATTAGAAAAACAGTAAGATGGAGAGTCAGGTTTCCAAATTCTATAAATTTTACAATGCTCTTACTACATGTAAACAATTGGAATTTTGTAATCACATGTACTACGAGAGTACGTAAGGAATACATCTCCAGATTCTCCACACTTTAATACTGTTTCTTATTCATTAGAGAAAGTCTGTAGATGTTTTTTTTCCGTAGCCTGGAAATGTGCTTTCTAGCCACTTAAGAACTTCAACAAAATTTCAGACAACAAAACATTGTGGTTATTCTGCTGTAATCAACAACCATTCAAAAGACAAATATTGAACACTAACTATAGCCAAAAACTAAAAAGTACAGCAGTGAACAAAACAGATACAAGCCCCTGCCACCAACAAGCTTATATTCTAGTAGATCACTTTTCAATGAGATTGTTCCTTTTACTTTTATTTTGGTGAATCATCTAAATGCAAAATAAAAACAAACAAACAACAAAACAATGATAGTGGTGACTGTTCTTAAAAAACTGGATCCTCTCACATGTTAAAATTATCAAATGCTATAGAAAGTATCACATTGCTAAAGGGAATTAGAAACCAGAATATTTCACTGGTCTCAGAGCATTAAACCAGTACAATTCTACTGATTATTTCCAGGGAAAACATCTACAGGAGACCTTTCAGAAAATCAATTAATGATTTTTGAAATACTGTTTCTATGTCGGTAAATGTCCTAGTAATTTAAATATGTGTGTGCACATATGTACATGTGTTTTCTATTTGTGCACATGTATGCATCTGTATGTGAATGTGGACATATTTTTTAAATTGTATTTGTGTGCGTACTCACACAGTTTTTTAATGGAATAGAGAATACTTAAAAAATACACATGAAAAAAATAAATAAATAAAATTAAAAAACAATTTAAAAAAAATACACATGGCACTGCCGTCAAGCTACTGATTCTGGGTAATTTCTTTTGGTAATTCGGTTGTTTTCAATTTATTTTAGGAGCAAGCAGAGCAATTTTTATACTATGCTGCTCTGGTCATTCTAGGGTGACATCAGCCTGTCATCACTGCAACAGCTGCATGGTAACAACTTCCTGGTAGCACATAATTTCATGGTAAGTACAATTCATTTTCCCCCATAGAAATGGCTTTCTCTAATTTCTTTCAAAATTTACAGTAAACAGCGTAAGACAAATGAGGGACAAAACCCTGCATGGTAAGAAGTAACTATATACTTATGCTAACACTGCCTCTAAACTAAAATGAACTGAGGTGATTTTATTTCTCTAAACTTCATATTCATCAACAACAGTGAGGGAGTAGGGGCAAACTGAAGGGTTGGACTAGATGTTCGTCCAGGTCCAATCTGCTACAATTTCATGACCATAGTGGAAATAAACCACTACCTGATAATGTATGATGAAAATAAAAATAATTTTCCCCAAATTTAATGTAAAATAACTTGATTCTATATATACTAAAGAAACGGCCAGTGGAAAAAACAATCACTAATTCCCAGATACCCAAGTCTCTACTAGAATCATCAGACTCCATTCCCTTTCTGAATGCGTGTTTTGGAATAAGCAGAATATAACTTAAAATAAAAAATGATTATGGGTTGGTTTTTTTAAGCATTCTAACATTGACTTATTCCCACAAATCAGCCTTTATGAGCACTCCTGTTTTTTGAAATACTATGCCTAATAGTTAGATCACCTATTTTTCCCCCAATTTTTCCTTCTCAAAAAAAAAAAACAAAAAACAGACTTTTCCAGAATATGAAAGAGGATTCATCTTGAATACACTAGGAACAGCACCATATTTTTCTGGCTCTTTACTGACGATCAGTTCCATTTGAATATGTAAGATGCTTTGAAACATCAAAGAAGAATTTCTTTATCTAGCCGGGCTTAAACTTCTTGTTCATTAGAAATCAAATAGTCCTAAAAAAGTTATATCTTCACTTGGCCAAGCCAAGTCTCTGAAACTGTTTCTATATCAAATTGGCCCTGAAAACATCATCAAAATCTGTTCACTACAGGGGAATTACTTTAAGCCTTTGTTAACTAAATTCATTTGTAATCTCCTCCCCACCACACACACCTTTAGTGTTCAAATTACCACACAGAAAAATGTTCTTTAATAATGCATCAACTCTATTTTAGAACTCATATTGTCACACCAATCTAAACTATTCCTTGAGAAAGAATTTCAAAAATAAAACGTAACATATACAGAAATGTTAAATGTAGGGGAAAATTAGGAAATAATATCTTTAGAAAAAGATTAATATCATTAAAGTATGTTGAATATAATAACCACCAAATCATGCACATTTTTAAATTTAATTAATTAATTTATTTTTTTGGCCATGCCATGTGGCTTGCAGGATCTTAGTTCTCCAACCAGGGATTGAACCCGGGCCCCGGCAGTGAAAGCGCCGAGTCCTAACCATTGGACTACCAGGGAATTCCCTGCATGTTTTTTTTTTAAAAAGCATTTCTATGAATTCCTTTGTATTGATGTAGAACTACTATGGTTTATGTAGAAACTAAATGCAACAATATATTTGTGGACACGTGTAATTAGTTTTCAGAAAGCCCAGGGTTCCAAACTATAGGTGAACATGAAATATAAAAGGAATAACATTTTCTCCCTTTGATGTAATGTGTTTTGACTATAATTATGTATACAAACTTCTTTCCTCCATGATACAAAAATAAAGACAGAAAAGGAACTAAGCTAGTCGTCACTGCCTTAAATAGTTCTATACCTAACACATCCAAGAGACATCCAAATGTTATCTAGAAGGATCCTAAGTGATGTGACTGATTTAAGTTCAACACAGCTATAACAATGAAGTCACACCCTGCACAGGAGTTACACTCGGTTCTAAAGTCAGAGTAAGGCAAAAACTGGTCAAAATAACCCCTCAAAAATCCTTTAAATAGCCCAT
Organism: Leucopleurus acutus; assembly: GCF_964270905.1. Taxonomy (NCBI): domain Eukaryota; kingdom Metazoa; phylum Chordata; class Mammalia; order Artiodactyla; family Delphinidae; genus Leucopleurus; species Leucopleurus acutus. The sequence continues at coordinate 40,107,833 of NC_139142.1, forward strand.
AAAGTATACCATACATTGTTCTGCACATATTATAATCTCTTTGTATAAATCCAACTCAGCTAGTTTTTCCTCCAGCATTAGAAGAGATTACTGTTTGTTCTGTGGAAAACCAGATAAAGTACTTGTCTTGCTTTTAGCAACTTTGTTGTTTCAAAAACATTTTTTACTGGGGGAAGAGAGGAATTCTTTGCTATTTTTCTCCCTCATTTGGTGTTTTCAGCTTTAGTTGAATTCAAATAAGCTAAATGTACATATGATATGACTCTGCTGAACATGACAGGTATTTGAATGTTCATTCAATTGAATTCATGGACAAAAATGACATCTGAGATGGGCTATGAAGGCTGAATGGGGCTGAAATGGAGGGAAAGGAAGAGTATTTCTAGTGAAAAGAATTTTAATACCAAGAACAGCTTCAGTGCAGTAGTGAAAATAGGAGCCAGAATATAAATGATAGAAGAAAGAATGGGAGTTGAGAAGTAGAAACACTGAATAAACTTGATTATTATTTTCATCAAATTCTAAGATAAAATAAAAATAGGGAGATATGGCATTAGCTTAAAGAAAAAGTAGGATCTAAGGAAAAGATTCTGTTTATCTTGTATGGTTTTGTTGTCCTAGGTTTTATTTTTTCCTGAGCACTGATAAATGAGGCAGTGTTGAAAAGTATTATTTTTACATTCTTTCTCTGATGCTTGTCTTGCTACTGAACTACCATTTGTGGCCAAGAGGACAGAGCGTCCAGCAAATCATAACTGTTTCTATAAAAAGATCAGAAAAGAAAAACATCAAGGAGACTATCTAGTGAGACAAAATCTACCTCGTTAAAAGAGTCTGCACTAATTTTAAGAAAAACAGCATTTACCAGCAATTTTACAAACTTGTTAGGCATATAGCATTTTAGCTCATTTACTTTTAGTAATTGCAAAAAGTTTCCAAAAAAGAATTCTCACCTTGGCACTTTAAGTAAACTTTTAGTTAACTATCAATAACAACAACTTACACATAAGTCTAAATTTTTGAATATGATAAAATACAAAAATTGCTTTATATAGTTTTCTACAAATATTACTATTATGATATAAGCAAAACAAAAAATATCACATAAGATTAGTAGTATTTTGAAGCAGAAATATTTTTCAGTGAAAAGGTAGCAGAAAGCTTCTTTACACCATAATAGAGACTGAATAATTCAAGAAATCATATTTTATTTAGATATAAACCCTCTGTGCCTAGTACAGTGCTTGGTACATATTAGGAATGTTTGTTTCATGAATGAGCAAATGTTTTATAATGATCCACAGTATCCCACTCACTCCAATCCTCTAATCCAAACCATCCCCCCAAAAAACTACATAACAAATATGATTCTATTTGAGGTCATTTAACTACAGAATGAGTAGTTATTGTGCTATTCCCACTGTAGAAAATAAACAGCTAAGCCAAACTATACTGACTTTATCCTTCTGTCCTAAAAGGAAACAACAAATACTAGGAATACCTTAACCATCCTAATCTGCCTTCCCCAAACACATATCACCACTACCACCTTCACAAAACCACCATGTAATTAGATCTAGACTCTAAATGTAGAATAGGATAGAATATTTAGGATTCTTTGATTCCCTTACAATTTTGCATAAATTGTCTTTTACTAAAGTCATGCTGATATAGAATGTTATTACTTAACAGTGGGATTCCACACAAAGGACACAGAAATATTTACTGAACATCTACTTTATGCCATGTACTATGTTAGTCCCTATCCATACAGTTGAGGTAAGTATTATTTTGTTTATGTTACAGGAAAAGAAACTAATGTTCTCCAAGGCCAAGTAACCTACCCAGGTTTTAAGCCCTATACTGCCAGAATTCACCAAGCACTATCTTATTACAGGACTATGGTATTAAAATTGATTTATCTGAACATTTAGTGGATGTTAGGCACTAGTGAAGGGATGATAGAAAGGATACACCACCAGAACTGATTCTACTTTGAAGAATTCAGCAATATATATTTATATTTATTAAATGTAAATTAGGAAATGCTCATTTGTTTTAAAAATGTTAGTATGTAAGTGCTTTTTAAATGACAGTTACCCTAGTCCATTAAAACATACAACTCAATTTCTTTTTTGAAAATATTCACATTCAACTTTACCATAGTACATTTAGATTGATGCAAATTTCACCTGTACTGAGATATGTGCTTCATTCTTCTTAGAAACTCTTAGAAGCTCAGTCTTCTTTTTATAACAAGCAAAAATATTATCGCCCTCAAAAAAATGTACAAAATTGTGGCTTGTCTATGAATCTGTGAAAATTGAATATATTTTGAAATACGAACCAGAAAGACCACTTCAGCTAGAAAGAATTCCTAGCAATGTAGAGGTAAGCTACCTTCCTAGAAAGTTGACTTAATAACCAAATCTTTAAATCACATTTTACTACACTTTAACAGATCATTTTTCATAATTGACAGGCATGTTTTATGTTTATGATATGAATTACAAAAGCAATGCAGAAAAAAATCATTATCTTGGTAAATTTTTCATCTGAGAACATTATGTGTTCACCGAGGATAAAAATGGTTCCACAAATACAGGAGTACACAGACTATCACATAATTTGTTTTCTTTTTTAAAAATTAAAAAAACTAACTTTATTTTATAATCTTCATAAATAAATACATAAATATACACGTAAATAAATAAATGAGAGGTACATTTAGTAAAACAGTGCCCTAGAAGACAAAGAAAGCAATTAGTATGGGAGACTTTAATGAACACAGCTTTAAAGCCCTTCTGGAAATTACTGGCTGAATAAAAGCACTAACATTCTACCAGTTGCTGAGACAGGTGCTACTGACAGTCAGCTGCATTTGCTGAAGCATATTCTAAAGATTACTAATTAATCTCTATACTGAAACCAATGGCTGCCTGCCATTTTGATCACCATTTAAAAAAAAAAAAAAGCAAAAGAAATAGTCGCTCTATGACCAAACACAACTCTAGGTAAAACACAACTCTAAGTAAGCTCTGCATCTACTTAATTACTTAGTTACATTATTTTCTGGTGTTCTTTATTCTAAACCCAAGATTTCTACAGGTTGGACTCATGGGTCTTATAGTCTCTCCACTTGCTATTTCTGAGTTATTTCTACTTACCACAAAGAATATGAAAGCATTTGTGAGATACTTGGGGAGAAGAGTCTTTCTTTGTTGTTAATTTTGAACCTTTCGATCCTAAGTTCAGGAGAATATGACTCGTGGAGGCATTCTCCTTTACACCCAATCTGCCTTTTCATTAGAACTTACCCACACTCCCCTTTCCCAGCTCCCAACACACACACACACACACACACACACACACACACACACACACACGCACACACACCCCTGAATACTCTGTTCTACCACCATAATATCCTACCTTTATCTTATGAACTCTGTTCAAAGCACTGCTCAGAATTTAGCAAACATTAAAACAGTTAATGTTTCCAAGTCTGGGCAATTATTATAAAAGTGATTCTGCAGTTCTTTTAAAATATGCTGAGACAAGGTGCCAAAGAAATTGTTTTAAATCCATTTGAAAACATATAAACATATATAGATAAAGTGAAAAACGTATGTGAGGGTTCTTCTTGTGATTTTCCATCCTTTTAATGTTTCAAGTTAACATTGATCCTTGAGTCTTAAGTAACACTATCTGTTCTACATGTTTTTAAAGTTGCTTTCATTCAACTGTACATGCCTGTGACCTCCACAATGACCTCTACAAAAGCAGTTGTGCACTTTACTGTGGTGCAAATCCTCACAGACAAGTTGAACCTGTTCTTTTTGGCACTGAGCCCTTGCGCTGAACACACAGCTGAGATTTATTATAAAAGGGGAACTAAGGGGCATTATTGCACAACATTTATCCTTCACATACAGCCAAGTATAATCTTTTACGACCTTTGAGAGCTCTTAAATAAATAGATCTTCCCTTAATTGCATAAGGAGTTTCTTATTTGTCACCAATCATATGGCATATTGAGATTCATTTTACATTAGGAAAAAGCTAGCACACAAAACATACATACTAAAAGTTGTTAAAGTTAGTCTCTTAATATTTATTCAAAACTAATAATACTTTGAATACTCAGACCTAAGGATAATTACCTAACTTGCTGTTTTTAGCAAGGTCAATGCTGCAAAGTAATAAACACCTGCCTTCAAGGAGCTATACTTTAAGAAAACAGGTTTTAAAAAATCTTCCTACAGCACTCCTATGGGTCTTTTAAAAACATTTCAGAGAAAATATTAACCTTTACTTTTACACTGTTTTGTGTTTTCTTTTTAATTTCAAAGTTCAATTTTAATTAGCTTTCCCATAGCATTTTAAAAACAGTTTCCATTTCTAAAGAATTTTGAACTGAGCTGATAAACATGACTGCAACTAGTATACTTCCTCACTTCAAGAACAGATTGATACCCTGGGGGAAAAAGGAACTTCATGAGTTCTAAGAAGTATCTCTTATAACAGGAATTACCACACCATTTACATTAATTCTTCAGGATTTGCTAATTGATCTATCATCAAGACTTGCCTGTTGAAAACAAAGAAACTACTATAACCTCAAAAGTATTCTATTTTGAAAGTCAGGTTCAAACTAGCTTATCAGCTAACTGCTCAACATAAAGGAAACTAAAATATGTTGATTCAGGTGAATATTTCCTTGCTCTAAATTCTTCTAATTTATTTTACTACTATTAAGTGTACAAACAATTGGGAAAAAATGCCTGTAGACTTATGGGGGCGGGGGGACAGGGTATATTGTTTTATGGACACACAATTTCAGTTTTACAAGATGAAAAAAATTATGGAGATTGATTGTAGTGGTGGTAGCACAACAATATGAATATATTTAATACTAGTGAAATGTACACTTAAAAACAGTTAACATGGTAAATCTTATGTATGTGTGTCTTACCAGAATAAATTTTTTTAATTTAAAAGATAAAATCATAATTTTTTTAAAGATTGATGAATGAATTGATTTTTTTAATGGTGAAAAAAATCTAATGTTACATTTTTAGCAATCAGGGGTTCATAGTGAACAAAACAGACATGTTCACAGATGATACCAAATACATTCTGTAATGACAAAATATATGAAGAGTTAAATAAGAAATTTCTTTCATTAAAATTAAACATTTTAAGCAACACATTTATATTGCTCCATACCTAAGAAAAGATGTTTTAAACAATTTGTCTCTCTAATACTCTCTCCCTTTGTCTAGGGAATACAAGTAGAAGTTCATGAGTTTGGACATTTTTTAAATTCATCACTAAAAAGGACACATTTTTTCTTTATGTAGTCTTTCAGGAAAAAACCTGTATTAAATTTTAAGTGATTCTGCAAGCATTACATCTTTAAATAGATATAATTAGCATGCTAGAAAATCACTAACCAGTTTTATTCATAATATTTATACTACTTGAGGAAACAAAAATTGATGAGAATAACTATAAAACATGAATCAAATATGTTAAAAATGTCTCAAGACTTGATCTTACACTATGTTCTAACACTATGTCAACACTGGTGGTATTTTTTAAATACCTAAGCCCTCTAATTCATTTTGAAATGCATGCGCTTCAAGATTTCCATAATTTCCAAAACCACTCTTGATGAAGTCATAACTATAATTAAAAATAACATCCAAAGAACCCATAGTTGCAATGTCAAGCAGTTTAACCCAGGTTAAACCTCCAAATAACTTAAAGCAGCTGTAAGAACAATACCAGTCTCCATTTATTTTGGTTCTTCACATTATAACAGCTTTCCCATCTATGTCTCTCTTCTTTCCATCAAGAATGCAAGCAAATACTCTATCTGCCTATAACTTCTGACTCTTTTAAATTCCCCATGTTATGTGTCTTCACAGAATAACACAGTGTTTAAAACACAGTCTTTGGAGTCCAAAAAGTCAAATCCCAGCTCTACCTTGAGTATCTTTTTTTAACAAGCCTTAGTTTCACCTGTAAAATTATATTAATGAATCAAATAAAATATATTTAAAGGACACAGAAGAGTGTACTGTCTACAAAATGCTACTACATCATCACCTTCATCAGGAGCAGAAAGAAGAGGAATATTCTGCACCACCTCCGCAGACCATCTCTTAGTCACTACCACCAGATAAAATCACCACAGGCAATTATCAACATAGGAACTGGTAACCTTTCAAAAGTCTGCCTGTAAGAGCTCAAAACATCTTCCTGCAGAAACAAAGTTTTGAAAGAGGGCACAATCCTAGGCTAACAATATATAAAACATTAATTATCTTAAATTGAGTGTAGAACCCTGGAAGTAATACAGGAGAGAAAACAAAGAAAAGTTTACTTTCTGTTTCCTGGGTGCAACCCTGGCCTTAGGCAAAAACTTTAGGCAAAAAAAAGCTTTAGGCAAAAAATTTCTGAAATTTTAGCTTCTCCCATTTTGCCTTTTGCATTCCTACCCAGCAGACCTAGTGTCTTTCCCAGGCATTTTATGTCCCCACAACGCTGTAACACTAAGTTCCTAATTGGAAACATTCCACTCAAACCTACTGACTCTTAATGTGCTCCCTGATCTTAAGTTACCAACCTGCACCTCACCACAATCAAAACTTCCTGCTATCACTAAGGTGTTAGAAGGAAAGAAATTGCATTGCATGATTTTACATACTGGACATCTGGTTTTTATTACATTATTATTGTTTTTAAAAAGAACATTTGTAAAACATTTTTTTCTGGAACAAAATACAAAGCAGTAGTTGCCTTTTAAATATATGGGCTAAGAAATATTCACTGATATCTCAGGCAAATTTTTCATCTTCATATTTACCTATATAAAAAGCAGATTCTCAAAAAGCATTAACATTTATCAAAATGACAATTAGAGTAACATCAGGAATTCCACAATGAGAACTGGTAAGGGTACAGAAGCCCTGGGTAAAATCTGAGCGACCATAAATAATGAAATTCAAAGAATCTCAGAAGTATGCAAGATATTAAACATCATCTCAAGTCTTACTGGCCACTGGATTTTGAATCTCTTCTTCAAAAAACCAAAACCAAAGCACCAAAACAGTCTATAGAGATATGTCTCAGTACCCAAATAAATGTATAAAAGTATACACCTAACTGAATGAAGAAGAGATGAAACCTGTATGACACAACAAAATTTTATATCTCTATTTATGTGCACAAATCACAATATCTGTCTTACAGAAGTTTAACTACAACTTTTCTTCTCTTCATTTTCTTTATCCCATAAGACTTTCTAGGAAACATTATTTTTTTTTTTTTTTGGTCGCACCGTGCGGCATTCGAGATCTTAGTTCCCCCCAGGGATCAAACCCACGCCCCCTGCAGTGGAAGCACAGCGTCTTAACCACTGGACCACCAGGGAAGTCCTGGAAACATGATTCTTACTGAAGAGAGATATGCTCTTGCTTGAGAACAATGCACTGAATCAATCACCATGGTAATACACACACAAATTCATAAATATTTAGGAAGCTTCCTTAATTACAGTATTTTAATCAATAAAGCACCAGCTAATTTCTTAACTATGAGTTCATCTAAGGCTTTGACTTACTCTACATTCTTGGTTTCTGTTTCTAATAATTCCAAGTGATGGCCAGACTAATGTTTGTTTTTCCATATATTTACCACACAACATCTGCTCAATAGAAATTCCCATAAATGTGAAACCAATAAAGAATGGAGTTACTTTTACAGCTTTTATTATCTGCAAAATGAAATTATACTTTAAGTCATTCTTTAATGACTTAAGTCATTAATACTTTTTAACGAACTATATCATTATTTCCTATTAGCCTATTTATAACTTAGAACAAATTCTTCTTTGTGTTTAGACTGCTTAAAATTTTAGGAAATTCTACATCCAGTTCTAACACTTACATTTAGAGTTAGTCACTTAAATCACTCTCTTCCTTTTACTTCTTTGTTTTCAGCTTCTTTACTTTTTGAAAAAATTATCTACTATGTTACCTATAAAGGAACTAATAAGTTAAATCTGGAAATAAGTTTGCTTTGTAATTTACGGTATCTAAGAAAATCATTCAAAGGATCTGCTTTGAGCCTACTTTAATTTCATTTTATTCTCACAAATACCACATTACAAAATATATTCCAATCAATAAGGCTTATATTATTCCAAATGAATAAGGTTATTTACCCATGTCCCATAAGCATTAACTCACAGAGCCAGAATTTGAACCTACTCAGTCTGATATTAAAGCCCTTTTCTATCCCTAACCACAGTGCTATCCTGCCTATAAAAGTCTCTTGCTTGTGCCATTAAACAGAATGTCAGGAGGCTACCATTACCTTTCATTACTTCTCATTCTCAACCCAAATGCTACTATTGGAAAAGCACAAGTTGCTACTATATAGAACACAAGGAAAATAGCTTGATAATCTTTGATAAAACACAGTGGAACTTTGCTAGAACTAGTGACAGCTATGAAAAACTATGCAAAATTATTTACCATTTCAAGGATAAGAGGTTTTGTACCAGAAATGGTTGATTACATTTATGGATCTAATTTCTAAAACTAAAATCATTACTACAGAAATAAAAAGACTATTTTACAGAGCCATATCATTATCAATAGTCCTCTTCGTATACACAAGGGCAATGTAGGAGCTCCTACCAATGATAGTATGGTTAGTTCAAGGTCTAACATTATTTCCTGTATCATATACTTTTTCCTTCTTTCATTTCCATCTTTACCTGTCTCTCTCCTACTTCACATGTTTAACTCAAGAGACACTCTGGTATAATGGAAAAAGAAATGATCTTAAGGATCTGAAGGCTTATACTCTCACTCTGATTTCCATCGTCCTTCTGGGCTTACAGGACATATCAGTAAAAAAGGGCGGGTAGGTAGGATTAATAATATTGATACAGAATATTTACATGTAAGTACATTCAATGGTATAAAATACTCTTCAACTAAAAGATCTTATTAATATGATTGCAGATACAGAAATCTAGCACCACAGGCATTTCAAACAACTCAATATACTGATTTTAGATGTATTCTAAAAAGCCCATTTACACTAAATAACATTTATTTTTATAGCAGAATATAATCAACAAGACTACAATATTCAGGAAGTTTTGAATGAATGTTTGTCAATTATTTGAATTAGCACTCTTCAATTTAAATGTATGATCCTCCAAATGTATTCCCAAAATACAACTTGAAAAAAGGCACTGTTATTTATCTTATGAAAAAGTAAGCCCTAAATAAGTTTCCAGCAAAATAATCCAAAATGGTGTTTACATTACATGAGTGATTTGCTGTTTCTCAAAAACAGAAATGTAGGAAGTCAATAATTCTCAAACTTGCAAAGTGTTTCCATGTGCTTAACAAGAAAACCATCCAAAACAAACAAAGCTTAAGAAACTTTTTATTATTTTTATTTCCCTGCCATCTGTTTTAGTCCTTTTTTTTCCTCTTGGTTCCACTCACCTTCTTTCTTTCTGTTGCCTGCTCCTAGTAACACTTCTAAAAGAATAAGGCAGAAAAATTAGCACATTGGGGACTTTAGCCCCAGGTGTCACTTGACAATGACACAGTCCAGAGCTAAATATTTATGGACATAAACTCCCAAATAAGTTAATACACACCTCAATGCAAATACTAAATATACTATGGCATCTTTCACCTAGTCTTCAAGATTATCACTCAATATCCACCAAAGGGAAAATATATTAAGATCATATGTTTCTTAAGAAAAGTTAATGCCTTTTATTACTATAAGCCTTATTTTTATACATGTGTTTTTATCTAACAAATATATAGAAAATAGGTATATATGTGTGCATGTACATAAAATCTGATGAGGCAGGAGAAAAATATGAAAGCACAACATGAAATAAAACAAAAAACTAAAACACTATTACCATTTCTCACTAGCAAAGATGCTTAAGTAGCCCCTCCTCAAACAGGTATTATTGAATTACACGGCTATGAAAATGTGAGGAAAAAGGCAAACAAATAAAGAAATAAGTTTAGGTTATAAGTATTTTTAAAACACTGTGAAAATCTGTGTAATTTTCCTTTAAAACGTACCTCTTTATACTAAATCCCAAAAAAAGTGACAAAATCAGGGAAGCTAAAGCCCTATTGGGCTCTAAAACTACAGAAAGACAAAGACAAAGAGAAATCTTGAAAGTAGTAAAAGAAAAATGACTATTCACATATCAGGGAATCCCAATAAGATTAACAACTGACTTCTCATCAGAAACCACAGAAGTCAGAATGTGGTGGGATGACATATTAAAAATGCTGGAAGAAAAATACTATCAACTAAGAATTATTTGTCCAACTAAACTATGCAACAAACCAAAGGCAAAATAAAGACATTCCAAGATAAACAAAGACTGAGCAATCTGTTGCAAGCAGACATGAATCACAAAAAATAATAATAGTACTAGTCTTTCAGGCTAAAAGGAAATAACAGCAGGCAGTAACTCAAATTCTCACAAAGAAATAAAGAACACTAAAAAGGTAATTTCATGGGTAAATATAAAAGATGCAATGAAAATGTTTCTTCCTCTTTTCTTCTCTTAACTGGTTTTTAAAATAACTGCAAAGAATGGTAAAACTGTATGATTTGACTTTTAACATATAATAGAATATATATGACATTAATAGCACATAAGAGGAAAAAGAAACGGAGTTAATCTGGATCAAAGATTACTGGTATTGAATTAGTATTAACATGAAGTAGTTTGTAATAAGCTAAGATGCATACGGTAACCTTAAAAAGTAACTCAAAAAATATGCATAGTAAAAAAATTTTTAATGTCTAACACAAAACAAAGCAAGAAAAAAGAGAGGAAAGAAAGGGACCATGTGACATATAGAATACATCAAAATGGCCAAATCATATCTGTAATTACATTAACTGTAAATGGGTAAACACACCAATCAAAGGGCAAAGACTGTCAGACTGGAAAAACAAAATCCAACTATACACTGTCTATAAAAGACACATGTTAGAATCAAAGACATAGACTGAAAACGAAAGTGTGCAACAAGATAAACTATGAAAACAATAACCATGAGAGAGTCACAAAATAGTCTTAAAGACAAAAATGGTTACATAACTGAAGACAGAACTAGACAATTTGAAAATAGTTACAGATTTCAATACTCCACTCTCAATAACTGACAAACTAGAAAAAAAACCAGTGACGATACAGAATATTTAAACAACATTATTAATCAATCAAAATGATGTAACATCTAACACTGTTCCCAACAACAGTAAAATACACATTAGTTTCAAATATTTTCCCCAATAGAGAATATATTGGGTCATAAAATAAGAATCAATAAGTTTAATAGGGTTGACCTCATATAACATATTTCTCTGACCACAAAAGACTTAAATTGGAAATAAACAAGAGAAGAAAATTTGGGAAATCCACAAATATTTGAAAATTAAACAACAGATTTCTAAATAACCTATGGTCAAAGAAGAAATAACAAGGGAAATGAGAAAATATTTTCAACAATATAAAAATGAAAACAAAAATTATTAGTGCAGATAAAGCAGTGCAGAGAAAAATTTATAGCTTTAAATACCCATTCTAGAAAGAAAGATCTCAAACAAATAATTTAAGTTTCTATCTTAAGAAACTGCGGAAAAAAGAACAAAGTAAACCCAAAATAAGAAGAAAGGGTATAATAAATATTAGAATGAAAATCAATAAAACAGAAATTAGAAAACAACAGAAAAGAAATCCATAAAGCCAAGGATGATTTTGAAAAGATCAACAAAACTGCCACACTGTTAGCTTGACTGACCAAGAGTAAAAAAGAAAAGATACAAACTACCAAAATAGGAAATGAAAGAAGGGACATCTCACCTAACCCTACAGAAATTCAACTTAGATGAAATTGATCAATTCCAAGGAAAATTCAAATTACTAAAGGAAGGGAGGTAGTGAGAGAGGAAGTGAGAGGAAGAGAGAGAGGAAGGAAACACAAAAGAAAATGGCAAAAAAAAGAAAAGAAAAGAAAATGGAAAGGTCTAAATAGACCTACATCAAGTAAAGAAATTTAAAGGTACTTGGAAATATTCCCATTTAAGAAAAGCCAAAGCCAGATGGTTTCACTGGTGAAATCTATGTTTCACTGGTGAAATCTATCAAACTTTTAAAGAAGAAATAATACCAATTCTTCACAAACTCTTCCAGAAAACAAAAAAGAAGGAAATATTTTCCAACTCATTCTATGAGGTCAATATTCCCCTGACACTAAAGCCAGACAAAGTCATGCTATGGCACTGATGAAGCATTAAAAACATTATGTTAAGGAAGCTAGACTCAGGACTTCCCTGGTGGCGCAGTGGTTAAGAATTCGTCTGCCAGTGCAGGGGAAACGGGTTCAAGCCCTGGTCCGGGAAGACCCCACATGCCATGGAGCAACTAAGTCCGTGCGCCACAACTACCGAGGCTGCACTCTGGAGCCTGCGAGCCACAACTACTGAGCCCGAGTGCCACAACTACTGAAGCCCACATGCCTAGAGCCCGTGCTCTGCAACAAGAGAAGCCACCCAATGAGAAGCCCACGAACCGTAACAAAGAGAAGCCCCCGCTCGCCACAACTAGAGAAGAGCCTGCACGCAGCAACAAAGACCCAAGGCAGCCAAAAATAAAAATTAATTATTTTTTTTTAAAAAAAAAGGAAGCTAGACTCAAAAGACTACATACTGAAAAAGTCCACATATAGGAAATGCACAAAAAAAAAGAGGCAACTTTACAGGGACAGAAAGCAGAGAAGTGGTTGCTAGGGTCTGAGAGTGGGAGTAGGAACTAACTGAAAACTGTCACAGGAATATTTCTGGGGTGATGAAATACAGTAAGTCCCCTACATATGAACCTTCAAGTTGCAAACTTTCAAAGATGCGAACATGCATTCCACCAACGTCAGGCATGAGTGAAACTGTAGTCTGCCCTCCACCTCCTTCAGCTCTACCATCTCCCACCTCCTCTCCTTCCTCCAGTCAGTAACTCTTCTTGCCTGTTCACTTGATGCCAGCCCTGTATGCCAGATGTTGTACTCTACGACTGTACTTTTCAAGGTAATGTACTATAAGATTAAAAATGTTTTCTTTCTTTTTTGTGTGTATTTGTTTTTTATGTATTATTTGTGTGAGAAGTATTATAAACCTATTACAGTACAGTACTATGTAGCTGATTGTGTTGGTTGGGTACCAAGGCCTAGGTCTGTTGGACTTACGAACAAATTAGACTTACGAACATGCTCTCGGAATGGAACTCATTCATATGTAGGGAACTTACTGTATTCTAAAACTGTATTATGGTTGCACATACCTGTAATACCATTAAAAATCATTAAACTATACACTTAATACAGGTGACTTTTATTATATGAAATTATACTTCAATAATCCTGTTTAAGAAAAAAACTGACTCATTGAATAAATCAACAACCTCTAGCTAGAGTGATCAAGATAAAAGAGAATACTGGGAATTTTTAAAGAAATATTACTCTAACACTTACAGGCATTAAAAGAGTTTTGAGGGAATATCACAAACAACTTTATGTCAACAAATATGATAACCTGGATGAAATGCTCATATTTCTTGAAAAATACAACTTTAAAAAAATGAACATCTAATAGCTTATAACTATTTTTGAACTTTAGTTGACCAAAAACCTACATGCAAACAAAATTAGAGTACCAGATGGTTTCACTAGTGAAACTCTATAAACATTTTGGGAAGAAATAACACCAATTTCTTACAAACTCTTTCAAATACAGGGTAGATCCCACTTCCAAATGTGACCAAATACTCTGACAAAACCATTCCAGGTATTACCGGTAAAAATGTTAACAGTATTACCCTGATACCACAGACAAAGACATCTAAAGGCAAAGAAAACTGTGAACCAATATTCCTTATAAATACAGACATAAAAAATTCTTAATAAAAATATTAGCAAATTGGGCTTCCCTGGTGGCACAGTGGTTGGGGGTCTGCCTGCTGATGCAGGGGGCGCAGGTTCATGCCCCGGTCCGGGAGGATCCCGCGTGCCACAGAGCGGCTGGGCCCGTGTGCCGTGGCCGCTGGGCCTGCGCGTCCGGAGCCTGTGCTCCACAGTGGGAGAGGCCACAACAGTGAGAGGCCCGCGTACCGCAAAAAAAAAAAAAAAAATTAGCAAATTAAATACACATATATCATGACCAGGTAGAATCATGTAGGGTTTATCACAGTAATGTAAAGTTAATTTAACATTTGAAAATTTAACATACCACATTAACAAAGTAATGAAGAAAAACCATTATTCAACAGATGCAGTAAAAAAGCATCTAACAAAATTCAACAGCCACTCATGAAGTTTTTAAAATTTCAGTACACTACAAATAAGAGGAACTTTGCTCAGTCTAATTGAAGACATCCATGAAAATTCTATAGCTAATATGATATACAATGTTGAAAGGCTAAATGAATTTCCCTTTAGGTAGGGAAACATGGCAAGAAAAAGAAAAAAAACAAAGGAAGAAGTAAAACTGTCTCTACATGCAGATGACATGATTATCTAAAAAAAAAAAAGTAAAAGCAACTATGAAAAATACAAAGTAAAATAAGCCAGTGCACAAGATACAAGACCACTATAAAAAGTATATAGTAGGGGCTTCCCTGGTGGCACAGTGGTTGAGAGTCCACCTGCTGATGCACGGGAAACGGGTTCGTGCCCCGGTCCATGAAGATCCCATATGCCGCGGAGTGGCTGGGCCTGTGAGCCATGACTACTGAGCCTGCGCGTTTGGAGCCTGTGATCCGCAATGGGAGAGGCCACAACAGTGAGAGGCCCGTGGACCGCAAAAAAAAAAAAAAAGTATATAGTAGGAGTAAGCAACAGTAAAATGAAATTTAAATAACTATTTCCTTTAAAAAGTATCCAAAGGCTTCCCTGGTGGCGCAGTGGTTGAGAGTCTGCCTGCCGATGCAGGGAACACGGGTTCATGACCCAGTCCGGGAAGATCCCACATGCCGTGGAGCAGCTGGGCCCGTGAGCCATGGCTGCTGAGCCTGCGCGTCCGGAGCCTGTGCTCCGCAACAGGAGAGGCCACATAAAATGCTTAGGGACAAATTTGATAATACATTCAAGACCAACTACTAAAAAGCACAAAACATTGCTGAGGTAAGTTAAAGAGGCCCTGAATAAAAGAAGTATACCATGTTCATGGATTAGATGACTGAACATTGTTAAGAAAGATCTCAATTCTCCAGAAATTCATCTATAGATCCAACAGAACCCATATTATCTCATGAAATCTTTTTGTAAAAATTAACGAATTCTAAAATTTTGAAGAATATGCAGGAGGCAATCTTGAAAAAGGACAAAACTGGAAGACATACATTACCTGACAAAGAAAGTCTTTTCAACAAATAGAATTAGAAAAACTGGATGTCCATGTGCAAAAAAATGGACCTCTACATGTAATTTACATAATACATAAAAATTAATCCAAGGTGGATCAGGAATCTATCTGTAAAAGCAAAAACTATAAATAGCTTTTAAATAGGAGAATATTTTTGTGACCTTAGGGAATTTAAAGATCATTTACGCATACAGGAATCAAAAGGGGAATAACCTTAAAAGATAAAAATAAATCCATAAATGAGATTTCATCAAACTTTAAAACGTTGGCTCATCGAAACATACCATTAAGAAAATGAAAAAGTAGGGAATTCCCTGGGGGTCCAGTGGTTTGGACTCAATGCTTTCACTGCCAAGTGTTCAATCCCTGGTCAGGGAACTAAGATCCCACAACCCGCATGGTCAAAAAGATAAAAATAAAAGGAAATGAAAAAGTGAGCTAAAGACTGGGAGAAATTATTTGTAAAACAGATTATCTGACAAAAGACTTGTATGCAACATATTAGTTCTCAAGGAAATACAAACTAAAATCGCAATGAAATACCATTAAACACCCATCAAAATGTCTAAACTTTAAAATGCTGACAGTATTAAATGATGACAAAATGTAAAGCAATCAAAAGTCTCATATTACTGATGGGAGTACAAAAGTGTACAACTACTATAAAATAAATGATTGGTATTTTCTTCTAAATTAATAAATACTTACATTATAAACAAGCAATTTCACTCATATATTGAACTAAGAATTTAAAACATGTGTTCATATAGATCAATGGAAGAGGATAGAAGCCCAGAAATAAACCCATGAACCTATGGTCAATTACTCTACAACAAAGGAAGCAAGAATATACAATGGAGAAAAGACAGTCTCTTCAATAAATGGTGCTAGGAAAACTAAACAGCTTACATGTAAAAGAATGAAATCAGAACATTCTCTAACACCATACACAAAAATAAACTCAAAACGGATTAAAGACTTAAATGTAAGACCAGATACTATAAAACTCCTAGCGTAAAACATAGGCAGAACACTCTTTGACATAAATCACAGTACCCATCTCCTAGAGTAATGAAAATGAAAACAAAAATAAACAAATGGAACTGAACTAAACTTGAAAGCATTTGTACAGCAAAGGAAACCAGAAACAAAACGAAAAGGCAACCCACAGAATGGGAGAAAAAATTGCTAATGAAGCAACCAACAAGGAATTAATCTCCAAAATACACAAACAGCTCATGCAGCTGTATGTCAAAAGAACGAACAACCCAATCCAAAAATGGGCAGAAGACCTAAATAGACATTTCTCCAAAAAAGACATACAGATGGCCAAAGAGCACATGAAAAGATGCTCAACATCACTAATTATTAGAGAAATGCAAATCAAAACTACAATGAGGTATCATCTCACAACACTCAGAATGGCCATCATCAAAAAAAAACAAATGCTGGCGGGACTTCCCTGGTGGTGCAGTGGTTAAGAATCTGCCTGCCAATGCAAGGGACAAAGGTTTGATCCCTGGTCTGGGAAGATCCCACATGCCGAAAGCAACTACGCCCGCGAGCCACAACTACTGAGCCCACATGCCACAACTACTGAAGCCCATGCAGCTAGAGCCCATGCTCCGCAACAAGAGAAGCCACCGCAATGAGAAGCCCATGCACCACATCAAAGAGTAGCCCCTGCTCACCACAACTAGAGAAAGCCTGCGCACAGCAATGAAGACCCAACGCAGCCAAAAATAAAAAACAGCAAATTTTTAAAAAATAAATAAAATAAAATAAATGCTGGAGAGGGTGTGGAGAAAAAGAAACCCTCCTACACTGTTGGTGGGAATGTAAATTGGTACAACCATCACAGAGAACAATATGGAGCTTCCTTAAAAAGCTAAAACTAGAACTACCACATGATCCAGCAATCCCACTTCTGGGCATATATCCAGAGAAAAATATAATTCTAAAAGATACCTGCACACCAGTGTTCACTGCAGTACTATTTACAATAACCAAGACATGGAAGCACCCTAAATGTCCATCAATAGAGGAATGGAAAAAGATTTGGTACATGTATACAATGGAATATTACTCACCCATAAAAAAGAATAAAATAATGCCATTTGCAGCAACATTGATGGACCTAGAGATTATCATCCTAAGTGAAGTAAGCCAGACAAAGACAAATATCATATGATATCACTTATACGTGGAATCTAAAAATACACGATACAAACGAACTTATTTACAAAACAGAAACAGACTCACAGACTTCAAAAACAAATTTATGGTTACCCAAGGGGAAAGGTGGGGGGGGTGATAAATTAGAAGGTTGGGATTAACATATACACACTACTTTATATAAAACAGGTAATCAACAAGGACCTACTGTATAGCACAGGGAACTCTACTCAATGCTCTATAATAACCTATATGGGAAAAGAATCTGAAAAAGAATGCATGTATATATATGTATAACTGAATCACTTTGCTGTACACCTGAAACTAACACAGCATTGTAAATAAACTATACTCCAATATGAAATGAAATTAAATTGAAAAAAGAAAACGTGTTCACAAAATAATTTCTACAAGAAAGTTCATAGCAGCTTAATTTATAGTCAAAAACTACAAACAGCTCAGGTAGTTGTCAACAACAGAATCACTAAACTGGTATATTCAAACAAATAGAATACTATATAGCAATAAAAGCTAATTCCTGATATGCAAAACAATAGGAATGAATCTCAAAATATTTTTTTAACATCTTTATTGGGGTATAATTGCTTTACAATGGTGTGTTAGTTTCTGCTTTATAACAAAGTGAATCAGTTATACATATACATATGTTCCCATATCTCTTCCCTCTTGCATCTCCCTCCCTCCCACCCTCCCTATCCCACCCCTCCAGGTGGTCACAAAGCACCGAGCCGATATCCCTGTGCCATGCGGCTGCTTCCCACTAGCTATCCACCTTACGTTTGGTAGTGTATATATGTCCATGCCTCTCTCTCGCCCTGTCACAGCTCACCCTTCCCCCTCCCCATTTCCTCAAGTCCGTTCTCCAGTAGGTCTGTGTCTTTATTCCTGTCTTACCCCTAGGTTCTTCATGACATTTTTTTTTCTTAAATTCCATATATATGTGTTAGCATACAGTATTTGTCTTTCTCTTTCTGACTTACTTCACTCTGTATGACAGACTCTAGGTCTATCCACCTCATTACAAATAGCTCAATTTCATTTCTTTTTATGGCTGAGTAATTGAATCTCAAAATATTACACTGCTACTTCTGCATATGACCATTTTACTATAACAAGGACTCTGGATGGACCATTCCCACCTTAAGCAACTAAAAAAAATGAAAAAAACATAAGAATCAATGGTTTTCAGAAATTAGAAACTGAGTATCAGACAGTACAGGACTGTGATCCCCAAGGGAAGAAAAGGAAATGAAGCGATACCTGTATTTCCCTGGTGTACTACATGGAGGTCATTTCCAGGCCATGATATGTGCAAGGGGAACTCAAACAAAGCTGGGGAGTCAGGGAGACTGAGATCAGACCTCAGGGCTGTCAAGGTGGCTATAATTTACAGGTTAGATTACCAGAAAAGAAAATGCTGCACAGAGAGAAAACTCTAAAGCAGGGGTCACAAATATTTTCTGTAAAGGGCAGAAAAATTTTTTAGGCTTTGCAGGCTATACACAGGCTACTTAACTCTGCCATTAAAACACAAAAGCAGACAAAGACAATACATAAGTGAATGAGTATGGCTATGTTCCAATAAAACTTTAGTTACAGTAGCAGGTGGTAGGTGGGACTTGGTCTGTGAGCTGTAAATTTGCCCACCTCTGCTCTAGAGATCTGCAGAGTGATGTCCTTAACTTTTGCCTGTGTTCATCTGGACATGGGAGTGAATTACTCAAACCCAAGGAAATAACCTGGAAAGTAATAGGTCAAAAAATTCCCAAAACTCACACAGGACCAGAATAGTTTATATTCTCAATAAACAAGGTAAAGAGGCCTCTCAATACAAGGGACATGACAGAGTCCTCAAAATGGTAACACCTTGAAAGTAGAGCTAAATTAGCCTAACATTAAAGGCAGCTCTGCTAGACCCTAAAAATGCTTAAAAGAAATCCATGCAAGGATCTAACAGATTATAGGTAACTTAACTGCAACCCCAAAGTCTGAAAATATTTAATGAAATATCATAAATTACCAGGTATTCAAAAACAAGGCAGAAATATATGGCCCACACCAGGAGGGAAAAAATATTGTCAATAGAAGCAGACAGAGAAATGACGGATGATGAAATTATCAGAAACGGACATTAAAACTCAGTTCTTAAGAACAGAGTATACTAAGGCTTAAAGAGGTTATAAGATTTGCCCAAGGCCATACACCGAATATGTATGTAGTAGAGGAGCCACAATTCAAGCCCCTTATAACAATATAAGAACAACCCTTTTTAAATAATTCTAAAATAATAAAATTCAAATTTATAATTTTCAACATTAGTGGCTATTCATTTTATAAAAATATTTATTCAGGTCACATTAAAGTACTCACCATAGGAGTATCTTAAGTTATAAGATCCTCCAATTTCTTTAAAATATGACTGTATTAAATAAACTTCTATTTATTTATGTATAACTCTTCAGAGATATCCATGGTAAAAATTAGAATAGATCACAATTTTATTGAAATAACACAAAATACCTGGAGAATTTAAATGCTAAAAGAAAGTAATCACCGGGTACCTAGTTAATTATAAGACATAATCATTTACCTATGAGTTTCATAAATGCATAATAAGAACTGATAAGACAGTTTTTAATGGTAATTTGGCTCATATTTCAAAACACATTTATAGACAAAAATATTAACGCTACCACTACTTGGGACTTCCCTGGTGGCACAGTGGTTAAGAATCTACCAGCCAATGTAGGGGACACAGGTTCGAGCCCTGGTCCAGAAAGATCCTACAAGCAGTGGAGCACCCAAGACCTTGCGCCACATCTACTGAGCCTGCACTCTATAACCCGCAAGCCACAACTACTGAGCCCGAGTGCCACAACTACTGAAGCCCATGTACCTAGAGCCCAAGCTCCACAATAACAGAGGCCACCGCAATGAGAAGCCTGCGCATCGCAACAAAGAGGAGCCCCCGCTCACCGCAACTACACACAGTCCAGGCACAGCAATGAAGACACTCGCAGCAAAAAAAGTTAATTTTTAAAAAATACTTAAAAAAGAAAACCTCTACTACTACTTGCATTTTCACATTACTTTTTTTTAACATCGTTATTGCAGTATAATTGCTTTACAATGTTGTGTAGTTTTTGCTGTATAAAAAAGTGAATCAGCTATATGTATACATAAACCCGCATATCTCCTCCCTCTTGCGTCTCCCTCCCACCCTTCGTATCCCACCCCTCTGGGTGGTCACAAAGAACCAAGCTGATCTCCCTGTGCTATGCAGCTGCTTCCCACTAGCTATCTATTTTACATTTGGTAGTATACATATGTCCATGCCACTCTCTCACTTCGTCCCAGCTTACCCTTCCCACTCCCCGCATCCTCAACTCCATTATCTCCGATTGAGTCTTTACTCCTGTCCTGCCCCTAGGTTCTTCACAGCCACTTTTTTTTTTAGATTCCATACATATGTGTTAGCATATGATATTTTTCTCTTTCTGACTTACTTCACTCTGTATGACAGTCTCTAGGTCCATCCACCTCACTACAAATGACTCAATTTCATTTCTTTTTATGGCTGAGTAATATTCTATTGTATATATGCGCCACATCTTCTTTACCCATTCATCTGTCGATGGGCACTTAGGTTACTTCCATGTCCTGGCTATTGTAAATAGAGCTGCAATGAACACTGTGGTACATGACTGTTTTTGAATTATGGTTTTCTCAGGGTATATGCCAGGTAGTGGGATTGCTGGGTCATATGGTAGTTCTATTTTAAGTTTTTTAATGAACCTCCATACTGTCTCTGGCTGTATCAATTTACATTCCCACCAACAGTGCAAAAGGGTTCCCTTTTATCCACACCTCTCCAGCATTTATTGTTTGTAGAATTTTTGATGATGGCCATTCTGACCAGTATGAGGTGATACCTCATTGTAGTTTTAATTTGCATTTCTCTAATGATTAGTGACATTGAGCATCCTTTCATGTGTTTGTTGGCAATCTGTATATCTTCTCTGGAGAAATGTCTATTTAGATGTTCTGCCCACTTTTGGATTGGGTTCTTTGTTTATTTGATATTGAGTTGCATGAGCTGCTTGTATATTTTGGAGATTAATCCTTTGTCAATTGCTTAGTTTGCAGATATTTTCTCCCATTCTGAGGATTGTATTTTCGTCTTGTTTATGGTTTCCTTTGCTGTGCAAAAGATTTTAAGCTTAATTAGGTCCCATTTGTTTTTTTAATTTCCATTTCTCTAGGAGAAATGGATCGGCCTGTGATTTATGTCATAGAGTGTACTACCTATGTTTTCCTCTAAGAGTTTTAAGGTGCCTGGCCTTACATTTAGGTCCTTAATCTATTTTGAATTTATTTTTTGTGTATGGTGTTAGGGAGTGTCCTAATTTCATTCTTTTACATGTAGCTGCCCAGTTTTCCCAGCACCACTTATTGAAGAGGCTGTCCTTTCTCCACTGTATATTCTTGCCTGCTTTAGCAAAGATAAGGTGACCATATGTGCATGGATTTATCTCTGGGCTTTCTATCCTGTTCCACTGATCTATATTTCTGTTTTTGTGCCAGTACCATACTGTCTTGATTACTGTAGCTTTGTAGTAGAGTCTGAAGTCTGGCAGCTGATTCCACCAGCTCCATTTTCCTTTCTCAGGACTGTTTTGGCTATTCGGGATCTTTTGTGTTTCCATACAAATTGTGAAATTTTTTGACCTAGTTCTGTGAAAAATGCCATTGGTAGTTTGATAGGGATTGCATTGAATCTGTAGATTTCTTTGGATAGTATAATCATTTCCACAATGTTGATTCTTCCAATCCAAGACATGGTATATCTCGCCATCTGTTTGTATCACCATTAATTTCTTTCATCAGTGTCTTATAGTTTTCTGCATACAGGTCTTTAGTCTCCTTAGGTATGTTTATTCTTGGTCTTTTCTTCTTTTTGGTGCAATAGTAAATGGGACTGCTTCCTTAATGTCTCTTTCAGATTTTTCATCATTAGTGTATAGAAATGCAAGAGATTTCTGTGCATTAATTTTGTATCCTGTTACTTTACCAAATTCATTGATTAGCTCTAGTAGTTTTCTGGTAGAATCTTTAGAATTCTCTATGTATAGTATCATGTCACCTGCAAACAGTGACAGCTTTACTTCTTCTTTTCCAACTTGGATTCCTTTTATTCCTTTTCCTTCTCTGATTGCCGTGGCTAGGACTTCCAAAACTATGTTGAATAACAGTGGTGAGAGTGGGCAACCTTGTCTTGTTCCTGATGTTAGAGGAAATGGTTTCAGTTTTTCACCATTGAGAATGATGTTGGCTGTGGGTTTGTCATATATGACCTTTATAATGTTGAGGTAAGTTCCCTCTATGCCTACTTTCTGGAGAGTTTTTATCATAAATGGGTGTTGAATTTTGTTAAAAGCTTTTTCTGCATCTACTGAGAGGATCATAAGGTTTTTATCCTTCAATTTGTTAATATGGTGTATCACATTGACTGATTTGCATATACTGAAGAATCCTTGCATTCCTGGGATAAACCCCACTTGATCATGGTGTATGATCCTTTTAATGTGCTGTTGGATTCTGTTTGCTAGTATTTTGCTGAGGATTTTTGCATCTATGTTCATCAGTGATACTGGCCTGCAGTTTTCTTTTCTTGTGACATCTTTGTCTGGATTTAGTATCAGGGTGATGGTGGCCTTGTAGAATGAGTTTGGATCCTCCCTCTGCTATATTTTGGAAGAGTCTGAGAAGGATAGGTGTTAGCTCTTCTCTAAATATTCAACAGAATTCGCCTGAAGCCACCTGGTCTTGGACTTTTGTTTGTTTTAAGATCTTTAATCACAGTTTCAATTTCAGTGCTTATGATTGGTGTGGTTATATTTTCTATTTCTTCCTGGTTCAGTCTCAGAAGGTTGTGCTTTTCTAAGAATATGTGCATTTCTTCCACGTTGTCCACTTTATTGGCATATAGTTGCTTGTAGTAATCTCTCATGATCCTTTGTATTTCTTGACTGTCAGTTGTTACTTCTCCTTTTTCATTTCCAATCTATTGATTTGAGTCTTCTCCCTTTTTTTGTTGATGAGTCTGGCTAATGGTTTATTAATTTTGTTTATCTTCTCAAAGAACCACCTTTTATTTTATTGATTGATCTTTGCTATTGTTTCCTTCATTTATTTTTCATTTATTTCTGATCTGATCTTTATGATTTCTTTCCTTCTGCTAACTTTGAGGGATTTTTGTTCTTCTTTCTCTAACTGCTTTAGGTGTAACGTTAGGTTGTTTATTTGAGATGTTTCTTGTTTCTTGAGGTAGGATTTTATTGCTATAACCTTCCCTCTTAGAACTGCTTTTGCGGTATCCCATAGGTTTTGGGTCATCATGTTTTCATTGCCATTTGTTTATAGGTATTTTTTGATTTCCTCTTTGATTTCTTCAGTGATCACAGTAGTGTACTGTTTAGTCTCCACGTGTTTGTATTTTTTACAGATTTTTTCCTGTCACTGATATCTAGTCTCATAGCGTTGTGGTCGGAAAAGATACTTGATATGATTTCAATTTTCTTAAATTTACCAAGGCTTCATTTGTGACCCAAGATATCATCTATCCTGGAGAATGTTCCATAAGCACTTGAGAAGAAAATGTAATCTGCTGTTTTTGGATGGAATGTCCTATAAATATAAATTAAGTCCATCTTGTCTAATGTATCATTTAAAGCTTGTGTTTCCTTATTTATTTTCATTTTGAATGATCTGTCCATTGGTGAAAGTGGGGTGTTAAAGTCCCCTACTATGAATGTGTTACTGTTGATTTCCCCTTTTATGGCAGTTAGCATTTACCTTATCTATTGAGGTGGTCCTATGTTGGGTGCATAAATATTTACAATTGTTATATTTTCTTCTTGGATTGATCCCTTGATCATTATGTAGTGTCCTTCTTTGTCTCTTCTAATAGTCTTTATTTTAAAGTCTATTTTGTCTGATATGAGAATTGCTACTCCAGCTTTCTTTTGGAAACCACTGGCATGGAATATCTTTTTCCATTCCCTCACTTTCAGTCTGTATGTGTCCCTCAGTCTGAAATGGGTCTCTTGTAGACAGCCTTATATGGGTCTTGTTTTTATATCCATTCGGCCAGTCTATGTCTTTTGGTTAGAATATTTAATCCACTTACATTTAAGGTAGTGATTGATATGTATGTTCCTATTACCATTTTCTTAATTGTTTTGGGTTTGTTATTGTAGGTCTTTTCCTTCTGTTGTGTTTCCTGCCTAGAGAAGTTCCTTTAGCATTGTTGTAAAGCTGATTTGGTGGTGCTGAATTTCCTTAGCTTTTGCTTGTCGGTAAAGGTTTTAATTTCTCTGTTGAATCTGAATGACATCCTTGCTGGGTAGAGTAATCTTGGTTGTAGGTTTTTCCTTTTCATCACTTTAAATATGTCCTGCCACTCCCTTCTGGCTTGCAGAGTTTCTGCTGAAAGATCAGCTGTTAACCTTATGGGGATTCCCTCATATGTTAATTGTTGCTTTTCCCTTGCTGTTTCTAATATTTTTTCTTTGTATTTAATTTTTGATAGTTTGATTAATATGTGTCTCGGCGTGTTTCTCCTTGGATTTATCCTGTATGGGACTCTCTGTGCTTCCTGGACTTGACTACTTCCTTACCCATGTTAGGGAAGTTTTCAACTATAATCTCTTCAAATATTTTCTCAGTCCCTTTTTTTCTCTCTTCTTCTGGGAGCCCTATAATTTGAATGTTGGTGCATTTAATGTTGTCCCAAAGGTCTCTGAGATTGTCCTCAATTCTTTTCATTCTTTTTTCTTTATTCTGCTCTGCAGTAGTTTTCCACTATTTTATCTTCCAGGTCACTTATCCGTTCATCTGCCTCCATTATTCTGCTATTGATTCCTTCTAGAGAATTTTTAATGTCATTTATTGTGTTCTTCATCATTGTTTGTTTGCTCTTTAGTTCTTTAGGTCCTTGCTAAACGTTTCTTGTACTTTCTCCATTCTATTTCCAAGATTTCTGGATCATCTTTACTATCATTACTCTGAATTCTTTTTCAGGTAGACTGCCTATTTCCTCTTCATTTGTTTGGTGTGGTGGGTTTTTACCTTGCTCCTTCATCTGCTGTGTATTTCTCTGTTTTCTCATTTTGCCTAACTTACTGTGTTTGGGGTTTCCGTTTCACAGGCTGCAAGTTCGTAGTTCCCGTTGTTTTTGGTGTCTGCTCCCTATGGGTAAGGTTCATTCCGTGGGTTGTTTAGGCTTCCTGGTGGAGAGGACTGGTGCCTGTGTTCTGGTGGATGAGGTTGGATCTTGTCTTTCTGGTGGGCAGGACCACGTCCGGTGGTGTGTTTTGGGGTGTCTGTGAACTTATCATGATTTTAGACACCCTCTCTGCTAATGGGTGGGGTTGTGTTGCTATGTTGCTAGTTGCCTGGCATAGGGTGTCCAGCACTATAGCTTGCTGGTTGCTGAGTGGAGCTGGGTCTTAGCATTGAGATGGAGATGTCTGGGAGAGCTTTCACTGTTTGATATTAGGTGGAGCCAGGAGGTGTCTGGTGGACCAATATCCTGAACTCACCTCTCCCACTTTAGAGGCTCAGGTCTGACACCTGGCCAGAGCACTAAGACTCTGTCAGCCATATGGCTCAGAAGAAAAGGGCAGAGAAAAACAAAAAAAAAATGAAAGAAAGAAAATTAAATTATAATAAAGTTATTAAAAACTTTTTTTAATTATTAAAAATAAGAAAAAATAAAGAAAGAAGAGAGCAACCAAACCAAGAAACAAATCCACCAATGATTACAAGCACTAAAAACTATACTTTAAAAAAAAAAACAAAGCACAGACAGAAACCTAGGATAAATGGTAAAAGCAAAGCTATACAGACAAAATCACACAAAGAAGCATACATGTACACGCTCACAAAAAAGAGAAAAAAATATGTGTGTGTGTGTATATATATATATATATATATACACACACACACATATTAAAAAAAGGCAGAGCCACCAAATCAATAAACAAATCTACCAATGATAATAAGCTCTAAATACTAAACTAAGATAAACATAAAACCAGAAACAAATTAGATGCAGAAAGCAAACCCCAAGTCTACAGTTGCTCTGAAAGTCCACTGCCTCAATTTTGGGATGATTTGTTGTCTATTCAGGTATTCTTCAGATACAGGTTACATCAGGTTGATTGTGGAGATTTAATCCGCTGCTCCTGAGGCTGCTGGGAGAGATTTCCCTTTCTCTTCTTTGTTCGCACAGCTCCTGGGGTTCAGCTTTGGATTTGGCCCCATCTCTGCGTGTAGGTCACCTGAGGGCGTCTGTTCCCGCCCAGACAGGATGGGGTTAAAGTAGCAGCTGTTTAGAGGGCTCTGGCTCACTTAGGCCGGGGGGAGGAAGGGGTATGGAATGCCAGGCGAGCCTGAAACAGCAGAGGCCAACATGACGTTGCACCAGCCTGAGGCGTGCCGTGTGTTCTCCCGGGGAAGTTGTCCCTGGATCACGGGACCCTAGCAGTGGTGGGCTTCACAGGCTCCTGGGAGGGGAGGTGTGGATAGTGACCTGTGCTTGTACACAGGCTTCTTTGTGGCTGCAGCAGCAGCCTTAGTGTTTCACGCCGATCTTGGTGTCCACGCTGATAGTGGCAGCTCAAGCTCATCTCTGGAGCTTGTTTAGGCAGTGCTCTGGATCCCCTCTCCTTGCACACCCTGAAACAATGGTCGCTTGTCTCTTAGGCAGTTCCAGACTTCTTCCAGACTCCTTCCCACTTTTTCCCCAGACTCCCTCCCAGCTAGCTGTGGAGCACTAGCCCCCTTCAGGCTGTGTTCACGTAGCCAACCCCAGTTCTCTCCCTGGGATCTGACCTCCGAAGCCTAAGCCTCAGTTCCCTGACCCCACCCGCCCTGGCGGATGAGCAGACAAGCCCCTCAGGCTGGTGAGCGCTGGTCAGCACCAATCTTCTGTGCAGGAATCTCTCCGCTTTGCCCTCTGCACCTCTGTTGTTGTGCTCTCCTCCGTGGCTCCGAAGCTTCCCCCTCTGCTCACGCCCCCCCGTCTCCGCCAGTAAAGGGGTTTCCTAATGTGTGGAAACTTTTCCTCCTTCACAGCTCCCTCCCAGAGGTGCAGGTCCTATCCCTATTCTTTTGTCTCTGTTTTTTCTCTTTTCTTTTGCCCTACCCAGGTACATAGGTAGTTTCTTGCCTTTTGGGAAGTCTGAGGTCTTCTGCCAGCATTCAGTAGGTGTTCTGTAGGAGTTGCTCCACATGTAGATGTATTTTTGATGAATTTGTGGGGAGGAAGGTGATCTCCACGTCTCACTCCTCCACCATCTTTTTTTTTTTTTTTTTTTTTTGCGGTACGCGGGCCCCTCACTGCTGTGGCCTCTCCCGCTGCGGAGCACAGGCTCCGGATGTGCAGGCTCAGTGGCCACGGCCCACGGGCCCAGCCACTCCATGGCATGTGGGATCCTCCTGGACCGGGGCACAAACCCGCATCCCCTGCATCGGCAGGTGGATCCCCAACCACTGCGCCAGCGGGGAAGCACCACTCCTGCGCCATCTTGAAGATCCTCCCCCCCCCATTACTTCTTTGGTTTCTACAATTTGATTTGCTACCAAAGCGCAACATTATATATTAAGAATAGATTTAATTGCTCAGTACAGTTTTTACTTTCTTATTTCACACACAGTTGGATATCAATTTTCTATAAACAAATGTTAACAAAGAGTTCAATCTTCAAATGAGTTCAGAATAATAAGCAATGTTTGATGAAAATAGCTAAATTCTATTTGTTGTAATCAGAAAAGCCAATTTATGTCACAGATGAGCTCCCTTCTGGCTTACCCATGGATAATATAAAAAAAAGTTTTTTAAACATCAAGGGTAAAATATTCAAACAGCTTTTGCCTTTGGCAACGAATGACAGGCTCCCCTTTACTGCTCTCCAGCAATCAACAACAAAGGACCAAAAGCTATACTCAACAATTCTTAGCTTATCTTTGTGACTCAGTTTGTTTCCAGTTTGCATGCCAAAGCGTAGTGAAGTATAGAACACCATCACAACTGAAGAAGCACCAGATTCCCAGCCTTAGATTCTGGTTTCTAATTTTACAACATGATCAAGGTGTCTTTCTGTGCTTCCAAAAGACTAAGACTTAGTACTTAAATCTGTAGATATGATGTATGGATATTTGATGATACAAGCTAGTAACAAATGGGGACGAAAAACTGCTACTTTGAGGTCTGTTCACTGGTTCAACTAGTAATGATGTAATAATGGTAACCACATCTATTCTTTAGGGGAAAATTTAATTAGAATTATTTATAAAATAAAAAGAAACAGAGGTCCTAAAATTATATTGTTGGAATCTGAACCAATTGGATTAAAATAACTAACAAATGACTGAGAAAACAAGCTGCAATCCCTACTTTAGGAGTGCAAAAAGCTATTACCCCAGAGAGGACAAAATATATACAAAATAACGTTTCACCTATTCATACATAAGACAGTGATTAAGTGGAACTCTCTTAGATATTCAAGTCACAAATTATATATAAATAATTCTTCTAATATGTACTGTACCCCTAGCACTTCCCCACTCACTGAGAGTTTAATTCCTAGGGAATATAATTCAAAAAATTCAGCCAATCTGTGAACATTACTAACCAAAATATATTCACTGTCTCAACTCTACATATCTCAATACATAATAATTAAATCCTCATTTCATACTAATTATTTTACGCCAATTTTTAACCCTTCATATTTCTCTAGGTTTACTAAATAAATAAATCCTGTCTTCTCAGTCACACAGCAAAGGATCTATTTCCAAAAAGCTTAATTAAATTTATGTCTCCCTTGGACGCTCTCCAAGTTCAGCATATCTAACTTCATTTGTTGTGTCTGACTTTTCTTTAAGTACAGCAGATCAAGAAAAGAAAAGGTCATTGCAGTGGCTCCTGTCCCTTAGATTACCCTCTATACAATCAGTCCACTATTAGAAGCAATAGTTGAAATCCTAGCTACTCTCAGATTAGAAAGACACCTAACATAGAATTTATGTTTTGTTTTTGAGTATTCTCATTAACTAAATAAGGTATAGTAGAAAGAGAGTGAGTTTCAGTGCCATCTTTTACATGTAATCTATCCTCTCTGAGACTCAGTTTTCAGATCTGAAAAAATAGGAATACCATCTATTTCATGGAGATATAACAACAGAAAATGACACCTTTTATTAAAAGAAACTATCACAGGTCACAAAGTCTTAAGCAGTGTTGGCATCCTTGCCAACATCTGTTCAATGTAATCAAACCCTGGGATACAGGTGTTCAATAAATGTTACTTTTCATCCTGCATTTTAGGGATGATTTTTCCGAACAGTATAGAGACTCAACTTCATAAACATTTAGATTTTCATCTACATTATGTGTTAGTCTCCACATTCAGGAATATGGAATAAATTCAGTAATTCCACATAAAAACTGTGTCTAAATTTTCACCTTGCCCTTGAACCAAATGCTGAATTTTGCTAAAATAACAAACAATAAGTATTCCATCATACACTTAGGTTATATGAATGTCAACATGCATTAAAGTAATTGGATCACCTCCCTCCCACCACACACAAAAAAAGAAAACAAAAAATTCCAGGTGGATAATAGAAAGTTAAACAATAAAGAGTTCAAAAGACACCCTTAAGAGAGTGAAGAAAACAAGACATAAAGTGACAAAAGTTATTTACTATACATATGACTAATAAAAGGCTTAGATCCACAACATATAAAGAACTTCTACATATGAGCAAGAGTCTTGAACAGGTATTTCACAAAATAGGACAGCCAATGCTCAATCTCATTAGTGATCAGTGAAATAAAGTGCAGATTAAAATCACAAAACAGTACTAAATACCCGTCAGAATGGTTAAAGTGGAAAAGACAGAAAAGCACAAGTGTTGGTAGAAGTACAACTGGTGAAAACCAATTTGGAAAATGTTTTGGCAGTATCTCCTAAAATGAACATACATAATCACTATGACCTAGTAACTCTACTCTTAGGTAAACACTCACGAAACAATGTCTGTGCATGTGACCAGGAAACATATATTAAAATGTTAGTATAATGTATAATACCAAAACTCAAAAAAATCCAAACATCTATCAACAGTAGAATGGATAAATAGTAGTATATTCCTCTAATGGAACATTATCCAGCAATGAAAATGAAAAAAACCTACAGCTATATATAAAAACATATATGAATTTTACAAATATAAGTTGGACAAGCAAAACATTAATCAGGTTAAGGCATACATGCTTAGATGTTAAAGCTATTTAAAAGAGCAAGAAAGGGAATGCCATAAAATACAGAAGAGTGACTGTTTCTGGGGAAAGGAATGTGAGAAGTCATGTGAGCCAGATGTGAGAAGTCATGAGGAGGACTTCTAAAGTACTGTGAATACTTTTTTCTTTTATCTGTGTGATGGTTACACAGATGTTCACTTTGTGATGATTCACTAAGCTATATGGTTTGGTTCTGTGCACCTTTGTGTATATGCAATACATTTTGCCAAACGAAAGGTTATAAAAAAGAGAGGAAGGGAAGAAGAAAGAAAATAAATAACAAGTCACAACACTATCTGGAAAGATATCTAATATATTAAGTTAAATACTAAAGTCAAATGAAATGATGACAAATAAGCACACAAAAAGATGCTCAACATCATTAGTCATCAGGGAAATGCAAATGAAAACCATAATGAGATAACCACTACACATCTGTTTAGAATGCCTAAAATACTAAAATTCTTAATACTGAGGATGCAGACCAACTGGAATACTCACCAATGTCGGTAGGAATGCAAACTGGTACAGGCACTTTGAAAAATAGTGAATGAAAATTTTTTACAAAGCTAAACATACCCCTACCATATATAAATCACCAATCTCATTCTTAGTAGTACTTACCCAAGAGAAATGAAAACGTATGTACACACACAATTGTAAGCAAATGTTTATAGCAGCCTTATTCATAATCATAAAAAAAGGAAACAACTCACATGTCCTTCAACTGATGAACGGATAAAGAAACTGGTATATCCACATAATGGTATTATTACTTAACAAAAGGAACAACTATTGATACATGCAGCAACATGGATGATCTCAAATGCATGTTGCTAACTTAACAAAGCTAGACCTAAAAGTCTACACACTGTATGATTCCATTTACATGACATTCTGGAATATGTATTACCTAACTATACAACATAATGAGATTATAATGTAATTCACTTAGATATTTAACTATAATAACAACAAAAAGCATTACTTGTAAAATTACATTTGCATTTGGTTTAGCATTTTATATACATATTTTAATCCTCCGAATAATCATGTAAAGCTAAATCATCGCAACTTTACCAATGAAAAAACAAATTCAAAAAGTAACATTTTACCCACGGATACACATCTAGTGAGTGGTAAAGCTGGGGTTTAGTTCCATTGTATCTGGGTCTTTCCAAGCCCATTTTCTTTCCTCTACACCATACTGCCTCTTAGTTCAAAAGCACTGGTAATTGCTTAATGGATAGTGTTTTCTTTTGAATTATTTAAAGATGTGGGGCTTCCCTGGTGGCGCAGTGGTTGAGAATCCGCCTGCCGATGTAGGGGACGCGGGTTCGTGCCCCGGCCCGGGAGGATCCCACATGCCGTGAAACGGCTGGGCCCGTGAGCCATGGCCGCTGGGCCTGCGCGTGCTCCGCAGCGGGAGAGGCCCGCGTACCACAAAAATAAAATAAAAAAAAATAAATAAAGATGTGTTCATACTTCCTACATTTGCAAGTTTAAAATAAATCATGAAGGGAACACTCCTGCACTGCTGGTGGGAATGAGAATTGGTACAGCCACTATGGAGAACAGTATGGAGGTTCCTTAAAAAACTACAAATAGAACTACCATATGACCCAGCAATCCCACTACTGGGCATATACCCTGAGAAATCCATAATTCAAAAAGAGTCAGGAAAAAAAAAAAAAAAAGAGTCAGGTACCAAAATGTTCATTGCAGCTCTATTTACAATAGCCCGGAGATGGAAACAACCTAAGTGCCCATCATCGGATGAATGGATAAAGAAGATGTGGCACATATATACAATGGAATATTACTCAGCCATAAAAAGAAACGAAATTGAGCTATTTGTAATGAGGTGGATGGACCTAGAGTCTGTCATACAGAGTGAAGTAAGTCAGAAAGAGAAAGACAAATACCGTATGCTAACACATATATATGGAATTTAAGGGAGAAAATGTCATGAAGAACCTAGGGGTAAGACAGGAATAAAGACACAGACCTACTGGAGAACGGACTTGAGGATATGGGGAGGGGGAAGGGTGAGCTGTGACAAAGAGAGAGAGAGGCATGGACATATATACACTACCAAACTACCAAACGTAAGGCAGATAGCTAGTGGGAAGCAGCCGCATAGCACAGGGATATCAGCTCGGTGCTGACCGCCTGGAGGGGTGGGATAGGGAGGGTGGGAGGGAGGGAGACACAAGAGGGAAGACATATGGGAACATATGTATATGTATAACTGATTCACTTTGTTATAAAGCAGAAACTAACACACCATTGTAAAGGAATTATACCCCAATAAAGATGTTAAATAAATAAATAAATCATGAATATTTCCTATTATTAAGGTACCCACATACCCACAATCATACAATACAAAGTTAAAATATACAACTTCTGCCCTCAAGATGTTTATAATCTAAGAGTTAGCACACATATGACACAGTAGGCAATTTTAAACCTCAAAAATAATAGCCAAGTAGTAGAAACATGGGTAGCGTGAGTACCTTATAATAACAAAATAATTCTAATTGCTTCTTCCCATCCCTTGTATCATCACTATCATTCATTTCACTTATATAAGGATATGTGTGTGAAGTATACATATATACATACACATAAGCAAACACAGTCAAATACAGTGTCACTATTATTTTAAACTGTTATCTGTTAGATCAATTAACAAGAAAAATAAAAGTTTTTATTTTATCTTCATTCATTTCTTCTCCAATGCTTTTCCTTAGATATCTGAGTTTCTGACCTGTATCATTTTCTTTGTCTCTAAAGCACTTCTTTTAACATTTCTTGCAAAAATGGTCTCCTGGCAAAAAATGCCCTCAGTTTTTGTCTGATAATTTTTATTTCTCCTTTACTTTTAAAGGATAATTTTGCACAGTACATTATTCTAGGTTGGTGGCTTTTTTCTCTCAACACCTTAAATAGTTCACTCCGCTCTCTTCTTGCTTGCATGGTTTCTAGGGAGAAGCCAGATAATAATTCTTATCTTTACTCCTCTATAAGTGAGGGATTTTTCCCCCTCTGGCTTCTTCAGGATTTTTTTATCTTCAATTTTCTGTTATTTGAAAATAATATGCCTAGGTATAAGAATCTTTTTGGCATTTATCCTACTTGGTGTTCTCTGAACTCCCTGGACCTTTGGTTTGATGTCTGATGTTGATTTTGGGAAATTCACAGTCATTACTGTTTCAAATACTTCTTCTGTTCCTTTCTTTCTTCTCTGGTATTGCCATTACGCTTATGTTACACCTTTTGTAGTCACCCCACAGTCCTTGGATATTCTGTTCTTCTGTTCTGGTTTTTTTTTTTTAGTTTTGTTTTGTTTTTTTTTGCGGTACGTGGGCCTCTCACTGTTGTGGCCTCTCCCGTTGCAGAGCACAGGCTCTGGACGCACAGGCTCAGTGGCCATGGCTCATGGGCCCAGCCGCTCCGCGGCATGTGGGATTTTCCCGGACCGGGGCACGAACCCGTTTTCCCCTGCATCAGCAGGCGGACTCTCAACCACTGCGCCACCAGGGAAGCCCTGTTCTGTTTTTTTTATTCCGGGCTTTTTCTCTTTGGTTTTCAGTTTCCAAGAATTCTACTGATACATCCTCTTGCTCAAGACTCTTTCCTCATGCATGTCCAATCTACTAATAAGGCCATCAAAAGCACTCTTCAATTCTGTTACAGTGTGGTTTTTTTCTCTAGCATTTCTTTTTGGTTCTTTCTTGGAACTTCCATCTCTCTACTTACATCGTCCATCTGTTCTTGCATGTGGTCTACTTTATCTATTAGCACTCTTAGCATATTAATCACAGTTGTTTTAAATTCCAAGTATGATAATTCCAACACCCCTGCCATATCTAATCCTGATTCTCATGCTTGCTCTGTCTCTTTCAATTGTGTTTTCTGCCTTTTAGTATATCTTATAATTTTTTTTTTGACAGCCAGGCATGATACACTTTTTAAAATGACCTTCTATAAACAGGTCTTTAGTAATATGGTGGTAAGGTGCGGGGGGGGATGACTGAACAATTTATAGTCTTATGATAAGATCTCAGTCTTTTAGAAAGCCTGTGCTTCTGGACTGTGAACTTCACACACACACTTCTCAATCCATCTCCCTCCCCTCAGGTGGAACAGGATGGCTAGAGTGAGCTGAAGTTGTGTATTTCCCTTCACCCACATCAGTTAGCCTCTGATAAAACTCCAGCAGGTTAGGCTCTGGTGAAATAGTTTATCCTAAGGGCAAGCCTTGTTAGGAGGAACAGAATGCTCTGGCATATTTCAAAGTCATTCCTTTTCCCCCTCCTCTATCAAAAGCATGAGGGGATTTTTCTGATATTTACTGAGAGAATCTGGTAGAGTCACAACAGGTAAGACTCACAAAAATGTGGGGCCTCTGATGACCGGTTTCCCCTGGAGTTTTTAACCCTCAGAGTTGCCCACACTGAACCTCCAGCAATTTGTCAACCAATTCAGGTTTCCCTACACCAGCACTGGCTTCCAACAAGGTTGCTGCTCTAGTGAACTGTGATTCACTGTAGTCTCTGCTGGTCTCTCCAGTTTTAAGGGCAGTGGTTTGCTTTGTGACCTCTCTACTAAAAAAGTCGTTGATTTTTCAGTGTGTTCAGGTTTCTACTTGTTGTTAGGATGGAGTGGCAACTTCCAAGCTTCTTACATGCCATACCAGAAAGCGGAAGTTTGCATTTTCTTTTAAGAAATGTTTTTCTACACCACAAGCTTAAAAACTTATGTAGAATAATAAAACACATACAAACTCAATATCATATAGAACAAAACTGTGTTACATACTTTGTAAATTATTTATTTATTATTTTTCACTTTCCTCTTACAATGCACATATTTATATTCCTAGACATGTAACCTAGATCAGACACTGTTCTTAAATATCTGAACCTCCCAGTTTATCTATAAAAATCAATATAAAATTATAAACTATAATCCTTGAAATATATCTTCCAAACAAGTGATTACAATACAGCTTACCATTTTGATGCCTGTGGAAAATGTCACTGGTTTTGTAGGTTTAGGTTTCTCAAGTTGCATTTCCAGTTGGGTAGATCTATCTTTATGCTGAGCCAAAAGTAGAGCAACGGGGAGATCAGAACTCTCCTGCAAGAAAAGTTAAAGTGCAATGTGAAAGTTAAAAATAAAAGCAATGAGTCTTTTATTTTAAATTATGCCTTTCCATAAACATTTGATGTCAACCTAGGTATTCACTTTATGGAGAACACTTTACAAAAAACTTTAACAATCCATAATAAGAAAAGGCTGCTTTAGACTCATAAATCAAAATAACCTACAAAAAAGGATTTTTATAAAATCCACATTAAAGACAATATAATAGGGTCTTATTTCATCTAGCAAAACCAACCATATTTATTAAAATAAAAAAATTAGAAGCTAATCACAAAAATAGTACAAAGTACTATAACTTAGATCAGATGTTTATCTAAGACACATTTCTTTTTTACCAGTGAACTCAGACCAGTCTGAAATTGTTTCCCATTAGATTTCACCTGAGGCCGTTTGGAAATGATCCTTGCTCTGTTTTGCACAATGGAATGATTGTTAAGTACAATCAAAAGACATTTATCAATATTTTCTCCTTTGTTGACTTATTTTTATAAATAATTTATCTTTATAAATTTTTTAATTAACAAAATAACAGTAAACACTTTTAATATCTTATATTGATACTAAATCAGGGCCACTATTTACACAAATCTGTACACACACATATTAATAACACAAATTACTAACTCTTATATGTAGACTGTCATTTATTCTGTTTAACATGAAGTCTTCTCACATGTTTAAAGTGATGCAGAGCTAAGATCTAAACTAAATGTATCCAGACATTTTCCTTTCTGAGCTGTCAGTTAAATAAGAACACAGAAACACGTGCAAAAGGAAACCAGGAAGGAAGGAGATCATATACAAACATATGCAAAGACACATACTACTTTCTATATCTGTAAACAAAAATGAAGGTACAAACACATTTCAGTCTCCTATACCAAGGTGACCTACGAAAACAGTCTTCAAATGGCCCACAGAGTTTTAAAATAGTAACTACCCAGAATTTAATCCTGAAAAAACTATATTGTTACACATTTCATAGTATAAAAGTAAAGACATAGCAGAATCTAATTTTCTTTCCAAAACCAACAACTTAATATTTTGGGGCACAAATATGGCTAATTAATATATTTAAAGGACTTGTTTAAAAGTTATAGTACAGAAGAAATTCAAGTAAGAAGCCATTTATTTCCATAGCATCATCCTAGAATAAATCTGTATCTCAAAACTTTGTAACAGAAGCGCTATGCAAGAGCAAATGTTACAAAGATTAAAACTTTTAAAAGTAAATGGAGGGCTTCCCTGGTGGCGCAGTGGTTGAGAATCTGCCTGCTAATGCAGGGGACATGGGTTCGAGCCCTGGTCTGGGAGGATCCCACATGCCGCGGAGCAGCTAGGCCCGTGTGCCACAACTACTGAGCCTGCGCGTCTGGAGCCTGTGCTCCGCAACAAGAGAGGCCGCGATAGTGAGAGGCCCGCGCACAGCAATGACGAGTGGCCCCCGCTTGCCACAACTAGAGAAAGCCCTCGCACAGAAACGAAGACCCAACACAGCAAAAATAATTAATTAATAATAATAATAAAATAAAATAAAATAAAATAAAATAAAATAAAATAAAATAATAATTAATTAATTAATAAACTCCTATCCCCAACATCTTCTAAAAAAAAAGTAAATGGAAAAACACAAATTTTATTTATAAAATTCTTAAGACATGGCTTTAGCAATAATGAAGGAGGATGAATAAAATACACTATGACAACATACTTGACTACCTTTCATATTCTACAACAAAGCATTAGTAATGCATTAATAATAGTATTTCTGTGAATTCCTGCAGCTATTCCTATTTCCATTAGGAATTTTATAATAAAATGTAAAATTAAAGAATATTTTAAATGGGCGGTGGCCCAAAATATCTTTTAAAATCTCTAACTACCTTTTCATATGTAAAAACTAACAGAAGAAAAATAAATTTCCTTGGCTAAAATGCTAAATCATTGCTTCCTAATTAATACTCTAAGTGAATTCAAATTCCATACCTGGTACTTACCCTAAAAAGTAAAAGTTCTCATGTAAAAGTAAGACAATGTGTGCACTTCAAAAAAGTTGCTAATCAATACTTTGCCTGTTTTAATCCTGGTTTCACCTTCACATAAAAGAACCAGAATATTAAAATGTCTTGATAAAACAGTGGAAATTTAATAAAAATAAACATTCTAGAAAGCTAAAACTAATTTTCATACTAAGGCAATACAATTTACTTTAAATCTGCTGTACTCCACTTTAGCAATCAAAACTTTGGAGACTGAAAATCTTTGTAAACGTTAAACTAGAAGGACTTCCCCGGTGACGCAGTGGTTAAGAGTCCGCCTGCCAGTGCAGCGGACGCAGGTACAGGCCCTGGTCTGGGAGGATCCCACATGCCACGGAGCAGTTGGGCCCATGCACCACAACTGCTAAGCCTGTGCTCTGGAGCCCGCCCGATGCAGCTGCTGGGCCTGTGTACCACAACTACTGAAGTTGTGGTCCGCAACAAGAGAGGCCACCACAGTGAGAAGCCCGCGCACCACAGCAAGGAGTGGCCCTCGCTCTCTGTAACTAGAGAGAAAGCCCGCGAACAGCAACAAAGACCCAACACAGCCAAAAATAAATTAAAAAAAAAAAGTTAAACTAGAAATAAGCAGGAGTTCTAACAACAACAACAAAAAAATCTACAGAGTAAAATAAACTATGGGAAACATACATGCTCTCAGAAACACAAAAAATGCAGATTCAGCCTTTCAAGTTATTTCATTCTTCTTAGCTTTCCATTTTTACCCTGAAAGGTTCCCTAAGCTACATTGATTGCCTGAAGGTATGCTGCTTAATATTTAAAGAAATTTTAATTAAGACTACCTGTAATACTCATTAAAAGCTTTATAATGACCATTTTTAAATGATTATTTTAACTGACTTAAAGCAAGCCATCTGGCAAACAATATTCTAATAAAAATCAGCTACTGCTTTTGACAATATTAGCCCTTAACAAAATTTAAGACATAGCTGAAGAGAATTTTCAAACAAGAATATAAACAGATTTAATAAGCCAGGACCTGTTTAAAAATCTTTTTCCAAACTTTAAAAAAAAAAAAACCCTGAATTTACAGTTAGGATTAAATAAATGAACATTTTAGGCAACATTATAGTAAATGCTAAGCCATAAACATTAAGACCATAACATTAAAATCCTGTCACATCATACAGTATAGTGTAATGCCAATGCTTTTATAAAAGGTTAAAAAGTAACTTGTAGCACAAGGACCAGAAACAGCAGAAAAAAAATTCTAATAAGTTGTGCTTATACTAGTTGCCTAAATTAGATCCAGAAAATCATTCTAAGATTTAAGCTTCTAGATATATTTATAGATGCCAATTCAATCTTTCTTAATAAAATCTAACACATGAACATACATAGAAAAAAATACAATGTATTCTTTTACTTAATAAGGATTCAGGAGGATAAAAAGAAATTTAATGAATTCTTTCAGTTAGTCAATAAGGATGAAATATATGTTAGCATTTTAACAAAAAAATTTTAATAAATATTAAAAAATTAAAGTAACAATCTTTAAATATAAATTTAAATATGAAAATGAGAAATTCAAATTGAATTGGTATTTAAACCAATCTGTTGTAATTAATTGTTCTAATGAATACAGTAAATTGTTAAGGATTATTTAACCACCATGTTACATGATCTAAACAGTAAAGAAAGTATGCACAGTAATGACTTGCAGGTGAAGAAAACAGGAAGGGGGAGCAGTTCTTAACAAAAGCCAATATTAACTCCAGATTATACACAACGTACAACATTGGCAGTTGCAGCTCAATTGCCAAGAACAGCTCAATGAGGCAGCAAAACTTCATGCTAAAAGACTAAAGACAAAAAGAATATGCAAAAATAATTGCTATGCAAAACCAGCTTATCTCAAAATCAAAACTAAAAACGCTTTATACTAAATGGAACATTTTTAAAAAGTTAAAGTGTATTTTTGTCTTATATCTAAGTTCTGTATTTGGAATTAACTCAATTAATTGTATAGCAGAAAGCATTACCAAAGAAAACTCTGCATAAAATGATGAGAGAAACAACCTTTCAAAAAAATAATTGTAACATGAATCTTTACTAATTCCTTCTTTAAAGTTTTTAATTTCTCACAAGCTACATGTCTATGAAAAAAATGTAAAACATGACATGCATCATTTCAACTGTTAAAGCCACAACTGCCACTTAATAGTTTCAAAAAAAATTAATGGAAGTTAGGGATTTCCCTGGTGGCACAGGGGATAAGACTCCATGATCCCAATGCAGGGGGCCCAGGTTCAATCCCTGGTCATGGAACTAGATCCCACGTGCATGCCACAACTAAGAGTTCTCATGCCACAACTAAGGAGCCCTGGGGACACAAGTAAGGAGCCCACCTGCCGCAACTAAGACCTGATGCAACCAAATATAAAAATAAATAAATATTAAAAAGAAAAATCAATGGAAGTTACTAAGGAAAAAAACATATTCTATTTTATACACTGCTGTCCTAATTTTTTTTTCCTTTCTTGGCGCAACGGCACACGGTGCAGCCTGCAGCATCTCATTTCCCAACCAGGGACTGAACCCAGGCCACGGCACTGAAAGCGCCAAATCCTAACCACTAGACCACCAAGGAACTCCCTGTCCTCATTTTTAGAACCAAATTTACATTCCATTCATACAAAGTAGATAGGGTTTATGATAAGCATTTTCTGTCTGAGCCTCACTAAGGCCTTTACCCTTACTTTTCCTTCACTTTCTCACCTACTTCTAATTTAAATTATCTTGCTTTCTCTTTTTATTCCTGGTTATATGGCTTAAATGCTTTTAGGGCAAAAGCACAGTAGAAAAATATACACATACACTTTTACCTGATCATGGAATAACAAACAGCATAGCAACTAGTAGACTGAGGAGTTAAGTGTGTTAACACCACATGGAAACTAATTATGGGTCCAGAAAGGGGAAAGGAAGAATGTAAAAAGACTTTACTGGAAAGGACGATTTTCTAATTGTGATTTCATCAATATCACAATGGTTTATAAGCATCAAATAATATTCTCCAATCTATGAAACACTTCATAAACCTTGGTTATAATTACTGCTATTATCTAACAATGTTGTCTACTTAGGGAGCTAATAACTAGAAAACACCAATAACTTGCAAGACATTGCCATTTCTTTCAAATGTATTTTTTTCATGCAAAAATATGAAACATAGTTCTCACAGAGTAACCAGAGTCACTAAAACTTCAGCATGAAGCCAAAACACTTGAAAATGAGCTAGTTATTAGAAAACCAGTATTAATCAGGAGAAAAATGCTCTGAAAACAATATGTTTTAGTCAGTAAGCTCAGAAACACATCAACAACCTATTAATAGTAAACTGGCTTATGTTAGTTATAATATTACTCTCTTACCTGAAAATAAAATGGATATTGACAAACGTGTTTTTTTAAATAAAGGGACAGAAGGTGAATAAACCAGCACAAACTATAGAAATGCTATTTAAATACCATTACCCAGAATAATAAATAGGAAAGATAAACCCTGAAGACAAATGATTTTTTATCACAATTAACATTAATACGTACCAGTTCATCTAAAAAAGCCTGCTTATTCTTCCTTTTTAGAATCTGCTGCAGTTGTTCTTCTTTTTGTATAAATAGTCTTCTTTGTTCATTTTCCTGTCGTTCTACCTCTAAAGCTTCTTCCAATTCCTCCTGTTCCCGAGTCTAAAACAGAAACATTGATATATGGCATGGAATAAATTTAGTAACCAAAATCAACCCTATACCATACTCTGTACCTCCTTTCTTAGAAGCATAAAATGCACTAGTCACTAATTGTTTAATAGTGCAGCAATTCCACTTTAAAAGAACTAGAATTCATTTTATTTCATGTGGACATGTTACTATTAAAGAGAATGACATCTAGCACTAAATGAACACCTAAACAAAGTACACTGAGCCCAGCTGAAGAATTGTAGAAACTGCTTAATAATGTCTTTATTTTAGGAGATTTAACAAGAAAAACACAATAAAACAAAAAACCCAACAACAAATAGATAATCTCCATATAGAACTATTGATTGAAACACTCCATATAAAAGACTGGTTTATTTAATAGAAACAATTTTCAGAATATATAAGATAATGAAAAGTTATCATAGGAGTTAGCTTCTTTTTCCCAAGTTAAAATAAGTCTTTCTGATGCTTGAGTTCCAAATAGCCTTCAATTAAGGTAAGTTATGAAAAGCTGAAGTCATTTTCTAACACAAGCATATAAATTTCAAGGGTCCTCTTTGTAGACTGAAAAATTCAAAATCCAGAGCTAATACGTAGAGAGAATGAACTACAGGCCTACTCATTTCCCTTTTATGAAGTTCCTCAGAAATATTAAATACTTCCAGGTTCTGAAATTTATTCCAACTCTAACTTGTACTTAAAAGCAATATTATACCTAGCCTCTGCTCTTTAAGTTTTCTGAATGAGAAATATAGTAAAATCTGAATGGCTTTAGTTTAAATCCTTGACTGTTGCTATTGAAAATGTAATACCTTTTTTTTTTTAATTCAACAAGACATTGAGAATTTATGGCACCTCAAGACAAATACAGAATAGAGGGAGAGAGTATA
Organism: Leucopleurus acutus; assembly: GCF_964270905.1. Classification (NCBI taxonomy): domain Eukaryota; kingdom Metazoa; phylum Chordata; class Mammalia; order Artiodactyla; family Delphinidae; genus Leucopleurus; species Leucopleurus acutus. The sequence continues at coordinate 40,150,719 of NC_139142.1, forward strand.
ATACATTTGGGGATCACTAACATAATATATGAATTAACAGAGACCTCAGAGAAAAGTACATTTTTATGTAAAATAATAATTAAAACACTCTATTAGATTTTTTTCACTTCACAAATTAAACTCCCCAAAGAAACAAGATTCCCAATTAAAAAGTGTTTCACTTATAATTCAAACTCAGTATATGCAAAATTAAGTTTAGCATTTGGTTTCCCAAAGCTGATCACACTCCTGTATTCCTGATTTCTGCTAAGCGCACACCTACATCTCAGGCAACTCAAGTTGAAACCTCAAAGTCATCTCTGTTTTCCCCCTCTCCCACAACCCCATTCCTCTTAAATTAAATCAGTTGCTAAGTCCTATTAGCATCTCTCCCTGTAATTTTACAAACCTCTATTACTGAGGTTACTATTCTAACTCAGGCACCCAGTGGAGAAGAGAATTCAAACTTGATTTAGAAGGATTACTAGGAATAAATGTAAAAACTTAGGGGGTGAGATATGAGGGCTAGAAAAGTGAATTACTGGACTATAGGTCCATAAGCAGAAAAGGATGAGTCTCATGATAAAACAGTGACATTAAGTAATAAGTACGATAAGTGACAGAGAGGTATACACAGAGTACAGTTGGGACAGAATTGATAGAGTGGTAAATTCTCCTTGCAATGATGGAGGACAGGTAGAGTTAGAAAAGATTTCGTATACAGTGTTATGGGTTGAATGTGTGCCCCCAAAATATATATTGAAGTTTTAACCCCTGGTACCTATAAATGTGAGCTTATTTGGAAATAGGGTCTTTGCAGATGTAATCAAGTTAAGATAGGTCATACTGGAAATTTTGCCACAGACACATGGGGAGAAGGCCATGTGAAGACAGAGGCAGAAATCAGAGTGGTGCCAAAGGTGCTAGAAAAGGCAAAGAAAGATGCTTCCCTAGAGCTTTCAGAGAGACCATGACCCTGATGACACCTTGATTTCAGACTTCTAGCCTACAGAAGCCTGTTCTTGAAGAGAACCAATTCCTGTTGTTATAAATCACCCAGTTTTTGGTAATTTGTTTTAACAGTCCTAGGTAACTAATATATGGAGGTTGAGCAGACTTCAAACGGTAGGTATTTACCCCCACTGGAGAGTGGAAGAGCCATTTAGGCAGAGAAAACAAAGGTGCAAAGACATGAATAAAGCTGGAATGCTTGGTAAGGCCAAGTCATGAAGTATGGGAGTTGGGGAAAGCTCTAGATAAAGCTGGAGAGGCAAGCAGGCGGCAGATCATGGAAAGTCGACCATACCATACTAAGGGATGCATTTATGCCATACTAAGGCAACTGGGAAGACATTAGAGTTTGGAAAGATGACTAGAAGCAGTGAAGAATACATATCAATGGGGTTCAAGACTGAAGACAGGAAGACTAGCTAGAAGAATATTTCAATAACTCAAGTAAGAAATAATGAGGACGCTAAGTAAGGTAACAATAATATAATTAGAGGAGGAACCAGGTTTGAAAGGTCATAAGGAAAGACTATCAACAATATATGAAGACTGACCAGATATGGCTAGAACACTTAGATAAAGAATGTAATAGGAGAAATAGGTGGGAGAGTGAAGATTAAAAAGTTCAATTATGGGGGCTTCCCTGGTGGCGCAGTGGTTGAGAGTCCGCCTGCTGATGCAGGGGACACAGGTTCGTGCCCCAGTCCGGGAAGATCCCACATGCTGCGGAGCAGCTGGGCCCGTGAGCCATGGCCGCTGAGCCTGCGCGTCCGGAGCCTGTGCTCCGCAAAGGGAGAGGCCACAACAGTGAGAGGCCTGCATAGCGCAAAAAAAAAAAAAAAAAAAAGGAAAAGAAAAAAAATACGTTCAATTATGATGAACGTAGATGCAAAAATCCTCAACAAAATATTAGCAAACCAAATTCAACAATACATTAAAAGGATTATATAACATAATCATGTGGAATTTATCCCAGGGGTGCAAGGATGGTTAAACATCCACAAATCAATCAATGTGATACACCACATTTACAAATTGAAAAATAAAAAGCATATGGTCATCTCAATAGATGCAAAAAGGTCTTCTGATAAAATTCAACATCGATTTACGATAAAAACTCTAAACAAGTGGGCACAGAGAACATAATTCAACATAATGAAGGCCAAATATGACAAGCCCACGACTAATATCATACTCAACAGTGAAAAGCTGAAAGCATTTCCTCTGAGATCAGGAACAAGACAAGGATGCCCACTCTTGCCACTTTTATTTATAACATAGTACCACAAGTCCTAGCCACAGCAATCAGACAAAAAAAGAAATAAAAGGAATTCAGATTGGAAAGGAAGAAGAAAAACTGTCACTGTTTACGGATGGCATGATACTGTATATAGAAAATCCTAAAGATGCCAACAAAATACCTATTAGAACTCATCAATGAATTCAGTAAACTTGCAGGATACAAAATTAGTATATAGAAATCTGTTGCATTTCTATACACTAACAACAAACTATCAGAAAGATAAATTAATCTCATTTACATCTGTATCAAAACGAATAAAATACCTAGGAATTCATCTAACTAAGGAGCTAAAAGACCTGTACAGAGAACACTATAATACACTGACAAAAGAAACTGAAGACAAGACAAACAAATGGAAAGATATACTGTGCTCATGGCTTGGAAGAATTAATATTGTTAAAATGGTCATACTACCCCAAGGCAATCTACAGATTCAATGCAATCCCTATCAAAATACCAATGGCATTTTTCACAGAACTAGAACAAATAATTCTTTTTGTGTATGGCAACACAAAAGACCCCAAGTAGCCAAAACAATCATGAGAAAGAAGAACAAAGCTGGAGGTATCACACTCCCTGATTTCAAACTATAATACCAAGCCACAATCTTCAAAATAATATGGTACTGGTACAAAAACAAAGATCAATGGAACAGAATAGAGAGCCCAGAAATAAACCCACACTTATATGGGAAATTAATCTATGACAAAGGAGGCAAGAATATATAATGAGGAAAAGACAGCCTCTTCGATAAATGGTTTTGCAAAAACTGGACAGCTACATGCAAAAGAATTAAACTGGACTACTTTCTCATACCATATACAAAAATAAACTCCAAAGGGACTGAAGACTTAAATGTAAGTCCTGACACCATAAAACTCTTAGAAGAAAACACTGGTAGTATGGTCTTTAACGTCAGTCTTAGCAAACTATAAATCTGATAAGGGGTTAATATCCAAAATATACAAAGAATTCATAGAGCTCAACATCAAAAAACAAACAACCTGGGACTTCCCCAGTGGTGCAGTGGTTAAGAATCCGCCTGCCAATGCAGGGGACACAAGTTCAATCCCTGGTCCAGGAAGATCCCACATGCCGCAGAGCAACTAAGCCCGTACGCCATAACTACTGAGCTGTGCTCTAGAGCCTGCGAGCCACCACTACTGAGCCCACGTGCTGCAACTACTGAAGCCCACGTGCCTAGATCCCGTGCTCTGCAACAAGAGAAGCCACTGCTATGAGAAGCTCGCGCACCGTAATGAAGTAGCCCCCCCTCGCCGCAACTAGAGAAAGCCCGCGCAGCAACAAAGACACAACGCAGCCCAAGAAAACAATAATAAATAAATAATCTTTTAAAAACAAACAAACAACCTGATTAAAAAATGGGCAAAGAACCTGAATAGACTTTTTTCCAGAGAAGACATACAGATGGCCAAAAGGCACAGGAAAAGATGCTCAACATCACTAATCATCAGGGAAATGCAAATCAAAACCACAATGAGATATCACCTCACACCTGTCAGAATGGCTACAATCAAAAAGAAAACAAATAAATGCTGTCAAGGATGTGGAGAAAAGGGGACCCTAGCGCACTCTTGGTGGGAATGTAAATTGGTGCAGACACTATGGAAAACAATAAGCTTCCTCAAAAAATTAGAAACAGAACTACCATACAATCCAGCAAATCTGGGTACTTATCCAAAGAAAATAAAAACACTAATTTGAAAAGATATATGCATCCCAACGTTCATTTATGCATTATTTACAATAGCCAAGATAATGGAAGCACCTTAAGTACCCATCAATAATAGACGCATGGATAAAAAAAGATGTGAGATATAGATATATATAGATATAGATATATATACATATATACAATCAAATATTACTCAGCCATAAAAAAAGAATGAAATCTTGCCATTTGGATTAACCTAGATGGTATTATGCTAAGTTAAATAAGTCAGACAGAGAAAGACAAATACTGTATGATTTCACTTACTTTGGAATCTAAAAAACAAAACCAGTGAACAAAAACAGCAAAACAGAGTCACAGAGAACAAACAGGTGGTTACCAGAGGGGAGGGGGGATGAGGAATGAGAGAAATAGGTGAGGAAGATCAAGAGGTACAAAATTCCAGTTACAAAATAAATAAGTCACAGGTATGAAATATACAGTGTGGGAGAATACAGTCAACAGGAATGCAGTATCTTTGTATCATGATGGTAACCATACAATCAAAATGGTAACTTGACTTATCATGGTGATCATTTTGAAATGTATAGAAATATCGAATCACTATGTTGTGCACCAGGAACTAAAACAATGTTGTAGGTCAATTATACTACAAAAACGAACGAACAAATCACTGAAAAAGAGATCAGATTTGTGATTACCAGAAGCAGGGGCTAGGCGGAGGAGGAATTGGATAAAGGTAGTCAAAAGGTACCAACTTCCAGTTATAAGATTAGCTAGGGATGCAATGTACAACATGATAAATATAATAGACACTGCTGCATATAAGAAAGTTCTTAAGAGAGTAAATCCTAAGAGTTCTCACCATAAGGAAAAGACTTTTTTCTTTTATTTTGTATCTATATGATAATGGATGTTTACTAAACTTATTGTGATAATTATTTCCTGAGATATATAAGTCAAATCATTATGCTGTATACCTTAAACTTACATAGTGCCATATGTCAATTATGTACAGCTCAGTAAAACTGGAAGGAAAAGAAAATTCAGTTCTGGAATGCTGAATCACAAATGCCTTTAATGCATCCAGAAAAAATGTCGATTAACCAATTACAGATATATGGACGTATCACATATAATTCTTGGAGCTCAGGAGGAAAACAACGGGCTGCAGAAACACTTGAAAGTAATCAGTGTAAAGGATTAACTCTTAAAGAGAAGCACCAAGAGGAATCCAAGTGTTTAAGAAACAGAAAGGAAAGAGAAGCCTCTTAGAAGGATGAAAGAGGAAGGTGAGAGCGGCAGGATGAAGAGAATGGAGTGGCCCCACAGAAGTCAAGGAAGAGTTTCACCATCAAGGGAGAAGCCTGCATCAAATACTGCCCTGCCTACAGACCAAATGACATTCAGACCAACAAAGAGTCTATTGGCTTTGTCAATGAGAAACTGGTAGCCTCAATTTTCTCACTGTATTTAAGTATTTTGAAAATAGAAAGCCTCAATAAATATTGGTTGGCTAGCTAGCTGATTGAATAACTGGGAAAATAGCTGTCATTAAAAATCAAACATTGGGGGCACAAAGAAGGTATTGGACTGGGAGAAGGGAAGCAGGCTGAAAGACTAGAAGGTCTCTGTTTTCTCCCCATTAATGGCACCACCTTACCCAATCAACCTTTACCTCCCACTTCTAATCCATCATTAGGACTTGCTATTTCAAACTCAAAACATTTCTCGAATTCATCCCTACCTCTCCATTCCTTGTTTAAGTCACCTCTGAACTCGCCTACAAGACTGCAATAACCTCCCACTGGCCTCCTAAACTCCAGGTTTGATCCTCTCAAATTCAACCTCCACAAAAGCAATAAATCTATTCTAATAAGGACAATACTTTATTATCACTTTGCTTAATACCCTTCAATGACAATCATTAACAGCTAGGTTTCTATAACATTACTCTAAGGAATCCTGGGAATTCCCTAATAAGATGTCTAAGGTACACTACAGAAGAGACTGAGCAGATGGGAATTCAAGCCTATTCGTCCTCCCGCTGTTGATTCAACAAACGTAAGAGTAAGGTTTCATTTGAAGAAAAGGTTCACCTGCTAAAACATACAAACAACTGGTCAATATAAGCCCAAATTACTTTTCACAATACATAAGGCCTTATGTTACCTAGGCTCTTTCTACTTCAGTTTCAACTCTCTATTGAACTTGGCAATATAGAACTACTTACAATTCTCAGCGCTCTCTGTGATTATCCATGCCGTCTTGCCTTTGCTCATGATTTCTTTCTGCCTGGAATGTCTTTGTGCAGCTTCCCAACCCACCCCTTTCCCGTCTTCTACAACTTAGTAACTTCTACTTGTTCTTCAAAGCTCCATTCAGGCATTATCTCACCTGGAATGCCTTTCCCAATCTTCCTAGAACAGATTAGGTATCCCTCTTCTGTATTCCCGTAATAGCAAGCACACAGAACTCTCCATGTGCCTATGTCATTGTACTGAAATTACCTGGTCCCTACAGAACCAGGGTTCTTATTCATCTTTGTATACAATGTGTTTAGCAGACGTTCAACAAATGCTTATTGAACTAAAGTTTTTTTTGCTAAATTGATAGACATTCTATGCAGCAATATCTGCTGCTCATGAGAATCCAGAAAACGGAAGATAAAAATTAAGCTAATCTTCACTAAGAGTCTATTTCAAGATTAGTTCACCTTTATTCAGTTTCTCCATGCTCACAATTGATGCTAGGTGCCAGCTCCATGAGACAAATAAGATCTCGTTAGCAGACAACTCAGTAATAGCTTCTCTATGTCAGGAATGGTCATTTCATGTGCCTAATCATGCAAGAGATTGCTTTTTTTTTTCCTTTCTGACACAATTCTGATAGTTTTGGAACAGTAAGACTTCAACTTTCACAAAGACATTAAAGGCAAGTTGCTACCTCAGGTTTGCAGAAAGACATCAGTCATATAGTCCACACTCCTTGGGCCACTTGAGAACTGTCTCTACCCAATGATACCATAGTTACTGATATATGTTAATTTGCACCATCTTAAAAAATGGTCCTATGTCTGTATTTATGCCAAAAACAAATAGTGATAGTATCACTAATAGATAAAATGCTCAGCACAGAATGACCAATTAATAAATGATAATGAATTACTGACCAAAATCCTTTGTTATAAGATCCAGGTGCTAAACGTTAATATGAAGAATAAATGCAGTCACTGTAACATACATTACATAAAATACAAGTTGATCCTTGTACAACACAGGGGGTTGGGGCGCTGACCCTTTGCACAATTGAAAATCTGTGTATAATTTATAGTCTGCCCTCCTTATCAGTGGTTCCCTCTGTACCTGCAGTCTACATCCAAGGATTCAACCAACTTCTCATCGTGTGGTACTGTAGCATTTACTATTGAAAATAATCCAGGTGTTAAGTGGACCCGCGCAGTTCAAACTTGTGTTGTTCAAGGGTCAACTGTATTCAATAACCTATCATTATAAAGTTTTCAGATAATTAGAAATTCCTACTTTAAAATAATATAACCAGCCTAAAATTAGATTATTCTTTCAACACTCAATATTATTTGCTACTTTAAAATGATAAATGAAAACAGCACTCACTTGAAAAGAACCTTATTAATTTAAACAGAGCTAATGCAACAAGTTACCTGGGCATACCTATTTTGCATGTATCTTCTGATGTACCCAGAGAAGGCTACTGGGCAAAGAGAGTAATTTTTATGGTACACTGATGCTTTCAGAAATGAGACACCTTTCTAAGGAAGTCAGGCTGGATATGAACGGAATAGAATGTCAATTCCTTGAGAGTTTTATTGCAGGAAAGAAGTGCCTAAATGAAACACTTAAAGACTATAAAAAGGAAGTCCTTCTAAGTACAAGATGAAAATACAAGCTATGTAATCCAAATATATCTATATCATTTTTACCAATGATTACAAATTCCTGATACAGTACCTCAAAAACAATTACCTCTGTTTTCCCCCAAAACTAGAAAGCCAAGTTGTACTGAAGAAATGATAGCTAAATTGTGTAAGTTAATTAAATCTTTGCATGTCTATAATTATTTTTCCTTTATAGGATATATTTTAACAACGCCATCAAAACTGTGTTTGCTATAGTAATGTGTGCCTCGTACCTATATGCCTATATACATATATTAGTATTTCTGGCATTAATTTCAGCTAAAGTCTTTGTAAATATAACTAGTTTTAGAGAAAGATAGCTTTTTAAAGGATCATGTGGAAGCATTCATCTCTAATACAAAAGAAGAAGAAAATACTTAGCAACCAACCAGCTTTAACTTATTTTTCTGAATGACATCTTTGTTTTCCTTTTGGTATATCTCCATTTTCTTTTTGGTGTTGTCCAAATCCACATTGTTGGTCAAGTTGAAAACTGCATCAGAAAAGAAACACTGACATGAAATACAGTTTTAACATAAATCTTGAGAAGATAATAAAAACCAAATATTCATCACAGTGATTTCTTAATTCATCAGGTTGACAGTCTTTATAGCTTAAGAAACTAGCTCTAGTTCAGCAACTATGTTTTCTGAACCAAATATAAGGAGAGACTGTCAGACTATCACACAGACTATCTAAAGATCTGAATCACCTCAAAAAACCTAAGATACGTGCTTGCCATAATCACATTGGATTTGATTTTTATAGTGCCCATTTTAACTGTAAAAGTATAAAAAAGATTGCTTAGGTTTTTAAATAAAAAGAGTAAGTCTGGGACCAACTATACTGGTCAGAATCAATACTGAAAAGAATCTATGTGCCAGAAACAGAAAAATTATCCAAAGGAATAAAAAAATATTATCAAACTAGAACAGGTTTTATTCTGATCCTCGACATGGCTAGACACAAGCTTGAATCATTTACCATATAGTCTAGATCTGGGAAACTATGAAATACATGAGTCAAAAATTAACAAGGAAGGTAAAGGAAAATCTGGCACCAAAACTTAAGACTGAAATAATTTAGTAAGAGAAGCCACTGAGATATGTTCAGATAGGTGATAAACTTTCAGTGACTTAGAACGATCTTTTTATAATTCCAACTCAAAATAATTTTAATTATAAATGCCTTACTCCCTTCTAAGTTTACATATGTAAATAAAAGGTTATTATAATACTCTGAACCAAAAAAACTATTTTAGTATATATAAATTCATATTTTGAAGTACTGCCCCACTGCCCTACCCCTTTCAGTGTTTGTATCAGCCCGTCTAAAGAAGGATCATCATCGTTGTCTCTCCTGTTCCATAATTCAATCCAGACTTCCCTTGGATTCCTCATAATGTTTGCGCATCCATTATTAGCCCTTCTATCCCTTCTCCAATTACTTACCACTGCTTCCTCCAGCTTGACCTATAAACAGGTTTGATCTACCCTAAATAACTCTGCTTTACTCCATGTTTCTACAGATTCCTTCCCCATCTCACTCCTTCATTTAACTAATAACCATCTCAAATAGTTCCTAGATTTTTGCATTAGGTCTGTAAGAGTTGAAAAGTAATATTGGAAGCCCAACAGAGGGCTATCTGTTTTGTTGAGTAAGGCCATTAAACATACTCAAACGTATGTTTACACTCATACCAATCTGATCCATAATTTAATTTTTGTCTCTTCAAAGGACCAACTTATTTCAGAACATCAATTTATCATAATCATTGTTGAAAATCCAGGCTTATTTAAGTATGTAGAAAAAAAAGAAGCAATTCTCAATTCTATTACATGCAATTTTAAAACTCTGGGAGAAGTGAGAGAAAATGAGAAACAACAGCCCTCTAGCTATTGTTCCAGCTTTTTTATCACAAAGTAGAAAAGAAAATAATAATGGTGGTAAACCAGGGAATCTGTCTAGGATGCAACATAGGGCATTCCCTATAAATCACACTTTGGCCCCAACACAAAATAGTCAGAGAAAGAATTTCCAAACTAGCAACAGCCCTCAGAAAGACAACTGTGATCCACTCTGATTCCACTATCCTTGCCAACCACTCACAGTTTACTCCTTGCATTTAACAGCCATCCACTGAGCCACCAAATCCAAAAATCTTTCACAACCTCTACCACCCTCAACATCTATGCCCACTTAACAATTTTGATCACTTTTTTTTCCTCAGCACGTCCTTCCCGTGACTAATTTCTTAATATTTTCTCCTGATCTCCTTCCTACTACTACAACTACCCATTCTTGTTTCCATCTCTGCCTCATCTTGCTCTCTAGGTACACTGCATGATTCTGACTTTTGCCCTCTTTCCTCCCTCTATGTTCCTTGGGTAATCTCATTAACTTGCCACAGTTTCAAGCAAAGAAATGCGAGGAAAAGCTGATATCATCTCAAAGTACAATTTAGAAAACCCAGCACATAAACATCTCCAAATTTACTCCTCTTTGTAAATTCTTTACCTGTTAATATTATGACTATCGTGCTAAGACACCAGGATTTAACAACTCATTCATGTGACCCACTGTCCTTTGCACTCCATAAGCACCAGCTGCAAAATACTACAGATTCTACCACCAAAATCTCTTTAAAACTGCCCTTATTTTCAATGTACCTGCCAGTACTCCAAGCCAGGATCTTACTTCTCCCTGGATAATTTAATCTCTGACTTAACTTCCTGTCTCCAGAATCTTTGCATCTTTGCCTATTCCCTAACCCCATCCATAGTATACAATGCTGCCAGACTAATATTTCTGAAGCACACCTCAAATCACCTTCCACCTCTACCATCCTATAGTCCTCTCTCATCCCGTCTGCCTTCCCCCTTTTACTAGGAAAAAAAAAAATCAAACACTTTTAGAATCCAGAGCCCTTCCTAATTTGGCTATAACTACTTTTATCTCCCCTCAATAAAGACCTATCTTGAAACTAGACAGGTGTGCATTTCCCAAATGTTCCCCACATTTCCTGGTCCAGTTCCTTTGATCATACCATTGCCCAGAATGCCTGATCCCCCTTTCTTATTTTTGAAAATATACCCAATCTTCAAATGTCTACCCAAATACTATCTTTTCCATGAAGTTCTCCCCGGTTCCCCTAAATAGAAATAACTTCCTTCTCTTATAAATGTGGAAAAATTATTCACAGCTCGTATAAAAATCTCTTTCTACTTTACATGATATGTATACACATACACAGCATTCTTTACTTTGCACTTCATCATATTTTCTATAATCTCTGTATCATCACTTCTCCATTCACAATGCCTTGAAAAAAATCCAGTCTTAACTCTTACATTACTTTTCCCTCTCTGCTTTGAGAGTTTTGCAGATTCCTCAGAGCCTCTTCAAGAACCAAGGGAAAGAGAGATTGAGCAATCCAACCAAAGTAGTTTTCCTTCATTTGTCTTCCTGAAGTGATCTCCTTCTCAAAACTCTGCTTGATGTAAAACAACTATACCCCAATTAAAAAAAAAAAAAAAAACCTCTATAGCGCGTGTATGTGGGCACGCACATGTGTATCTATGAAACATCTCAAAGATCTATAAAACACGTATGATAGGCACTACATCTAGCATTTGACCTAATTATATCACTTAATCCTCCTGATAATCTTATGAGATATGTGAGGTACTACTGTCATTTACACTTTACAGGTAAGGTTTAAAGATATTAAATAACTATGTCCAAGGTATAGTAAATGTTGGAACCAGGATTTTAACCTAGGCTGATTCCAAAGCCTGAAATTTTTTTTTAATTTCTATTGGAGTATAGTTGATTCACAGTGTTGTGTTCCAAAGCGTGAACTTTTGTCTACAATGCTAGTTTTATTGCTTCTCTCTATGCCTGAAGACCACTGCTAGCCCAGTTCAGCTATTTCTCTGCATCTGTACAGGCCACACTTTCCTATTTCCATACCTGTGAGCAAACTGCTCCCACAGGGCCCATCTTAGTACCAGCCTCAACCCAGAACAACTGTGAATATCTGTATCTGGCTACCCTTCTATATCCAGCTTAATCAGCAGCTCTTCCTCATAACTCACTTTGCAGGTGCAAATCCTCTCCATCCTCCATCCCTGAATGCTATAACTCACTTTGCAGTTAGAAATCCCCTACATCTCTCCACCCCTGAATGCTCACAACAGATTACGTAATATCGTTCTGGCGGTATTTATCCACTTTCTACCCTGTATAATTATTTTCAATGTACCTATCTATTTGACCTAATAGAGTGGTCCTTGAGGGCAGATTCTAGGATTGATTCTGCTTTATCACTCCCAGCATTTAAATAAAAAACTTTCACTATACACCCATTAGAATGGGCAAAAACCAACACATGATGACACCAAATACTGGCAAGGATGTGAGCAACAAGAACTCTCATACACTGCAGTGGGAATGCAAAATGGCCCAGCACTTTGGAAAACAGTCTGACAGTTTCTTACAAAACGAAAGATACTCTTATCATACAATCCAGCAACTGCCCTCCTCGGTATTTATCGAAAGGAGTTAAAAACCATGTCCACACAAAAGCCTGCATACGAATGTTTACAGCAGCTTTATTCATAATTGCCAAAACATGGAAGCAATCAAGACGTCCTTCAGTAGTTTGAAAAGATAAATAAACTATAATATATCCAGACAATGGGATATTATTCAGCACCAAATAATAACAGTAATAATAATAAGCTATAAAACCATGAAAAGACATGGAGGAACCTTGAATGCATATTACTATGAGAAAGAAAACAATTTGATAAGGCTACATACTGTACGATTCCAACTATATGACACTCTGGAAAAGGCAAAAATATGGAGACAGTAAAAAGATCAGTGGTTGCCAGGGATTCGGGGGAAGGAGGGACAAACAGGCAGAACACAGAGGAATTTCTGGGTAGCAAAACTATTCTGTACAATACTATAATGGTGGATACATGCCATTATACAGTTATCCAAACCCATAAAATGTACAACACCAAGAGTAAACCCTAATGTAAACTATGGACTTAGGAGATAACGATATGGCAATGTAGGTTCATTGACTGTAACAAATTTACCACTCTAGTGGGGTATGTTGATAGTGAGGGAGGTCTGTGCATGTGTGGCACAAGGGGTATACAGGAACTCTCTGTATATTCCCTTTAATTTTGCTGTGAATCTAAAACTGCTCTGAAAAATAAAGTCTATTTAAAAAACAACAGGAACTTCTCATCTGGTAAGAGCTCAAGAAATGCTTGTTGAATTATTACAAAAGGGAAAAAAATAAATAAACCAATGCTGGGAGTGAGGGAATGGACGAAATAGGTAAAGCTGATTAAGAGGTACAAACTGCCTGCTTAAAGTAAGTCATAAGTCATAGGGATGTAATGTACATAGGGAATATAGTCAATAATACTGTAACTACTTTCTATAGTGATGGATGAGAACCGGTCTTATTGCAGTGATCATTTCATAATGCATAAAATTAGCGAATCACTATGTTGTATACCTGAAACTAAGACAATATTGCATGTTAATTATAACTCAATAAGAAACTAAAATAAAAAATAAATCAGGGCTTCCCTAGGGGCGCAGTGGTTGAGAGTCCGTCTGCCGATGCAGGGGACACGGGTTCGTGTCCCGGCCCGGGAAGATCCCACATGCCACGGAGCGGCTGGGCCCGTGAGCCATGGCCGCTGAGCCTGTGCGTCCAGAGCCTGTGCTCCTCAACGGGAGAGCACACAACAGTGAGAGGCCCGCATACCGCGCAAAAAAAAAAAAGCAAAATTAAATCAATGCTAATATTTATAATTATCTTTATAAATATAGATTTAATTTAAATGAGCTTTATAATTACAGAACTGAATTATACAGAATGGCAAAGTAAGCAGGTGCAAAACTACAGGAAAATATCTTTGTTTCTTATGGTATGAATCTACTGACAAGTAAAGGTAATCAAGTTGATATCCTATGTTGAACTCTACTAGAATGTTTACAGCAGTTTAAGAAAAAAAATTACAATTTATCAGCAAGCTAGACAATGTACTAATTTAAACTTCCCATTAAATAGAACCTAGAAACAGTAAAGTTAAAATCTAAGTGAAAACTGTTTATAGACAATTTCTTTCTTTTTGCTTATTAAAAAATTTATGATGAATTCTAATGAAACTAAAGTAACTAATTTGTTTATTTCATTCTTTAATTGAAAAAGCAAAGGTAAAAGCAATATAATAGATACAAATTGTAATCATAATACAAATCTCTTCCTTTAAAAAAAAGAAAAAAAACATAAAAGTGGATTACAATTTTGAAACATTTTCAGAAGAAGCAAGTCTCATTCATGCCACAATGAATCAGGTTGGTATAATAGCCTTGAAGAAAAAGGAACAATTTTCTGTAACAATCATTTGGCCCTTTATCTATCTGGTTACTAGTTTAGCTCAGAGGTTGATCTGCCTTTAGTCAAGTATTAAAAGCCAACAAAAAACCTATTGTATTTTCTGAAAGATTTAATGTTATTTGAGTACAATTTTAAAGTCTTTTTGACATCCAGAATTTATAATTAAAGCCCTTAGGACTTTCTCACCCTTTTAAAATAAGCATACCCTGAACCAAAAGAATGTTTATTATGAAACTAAGGACAAACCTTTGAGATAATCCCTGAGGCCAAAAGGAACAAGAATTTTTATGTTTAGATTGTCATAACCACAGAAAAGAGCCTATTATTAATGCTATAAGAAAGTTCACCTTCATGTGTGCCCCCTCTACTGTAATTTTTATGCCATTATTTGAAATTCTAATACTTTAAAATTTTTATATTCAAAGGATTCATAATGAAATTTATATAACAAAATGACCAATCCCCAATTTATAAATCCTCAAACATTGAGTCCTTAGCCACCCTACCAACTCTATTCCTTTCACTCTAACCATCTTCAGTATCACCGTCTTACCTTCCCTCCTTCCTTTCAAACTTCTTTAAGATCCTTCAAAATATAGCTCCAACCTACTTTTTTCTCTCATCTCCCACTATTCTACCAATCTGCATCCCATGTTCTAGACTCAGACTACTAACTATTCTCTGAGACTACTAAGCACTTTCATGGGCTCTGAGAGAGGAAAACCCATGTTCAAAATCTGGCTCCATTATTTACTAGCAATGTGATCTTCAGCACAATACTTAAACTCTCTGTGCCCCCTCTCCATATGCAAAACAGGGATTAAAATGCCTATCTCAAGAGTTGTGAAAATTATACTTTTGATTAACACAGAGATAGCCAATACAGATACCACAAACATCCAACTAATCACCTTTGAAAGCATGAATAAGACACAAAGTACACAGGTACCGAAACAAGATTTTAAAAGGAAGTTTAAAAAAAAAGAAAGTTTTATTTATACCATAACAATCAGAACAATGACACATAACTAAGTGGTGCAGTCACACCCTAACAAAATTTAAGAGGGCTAAAACTGGTCTTACCCTCATTTCCATACTCTCTACCCAACAAAACAATGGAAAATAATGCCAGTTCTCCCACTTTTATTTTCTAGATTAACACCAGCAACTGCTCAAGGTCAGAATACTGCAATTCATCCTTGCCTGCTCTTTCTAACCTCACTTCCTACACGAAATTAGTCACTCGAATATTTTAGTTCTAAAACATCCCTTTTACCTACCTCCCTCAGTTACTACCTACTCTAAGCACTCATTATTTCTCACCCAAATTGCTGCTACAGCCCCCAAAAAATGGTTTCCCAGCCTCGAGTATCTCCTGTCAATATTCCACATCACTACCACAGTATGTGGCTGGCCATAGAATAAAATCTTACCCTTACAGTCTAGCTTACAAAGCCCTCATTAACCCAGGTCCAATCTGTTTTTCAAACCTCATTGCTAGTCATTCCCCATGTCTACCTACCTATAACAGATTACTTGCTACATTACCCAACATGCTCAACACCTTTATATCTCTGTGACTTTGTCTTTTGCTACAAATGTTCTTCCATCCTCTTTCTACCTGGTAAACCACTATTCATCTTTTAAGATCGAACTCAAATGTGTTCAAACTTTACCTCTATTTCCTAATGCTGAATTAACTGTTTTGCTATCTATATTCCTGAAACACTTTATAAATAAATGCCTACACTGCTTTCACATTAAATTATAATTACATAATTATCTCCCCCTTTAGAGTATGAACTTACTGAACACAAAGATCATATATCCTCAGCAAGTAAACAGTTCACATAGAACAATTACTATTTGCTGAATTGAGCTAAAGTTCAGAAAATAAACTATAAGTCCATGAAGCGAGGTCCCAAACTTCATCAATATTTTCAAATGCAGCAGAACTGCTCTCTGTCCAACATGATCAGGATCAGTAGTTGATTACTTAGAAAAGTCTGTTAAAGAAGGGAAACATACATACACTCTTCTTAAACACTTTATTTTAACTTAAAGCATATGCAGTAAGTGTATAGTCATTCTCTAATGTAATAACACACAGTCAAGATACAGTTTTTAATGGGAATTGTGCTTCCTTCTTGTATAAACCATACCTGTCATTTATACTGCTCAGTTTCCATCTTTTTAAAATGGATCAAGGACCTGAGAACTAGAATCCTTCTAGAGGTTTGTAATTTTTCCCAATCTTATAAACTACTTAATTAAATTAATTACAATAACAAGTACAACTGACATAAGAAGGTTTGGTTACCAGTACAACCAACTCGATATATAACTGAACTGGTGAGAGAAGTACAGAGGTATAGAAATCTTCTAATGGACAAGATTCATCATGCATTCATTATGCTTCGATCATCAGTCAGTACCTGTTACAGAAGGACTGGGAAATATCAGTTACTCCAATGAGTCAATTAAGCGGAGTTTTGTTAAGAGAGCACCAACATAATGCAACTAAAGATAGTCCTTCGTGAATATATCAATACATAATAGCAGAATCACTTTCAGATTAAATGCTCTGAGCCAGCTTTCTTATCTGGTAAAGAAAAAATGGCATATTGTAAGCCCTAATATCTGGACTTGCTCTTACCTGTCAATCCTAGCTCCCACTTCTGGACACGATTTTACCTATGGGCCCTCAGGTGGTTCATAACTTCAAACTTCATAGCAAAAAACATGTATTTCTTAAAATCATGGCTCAACTAAAACCTTGTTCCAGAATCAAGATCCCATCTTCCCCACCTTCTTGGTCCATCAGTTTCTTTTAATTATCCTACCTGCCTGCTTGGACTTGAGACCATGTATTCAACTTGCTCTGTGACATCTACAATCTCCTTTCCCTTTATTGCCTGACCAGACTTTTGAATAACAACACGGCCTTCAGAATAAATGTAAGCTAAGTGTCTTCCTGCTTGGTGTCCAACTGCCTGTTCTAAACCAAATATCTAACTATAGTCAGATTTCTACATAGCTGCACACTTGCCCATTCTTGCAGATTTGTTTTCAGTTTATCGTCTCAGTCTACATCCTAACTTTTCTACTTTGTCTTAGCACTCCCAATTCTACCATCTTTTCAGCTAAAGTTCATAGCCATTCATGGTTGCTAAGACTACATACAAAGTACAATGAATACAATTAGAATAAAAAAGCAATGGCTCCAAGGCACTAAAAGATCCCAGAAAAAGCCTAACTTATGTCTGTACATGCTACTTGCTATGATATAATAAATGAACTTAGATATTTTAGAAAAGTTTCAATAACAGGTGAAACAAAAGATTTTCTGGGTTTTTCTTAGTTAATAAAGAAATTAAAGGAACTAGAATACTCCATTCCTCAGGAATTTGAATTTTCTAAATATTTACCATATATAAATATTTTAAAGAATGATAAATTTTATTATAATCATATTTTAAACACAAAATAATGTGAGTATAGCTTGGTTATCAGGTTTGAGAGAAGAATAAAAAGATAACTGTTTAATTCTCTTAATCTTGTTCTAATTTTCATAGTCTCTAATTTTTGTATTATTTCCAAACCTATGGTGAGTAATATTATGGCAAGTTTTTAAAAAACAACATTAATTATTTTAATTGATGTATAACAAATTCAGACTTTTTAACATCTGTGACATCTTATTAAAAAAACAGAAACAATACTTTCTTTTGATGAACGCTTCTTTTTGACTAATCACAATAGAAAGAATAAGCACTAAGACTACTCTAACTTCAGATTCTAGAATAACATTGAATAATAGAATGCCACTTCAACAGTCAACTGCTTCAAAGTATTTTCAAATTACTGCATGCACAGAAGCATAAATGATGATAAACAACTTATGGCTTTGCACAGAAGCATAAATGATGATAAACAACTTATGGCTTTAGTCACCATGGAAACCCTATTTCTTAAAAAACTGAATATTTTTTTCTTATTTACTCTAATACATCATCAACGTATAGATGATATATACACATACAGCCTTGCTTCCCAGCTATAAAGTAGTAGTACCTCTATTAGTCATATTTTTCCTAAGACAAAATGTTTATTACTTAAGTATGTCCTTTAAGTACAATGCAAAATAATTAGGTAAACATCAGCTACCACAACAAAACCTGTCAGAGACTTTTATATGAGATGTTCTCCTAGGCATCTAAAAGATAAAAGCACACAGGCTGGCACACCAAAAGTATAAGCATTAAAAACATACCAATTTCTTCCACTTCTTCCAGGAAATCATTATATTCTCTTAGACTAGGAAAGTCTTCTTCCCTTTTATTGTATCTTTAAGAGAAGAAAAAAATGAACATATTCCATATCATTTGCTTTCAATAGTAACTAACTGGTTTGTTTGTTCTTACTAATTCATACATGATACGTAAAAAAGGACTGCTTACAGCGTAAAACAGTTTTCTTGACACCAGGTTTGTAACTACAGCAAGAATGTTGTTCTTAAATTCTTATGACTACAGAGAAGGAGTAGAATCAGGAGAGAATGGTACAACATGTAAAATCCTAAGACTTAAGGGAAAAATAAAGAAATTAGGACACTGAAGAAATGGGAAATGAGCTTAAACACGGTCTATCATTGGAATTATGATATTGTTTACTTCTAATAAATAGAGTCACTAATTTCCAGAAAGCTAAAATTAATTAAAAAGACACCTTCCTGGGATTTCCCTGGTGGCACAGTGGTTAAGAATCCACCTGTCAATTCAGGGGACACGGGTTCAATCCCTGCTCCAGGAAGATCCCACATGCTGCGGAGCACCTGAGCCCGTGCACCACAACTACTGAGCCCACGAGCCCATGCTCCGCAACAAGGGAAGCCACTGCAATGAGAAGCCCGTGCACCACAAAGAAGAGTAATCCCCACTCGCCGCAACTAGAGAAAGCCCGAGTGCAGCAACAAAGACCCAACACAGCCAAAAATAAATAAATAAATTTTAAAAAATAAAATAAATAAACAAATAAAATGTTTCTCTAAAAAATAAATAAATAAAAAGACACCTGCCTGTTTTTCATGACAGTTACAGTCTAAAGGATGCTAGATCAAGAAAATCTATAAATATTATAAGTGTGCCTGTGAAGAATTAGGAAACGAGAGGGCTTAATGAAAAAGATAAGAATCTAAGAGACTATCTCCCATAAGCAATCCAAAACTAAAAGAGTAGCTTGGGGTATTGATAAAGTAACACTTTATCTAGTAAGGTACCTAGAAAGATGCCGCTAAAACATTGGTGACCAATGTTGAAATATAGACTACCTAGATAGATAGATATTAATTCTTTAAACCTAAAAAACAATAAAACTAACATACCATTGTAAAGCAATTATACTCCAATAAAGATGTTTAAAAAGAACAAAAAAATAAATAAATAAAAAACAATAAAGTGGCTTATAACAAAAGTACAGATAAAATGAAATCCAAAACTATTAACAAAGAGTAAAAAATTAAATCATAAGTGAAAAAGAATATTAGAAATATTTATGTACTCACATACACACAGAGAAATCTATCAAAATAAATTGTAGCTAATGCTGATTTTTCTCTAATAGCTTTCAATCTCAACTTAAATGTTACCTCCTCAGGCCTTACCTTACATCACTGACTCACAACAACATTCAGTCCCTAAATTCATAGCATTTTTCTCAATGTATAATCACATATTTGTTTTGTTTGCCTGTTTTACTGTCTATGTCTATGCTATGCAAGCTACTGTACTGTAAGCCTTTCGAGGGCCTAATATGTATAACACTGTTCGAACAGAATAGGTACTCAGTATATATTTACTAATTAAATTAAAGAATAAATAAAGCAAATAAATTGTGAAGCCATCAATTTGGAGGATTTACTCTTCTCTGGGAGTTCCCCGATGGCCTAGTAGTTAGGATTCTGGGCTTTCACTGCCATGGTCCAGGTTCCATCCCTGGTAGGGAACTGAGATCCTGCAAGCTGCATGGAGTGGCCAAAAAATTTTTTTTAATAAAAAAGATTTACACTTCTCTAACAAAGATTAGATAATTAGGGACTTCCCTGGTGGTCCAGTGGTAAAGAATCCACCTTCCAATGCAGGGGACAGTAGTTCGATCCCTGGTAGGGGAACTAAGATCCCACATGCAGTGGGACAACTAAGCCCACAAGCCACAACTACTGAGCTCGCACGCTCATCTAGAGAGAGCCCGCGTTCCGCAAACTACAGAGCCCACGCACTCAGGAGCCTGCATGCCACAATTAGAGAAGAGAAAACCCAGACGCCACAACTAGAGAGAAGCCCGCACGCCACAACGAAGAGCCTGCGGGACGCAACAAAAGATCCCACATGCCTCAACTAAGACCTGACGCAGACAAATAAAAAAAGATTAGATAATTAATATTACTGAGTTCTCTAAGACCTTAATAAGTTTTTTAACATTGAACAATTACATAAATGAATTTATACTTATTCACTTGTCAAACTGTCCACATTTCTACAAGTAAATAATTATATCAATTACAGAAATAATTGTTAAAGTCCTCTTTGTGAACTGAATCATTCAAACATTAACACTTACATCTTTAGCACTTTTTTCCGAATCTCAACTTCCTTGTCAACAGTAGGATCTTCAAAGAGTTGTACCCTGAAGTTGCTCTTTCTAAGTGGAGTGCCACACTCAGGACAGTTTCCAGCTCCTCTCACAAAGAGTAAGTCCACGCAACTTTCACACCTGTAAGGAGGAAAATATAACTTTTAAGCTAGTATTCAAATCGGCAACAACTCTGTATATAGTTTGCCTTTGTTTTGGTGTTTCTTTGTTTGGGGGGGCTGCAGAGGGGCAGGAAAATTAATCATTGCTGCTTAAACTCTTATTAAAAACCTTTGGGAAAAAAGTTCATTTTCATTTGGAGCCTACTTCAGACATAGGTGTCCCAAGGGTTACCAGTTTAGTTTTACAATTTAAACAAATATACAAGTTTTTAAAAATTGATTTGGGATCTGGGAAGACTCAGATAGCAGGACAGGGAGAAGTCAAAGAGGCACATAAAAGAGCAGTCTAGGGTCAACTCCACTCTCAGTCCAGTATCACCCTTAGACCTGGCAGGGGCCTGCACTTTAGAGAACACTGCATATCATAATCACTAAAACAAAAACTTTTTTTCCCCTTTCAGCCTTTGTAAGGAAGTTTTTTAAAGTTCCGTTAGCAATTGAGTAAGTGGCAGTTACTCAAAAGGGAGAGGTGCTAGCTGAAGGAGGCCCCCAGGCCAGAGGATAAAGAACTGAGAGTGACCTAGTATATGCGGAGAAAGGAGAAAATCACCACAGCTTCTGCCCTGAGAAATCCTAGAAAGAATGGCTACTTATAAAATCTTTAACCAGTTAAACCTGGCTGTCCTAAATTCACCAAAGTGATTGCCCAGGCAAGCCAAGTTTCCCAAATACCTCCATCCCTTCTTTCCTCCCTTCTTGGGTAGTACAATTTGGGGAAGAACTTAGAACTTCCTGGAAGTCTTGAGTTGGGAAAGAAAGAAGCTGGCAAGGTTAACGAGATTCCTGAAAATTAAGATTCCTGCGAATTGACAGGGTCAGTTCATATACTGTTTTAGATGGGTCCAGGCACCACCCAATCATCCCTGCACCACCCTGCCCTAGCAGATCCATGCTAGTAATCAGACTAGCAAGTGGAAAGGCTGACCAGAAGAAAGGAGCTGCTTTAGCCTGTGGGTCTTAAAGATTCAGGTTCCTGGGAACTCAGGAAGCAGCGCTGGAACTAAGGCTGCACTAAAGATGTAGCTTGATTCATACTTTCAAACATTTAAACATTTTGGTATGTAGTCCTCCAATTGTAATATTGCCCCCAACTCCGTATGTTAGGGCCATACCAACCCTATCACTCCTTTCTTAGCACTATATGAAATTATTTATTTCTTTATGTGTTGATTTTCTGTAACCTCCACTAGAATGGAGGGCAGGAATTTGGCCTATTATTATTCTAAACACATCACAACACACACACACAAAAAAGGACAAATTCTAATAAATAAGGGAAAAGTTGATTTCTTCCAAATATGTAGTTGATTTATGGAATAAGCTAAATGAGAAGAATGATACAGCTAAATAAGAATATTTAAGGTTAGTTATCAGTAAAATACTAACATTGACCTTTGCATATTTCTATCTTAAAGTAGAGGGGAAAAAAAATCCATCAAAAAATAGAGGCAAAAAATCCCTAAGAGGGAGAACAGAGATCATAGTTGTCATTATTCAAGATCAACAAAACCCCAGAAAATTCACTTGGGATTGGGAAGATTGGGAGTGGTACATTTTGCCTAATCTTTGTGGTTGGAGGAAATTAAATCCAACTAGAGAAGTTGAAAATAAGGACACTTTAGAACTACACTGACTAAAGATATTTATAGGCAAGGAGCCATCTGAAATACTCAAAACCATTGAGCCATTACATAGAATATTCTATATTTCAAGGTCTTGGAGTCAATAATTCAGTTAACAAGGTAATATAGAACACTTTAGTATTTCTAAAAGTCATATTGTAATCTCAGACATATAATTTGTTACCACCGTCAGTTTTACATCTCCACTTTTTAAAAATCTACCTTAAATCATAAGGATTTCAACAGTATTAAGGTTTTTTTAAAATAATTTATTTTCCCATACTTTTCCCTTTCTGATTTTAATTGCTAAAAGAACAAATAATTCTTTTTTTAAAGCTCAAATATAGAAGTATATAGAGAAAAAACTCAAAGTTCTACTTCATTCTGTTCTACATCTCACTTCCCACATGTAACATACAACTGTTAAGTTCCATGTTTACGTGGCCAGATCTTTTTCTACATACTTACAATATATGTATTTACAGATTATATACATGAAAACTAGTCATACAAAAAAAGAACAAAAGAAAAAGTTCCTTATTGCTAGTTCACTTCATCTGGCAGCAGAGCAACCAAAAGAGCAGTATGTGGGCAATCTTTTGCCTCCAAGAGTGCTAGGAACTTTTTCAAACAAAATCTTATATTCTGCAGAACATAGGAAAATTTGCTGAAAAAGCCCAAATCCTCAGTTATTACCCATCCCCAAAGATATTTTTATGGTTTTCTTTTGTTTTTAAAAACCAGAATGGTGCCTGCCCTCTTTTCTCTCTGAACAACTTATTTTTAGATTTTATTTTCTTCTATCAAGGATATTTAACTGCTTATATTCCTGTCAAGATTTTTAATCAGCTTGTTTCTTCTTTTTCCAGAGCTAAGAAGTCAATTAAAAATCTTGACAAAGACTAGATACAAAAAAACCTACAGCTAACATCATACTTAATGGTGAGAAACTGGAAGTTTTCCAACTAAAGCAAGACTGTCTCCTACTCTCACTGTCTCCTACTGTCACTACTCCTTCTCAACATGATACTGGAAGTCTTTGCTAATGCAGTAAGACAAGAAAAGGAAATAAAAGATATACAGATTGGAAAGGAAGACACAGAGCTCTCTTTGTTTACAGATGACATGATTGTCTATGTTAAACATCCAAAAGAATCAACCAAAAAACTTCTAGAACTAATAAGTGATTATAGCAAAGTTGCAGGATACAATATACAAAAAGTCTACTGCTTTCCTATGTACCAATAATGAACAAGTGCAATTTGAAATTAAAAACACAATACCATTTATGTTAGCTCCCAAAAATTTGAACGTTTAAGTATAAATCTAACAAAATATGTACAAGATATTGTACAAAATACGTACAATATGAGAAAAACTACAAAACTCCTATGAACAAAATTAAAAAAGAATTAAATAAATGGAAAGATATTCCATATTCATGGACAGAAAGAGTTCATGGAAAGGAAGACTCAATATTTTGAGTTGTCAGTTTTTACCATCTTGATCTATAGATTCAATGCAATTCCAATCAAATTGCCAGGAAGTTAGTGTATGGACATCAACGAACTGATTCTAAAGTTTATATAAAAAGGCAAAAGACCAGAATAGGTACCATAATGTTGAAGGAGAAGAACAAAGTTGGAAAACTGATGCTACCTGACTTCAAGATTTACTACAAAACTACAATAATCAAAACAGTGTGGTATTGGTAAAAGAATAGATGAATAGACCAATGGAACAAAATAGCCTAGAAATAGACCCACATAAATATACTCAGCTGATCTTTGTCAAAAGAGCAAAAGCAACACATGAAGCAAAAACAGTCTCTTCAACAAACTGGACATCCACATGGAAAAAAATGAATCTACATATGAACCTTACACCCTTAAAAAATTAACTCCAAACTTAATTCACAGGCCTAAATGTAAAATGCAAAACTATAAAACTCCTTGAGTATAACGTAGGATAAAAACTGTATGACTTGGGGCTTCCCTGGTGGCGCAGTGGTTAAGAATCTGCCTGCCAATGCAGGGGACATGGGTTCGAGCCTTGGTCCAGGAAGATCCCACATGCCGTGGAGCAACTAAGCCTGTGGGCCACAACTACTGAAGCCCGCGTCCCTAGAGCCCCGTGCTCTGCAACAAGAGAAGCCACCGCAATGAGAGGCCTGCGCACTGCCTGAAGAGTAACCCCCGCAACTAGAGAAAACCCACACACAGCGACGAAGACCCAACGCAGCCAAAAATAAATTAAATAAATAAATTAAAACAAAACTGTATGACTTTGGGTATGGTGATGACTTTATAGATACAATACCAAAGGCATGATCCATGAAAGATATCACTGATAAGCTGGATTTTTTTTTAATTAAAAATTTCTGCTCTGCTAAAGATGACGTCAAGAGAAAAAAAACACCTGATAAAGGACTGTTATCTAAAATATACGGGGGAGAAAACTTCTTAAAAAAATGGGCCAAAGACCTTAACAGACAACTCACCAAAGAAGACACAGGTACACCTCATTTTATTGAGCTCTGCTTTATTTCACTTTGCAGATATTGTGGTTTTTACTAACTGAAGGTTTGTGGCAACTGCATTGTCAGATGATAGTTAACATTTTCTAGTAATAGAGTATTTTTTAATTAAGGTATGTACTTTTTTTTAGACATAATGCTACTGCACACTTTATTTAGACTACAGTGCAGTGTAAACATAACTTTTATATGCATACTGGGAAACCAAAAAATTATTGACTCATTTTATTGCAATATTCACTTTATTGCAGTGGTCTGGCACTGAACCCACAGTATCTCCAAGGTATGCCTGTATACAGATAGCAAATAAGCACATGAAAAGATGTCCCACATAACACGGCATCAGGGAAATAAATGCAAGTTAAAACAATGAGGTATACACTACACTCCTATTAAAATGCAATATACTGACAACACCAAATGCTTACAAAGATGTGGAGCAACAGGGACTCTCATACATTGCTGGGGGGAATGCAAAATGGTACAGTCACTTTGGAAGACAGTTTGATGTTTCTTTATGAAACACAGCATGCTTTTACCATACAATCTAGCAATTATGCTCCTTGGTATTTAACCAAAGAAGCTGAAAACTACATCCACACAAATACCTGCACAAATGTTTATAGAATCTTTGTTCATAATTGCGAAAACTTGGACACAACCAAGATGTCCTTCAATAGATAAATGGATACATAAACTGTGGTATATCCAGACAACAGAATATTATTCAGCACTAAAAACAAACGAACTATGAAGCCATGAAAAGACATGAAAGAAGCTTAAATGCATATTACTAAGTGAAAGAAAACAATCTGAAAAGCCTACATAGTATAAGATTCCAACTATATGACATCTTAGAAAAGGCAAAATTATGGAAACAATATACCTGATCTTAGCCAAAAGGCCGAGAAGGGATTACGGAGATGATAAAAAGATCAGGGGTTGTGGTGGATGGAGGGAGGAATAGGCAGAGCACAGAGGAATTTTAGAGCAGTGAAAATACTCTGTATGATATTATAATGATGGATATGTCATTATACTTTTGTCCAAACCCATAGAATGTACAACATCAAAAGTGAATCCTAAAGTAAACTATGGACTTTGGGTAATAATGATGTGTCAATACACGTTCAACCTTGGTATTAAGAAAAAAAAAAAAGGACAATTCTGGTGAACGATGTTGATAATGGGTAAATGAGAAACCGCTGTACCTTCCTCTCAATGTTGTTGTAAATCTAAACCTGCTCTAAAAAAAATAAGTCTATAAAAAATAAAAATGTCACTTTTCTTTTAAAAGCGAAGTATATTAATGTTTGCTCAATGTTTATTAACATTTTCAATTCGTCATTTTAAATATCCAATAAACACTAAGGAAAATCAATTAATAAAATAATAGACAAGCTTGAGACTTGTTCCCCAGATTGTTTTAAAACCTAAGTGTTGGGCTTCCCTGGTGGCGCAGTGGTTGAGAGTCCGCCTGCCGATGCAGGGGACACGGGTTCGTGCCCCGGTCCGGGAAGATCCCACATGCCGCGGAGAGGCTGGGCCCGTGAGCCATGGATGCTGAGCCTGCGCATCCGGAGCCTGTGCTCTGCAACGGGAGAGGCCACAACAGTGGGAGGCCCACGTAACGGTTAAAAAAAAAAAAAAAAAAACCTAAGTGTTCAACTGCCTTACCCATAAAAGCAATAATAATCCCTAAATTAACTCTCTTCCAAAAATGTTACTCCAATGAGAGGACATATGTGAAACCACTGTGAAAAACTACCTACATGTCCTAAGATCGTGCCATGGAAGTTTTTATTCTAGAATGCATTTCCTTAAATGATAAATCCTGCATTTACCACGTCAAAGGTAGTTTTCTTACCAAAGACAACTCTTTAACTCTAGAATACACTTTTTTTTAATTAATTTTTATTGGAGTATAGTTGCTTTACAATGTTGTGTTAGCTTCTGCTGTACAGCAAAGTGAATCAGCTATACATATACATATATCCCCTCTTTTTTGGATTTCCTTCCCATTTAGGCCACCACAGAGCACTGAGTAGAGTTCCCTGTGCTATACAGTAGGTTCTCACTAGTCATCTATTTTATACATAGTAGTGTATATATATCAATCCCAATCTCCCAATTCATCCCATCCCCCTTCCCCCCTCCCCCGTATCCATACATCCATTCTCTATGTCTATAGAATACACTTCTTTAAAAAGATAAAACTACCATTGACCACATAAAAATTACTTACTGAAGTGATTTACTAAAGATATGATGATATAATTAAACCCCATGTTGGTAATCATAAGACCTAGGTTGCCATCCCAGCTTTGTCTCTTACAATATGAGGAAGTATGAGGAAGTCAAATTCTAATTCATATCTAAGGTTTCTTCCCACTTGGATAATTCTAGATACCTTGGGGTGTTACACAAGTTGTTAATTTTTTTTCCAAATAAGAATATATTTTCTCTCAATATAACTGATGTTTATCAGTTTAAATTTTCCATATCACCTATACTTACAAACTTTATATATGGTACAGACTTACCCTTAATGCTTTAATTCAATCAAGAATATTATAACCACAGGAATTCCCCAGTGGTCCAGTGGTTAGGACTCAGCGCTTTCACTGCCAAGGGCCCAGGTTCAATTCCTGGTTGGGGAGCTAAGATCCTACAAGCCGCGTGGCATGACCAAAGGAAAAAAAAAAAGAATATTATACCCTATGATATTATATTTAGGGATGTGATATAGAATGCTCTATGACAGATGGGATTAGCAATACAAAGTATAAGAAAACACAGACCCCCAGGATCTCTTCAAAAGTTTCTATAATATGGTAATTTTGCCCAGAAAAAATATACCATTTTCAGCATTTGAAAAAATTGGGACAATACTTTTAGAAGCACATATATTTAAACATATATACACACAAGCACATACATGTATGCACAAAAATATATACAGGTATGCAGAGGAAGAAAGTGTCCTTTAGAAGAAAAAAAAATTTTGCTAAGAATTTTGTTTCTCAATCTTACTATGCTGATAATATATTCTTTTGAATTTGTACCAACATAATGCTATTTTAACAAATTACGAGTATGATACTACTTTGAATGCATATAACTGTTCTTCTAAAAAGCTTAAAAATCTATACAAAGACCATGATTAAAAAATAAAGGCTGAGTTAGATATTATTTTCCCCTTTCCACAGGCAGTTAAACAAAATGACCTGTCAAAGCTCATAGTTTAAGTGCGGGCTAGAAATCTATGTCGCCTAATTTCTGGGCATATCTGGGCATCTTTCTATCAATTGAATGTTCCAGATCTGGCCAAACCCAAAAGCTTAAGATCCAGGAAATCTCACAGCATTATCCGTGATGCTAGAGTATCCAAACCATCATATAACTACTTAGTATGAGAAGGTTTAGATCCATTTGGCAGTGAATTATAAAGTTTATGTTACCCTATGGCAAGACGAAGGGTCCATAAAACAAAGGGACAAGGTTGTGTCTGCTAAGTGTCAAAACAGTAGTAGATTCACTCCTGAGCAGCTGAGAGGGAATAGAGCACCATTAAGGGCACAAATTCTGGAGCCATTTTGCCTCCTTCTCTTCATTTGTTAGGCCTGCAACCCTAGACAAATTATTAACCATCACTGTGCCTCAACTTCCTTGTGAAAAAGAAAAATAGTATCTTCCAGGGGTTGAGGTGTAGGGAAGTAGAGATCTGCCTCACAGAGTTGATGAGATTTGTATCAGCTAATTTCAGTTAAAATGTTTAGAAATATACCAGGCATATAGTATGCTCTCAATAAACATCAGCTATTACAACTAGTACTTAATGCAGAGAAGAACTAATAAGGACCAGAGTTCAAAGGAGGCAGTATCAAGGATCAGCTGGAGAAGGACTCAGAAAACAGGCTGAACAGCATTGGGCCTTGAAGAATTTGATGGCTTTGAAGTACAAAAGAAGGATGACATTCCAGGCAGAAATCACAGCAAGAACAATTGTGTAAATACTCACAATTTATACATGGAACAATAAACAGAACACTTTGGGGAAAAAAATTAATGTAAGGATGTAAAGCAGTCCTTCTCACCCTTTCCCATCAAAGTACTCTTAAATGGCAGAGAAAAATGTACCACCTGTAAGACTGGGGACATAGTCTCAAAAAAAGGTCAACATAAGGTCAACATTTCTCCCCATAAGGCCAACATTTCTTCAAATTATGATGTTTTATCTTAAAAATACATAAAAACTCAATTTGACTCCACAATACAATCCTATTTATTGTCATTGAAAGATGTTTTCAAATAATTCCCAGTTATTCAATTACTCAAAAATTTTTTCATATTCTCTAGGTAAAACTGACATTCCAAAAATATACCTATATATTTATGTACCACCAACATACCAAGCACACTTCAAGGACCAAATATACTTCAGTTAAAGAAGCATAGAGGGGAATTCCCTCGCGGTCCAGCGGTTAGGACTCCAAGCTTTCACTGCCGAGGGACTGGGTGCAATCCCTGGTCAGGGAAATAAGATCCCGCAAGCCACACAGCACACCCTCCCCCTCCCAAAAAAAGCAGCATAGAGGATAACAAAAATAATAACAATACATCCATCCATGGGAATCTTACAAAGGAAAGAAGTAGCAAATTAATGTGGAAAGGAATGACTACTCAATAAATGGTTAGGACACCACTGGCTTTCTAGATGAAGGGGAAAAAAAACTAGATCCTTGTTTCTCACACTATCAACAAAAAGAAATTCCATATGAATAAATGATCTAAACACAAAAGAAAAACCTTTAAACTGAAGAGATTATAGGAGAAATTATGACATCAGGGCAGGGATTTCTTAAAGGTGACTAAAACACTTTAAACCATGTAAAGAAGATTGATACATTTAATTTCATCAAAATTAAAAGCTTTTATGGGAGGCTGGGGGACACAATACTGGTTACAGACTCACTACAGACTAGGAAATTACTTTTTCATCATACATAAAAAATAATATTCAGACTATATAAAAAGGTTCTACAAATCAGTAACACAGTGCTATAGAAAAATGAGTGGATTATGTGAACAAGCAAATTGCACCATGCAAATTCACTTGCTTCTTAGAGTTAAGTTCACCCTAGATGGGAACAGCTTCTTAGGGATTCTACTTATTTAGTTTCCATGGGAAACCTTCAAGAGAAAGGGACAAACTACAGCCCCAATACTGCCATTGATTTCCTGGCCATAACTGATCCTCATCATCCTGCTCTAGTTTCCCCTCACCCTCTACTAGCACTTCTGCTGGTCTAGGCAGCTTGCCTGCTTACCATTCTCTTTTTAGGTTGTGGCTACTGTACTTATATATTTACTACAGTAGGCTTGGGAGCACCAAGAGATGTCCTAGTGGATCCCTTAAGTGCCATATTCTTCCCTGACCTCATTGGGATGGTGATCAGAGTCAATTACTCTTGCCAAGATGATGACTCCTTTTTTCCTTTCTTCTTTTGGCACAAGGACCCCAAAGTTACCAGACAGCAGGCATGGCCTAAAGTTTAATGGAGTTCTTACCCTGTCCCCCGTGGGGCACTTTCAGCTCCAGAAACAAGGATCTCTAAGTCCACAGAGCCTAAAGTTACATGGATGGAAAGCACAAATTCCCCAAGTAATGACTGGGTGTAACATTAAGTGAACCCACTCCCACTTCCATCTCTTGGTTCTAGGATTGATGTATTTTACCTGTTAGGGATGCCCAAAATAATGGTCATATCCATATGAATATTTAGGGTACAGAAAGCATCATGGAGGATTGGTGTCCACCCTTTTAGAGTATCACCTCCAATCCAGCACCTTAGTTGCATTTATGAGCTCATTAAAACTGCTCTACCAATCCAGAGGAGTAAGAGTGGAGCAGTTAGTGTCAGGACCAGTGAATTCATGAACTTAGGCTCACAGTCACATATCTTTTCCTACAGAGTGGGACTCTTGGTAAGAGAAAATGTTGCTCAAGATACCATATTGGTAAAATAAACACTGTGTTAAGTCTTCAGACAGTAGTGCTGGCTACAGCCCTACGATCAGGAAAAGCACACCTATACTCCGAATGTATGTTAACCCCAGACTAGATGAACTGCTGTCCCTCCCAGGATGGGGGAAGGTACAGTTTTAGAGGTTGGTGCTTGATCTTCCCCACTATGATAGCCTTTACCCCACTGGTCACGGAACCAATCTGAGAGTTCTGCCAAACACCATGTATGTCCATTCCAATTATACATTTGGGAACCAAGGAAATGACTACCAGGTGAGAATACAGACCCACTGTGAGCTAAATCTGAGCCCAAACGCTATTTATTATTAGGTGATAATAATAAATCTGATTCTCATACACCCTCATTCTAATAAGAGGAATGTAGTATCACTTTGGGTTCCCAGATTTCAACTGTCAATTCACACCATGGTCAATAATCCCTCACAGGTTTGCAGCCAAAACTGAATCACTGAAGGTGTCTGGGCAGAACGAGCATGAAGCATTAACTGGGCTAAACAGTGACTCAGGATCTTATATAAAGAATCAAAACAAACCCAATATCACCAGGTTAGGCCCAGCAAAGATCTTGAGGCCTGCCCAGTATTCCTTGGGCTGTTGCCAATAGAATGAATTCTCAGACTTCTCTGGTCTTGTCCGGAACCCAGACCATTAAGCTCAGCAGACTAGGCACAACCATCTAACCATTTGTATGGATGTTACACTTATTAAGTCTACATTGTTTCTCATCCTAATCTTTCCACTAGAATATACTTCTATAAATAACTGGGCTGAATAGTGACTCAGGATCTTATAACAAATCAAAACAAACCACTGAAGGTGTCTGGGCAGAACAAGCATGAAGCAGTAAAGTTTAACTCAGCAGTCCCCAACCTTTTTGGCACCAGGGACCAGCTTAGTGGAAGACAATTTTTCCACGGACGGGGGGTGGGGGGCAGGCGGTATATGCAAGTAATGCAAGCGATGGCGAGCAGCAGATGAAGCTTCGCTGGCTCCCCAGCCGCTCACCTCCTGCTGTGCGGCCCGGTTCCTAACAGGCCTCGGACTGGTACTAGTCCATGGCCCAGGGGTTGGGGACCTCTGATTTAACTGATATCAAGACCGACTGACTCCACAGCAAAAATACATGCTAAATGACACCCACTTTTTGCCACCTCCACTGCTACAATCCACTGTCACTTATTGTCTGAAGAACTGCTACAGCTTGCAAACTGCTCTCCTTGCTTCCACTATTGCCCCCAACGCACACCCACCACCTTCCCCCAAAGTTATTCTCTATTGGATAATCTCTTTAAATTAGAAATTAGCTCATTTCACCCCCTTGTTCATGACCCAATAGTGTCTCATGTTAAAGAGCGTAAAATAAAAATGTGTTACCAGAGCCTTGAAGACCCTACATGGTCTGACCCCAACCTAATTCTCCAGCTTCATGCCCTACCAATTTACCCCTGTCTTCTTTCAGTCCTTCCAACATGCAAAATCATTCAAGTTTCAGGGCCGGAAACTCTCTTCTCCCCAATATTCCTATGGCTGACTCTTCTCAGCATTCAAGACTCACACCAAATGTCATTTGTTCACAAAGACTCTTACTGAAAAACTGTCCCTCTTATCCAAGGCTAAGTCCTTCATTTGTGCCATAATATAACCAAAATTCTTATTAGAAATTGACCTCTCCATCTTTTAAAAGATCTTATCCATCAGGTGATGTCTCTTCTTTAGAGATGCCTTCTTACCACATCTGTAAGACGTCTAAAAGTTGAAGTACCCAGAGTTATATCCTGAGCACTCTTCTCCCTCCATAGATGATCACATCTAGTACAATGGCTTTAACTGTGACCCTCGGAACTAGATTTCAGGTGTTCTCCTAAGAATCACCCACTTCAATGATACAGACAACAGATTAGCAGCAGTTTTGCTACAATTCCTGCTCTTTCCTGACTTCCTGAAATGCAGCATTTGCCCTTCCCTTACTGCTCCAGTCCTTTTAATAGGTTTTAAGTCTGTAAATTGCCCACATTAATTTCCTAATGGCTTAAAATAACTAGGGTGGGTTTTTCTTTTCCTGACTGAACTCCAACGGACACACATCCTGCTCTTTGTAGCCCACTTATCAAAATCAATAATTTTACATTTGTTAATTGTGTTTAATATCTGTCTCTCCTACTAGATTATTCAACAAGAACAGGGATCACATTTGTTATGCTCATTACCGTATCCCAAGCCCTGTGTTTCAGGACAAATACCAGTTGAATGAATGTAACACCTTGGTACAATAAAGTTCCACTCACTACATCAAACGTAACAGCTCCAACTCTCAAAGTTCCTCTACTGTCTACCACAATTTAATCTCATTAAAAACAATACTTCTTGAACTTTGCCTTCTTCTCTTCATCTGCTTATTCAGCCAGCTCAGAGCCTTGGAATTACTCTTCATTTCAACCTAGCAGCCTAGCACTCCACATTCTGCACTAGAATACAACCAAGAACTCTCAAGCTGACTTTTTACTTTTAGATTGTCTCATTTGTTATTAACATGAAATGAGATTATCTCTGTGATGAAACCAATAATGCAATCTGATTTTCTGATCTACATATCTAGTTTTGATCTTAAATTATCTAATTATCATTAAATAATTAGATAAGTTATAAAACATATAATCAAAAGTAATATTAGACCCCTTAAAAATGTGTTAATTCATCTAAAGTGTTCAACAAGGGAAAATAAAACCATTCAGCATAAATGAAAGGAAGTATAAAATTGCTCTCCATTTTTCTTTTGTTTTACAGAAAATTCCTATTTATTCAGAAAACAAAAATACTCTTAAGGAAAATCTACATACCGTAAAAATGGCATTTATTTTGTTGCCAAATCCAAATTCATTCAATAAATATTTGCCGGGCTTCCCTGGTGGCGCAGTGGTTGAGAGTCCGCCTGCCGATGCAGGGGACACGGGTTCGTGCCCCGGTCCGGGAAGGTCCCACATGCCGCGGAGCGGCTGGGCCCATGAGCCATGGCCGCTGAGCCTGCGCGTCCGGAGCCTGTGCTCCGTGACGGGAGAGGCCCCAATAGTGAGAGGCCCGTGTACCGCAAAAAAAAATAATAATAAATAAATAAATATGTGCCTACTATGTGACAGGTACTGTTGGATACACTGGGGATGCCTCAGTGAGCAAAACAAAGATCGCCACCCTCATGGAGCCTATCAAAGAGGCTGGAAAAAGATCATATAAGACAGAAGAGACACTATGTATAAGGACCCTGGATTTTACTGTGTGTGAAATGGGAAGGTACTGCAGGGCTTAGAGCAGAGAAGTAACATAAATTATTTATTTGAAAGTATCACCCTGGCTGCTGTGTGGAAATAGACAAGAGGGGCATGAACAAAAGCAGCTAAACTAGGTCATGGGCTAGTATCATAATCCAAACAAGAGATGAAGATACTCAAACCAAGGTGACAGCAGTAAAAATGGAGCAAAAAGGGGTCAGATTCTCACCTTAAACACGTATTAACAGAGGAGGAACCAGAAACTACCGAGAAGCATGAAAAGATGAACGATTGGGGAAATACATTGTATAATCAAAGTAAAATACCATTTCACATCTAAAAATTTTTAGAAATTTTAAAATTTGACAATATCAAATGTTGGCAAAGATATACAAAACTAGATTTTCACACTGCCTATAGGAGTGTAGACTAGACATCCTCTTTGGAGAACAATTTGGCATTTCTTAGTAAAATTAAACATGCACATGCCTTACTACCTAATAATTCTATCCTAGGTATATATCCTGGAGAAAACCTAAACCATGTGAATCAGGAGACATGTACAAGAATGTTACAGAAATATTTCCTACAGCAAAACAAAATTTGGAAACAAATTTGGAAACAACACATATGTCCATTAACGGGAGAATGGATAAATAAAATACTATAAAATCATGCAGTGGAATACTATACAGCAGTGGAAATAAACAAATTACAACTATATGCATCGACATGGATGAATCTCAAAACTGTAACTCAAAAACACAATGTTAGGGACTTCCCTGGTGGCACAGTGGTTACGAATCCACCTGCCAGTGCAGGGGACACAGGTTCGAGCCCTGGTCTGGGAAGATCCCACGTGCCACGGAGCAACTAAGCCCATGCGCCACAACTACTGAGCCTGCGCTCCAGAGCCCGCAAACCACAACTACTGAGCCTACATGCCACAACTACTGAAGCCCACACACCTAGAGCCCATGCTCTGCAACAAGAGAAGCCACCGCAATGAGAAGCCCACGCACCGCAATGAAGAGCGGCCCCGGCTCGCCGCAACTAGAGAAAGCCCACGTGCAGCAACGAAGACCCAACGCAGCCAAAAAATAAATAAATTTATAAAAAAACACAATGCTAAATGAACAAAGTTGAAAAAGAACACATATATAAATTGGAACTGCCATACACTGCTGGTGGGGATGTAAAATGGTACAGCAAAGATGAAAAACAGCATGGCAGCTCCCCACCAAAAAATTAAAAATTACCATATGATCCAGAAATCCCACTTCTGGGTACATATCCAAAAGAACTGAAATCAGAATCTCAAAGAGATATCTGTATTCCCATGTTTGTTCCAGCATTATTCACAATAGGCAAAATATGGAGACAACCTAAATGTCCATCAGTGGTTGAATGGATAAACAAAAAGTGTTATACACATACAGTGGAATTCAGACTTTAAAAAGGAAGAAAATTGTGCAACAAAATGGGTGAACCTTGAATACATTATGCTAAGTGAAATAAGCCAGTCACGAATGGACAAATACTGTATGAACCCATTTTCATGAAGTAACTAAGTTCTGTTTCTCAAAATTCAGAGAAACAGAAAATAGAAAGGTGATTGTCAAGGACTGGGGGGCAGGCGGAGTGGGGATGAATGTTAATGGGTATAGCATTTCAGTGCGGTAAGCTGAAAAAGTTCTAGAGCTCTCTTATACAACATTGTAAATATACTTAACACTACTGAGCTATACACTTTAAAAGGTTAACATGGTAAATTTAATGTTATTTTTTAACACAAAAAATATTTAGAAAAAGAACATATACATAATACATACACTTACATAAAATTCAAAACTAAATTAGAGCAGCAATATGTGGTAAATCTATAAAGAAAAGGAAAAAAAAGAATGATTAACACAAAAATTCAGAGTAGCAGTCATGTCTATGAGAGACAGAGGAAATATGATAGAAAAAGGATAGAGGCTTCAAATTTATTGGTAATATCCTGCTTCTTCATCTAGGTAGTAAGTATTTGATACAAACGTGTTTGGTTTATTATTATTATTTATTAAGCTATTAGTGTTCTATACATACTTTTTGTATGAAAAAAAGATTTAAAAATGTAAACTCAACACTATTTCCTCAGAAACTAGGATAACACTTTGAAAATGCACATGGCCTTGTCATCACCCCCTCTCTGATAATAGAGGAGAAACACAAAAAGGGTTTGTAAGAAGTGAATTATAGCATGGTGATTTACAAGCAGAGGTTTGTCATCAATTAGACCTAGTTCAATCCAGGCTAAGCCATTTACTAGTTTTTTTACCTTAGGTAAGTTACTTAAAGTTTGTAAGCCTCAATTCTCACATCCACAAAAAGAGGATGTTAATAGCACCTAACCAATTAGAGTTATTATAAAGATTAATTGAGATAATGAATAAAGAGCATTCAGTACTATGCCTAGGACACCATAAGCATTTCCGTAGGAGTAACAGTACTTTTCAAAACCTTCCTAGGTTATTCTAATCCTCCTCTTGCCCTACCTCCGTCTGAAAGATTTTGTCATTATCCTCGAAGAAAGGTTAGAGAAATCCTTTTCAGAGATATAACTCTCAAAAATCCATTAGAATTTCTCCTTGTGTTTCGGTGTGCCTTATCACTTACAAAGACCAAAAAAAAAATGTTAAAGGTCAACCAAGACTTTTAAAAGTCAACCAAGAAGAAAGTTATTAAACATGCAACTCTTCAAAATTACAGATATCATTAAGGACAACCATTCTACTATTTTTAAGCACATATATTCTGGAGCTATTCGTAAATGGATAATATATATACTCAACCTCAAGCAGAAATAAAGTGAACCATAATTCAAAAACTAAATTGTTCTTGTCTCCAAGATCATTAGAAAACCCAGAAGGTCTGACAGATAATTACCACTTGGATTTTTTTTCTCTTTTTGGGGGCTTCCCACAACCATCCTCTGTTTTATATATCTTAAGTCCCTTAGAATAGGTCTCAAAACTGGGCTCATTTCTCCCAAAAGTAAAGGTATCCAGGAAAGAACCCAGAGGAAGAAATGTAGTAAAAAGAAATACTGGACCGACTAAGGCTGCAGTAAGCTGGCCAGACAGAGCAAGGTGTCTAGATGCCAGGCTTGTGAGGGAGTATTTGCATGTACCAGAAACTCACAAGACCATAAGTCACAAATCCACAAAGTACAAGGGTTTCTTGTACATATTACCATTGAAATGTTCCTCCACTCACCTTCCAAAATGTAGTTTAGGTTTATATTGCATTTCCAATCCAAAAGTGCATTGTTAACACCTCACGAAGCATATGGAAACCATTTCCGTGATCTGTTCCTATATTAAAAATGTTTACTATAAGAGAAACAGATCTCTGAACCTAAACCTTAACAACTTATTAAAACAGAAACTCTCAAACTCGATTTATCTACAAACATTCATTTTTATTATTGAACTCCTAAGTCCCCACACTTTCTCCATACT
The DNA here is from genome assembly GCF_964270905.1 of Leucopleurus acutus. Taxonomy (NCBI): domain Eukaryota; kingdom Metazoa; phylum Chordata; class Mammalia; order Artiodactyla; family Delphinidae; genus Leucopleurus; species Leucopleurus acutus. The sequence goes on from NC_139142.1 coordinate 40,188,860, forward strand.
ATCTGAAAACATTTCCTATTTCTTAAAGAACATTTATTCTCTCAGTTTTTATTGTTTCAAATTTCAACCGTAACATATTTGGAGTTCTAACAAGTATATACCCAATACATTTTGTTTTTAATAATTAAATTATTAAACTGTATTAATAAACCTCCCCAAAATGAAATCTAAATAGTACTCATATAATGAATGGTACTAACTATCCAGTGATTTAGTATTTGTCCTATATCTGAAAGTTTCTTGAAAAGATTGTGAAAAACAAGATAGGTACCCAAAAAATGGGGGAGGGGGTACTTTGTACTATTTCACAGATGCAATCCTTTTATATTAACTACATCATCATCTTAAGATATCACCAAAAACAAATATTGGGGAAAAAAGAGGTTCCTTAAAAAATAATCATTTTCAGGTTATACTTCTACTTTTGTATGTCAAGATTTAAAATATTTTTTTCTAAGACTACAGGTTTTAAATTGTATAGAGGCAGAAAAGAATTCTACACTTTAAAGTTAGACTGAACCTCTGCTAAAATCACATAGTACAAATAAAGTTCAAATTTTTTACCACAACACAGTACATCATAGGTTGAATAGAGGATAAGATTTTTCTATTTAGTACTCGATTTAACTGTAAATAGAAGCCATCAGAAATGAACTACTCTGGTTATGCTCCAGTTTTCCAATGATCATCTTAATTTTAGGAATGCTCTATTTTTTTAGTCTTTTAAACATTGTTTGTCTATTGTTTAGCTCTCTTACTTCTCCAGCACTGGACATAATAGCAGCCTGTTTAATTATATTCCAAACTCTGGCCACAACCTTCTGAACTACTAGCTCTCAATCTCATTACCTACACTGCCCCGCTGAATCTCATCCAGACCTCCTACCCCTTTGATACTTCCTTCCTCTTCTAATTACAGTTTACCCCTAGTTACACTACCTTTCATAATTGGCCCAGACCCCAAGACCCACCATTTCAGCTATTACCACTGGGTAATTTATTTGCCTTTTGATTTACTGACATGTTCCCTATCTTTTCCAGAAAGAAATTCACTGACTTCAAAATTCCATTCTTCACCTAATCATCAAAATCCCAAAAGTGAGAATTATCTTAGACAATGCCTTCTTACCCTCATAGCCAACAGAATCACCAAATTACTTTCAATTTATCTCTTAAATCTATCTCAAATCTTCCTTATTTTCTTCAGTTCAACTCTAATGTCTTAGTGAATGTCTTCACACTCCTTAATTCAATATAAAACAAGAAGCTAAGAGTATGGGTTCTAAAATCAAATAGCCCATTAACTTGTAACTGTTTGTGATAAGCTTTATCTATTTATTAGACTCACAGGTAGTAAACAGTACAAAGTCAAAAGACAATTAGGTTCACTATCTGATAAACAGACAAGAGAGGATGCCTTAGCAATCTAAGTCACTGTTTTTTGGGGGGGTTTTGTTTGTTTCTTTTTAACTTGTTTATTTTTGGCTGTGTTGAGTCTTCATTGCTGCACCCAGGCTTTCTCTCTAGTTCCGGTGAGCCGGGGCTACTCTTCGTTGCGGTGCGCGGGTTTCTCATTGCGGTGGCTTCTCTTGTGGAGCATGGGCTCTAGGCGTGCAGGCTTCAGTAGTTGTGGCATGCGGGCTTAGTAATTGTGGCTCACAGGCTCTAGAATGCAAGCTCAGCAGCTGTGGCACACGGGCTTAGTTGCTCCGCGGCATGTGGGATCTTCCCGGACCAGGGCTTGAACCCATGTCCCCTGCATTGGCAGGCGGATTCTTAACCACTACGCCACCCAGTAAGTCTCTCAGTCACTGTTACTGCAGACATAAATATACAGACGTAAACAAGGAAAAAGGAAGAATGTACTGAACATGAGCAGATCCTCAAGAAAGACAGCTTCGACAGTATTGTACGATTTAGGTGTATAAATGTATAAACCTGATGTTTATTTTCTATTTTTGAACTTTACATTACTGCAATAAATACCATGTACACATAAACTTTTCATTTTACATATATACAGTAGTTTACATACATACAGTATTTTAACAGATATATCATACCATTAACAACTCTTTCATAACACTATAAAGAGAGAATAATTGTCAGGTTTAATGGCATTAACAAGTGAATATTAAAAGACAGTACTGTGGGGACTTCCCTGGTGGTCCAGTGGTTAAGACTCCTCACTCCCAATCCTGCATGCCGCAACTAAAAAAATCCCACATTCTGCAACGAAGATCCCGCGCAGCCAAATAAATAAATAAATATTAAAATAAAATAAACACATTTCCGGCAAAAAATTTGAAAATGTATATAACAAAATAAAAGATAGTACTGTGTATAGCTAGCAAAACCAATCATTTCCCATTCTGGGCAATGAGTCAAGAATCTCAAACTGTCACCAGCACCTGCATTAAATGTAAACCCAGATGGTAAACAACTGTCACCGAAAGGTAAATCCATGTGACTGTATCTCCAGAGCTTAAGCAAAACTATTTTACATGAAGCAAAACAGCTTATTAAACAACCATATCCAAAGCAGTTCTTTGTTTTGACAATAAGCAATTTAATCATTTTTTTCCATCACTGGGGATCTAAAAGGTATGTTAAAATGTTATATTCTGCCAGGCAGATTAATATGGATGTATTAAACTATTCTTATACTAACACTGCTTCCTGGTCATTGTAATTCTAAATTACAGATAATGACAGGCTTAGAAAAATGATTCTTCTCAATTACTACTCACCATAAATTCTGAGTTTTCATTGCTTGATAACTTAAACTAAGTAGGAGAGTAGATGATACAACACATTCATAAACTGAATTTAACCAAGTAAAAGCTGAAATCAGACATTAAGGTCTGTAACCTTACTAAATCACAGTGGAGGCAAGCATACAAAATGCTTAATAGTCAAGGAAGATTAGACAAATCACTCAACCACTTTGTACCCTAGTTTATTCATCTATAAAATAAGAACATGGGCTAGATGCTCTCCAAGATCTCTTCCAACACAAAGAGTTTATGATTCTAAGAAATTAACATATATGCACATGCTAGAAAATAATAAGTCATTCCTCTTTAATTAGTCATTTAAAATGATACAGTCCAACAGATGAATGGATAAAGAAGATGTGGCACATATATACAATGGAATATTACTCAGCCATAAAAAGAAACGAAGTAAGTCAGAAAGAGAAAAATAAATACCGTATGCTAACACATATATATGGAATCTAAAAACAAAAAAATGGTTATGAAGAACCTAGGGGCAGGACAGGAATAAAGACGCAGACGTAGACAATGGACTTGAGGACACGGGGAGGGGGAAGGGAAAGCTGGGACGAAATGAGAGAGTGGCATGGACTTATATATACTACCAAATGTAAAACAGATAGCTAGTGGGAAGCAGCCGCATAGCACAGGGAGATCAGCTCGGTGCTTTGTGACCACCTACAGGGGTGGGATAGGGAGGGTGGGAGGGAGACGCAAGAGGGAGGGGATATGGGGATATATGTATATGTATAGCTGATTCACTTTGTTATAAAGCAGAAACTAACACACCATTGTAAAGCAATTATACTCCAATAAAGATGTTTTAAAAAATTAAAAAATAAAATGATACGGGCTGTAGCTATTGCAGTCACTAAAAACTGAAGTACTAACCAGCAATGCAGCAATGGCCATTTCATCATAAATCAATTTAAAGATGAATAATAAAAATACTTGTTCCAAAAACAAAAAACAGTTTGTTCCCATTTGAAACCCAGTAAGAAATTTTCATTAGCACCAATGAGAACTGATTAAATCAACTCATTAGATCTTTTTTTAACTTCATTAACTTAACTTTTTTTTTAATTTTAAGTGTTTAATTGAGCGAAAATCGATTCAAACAGGGCAGCACCAAACTGGTATTGGCTAAGAGCACTCCACCAACAGGAGCTCAGGAGAGACTTATATAGAGAAAGTAAGGAAGCAAAGCAAGGAAATTATTGACTGGCTATAGTTTAAAGCCTAGCTGGTATTTGTGATGGGTTGTCCTTAGGTTTCAATTTCTTCACCTTGAGGCATTTACAAGCTTAGGTTTTGATTTGCTTAGTAGGCCACCGAAGCATTAGAGCTACTTCAGTCTATTGGCTTCCTTGTTCACTAACTTAAACTGAGGAAGAGGCCAATCTGAATTTGCAAAGTTTCATCACTCAACAGCTTTAAAAGAAAAATCTATCCTCTCTCATCCATTAAAATCAAGAAATTGTACTAGATGAGGTTTTTTTGGCTTTAATAAGTCTATATATGAGAATAATCTATCTCTGTACAGCAAGTAATAAACTGAACTGCAAACTGGGCTTGAAGAAGGACTTCCCTGGCGGTCCAGTGGTTAAGTCTCTGAGTTTCCAATGCAAGGGGCACGGGTTCGATCCCTGGTCAGGGAACTAAGATCCCACATGCTGCGCAGCACAGCCAAAATAATTTAAAAAAAAAAAAAAAAAAAAAACTGGGCTAGAAGAAACATGTTTTGTACTCTTTTTTAAATTTTTCTTATGTACAATACCACAGCTCAATAAAAATTTCTAGCCAAGTGTGGTAGTCTCAATTTATTTCTTGGTGAAGCATACATAAAACGCATAGAAAAACCACTTAAAGAATACCATATCAAAGAACTATTTTACCACAGAAATGTCTTAAAATTCTTTCCAACATTTGCTCTCTTGATAATCTATTTAAAATCAACTACGATCCATTATAAGGCATTGAAATAAAGAACTAAAAGTTTTCTCATGAAGATGAGACTTGCCCAGAAAGCATAGTAATTACATCAAAGAACTCTTTAAGGTTTTTCCTCCTAAGAATTAAGCATGAGATTTCTAACAAAGAGATTATGGTCTCCTAGTTGATAATGCTACAAACTTCAAGTCACTAACTCAAACTGAAATAGTAATTTGCTATGTCATAAGAGAGCAGATGATTTATGTAACAGGAAGAGGAGGGGAAAATGAAGAAAAATAGAATTAGAAATAGGAAAAAAAAAGAAAATGAGTATCTGATTTGAAAAAAAAGAACAACAAAATGCTGTAACATATAAAGTACCAGAATTAGAATTTATCAACTCACAGATCTAGATACTTTGATCTAACAACTAGCCAGGATATTAATTTATACATATTAAAAATTGTGAACCCACAAAAAAAAGGTTAAATAACACATTTAAACTAAACTACTATGTACAAAACAAGAAAGGAAAATCAATCCATAAAACCTTTAATTAGAGTTACATTAGATAACCAAAGAAATCTAATAACCAGGGCAAAAGATATTATCATTCTGTAACTATGAATATGCATGGCACACAGTAGTACTCAATATTTGTTGAATGAAAGAAGCAACAAGACTTTAAAAGGAAAATATAACGTGAAAAAGAAATGTACTCCAAAAAGGAAATATAAACTAAATAAACAAAGTTTCATTGCAACTGTTTACTAAACACTGACATAAAATAAACTCTTCAGAGCTATGATAGTTTAAGCTCCTACCTTAGTGCTAACAATTGAAAAATAAATAACTTGCAAATCTGGAAAAAAATCCCAAACTTTAAAGGAGCAAGTACTTACTTTTCCTTCAATTATTAAGGGCTCTCAGGTAGATTATACTTTTCACTCAGAAATCTGTTCAAAGAGTTCTTACATTAAGATTACTCTGAATGTTACCTTAGTTAAGACCCAAAATGTATTTTAGTATTGTACTTTAAGGGCCAAGTGAATATCAAATGACTGTTAACTCCAGATGACGATGTGAACTTCATTATTCCTAGAATCTGGGACATGGATAACCTCTGTAAATGGGAATCCTTCCTGCCCTACCGTAACCCAGTTTATAGGCAAGAAAAAGAACTGTAAGTCAATATACTTTGCTTTCATGTTCTAAATTAAATAATCATGACACACAATCCACGCCAAAAAAAAAAGAAAGAAAGAAAAGAAAAAGGGAAACTACATATCTTACATATATTTTTCAAAGGAGTCACAGTTCAAAAGCATCTAGCAAGAAAAAGTACAAAGGGCAAAAGAGTTGAGGAAATTCATTTTCTTGCACTCAAAATGCAAAAATCTCTGGTTTTCTTTGTGCTCTTTGGAGAATTTGCTAAAGCTGCTGTAGAATGAGAGTACCTAGACTGCCATCATGAAAATCAACAATGCACCTGGTAGGAACACAAAAGACTGACTCACCTGTATGGAATCCATTATCTTTGAAAAAAGCCCAAGTCTGGTACTAGAGGGCCAATATACTTTCTACAGGACAAGAGAATGATTTTTCTTCGTCCTGCTTTCCAGCTGTCTAAAGAATAGATCTCACACTAATTGTAATATGAGTCTTTTACAGAAATAAGAGGTGGATAAAGTGCTTACAAACAATAGCTATTTCATACAATTGTATTTGTAAATGTTCGTTCAGACTTTTGTTACTCAGAAAGTTAAATGATTTTAAACCATGACTTCAACCTGTGTATTTGCTCAAAACATAAACATCAATTTAAAAAAATGCCTTATATCAGTATTCTTAAAATCATATTGGAGACTTGCTACTAAATACAAACATGAAACGCAATAGGTATAACTGTGATCACAATGGATTAAAACCAATACAGCCTTTACGAATGCCTCAGTGTTGCAAAAGTGGGAAACAGGCACTTTTATACACTATTGCAGGGTACTAACTAGTGTGCTTTATTAAAAAAAAAAAATTTTTAAAGAGTCATCAAAAGTTCATATTTTTAAATTTTCATCAACAGGAGAAACATCTATACCAATAAATATTAAGTGCTAAAAAGGTGAAGTAATTGTATTAGTTATCTGTTACTGCATAACAAAATACCCTCAAACTTAGCAGCTTAAAACAATAAACATTTATTATTTCATATAGTTTCTGAGTGCCAGGAATTCAGTAGTAGTTTATTTACCAAGATGTTAGCCAGTCATCTGAAGACATGACTAGGGAGAATCCACTTTCAAGATGGCTCACTCACATGGCAGTTGTCAGGAAGCCTCAGTTTCTCACTACATGGGTCTTTCCATATGGCTGCTTACAACACAGAAACTGTCTTTCCCCAGAGCAAGTGGTCCAATGGAAAGCCACAGTCTTTTTATGAGCTAGCCTAGGAAGTGAGAAACCATCACTTCTGCCATACTCTGTCGGTCACACAAGCAACTCTGATACAATATGGGAAGAAATTACACAAGGGCATGAATACCAGGAGGCAAGGATCACTGGGAACACTCTTGGATCTGGGCTATAACAGTGATAAACATACAGATATATGGGTGATGTGGTTTTACATATGTCCACAAATTCTTCGACATTTCTCTCATCAAAAGGTGAAGCTTAATTACCCCTCCCGCTGAATGTAGCCTGCACTTAAGACTCTAACAAATAGAATGTGGCAGAAATGGAAGTGCCAGACATCCAAAGCTAGTTCATAAGACACTATGGCATCTGTCTCTCTCTCTTGAATTATTCACTCTAGGGAAAAAAAGTTATGTGTTGTGATAACACTAAAGCACTCTTAGAAGGGACTTCCCTGGTGGTCCAGGGACAAAGACTCCATGCTCCCAATGCAGGGGACCTGGGTTTGATCCACGGTCAGGGAACTGGATCCCGCATGCCGCAACTAAAGATCCCACATGCTGCAACTAAAAAAAGATCCCTCATGCCATAACAAAGATCCTGCAGGCAATGAAGGTCCCATGTACCACAGCTAAGGCCAGGCACAGCCAAATAAATAAATACATGTTAAACAAAGAGAAAGAAAGAAACTCTTAGGAAAGGTCCATGTAGCAAATAACTGAGGCCAACAAACAGTAAAGAACTGAGGACTCCTCACAAAAGTCACAGGAGTGAGCTTAGAAGTAGATACTCCAGCCCCAGTCAAGCATTCAGATAGCTCATGTAAGTAAGTTTGCAAGCTGATCCTTCCCCTGTAGAGTCTGGAGATGACTACAACACCAGCCTATACCTTGACTGCAGCCCTGTGAGAGACCTTGAGCCAGAACCTCCCAGTTAAGCCACTAATGCATTCCCTTCTCACAGAAACCATGAGATAACGTTTGTGCTTTTTAGTTACTAAATTTTGAAATAATTTATTACAAAGAAATAGGTAGCTAATACACAGCACAAGTGGTTTTGTGAGGTTAGAGTAATTCTAATACTAAACCTAACACAGTCATTTAAAAAAAAAATTACAGGATATCTAAGCAAAGATCCTTAACAAAGTGTTGGCAAACTAAATCCAACACTATACGAAAATAATAATAAATCATGACGTTAGGATTAAGGCCAGCAACACATGTTGGTTTAACATTCAAAGCTCAATCAATATAATTCACCATATTACCAGAATAAAGGAGAAAAACCATATGGTTATATCAAGAGATTAAGGAAAAGTGTTGACAGTATTCAAAACCAATTTATGATGTAAAAAGGAAAGGAAAAAACCCTCAGCAAACTAGGAATAGTAAGGAACTTCCTCAAACTGACAGAAGGCATCATATTTAATGATGAAAGACTGAATTTTATCCTCCCAAGACCAAAAACAAGGCAAGAATCCCAATTTTCCCCACTTCTATTCAGCATTACTGTAGAGGTTCCAGCATTGCATTAAGGTTAAATAAGTGAATAAATAAATAAAGATTGGAATGAAAGAATTAAAACAGCCCTATTTAAAAATGATATGATTGGGAATTCTGGTGGTCCAGTGGTTAGGGCCCTGCTCTTTCACTGCCCAGGGTGCAGGTTCAATCCCTGGTCAAGGAACTAAGATTCCACAAGCTGTGTGACAAAAAATAAATTAGTTTAAGAAATTTTTTAAAAATAAAGATATAATTGTGGGTTTTTTGTTTTTTTGTTTTTTGCGGTACGCCAGCCTCTCATTGTTGTGGCCTCTCCCGTTGCGGAGCACAGGCTCCGGACGTGCAGGCTCAGTGGCCATGGCTCACAGGCCCAGCCGCTCTGCGGCATGTGGGATCCTCCCGGACCGGGGCACGAACCCGTGTCCCCTACATCGGCAGACGGACTCTCAACCACTGCGCCACCAGGGAAGCCCCAAAGATATCATTGTTTACATAGAAAATCCCAGGGAATCTACACACCTACTACTAGAATAACTGAATTTAGCAAGATTGAAGGATATGAAGTTAATATACAAAAATCAATTGTATTCTTACATACTAGTAGCAAACAATTGGAAAGTGAAAACAATTTTAAAACATATATATAGTACAACCAAAAAACATAAATTAGCTAGAAATAAATATAACAAAAGTTGTCCAAGACTTCTACACTGAAAACCACAAAACACTGCTGAGCATAATTAAATATTTAAATAATAAAAAGATATATCATGTTCATTGATTGGAATACTCAATATGGTCAAGATGGCAATTCTCCCCAAATTTAAAGCAATCCCAATCAATATTCCAGCAGGCAGTTTTACAAAAGTTGACAATGATTCTGAGAGTTATATAGAAATGCAAAGGACCTAGAATAACAAAAGCAATTAAAAAAAAAAAAAGGTGGAGGACCACAAATCTATAGTAATTAAAACAGTTTGGATGTAACGGCAAAGATACATATAAATCAATGGAAGAAAATAGAGGGTTCAGAAATAGACACATATTTAGTCAATTGATTTTTAACAAAAATGCTAAGGCAACCCAATGAAAAAATAAAAGCATTTCAACAAATGGTGCCAGATCAACTACATAGCCTTCTACGGGGGAAAAAACCACTCTTACCTCACACCATACACAAAAAGTAACTCAAAATGGATCACAGATCTAAATGTAAAATCTAAACCTATAAAACTTAAGTTAAATATATACCTACCATACAATCTAGCCATGCCACTCCTAGGTATTTATCCAAGAGAAACAAAAACATGTTTACACAAAGACTTTACATGAAAGTTTATAGAAGCTCTTTTGTAATACTAACAACTGGAAACGAGCCAAGTGTCCATTAACTGGTGAATGGAAAAGCAAATTAGTATAGCTATACTAATTTATATATATAATTATATAATTTACATAAGGAAAAGGAATGAATCATTGATATATACAACATCATGGATGAATCTCAAAATAATTGGGTGAAAGAAGTGAGGCAAAAAAAAAAAGAATACAGACTATATGATTCTGGGTAAAATTATAGCAAAAGCAAACTACTCTATGATAAGAAAAAGTGAATCATTTGTTGCCTTAGGATGGGAGTAGAGAAAAAAATGGATTACAAATGGTATAAGAAAATTTGGGGAGTGATAGAAATATTTCTTATCCTAATTGTAGTGATGGCTTCATGGGGCATAAACATGCCCAAACTGATTAAATTATACAATTCATGTGCAGTTTAGTGAATGTCAATTCTGTCTTGATAAAGTTGAAAAAAGCAAAACCAAAAGAAAAAAAATTGGTAATATCCACCAAAATTTTAAATGCACACTCTGCTGTTAGAAGTTTATCCTACAGATACACTCACAAAGATAAGGATATGTACTGAAAAATTATAATTCTAAACATCTGGAAACAACCAAAACTTCCATTAATATATGACATGTTAAATAAATTAATGTACTTCAAAACAAGGAATATTCTGCAACCATAAAAAGGAATGACATTATGTATATGTATAGCTGATTCACTTTGTTATAAAGCAGAAACTAACACACCATTGTAAAGCAATTATATTCCAATAAAGATGTTAAAAAAAAAAAGGGGGGGCTTCCTGGTGGCACAGTGGTTGGGAGTCCACCTGCCGATGCAGGGGACACGGGTTCGTGCCCCAGTCCGGGAAGATCCCACATGCTGCGGAGCGGCTGGGCCCGTGAACCATGGCCGCTGAGCCTGCGCATCCGGAGCCTGTGCTCTGCAACGGTAGAGGCCACAACAGTGAGAAGCCCACGTACTGAAAAAGAAAAAAAAGGAATGACGTACATCTATATGCTCAAACATAAGAAACTATCCAAGATATACTGATGAATGAATGAAGTTGCAGAGAAATTCATACAGCAAATCCATTTGTGTTTAATTTTTAAAGTAAAAAATGCATATGCATAGAAGTTGCTAGCTGTGATTACACCTAATAGTTAACAAGTACCCTTATCACAATTAACATTCTGTTATTGCAAATACTTTATAGTTTTCCACAAAGAAACACTACATAATATTGACACCACCACTCCTAATAGTAGTAATAGTAAGTGCCCAATATTAGCTGCTATATGCTAAGCATAACATGCCAAGCACTTTGTACAAATTGTATTGAATCTTCACAACAAACTTGTAAAGTAGGTAGTATTATTTTTATCACCATTTTAGAGAGTTAGGAATGTGGGAGTCAAAAAAGGCTTTGCTGAAGGTCACACAACTATTAAGTGGTAGCATGAGGATTTAACTCAAGTTTCTTTGATTCCAAAGTTGATACCTTTAACCACTGCTCCAAAAGTCTCTCTGTAAGCATAATCTAGAAACCAAAAACCCATAAATGAATACAGCAACTGGGAACACAGTGTTAATAAAGAGAATATAATCGAAAAGCACAGGTTTAATTTCTGGTTCTAACTTTTGGTAGGAAATAAACCCTTCATATTCACACATGTATATAATTGTCCTCTGTGAGGTATTTTATTAATCAATCCACTCTGGCCATATGTTTTCATCTCTAATTTCTTACATTCTATCTTCTACATATGATATATAAATATATAAATGTTATAATATATAAATGTGAGTTTCTATTCTAATTCTAAATAATATAAACCCAAAATTCATAAAGAGGAGACAAAAATATATTTCCCAAGGGGGAATTACAAGCACTGAACTTAAACTAGCCATGGAAATTTATTATTATTGACACCATTCCTTCTATAAATTGTATGTTTTTGCATTTAGTTGTAGCACATTACATAGATTGCTTTTTGCAATTAACCTCCAAAAGGAATTAAATATTAATGAAATCTGCCAGATACAATTATGAGAAATAAGACATCCATGATCTGAATAATGCAGAAAGAAACACCGATTACAACATACCACATTTTATACCTTAGAAATATATTTAAACTACCTAAGAGTAAGAATTTTTATCTTTAGAAGTCTGCTTATCAATCTCAGCTCTCTAAAGAAACTCACTCTCTTTGCTATCAATTCACTGAGCATAGAGCAAATATGAATAAGAAATTTCTACCTACTAACACTGTATTTTATTAAATGTTAAGTTGTCAATTGCATATTCATTCGGCAATATTAGCATTTTTAGAAAATAAAATGTAGCTCAGCAAATTACCGTTCCATAAAAACTGCACATTATAAAGTGATTTCTATAGAACTGCTCATTTGTGTATGTGGACACACACAACCAGAAGGTAAAAATTAAAATAAACACTCTATAAAATTATTATGTACAAATTTTTGTCGAAACTGTTTTTAATATTATCTTTTCAATAAAACTAACAAAATAGATAGCTTAAAATAAAAGTATTTTAAAATAAAACTAAAAATGTAAATATTAAAAGTTATAATCCTAATGCCAAAGAATATAGAAATACACCCTAAAATGGTTCTCATATACGCTCTAACAGATCTCAAAAATAACATCTGCCAAGTCATGCTTCTACAATCTTACTACTTTTTTTTTTTACATCTTTATTGGAGTATAATTGCTTTACAATGGTGTGTTAGTTTCTGCTGTATAACAAAGTGAATCAGCTATATGTATACATATATCCCCATATCCCCTCCCTCTTGCACCTTCCTCCCACCCTCCCCATCCCACCCCCCTAGATGGTCACAAAGCACCAAGCTGATCTCCCTGTGCTATGCAGCTGCTTCTCACTAGCTAGCTATTTTACATTTGGTAGTGTATATATGTCAACGCTACTCTTTCACTTCGTCCCAGCTTCCCCTCCCCCACCCCGTGTCCTCAAGTCTGTTCTCTACGTCTGTGTCTTTATTCCTGTCCTATTACTTTTTTGTTTGTTTTAATTTTTGGCTGCCCTGGGTCTTCGCTGCTGCGCGTGGGCTTTCTCCAATTGTGGTGAGCAGGGGCTACTCTTCGTTGCGGTGCACGGGCTTCTCATTGCAGTGGCTTCTCTTGTTGGGGAGCATGGGCTCTAAGCACAAGGGCTTCAGTAGTTGGGGCTCGCAGGCTCTAGAGCGCAGGCTCAGTAGCTGTGGCACAGGGGCTTAGTTGCCGCGGCATGCGGGATCTTCCCAGACCAGGGATGGAACCCATGTCCCCCACATTGGCAGGCGGATTCTTAACCACTGCACCACCAGGGAAGTCCCTGTCCTATTACTTTTTAAAGGTTTTCCCCCCATATTTTCTACTCCAACTCCACAGATCAGTAGCAAGAAATAAGATCAAATAAAAGAACATGTTTTGGTAACATTATCTGAAACAGAAGATAGGTTAGTTATAGCCAGAAAATAAACATTGTAGAATTATTTATGAAGAAATTATACTTAACATTGGTAGATTTCAAGACTTTTATATTTTAAAGGAATGAATTGTTTGTAAGTAAATCAGTTACTGCTAGAAGCAGTTTGCTTCAGTTACCTGAAATTAGAATAGCAGGCTCATTAAATATATATAAATCAGTGATGCAGAGGCACTGCACCATATTGATGGAGCCCTCATTAATTTTCAATGATACAGCCACTATCATATTTGTGTTCTAAAAAAAAACCGAGTGAGGTTTACAATCATTTTTCTTCATCTCAGAAATCTGGCTTTTACATATTCTAACTTAGTAAATGAGAAGAAACCTAATACTCCAAAACATTTCTAATGAAGTCCATTAAATTTTACATTTTACTGCCTTCTTGTAGGGAATAAATATATTTATTTATACATGTGTATAATATATATATTTATACAATGTCAAAAGTGAAATATGTAAAGTAAAAAAACTATAAAATAAATTATCCTTATGAGGTGGTTGATACAGTCTTTCTAGACACTTGCATATAACACAAAACAAAGTCTAAATTTTGGATTTTTCAGAAATATTGTGAGATGCTCTGTTCTCCAAAAAAAACTAAATGATAACAGAAAAAAAAGGAAATAAAATTTGCTTCTGATTAAAAACAAAGTTATCCTCCAAATCATTTCCTGGCATAAATAATACATTTAGGTTTCCTAATTTGCATATTATATCTCAAAAACCAAATACAATGGCATTGTTTATATATTATCAAAGAAAAAGATAAAATTAAAAACTGGCAGAAAAATCATTATTGAATGTTTAAAGTATTTTTTAATCTCAAACTAGCATCCTGGAAACTAAAATACAAAGAGAAAATTGTTCCAAACATATCAAATTGATTTTTGATAATACTGTAGTATTTTCATTTTTCACATAAAATGGGTTTGAGTTACAATCTGGTTGCATTACATTAATAAGAACTGTACTTGGCAAATGTGATCAAAATTTAATTGAACAATTCATAACTGGAATTTACACAGAAAAAAGAAAATGGAGCTGGCCAGGTGAGCAATGCAACCATATAACCTTTCTTAGGCTTTAGCTTCCCCATCTGTTAAAAAAGGGAGGACAGGTGGAGAATAGAACTAAAAAGATGACTGCAAAGCTCATTCCAAATTTACATTAATCGAGTCTGCCAACTTCCTATCAATCCTTTTGATGAAACAAATAGCACTTTGTAGCATGTACTTTTGTAAGGGCTTCCATCTCCAGCCTGAAAGCTAAAACAGACATGACTTTCACTTTCCTAAAGGAGCTAATATTTAGATATTTCCTCTTCAGTGACTGTTCCACAAAAACATTTATGCATTTGGAGCCACCTTAACATTTTGATCCCTTGATGCTAATATTGCAAAATTTCCCAAGTTTAGGATATTCTCACCAAAATTGTTTGCTTCCCCAAAGGCCCTTTTCCTACATCAGCAGAATGGTTACAATAAGGGTTCAGGATTTCAGGTTTCTGTTACTTCAGTAGCATTTTTTTAAAAAATAGTTTAACATGGTAGTTCTCTTATTAGTTTTTTTTTTTTGGTACTCGGGCCTCTCACTGTTGTGGCCTCTCCGGCTGCGGAGCACAGCCTCCGGACGCGCAGGCTCAGCGGCCATGGCTCACAGGCCCAGCCGCTCCGTGGCATGTGGGATCCTCCCGGACCGGGGCACGAACCCGTGTCCCCTGCATCGGCAGGCGGACTCTCAACCACTGCGCCACCGGGGAAGCCCCTCTTATTAGTTTTTTAAGGAAACTGCATACTGTTATCCATAGTGGCTGTATCAATTTACATTCCTATGAACAATGAAAGAGGGTTTCCTTTTCTCCACACTGTCTGCAGCATTTACTGTTTGTAGATTTTGTGATGATGGCCATTCTGACTGGTGTGAGGTGATATCTCATTGTAGTTTTGATTTGCATTTCTCTAATTATTAGTGATGTTGAGCATCTTTTCATATGTTTGTTGGCCATCTGTATGTCCTCTTTGGAGAAATGTCTATTTAGGTCTTCTGCCCATTTTTGGATTGGGTTGTTTTTTTGATACTGAGCTGCATGAGCAGTTTGTATATTTTGGAGATTAATCCTTTGTCAGTTGTTTCATTTGCAAATATTTTCTCCCATTCTGAGGGTTGTCTTTTAGTCTTGTTTATGGTTTCCTTTGCTGTGCAAAAGCTTTTAAGTTTCATTAAGTCCCATTTGTTTATTTTTGTTTTATTTCCATTATTCTAGGAGGTGGGTCAAAAAAGATTGTGCTGTGATTTATGTCAAAGAGTGTTCTTCCTATGTTTTCCTCTAAGAATTTTATAGTGTCCAGTCTTACATTTAGGTCTTTAATCTATTTTGAGTTTATTTTTGTGTATGGTGTTAGGCAGTGTTATAATTTCATTCATTTACATATAGCTGTCCAGTTTTCCCAGCACCACTTATTGAAGAGGCTGTCTTTGCTCCATTGTATATTGTGGCCTCCTTTGTCATAGATTAGGTGACCATAGATGCGTGGGTTTATCTCTGAGCTTTCTATCCTGTTCCATTGATCTATATTTCTGTTTTTGTGCCAGTACCATACTGCCTTGATTACCGTAGCTTTGTAGTATAGTCTGAAGTCAGGGAGCCTGGTCCCTCTGGCTCCATTTTTCTTTCTCAAGATTTCTATGTCTATTTGGGGTCTTTTGTGTTTCCATACAAATTGTAAAATTTTTTGTTCTAGTTCTGTGAAAACTACCACGTGACCCAGCAATCCCACTACTGGGCAGATATACCCACAGAAAACCTAATTCAAAGACACATGCACCCCAATGTTCATTGCAGCACTATTTACAATAGCCAGGACATGGAAACAACCTAAATGTCCATCAAAAGAGGAATGGATAAAGAAGATATGGTACATATATACAATGGAATATTACTCAGCCATAAAAAGGAATGAAATTGGGTCATTTGTAGAGATGTGGATGGACCCAGAGAATGTCATATAGAGTGAAGTAAGTCAGAAAAACAAATATTGTACATTAATGCATACATGTGGAATCTGAAAAAACTGGTATAGATGATCTTATTTACAAGGCAGAAATAGAGACACAGACGTAGAGAACAAACATATGGATACCAAGGGGGAAGGGAAGCAGATGGGATGAATTGGGAGACTGGGATTGACATATATACACTACTGATACTATGTACAAAATAGATAACTATTGAGAACCTACTGTAGCACAGGGAACTCTACTCAATGCTCTATGGAGACCTAAATGGGAAGGAAATCCAAAAAAGAGGGGATATATGTATATATATATAGCTAATTCACTTTGCTGTACAGTAGAAACTAATACAACACTGTAAAGCAACCATACTCCAATAAAAAAAATTTTTTTAAATAGTTTAACAAATAGCATAAAATCCACTTTCACATCTTAATTACAAAGAATATTTTTATAACTCTAAACTTCCCTTTTCCTCCTTATAAAGAACCAAGAAAAACTAATTTCCATTTAATGACTCAAAAGAAGACCTAAAATACTATAAAATTACTGGGGGCAGTAACCATGTCTCCCACACTCACTGTTGTATACTCAGCACAGTGTTCTCCAAAATTGCTTGAGCGTAAGACTCTCTTAGATAGCCAGTATAAAATACAAGTTCCCTCCACCTGGTAAGGCCCAGAAATTTGTATTTTAAATAGGCATCCAAGGTGATTCTTAGGATGAGGCAAGTTTAGGAATCAGTGGCCTGGAAAATGTATTGAGTATATGAGAAAGAATGCAAACTTATATTTATTAGTAAACCAACAACTAATAAACTACAGTTGAGTCTTACTTTTTAATCTTTGAAAATAAGCTTAATACACATGAAACGTGAAGAAAACCGTTAAGATATCTAGGTTAAATTTTCATTCAATTATTCTCATTCTATTTACTATCTCAGGGACTAATTGCTAAGTAAACAAGAAGTAAATTGCCAAAAATATTCCTGAAACTTAACCTAAAGATTGTTATTTTTCTGCATTTAGAATACTGAAAGCAACTCTTTACAGTTGACTACAAAGTAAATACTCTTAAATTTACCTAAATTTTTAAACTTACTTGAACTGTGCCTCATCTAATCCTCACAGCAATGCTGTGAGGTATATGCTACTGGTAAACCTACTATACAGATGAGAAAACAAAGGCTTAAAGAAAATAGTTTTCCCTAAATCACACAGCTAAGAATAAGTGGAAAACCTAGGATTCAAACTGAGGCAAACTATCATTACACATACGTTAGACATAATATTTTATGCCCACAGCAGAAAAAAAGGCAATGAGGAAATATATTAATTCTGTCTCTGTTTATACTTTTACCCCTACAGAAACTAAGTGCCAATGTTTCAAGTTCTTGCAAAATAAAATAATTTGTGTTTTAACAATTAAGTTTGAACATCGAATAAACAGCTTCTAATTTATTACCTGCTTGAATCTTATAATACAAATTTGACAATATAACTTCAAAGGAGAGGTGGATATAGATACAAGGGAAAGAGCTCTCAAAGGGCGTCCATCCATGAGGGACCTCCTTTTGGTCCATTGGTAAAGAATCTGCCTTCCAATGCAGGGGACACGGGTTCGATCCCTGGTCAGGGAGCTAAGATCCCACATGCCACAGGGCAACTAAGCCCGCACATCACGACTACAGAGCCCACACGCCCTGGAGCCCTGTGCACCACAACTACAGAGCCCACGCGCCAAAACTAGAGAGAGAAAACCTGCATGCCACAACTAGAGAGAAGCCCGCGCACCACAACAAAAAGATCCCGCTTACCGCAACGAAGATTCTGCGTGCCATAACAAAGAGCCGATGCAGCCAAAAAAAAATGAAAAAGGGTGTCCATCCATGAAACGAACATTCACCTGCAGGCAAAACCTAACAAAAGGTTTCCTCCAAGACAGAAAATGTATGTGTATACGCATGTGTGTGTATATATATACATAAATACATATATGTAGTAAACTAGTCAGCAGATAAAATGAATCTTAAAAAAAGATTCCCAGTACAAAAAAAAAGAATTAGAGAAGAAGAGCCATATGGGGTTAGGGCTATATTTTCACATACAAAGAGAAACATTACAGATAATATTAATTACTAAATATTTAGTAACCACGGTTTTAAAGAACTAAGACAGTAAGTTACACTCAATAAGAGAAGGAACTGAAATGCAAACACTGCATCTTCAAGACTCAAATGCACTAATAGTCATTTTTAGTCAAACCAAAAAAATACATATTATAGCCATAAAATAACCAACCCATAGTGATATATTCATATTCTGTAAATAAACTGACCAGTACTTTCTCCCATAATGGAAAAGAAAAATCACCACTAATAAAAATAACTAAAATTTTTAATATTTTAAGAAGCAGTTTTACTAATGGTATAAGGTCAAAAAAAAAAAGACTAAAGCTAATGACTACAATGATTTTCTAATTAACTGTTAACTAAATTACCTAAATTTTAAGAGACTGAAGGGGCTAAATATTATCTGTTCTAAGCAAATTAACAAATCAAAGTTAAACAGCTGGCCTAAAACTTGCCAGTCTGTGGCAGAACTAGAACATAGATTTTCTAACTTGTGAGTCAGTGTTCTGTCTATTACCCAATGGATTTGTATAATTAAAATACATGGGAGGGCTTCCCTGGTGGCGCCGTGGTTGGGAGTCCACCTGCCGATGCAGGGGACACGGGTTCGTGCCCCGGTCCGGGAAGATTCCACATGCCGCAGAGCGGCTGGGCCCGTGAGCCATGGCCGCTGAGCCTGCGCATCCGGAGCCTGTGCTCCGCAACGGGAGAGGCCACAACAGTGAGAGGCCCGCCTACCGCAAAAAAAAATACATGGGACATGAACTCTTATACATATAGTGAAAGCAAAAACCACCTCCTTCAGGAGAATGGTCTTGAGATATTCATTGTAACTACAATCCACAAATATGAGATATTAATTCTCCAGAGCTGTTCCACAGCATTATATTCTAATCAACTTCAAAACATCCCATTAAAGACGACAAAGAAGGAGAGGGAGGGGGAGAGGGAGAGGGAGAGGGTAAAGAAAAGAATATTTAGGAGAGTTTTAGGGAAGAAGCTGAGGTAGTAAAAAAAAAAAAAAAATCAGAAACTACAAAAGGAAAGAAATGTTAAAGGGGCATAGCAATTACCAATTTTGAGGTAAAGAAAATAAACATGTACACACAGAACTGAGGCTACAGGAAGTAAATGCCTCAACAATAGTAAGGCCAGCTTTTCCTAACAAACATGATGGAGTAACTGATGTCAGACTAGCATTCTCACCATGAGCTACCATAAAACAAACAAAATGCATGAGACAATCATTTACAGGTATTAGATAATGGGCGACACAGAGACTATAATCCCTTAGAAATGGTAAACTAACAAGGTGACCCCTACAGTTGCCTCTTCTTTCTACCTGGGAAAAATTTCCATGACCACGGCCCGGCAAGTAAGAATTTAAGAAGGGCACAGTGGTTCTGCTAAGCTGTACAGGCAGAGATCAGACTTCAGTGCTGTTGATATGGTTGAAATCTGCAACGCAGAGGGTCCAGAAGTCTGTAAGAACCACGCCCCGCTGTAAGTCCTTGGCCACAGAACAGACTGCACATATACAGGGCAAAACCAATCAAGGATTAAAAGATAATGGCTGGGAGAGGAAGACCGTATAGTTAAGGAGTGCTGGGTAAACTTTGGAGTTCCCACCCAGCCAAAGTAGAGAAACCACATTAACACCTTATTAACACCTCAAACATCCAACTGAGATATGAAAAAGGCCTCAACTAAGAGTGAGGACCACATCATATAATAAGACTTATTCTAGACTCACCCTAACAAAGCCTAATCAAGCCCCAACAAGTTTTGCAAGGAATTGAAAGTTTGGAGGTTGAGTTGCAGTAAAGTAAGGAAACACAATGGGCTCTCCTCAGATCCATCCTAGCAAAGATTAAAACCAAGCCTACAAAGTTCAAGGTAATCAGCCAGTAACTGAAGTATCTACAAGAATTTTTAAAAACACCACTCTACACAGAAAGATAAAATTTGCAATTTCTAGTACCATCTACACGATCAGTATACAATTGAAAAAAGTACTAAATGTAAAAAAAATAAAAGAAAGAAAAATGTGACCCATAGGGGAAAAAAAAAGAGTAGTCAATAGAAACCAACCCTGGGACTTCCCTGGTGGTCTAGTGGTTGAGACTCTTCACTCCCAATGCAGGGGGCCTAGGTTTGATCCCTGGTTGGGAAACTAGATGCCACATGCTGCAACTAAGAACCTGCATGCCGCAACTAAAGATCCTGTATGCCACAACTAAAGATCCCGCGTGCCTCAACGAAGATCCTGCATGCCACAACTAAGACCCAGCACAGCTGAATAAATAAATATTTAAAAAATAAGTGAAATCGGGCTTCCCGGGTGGCGCAGTGGTTGAGAGTCCGCCTGCCAATGCAGGGGACACGGGTTTGTGCCCCGGTCCGGGAAGATCCCACATGCCGTGGAGCAGCTGGTCCCGTGAGCCATGGCCGCTGAGCCTGCGCGTACGGAGCCTGTGCTCCGCAACAGGAGAGGCCACAACAGTGAGAGGCCCATGTACCGCAAAAAAAATAAATAAATAAGTGAAATCAACTCTGAGACAGCCAAGATGTTGGATCTAACAGACTGAAACTTTAAAATCAGCTATTTTAAATGTTTTTAAAGATTTAACACAAAATATGTCCAAAGAATTACATTCAAAAAAGTAAAGGAAAACATGGTCTTAATTAGTGTGCAGATAGGAAATCTAGTAAGAGAAATGAAAACTATAGAAAAGAACAAGATGAAAACCCTAGAACAAAAGTACAATAACAAATGAAAAATCTACCACATAGGCTTAACAGAAGATTGGACATGGCAGATGGGAGTCAGTGAATTTGAATACAGACCAGTAAAAAATATCTAATCTGAAGAACAGACAGAAAAGAAAGATCAAAGAAAAATGAATAATACCCCAGCAACTTATAGAACAATACCAAAGAGTCTAACACACATGTACTTGGAGTTCCAAAATAAGAAGAGAGTGAAAATAGTGCAGAAAGAATCACTGAAATTTTCCAAATAGGATGAAGAACACTGACTTGACAGTTCCAAGCTCAGCAAACCTCAACTAGGATGAATACAAAGAAAAGCACACCTAGACTTATAGTCAAACTGCTAGAAACCAAAGATAAAATCTTGAAAGCAGCCCCAAAAGATTTTTATGATAAAGGGGTCCAAGGATATAAGTAACAGCTAACTTCTCATCACAAACAATGGAGATCAGGAAACAATGGAATGGGGAGTTCCTTGGTGGCCTAGTGGTTAGGATTCTGTGCTTTCACTGCCATGGCCCAGGTTCAATCCCTGGTCAGAACTGAGATCCCGTAAGCTGTGCGGTGTGGCCAAAAAAAAAAAAACGAAAACAATGGAATGATATATTTCAAGTGGTGAAATGACAATCCATAATTTCATATTCAGCAGAAATATCCTTCAAACAGTACGGTGAAATAAAAACACTCACATAAACAAAATCTGGGAGAATTCTTAACCAACAGACCTGTACTACCAGAAATACTAAAGAATGCTCTTCAGGCAGAAAAAAAATCAATGCAACTACAAAATCAGATCCAAAAGAAGGAAGAAAGATACTAAAGATGGTAAATAAGTAGGTGAATACAAAAGACTACATGGGGCTTCCCTGGTGGCACAATGGTTAAGAACCCACCTACCAATGCAGGGGACACAGGTTCGATCCCTGGTCCAGGAAGATCCCACATGCCACGGAGCAACTAAGCCCATGCACCACAACTACTGGGCCTGCGCTCTAGAGCCTGTGAGACGCAACTACTAAGCCCACGAGCCACAACTACTGAAGCCCATGAGCCTAGAGCCTGTGCTCTGCAGCAAGAGAAGCCACCGCAATGAGAAGCCCGTGTATCGCAACGAAGACCCAACACAGCCAAAAATTGAAAAATAATAATAATTTTTTAAAAAGACTACAGCACACTAGGATGGCTATAATCAAAAAGATAAATAATAACAAGTGTTGGCAAAAGATGTAGAGAAACTGGAACCCTTATCCACTGCTGGTGGAAATGTAAAATTCTGCAGTCACTTTGGAAAAGTCTTACAAATCCTCAAATGGATAAATATAGAGTTATCATATGATCCAACAGTTATACTCTTAAGTACACACCTGAAAGAAAATCATTTGTCACACAAAACTTGTACATGAATGTTCATGGCAGTATTATTCATTATAGCCAAAAACTGGAAACAACCCAAATGTCCATCAACTAATGAACAGACAAATAAAAAGTGGTATATCCAAACAATGGGATAGTATCCAATAACAAAAAGAAAGAAGCTCTGAAAAATGCTACAACATGGATGAAACTTGTACTAAGTAAAAGCCAATCACAGAGGACCATATATTATATGATTCCATTTATATGAAATGTCCAGAATAGGCAATCTATATGGACAGAAAGTCAATTAGTGGTTACCTAGGGCTGGGAGACAGTAGGGGGCTAAGTAGTAAGGGGTTTCTTTGTGGAGTAACAAAAACATTCTAGAATTAATTGTGGTGACAGATGCATGTCTCTGAGAATATACCAAAAGCCACTGATTCTACACTCAAAATGAGTGAATTTTATGGTATGTGAATTCTCTCTCAATAAAGTTGTTTATTAAAAAGACTATTTTTTATTCTCTACATCTCCTTAAAGACAACTGGCTGTTTAAAGCAAAAATAACAATATTAAATCATATATAGAAGTTAAAGATAAGACATCATCAGCATACAGGATGAGAGGGGTAAGTAAATGGTATTATATTATTCACACTTGTGAGGTACTGAAATGTAAGGAATTTGTGAGGAAGTGAAAAATGAGAAGTGTCAGATATTGACTCTTAATAGACTTTGATAAAGATGCACATTGTTGGGCTTCCCTGGTGGCACAGTGGTTGAGAGTCCGCCTGCCGACGCAAAGGACACGGGTTCGTGCCCCGGTCCAGGAGGATCCCACATGCTGCTGAGCGGCTGGGCCCGTGAGCCATGGCCGCTGAGCCTGAGCGTCCAGAGTCTGTGCTCCACAACGGGAGAGGCCACAACAGTGAGAGGCCCGCGTACCGCAAAAAAAAAAAAAATGGGCTTCCCTGGTGGCGCAGTGGTTGAGAGTCCGCCTGCCGATGCAGGGGACACGGGTTCGTTCCCCGGTCCGGGAAGATCCCACATGCCGCAGAGCGGCTGGGCCCGTGAGCCGTGGCCGCTGGGCCTGCGCGTCCAGAGCCTGTGCTCCGCGGCGGAAGAGGCCACAGCAGTGAGACGTCCGCGTACCGCAAAAAAAAAAAAAAAGATGCATGTTGTTATACTTAGAGAAATCACTAAAAGAAAATTTAAAAAATAAAATAACAATAAAGAGCTAATAGGCCAATACTTTAAGTTATCCAATTAATCCAAAATAAGGCAAAAAAAGGACAAATGGAAAACAAATAGACTTAAACCCAATGATAGCAAAAATTACATTAAATATAAAGGGACTAACACACCAATTAAAAGGCAGCAATGTTGGACCATATAAAAGAGCAAAACCAACTATATACTATCTACAAGATATAAGACACACATTGGTTGAAAGCAAAAGGACAGAGAAAGGTATACTATCAAACAGGAAGCATTAAGAGAATGATGTAATACCAGACAAAAACTTCAGGACATATTACAAAAGACCAAAAGGAGCATTTCATAATGACAAAAGGATAAATTCATCAAGAAGGCATAGCAATTCTGAATATCTATGTACCTAATAAGAGAGTTTCAAAATACATGAAGCATGACAGAACTAAAAGGAGAAACTGACAAATCCACAATCCAGTTGGAGTAATTGATAAAATGAGTAGATAAATTATTATGGATGCAGAAGATCTGAGTAACACTATCAACCAAGTTGACCTAATTGACATACACTATACCCAACAGCTACAGAATACACATTTTTTTTCAAATGTACACTGATTGCTCACCAAGACAGACCATATGCTGGACCATAAATAAGTTTTCAGAAAATTTTAAAAGACTGAAATTTAGTGAAGTGCATTCTCTTACTTCAACAATATTAAATTAGAAATTAACAACAATATATCTGTAAAGTCCCCTTTTTCTAATTCTTCTACCCAGAATGAGTGTCTTTTTCTAATTTTTCTGTCCACTGTTTCCTAGTTCACAAAAAGGTATTGTATAAGCCCAGCATATTAGTTAAACAAATGAATTAATACCACTTATGAATTATTCTTTCCAACAATAAATAAATTGAACTTTAATCTGATAAACTTCTAAAATTACTAGTAATTTATAGAAAATACAAAGGAACATATTAATACCACAGAGAAGCAATCAGAAAAATTCAGACTGGTAACTCTTTAGAACAAACTACTCAGAAACATCAGTAAATGAGAGAGAGAGAGACAGAGGGACAGAGAAAAGAAGATAAAAAAGAGAGAAAGACAAACCTTAAGTATGGCAAAATATTGATTTTTACATATATCAAGATGTGTTTTGTTTATTCTACTTTGTGTCTTATGTGTGTTTAAAATGAAAAAAGGAGATTTAATAAAATCAAATATAGGTAAAGTTTCCAGAGACAAGTGTTGCCAAGGATGGTTGGGATAAAACTTAAATTATTAAAGACTTTAGTTTTAAATTTGTGTCAATCTGAAAAATATTATCCAACTATGTTGGGTAATAGAAAAAGAAAAAATAAAGTTTCTATATTCCAAAGAAAAAATAAAGTTTTCCCAGCTTCCTTAAAAAAAAAAAAAAGACTTCAGTTAAATGAAAATTAGATTTAATTGGCTCCATCTAATTCAATATGCCTTCAGAATTCTATGAAAGAATACTATGAAAGGCTCATTTCTTAAAATAGGTGGCCCTGATAAACAAAGAAAAAATATTATCCTTTTCTGTAATTAAGACAAAGTTCATCATTGAATTGGAAAAAAAAAGCAAAAACAGAATCTAATCTTCTTTGGATGTTCATGCAATCAATTCATTTGGGTGTTTGCTGGATAGATTTGATACATAAGAGAACACACTTCCTCAATAGCTAGCAGTTAAGGGAGAAAAGTATTTTCATAATGTTTCACCTCTTTTCTCCTTTCTGCTCCTGTATTTTCTCTCATAAATAGTATTCCTAAATAATCTTTCCATAATCCTACACTTCTTATCTTTTGTGAAGCACTATTCCTACTCACTTTATCACTTGCTTCCTAAAATGCCTTTACTACTTGAGGACACACAAAATAAAGTGAGTAAAATCATGTGGCCCTGTAATCCTTGTCTCATGGTATTCACACTCTTGTGTATAAACACCCTCCCACCTTGTAACAGGATTGTTCAGTGCTAACAAATAAAATACAGCAGAAGCAATGATAACGTGACTTTTCTGATTAGATGATGAGAGGCTCTGCAGCTTCTGGTTCTCTCTCATCACTAATTCTGGGAAAAGCCACGTCATGAGCAGTCCTATGGAGGGTCCACAGGGAGGAACTGAAGCTACCAAGAACCACATGAGTGACCTTGGAAACAGATGCTCCAGTCCCAGGCAACAGCTTGAGCAAACCTCATGAAAGACACTGAGCCAGAATCACTCAGCTGAACCACTCTCATACTCCTGACCCTCAGACACTATGTAAGATAATAAATATTTATTGTTTTAAGGTACTAAGTTTTGGGGCAATTCATTACACAGCAATAGGTAACTAATGCAAACAGCAATGCTAAACAACAATACCTGCTCCTTTCAGACTAACAACTGTATTATAAAAATGCCTAAGTTCAATGCCATGAAATACATTCTGTACAAATTCAACATACTATCAAATCAAACGTATTTCACATCAAAATCCATAATGTTTTATTACCTATCAGAAGAGCAAGATTTAAAAAATAATAATGCCCAATATCAGCAAAGATGTTTGGCAACAAAAATTACCATAAATAGTTGTTGGGAGCACAATCAATACAATCTTTTTTGATAACAACTGAGCAATGTTCATCAAAATTTACAAGTCACATACAATTCTACTACTAGGCATTTACATTTACCCCCGTTTGCCTGTTTATCTTACAATATACTTGCATAAGTGCTCAGAGAGAGAGAGAGAGAGAGAGAGAGAAGCTCCAGTGAAAAACTGGATATCTAAAGATTCATCAAAACACTTTTGGTTAAATCAGTTACAGTATAACTGAACAGTGGACTATCAACCAACTGTTAAAGAGGAAGACATGTACATACCAATTTAGAAAAGATACCCAAGATATACATTATGAAAAAAGTAAGGATATATATAATCCCACTTCCATGAGAGAACATGATCACGAGTTCATATTAAGAAAATCATCACAAAAGGGTCATTATAATTAAAATTATATTTTCACATTTTATAGGCTCTTAAATTTATTTAAAGATAACCATTGTTGTGCAAGTCTTTCATAGCAGGCCAAACAGATCCTGTTTAAATTTTATTTCTGCTTAACATCCATACCATGCGCAAATAATATGATAGCCAATGTATACTGAACAAATACTATGTGAAAGAAACTCTGTTAAGCACCTCCAAATATGATGTTTACATATATTGTTTAATCCTCAAACACTGTTAATATGTATGGTGCTATTATCTCTATTGTACAGGTAAGAAAAATGAGGCAAAAGGAGTTAGGAATTTGCCCAAAGCCACAGAGCCTGTAAGAGTACAAAGAATTCAAAATCAGAAGTTTGTTCTCTTAGCCAATAACATATAATCTTTTATTCAGTTTGTTCAGATTTCAAGTCAAAAAAGGGCTGTAAAACGTGGTCTTTATCTAACAGGTTAGCAAATAAACCAAAATCAATGCAATACGAGAATGACTTAGACAATTCTTAACTCTTATGAAAAAACAGAAAAGACTATGGATATGACAAAAGCAATTTCTAATTAAAAATAAGTATTTTATAATTGTCTAATAAAAACGCAATTTATTTTACTAAAATCACATAATCTTCCCTGACTGGCTAATTACTACTAGGTAGAAATTTCTTCCAGTAAACTACATTTAGTTAGCATCCTTCCAAAAAAGCAAATTCCCTTTCCTTGAGCACCAACTGTAACAAATCTGATACAGGAAAATGAAGAGAAGCTGAGCAAAATCTCTCTAAAAACCTAATAGTCTTTACACAGCCTTTGTCTCGTTTCCCTTTTTCAATCTACTTGATTATTTTCACCTTATTTCTAAATCTTAACCCATTCAATCACAGCTCTACTGTATTTCCTTTGCTGGATGAAGCAAAGGGAAAAAAAGATTAATTAGAAAAAGGGACCAATCCAGTAAGTTACTAAATCCCATTATAATCATTATAACTACAATTAACCATGCAATTTATGCTTACCCAAAGGTCTTGTCCACCACATTGTAGATTATCCATCATTTTTTATCTCTAAGAAACCTCAAAGAAACTACAGGAATATATGTTCACCTTACATCCCAAAGTGCTTTATATAAACCACCTCTACTGAACCATATTTGACCATAAAAACTTGGCAAGAAACACTCTGACCAGTTCCTGCACTTACTCTTCAAAATATTCAACCTCCCTTCTTCCCCTATCCCCCCAAAATTGGCGTTCTAGAGTCAGACAGCCTGTGTTCCAATTCTAGCAGGGCCCACTAAATAAGAGACGTGGAGCAGTCTCTGTTTCCTTCCCTGTAAAATGGAAATGATACTAGTACCTACTTCGTGGGACTGTTGTGAGAATGAAATAAGATAACTCATGGTAAAGAGCTTAGAACAGTGCCTGGCATGTAATGTGCACTCAATAAATGCCAGCCATTACTGTTATCTCCAAAATTAACTGCTTAAAATCTAAATTTTCTTTTAGAGATGAGAATCTAACCAAACTCCATCAGGACAGTGGGCATATCGTCGGGGTTTCAAATTAACTAACGCAATAAACAGCAGCAGTATATAAACACAGTAATTTTATTTTCATAGCACTTTCGCTCTTTTTAATAAAAACATTTTGCGTGAACTTAAACACTCCGATCCCCACGCTTTTAACCAGCGAAATGTCTGGAACCCTGTTGACAACACAGCCTGGAAATACAGTCGAGGTTTTCATCACCTAAGAAGGGTGAAACCTGACAAACTGCTGGTTACCACATCAGGGAACCTGCAGTCCAAACCAGGCCTGAGCGGCTCAGGGCTAGCGGCTAGTCTGTTTACAGAAACAACGTTCCCTTTTCCCATTTTCCTCCCCAGGGTCGAAACTAACGACGCCCTTTTCTCCCCTGAGCCGAGGTCAAGCATCTCCCGGCTCTTTCGAGAGCTCCCACCCTGTGCGTCTTCCCCCCATAAATCCCACTCTCCCCCGACTCACAGAGTGTGTCCGCACACATTCACCATCAGCTTCAACGAAGGGTTCCGGTATTTGGTGGTCTTACACCGGGGACAGCCCTGATCGTCCATGGCGCCTCCTTTCCTGTGGACTCTCCTGGATGCCTGCTTCAGTCGCAGCCACAGCCACCTCCAAGCCCCCTCAGACCCGAGGCCAAGCGGATTCCTACCAACAGGCACTTGGCTGGGACGGTCCTTTGCAAATGAGCACCGGCCGGGGGGCGAGGCATGTCAGCACAAAGGTTCCGGCAGCAAGTTTTCCGGTCCTGCAGCTAGGGCTCGGTGTCAGCTTCCGCAGGCCAGCGCAAAGGCTTAGATTTCGGGGAGGGCTCTTAAAAAGGCAAATTGTACATAAAGCCTCATCTCTATGCACCTAGCTGTATTTTTCAAGGAACTGTGTCACAATTAGGAACAGAGATTCCATCTTGTTTTGTCTGGAGACATTCCCATTGTATCAAAGATTTATGCCTGGTGTACATATTCAATAATTCGCACCAGTATTTTCTTTTGAACAACTTGATAGCCTGTGTTTTATACTTCTCCTTTACACTTGCACAGTCGTGCAATCACAGAAAATAATATGCATTCGCAGATATGAAGTTTGGAACAGTTATTTAGAATGAAAGTCTCTGCACCGACCCTAAATATTACAGATTCTCACTAAATGTCAAAATAGTTCTATAAATAATATCTGGCAACTGTAGAGAACCTCTTACCTCAAGATGGTCAGGCATGCTTAACAGTTTCGGCTGGCTCTAATATCTCTTACCACCCTCCCAATCAAGACAATATTGGTTTCCCCAAATACTGGGGTGATTACACAGGAATCTATGCTTTATTTCAGCAATTCTACACTCTGAGAGCCTGAATCTCTTTGGAAATTGTAAGTCACATTCACTAAATTTATCCAGGCTGCAAAGTGACGTCTGTAAACAGCTCTATTAGATAATAAATTCCTCCCACTATAAGGGACACATCTTATCCATCCCCTGAAGGAGGATTTGTTTATACTTGTTGAATAAGTAGAGTAAATGAAGAATGAATGAGTGAACATCAAAGAGTAGCGTAATGTGAAAATTTTTTATGCTGAGCACTATATTGTAATCTGACCCAAACTCCATTAGAAGTGGGCATATAAAGCTTTTCAAATTAACCCATAAAATGAATACCAGCTGTATACACTCATAGTAATTTTAATTTTTCACAGCAGTTTTTCTCTTTTCAATGAAAACATAAAGAGGAACATTCCAACTCTCACTTTTTTTTAAACAGTGAACCCAACAGGTAACCCATGTGGCAATACAGTTGGGATTTCCATGGATTACGGAGGGAGAACCTGACAAACAGCTGGATACCACATAGGAGAACCAACAGACCAAGGCAGGCCACAGCAGTACAGGGCTTTATATTAGTATACAGACATCAGGGATTCACCTAACAAATAAATCATGTCATTTGCTGGATCATAATATTGTTCACTAACAGAAGCTAAACAAATGTAAATTTACTAAAATAGGCAATATCCAACACTGTGCTGACCTGGAGACATTATCCTGCTATTTATTGAAAGAGACCACATCCAAACCAATTATAAGCTCAAAGTGAAGCTCTCTAAGAATAAAGGCAATTTTTTGTATCTTTATATTTTAACAGAACAGGAAACTTCTGGTGAAAGAGTGAACATGATCAGTGAGCAAATAAAATTTTTAGCCAAAACTACATTGAGAACCCATCCAGTAAGTTGGCATTATTGTTTGTCACCACCAGCACACTTTTAATTGTATCTTTGAACAGGATACCTCAACCAGTTTGTGCAGTGAATTGCTGTTCCTTTCTCCCAAACCTTGAGATTAAGGCAAAGAAAGCACTGAAGATTATGGGAGGAAACGTTGCTACCAACTGTATCCTTTTCCCAGGTTGGAAATTACTGTCAGAGAAGCACGGTAGCAACAGCTGACTTGGAACTCTATCAGATAAGCATTACTCATGGAGCTAGAGGCAGCAGAAAGTAGTGCTTATAGATTTGGCCCCGGCACTAAGAGAGCTGGATTCAAGTGCTGGCTTCCTCACTTACTAGCTGCATGATCAAGGGCCTCAGTTTTCCCAAATATAAGATGAGGATAACACCAGCACAACTAGCACAGAGGACTGAGGATACAACTAGCGCAGAGTAAGAGCTCAGTAACTGTTAGCCATTATTAAGAGGAGTATAGGTTTTATTAGCAGTAGTATCGACAAGAGGCATGCAATGTACTAGGAAGAGCCTGTCCTTCTTTTAAAACAAACAGACCTGTTTTTGAGCCAAACTTCTTATCCTCCTTTACCTCAGTTTCCTTCCTCCATATAATACATTTCACAGGGTGTTGTAATGATTAAATTACATGACGTGCATATACAAAGGCCCTACTACAATGCCTCGCATACAACAGAAACTCTGAAAAGTATACCATTACCACTGGTGGAGTTCACTAATACAAAATGGTCAGAAAGCTTTGAGGAGGAAAGCACTGACAGCACCAGGCTTCTGACTCAAATGGAAACTCAGCCCTTGTAAAAACCACCCAACTATCAAAGTTTCCCACATTTCTAAAGATAGCTGCATCCCAACGGTGGACCAGTGGAGCCCATTATTTCTCTGCTCATCCTCTAGCGTTCCCAAGAGTAGATTCTACCTCCCTGGGACAATGTTTCTCAAACGCAGCCCTTCCTTTCCAGCCCCAAGGCCATGGACCCAGGTTGGGCCTTCCCCATATGTTAAAGGCTTTTATTGTTTTGTCCCTTGATGATGGATAGCATCCCTCCTCCCTTCTTATGGAAAACAGCTCCTCCTCCCCCACAGGCCTGTGTGGGTTGACATACAACCCTTACTGGACCAATCAGAGATCTTCCCTAGAATTTATCAAATTGGCAGCAAGGAAAATGTACCAGAGCCTCTTGAAGCTAGAATATGTGAACTGGGAACTAATGGAAGCCATGCTTCCAACCTCCTGGGGAAAGCCCCTCTGAAAGACTAAAACTACTTTGATGAGACAGGCAGAGGCAAGTGAAAAGGGACAATGAATGGGCCTTTAAGTCTGACCAGCTGCATTCTGCTCTTCCCATTGTTTGGTGTCATGATCCAAAAAATTCACCTTTTTGCCTAGGCCAGTTCAAGTGGGGTTTCTGGCTCCTGGGGAAATTAATATCACCTCAAAGAGGCAAAAATGCTGCTACACCTGGGAGAAGACTAGAACCTGGCACTTAGTCTCTGCCAGGATCTTTTCCCTCCACTATCACCCATGTGACTTACTAGGTCACCCTCCCTCTCACCTACTGTTCATCAGCGTCCTCAACAGGCAGATAGCTTAGTCACTGAGAACTCCCAAGCATTACCTCCAAGACTCCCTCTACCAGTCTTAATTCTTTTCTTCATGCAAGTTTGAAAAATCCTAGAAGAGGACTCTGTTTTGGTTTGGGGCCAGTGCCCATCCCTGGACCAGTCAACTATATGGTCATGATATTATGTACAACACAGCCACTATACACAGACCACTGTGTCCACCACACCACAGCAAAATGAGCATTTCATTTGAAGTCCCTCATAATTTGTCCCCAACATGCCTTTAAAGCTAATCTCCCATCACACACCTACATAAAACCCACACTCCAGACACACTGAATTACTCAATATATTCAGAAATAAACCACACACCTTCATGGCTCCATGCTTTGTTCCCTCTGCCTCTAATGAACTCTATCCTTGAACTCTCAAAATTCTTGTCCTTAAAGACCCAGCTACAAATCCACCCCCCATTGCCTTCCACCTCTCAAAATTAGTCTCTTTATCCTCACCACTCATATACCCTGTATTGTATTTACTTACAAATATGTCTTACTTCCCCCACCAGATTTTAAGCTCCTCAGGGTCAGAGACCCCAATATATTCATCTTTCTATCCTTCAGTATGTAATGCAATACCATGTACTTAA
Source organism: Leucopleurus acutus (assembly GCF_964270905.1). Lineage (NCBI taxonomy): Eukaryota > Metazoa > Chordata > Mammalia > Artiodactyla > Delphinidae > Leucopleurus > Leucopleurus acutus. The sequence goes on from NC_139142.1 coordinate 40,221,832, forward strand.
TCAGGACTCAATAAATATTTGGCAAATGAATGATCCTTCAGAAATGCTGATTATGTATCATCAACCATTGGTCACTAAATAACAGTGGAACACCTCCTCTACCTGGGAAACTACTTTAGAACCTAACTTCCTTAATATTACCACTACATAAGCTTTCTGTGGTAGAAATAACTGACCAAGATACAGATATATAGCCTTCCCACTATCTTCCAGACAGCCAAAGTCAGCCTTTAAAAAGGAAATCTCCATTCTTGATGGCCACACCATTAAATATATTCAAGCAAAGTGCAACATTTTGTGCTGAACAAAATTTTCTTCACCACACTAAAATGGCAAAAGATTTCTATATTGCTCATCATTACCTTCCGGCAGGAAGGAAAAGATACAGAAACAAGCAGCTTAGTTTTCACTCTTACACAATCCCAACCTCAACTCTGTTTTCCCAAATCAAAACACAGCTTTAGACTACATATCAGCACAGCAGACTGAATGTTCACAGCATGGCAGATATAGGAAATAGAAGCAAGTATTCATCAATTTTACAAGTCATTTGGCAAAACAAGTACTCTGAGATTAACTCCACACACCCTCAAGTCTGGTGTTCTATTCTAATGTAGCTGACCATGTTTGAGTCAAGGGCTTCCAATCTACTTTGAAATGCTGCCAGAATGAGCTCTGAGGCTCAGCCAGCTAAAGGAATCGAGAGCCTGGTGTTGGATTTCACTTCTGGTCCTATAGGAATCTCCTCCTGGAGCTACAGAATACCAGTGTAGCCACAGGCTACAGATATCGTAAAAGGCCACTGCTGCTTCTATATAATCTGTTGAACTTGGTACTCTGGAGTCAAATATACAGAAGACATGCAGAAACCCAATACATGGTTTTCCAAGTCAATGCACTATATTTGATTGATAATAAACCTGAAGAAGACTCCTATGACCTGAACTTGGAAAGCCCTATAATATAGCCAAATGGATTTTCATTAGGTATATATAATTGAAAAGTTTCCTACTTTGCACTATCAGGAGGAAGATAAGAAACGTTTAACAAAGATTAATTATGTGCCAGGTGCTTTTTGGCACATCTTATCTCATTTAATCCTCACAACAATCCTGTCCACTTTTTATAGTCAAGTAGCTAATAAATGGCAGAACTAGGATTAAACCTACATCTAGCTAGCTGATCCCCAAATCCACATCCTTTCCACTAAGCCACACTACCTCCTGTCTACTTTGCTCTGATAAACGAACTTTAAAAATTCAAGGAACTAAATGGAACATGGTATCCTGGATTGGATAGAGAAACAGAAGACAGATATTAGCGAAAAAAACTGGTGAGTCCAAAAAGAGGTCAGGAGTTTAGTTAATAGTATTGCACCAATGTTAATTTGTTTGGACAAAGTATCATTATAATATAAGGTGTTAACATTATGGGAAATTAGGTAAAGAGTAGGTGGGAACTCTGTGCTCTTTTTAAGACTGTACTGTAAGTCAAAATTATTCTAAAATAAAAAGCATATTTTTTAAAAGTCAAGGAAGTTATGAATCTCAGATATCGTCCAGAAGTCCAATACCCAACTGGATATTTGCAATGGGGCAGAAACGTGTGGTCTTTTCCATAATTATAAATTTTGAATCTACCAGAGATGTCAGTGCTGGCTGGCTTCATTAGTCTAGTACAAAAGCAAGTTAAGTCCAAACTCACATGACACCTTGGTCGTTGACCAGCAATAAAAATGCAGCCTGTCCTCAAAAAAGGAAAACCTCATCAAGCTGATCACGATAGCAGGTGACCTAAACAGCTGCTTTATAATATGCTGAAGTAAGCATTTATGGGTAATTGGGGAGCAGAAACAACACAAAGCCACCCAGAAGTAAAGGTTAGGATGATGTCCTTAAAATGTTGGATTTTTGAGAAAGAGTACCGGCAGGTAGACCCAACTGACCCACAGTCATCAGAGAAGCAGAGATGGGTTCATCTTTTTTTGAGTGAAGACCTCATGCAAACCATGAAGGAAAGAGACACAGCTGCAGAAAGCAGCAGACTCCACCCCCACGGGCACTTCACCTCAAACCAAAGGGCAGTCTCCCATCTGTTTATGCTGTGGAAATGGCTGCTGATCCCGCAATGACCTCCTCCAAGACACCTGCACACAGAGGTGGTTTCTACCAGGAATATCATCTCCAAAACACTGTCCATACACTTATATTAAAAATGTTCATATAGAGGCTTAAATCTCCATGCTGTTATTATAATCTAAAAGTTAGATCTCTTCTACCCTACCGACCCAGGATAAACATACGGTAAAACATTCTATACGTCCAGTTGTAACACGTTCAACTCAGTTGGGTCGCCAGCCCGCCAAGTGACTTAAGGTTAAACACATTTCTTTTGAAGGCTTCTTGTTTTTGTGTTCTCAGTGGGCTATTTATACCGTTTTCAAGCATTCCCCCCGCCTTTGGAATTTTAATTTACTGTGAGTGCTTCCCCCTTAGAGCATTCCCTAGTGCCATTTTATTCTTGACCCTTTTGAATAAAAATCCTTAATGAAGACATCTGAAAGGGGGGTGAAGGGCAGTAGAGAGACACCAGGGAAGCTTCTGAATTGTCCTCTGAAATTTTGTCATCTAGATGCTGAGGGTGGTCTCTTTGTTAAGAGTTTCGCATCCGGACCTTAAGGCCACATAATTAATGTTCCCACTGGAATCGTAGGGACTCTCTTTGAAAGAGTCTGTTGTCCAGTTTTCAGGCCACATTAGGCATGTTCCCGCCCAGGAGCAGGGCCTGAAAAGAATGTCGGTGTTTCCCTTCAGGTATAGGTGCCTGGGGGTCAGGGGGAGAGGGAACGTCAAGGGGTGGAGTGGGAGGCGGGTGATCGACAGGGATAGAAACGGTGTCTCCTCCTCCCTCTGAATGTGAAATAGCCAATGAGGTGGCGCGGCCGGGCCGGCCGGGCCGCCAGTGCCATATAGTATGCAGCAACCGGAGGAGTCACGTTGGGGGAACGGCAGAAAGCAGCTATCCTTTTACACTACTTTGCTCTAGCAGCTATCTTAATGGTGACTGCGTGGCCGGGGGGAAACCTGATCGGCCAGATCCAGCCGAAACCGGGAGGGAGGGAGTGGGCTTTCCGGAGGGGGGGAGGGGGGAGGGACACGAAGAAGGAGGAGTAAGAGAGGGGAAAAGAAAGAGGAAAAGAGTGCGAGGGAGTGAGGGAGGGAGGAAAATAAACAACAAAAAAATGTCCTCTTCCTCCCCCACCGGGCAGATTGCAAGTGCGGCGGACATCAAGCAGGAGAATGGGATGGAAAGCGCCTCGGAAGGGCAGGAGGCGCCCCGAGAAGTGGCGGGGGGCGCGGCGGCGGGGCTGAGCCCCCCGGCTCCAGCCCCTTTCCCCCTGGAGCCGGGGGACGCCGCGGCCACCGCCGCCAGGGTGAGCGGAGAGGAAGGGGCAGTGGCTGCAGCGGCGGCGGCCGGAGCGGCGGCGGATCAGGTACAACTCCACTCGGAACTTCTGGGCAGGCACCACCACGCCGCGGCCGCGGCCGCCGCCGCCGCCGCCGCCGCGCAGACCCCACTGGCCTTCTCGCCCGACCATGTCGCCTGCGTGTGCGAGGCGCTGCAGCAGGGGGGCAACCTGGACCGCCTGGCCCGGTTCCTGTGGTCCCTGCCCCAGAGCGACCTGCTACGTGGCAACGAGAGCCTGCTGAAGGCGCGGGCGCTGGTGGCCTTCCACCAGGGCATCTACCCTGAGCTCTACAGCATCCTCGAGAGCCACAGCTTCGAGTCGGCCAACCACCCGCTGCTGCAGCAGCTCTGGTACAAGGCGCGCTACACCGAGGCCGAGCGAGCCCGCGGCCGGCCGCTGGGCGCCGTGGACAAGTACCGGCTGCGCAGGAAATTTCCCCTGCCCCGCACCATCTGGGACGGCGAGGAGACGGTGTATTGTTTCAAGGAGAAGTCGCGCAACGCGCTCAAGGAGCTCTACAAGCAGAATCGCTACCCTTCGCCCGCCGAGAAGCGGCACCTGGCCAAGATCACCGGCCTCTCCCTCACCCAGGTCAGCAACTGGTTCAAGAACCGCCGGCAGCGCGATCGGAACCCCTCTGAGACCCAGTCCAAAAGGTGAGCGCCAACTTTCCTCCTCCTCCCCCTTCCTCTCCCCAACCCCCTTCCCAGCTTTCTTTTCCTCCAAGTGCTTGCAAACATGGCGCTTACCTTCCCCACCAGCCTGGTCCGGCTGCCCACCTCTCCCCGCCCCCCACCTCTCTCCCCGGCTGGGGGAGGGGGGGCGGCGGCGGCGAGGGGCGGGGGAACCTTGCTCCTTACCCTCCCCCCACCTCCCCCCAGAAGTTTCTGGTCGCCCGCCTAGGTCTCAGTCCCCGCCCCCACCTCGGCTGGTCGCTGCTGCCCGGTTTCCCACCCCCATCCCTCTGGCTTTGAAGTTGCCACTCTCTCCCCGGTTCTGGCCGGGCGAAGGATCGTGTGTAGACGCCGGAAAGGCAGTTCTCGCTGCCGCCCGATGCCCACGGAGGTTGCCAGCGCCCGCCGGGGTCTGCACCTCCATGGGGTCACGCCGGCCCGGCGCGCGCACGCGCTCCCGGACCCCCAGGGTTCGGCTGCCCCAGGCAGGCGCTGGAGGTGGCCGTGGCCGCTCCGGAGGGAGAAGAAAGTTGGTGGGGTCTGGAAGCGCAGAAGGGGGTCTGGGGACGTCGAGGTTTTATATGACAGAGTTAATCATTCACCCTGCCCGCTGTGGTTCCCTTCGCGGCCGCGGCAACTGTGGGGTGTTGGTGCGGCTCGGCTCTGCGGTGTTTTGAAACCTGATTCTGAACTCCTTCGGATCGAATTTCAGCGCCGCCGGGGTGGTGGGGCTAGAGGGCGGCTTCCCCGGCCCCCGAACTCTGCGGGGCTCCCTCCCGGTGTGGTGATTGGGGCTGGGGGCAGGCTGGCACCAGGCGGACAGCAGGGAAGGACTGGGGGCGCTATCCACTCCGCACCTCTTTGAGCGCCCACCCTGGCGGGTTTGAACTTTTTGACTGCCAGGTATTTTTTCCCAACCGGTAGAAAATACCGGGTTTTCCTCCTCTTTTGTACGTCCTCCTGAGTCAGACACCTGGTCTGTGTGTATTGTTGGACAAAGTAAAGAGAAGGTCGCCGAAAGGGATGGTGTCGCCAGCCCCGCGGGGAAAGGAGAGAAAGAATCCAAAAGCAGCTCGAAGGTTCTGCTCAGGGGAGGAATCTGGGAGCCGGGGAGCCTGGCCCGGCCGGGGAGAAGGTGATCACCCGGCGCGTTCCAGAGCCCGCCGCGGGCCGCTCCTGCCCGTTTCTCGCCCAAGGCAGGAGGGAGGCTCCGTGCCCGAACCCGGCCTCGCGGTAACCAAAACAAAACGCGCACTGCGACCTGTGTGCACCCCTCCGCGGACTTGCGGGGGCGACCCAGAGGAGGCGCCTTGGTAACTCCACGCCACCTGTCCCCGTGCCTACTTGAGGCAGCGGATCCTGTCGGCGACGGAATCCGATGGGCAGGGGGTAGGGGGGTGGGGAGCGGGCGCGGGCGCGGCGCGCCGGCCAGCTGCCCTGGAGCCTCCACTCCCTGGCCGGGCGCGTTCCCCGCGTCTCCCCAGCCAAACTCAGCCTGCTTCGCCCCACCAGCACACACACCCGCTCCCAGCCCAGTTGCCTGGTTGAGGCCCCTTTCCGGATCTACCTCCCACCCGCATCCCCGGTGAGTCACCCTCGCAGACGGCAACGGCGGCTCAGCCTCAGCTCGTAAATCAAAGCGCCTTCTGCGCTCCTGGCCCCGCAGTCCGGGGTAATCCCCTCCCCTCGGCATGAAAGCGAACCGACCTCGGGGCACTGCAGAGATGTCGGATCTTCTGCTGGGCCAAGTCCCGCCGCGCTCCAAACTGCCTCTGTCCTACCATCCTTTCTCCCCCGGCCCAGCCTCAGACCAAATGGGAAACACCCACCACTACCCCTCCCCAGATTTGGTATTTACCCCCAAATCGGAGAACTGAGGAACACAGTCTTGTTTGGAACAGAAGGACTGAGGGTGCTGGGCAAGGGGTCTGAAAGGTACAAGGCCACTGAGTGACCCACACCCTTTCCCTCCCACCTCACCAGGGCACTGGATGGTGTTTGTTAAATAGGCCCCTATGGCTTTCTTTGGATTCAAAGGCGACTGCACATAACAGTTCTTGGGTTGAAAGTGCCTTTCCTACAACAAGACAGCCACTTTGTTGAATGAGACAGTTGTCAGTCTGGTGGAGTAGAAGTTTGGGAGCAGGTGAGAAAATGATCTCTTGTTAACTAACTGGCAGACAAAACTGAGTACTTCCCACCTCCTGCTCCTTTGACAGTTTCATTTACCTGCAAAATCACACTAATCTGAATTGGTTTGAGGGGAAGGGAAAGAGTTCCTAAACAGAAATGACTGACCACCCCTTTAATGAGTTTTTTTTTCTGTGGTATAGGTAGCAGCATATTTAACAGCAATAAATAACTTCAGTGCTATAAAAACATGTAGACAATTTTCCTGTAAATCCTATTAGCTGAATTTATATCTTTTAGACCTCTGGACTTTCTCTGAACTTATTATTAGTAAAGGTTATTGAGACATGAGATTTCCTCTTCTCAGATGCCCTGGTCAGAATCTGCTGAAAGGCCTCAGAGCTAAAACAAGACTAGAAGACTTAACTGCTGTGCTTTCCTTAAACACTACCTTTAATGGGATTAGAGACTGGTTTTCCAAACAGTTGGCACTATATAGATTGCCATTCCCATGACTTTCTGAATGTCTTGATTTCCTCCTCTGTACAGTGAGTCGGATGGCAATCCTAGCACTGAAGATGAATCCAGCAAGGGTCATGAAGATTTGTCTCCTCATCCACTCTCCAGTTCATCCGATGGTGTCACCAACCTCAGCCTTTCCAGTCACATGGAGCCAGTATATATGCAACAAATTGGAAATGCTAAAATATCATTAAGCTCTTCTGGAGTTTTGTTGAATGGAAGTTTGGTACCTGCCAGTACTTCACCTGTCTTCCTTAATGGTAATTCTTTCATTCAGGGACCCAATGGAGTTATCCTTAATGGATTAAGTGTGGGAAATACACAGACAGTGTCACTGAACCCACCAAAAATGGCATCAAACATTGTGAGCAATGGTATATCCATGACTGACATACTGGGGTCTACCTCCCAGGATGTGAAGGAATTCAAAGTTCTCCAGAGTTCTTCAACTAACTCAGCAGCCACCACCTCCTATAGCCCCAGTGCTCCTGTGTCATTCCCAGGGCTGATACCCAGCACTGAGGTGAAAAGAGAAGGTATTCAAACAGTGGCTTCCCAGGATGGAGGTTCTGTAGTGACTTTTTCCACACCAGTGCAAATTAACCAGTATGGCATCGTCCAGATCCCCAATTCCGGAGCAAGCAGTCAGTTCCTTAATGGGAGCATTGGATTCTCTCCACTGCAGCTGCCTCCTGTTTCAGTGGCAGCTTCACAAGGTAAAAGTCTGGTTTGGTACCATAATGCACCAGTGAATGTTTTAGCCAGCTGCTGTAAATGACGCATTTGGTGAGAGCTATAGATTGCTGTTACTGTTCAGGTACCTTACTGGCTGCCACAGCTGCAGAATAGCCTTGACTTGTTCCTCTTTCTTCACAACATCCATGTAATATCCAGCTTGCTTGGTTCCCTGGCATCATGGGGGTGGGTTTTTATTTTCCCAACAACTGAATGGAAAAATACAGTTCGTAGTGAGTCCTGCCAGTTCTACAATTATAGAAATATGCTAAGTCAATCGGTGCTTACAAAATAACCCACTGCTTGACATTTTAAGATTAAAAATTAATAATATTGCTAGAACATAAAATAAGTCAAGCAGTTGGTAAGAATGTGTAGACTTCACCTAAGCATTTTTTATTTGACCAAAAGGAGTTTTAGAAGAGCGAGCTAAAGAGACTGGATCGTTTGCGTTTGATTCATATTCCTCCTATAAGTAAGACTAACAGACCTAAAGGGAGAACAGAGGAGTATGTGATTGTCTGTTGCTATGCATGTATACTTGCCCCCTAAATGTGTGGGTTTATTTATGGAGGTAACTGTAAGCCTTATTTTATATGTTGGTGGCTTTACTCAGGCATCTGCTAAAGGAAGCACTGATCTGAAATTTGGGAAACCTGAGGCTGATATGCCAGTTCTTCAATGACTTTAAAGCAAATCTGGATGGCTCTGTGTCATTGTTTCTCTGTAGAAACAGGAATGGTTAGAATGGCAGTGGAGCTTGCAGAGCTGCTAGAATTCAGGAGTGGGAGATGTTAGTGCATATTTGCCTTCCTGGAAGCAAATCTGAAAGTCCAAATTTTTACCCAAACAAAATAAGTGACTGTTTGCCTTAAAGATCAGCTTCCTGTAAAATGGTTTTATCCAAAAAAAAAACACCTCAATTTATACACAACTCTTGTTTCCACAACTATGGTCTACTTCAGTTTGTTTGAGGCATTAATGGAAGAATTGTTGTGCAGTAAATTCCATTCTGTTCATTTGTTTCTCTTTAGGTAAAATGGTAGTATAGTAACACACGACAGTCCTGCAGCATGCTATTTATTTCTTCATTGTTCCAGGCTATGGAAAGGATTAAGCTTAGTCACTATCCAACACAGGGCAAAAATAGGAAAACCACAGGGAGAGCCAAAGTGCTTAGTTTACAATACTTTAATGTGGATCTAACCCTTTTTCTCTCTTTAGGAAATTTCCAAATAGTAGGTAACATTTTAAAGACAACAAATTTGAGGAAAAAGCATGGTATGTACATTGGGGGAGAAGAAAAGCAGGAGTACTTCTCACACATAAACTAAAAAAGTGCTACCATAGAAAATTATTACAAACTAATAGCTAATTCTTAAAATGGGACATTTAATATGAATAAGAACAGCATTTTCAGTTAAAGTAGCTAAGATCAAATGACAGAGCTGTCAATCCTTAGACTTGTCTGGATGAGTTGAAGACATAAGTTTAACCAGATGGCCCAGGAAACAACGTTCCCTTAGAGTAACTGTGTATTGCAGTTCTCAGTAAAGCATTTGGGGATTCAGCCTTTCTCAAAACAGATACCAAGCCTTTCTTAAAAATGGCTAGACAAGGTAGATTATCTTTCTATAGTCGAAATTTATATAGAAAAGCAGAATCTCTATTTCTTTTGCTCACTTTATAATCTGAGTAAATAAAGGGTTTTTTTAAAGCATCATTATAAAATTATACTTTGTACCTATATCATTTCTCAACTGGGTTTTTTTAACTGATTTTGAAATGATTGTTCAATTTATAATTCAACTGCAGCTATACTTAAATATCAAGTTTTAGATCACATCTGCTTTTCCCCCTTCATCTATGTATTTTATAATATCTACACATTTAGAAATATTATTTTATTTATATTCCGTAGCAGTTTGGGAAAATGTCGCACCTATTATGTTATATATAGCCCTATCAAAAAATAATGAATCATTTTGTTCACAAATACACTGGCAAACAATTTCACAAACGCATACACACAACAAAGTAACCATCTATTTCAGATGTCTTTTGCTACAGTTTAGTAGTCAACAAGAATTTTAAAGCCTTTTTAGTTTGTTTGACCTGGAACAAAGATTTACGTTAGAGAAGAGCTCAAACATATGTAGAAATGTTTTTCTTAAGTTCAAATAAAGTGTTTTCATTTTTTGTTTGTTTAAAGCCATTCCTTTGCATTTAAGGTGCTTAAAAATGTTTGGGGGCTTCCCTGGTAGCGCAGTGGTTGAGAGTCCGCCTGCCGATGCAGGGGACACGGGTTCGTTCCCCGGTCCGGGAAGATCCCACGTGCCGCGGAGCGGCTGGGCCCGTGAGCCATGGCCGCTGAGCCTGCACGTCCGGAGCCTGTGCTCCAAAATGGGAGAGGCCACAGCAGTGAGAGCCCAGCGTACCACAAAAAAAAAAAGAATGTTTGGAAGACATATAAACAGCCCTGTGACATACATTTATCGATAGAGGTGGCAATGTAATCACAGTTATTCTATTAATTCAAGGAGGGAAATGTTTTAGGTGAATTACCTTTAACATTAGGCTGTTTTCTCAAAATAATGAAGAGTTTACTGAACATCTAATTCAAGATCAGGGTAAACATCCTGCTTGAATTATTCTGTCACAAAACTCCCCCATGTCCACCTTTCCTTTAATGGCAAGATAATTGCCATTATTTCACTGTGCCTAGGAAAAGACTCAGAAAGAAAAGGGTTTTATTTGATGGTGTGAGTTGGGGGGGAGGGGTCTAATTTGTCTGCATTGTCTGAGTTAGCTGATTTGAACAACTCAGCTTTCTACTTATATTTCTTTTACTACTTCTGGTCTCTGTAGAACATTATAATGAGAGTCTCAAAAGATACAAACCTTTTACAGAAGCATTAGCTCTAGCTCTTTATGTTAATCTGTGTTTTAAAAAGCACATTTCATTATTATCATTAATTCTTCCTGTCACTACAACACTGAAAATTCAGAACTAGCACAACAAAAGGAAAAAAAAAAACTATTGAATGTTTTGTTGACTTGACTTTATGGTTAGTTTGGTGAAACTTTGCAACTTGTCTGTACAGGTTTATATGGTTAACTGTAAGCCCCAGGGTAACTCATTTATGTGGTATTTTCTGCATTTCCGTTTATATTTTATGTCAGTTACTGAGCTTGCCCTGAACAAAGGCATTCTCTTTCACATTTTTGTTTTCTAGTTCTAACTGGCAGAGCGAGCAATAACTATCAACTAATTGAGAGATATCAAGTCTCAGTAATACTGAACCAGAAACTTGACTGAAATTAGAACTTGGAAACATTTTTTTTTTTCACATTTGATTTCTAAGCCAGTAGTTCTTGCTCCCGCTTCATCACCAGAATTACTCAAGGAGTTAAAAATACACCTGCTCTGGGATTTACTGAGTCAGATAGATAGAGTCTCAGGAGTGGAGTCTTAAAATCTGTAGTTTTAAGTGCCCAAGGTGATTCTACGGAACCTGAGAAAAATCATGTGTGTAAAAAATAACTTTTTTCTTTCCTTATCAGCCCCATCAATGATAATCTGTACTTTTTTTTTTTTTTTTTTAGGTAATATTTCAGTAAATTCAAGCACTTCAGATGGGAGCACATTTACAAGTGAGTCCGCCACAGTCCAGCAAGGAAAGGTTTTCTTGAGCTCTCTTGCTCCCAGTGCAGTGGTATACACTGTTCCTAATTCAGGCCAGACTATAGGATCTGTTAAACAGGAGGGTGTGGAGAGGAGCCTGGTGTTTTCTCAGTTGATGCCTGTCAATCAGAATGCACAAGTAAATGCAAACCTGTCTTCTGAAAGTATCTCGGGAAGTGGCCTCCACCCACTGTCCTCCTCCTTAGTTAATGTATCCCCAACTCACAATTTTTCCCTGACTCCCCCTACCATACTAAACCCCACTGAGCTAAACCCTGACATTGCTGATAGCCAGCCAATGTCTGCACCTGTGGCAAGCAAATCTACTGTGACATCTGTCAGCAACACTAACTATGCAACTCTTCAGAACTGCTCCCTTATTACTGGTCAAGATCTATTATCAGTACCCATGACCCAGGCTGCCCTTGGGGAAATAGTTCCCACAGCTGAAGCCCAGGTGAGTCACCCCTCCCCTACAGTACACCAGGATTTTGTCAGAGAACATCATCTGGTTATGCAATCAGTAGCTAACATAAAAGAGAATTTCTTAACAAATTCTGAGAGCAAAGCAACAAGCAACTTAATGATGCTGGACTCCAAATCCAAGTATGTCCTAGAGGGCATGGTTGAGACTGTCTGTGAAGACCTGGAAACAGACAAAAAAGAGCTTGCCAAGCTCCAGACTGTCCAATTGGATGAAGAGATGCAAGACTTGTAAACTTAATTTCTTTTTTTTTTTTTCTGGCATCAGCAGGCAAATCTTTTCATGAAGACCTGAGGACATAAAGGATTTTCCCATTTGAAGGGAAACATTAGTTTTGCAAGTAAATGCATTCAAGAGACTTTGGATTGATCTGAATGAAGATCACAGTTAAATATGCAGGAGTAGAACTGCATTACTGCAGCCTTTTTGTTCACATGTGTTCTCTTTTAGATAGATGGAGACAGAGGAACAAGATGAAATATATCAAGAAGTCAAAGTGTATCATTTGGTTGACTTAACATAATTCTAAGATCAAATGGAACTTGATAAATAGTTTTCTAAATTAAAAATGTATACACTTAAGGTAGAAATTAAATATCACTACAGAGCGTTAGAAACAATACAATTCTTTTTGTTTACTTTTACTCCACGGGCATTGGTAAGGTTAAGAAGCATAAAAGGTACTCTACACTATTCTAAGGGTATATTTTTGAATATGTGCATTTCTGTTTTTCAGCATTTTTGTGAAAGTCTTGGCTTGTCTCTATACGTTTCCAAGTGTGATTGGTAATAGTTCACTGTGGCTGAGAAAGTTTGCAACTCCACTAAAAACTCTGAAACAAACTTCAGTATGAGTGTAAATATATTAGTCCTATAAGCAAGAATTTGGGTAATTACAGTGAATTTTATTTATGCTGTATATGTTTCTCTTATACTTCAGACACTATGAACTGAAAAGAAAAATGTTTTCGTACTGTTTAATTTATTTTTATTGTTTGAACAGGAAGTGAACAGTTATTTCCAACAAAGTTTTACTTTTTGTAGGATTTTAAAAGTAATGATTTTTATCAGGAGTCTATTAAGGTCAATATTAATAACACTGAAACAAGAAATCTAACTCCCAGTATTGGAATTTTGGTACTTTTTTTCACATCCTTGTTCTTTATTTAGCAACTCTCTGATTCATTTAAATATATTTTCTACAGAATTCTATGTGCCTTTTTACCTTGTGGCCTTTTTATTATTCTTACTAAGGTACAGAAGTTTCAACAGAAGCACTGATGACTCCTTTCTACTATCCAACAGGGTTAATTTCACAGAATTGCTCTAAATCTGAAGAACTTAAGTTTCACTTATATTATTAGAGTTAATGTTTATGATGCAAGCGGTTGAACAATTAATTATTGTTGATACTTTTCATTACAAAGAAGTAACAGTTATAGACCACCATGTAAAACCAATTCTGGAGGATATGAAAACAACCATTTTAAAGGAAAGAAAGAATATGTAACTTCTATTGAGCTGAATTATGTCCTGTTGAAACTTAGTTCTAAATGTTTTAACTCAGTTGTTACATTATGACATATGACTGTTGTTTGCACTATATTATCACCTCTTCTTTAAAAGTAAATCTTTCGGGGTTTCTGTAAGAAGCTTGTTTGATAATGTTGTGAGCTGTGGTTACAGTTTTTATCAGGACTCTGAACAGAAGATGTAATAATACAAATACATTTATGTAGTGAGTAAAGTCTCTGGCCTCTGAAAAGCAAGAAAAGTGAGAAAATGATCTCTTCAGAGATGACAGAAAGTTGTTGAACCATGAGGATGTCACCACATATTGCTTTCTTTAAGATTGGAACAAAGGGTCCACTGTAAATGTCTACATGCCCATCAGCCTAGCATGTTGAATAAGGGCCATAGAGGATTTAACTTTTGTTGTTATTGCAAATGGAACTTGCAGGCGTAGGTGAAGAGCCCTTTGAAGAATTCCTCCCCCATCATTTTTTTTCTCCCTCATCATTTTGATAAAGAACTTAGGTCCCATTTTTTTATGGAATTAGCGAATGTTCCTAAACTGCTGAAATTACGTGTTTTTTTGTTTTGTTTTGTTTTACAACATCAGGTCTTTTAGAGTTCCTTCCACTCCACCACTACTTACACAGCTTGTTTGTTTCTTTGGGTGTGTGCTGATCATGTTACTGAGATTAATTACATGGGTCTATAGTGCAGTTTACATGAAAATGATGTTTTCCACTTGATTGCTGCAAATATCAAGAGTTTGTTAATTATTTTAAAATACCCATCCAATAAGAAAGATGGGAAGGTTTAAAAAGTTATGTATGTTATATATACATATATATAACAGGAAAAGTTTTGTGTCTTCCAAAAATATAAGACTCTCTTTTATTCACAGTTCTTCCTCTTTTCTTCCTTAAGAAAGAGAAAGATAGCACAAAACTTAAGACTTACCTAAGAAACCTATTCATACTCCAACATGATGTAATTATACCCCTACAGTTACTCCAGGTAGCTATACAATATACCAGGTAAGAATCAATGCATATTATAAAGAACTTGTTCTTTTCTATTCTTTCAGTAAAATAAGGGCCAGTTGTTATGTAGCCCATATATATGGGAATGAAATAAGATAAACCCCATGGTCTCCTTGCACAGAATTGCAAATGTTTTTTTGCAGTACCAAGGGCCAGACTCAGAACCCTTGTCAGAATTTCCCTCTTACGTAAACCAATGCTTGAAGATGCTGCAAATGACCCTCTAATGATCCCCAAAGAGGAATCAGAATAGGGATAAATAACTCCCTGCAAACCCCAACCCCTGCTGCTGGCTGTGTGAGCCTATCTATGCACTCTATCAGTCAGAATTGATATATAGCTCTTAGTTACATCCAGTAAAGGACAGCCTGTTGTTTAAAGAGAAGGTGCATTTGTTCCTCAGTCAAGCAAGAGCACCTGTGTTGTACTGCTTTATAGCTCATGTATATTCATAGTAAAGAAAAGACTGAATTATACACGTTTCAGTGCCTTTCTTGTGTTACGAAAGGCAGGTAGATGTTATAGCCATAGATAAAATTCATAGTTGAATTGCACACTGACCTTAAATCTCCCTGTATATGCCCTTGCGTCTTGCATGTTAAAAGCTGGATAATTGGGTAGATATTGCAGCCTGCCCTACTACATGTTAGACAAGTGTGCATTAGTACATAACCAGAAGTTCTTCATTCTTTAAAATGTTTTTGACAGATCATCTCATCATAAAAATATAAATAATTCAGGAAAACTGTGGGGAAAAGAATTACATTTTATAGAAGATGTTTCAAAGTCTTCTTAGAGCTTAGATAATAGAGTCTAACAGTTATTTTGTATCTAACTGATACATTTTATGTTAATTTCTTATTACCACCACACATTTTATTACTCAAAATTGTATAGCATGTGACTCTTTTGGCTTTCAGGGTTCTCAAAATTTTTTATTCTTTTGTTGCATGTACTGTATGTTTAGAGGCAACCAGTTATATACTCAATATGGTTTTACTGTGCCTTACACAAAGAGAAAATCTATACAGAATGTATATCATGGGGTGGGGTAACAGAGTCTATACTGCACTGTTAGGTGATGGCACACAGAGCATGTCCCAGAACATTTCTGTGCTTAATTACCCAACCAAAGAGATCTAGAGTATGTATGTTGTACTGTAATAGGGGTTTATGCCTGGACAATTGTTTTATTTGTTTTCTGAAATGATGTGAACTTATTTTTCTAAACACTATGCTAAATAAACTTTATATTTATACATACCTTATGTTGAAAAAGTTATTTATCCCTGGGAAAGCAGAGAAGAGTAAAGAGAAGAAAAACAAAAATCCACAAACATTTCATAGGCTTGCAAATATAAGAGGAGTCATTTTGGGAAAATAGTCTGTTGGTCTTTATACAAAATTACCCAACTCACTTAATTGTACTGCATACTCAGAGCTAAATGATTAGATTTCATCCTCCTTAAAGGAAAGAAATGTGTCATTCATTTAGGTGTCCCCAAATCTGAATCTGATACCATTTTCAATGGAATTAAATTGAAAGGTCCAAGGACCTTTCCATTCCCAACCTTACTGAAAGAGCTCAGTATCACCCCATCTTTAAAGCACTCCCATTATCCAAAGTCTGGTTATACCACAGCTGGGTCCACCAGTGGTTTGGCTTAAAACTATGGACAGAACAGCATTACTGAGTGTGTAGAAGAGTCAGCCTTAGTACAGTTTGGTCCTCATGTTAAAATTACATGACATCTGATTTTGCATGCCTCCCACACTGAAATGAAGAGGAAACTAGATTAAAAAAATAGACTGGGACCACCTGTACAACTCTATTACAAAACTAAAGTCATCAAGTTAATTTCAGGTATTATGTGTAGTGTTTTTTATAATCTTGTCATTCAGTTCATTTATTTACAAATTTTCTATGTAGTTAAACCAGTTAAAGTGAATAGTGTCTCAGTAAGTGGGTACTGTATAGGGTCAGAAATTATGGAGTGATTATATTTTATAATATCTTAACCAAACATTTTTAAAATTTTTATTTTAGATTGGAGTATAGTTGATTAACAATGTGTTAGTTTCAGGTGTACAGTAAAGTGATTCAGTTATACATATATATATTCTTTTTCAAATTTTTTGGCTGCATTGGGTCTTCGTTGCTGCGCACGGGCTCTCTCTAGTTGCAGCAAGCGGAGGCTACTCTTCACTGCGGTGCGCGGGCTTCTCACTGCGGTGGCTTCTCTTCTCTAGAGCTGCACGGGCTCTAGGCATGCAGGCTTCAGTAGTTGTTGCATGCAGCCTCAGTAGTTGTGGCTCACAGGCGCTAGAGCGCAGGCTCAGTAGTTGTGGCACACGGGCTTAGTTGCTCCGCGGCATGTGGGATCTTCCCGGGCCAGAGCTCAAACCCATGTCCCCTGCATTGGCAGGTGGATTCTTAACCACTGCACCACCAGGGAAGCCCTTAATGAAACATTTTTAAAACATTTGACAAGGTTACTGATCTACTTCAAACATTTTTTTTAGCGACAAAATTTTTTTATTTTATCGTAGTATAGTTGATTAAAATGTTGTGTTACTTCAAACATTTTTGTAGCTCCTTGGAAACTAGCAACTTAAAACCCCTCAATGGGATTCAAGACCTTTAGCTATATGATTCCATCCCACCTTGCCAGTTTGCCTTAAAAATAATAAATGTGGAAATTTACCTTTGTATCTCACCATTTCCAATACAGTAGATAGTAAATAAACAAAATACATTCAGATAATGGTCAATGCTATAAAGACAATAACAGGGTGATGGAATTGAGAATGGGGAATGGGTAGAGGTGGGGATTAGATTGGTCAAGGAAGGTCTCTGAAGAAGTGACATTTCAGAAGAGAGATTTGAACGGTTCAAGGGAGCCAGCCTGCAAGACCTAGAAAAGAGCATTCCAGCCATAGGGAACAGCAAATACAAAGGCCCTGAGGGAGGAGCACAGCGGCTGGATCACAGTGTTATACACTCTAGGGGGTCATGTGAAAGGAGATCCAGTCAGAGAGACAGGCAAGGACCAGATCACAGGTAGGGCTTTACTGGTCTGTGATGCACTTCCCTAATGAATATCTTCAGAATATCCTAGTCACCTATGACTCTATATATGAAAATTTAAACTATTATCTTCACTGTAAACCTGTTCTCCACTGTGTGTTCCTCATTCATCCATTGGCCAAATATAAAATCTGGGATTCACTCTGGTGTCTTCTGTCCCTTTCTTCCCACCTCCTCCACCAGATCACTACATCTATCCATGTCTGCTCATTTACTGTCTCTTGAATTAGTTCTTACCCCTCCATTTCTAGGGTTACTGCTATAGTTTACGTAATTACCGTTTCTCGACTGAATTATTGCAGCCTCTGCCTGCTTGGTATCCAGTGTCTGGTCCTCATTCCAGGCTACATTACAACTATATTCAGATAGGACTTTCAGAATTCAAGACTTATCCCAGCCTCACATCCTAGTTTGAAATCTTCAATGGCTCTCCATTGCTTATGAAATACCATTTAAACTCCTTAACATACAAAGCCTCCAAGACCCAGGCCTTACCTCTCTGTCTGGTCACGTCTCTAGCCACATGAATCTGTTCCTTACAGGCACCAGGTTCTTTCTTACCTACCAGATCTCCCAGACTCACTAGGAAGTAAGTCTGCTCCAGGAAGCTCTGTCTCACCCTCATAAACAGAATAGTACATGGCTGATTCTGTGATCAGACAGGAATTTATATCTTCCTTTCATGTGGCACTTATCACATCACTGTAATTATGTGTTTGCCTCAACACTTTCATCTTTGTTTCTCCTTTAGTGTAGCAGAGCACAGTAAGCACTTAAAAATTATTTGTTGAATGAATAGTGACCCGAACAGTCATCCATCCCTTTAAATCATTTCACTTGCTTGGATTAGGGAACTTTATGGCTCAACTGGTTAAACTATTATCCCTATTTAGAGAACAAAAATAAATCACTGCATTTTGGGGTAGGGTCTGAGAGTGGTTCTGTGAATCTCCCAGCATTGGTAGATGGTCTTCATGGTGATTATTTTCCTTACTGCTCCAAGGTTTTTTCCACTTACTTCCAAACAGAGGCTGGGTTCCAGATGATACAAAGTTTGACAGACAATTGGGGGCATTGGCAAAAATGTACTCACTAAGATTTTTTAGATCAATGTTTCAAAATAGCGGTATTTATACTTATATACAGATATGCTCTCTAAAAATATTCTCTCTATGCATATATTCCTATTATTGTATTTAAACTGAGCAGATGTCTAAAGAGTCTATAAGGAATAGTTAATGGAATGTAGAGTTTAGGCATCAGGAAATCTGGATTCTAGTTAGCCTTTAGATTTGGGAAATATCAACTCACCTCTCTTTTCTTCCATTGAAATGGGTGTGTTGGATATCATTATATTTGAGATCCATGTAGTTATAAGAAGAGAAAAAGGGTTAATAAAATGCACTCCCTCCCAGGCCACCCCACAGGTTAAGACAATCGAATCAATTGCAGAGTGAAAGTACACTGTGACCTGCCAAGGGCTATAAAAGTAAGATAAAATAACTGATATTGAGTCAACAACCTGTGACACCCTAGGACTATTTAGAGGTGTACAGCTAGGTGAGGCAGGGCTGCTTTTGTACTTTTCCACCTTCTTCACCTGTATCTACTTTGCTCCCTAATGGGTCTGCCCTTCCCTCAGGTATTGTCCTACCTTCCCAAGCTCCTTAAGTGATAATCCTGGTGTGGGTAGTTAATAGTTTAAGGTATGAAGAGCCCAACCCTCCACCCCTTGGGAATTTGTATTTTAAGGAAGCCTTTTAAAGATGCAAAAGAACAAAGCTATCATCATGGATGATAAGTTGCAGATCAATAAAACTGAGCAAGGTGTTCCCTATTTCTAAGCACAACAGACAAGTGTGTGTTTGTGTGTGTGTATGTGTGCATGTGTGTGGGTTTGGGGACTAGGGAGAGAAGGATGGATGAGTGGAGGAAAAGCAAATGTCACCCTTTCCTTTCTTAATGTGCTCCACTTCCTACTGGGTATCAAGAACCAGACAGTGGAATCTGAGCTGTTGGATCCTCTGAAAACAGTTAAGTGTAGTTTCCCCACACACATCTTATCCAGAGCCTGGATAATTACCTTCAAGAGGATTCCTGTGTTGAAAAGTCATTAGCTATAATGAAACCATAAAAATTAGCCGTAGAAAAACAAGGGTTGTTTTGGGTTTTTTGTTTTGTTTTCTTTGCTTTTTAAGGTGTGAGCTACTTAGGAGATGTGCCAAAGAGAAACACAAAATATATGTTTGGTTAAAATTAGGGAATGTAATACAAGTTTGTATTCATTTTTATTTATTTAATAAGTATATTCTTACTGTGTTCTTTAACATGTGGATGACATTGAATATCCTAGTATAAACAATATTCATTCCTTGGCAAATTTATTGTATTAGCACTTAATGGGAATGAGGATGGATTAAATTCTGTCCCTGCATGAATACTCATCAGGGATCTTAAAAGGGATCAAGAGGGGCTTCCCTGGTGGCGCATCAGGGATCTTAAAAGTGATCAAGAGGGTTTTCCCTGGTGGCGCTGTGGTTGAGAGTCCACCTGCCGATGCAGGGGACACGAGTTCGTGCCCCAGTCCGGGAAGATCCCACATGCCGCAGAGCGGCTGGGCCTGTGAGCCATGGCCGCTGAGCCTGCGTGTCCGGAGCCTGTGCTCCGCAACAGGAGAGGCCACAACAGTGAGAGGCCCGCGTACCGCAAAAAAAAAAAAAAAAAGTGATCAAGAGACTGGCACAACATTGTAAATCAACTATACTTCAATAAAAAATATATATATTTTTTAAAAGTGACCAAGTATCCTATCCCAATCATCCCAGGTAGATTTTCCAAAATATCTCCAATGAACACACACTAGTTCTAAGAATACATACAATCTCACCTAATAAGAGCCCCTTACTTCTAGTCTCATTATACAGTCATACTCTGATATCTTAACACATATCTGTCTTCCCAAGGATGAGTACAGATTTTTGAATCAGGTAGCAAACTGGTAGTGTTATAATACTGAGCTCACAGCATGAGTCACGCTATATTAAAACAGAATTTGTGTTTTTTCAAGGAGGAATAAATTAGGCTAAAATTTGCCTTTAGTTATTTTATTTTACTTTTATTATTTTAAAGTTGTATTCATGTACTGCTATGCAATATTATACATATTATTAAAATTCACAAAATCAAAATTGTACAAGTATATAAAGGTGAATAAGTTCTTATTATTGTTTACATTCCCCAAGGAATCTTCTTGGACACCATTTGGAGGAAATATACCCCACTTTGGAGATGAGTGCTGCAAGCTAGTGTTTCCTAATTTTAATGTGCATATATAAATAGCTTGAAGATCCTGATGAAGTGTGGATTCTGATTCGGTAGGTCTGGGGTGAGGCTTGAGATTCTGTCTAACAAGCTCCCAGGCGATGCTGATACTACTGGCCTGGGGACCACACTTTAAATAGTGAGGATTCACGCAGTAGCTTCTCTATTACTGACCTAAACCTCAATGCAAATTGAAGTTTTAACTGGTCAGTGCAATGTAGATGGTGCAGAGAGACTGAAGATCATCAGCCAGTAGTTATTTTAAATGGTGCATGTTAACAATGTACATTAAATACATAAACCAGATTGGGTCCATATGTAAAGCATCTAAGGTGGAAAACTATTTATTAAACACTTTAAACCCCTTAAATGCATTCTCAAATACAGTAGCCATTGAAATGTTAAATACAAAGTAATCCTCTCTTTTAACACAGCAGATCTCCATGGAGCCTACAAGAAAATTTTTTTCTGTTATTACATGGCCTATAAATAAAACTACCTTTTAATTTTTTTTTCTGTAATTCCAGAGTTTTCATTAGTTCACACTGACAGACCACTTTTCAGTCTTTCTCAGTCAGATTTCTCCGTGAAAACTGTTAGATGTGTCTGTAAACCAAGATAATTTTTATAAAGAAAAGAAAACAGTTAAGTGTAATCTTTGATAAACTGTCCTGAATCTGATCATATCACTTTCTATGCCTGATGATCATATACCTCATATGCATATCTCTCAGGGGTCTGGGTCATAGATTTCATGTGTTCCCCATTCATTTTCTCTGATGTAAATTTTAAAATATGGCAACATTCAGCAGAGTTTTGAGCTCCCCAGTGCCAATTTGATGAAGCCCAAGTCTTAAAAATGCCAATGCACTTGTACATAAACGTAAAACCAGGTCTGTGATCTGGGCCCAAGCTCCTGTACCAGAGGAACAAACTTCTGATAAAGAACCACTTCCAAACTCTAGAAACACCAGATCTGAAAAGCTCTCAAAGCTTGGCTTTGTTGAATCGGTTTACTTAATTTAAGCCAAACCCCAGCATCCATGTGGCAAGTGCCTGGTTCATCACTTGGGATTCAAAGATGAACAGGCCAGTCTGTAGCACCTAAGAACTAAGTTAAGTGGATTGATATGGACCTACAAACTATTCATGCTAAAGTACTGCAAAAGAGGTATGTACAACATGTCCCTAGGAGTTGTACAAGGCCCCACAGGCAAAGTGGTATTGTATTTCAAAGAACGAATAGGGGGCTTCCCTGGTGGCGCAGCGGTTGGGAGTCCGCCTGCCGATGCAGGGCACGCGGGTTCGTGCCCCGGTCCGGGAGGATCCCGCGTGCCGCGGAGCGGCTGGGCCCGTGGACTGTGGCCGCTGGGCCTGCGCTTCCCGAGCCTGTGCTCCTCGGCGGGAGGGGCCGCGGCTGTGAGAGGCCCGCGTACCGCAAAAAAAAAAAAAAAAAAAAAAAGATGAGTAGGAACACTCTGGCAGGGCAGAGAGAAAGGATGTTCTCAGTGGATGATATAGCATTTATAATAAGGATTTTAAACTCTATAGACAATGATTAATCGTGAAATGCATTATTATTTTTAAATTTCACTAATATACAAATGGTAGCCATTTGTATATCATCTTTGGAGAAAGGTCTATTTAAGTCCCTTGCCCCTTTTAAAATTTGGTTATTTGATCTTTTGTTGTTGAGTTGTAGGAATTCTTTATATATTCTGGATATTAACCTCTTTTAAGATATATGATTTGCAAATATTTTCTTCCATTCCAAGGCTGTCTTTTCATTCCATTGATTATGTCCTTTGACGAACAGAAGCTTTTAAGTTTGATGTAGTCCCATTTGTCTATTTTTGCTCTTGTGGACTGTGCTTTTAGCATCATATCCAAGAAATCATTGCCACATCCAGTGTCATGAGACTTTATCTTATATTTTCTTCTAGTTCTATAAGTTTGGGGTCTTACATTTAGGTCTTTAATCCATTGAATTAATTTTTGTATGTTGCATAAGATAAAGGTCCAACTTCATTTTTTGCATGTGGATATCCAGGTTTTCCAGCACCATTTGTTGAAGAGACTGTTCTTTTCTCATTGAGCAAAGCTTACCCTTTTAACCACTATCTATAGACAGGCATACCTTGTTTTATTGCTCTTTGCTTTACTGAGCTTCACAGACACTGCATTTTTTTACAAACTGAAGGTTTGTGGCAACCCTGCATCGCCAAATGATGGTTAGCATTTTTTAGCAATAAAGTATTTTTTAATTAAACCATGTACATTTTTTAGACATAATGCTATTGCACACTTAATAGACTACAGTATAGTGTAAACATAACTTTTATACGCACTGGAAAACCAAAAACTTCGTGTGATTCATGTTATTGCAATATTCGCTTTATTGCAGCGGTCTGGAACTGAACTCACAATATTTCTACAGTAAGTATATATATATATATATATATATATGTACATATATATATGTGATTTATTATAAGGAGTTGGCTCACTCGATTATGAAGGCTCACAAGTCCCAAGATTGTCAGGGTGTCTCAGCAAGCTAGAGAGCCAGGGAACTCAATGGCTTAGTTCCACTCCAAGTCCAAAGGCCTGAGAACCAGAAGAGTTGATGGTATAGTTTTAGTCTGAAGTCCAGCAGGTTTGGGACCCAGGAAGAGCCAGTGTTTCAGTTTGAGACCAGAAGCAAGTAATTAAAAATAAATAAATAAATAAATAAATAAAATTCCAGTTCAAAGGCAATCAGGGAAGAAGAATTTTCTCTTATTCAGGGTAAGGTCAGCCTTTTTGTTCTTAATGTTCAACCAAATATCTGAGCATCCCTGGCCCACTCAAGTTAACATCTAAAATTAACCATCACATACTGCCACTTACTAATTGATTGGCCCTGGGCAGATTACTTTATCTTCCTGTGCATCAAGGTCCTCATCTGGAAACTGGGAATAATTATAGTACCTACCTTACAGACTTTCTGCAAGGATTATACAAAAGCATGCATGCAATACGCTTAGCAAAACACATAATAATTGTTATTTATTACTGTTAACTTTTAAGTTACTACATACGATTCCACTGTTTGGACAGATTACAATTTATTCAACTGATTCTCTACTATTAAATTTCAATTGTTTCCAGTGTTATTTCTTTGTTCCTAGTATTTTTTATTATTGAGAAATGCCTTCAAGAATATCTGTGTAGGTATATCTTTGGGCATACCCATAATTATTTCATTAAGATTAATCTTTATAAGTGAAATCACTCAGTTAAGCAGATAACCAAAGATTTCAATACATATATAACCACAACCTTTCCCACTTGACTCTGCACCTTGTTCTTGAGGTGATTATATTTCTCTGCTTCACTGATATTAAGCTTGGCTGTGTGATCTACTTTGGCTAATGGAATGTGAGCAGATATAAGATCCAACCAAAGCTTTAAATGTACCTGTATGGATTGGCTTGCTGCCTTAGAGATTCCACCCCTTATACTTTTTTCTTTTCTTTTTCTTTTTTTCTTTTTGGCTGTGTTGGGTCTTCATTGCTGCGTGCAGGCTTTCTCTAGTTGCGGCGAGCCGGGGATACTCTTCGTTGAGGGGCGCAGGCTTCTCATCGCAGTGGCATCTCTTGTTGTGGAGCACGGGCTCTAGGAGGGTGGGCTTCAATAGTTGCAGCACATGGGCTCAGTAGTTGCGGCACACGGGCCCTAGAGGGCAGGCTCAGTAGTTGTGGCTCACTGGTTTATTTGCTCCACGGCATGTGGGATCTTCCCGGACCAAGGATCAAATCCATGTCCCCTGCATTGGCAGGTGGATTCTTAACCACTGTGCCACCAGGGAGTCTTCCACTGTCTTATACTTTTGCCGTGAGAACAACATTCCCTGGGTACCTGTTGATTGCAGAATGGAGAACATGTGGATCAGATCCGAACTCAATTCACAGCCCAAATCACAGTCACTCTAGCTGACCCTAAGATCTGGGGGTGAGAAAAATATTTGTCATGTAAGTCACTAAGATATTATGGTTATTTGTTATGCACATTATTGCAGCAATAACTGACTAACGTACAGAGAGATGAGATCATCAGATTTACTGGTCATACTTCAGTGACCTAAGCTGCCTAGAGTAGTCCCAGAGTACTAAGTCTATTATCATCCTTCCTCCAGACCCCTCCCCCAACAAATCACTGAATCTACAAATAAGCTCACTCCTCTTTTTAGGGTTACTGCCAAAATCAAAAGCTTCCAAAATCTATTAGAGAAAATGTTCATGACCAGGAGATGTGTAAATTTCTTAGCCTCTCATTGAGAATCCTTAAAAAAGGTTCTTGGAGTCTAAAGTCTTAACTAGCTTTCCCCAAGATATGTTCCAAAGAACATTAGTCCTTTAAAATGCTAACAAAATCCACAAAAATGGATTCAATTTTGGCCGCTTAAGTGATCACTTAAGTTATAGAAATGCTTTTTCTTTGGAAATGTATTTTTTGAATATGTGTTTTATGACATTCTTGAATGTTCCTGATGCACACCAGCATATGAAATTATCTGAGAAAGCTTGCAGTAAAGAAACGTGCTAAGACTCTGCATGTCCCAGTTTTAATTTACACTAGCCCTTTTTTTCTAGCAATATCTCAATATTTCTTATTAACTGAGAAGCTAGTATGCTACAGAATCTATTTTGTGAGACCTTAACTCAGAAGGTGGACTCTCTAATGAGGAAATTTCAGACTTTACAGAGGCCAACCAGAAGAGATATTTTAGGTCTCTGTAGCACCTATTATACCACGTCACATTATGTACATATATCAATTAGCAAATGAGCCAATCTGCTGTTCCAGAGGCCACATATTACAGTGACTTCAATAAGATAGAAGTTTGTTTCTTTCATGTAAGAGTCCAGAGATGAGTAGTCTAGGTTGACAAGGTAGTTCTGCCTCACCGGGTCATCTAAAATCCCGTGACCTTCAACATTGGTTTCCAATCCCTGTCATTTCCCAGACTGAAGGAAGAAAGATATCTAGAGGAGGAGATTCCACCTTAAGAAACAATCAAGATATTGCTTATGTCACTTCTTACTTATCATTGGCCCAATCCTAGTCACATGTCCAATGCCTAGCTCCCAGGGAAATATACCTCTAGCTAAGTGGCCATATGTCCTACTAAAAGGTCAGATAATTCTATTCCTAAAAGGAAGAAGAGGACAATAGACACTGGGGGTCAATTAATGGTATCTGTCACTGTATTTAGCTTACTTTCTTGAAACCTCTGGACTCTCCCTTCTAGGTAACAGAATGGAAGTTTTCATATAAATGAGTCAGGAAATGCCGTTTTCCCACTACAGATCTATAGATGCCACTTCCATCAGAATAATAAACATCATCTTTAAGTTACCATTATCTCCTATCTCCTTAAAACATCTGAGGCAATGCACAATTCCTAGTTTAAAATACAACTTGAAACTGCTCATTTTTTAATGTTCAGACTCACAAGTAATCAAAGAAATGTAAGCACCTTGAGGGCAAGGAGAATATCTTACCACTGTTGTCAGAACAATGTGCCACACTATAGGTGCCTGGAAAATATATGTTGCATGAATGAATAAAATAAGATGCCAGCTTGAAAAATGGAATGGGATACTATTATCTCCTTTTAAATTAGTGAAGGTTTAAAGTAATGATGGTGCTTAATGCTGGTGAAGATGCAACAAGGCAGATAGTTTGACATATTACACATGGAAGTATAAATTAGTACAACCTTTCCAGAGGGCAATTCATCAAATTACAAGAACAAAAAGAAACAAATTTTTGTTGATCACATGGGCAAAGATATAAAAATTTGTTAATATGTTATCTTGGTGAAAGTATCAGGAAGCATACTCTTTCATATATTACTGGTGGGAGCCTATTAGTAGTAACCACTGTGGAGACATTTTGGGAATGCCTAGCACAATTAAAATGCACATACTCTGACTTAGTACTTTCTCCTCTAGAGGTCTGTCTTACTGATATATTTGCACAGTTGTGATGTTCGTTTATATAAGGGTACTTAATACAGACTTATTTGTAGTGGCAAAAGACTGGAAAAAGCCTAAATGTCCTTCATTGGGAGGGAGCAATTAAATGCCAAGCAGCTATTTAAAAATACATTGTTAAAATTGTTAAAGTCAAAGTACACAAGAGTATTTCTACCACCATGATTTGATAGGCTTTTTAAAAAGTGGCTGTGGAAGGTACACCCATTTTCATAGCAGCATTATTTATAATAACCAAAAAATGGAGGAAACTAATAAGAACCTGCTGTATAAAAAAATAAAATAAAATTCAAAAAAAAACTGGAGGATAAAACCCAAGTGTTCACGTTTATATATATATATATTGCGTTTGTGTTTATATATATATATTGTTTATATATATATAGTTATATATATATATTTATATATATATATTGCGCGAGAGAGAGACAGAAAGAATCTGAGAAAGAAAAAACATGATTGAAGGTCAGAGATGGAAGGCTAACTTGTTAAGATTTATATTTAACTCTTTTTATCATATGTCACTTTTCAACAGAAGTAAAAATCTTTGGGGAGTTCCCTGGTGGTCTAGTGGTTAGGATTCCTGGCTTTCACTGCTGTGGCCTGGGTTCAGTCACTGGTTGGGGAACTGAGATCCCACTAGCCACACAGTGCAACTAAAAACAAAGAAGTAAAACACTTAAAAAGTCACTATTCATATTCTTTGACTCTGTAATTCTCTTTCTATCCCAATGAAGTAATTTGAAATACAAACAAAAATTTATGCCCACCATGCATCAAAAACTTGGAAATAACCTAAACATCCAATATTACGGGAACAGTAGTGAAAACTATAATTTGTAATTAACATTTTCAATAATACTGGAAAATGATATAATGAAAAACAAACAAACATAAAGCTCGGGACTCCCCTGGTGGCGCTGTTGTTAAGAATCCGCCTGCCAATGCAGGGGTCACGGGTTCGAGCCCTGGTCCAGGAAGATCCCACATGCCACGGAGCAACTAAGCCCATGCGCCACAACTACCGAGCCCTGGGAGCCATAACTACTGAGCCTGCGTGCCACAACTACTGAAGCCCGTGCGCCTAGAGCCCGTGCTCCGCAAGAGAAGCCACCGCAATGGGAAGCCCGCGCACTGCAAGGAAGAGTAGCCCCTGCTCGCCACAGCTAGAGAAAGCTGGCGCGCAGCAACGAAGAACCAACGCAGAACCAACGCAGCCATAAATAAATAAATAAATAAATAAATAAATAAATAAATAAAATACTAAAAAATAAAAATAAAGCATAGTAAAAAGATCACAAGTACCTATGACAGAATGTTATCAGTTGTTGCCCCTGGGGAGTAGCACTACAGATGCATATTATTCTGTTTCTTTATACTTTTTTGTTTGATACAAGTCAGAGCTCTTCTGACTGTTAGTGACAGAAACTGAAATCAAACTACCTTAATTAAAGGGATATTTGTTGGCTTACTGAACCAGTTACTAGGACTGACTGGAACCAGGGACTCTTTCCAAATCTCCTTCCCCCTCCTCTCTGCACATTGGGATCAATGTCTTCTATGGTAGATCTGCCTTCTCCACAGCCACAGGACTCTGTTGCCAGAAGCTCCTGGATTCACATTTTCTAGTTTTTCCACTACAGAGGCAAAGAATGTCCCCTCATTCTTTGGGGGGTGTGGCAGATCCAGCTAAAATAATCCCAACAAAAAATTTTCATTGGCCCATTTTAGATCACATATCCAATCAGAGTGGCCAGGGTGGTGATAGGAAGGGAGGGGAGGGTAGTGCATAGGCAGGCAGGTTTATGGAAGAAGACAGTATCAATCAGGAGGTAACAGGATCTGTTCTCCTTGAGTTTGGGACAAGTCAGTGCAGCCTGCATTCCCCATGCTGTAGCAGAATTTTTTTTTTTTTTTTAAAAGACAGCAGCACCCACTATGGCCAGATGGTTAGTGTGATAAGGAGTGTGCAATGTACCAAGAAAAGAAGAGAGCTGCTAGGCCATCAAAATAACAACTGTCCATCGTACTGTATTTTCAATGAGCATGTTTACTTGGATAGTCAGGAAGAAAAATTTTAAGTGAGAAAAGAACACCATTTCCTTCTTGCCCTGGGGTTTAGTGGTGCCTCTGGAATACTTCCTTATTTACCTTCTGGTCACTTGAAAAAACAGTTATATTCACCTTCTGATTAAACCTTGAAATCAAACTTGCTCCCCCTTAAATGGCCTGGTGAAATAGTTTTCTGAAACCCTGAACCTGGTTGGTTGTTTTTTCCCCCCGAGTCACCTTCCAGGCAACAGAAACACAGCTAACATCTGAGTTCTATCCTATAATTTGAATTTTGGGTTGACGTTCAGTTCCAAAGGTCCTGGTTTCTGCATCTCTCTCC
The DNA here is from genome assembly GCF_964270905.1 of Leucopleurus acutus. NCBI lineage: Eukaryota > Metazoa > Chordata > Mammalia > Artiodactyla > Delphinidae > Leucopleurus > Leucopleurus acutus. The sequence goes on from NC_139142.1 coordinate 40,250,925, forward strand.
CACTCCTGAACTGGCCAAGTCTGAGTTTATTGACCTTCACAGCACAATACAAAATACACTTGTTTGCTTTGGCCTGTTCTGGTGGGCAAGGAGTCCTGTCTGACTTTGCCTTCCACTGTTTGGTTTGCTAATTATATTGTGTATTTTAGTCACTTTCTGTACACATCACTAGACACCTTTCTTAATGACTCATTATTTCAATGTTTTGGAAAAAAAATATATAATGTGCTCTGCTTTTTTATGACTTAATTTATTTCTTTTTATAAAGTTATGAGACTAGGCACTAACCCTTAATTGGAATATACTTGTTACAAATTTATTTCTAAGTCTAGCAGAAGCAACTACTATTATACTAGATATAGGATAAAAGTTACACAGAATTGTAGAAAGTTGATGAAATTCATCCATTCTTTTTTATTTTTAATTGCGGTAAAATACACAGAATATGAAATTTACTGTTGTAACCATTTTTACAGTAAAGTACATTCACATTGTTGTGCAACCAATCTCCAGAATTATTTTCATCTTGCAAAACTGAAACCCTATACCGATTAAACAAAAACTTCCCATTCCTCCCAGCTTTTAGCTCCTGGCAACCACCCTTTTATTTTCTGACTTATGAATTTGACTACTCTAGGTACTTCATATAAATGGAATCATAGAACATTTGTCCTTTTGTGACTAGCTTATTTCACTTAGAAAAATATCCTCGTTTCATCCATGTTGTAACATGTGTCAGAACTTCATTTTTAAGGCTAAATAATATTCCATTTATGTATATACCACATTTTATTTATCCATTCATACGTCAATGAACACGTGGGTTTTATCTTCCATTTTTTGGTTATTATAAATAATGCTGCTATGAAAATGGGTGTACAAATATTTCTCTGAGACTCTGCTTTTAATTCTTTTGGGTATATACTCAGAAGTGGAATGCTGGTCATATGGTAATTCTATTTTTAATTTTTTGAGGAACTGTTATACTGTTTCTCAGAGTGGCTGCACCATTTCACATTCCTACCAACAGTGCACAAGAGTTCCAGTTTCTCCACAACCTTGCCAATACTTGCTATTTTTTGGTTTTTGGTAGTGGCCATCATAACAGATGTGAGATGAAAATCTCATCTATTCTCAGTCTCTCATTTTGTGCATGAGGAACTGAAACCCAGTCATTTTAAATATATTGTCCAAGGTGGTGCAAATCATATGAGGGAGTAAAGTGCAGTGGTTAAAATATTGGACTCTGGATCTAGATTCCCATTTTTTAATCTTGGCTCTGCAACTGACTGACTGCATAATCTTGGGTACATTACTTAACTTCTCTGTGTTAGTTTCCTTGTTTGTAAAATGAGTATAATTTAAGAGTACCTATTTCATAGAGTTGTTGTTGTAAGGACTAAATGAGATAACACACATAAAGTGCAGCTTGAAGACGGCCACGGTTTTTTGGACATTCCTCCTATGAGAGGATGGGATATAATTCCCCTCCCCTTGAACCCACACTGGCCATAGGCCCTCAGTTGTCATTAATAAAACGCAAGTGAAGTAATACTGCTTGGCTTCCAAGTCTGAGTCAGAAGAAGACTTTCAACTTCTGCCTTGGTCTCCAGGAACACTCTCTCTGTGGGAAGCCATCTGCCTTATAAGAAGTATGACTGTCCTGCTAGAAAAACCATATGAAACTACATGAAGAGAGAGAGGGGTTTGTTCCACTGAGCTCAGCTTTCCTGCCATCCTCACAAGGTGAGGTGCTAGGCATCTGAATGAGCCTGTTTGGCACCCTCTAGACCAAACCAGCTGTCAGCTGAACAAAAAACAAGTGACCTCAGTCAATACCACACTGAGCAAAAGAATTGCCAGCCAAGTTTTACCCAAATGCTATTTTTACATAATTAATTTGGGCATTAAATCACACAGCAGTTGAACACTGGAACAAATGCCTGGTATACAATGAGTGTCACTAGAATGTAAGCTCTCTAAGGGCAGGTATTTTTGCCTTCACTGCTATTTCCCCAGGACTTAGAGCAATGACTGGCATAGAATAGGTGTTCAATAAAGATTTGCTCAATGAATGGATGAAATCTAAACTCTTGCTTTTATTAGTGGTAGGTAGTAATCAGAACCAGTCTGCTGATCAGAGCTCTCTGCATCACTCCATGCTGACCTAAAAGCTGCTGACCATTTAGTTTATTTCTCCTGAGATTTTTAGGTCTTTATGATACAATTCTTGGTGTATTCTCAAAAAGTTAATGGTAAAGTATACTCTAATTAGTAAAGGTTGGAGAACATCAAAAGAGACTGCATGGTGTTTCTTATACTAATACTACAATACCAGGCACTTAAAACTTGTAGCTCATTGAATCCTAACAACCCTGCAAAATTTATATCATTTTCTCCCATTCTACACATTAAGACACTAGGGTTCCAAGAGTTTAGGTACTTTGTCCAACCAGAGATGAGAAGCAAAAGCTTCAGGATTTGAACCTAGATCTGCTTCCTCCTTGAAGAGCACTTTTCAGTCTAGAAAACTATTCATAAAGATCATCAGCACACAACAGTGAGTAAAGAGGGTCTTTTGCTTTAAAAGTCAAGAATAGGGCTTCCCTGATGGCGCAGTGGTTGAGAGTCTGCCTGCCGATGCAGGGGACACGGGTTCGGGCCCCGGTGCGGGAAGATCCCACGTGCCGCGGAGCGGCTGAGCTCGTGAGCCATGGCGGCTGAGCCTGCGCGTCCGGAGCCTGTGCTCCGCAACGGGGGAGGCCACAGCAGTGAGAGGCCAGCGTACCGCAAAAAAAAAAAAAAAAAAAAAAAGAATTAAAAGTCAAGAATAGCCCATTCAAGTCCCAGCTGCTGGCCAACTATGAGGCCTTCTTCAACTCATTTCATTTATCTCATTTTCCTCAACCAGAAAATGGGAAGAGTGATCCCTGTCCTGCCTACCTTACAGTGATTTGGGTGATTCTTATAACCCAAACACTTCTGCAAACATGCTTCTGCAGAAGGATCTTCCCATAGCAACAAAGATAGAAAAAGATGGGCAGAACTTTTTGAGATCCTAAATAGACAAACATTTTTGACAAAATAGTGGCAATTAGTGATTCCAAAGTTGAAATAATCTTCAGCAAAGCAAATTGAGTTCAAAAGAAATATATGTTATGACAATTAAGATATTTTGAGGTAAAGGATATATTCATCTAAAATGAAATTTTTACTCAAAATATAATTGTCAATGTAGTCAAAACCTGAATATCAGAAGTTGAATATCAGATTTGAGAATATTGGAGTGTGTGTTAAAATGTTGATGCTTTTAACTCTAGTAGCTTGTGGTAAAAATAACTAATCTAGTTTTTTTTTTTTAATATATTCTTTCTTTATTTTTGGCTGTGTTGGGTCTTTGTTGCCGCACGTAGGCTTTCTCTAGTTGCTGAGAGCAGAGGTTACTCTTCGTTGCAGTGTGTGGGCTTCTCACTGCGGTGGCTTCTCTTGTTGTGGAGCATGGGCTCTAGGCACGTGGGCTTCAGTAGTTGTGGCTTGCGGGCTCTAGAATGCAGGCTCACTAGTTGTGGCTCACTGGCCCAGTTGCTCCGCAGCATGTGGGATCTTCCCGGACCAGGGCTGGAACCCGTGTTCCCTGCATTGGCAGGCGGATTCTTAACCACTGCGCCACCAGGGAAGCCCACTAATGTAGTTTTTAAATTGTTGAAACAATGGGCTTTCTGCAAATTTCCTCATTTCACCCCCACCTTCCCTCTCTAGCATCCAACTCTGAAAACCAAGGGCTCCTTGGTCTGAGCAGCCTTTGTCAAGCCACAAAAGATCCTGTTATACATTTTCTCTAGGGCCTGTGGGGCCTACTTGACATACATTTGCATAACTATGTTCAGCTTCTCAAGTGATACTTAAAAACAAAAAAGAACAAGGAGAATCTGCACCAAGGGGTCTTGTTGTTTTTAAACAATAACTGTTTAAATGTGATTTATTTGGCTGAAGTTCTGTCTAACCAGAACCTCACCACCAACATGCAGTCAGGTGTACATATGGGTGCACACACACACACACACACACACATATGCACACACAACCACACACACTGAGCTAGGTCTAGTCTCCCAGACTCAGATCCTTAAATGCTTCTATGACCTATGATTGTATACACTCTGATAGCTCGCAACTCTAAATTCGGAGACTCTAAAAAAGATTTGAACATGTTAAAAATGTTGTAAATTTGACTATTACAATTGTAGAACCCAATTCAACAAACCAAATTTAGGGTTATAGGAGTATCAAATTTACCAAGAGAGTTTCTGTGATTTAAACTGATATAAGAGCAAGTAATTTGTAAACTCCACTATTTTTCTGAATTTACATCTTTTCAACTTTTCACCCTTTAAAACTCCATCGACACTCCATTTGTTTAGAATATCTAGAATCGCAATTGCTAAAACATAGCATACAGGTTATGGGTTCTGGATCTGTAGTCAGCGGATCTGGGATTCAACCTAACCTGTGACTTAGTGGAGGCAGATCCTCCTTGAGTCACTCAGTACCTGTGTCATAAGATTTTTGTGAAAATTAAATGAGAAAAATAACAGTGTCAAGCATCCAGCAAGTGCTTGAAAACATCAGCCATTTTACTATCATCAAAAAGTCTACAAATAAATTCTGGAGAGGGTATAGAGAAAAGGGAACCCTCCTATACTGTTAGTGGAAATGTAAATTGGTGCAGCCACTGTGGAAAACAGTATGCAGGTTTCTTAAAAACTAAAAATAGGGGCTTCCCTGGTGGTGCAGTGGTTAAGAGTCCGCCTGCCGATGCAGGGGACATGGGTTCGTGCCCTGGTCCGGGATGATCCCACATGCAGCGGGGCGGCTGGGCCCGTGAGCCATGGCTGCTGAGCCTGCACGTCCAGAGCCTGTGCTCCGCAACGGGAGAGGCCACAACAGTGAGAGGCCCGCGTACTGCAAAAAAAAAAACCTAAAAATAGAACCACCATATGATCCACCAATCCCACTCCTGAGCATACATCCAGAGAAAACTAATTGAAAAAGACACATTCACCCCAATGTTCATAGCAGCACTGTTTACAATAACCAAGACACAGAAACAACCCAAGTGCCAATCAACAGACAATTGGTTTCAGAAGATGTGGTGTATATATATACAGTGGAATATTACTCAGCCATAAAAGAATGAAATATTGCCACTTGTGGCAACATGGATGGATCTAGAGAATATCATACTAAGTGAAGTAAGTCAGAGAGAGAAAGACAAATATCACATGATATCACTTATATGTGGAATCTAAAAAGTAATACAAGTGAATTTACAAAACAGAAACAGACTCACAGGCATAGAAAATGAACTTATGGCTACCAAGGGGATAGGAAGTGAGGGAGGGATAAATTAGGAGTATGGAATTAACAGAGACAAACTACTATACATAAAATAGATAAGCAACAAGGATTTACCATATAGCATACGGAATTATGTTCAATATTTTGTAGTAACCTATAATGGAAAATAATCTGAAAAAATATATATAACTGAATCACTTTGCTGTACACCTGAAACTAACACAATATTGTAAATCAACTATACTCCAATTAAAAAAAAACTATTACTATAAAAAACCTCATCGGCCATTTGTAATTAGCATAATCTTTTGCCAAATTTAATGCTAAGATACTTTAGTTTCACAAACTACCCTTACCACTTAATGCTCCCACCAGTGCCATTGCCTTCATTCCTAAGGCCATAGCAAGTTATTTACATTGTCCTTTACAACAGTAAGTATTTTTCACCTCTCTTAGACATGATCGATGTAAAATGCAGAAAGCAAAAAATAATTCAATTGGAAAGACTGAGTCTCTTGTTAGTGTCAGGATATTTAAACATTTAGCTCAAGTATTGATTCTTTTTGCATTTAAATCAATTTTAGATGTTAACAATAGCTAATCTAATTGCTAGTGACCCTATAATTAACATAAGAACACAAATCATGGGCATCAAGTACGTACTAAAGTCAAATAACAGGTAATTTTTTCCTCTTAATTCTTTGAGGGTATTGATTAAACCCAATGTAATTTCTCTTTTCAAATGGAATTCCAGCTCTTATTTGAGAATGAAGAAGTAACAACATCCCCTGTAAAGGGCTATCAGACCTCCTTCCATGTCAATGGAAAGGAGGAAACGAAAATTAAACATCTCAGCCAAAGCGCAGATGGGAAACTGGGTAAGCTGATCAACCTCTATTTTGATTACTACATTTGTTAGGGCTAAATGCTTGATCTGTGTTTGAGAATGGCAGTTACTCTGCTAAAAAGAAAGGAAATGAATGATCCCATCAACATTGTGATGTAGTTGAGATTTATCTGCATCAAATCTAACTCTGTTTGAGATAAGCTGAAAATCTTGATCTGTTTAAAAGGTTCCAATTTGGCAGAACTTTCTTCCCTGTCAGCACCGAAAAAAGTCTTTGAAATGCATAGAAACTCTACAAATGAAAGGAGGAGTACGAATGGAGTGAATACGGTCCCAAACATTTTGTAATATTCCACAAGTCTTTTCCACAGCCGCATTTTTCTCCCATGGTTACTCTACGCTCATTTTAAGGGAAAGGTATTTAGTGAATCAGAAACAGGAAGTTGGTCTCTACTGGAGCCTATAGCATCTTTGCTATGATGTTAATGATTTGCAGAACCTCTTCCTCTCCACTCCCAACTGATGTGAAGTGGGCCAAGGTTAAGTTGATGGAACTACTTAAGCATTCCCTCTAGCTTTTCCCACAAAGATCAGCACAAGGATCAGCAATGGTGTTGTTTATATTACGTTGATTTACTATATCATGCTGCCCCTCACTCCTAACCTCTATGATTCATTCACAGTATTTCACCAAATGCACTCATAAAGTGGGGTTAATCACACTTGCCTATTATAGTGGACAGCTATTGCTCTTGTCTTAATCTTCAGATAAAAGCATTTGAATCTCCTCTGAGGAATACAACTTCCCTACTCAATCCACGGTGTTACGAATACAGATGTTTTCATCCCCAACTCCAAAGATGGGCACATACATCAGGACTGATGGAACCAGAGCCCGGACTCCTGCTGTCCTTGGTCTTTGGTGCCCTGCCCCATCCTTCTATGCAGCAATGGATTTTGCTCCCAGGCCAAGTTGGAAACATCATCTCTGAAGAAATTTAGTCAGTGTATGTGGTGTATTCATGCAATAGTAATTCAGAGTAGAGGTTGGCATACCAGAGAGGACCAAATTTGCATTGGCATTTAGAGAGAAGCCCAGACTGACTACCTGCCCCCAGCACCCTAAAGTAAATCCTATCATCCACATTCCTATTGACAAACACAAAATCTAGCTCTAAGTTTGGAGCTGAACAAAGAAAACCTCACCAAAGCCACCTATATCAATTGGACTTGTCCTTGATTCACAAGTAAATGAGTAAAAGACCATGTGTTGGTAGGAAATTCTGTACCTCAAGTTTATTTGGAGAACAACCAAAATAAATATCAAAATAACTGACCTAGACAGTGGAAATATAAATAATTCATAAAACATAAGAAGCTACAAGGAATTCTCATTAATGTCCAAAAAGAGAAGATAATGTATTCATTTAAACCAAAAGAGACTACTATGAAAAAAGAGCAGGTGGAAAACAATGAATTCATGGAGATTAAAAATACAATCACCAAAATAAAAAAATAACTCTAAGGAATGCAAGAAAAAACTTAAGAAAATCTCCTGGAATATAGAGGAAAAAGACCAGAGACAGAAAACATGAAGGGAAAAATGTCAAGAGGAGTAGAGCAACTAAAAGAACCAATCAATACCTGTCCAACAGGAGTTCCAGGAATACAGACAGAGAAAAAAAATTTAAATAATAGAAGAACATACCCCAGAGTTGATATAAGATATAAAAATTCAGATTGAAAGGGCTTATTAAGTATAGAACAGGATGAGTTTGTAAAAGAAAAAAGATTCATTCTGAAATTTCAGAACAGGTATAAAGAGAACACACCAAAAGCTTTGGGGCGGGGGGCGGGTTAGGGGAAACAGGTTACTACAAACAAGTAACAATTTCAGGGATTCCATTGACACATGGGATGCAAGAAAGCAATGGGGTAGAGCAGAGCAGACCAGCTGTGGGAGATGCTTGACATTCCAGCCAGAGAAGTGGCCATTGGTGGAGTAGAGCAGGCCAGGGACCACTTACACCTGAGACGGATGATAGACCAGCACATACCAGAGGTAGAAGTCCAAGTAAAATGTTGAAGGAACAGCCTCATTGAGCAACCAAGAGTGTCAGTCGTACCCAGTGCAATCTAGCAGCTGTAATTATCTGTAGTGGATTTCCAGGTGAAACCAAGACAGGTATTCTTAGCTGAGACACCAAGAGGTGGTTAAAGCAGTATTGGAACATCAAGATAGCTTATTCCAAGTGAAAAATCAGACAATGTAATAAAGATATTATCCAAGAAAAAAAAATAGAAAAGCAAGCAAGAAAGCAATGAAGTAATGATTTCAAACAACTAGGAAAAAATATATATATATATTTTTTCTTTATTTTTTGCGGTACGCGGGCCTCTCACTGTTGTGGCCTCTCCCGTTGCGGAGCACAGGCTCTGGACGTGCAGGCTGAGCAGCCATGGCTCACGGGCCCAGCTGCTCCGCGGCATGTGGGATCTTCCCGGACCGGGGCACGAACCCGTGTCCCCTGCATCGGCAGGCGGACTCTCAACCACTGCGCCACCAGGGAAGCCCAGGAAAAAATATTTTGAGCATAAAATTCTATACGCAGGCACACTATCAACCAAGTGTGAAAGTGAAATGAAGACATTTCATACATGCAAAGACTTAGAACGGTTCTTATGTATCTCTTCTGAAAAAAGTTGAAAAGTACCAAAATACACTTTAGCAACACCAAAGAGGAATCCCATGACAAAGGACGACACAGGATCTAAGAAACAGCAGAAGAAACCCACAAAGGCCATAAAAAGAAATAATGGGGATAGATTTGTACAATGTGACAATAAAATAATCTATTTAAAAGTAAGCATTCTGAACTTCCCTGGTGGCGCAGTGGTTAAGAATCTGCCTGCTAACGCAGGGGACACGGGTTCGAGCCTTCGTCTGGGGAGATCCCACATGCTGCAGAGCAACTAAGCCTGTGAGCCACAACTACTGAGCCTGTGCTCTAGAGCCCGTGAGCCACAACTACTGAAGCCCATGCACCTAGAGCCCGTGCTCCGCAACAAGAGAAGCCACCATGATGAGAAGCTCACGCACTGCAACGAAGAGTAGCCCCTGCTTGCCCCAAGTAGAGAAAGCCCACACACAGCAATAAAGACCCAGCGCAACCAAAAATAAAATAAATAAATTTATTAAAAAAAAATAAAAGTAACCATTCCAAAAACAGTATAAATAAAAACTGGAATAATTATGAAGCATTTTCTCTTTCAGCAAGAGAAACGGAGGAACAATTACAGACTGTGAAAATTGTGGTCCATAGATGCAATAAGCTAAGACAAGGCATTCATTTGAGAAATGGATAAACTGTAAGAAAAGAATATCCATTTCAATTTGTTACAGGAAATTCTCAGAGTAGCACAGGTTTAGGAACATAAAATTACAACTCCTTCTCTATGGATTCAATCATCCTACCTATATCTGTAACAAACAAAGTTACGTAATCATAATACTATAAATGCTATTATTTGGACTTGAATTTCATAATGAACTTATAAAGGAAGTATGGAAAATTCAATTATAGTTACAAAAAATGTAAGTGTTGTTAAAAACTAACTATGCAAAATGAATCACAAAGTTGAAAAGATTTCTGGTTTCTGGTCAGTAATATAAGGTGTTTGAAAATCATCACTCCATCCTAACAACAAAAAAAAGCTGAACAAACTGAAAATCAACAGCTCTTCTTAGATCCATCAGAGAATTGAGGTCACAAGGCAAACTGCTGCCCTCAAAACTGGAGAGACAGACAGGCAGATAGAATCATAATTTACTGGAGGAGAAACCTACATGGAAACCAGACTACATTCTTTAATCCAGGACATCAGGACCAGTTTTCAACAAAAAGTTACAAGGCAAACTAAAAGGCAAACAACACAGTTTGAAGAGATGGAGCAAGCATCAGAATCAAATTCAGATATGTCAGGGATGTTGGAATTATCAGACCAAGTATTTAAAACAGCTATGATTAATATGCTAAGACCCCTGGGCTTCTCTGGTGGCGCAGTGGTTGAGAGTCCGCCTGCCAATGCAGGGGACACGGGTTCGTGCCCCAGTCCGGGAGGATCCCACATGCCGCAGAGCGGCTGGGCCCGTGAGCCATGGCCGCTGGGCCTGCGCGTCTGGAGCCTGTGCTCTGCAACGCGAGAGGCCACAACAGTGAGAGGCCCGCGTACCGCAAAAAAAAAAAAAAAAAAGAATAGATGGGCAAGAAGAAAGATGGAAATTCTAAAAAGGAATAGAAAAGAAATCTAGAGATCAAAAACAGAAATGAAGAATGTGATAGCTTCTGATAGACTTTGGTGGGCTCGTTAGTAGGCTGGACATGGCTGAGGAAGAAGCATGAGGATATGTCAATAAAAACTTCCAAAACTGAAAAGCAAAGAGAAAAAATGGAACAGAATATTCAAGTTCCATGGGACAACTAAAGAAGGCATAACATAGGTATTCCTTTCGGGAATGTCAGAAAGACAATTTCCTCAAATTAATATTAGACACCAAATATTAGACACACATCCAGGAAGCTCAAAGAACAATAAGCAGGGTAAATGTCCCCCAAATTACACACTGGCATATGATATTCAAACTGTAAAAAATCAAAGATTAAAAAATTTTGAATGAGGCCAGAGGGGGGAAAATATCTCACCTATAGAGGAACAAAGATAAGAACTAACATCTGACTTCTCAAAAATTGTGCAAGTAAGCAGAGAGTGGAGGGACTTCCCTGGTGGTGCAGTGGTTAAGAATCTGCCTGCCAATGCAGGGTACACAGGTTCGATCCCTGGTCCAGGAAGATCCCACATGCCATGGAGTAACTAAGTCCGTGTGCCACAACTACTGAGCCTGTGCTCTAGAGCCCGCGAGCACAACTGCTGAGCCTGCGTGCCACAACTACTGAAGCCCACGTGACTAGAGCTCGTGCTCTGCAACAAAAGAAGCCACCACAATGAGAAGTACGCGCACCGCAAGGAAGAGTAGCTCCCGCTCACTGCAACTAGAGAAAACCCATGCGCAGCAACTAAGACCCAATGCAGCCAAAAATAAATTAATTAAAAAAAAAAAAGAAGAAGAGAGTAGAGTGAAATATTTAAAGTGTTGAAGAGAAAGAAACATTAACCTAGAATTCTGCATCCTGAGAAATTATCATTCAAAAGTGAAGGAGAAATAAAGACTTTCTCAGACAAACAAAAACTGAGAGAATTTGTTGCCAATAGACCTGCCTCGTCAGAAAGGTTAAAGGAAGTTCTTCAGGGAGAAGGAAAATAATATAGGTCGGAAACTCAGATTTACATAAAGAAAAGAACATTAGAGGAAGAATAAGCAAAGGTAAAATAAAACTTTTTTGCTAAATCTTAGTTGATCTAACAGATAAAACTTTGTTCAAAATAATAAAAGCAACAATGTATTCTATGATTTTAGCAAAACGAAAAGAAACTGGGAGGCAGAGACAGAAGGAAGTTAAGAGAAGTGTAGGGACACTAATTTCCTCATCTTACCTAGGAGAGAATCAGATCGTTGATGGATCAAGAAAAAAAGAGGTTTCAGTATATTTTTGTAAGCTAAATAGTAACTTATAAAATAATCAAAATTGCATGGGGCTTCCCTGGTGGCGCAGTGGTTGAGAGTCCGCCTGCCGACGCAGGGGACGCGGGTTCGTGCCCCGGTCCGGGAAGATCCCACATGCCGCGGAGCGGCTAGGCCCATGAGCCATGGCCGCTGAGCCTGCACATCCAGAGCCTGTGCTCCGCAACGGGAGAGGCCACAATAGTGAGAGGTCCGCGTAAAGCAAAAAAAAAAAAAATTGCATGAAAGGGTAGGGAACTGAGAAGTGTTAAGTGGGCTAAACTCCATATCTTTCATGGAAAGCAGCCAAGAGTATACCCGACAGTTGATAAACCAAATAATAGAGACATAGAATACTATTTAGAGTTCTAGATATGTCCATAAGGAGGACCAAAACCAGAAATGGTCCAAAGTGGTTAACTCCAAGGGATGGACTCACAGTTGTGAGCTGGAGAGTAGAGAGCAGAGACTTTTTCTTGTCAATTTATACACTTCTAAATTGGAGGTTGAATTTTTATTTGCATGATCATGTCTGTTATTTAAATATTAACAAAAAGTAGAATTCTACATAGGAAACCTATAGGATAAAATTTCAGAGGAAAATCCATGGCAATAATTATATTATTATTTTGCAAGAAAGACTAAAAATAGGTGGTCAAGATTTCAACTCAAGAAACCAGAAAAAGAAAAACAAGCCCAAAGAAAGTAGAAAGAATTAATAAAGATGAAAGTGAAAACTAGTAAGGGAATAACAATAGAAATGATAAAAGCAATAGCTGTTTTTTTTTAAGACATTAGAAATATCAAGAGAGATATTTGTAACTTTAATCAAAGACAAGATTTTTCATTTCAATGGTGAAAGAAAAGTGCATTCCTTTCCTTCTGAATGTGCGAGCCTTTACACATACTTAAGAGTACAAGTAAAACAAAAGCAAGGTTTAATGCTCTATAGGTCATCCAGGCATTTAGGGCCATGCTACCATGATAGATGATAGGTAGATAGATAGATACGTAGATAGATAGCAACAACACTGCTTTATTTCAGCATTAATTTTGACCTAAATTAAAACTGCTGCCTTATAATCAAGTTTATTCAGTCAACAGTCTTTTAAGTTCAACAGGCTTCTACTAATTTAGAAGACAGTGAAATTACTTTAAAAAAATCTTATTATAAAGCACATTGATTTAAAGGCCCAGATTCCAAAAGGAAATTGTCCTAATATAGATTTAATAACATATAAATATAATAAATAAAAATTAATATTCTATGTAAAATAAACATTTGCTAGGAAAACATAAATTGCTAAAATTGATTTTAAAAGAAATAGCCTGAATAAAGTAGTAACAATTTAAAAACTGTTGTCAAAGGCCCAGACAACTTCAGACACAAGTTCTTCCAAATTTGCAAGGAAAGGAAAGGCAAACTAAAAAAAGAGAGAGAGAGAGATTGAGAAATGAGAGCTTCCAAATTTAGCATCATCTTGATACCAGAACCTGGCAAGGGAGGCATTGAAAAAGAAAATCAGACCATGGTTCTTAACCTGGAGTCTCTAGACACTGGGATATTGATGATGGAACTTTAAGAGGATCCCCAAATTCTTGAAATAGTATGGATGATTGGGAGTATATGATATACATATTATATATATATATATACATATATATTATTCCGAAGAGAGAGTACAAGGCTTCCATCAGATTTTCAAACATGTATATGACCTACAAAAAGGACCACGACAATAGAGCAATTTCATCAATGAGAATAAATATGTTGTAAATAAAATATCAGTGAAATGAAACCAGCAATGTATTTAAAAACTATTATATGACCTAGGAGGTTTTACACAAGGATTTCAGATAGTCACCACAAAGAAATCTATTTATGTTAATAGTGATAATCTCTGGGTAGCAGGAATATAAAATTTTATTTTTGCTTTTTCTATATTGTCTAATTTTACTATAGTGAATGTGCATTACTTGTATAATAATAAAAGGTTATAAATAAATCTGGTAGCACATTTTAAAAACTATTATTGAGAACATTTTTAAAAAGCCATATATATATATATGTATATATAATGTTCTCTATTAATAAAGGAGAAAATCCACAAGTACATGTTTATGGAGAGCAAAAAGGTATTTAATAAATTTTAACAGACATATCTAAGAATTATAGAAACCAGAAATAGAATACTTGCTTAATGAAATAAAACACAGTACTAAACATCATATTTTTCTTAAAAAATGAATTATTAAAGGCACTCTGATTAATATTAGGAAGAAGACAAGGATGCTTCTATTGCTGATTTAGCCAAAATTATTACAGAGTTTCAAGCTAAGCTAATAAATACAGGACAGAAGAGACATACTAGCTTGAACCATAAAAAACTGTCAATTTGTAGGACAAAATGGTGAAATAGCAATTTCATATGGTTCAACATAAGACAAATTTGAAAGGAAGAGACATTTATCATTATTTGCAGATGATTTGAGGTCAGCCTAGAAAATCCATGGGAATAATAAAAAATAGTTACAAACAACTATGAGAGTTCTATAAAGAGATCAGTTAAAAGATAACAGCTTTCCTAGATTCCTAGTAGTAGTCAGATAGAAGATTTAAATTTTTTAAATATAAAATATACATAAATATTTTAAATATAAAATCAATATTTTAATAAATAATATTATAAACTTAAAAATTTTTAATGTAAAAACATATAGAATCTATAATAGCAATAAAAACTATGTAATGCCTCAGAATAAATTTAACAAGAATTTTGCAAGATTTATGCTAATAAACTCTAAAATTTACCTGAAGGTCTTTGCATTAGTTTCCTGTGGCTGCTGTAGTACACCGCCACTAACTGGCCAGTTTGGTTCCTTTATAGAGTCTCTGAGGGAGATACTGTCCCATCCCTCTCTCCTAGCTTCTGGTCGTTGCTGGCACTTCTTATCACCCCTTGGCCTGAAGATGCATCATTTCGATCTCTAGCTCTATCTTCACATAGTCTTCTAGATCTTCACAAAATCCTCTATCTTTGTGTCCTTTCTGTCTCTTGTAAGGACTCTCATTTGATTTAGGACCACCCTAATTCAATATGATCTCATCTCAATACTTACCTTAATTACATCTGCAAAAATCCTATTTCCAAATAAGGTACATTTTGGGGTTCTGAATAGACGTGAATTTTGGGAGGACACTATTCAACCCATTACAGGCTTAACATGACCTGAAGAAATATACTATGTTCCTGAATAGGAGGACTTAACATTTTAAATATATCATTTTGTAATTAAAAAAAAAAATACTAAGAGAGCAACAAAAATTAAACGGAGATAAAATACAATACAATACAATACAATATTAATTACTATAAAAGGAGACAGGAAGGAGGAATAAAGACAAGATGAAACCAATAGAAAACAAATAGAAAGATGATAAACTTAATCCCAATTATATCAACAAACTCACTAAAAATAAGTAGCTGTCAGACAGTTTTTAGAAAAGAATAAATTATATTATGTTCATTAAGCACACTTTAAACATAAAGACACAGATAACTTGAAAGTATAATAATGGAAAAAAGATATAGCATGGAAACACCAATCAAAAGAAAGCTGGGGGCTTCCCTGGTGGCGCAGTGGTTGAGAGTCCGCCTGCCGATGCAGGGGACACGGGTTCGTGCCCCGGTCCGGGAAGATCCCGCGTGCCGCAGAGCGGCTGGGCCCGTGAGCCATGGCCGCTGAGCCTGGGCGTCCGGAGCCTGTGCTCCGCAACGGGAGAGGCCACAACAGTGAGAGGCCCGTGTACAGCAAAAAAAAGAAGAAAAAAAGAAAGAAAGAAATCAACACAGAAATTTAAGTAGGAAATCCCAGAATGTATTAAAATTAAGAAACATACTTCTAAATGACCTGTGGGCCAAAGAGGAAATCACAAAGGAAATTCGAAAATATTTGAACTGAAGAAAAATGAAAATAAAACATATCAAAATTTGTGGGGTGCAGCTAAAGCAGTGCCTAGAATGAAATCAATGGCTTCTAATGAATACATTAGAAAAGAGGACTAGTTCAAAATCAATACTCTAAGCTTTCATTTTATGAATACAGAAAATGAAAAGCAACTTAAAAACAAATAGAGCAAAAGAAAAAACAACAAACAAATAGAGCAGAAGGAAGGAAATAATAAAGAATGTACTGCAATCAGTGAAATAAAAAGTATATATACAATAAAGAAATCATCACAGATGAAAATCTGTTCTTTAAATAGAGTAATAAAATCTATAATCTCCTGGAAAAAATAATCAATAGAAGAGAGAGAAGACACAAATGACCAATATCAGGAGTTTCAAAATATGATGTCACTACACATTCTACTGATATTAAGAGAACATGATGACAACTTTTTGCCAATAAACTTGACAACATAGACAAATTCTTGGAAAAAATACAAGTTACCAAAACTGATATAAAAATATAAAAATATTAACACTCTGACATATGTTAAAGAAATGGAATTCATGGATAAAATTCCATAAAGATCATCCAGGCCCACGTGACTTTCAAGGTAAATTTTTCCAAATATTTAAGGAGAAATAATAATCTCTCTCAAACCCTTTCAGGGATTAGAGAAAAGAGGAACACTTAACTACTTGTTTTATGAGGCTAACATAAATCTGATGCCAAAACCAAAATCCTTTCTGCATGTGGAGTAAAAAATTCTAAATAAAACATTAGTAAATTTAATAGAGATGTAAAAAAAAAAAATTCATAATGACCAAGTATGGTTCATCCCAGGAATGCAAGGTTCATTTAACATTCTAAAATAATCAATATAATTCTTCACATTGACAGAAAAAAAGAAAAAAACATATAATTATCTCAATAAATACAGAAAATGGATTTGATTAAAAAAAAGAAGACCCACTCAGGAAAAAGATGCTCAGCATATTAAAATAGAATGGAATTTTATTAATATAACAAAAACTATCTACAAATAAACCCCAAACCAAAACATCACAGCTTACATATCTGATGGTGCAATATTGAGTACTTTCCCTCTGAGGTACAAATGCAATTCCGTGAAAGAAAGCATGGCTTTTTCAACATATGAGGCTAGAATTGTTGTATATCCATATGGGAAGAAAACCTCAAACTTGGCTCCTACCTTATACCACATATAAAAATTAATTAAAGATAGCTCATAAGTATAAATGTCTAATTAAAATATCAAATTTCTAGAAGAAAACATAGAACATCTTCATCATTTTGGATAGACAAAGATTTCTTAAATAGGTTACAAAAGACAGTAACCATAAAAGAATAAAAACATAACTGGACTTAATTGAAATTAAGAACTTTTGTTCAGTATGAGAACTTTAGTATGAGAATGAAGAGGCAGGTCACATACTAGGATAATATTTTTATTATCTATATGTCTATCTATCTATCTATCTATCTGACAAAAGGGTTATATCCAGAAGGTATAAAGAACTCATACAAATAAGACAAAAAAGCACAAACAATTTAAAGAATGGGCAAAAGGCTTGAACAAGTATCACACAAAAGAGATTATCCAATAGCCAATAAGTATATGAGAAGATGGTCAATGTAATTATTCATGAGAGGGATGCAAATTAAAACCACAAGATAGTATTATACATCCACCAGAAAGTCTAAAATTTGAAAGACTAAAAAAACCAAGTATTGGGAAAGATATGGAGCAGTTGGGACTCTCCTACAATTGCTGGTGGGAGTTTAACTTTAAAACACAATTAAGCAGTATCTTTTAAAGCTAAATTTACTTCTAGTCCCTGACTCAGCAATTGTACTTCAGGTATACGACCAAGAGAAATGAGAATATATGCCCAATAAAGGACACGTGTAGGAATGTTCATAGCAGCTTTCTTCATTATAGTCAAAAACTAGAAACAACTTAAAGGTCCATCAACAGGAGGATGGATTACTAATCTATTGTGTATTCATATAATGGAATACAAAACAATAATTTGAAAAATGGACTACTAGTCCACAAAACAACATGGATGAATCCCACAGATATGTTGAGCAAAGGAAGATATCATAAAATTGTTTGATTTCATTTATATTAAATTCAAGAACAGGTCAAATGAGTTGATTTTGATAGAAGTCAGAAGAGTGGTTATCCCTGGGGTGGGCAGGTGAAGTGGCAAGAGGCAACTTTCTGAGGTGATGGAAATGTTTTATATCTTGATCTGGATGATAGTTAATCAGATGTATACAAATGTAAAAAGTTATTGGGCTGTAATTTGTACACTTTCCTATTTCATTTTATCTTTTCCAGACATAATTTAAAAGATGCTAAACTTTAATAATTATAAAATGAAGGGCTTCCCTGGTGGCACAGTGGTTAAGAATCTGTCTGCCAATGCAGGGGACACAGGTTCGAGCCCTGGTCCAGGAAGATCCCACATGCTGCAGAGCAACTAAGCCCATGCACCACAACTACTGAGCCTGCGCTCTAGAGCCTGCGAGCCGCAACTACTGAAGCCCATGTATGTGCCTAGAGCCCATGCTCCGCAGCAAGAGAAGCCACCGCCAAGAGAAGCCTGCGCACCGCAACGAAGAGTAACCCCTGCTCGCTGCAACTACAGAAAGCTCACATGCAGCAACGAAGACCCAATGCAGCCAAAAATAAATAAATAAATAATAAATAAATTTATTAAAAATAAAATAACAATAAAAAAATAAAATGAAAAATTTTTAATTAGCCACATTTTTGCAATCAGATTGGCAAAGACTGAAGAGTATAGATAGACACTTGGGGAAAGTTAGCCCATTGTATACTGTCAAGGGGAGGCTAAAATGGTACACATTTGAAGGACAATTTGGCAATATACATGAAAATTTTAATATATATACCCTCTGACTCAGCAATTTCACTTTTGCAGTATACCCTAATGAAATATTCACACAAGTACTCAAAGATATGTGTAAAGATTCACAGAATCATTACTTATAAAAGAAAAAAGTTGGAAAAAAGATATGTCCATCAATAAGGGAATAGTTAAATAAGTTTTTAAAAATCCATGAAAAAAAATCCACGAAATATCTTATAGCTATGAAAAAGCTTGAGGTACAACTATATGTTTTGACCTAATAGAAATGAGACTATGAACTGGGTAAACAAAGATGGGAAAGCCCAGGCTCCTAGCCTCCATTCTACCACATATCCAGTCACTTCTACATTCTTTATCTCAGTTTATTTATAAAATGGAGTTAATATTGCTGCTTCTTATCCATCTTACAAGTAAGGGGCAAACAAAAGAAGCCCTTTGAAAAGTAGAAAGCATTGTAGAAGTGCAAAGTATTATTCCTGAAAAACATTCTTTTATTAACCAAAACTTTGTTTTTCTTAAATCACTACTCAGTCCAGATTTCTTTTCTCTATCATATATTTAAACCAGTGTTTCAAAATGTGGGCAGCAGACAAATCTCCATCAAAATGGATGTGGAGAAGTTATTAAAAATACTGAGTCCAGTCCCAAACCTACCAAAATTTTGGAACCCCTGATTTAATGGAAATAGGGATTAAATCAACAGTTGCCCTTTCATTGAGAAGAGTCTGGGCTGAATCCCATTAATGGTAGCAGGCCATCAGGTCTGGCTTTGATCTGTCTTGCCTTATGGTTTGCCCTCACTGCAGGAGTCAAATGGGCTGGTAAAATAGTACAAATGGTGCCCCCATTTACTCAACCCCAATAGAAGCCAAAGAACATTCAATGAAAAGAACAATGTGATTGCCACTTTGTAGACAAACATGAACCCAGCTTAGCTTTAAGGACTGTAGCTGTTGGAAAACACCATCTCCTGGGCAGCTGCTTTGGCTACTGTCCCCAATTAACTTAGCAGAGTCTCAAAAATAGAAGGCAGCCTCTGTTCTGTTATATAATAAACAGTTCTTTATTTGAAATGACAATATTTACTTTTCCTATAGTGAACTCCAGCAGCCTACTAGGCAGTGGGCAAACAGTAGAAATGCCTAAAATGGAAACTTGAGAAAGCAGTTTAGCTAGTATAGTTTACTCTAACTTTCTACTTTACCAACAAGTAATTGGAAGATCCTCTCCATGTTTCTCTCACATGGATCATGGATTCCATGTGACTTTGTTACCACCATGCATATCTTTCTTGTTTTGTTGAGTCTTGAAACATGCAAAACAGATGTGATGTAGTGAGTTCTCCAATACTCATGTGTTTAAGCAGAGGTGAGGGTTGTCCATCAAGAATGTTTTTGAAGGGATTCTACTTAGTGTGGCAGGTTTATCCAGTGACTTC
Organism: Leucopleurus acutus; assembly: GCF_964270905.1. Taxonomy (NCBI): domain Eukaryota; kingdom Metazoa; phylum Chordata; class Mammalia; order Artiodactyla; family Delphinidae; genus Leucopleurus; species Leucopleurus acutus. The sequence continues at coordinate 40,271,063 of NC_139142.1, forward strand.
TTGGCCTTTCCCAACAGCAAAGAGTCTGGTGACTATGTTTCCAAAGGGAGAAAATAATAAACTGTGATTATTAACCATCTTGGGTATTTAATCTCCCTCTCATAAGCAAGAAGCTGTGATTTATGTGATTGTGTTCTTTATTGTAAAAACCCTTTGTATACCTTTTTAAGCAACAAATGACCATTATTTGCAGTGTAGACAACACTTTTAACTTCCTCTTAGATTTTATTTTCCATTCCTTTTATTATATTGTGGCAATGCTCCAGAACATCTCCATTTCTTGCAAATCTTTGGGGAGAGGGGCTCAATTGGGTTACACTATTCTAAAGGGGCCATGCACATTGAGAAATGTTTAAAAAACCTTTTGGTTTCTAAGGTGGTACTCAGGAGGCAATACTGTTCTTTGGCCAATGAGATTTGTTTAATTTTTGTGGCTGGTGCTTGGATTGTCTTCAGAGATTTTTCTTTCTTGTCTCATTCTCCTTGTCTGATGTCACTTCCCTGCTAATGCATTCAGCAGAAGCAATCACTGGAAGAGGACAAACTATTTCCTATTTCTTATCTAGTCATTAGTTAGAAACATTTTAATTCCTACAAAATCCTTCAGAAACCCAAAGATCCCACCCCCCAAGTAAAAAACCTAATCTAAAAATTCTCTTTCCAAATCATACAAAGTAGAGACTTCCCTGGTGGTCCAGTGGTTAAGACTCCGTGCTCCCAATGCAAGGGGCCTGAGTTCGATCCCTGGTCAGGGAACTAGATCCCACATGCCACAACTAAGAGCCTGCATGCCACAACTAAAAGGTCCTGCATGCCGCAACTAAAGATTCCACATGCCGCAACTAAAACCCAGTGCAGCCAAATAAATAAATATTTTTTAAAAAATCATACAGAATAAATTTCTGGTTAGGTCAAAATTTGGAGTTTAAATTTTATTCCTGCTGATAGGACATCCCTTTTTTATGTTCCTACACAGAGTGATTGTTTACTCTCAAAGGAGAGCCCACTAACCAGTTGCATTAAAATTACTTGAGGTGCGTGTTAAAATGCAGATTCCAGGATCCCACTTTAAACTTAGGGAATCAAAAATTCTGGGGGGTTGGGCCACGGTATTTTTACAAGTGCCTCACGTCATTTGCATGCCCACCAAACTTCGTGATAACACTGCCCTTAAGACAAGCCAAATCCTTAATTTTCTGGAATTTCTAGTATTTCTTCTCCTAACTAAGCCAAAGAAAGAATTGTAAGCATTGAAAATACAGGCCAAATCTTGTCATAGAATATGTATTCTATTGTAACCCTGTTTATGAACACTTAATAGCTTCTCTGTGGAACAGTTAAGCTGTAGTAATTACCTCACAGTTCTGTAATCTGTATGTCTCCTCCCACATGACATTTGCACCAAGACTATGGCTTATTTCTAGACAGGATGGAAGAACTACCAGACCTGTGTGGACTGTGCCACTTCACGTTACATTTTCTTTTTCTTAGTGATTTAAAGACATTTATGAAATTTCTCACAAATCTTGAACCTGAATTATAGAATCTAACTTAAGGAGGATAAAATTTTACAAGGACTCACTAAATCAGAATCATTTGAATCTGATCTCTTTATGGAAAATTGCTTTTTAGATAAATTGGAAAGGATCTGGGATTCAAAGTTCTTTTTTAAATTGAAATGTAGTTGATTTACAATATTATATTAGTTTCAGGTGTAAAATATAGTGATTCAATATTTTTATAAATTATACTCCATTCAAAGTTATTACAAAATAATGACTATATTTCTCTGTGCTGTATAATATATCGTTATTGCTTATTTATTTTATTGGGAGTCATAGTTCTTATCCCCAAACTGCCTCTGAATTATAATTCCGTGTGCAAATTGTACAACCTCTCTGCCATATTTTTGTAATAGGAATAATCTCTCTTTGCAATAAGAATAATACTGAGAAGTTAAGAAAGTTCTGAGAAGATGAATGAGATCAGGCTTGTAAAATGTTAAAGGTTTCTGAGTGAAGGATCCTATAAAAAGTGTAAATTATTAGTATTCCTTTTACGGGCCTTTAATGAGTTATTGACCTGTCAATGATGAATCTGCCTCTTGAAATATTTCACTTTTTGTTTTTTAGGCTTACTGGAGTAACACAATCTGCCCTTAAATTTTCCTGGAGTATTTTTGGGAGCTTTAAAATTTAGTCAAAAACAAAAAAAGCAACAATACCTCTCTCCCAAACACATATGCACTCCCTGAGACTACAGTGTGCATCTTTATCTTGACTTACTAATGACTAGATCGATTGAACTTAAACAATTTGGGTCCTCAAAGCCTCAAATGCTTTGGGTTAGCTAAAGTATCACAAGGTCTACTAGCTTATTAGCAGTAAACGCTAATGTAGGAAAGTGATTAGAAATAAATTATTTACTTGATGTCACTCTTGGTTGTGAAATTATTCTACCCACCTATAGTTTCAGTTGTTATCATGCAAACTGCTCTTTTAAATTTTTGCTCATCCAAAATTAAGGATTTTTGAAAAATCTAACTAGAGACAAAGCAAAAGCAACACATATCTGCATATCACAATCATTAAATTCCTTAGTAACGAGGAACGCCTAGTTGGCTCAAGAGGGTATTTGAAGATTGTTTCAGCATTTTCAATTTGCAAAGTAGGAGAAGGAATTTTAAAAGATCATTGAGGGGCTTCCCTGGTGGCGCAGTGGTTGAGAGTCCGCCTGCCGATGCAGGGGACACGGGTTCGTGCCCCGGTCGGGGAAGATCCCACATGCCGCAGAGCGGCTGGGCCCGTGAGCCATGGCTGCTGAGCCTGTGCGTCCGGAGCCTGTCCTCTGCAACGGGAGAGGCCACAACAGTGAGAGGCCCGCGTACCACAAAAAAAAAAAAAAAAAAAAAAAAAGATTATTGAGTCTACTGGTTGAAGCTGATCACACTTTGTTGTCTTATTTAATAAAGTTTATCTTATAAGTACAAAATATGTCACTTTTATGTAGAAGAAAAAAGCTGAAAAAAAAAAACACCACCAAAATCTGGGATGTATAAACAGATAAAATGGGTTGGCAGACATAAAGAAAAGTGAGGGACTTCCCTGGTGGCAGAGTGGTTAAGAATCCGCCTGCCAATGCAGGGGACCTGGGTTTGATCCCTGGTCTGGGAAGATCCCATATGCCGTGGAGCAACTGGGCCCGTGCGCCACAACTACTGAGCCTGCACTCTACAGCCTGCGAGCCACAACTACTGAGCCCGTGTGCCACAACTACTGAAGCCTATGCGCCTAGAGCCCATGCTCTGCAAAGAGAAGACACTGCAATGAGAAGCACGCACACCACAACTAGAGAAAGCCTGCGCACAGCAATGAAGACCCAATGCAGCCAAAAATAAATAAATAAAATTTTTTTTTAAAAAGTGAGGAATACATGAAATGGTGTGCTGAGGCTGCTCTTCTTGGATAGTAGGTCCAGAAGGTAAAAAAGTTTCTGGAACTGAATAAATGACAAACTACTATTGAGAAGTTCCTTGCAGAGTGACGTGAAAGAAAAATATTTATATCCATATTGACAGTGACAAAGAGATCTGGGGATAGATCAGTGGCTTGGGTTTGACTGACATCACTTCTTGAACAAATTTGAGGTTTAAACATTCACAAATGTTCCTAATATTTTTTGAACAAGGAAGTGAGATATTAGCACTTTTTTTTCAGTGCGATATCTACCATTATAGCATCTGTCAGCCTTAACTTTAAACCTTATAGAAGAATCAGCATATTCTGATTTGAGAGTTTCCCCCACATGGTAAAAATAAAATGTGAAATTTCAGTAAATGGCATGAAAAATTTTCGTAGTAAGTACCAGCAAGTTTTCAGAAACTAGAGCTTTTACATAATATGGAAGTTTTAATGTTTTGAAGGTTCAGTAAATTATGTAGTATACAAAAGTGAAGTCTAAATTACCCACTCAGAAGGGTAACCCTAGAGCCCACATGTCTGGATCCATGTATGCAGATGGACAGATACACTTCATTTCTCCTGGGAAGTTGAGTTCTAAAAAGCTATCACTCAGAACAGACGGTTTTATGATTGCATGAAAAGAAAAGGAAAGATGACAAAGTTGCTGTAAAAATGAAAGGCCTTTTGGTGTATTAACAGCTGAAAACATTACAGCTTAAATGAAGATGTGAAAAAAACTCAGCTTAAAACTGCAAATTAAAAAAAAAAAACTTATGCAGGCTTGAAGCATATGGACACCCACCCAGTTTGCAAAGAGGGCAATGGGAGGCCCAGACTTTAGCTTATTAAAGATGACCTTTCCCCTCTCTAAAATTTCAAAGCTGACGTTTCAAGTGCTGAGCAGACTGTGTGCCATATGTAACATGACCTCAGCCCCACTCTGCCCGAGCACTGATGGCATCACTAATGAGAGGTGAAAGGTCCTTTTCTTGCAGCTTTTTCAGAAACCCACCAACTCTTGCCTGTGAAGTAAGGCTCCTCCCTCCCCTCACCCCTTGATTTCAGGAGAACTGCATTTAATATACAGCCTCAAAACACTTTTATTACCGGTCGATTTCCTTATAGCCACAGCCAAATGGCAGGACGTACAATCACATGCAGAAGAAAATATTTATTTTGACTCACAAGGCAAAGGGATTAAGAGAACATTGTATTAACCTTGCCTTTCATCTATGTTTTAAAGGGAAATTCTCCAGAGGCGTCAATTGAAGTTCTATTTTTTTTTTATAAAGAGTATCAAAGACTTTTAGGAGACCAGGTGTGTGTTTATCTGAGGGGAGGAGAGAAAGGGAAGCAACTATATTGGGGGGAAAGGCAGATTTCACAAAGCTGCCTCAGAGACTGAAAAAGACGTACTTACAGGAATCTGTTACAGGCACTCCTACCAGCCAGCTCTCTGCTCCCCCCACCCCCGCCTTTTTCCCCCTTGCTGCTTCGAAACAAAATAGCTTCTTTCCAAGCAGGTTGTTATATTCATGGCATGGTCAATTTCCGTTTGCCAAGAAAATATTTAGGCTGATCAAAGAAATTAGAAAATCGGATGAATAGAAACAGACGTTCCCACAAGAGAAGCGTTTCTCAATGTGAAGAGAGGCAGGCAGATTGCAGCCCACCCAGTTACTCCTAGGAAATAGCTCTCTTGCTAAAGGCAGAACTACAGGGACACCTGGATTCTACTGGAAGGCCTATGGAAGAGTCACGACTCCCCAGGAAATTCACATGGGGACTGGAACTTGGGACTCTCCGGCGGATGATCGGTTCTAGTATCTATGAGCAAACCTGGAGGGCCTTTAATTACGTTCATTAATACAGAGGGACCTTTCAATACATGAGATCCTTTTGTTTTGCTTTGACTTGTTTATAATGAGCATGGAGAGACAAGAACACATTATCCTTTGCAAATGATAGAGGAGTTTCTCCTGAATTAATATAAATTCAGTTTTTAGATTTGTGGGTTTGGGTGGGGAACGGTTGATAGCAATTGTCCTCGGGACCCTTTGGTCTCTGAGTGTGCAACCGGGCCAGTCGGTAACAGTAAATAAGAGGATCTTCTACCTCTTCCTTGTTCCTGGGCAAGGCGCAGCCAAACCAGGTGAGGCCACTTGCTGCGGCGCTTCGATGGGAAGGATTGGTTGCCGTTGCGGTTTCCTTCCGCAGGACTCTGGAAAACGAAAAGTGGGCTCCGCTCGGGCAAAGGAGATCCAGATTCTCCTCTATCCCTTGCTCGCCTTGGGCACATTGGGGCAGCGCAATCGCCAGTGAAGCGTCGCAGACCTTACCCCGACGCCTCCAGTTTTCCAAAGGAGAAAGCGAGGGAGGGATGGCTCTGAAGGAAGGCAACTGTGGGGGGCCCTTTAGGACCAAAGAAGACTCCCTTCCTGCGAGTTCCGCTTGGGGCAACGCGGCGCTACTAAGGCCGCAGCTGGAGGAGCTGTTGCCAGGCTGTGGACTGAGAATCCGCTATGCCACCCTTGCCCCTCCCCGCCGCGCGTCCCTCACCCCCGGGGCTCGGCTGGGCAGATTTTCTTTTCCTTTCTTTTCTTTCTTTTTTTGTTTTGTTTCGGTTCCTACCGGCCAGGCATCCTTTGCCAGGAAGACAGCGCCCTCTCTCTCCTCCCACCGTGCCCGCCGCCGGCCTGCACCCCCTCCCAGCTTCGCTGACCTCCCCTCGCCTCCTTCTCGCCCCCGCCCTCCTCGGCCCTGTCCCCTCCTTCCTTACGCCCCTACGCCTCTCGGCCCCCAGAACCACCCAGGGGAACAACCCGAGAGAATGGCGGGCTCCGAAGCCTTCTCAAGTCTGGGCCACTGGGCCGTCTCGGCCCGAGCGTGCAACCTCTGGCTGTAGAACTGGGCGGAGCCGTCCCCGGCGCAGACGCGGCACCCGAGAGCTCGAGCGCGGCCCCGGGGAGGGGTTCCTGGCGCGGGTGGCGGGGCGTGGGTTCGCCCGGCTCTCGCAGGCTGGGTACAGCGGGCCGGCGGGCGGGGCCCCGAGTACGCTGCGCGGCGAGCTCTCCCCCGCGCCGGCGCACACCTGGCAGAGCAGCTTACCGGGGACCCCAGAATGCTCCAGCGAGACGTTGACGCGGGCCTGCAAGCAGGGTGACGGGTGGGGGTGGCGGGTGAACTTGAGTAGAGGTAAGGAAAACTCCTACAGCCTTGCTCGAAGCCCTAAAAGCGCCCCTCGCGGCCCGCCGGCTGCCTGGAAGCCTCACCCTGCCGGCTTTTAGCAGGGCTGCGCCAAGTACAGCAACGATGTTGGAAATGGTTGCAAAATCCAAGCCCAGACGGGTGGGCGAGACGCGCGGAGGGGCATGCGTGAGTGGGCACCCTCCACCCCTTATTTAATTCTCCACAGCTCAGAGGACTGCTGCTTCAGACAAATGCCGCGTGGCCCATTCGGGAACAGAGGCAGTCAAGCTTATGTCCGCGAAAACCTGGATTCTTTAGAACCCAAACAATGTTCTCGTATGGGAATGCAAAAACATTTTCCATGGCGTGGATTTGCACCGACATAGAGGCCTGAAATACTCCCCTTCCCCTCCTAACCGTTCCCGGCGCTTGGGAGCCACAGGGGGAGTTCGCCTGAAGCTCACCCGGCTGCAGAGCGCAGGCGGCTCCCAGAAATGCACTAATTGAGTCACAAACCACCGGCTGCCCCTAACAAAGCGAACCGTCTCGGCAGCTCAGCGCCCAATTTGTCCGCAGCACTTTCTTCCGCAATTCAGAAGCATTATCTTGTTTTTAAAAGTATCGCGGCAGAAACGTGGCAATTATCCTGGGCTCAGGTTACGCTAAATGGCTTTAGGCTGAGAAATGGAAGAATATAAATGCTGCGAAGGTGGTGATCGGTTTTCTGCCGGGCCTGTATGAGGGTAGGGAGGCGAGCGAGAGGATTTCGGCCAGGGAGAGGGAGGTATGGCGCAAGTTCCCACTCTTGGTTCTCTTTCCCAATGGCACCAACCAGAAAGAAGTGTTGGGCCTTTATCCCTAGAGGTTAAGGATTCAGAGCGATGATCTCCTTCAGAGATCTGGAGAGAAGAGGTCATATCCCGACAAGACAGGGCCAAGCTTCTGGCCTCGGCTTTGGGTCAGGAACAGGTTGGGAGCTTCAGGCATTGCTGGGATAAGGAAGGGAAGAGAGGTCAAGGGTCAGAGGGAGAGATGAGGAAGAATCCAGTTTCGGGACAACTACACTAAAATTGGAGAGGGAGAATGGCACTGGGAGAAAACAGCCATGAGGAAAGAGGAGCCGGCCCTGATGACTGGGGAGAGGCGTTCACAACTGAGCGAGGGGCAGGCCTGGCCCGGGAGCCCGGGCGGACGCTGTAGGGTGGGAACCCTGGAGAACTGGAGAGGCCCAGAGACCACGAGGCGTCTCCGCATCAAGGGAAAAAACAAACAAACAAAACAAACAAACACAGAAAACCTCTAAGAATCTTCATCTCGGTCCACCAGGGTGAGTTTGGGCCTGGAAAATGGGGAGAAAAGAAAAGAGGGAGTAGCAAAAGGCGTTGGGGTGCCAGCTCCCGGCGGGCAGACGCCTTGCTCGCCGCAGCCGCCCAGCCTGTAGTGGTAGCCACGCTGTGCGCGTGTCTCTTTCCCCTTCTGCTCAAACCAGCCCCCACATCTTGAAGTAATCAGCAGCCGAGAAGGGACTCGTCCCCCTGGCATCTCAGGTTAAAGAAGGAGGTCCAGGAAAATGTGGTAGAGCCATTACAAGAAACCCGAGCCGCAGTCATCAGGGACTCCAATTGCCATCGCATTAGGATTGATTAGAGACCAGCAGTACCGTAATGACCCGGAAAGAGGGGCAGCCGGGGATTATTAATATCAGAATGTGGCGGAGAGGGGAGGTGGGTGAAGGGAAGGAGGGAAGAGCAAAGTGAGGAGGGAGAAGTTTTAAGTTACTAGGATTTATATATAAGTTCCGGCTTACCTGAGGAAACCAGATAGTCAGTGAATCACGCAAACAATAAATCTAATTCCATCTAAAATTTCACGAAGCCTGATTATTTGGGGGGGGGAGAGGAAATCAAGGTGAAAATCAGGCCAACATCTAGTTTTTATAAATACGTGTTTTTATAAACTTATTTTAAGAATCTAAGTGAAGAGATGGGGAGGAATGCTGGATGTTCACTTTCCTTACCAATGGGTCCCTACAGAAAGACTTAGGGAGGGCATTTTTGAGTCATTTTGGGTCTTCTCTCAAGGGCTATGGGGCAATGAAGTGGACATTTTCGCAGAGTCTGCAGAGGAATAATAAACCAAATTTTAATTGAAACAGTGATAACTCGGTAGTGATTTTTGTTTTTTATTTTGTTTGCGACAGGAACGATCAGGATCCCTAAGAGATGTAGAGAAGAGAGTGGTTTGTCTCCTTCCTCGGACTATGAGCCAAAACAAATCAGCCCCTGATGGTCTGGGCTGAAACGCAGCTCACTGGATAATTAACTCCATCTTTGCAGTCCACCCTAACTGTTTATTTAGTGTCACCCTGCATTACCATCACTAGCACTTTCCTCTGAACAGGAGGAGCTGCAGGCTTTCACCTCCCAAAAGGAAATTCTTCTTAGCTTAGACAGATGCAGTATACAGGATGTACATTAGCTGACAAAAAAGTTTATTGGAAATTCAGTGGAAGATAAGAACTCTTGCCCTGAGGTAATATTAATAAAGCAAAAGAGGCAAGAGTGTCTTAGGTTCTTAAGAACAGATTCTTACAACACTCTCCTTCACTTTCCAGAAAGGTGCTTGGCATCTATCTAATGTTGAGTGGTGTCTTCTGACTCAAATCTGGCTGTTGGCAAGTCTCTGGGCCTGAGCCTTCGCAGAGCGCAGCTTAAATCTGCCCTCTTCCCCCCAGGTGGCCAACCCACCTTCCTCAGTCCTCCATGGGTGCCCCCACCTTTTTAACCACACCACCACTCAGTGTGGCGGGTCCCCACCAGCTGAGCTAGACGCCCCTGCTCAGACTTCAGAGTCTACTCGCCCTTTGCTGCCTGGGTGCCCGATATCAGCACAGCACGCTCTGTGAGACCTCACAGCTCCTGGTCCTGGGGAAGCAGGCGCAGGCGCCAATAGTCGTGAGGAAGGGAGAGGAACGAGAGAGAGAAGGAAAAAAGAAAAAGATAATAGAGGGATCCAGATAGAGAGGAGAGGGTGTGGCGTGAGAGAGAGAGAGAGAGAGAGAGAGAGAGAGAGAGGGAGGGAGAAACGCGGAGAAGAATGAGAATGAGGCAGCGAGGGAACGAAAGGGACAGAGGGTGAGATGGAGATAAGAGAGAATAAAAGAGAGAATGAAGGAATCAGAGGTTCACACACACAGAATGAATGAGCTTCCTCTTTCAGACTGAAAAGAGAGGATGAGGTAGAAAGAGACACGGAGAGAGACCAGACCTGGGGACACACACAGAGGGAGAGGATAACCTCTCCAAACACACACACTCCAGCACTGTCCCCATCCAATCTGAGTTCCCTCGCGGCGGTGTGTCTCAGCCTTTCTCTCTCCTCTCTCTTCCTTCCCCGACCCCGGAACAATGTGGAGACTGTATTTTCAGGAGCCGCGCGGGGCGGCACGGTTTTTAGCAGCAAGCTGGGCTCGCAGCCCGCTCTGTTTGTCCAGGTGTGGGCAGGGGGCGGCAGCCTCCCGGCGTCTTGGGCTGCCGCTGCGTTTTCGCACCAAGGAAGCGGGAGGCTCTGCTCGCATGTTTCCCGCTTCCAGGAGAAAACTCCCTCCCTACCTCCATACATAAATATATTAGGGGAACAGACAAATCTTCATTGTTCAGAAATAAGCCAAGGAGGCCGGCCGGCTCCCCTTGGCCCGGCCAAGCGAGGCTGGAAGGAAGGGAGGGAGAGAGAGGCGGGGGCCGCGCGGATCCGGTGTCACGTTGCAGATTCCCACTAAAGATAACGAAACGTGATCTATTTTTCAGAACAGCAAGTGGATGGGAAAGAACCTTGACAACACAAAACTCATTTACTAATGGACTGGTTTTGGGTTTCTCTCCTTTGGGTCCGCACATCGCCCTGCCTGAGCCCTCGGCCTATTCAGAGCTCGTGGGGAGCAGCGTCCCCCAGGAGGCAGGTGGGCGGCTGCTCGGGTGCCGCGCCGCCATCGGAGCCCGGGATCCCGAGGGTCGAGGGCACCTGGAGTTTCCGACCAAGTAGAGGAAAAAGATGGACGTTGTCACTTCAGCCAGGATTTGGGGAGTCTTCTCACTGCCCCAGAGCGACGACGCTAATTTATTGAAGAGACACCTCCCGAAGCCCTTCCCTTCCAAATATCTTTAGGTAGAGTAGAATCCCCGCTGTCGTTCTTAATGGCAAAGGAATTCCGAGAAAGCCGGCCGGGAGCCTCAAAGCATCTCGCTCCAAGCCAGAAGGGAAACAAGTGGGTCCCAGCCAGAGCTTTTTGAACCAAGGCCTTATGTCAACCCGACCGAGAAACCCCAGCACCAACTGGTGCCTCTGCATTGACCTTTCCATAGACCAGTTGTGCGCACCCGGCCGTTACCTGTACGGAGGGAGGCACAGGAGAGCAGAAGCCTGGTGTTGGGAGCTCCTTTCCAGCCGCGTTACCCTCGGGAGCCGCGAAGCGGCGAGGGCAGCAGCTAGAGTTGCTCGTTGCCTTTAAATCTCCGCCGCATCTCTGTTTTCTTGTGATTTGCATTGACAGCAAAAGGTTTTAAGTTACTAGAACAACTCAAACCTTTCTGTGTGCGATTTAAAATGGATCATTTGGTTTATGTGGTTTGTAAATTCATGTCATTTTACCTCTTTTAGTGGTTTTCAGTGAAAGGTTCCATTTTGGGAAACCTTATATATCTGAGCCAATAATTAACATTTATAACGATTGGTTCCCCTAACCGAGGGATTGAAATAGCAGGTAGGCTCGTTGGTACAAAGCGAAAGGCACTTTTCCTTTCTAGTCACGCGATCTACTGGATTGAACGCTAGGAGAAAGGCTGGCGGGCCCGGGCACGGCCTCCAAAGACGAGCACCACATCACATCAACCCCGGTGCCCGCAATCGCGGCATCCACACGGTCGTCTTCCCAGTTGTCGCCAACGTCTAGTGCGTCTTGATTCCTTTTGAAGAGAGATGAAAAGAAGTGGGCAGGGAGGTCTGGAGGAAGCCGGAAAAAAGGTGGTCATATTGGTGTCTAATTGTCATCTCTCTGCTCCCTGTAAATCAATACCTGCCCTTATTTGTCCAAGCTGTGCCTCATTTCCTTATACAAAATTGTTAATTATAAAGTACACCCCATACTCAATTTACCGTTTGTCTTTTAAGAGACTTGGTTGTACTTACAGACTCCCGCCCCCCCCCCACATTCCTCTAACACACACACACATTGTAATTCTGCGCACTCGCTCCAGACTTTAGGCATTAACTGATTTTTTAGAGCCGAGTTTAAGCCTCCGTTCCAGTCCTCACACAGCTGCCATGTCAATAAGGACTGTTCCAAGCAGAGACGTTCCTTCTGGCAGGACACTGCAGCTCCTCAAGACTTCATCTGAAACATCATGAGCACTAAAATAAGACCGCCAGGGAAAATTACCAGACACATGGGCTTGGGCTCAGCTTTGCCAGTTTTCCAGTTTAGAAAGTAAGTCATTGGGCACACAGTGTGGTAGGGGCTCTTTTGAAATAATATTCACCCATTAAATGCACTTAAAAATAATCCCAAACATATTGAAATATCAGCATCTATTTCCAAGGTCTCATTGCATGGGATACTGCAGGGTTTCAAAGATGCAAAAAGCATTGTTTGGGAGTTCAGCGGAGAAGCAGCTTCATGTCTACTCGGAGCCTCCTGAGAGACAGCTAGGGAGTGGAAACCCTTCATGAGTTTAAGATGTACATTGCAGGGTGCATTGGACTGGGTGCATTATTTTAAAACCATATAAATAATACAAGGGGAAAGAGACACCGTGCTTCTCCTTCTTCCACTCCCACTTATGTCTCAATATGTAAATGGTTTTGCGATGCTGGGCTCTTGCTGATGGAATCAAAACATATTTAAAGAAGACGAGCAAGTTTAAAGAACCTAGAGTTTGCTCCTTGCATTCACCAAAAGGAGACATTTAAATCAAAAGCATTTTTGAAGTGTACTTAAAATTCTGTTTTGAAGTTATCTAATCAGAGATAAGTATAGTCATAAAGTCACTCTCCTTCCACCGTTTGGCTCCCCTTATCTCCATGCATTGTTCTTATCTCCTGCCAGTCTCAGCTCTGACAATAGATTATCTTTGTTTAGAGACGCTAATTGTTTTCAAAATCTTTTTAATAATTGCTTTGGAACAAGGTGTGCAAATGAGGCTTAAGATAATTACAGCTTCATTTGTTTGTGTAGTTTTAATAAGCATTCTCCACACAGACACAAAATAAGAGATGATAGGACTGAAACTGCAAGACATCTCTCATTCCCTGGCAGTAAAATAGGCCAGCATTTCAATCTACACACACACACACACACACACACACACACACCTCTTTATTTAATCTTCTTGGAGCCGCTGTCGTTCTCGCTTTGAGGGCAGTGTCCCTCTCAGAACAGGGCAAGGATTATGTTACAACCAGAGGGCTATTGGAGCCGGACACAGTTTTATTTAATTTACACCCCATCCAGCGCCTTTCGCGCGAGGTTCCCAAAGCATTTTTGCTAATAGCAAGTAAATCTTCTCGGCATTCCTCGGTAGCAGAGGTGGCCTTGGAAAATGCAACCACGCTAATGGGGAAACCGAGTCCAGAAGCCTGCCCACTTAAACCATAGAACATTAAGATACCAAATCATAAATGAACCTTCGGCATCTCTATCTGCTCAGCAACTATGCTCTACACAACTCTTTGCGTGGTCCTAAATAGTCGCGGCCTTTGAGAATGAAGGAAGCGCTATACAGCTGGGAGTATCTGTGACTTTTTGAGGGAGGTGGGGGCAGGAGGGAAGAGAGGAGGAAATTAGGCTTGGCTCCTGGAGCTGAAGCCAGCCGGGAGAGAAGCCATTCTTCCAGAGGTTGCAGCCCGGAGCACTGGTCTGCTCTTGTATTATTTATCGCGTTCCATAAGCTATTCATCAATCCATTACTTATTCATTCCAACATTAAGGTAATTAAATATGAGCTCACCGGGAAAGGGCAAGTCTGCAAGGGACAGACACAGGGTATGCAGGGAGAGGAGGCGAATCAGAAGGTCTGGAGTCATTGATTTGTGCAGAGATGTGCGCGGCTGCCCTTAGGTGACACTGCAGAGGGGGCTCACTTTTCAAGGTCCTGACGCGCTCACCCACTCCCACCACCCCCGTCCCCGGGAAGCACCGCTCCCTCCCCCCCAGCCCCCCCCCCCTCGCTTCCCACCGCTCGCGGTCCCCCTCCTCCCACCACTCCCTATCCCTCGCTGCACAGCCTCGCCCTCCCCGCGCGGGGCGGCGCGGCCTCGCGGCCCGGCCTGGCGGCGCGCGGGCTGGCCAGCCCCGGATAGGCGCCGCCCGCAGCCAATCAGCGCGCCGGGGACGCTGCGCGCTTTAAGGCAGCTGCGGGGAGAACAGAAACCAAGTTCCCCGGCAACAAGCAGCATCCACCCGGCGGGAGGCCGGAGCCAGCGAGGCCCGAAAAGCTGCGGAGTGAGCCGGACGCTCCTTGTCCAGCGCGAGTCCTACTCCTCCTCCACTAACTCGGCCGCCCGTCCCCAAGTCTCGACTCGCATTTTAGCCTTCGCAAAGCCTAGGGAGGGGGTTAGGAGCAGCCGCGCCCCCCTCTCTGCGGCTGCCTCCTCCTGCTTTTTCGGCTTTGCTCCCTGCCGCGTGCGCCAGGGCAGTGCGCCCCGGCAGGCCCCAGCCATGTCGATGCTGCCATCGTTCGGCTTCACGCAGGAGCAAGTGGCGTGCGTATGCGAGGTTTTGCAGCAAGGCGGGAACCTGGAGCGCCTGGGCAGGTTCCTGTGGTCGCTGCCCGCCTGCGACCACCTGCACAAGAACGAAAGCGTGCTCAAGGCCAAGGCCGTGGTCGCCTTCCACCGCGGCAACTTCCGCGAGCTCTACAAGATCCTGGAGAGCCACCAGTTCTCGCCTCACAACCACCCCAAGCTGCAACAACTGTGGCTGAAGGCGCACTACGTGGAGGCCGAGAAGTTGCGCGGCCGGCCCTTGGGCGCGGTGGGCAAATATCGGGTGCGCCGAAAATTCCCGTTGCCGCGCACCATCTGGGACGGCGAAGAGACCAGCTACTGCTTCAAGGAGAAGTCGCGGGGCGTGCTGCGGGAGTGGTACGCGCATAACCCCTACCCCTCGCCGCGTGAGAAGCGGGAGCTGGCCGAGGCCACCGGCCTCACCACCACCCAAGTCAGCAACTGGTTTAAGAACCGGAGGCAAAGAGACCGGGCCGCTGAGGCCAAGGAAAGGTACGCGGAGTGATTCCCGCTGATCGGGCGACCCCGGGAAGCCTTCCTGTCCCCGCCGCCCCTTCCCGCCCCCGCAGGCACCAGCCACCGTGTCCACCCAGCCGGCCGGAGCCCTCCGCCGGGCGGCGCCCAGGCTTCCGCGGCACTGCGGCGAAAGTTCGTGAACTCTGAGATCGCTTGCTGGGGGGGGGGGGCGGGGGGGCTCATCTGATTTGAGCGTCCGCGCGTGGGTTTCCTTGGATGTGTGTTGGAAAATGTTGGCGCTAGGTTTGTTTTTCATGCCTCCTTGGCTGGCTGGGGCGAGGAGTGGCGGATGGAGAGTGAGTTTCTAGATCAGCTTAGAAGGGCAGTGTTGATTGGTATCGCGAGGAGGGGGGTTCGGTGGGGCCTGAGGGTCTCGAACCTCTCTCCTCTTGCTCCCGGTGAGGGTGGAGCTGGCCTGAAACTTCTTCTCAGCCACCACTCCCGCCCCGTCCTTCAATCGCTCTGTCCTGGTAGTCTTCTGGGTGAGAGGTCGCTTAATTCCGCACTAGCTGTACAAAGGGAGGAGTCTTTCAAAAGAAATCCACAGAAAAGAGAGCTTTGGGAGAGTTGGCGCTGCATTTACTCCCTGGCGCCCCGAGCCCAGAAAAGATTGCTCCTCGTCGGCTCCCTCGAGCCTGGCTGGGAGCCGAGGCTGGTCAGTCTCGCTGTCCGCGCCGCCCCCCCGCCCCCCTCCCCGGGTGAGGAAGGGGTTTCCAGTCGCAGACTTCTCTCGCCCCAGAGCTCAGAAGGCAATATTTTTTTAACCTGTCTGTGCCCCCGCCCTCCTCACGCCAACACACCCGGCCACCTGGCCCGGCTCCACTCGTTTGCTGTAGAGTTTCCGACCGAGATTCGGAAGAGCGTGTGGGAGGCGGCGGCGGCGGCGGCTGCGGCGGTGGGGAGTGCGCTTCGGGGAGCCGGGCAGTTTGGGGGAAACCTAAGCTCCCGAGTCGGCTAGGTTTCTTTTGTTCGCTTCGGAGCCTGGGGGCCGAAGATGTCGCCGCCTTGTTCCCCTCTGGGTGGAAAAGCAGAGTCTGGATAGCTGAAATGGGCTCTCTGGGAGAGACTGCGAAAGATGGGGAGAGAGTTGGGGAGACAGGCGGGCCCCGCGGTGGGGAGGACGGCCGAGCCCTCTGAAGGCAGAAGCGCCAAGGGCTACAAGACCCTGCAGTTCACCAGCACCGAGCGCCCAGACTGAGACCCCGGTTCTTCGCACAGGCTCCGGCTGTGCGGGGTCGCGAAGTTCCCCTGTGGGGAATGGGTGCGCTGGTGTGGATGCCCGCAGGGAGTCTGAGAGAGGGCCGTGAGGGACTGCGGGCTCAGCGAGTAACACGGAGACAGGAACAGTACAGTTCCAGGTAGACGTTAGTTTCAAAAAGGCCGTCCTTTAAGCCAGGCCCGAGGGCCCACTCCCTGATGAAATCGGAGAGACTGGCTGCGCTCCCTGTGTTTACTCAGGTCACTGGGCCGCTCTGGACACCACTTCCCATGACCTGTCCTGTGTCTCTGAGACCACAACCTCCGGGCAGGGGCAGGGAAACTCGACGGTTAATCGTTTCGTCAGATGGGAACAGGACAATTGACTTGATTCACCACCAAACATCTGTTCATTGGGTGCTGTTCGTCCCCCGATCATTTTCTTCATCACCAACAATCATTTGTTGGAAGATTTTCAAATTTCATTACTTCTAAATGTGGTACTTGTTGATAGGTATTTAAAAATAACTGCTTGAACAAAAATTTAAAAATAATTTTTATGTTTCAAATAAGCCCTGCTGATCTGACTTTCTAAAATCTGGAAGAGGAAGGGACCTGGCTCCCCAGGAGCTCTGTCCGTAGCTCCCCATTTCTCAAGTCTCTTCTGCCTCTTCATTTCCCCTAGGACCCTTGGGGATGGGTGAGAGGGCAGAGCTTCTCCATTTGGGTCAATGACTGATTGCACAATGGCCCTTTCCTCCTTCCAGCTCCCCTCCCTCCATCTCACACTTTTTTTTAACTTACTTTTTTTTTTTTTTTTAACCATATGGTGTTGTCCTCTATTTCTTAGGGAGAACACTGAAAACAATAACTCCTCCTCCAACAAGCAGAATCAACTCTCTCCTCTGGAAGGGGGCAAGCCGCTCATGTCCAGCTCAGAAGAAGAATTCTCACCTCCCCAAAGTCCAGACCAGAACTCGGTCCTTCTGCTGCAGGGCAATATGAGCCACGCCAGGAGCTCAAACTATTCTCTCCCAGGTTTAACCGCCTCTCAGCCCACCCACGGCCTGCAAGCCCACCAGCATCAGCTCCAGGACTCTCTGCTGGGCCCCCTCACCTCCAGTCTGGTGGACTTGGGGTCCTAAGGGGGAGGGATTGGGGCCTCGAAGCAGCGACTAGGGACACTTGTAAATAGAAATCAGGAACATTTTTGCAGCTTGTTTCTGGGGTTCTTTGCGCATAAAGGAATGGTGGACTTTCACAAATATCTTTTTTAAAATTCAAACCCAACAGCGATCTCAAGCTCAGTGCCCTCTTCTCTCCAACTCTTTCCACTTTTGCATTATTTCCCCTCCCAGTGTGGAGATCAGGGAAACGAAAAAAAAAAACCAACCCAAACAAACAAAAATATCCAGTCACCCAGTCTTGGTTCTGGGCAACCCGTGTTCCAGCTTCAGTAGCCTTTCTTTTTTCTTTTTCTTTTTTTTTTCAATGAATGGGAATTACAAAATCAACTGGATTTTAATTACTTCATTTTAATTTATTTATGGAAAAATGTTTTGAGAAGAGGAAAAGGAAATGAAAACGAGAGAGAGACAGAGAGAGAGGAGAGCAAAATAGTGAAAAGATCCTCCAGCCTGGGAGGAACTGGTTGCATTCTTAAGGTGAATAGGAAAAATACGATCTTATAACTTTTTTTTGATGGGGAAAATTAAGTTTACATTTTCATATTTAGTGTTAAACAATTTTATGTAGATTAAAATGAAAGAACAGTATTAGGGGAAAAAACAAGTGCCTAAATGTCTTAATGCTCTCTATGTGAGGCAGTTAGAAATAGAAGTGACCATTAGTAATACAAATACTTCTGTCAAATTTAGTGGGGGTTTTTGGTTGTTGTTTGTTTTCTTGGGTTTTTTTTATGGCAAACTTTAAAAATGTACCAGTGTGAAAAAACACTTTCCTGAATGCCATTACTTCTCATGCCCTTGAAGCTTTCTTATCTGTAGCCTACTCCTGTTAAGGGTTTCTCCTGTTCCTAGTTTCTAGCTTGCAAAAATAGGTAACAAATCTAGCAACCTGGTATTTGTTACTAAAACAGCATGTGTTTTCAGGTTTCTTTTCTATTGTACCTAAAGCAGTCTAAATTAAAACTTAGTAGAACACCAGGAGTACTGATTCTGTTTCTGAAAGGTGAGTTGTGTATTGCTGTCATTGGGCCCCCCCCCATTTTTTTTAAACGAATAGTTTTCTTGCTTTCTTACTTAATGGTGGTTATGAATTGCAGGGTACTTTGAAGGCCATCCCCTGAACCAAGAGTGGTGACTGAGTTAATTATATGACAGAAAAAGAGTGAATTTAGCTTTGGGGTATTTATTTATTTTTTTATTATTTAGAGATGCAGTTTTGTTTACCACTAGCTCTTCTCCACATCATTCGTATGTTAGCTCTTTTGTATTATTAACAAATTTATGACAAGACTGTGAAAGTAAAATAATTTATCTGCTTGGGGGGAAAAAAAAGGGAACTTGTACAAGGATAGCAACATTGTGAATTACTCTGTGCAAATAGAAAGCAGACCAACAGGACAGGAGTTCTTTGCGGTGCTGCCTGATAGTGTCCAGAAAAATCCCAGTAATCATGTAGGCTCCAAATTATTTTTGCCTGGGGCAAAAATGATGTATCTTTGTATTTAGCTTTTAAAATTAGTGAAACAAATGGCATTATTTATTAAAATTCTACTCAGGATAACAGGATTGGCTTGCTTGTGCTTTGTAAAATATTACTCCCCAGAGGAAGTCTATTTTCTGACATGACAGTTTCATAGTTTTGATTTTTCTCCATCTGTGTCACCATTAATATATTCATGTCTTTCTTACTCTTTCCTATCTTTCCTGTCCTGATCTAGAAGTGGGGGTGGGAGATGGGGAGATTAAGGCCTTCTTATTATGAGTTTTTTTTTTTTTTAAATGCTAAATGGCTGTGACTGAGTTCCAGGGAGAAAGGGTCACTGTGCTTAACTGTAGTCACTTTTACTTATAAAGTCATTTTTCCCCTCAGCGATGGACAGATGTTCACACAGCCGCTCAGAGACCATCCTTTGGATTGGGAGTTCAGGGTCCCAATCTCCCTTGTTAGTGTTTTGGATCATTAAGTTGGTGTTTATTTAAGTCACTAGGGTGTTTATTCTCCACGTCTTGGGCCACGGAGAAATGCCACCCTCTGCAGGAGGGGCTCTCACAGGGGATCTCCTCGCATTCTTCACATTCACTCCCCAAAACAAACACCCTGCACAAAGATAGCTTTCAATGACCCTGACAGGCTTCAAAGGACACCGCGGAAATCTCCCTGAAAAATAGGAAGGGCCAATTACTTTAATTTCTTACATGCCCTCTCTTCCTACCCAGATGACTACCCCCCACTCTTCCAGCTCTGTTTAGTATAATTTTAGACTCGTGGAAGTTCTGTCTCCCTGGGCACCCCGGCCCACTTCCTGCTCCCTTGGTTGGTGAATCTTGGAAATGTCTGCAAATCTGGCAAGGAGCAGAGTGGGCCGGTCCTGTAAAAGCCCCTGTGATTACTGCTTGTAAACTCGTTAAAAGGACAATTTTCTGTCACAGTCATAAACTCTTTGTAAAATCCCTGGCATTCGATCCAGAGTGCGCAAATTCCAGATGTGTTTAATAAGAAATTGCACAATGTGCCTCCCTCACCATCCTCCTCTCAGTCTGGCTAAACCAGGGACAAGCAGGAGGAAGCGAGAAAGCTGAATATTGCTTTGAGTTTTCTTGGCAATCATTTTAGAGCAATCATTAGGGGGAACTAACCATATTTTTTTTTTCCTCGAGGAAATCTTCAAGGACCTGCTGTTAAGGGACCTCTAATTTACCTTCTCGGCTTCACAGTTTAACTGAATCAAAAGCCACTTTTCGATTTCTCCTTTACAGATTTCATAAGGAGAGCCCAAAGTAATGAACGACGGCTTATAAATAGTTTTTAGGATGAAACCTTACAGAATTTTATCAAGTAAGATGAGAACAATAACATATTAGGGCGATTTTTAAATTTTTTACGTTTTAGATCTGAACACAGGATTGTTCGGGTCCCCACTGCCTGCTTGCCTTGACCTCTTGGCTGAGAACGAAGCTTCCTTAAATGCTCGGGAGGCCAAGGGGCTTGGCCGACGGTTCCTGAATTTGGCTTAGCAGGTAGGGACTCAAGAGTCCCCAAAGCACCACGAGCTGCGGGCAGGGAGAAGGAGGCCGCTGAGGCCGGGCACCGCCGGTCTTGAACTATTCTCCAGGCAGGACAGGTTGGGCTTGACCCCGAGATGAAGCGGAAGCTTCCAGGAAAAGGCAGTGGCATTGGTGCTTGTGGGCGAACTCTGAGTTTGCTGAGCAGTGACCCTTGTCACGCCGCTCTCCCCCGCACCCTGAGGGCGCGTCGGGCACCTGGCACTGACCCCGCACGGAACGGCTGTTCCTCTGCTCCGCCGCAGCCTCCGCGCCTGCAGCGGCGGCTGCGGCTGGAGGGGTCTTCACTCCTACCGCCTCCCCCGCCTGGAGGTCTTTGGTCAAGTCTGCAAGCAGAACTCTAGGTTAGGGAGCCAGAGGCTTCCGTTCCGCGCGTCTCCGGCTGCAGAAAACTGGAGGAGCTTCTCCTGCCACCTGCAGACTCCCGTGGCTGCTCCTGACACTCTGCCCTCCCAAGGCGCGGGAAATCGGGGCGCCGCTGCTCTCCGTCCCCGGACCCGGGTGGAGCCGCTTCACCGTTTCACGGAGAATCGCGCGCGTCCCGGGAGCCGCATCACTGCGCAGCTCCAGGCGCGGGGCCCCTGAGGCTAGCCTCTAAGGTCCAGACCGTGGAGGAGGCAAAGGCCTGAGCTTCGGGGGACAACGCAGCTGCCGTGGCCTTGGGCACCCAGGAGCCACCTCCCAGGCTCAAGTCGCGTCTCGCTCTTTGAATTAAGGAGCTAAGTTCCGGGCGAGGCACGTGAGCCACGCGGGAAGAGCTACCGCTGGGTTGGACCAGGCCCAGTGGCGGAGGGATGAAGCGGTCTTGGCCACTCGCGGCTCCCGGGCCGGGCGGCAGGTGGGAGCGCTCCCTGGTTCTCAGACTTGAGGGCAGCCGGCTCAGGCCCAAGAGCCTGGTCGGGAGGCGGCCTAGGCCCGGCCGCCCTTCCTACTTCAGGTATGGCCCGTTTCCTTTGCTTCCTGCGGCCTGGGTCTTGGCCCTCGGACCTGGGCTCATCACCCGCGCGCTCGGCGGAGGGGTGCCAGCCACAGAGGGCACCCCTTCCCTGGCTTGTCGTTAGAACTTCAACGGCGGCCGAGGAGAGCGGCCCGGGTTTCCAGAGTCTCGGGCAGGACCGGACGGCAGCTCGGCTTCCTTCGCTGGGCCTGGTCCGGCGTTTCCCCCTAGCCCGTGGCCCTGGGGCGAGCAGCGGCCTCCTCCCCACGCACCTCCCGGGTCCCCAGCAGGGAGGCCCCGGCCGAGGCCCGCAGCGCGCTTCGGGCTGGGCTGTCGCGGCGCACACTTTGCCCTTCTTTGGTGGGGCAGGTGGTGTTGACAGAACAGGTGGGTCAGGGTTAAGGTGAGGAGAGTGGCTGGTGGCCCACGTGCTCTCTCTACGTTATTTCTTCTTTTTTTCTGAGCTTTTCCCAGGAGTAGGAGAGTAAAAACACTCCCAGACTACCTCCTCCAAACACCCGAAGTCAGTGGAGCTAGTGTCTGTGCCCACTTAGCCCCCAGGGGCAATTCGCACCAAGGGTACCCGAGGGCTCAGTTCCTTAGCCCGCAGGTATGCTCCGTGACCTTAGGTGGGGACTTGTGAGCCCCCTCAAGTGACCCCCGCCTTCGTTTCTTCCCTAGTTTGATTGAATCCAATAGCTCCACCTGGCAGATTCTCTAAAGATATGGGTAAGCCAGCCAGGACCGAGAAGTCAAAATCATGGGCGAGTTGTTGGCTTGTCCTCTGCCCAGAAACAGTGCTGCCCTGGAAAGGCTGCATTTTCTTTAGTGTTTTAATCTGAGTATACACGCACAACTTAGTTCCAGCTGATGAAATTGGAAACCTGTTCTCCCACTGAGGATGGCAATCACTGTTTTAGGCGCTGTGGTCCTTTCAGACAGCGAGGAACAACACTGCAGTAGCATTTAAAAACAAAGAGAAAGAGATTGCTTGAGGCGCGTGTACGCCTGTCTCCCATCTGAGTTTCAGCTTCTATCCTTTTAACTTGTTAATGGACAGCTGAGACCCCACTTCTCAGCAGGAAGAGCACAGACACCTTAAGGTTTGCTCTCCTGTATTGCTTTGCTACCTGGGAGTCTCCCCCCCTCCTTCTTTTGCAAAAGTGCCCACTAATTGTTTTCCTTTGCCATAACGTTGAAGTGTTCTTAAAATCACATTCTTCTCCCCCCACCCCCTCGAACAGGAAAATGCAGAAAGAAAAACTAACTAAAACTAAAACCCCAATCCTGTCTTATCTTTGAAAGAGAAAAGAGTTAACTTAAGTTGTAACACACACTTAAGTGTACCTGAAGTGGCTACCCAATTGTAATTAAAATACAATTAGGTGATATTGGCTGTTTTCTCTTCTGTGCCATTAGTGGTTATCATTAAAAAGACAGATAAGTAGAAAGATAGATTCTGGCCCTTTACTTACTATAATAAGGAGGCATGGAAATTGTATACCAACTCCCTCCATCTGGTCCCCTGTCCTTTCCATCCTCCCTAACTTAGAAGATAAATCTTTTATGGGACTGACATAGGCAGATCCAAATAGAAGCATTAATGGATTAACACAAAGCAAATTTAATTTGCTATATAATTTATTTTAGAATAGGATTTAAAATTGATTACAACTTTTAAAATGCCATGGCTTATTTATAATAGATACATAATTTATTGCTGGGGTGGTGGTTCAGGACCTGAGCTGATATGCACGTGGCATCTTGAAGGAAAACACGGTCCTAGACTACGTATTTTTTTATCTTAAGATTCTTAAAACGAAACAACAATAACAACTTTAAAATGTTTTTTAACATTTCATAGAGCTGGTCGGTTTGCATCCCTGATACAAAATCTGCAGCTTCCAACCAGCAAGCCTGTAAAACCAACTTTCTAGATGTCTTTTACTTTATATTAAGTATTTTTACAAACTCAACTACATTCCTTGCCCCCTCCCTCCCCTTAAGGCATGGCTTTAGCTGCTTTGCAGCACTTCAGTTCTAAACTGAGCTGCTAGTTATCCAAATGATCTAAATGCCAGGGAAAGGCAATGGGACTGTGAAAAAAAACCCCAAAAAACAAACTAAATAAAATCCACATAGCTGTGACATCTTTAGTTGGCTCTCAAACAGATATTATATTTAAACTATAAGCATCAGTATGCAGTAATGTTCCCCTTAACTTTTGCAGCTTTTTGTGTGTGTGGTGGTGGTGGGGACTGGTGTGGTTGGCGGAGGGGAGCAGCAACTTACAGAGCTTGTACAGAAAATGCACATTTTGAGGGTGAGGTGGCATAGTCTGCACTACCTTGCAAAAGGAAATTTTACCTAAAAGTCAAGGAGGTAGTTATAAAGAAGAAGCATTAGTTCTGTATTTAGGATGTCATGAATATGAAAGTAAGTAACAAGCTTAAAAAAAATTAAGCTAGATAGGTCAGCGTGCCTTTGTATCTATGAAGTGAGAAGAACGTTTAAACAATTGAAGCCTTGTCTGTCTTCAGATATGTGTGGTGAATATTTTCTATGCGTTGCTGATGCTATATAAACATAACATGCTTCTTCCTAAAGTCAAATTCTTTATTTTAATTGAAGAATAATATTGCTCAGGGCTCTACCTCTGAGTACAAACAGCTAATCTAAGAAAATCAGTTCTGGGAATCTGGAACCAATGGCTGTTTTCAAAATAAACAGACAAAATCTTCATAAAGAAGGCCAGGAGGATTATTTTTACACACAGTATATCTCCTGATTTCTCACCAAGAAAAAAACAAAAAAACAAAACAAAACAAAAACCCTTTTATGGAAAAACTAAAAGGCAAAATGACAATGCAGTCCCCTTACCATATTTCTGTTCTTTAAAAATCATTCTGATTTAAGATTCCTAACCTGTCCTGGTTAAATTTTCCAACATTAATATATCTTAGAAGCAAATCTGTATGCACTTTCTCTTTCCCTCTATTAAAAAAATTTTCTAGGGCGGAACAGAGATGTAGGGAAAAGAAAAGTAGAACAAAGTAAAAAATAAAGGTGTAATTTAAAACTCATATTTATAATATTTAATGAGTAGCAGGTAAACAGTATCCTCACAACAAAGAACACCAATATGCTAACCTTTGTGCTTTTGTTCAACTGAGGCAACTAAGGAAATGAATGAGGGAAAATTTGAAATCATTCGGATTTTCCAATACAGAGCCCAATATGGATGCTCAACAAAGTTGACTTAGGGAAGAATCTGGGGGAGGGGAAACACTCATTTACAGAAATTTCTTACAGATTTATGTTAGGGTAGATATTTTCCTTTTATTAGGATCAAGCCCAACTGCATTGACACCCAGGCAGAAAGGAGATGTCCAAATCTACCTGAGTTTGGAGATCACACTTGGGACTCCTTTCAGTAGATAGAACCAGGTGATCTGAAGTTGCCCCATTCTCCCCTAGTTCCCGAGGTTCCAAGTCCCACTAAGATGGGAACCCCACAAACTAAGAAACTGCAAAGTGGAGCAGATATAAAGATGTTCTCTCCAAATGTCATTTGGGTCATTTGGTGTGAATGTGTGTGGTGGGCTTTCTGAAAATGTATTTTTAGTTCCCCTGGGGAACAAGAAAGAGTTAATTTGTTTTCTGACAGGTTTCACACTGTGGGCAGGTCTGCCAAAAAGGAGAGGAAACAGAGAACAGCCCTATGATTAATTCTATCTGTTTTTCCCATGAGCGATCACCTGCTCCAGGGGTCATGAATAGCAGGTAGCTCTCCCTCTCCAGGCCTCTGAGAGCTTCGTTTGTTTGGTGACAGCTGAATGACAAGGCCTGAAACCCGAACCCATCGCCCGGCCTGATGGGGGGATAAAAACCCTGGATGTTCCCTCAAACATTTCAGGAAATGAAAGTTGTAACGCGATCCCTCCAGCGCCCACATCTCCCCCAGCAAACACAAAAGCTCAAAGGAGCCTTCTCGGATTGAATTCGGCCTGGAGTTGATGGAGGGAAAGCGGAGCCCGACGCGGGGCGGGGGGAGGAGAAGGGAGCGGATCGGGGCCACGGCCGGCGGGCCTTCTGAGCCAGGGAAGGAGTGCAGAACCGGGAGAGTGCTGGGCGAGAGAGGCCCGGGCGCCCCTCGGGGCCGGCTTCCACGCCGCGTCCCAAGCGCCCTGCGCCTCCAGACCGCGTGGGCCGCTGCCGCCCCCACCGTTTCATCTGTCTTTAGGGTCAACCCGGATTGAGAAGGAAAACCTGCGGCCTCAAGCCCTCAGACCCCTGCGGGTAGCGCGGCCTCTGCACCGGGGCCTAGAGCGCCCCCGCGGGCCGCAAGCAGGGGCCCGGACCCCACCTTTGAGCCCACGCAGGCCTGGTGGAGGCTCTGGGCGGAGGTAAACCTTCCACCCCGATTCCGGAGTGTGCAGGGGGGCTGCTGGAACCCTGAGGCCGGGCGGGCCGCCGCGCGGGCCTCACTCACTCCGCGCCCTCGCGCTCGGCCGCCCCCATCAGTCAGCAGAATCCATCTGCCTCCGGCCTCGCCCGCACCGGTAGTGGAAGCTCCCAGCCAGAGGCCGGGAGGTGGCGTGGAGGCGGGCGGGGGTGGTGGGAGCAAGGGGAGCTGAGAAGTTGACGTTCCGACCCCCACGCGGCCGACCGTCCTTGGGTCGTACTCTCCTGTCAATCACCGCGCCCGGTCCCTTCGCAGCCTCTAGGGTTGGTAGGAGGAAGTAAAGCCGAGGCGCCTCGAGGCGAGTTTTTCTCCTTAACCCTGACAGTTGTGACTGCTTTGTTCTCTAACAGAATTTCCTTTTTTCCTTCTTCTTGAATTCAGAAACCTTTCTCAGACAGCATTATCAGTCCCCACTTCCCTAGGGGACTAGGGAAGTGATTGTCTTTTTTCTTCTTAAACGTAGAAGCACGTTACTGACTGGGAAGCAGAATAATGCATTGTCACAGATCCATCACTTGCACACACTTGCAACTTGTGTGACTTTGGGCAAGTTACCTAACTTCGCCGAGGCTCATCAGGGACAATAGGAACCATGATACACTGCAGGGGTACCATGAAGCTTAAATGAGCTGAAGTATTCAACGTAAAGTGCTTGGCGGAAAAGACAATGAATAGTAGCTATAATTATAACATGCTTGAAGACTCCTTAGACTTTCAGAAAGCTGCTTAGGAAAATTCCCATGATGCTAGAGTTTCCAATGAGGGCAGATTATGACCATTTCCTCCTTTTGTCTGAAACACTGAAAGAATCACAAATTATTTTAATAGAGACCTAAGGTCTGGCTAGCCTTTGGGAGTAGCCAAAGCTGAATCTTATTTCTTGAAGCTCTGAGTCTAGAATCTAGAAGTTTAACTTCAGAATTTAATTCTGGAATGATATTTAAATTTACAATGCTTGGAATTTGTCATCTCTATTGTTCTTCATGATTCAAACACTTGTGTAGATGCCATCATATATGGTAGAGTTCCACTGATGAAAAATAAAACCCACTTAAATATGCCTGAAAATGACAGATTACTTAGAAGGGAACTAAAGCATTCATCTGAGTAGAGAATTTAAGGCCCCACCTAAACATGTCAACATAAGTGTAGAATAAGAAAGTACTTTGAAGATTTAATGCCTTGCTGATGTTAACACAGTGCTGGATATAATAGCACCTGATAAATATTATTTGAGTAAATGAATGGGCTGCTGAAATGACAGAGAGTCTTTATATAGAACACAATTCCCAGAGTTGGAATTTTGCAGGACCCTCTTGGGTATGTTTCTTCTCTTGTGACACTCTAATGATCACCGGGGATGAATAGTTCATTTTGACATGCTGCACATCTTTCTGTGATTTCAAGGACTTTCTCATTCAGGTACTATTGAAAGCTA
Organism: Leucopleurus acutus; assembly: GCF_964270905.1. Classification (NCBI taxonomy): domain Eukaryota; kingdom Metazoa; phylum Chordata; class Mammalia; order Artiodactyla; family Delphinidae; genus Leucopleurus; species Leucopleurus acutus. The sequence continues at coordinate 40,298,295 of NC_139142.1, forward strand.
AGTGCATAGCTGAAATTTGCATGGATCAATGAGGGGGGGCGGAGAGGGAGAGACAGAGGAAGAATATGAGAGAGTTATGAGAGAGAGAGAGAGAATATGAGAGAGAACCTCTGGGATTATGTTGAGACTTTTTCCCCCTAGACTGACTCAGTGGTAGAACCAGAGACCCAGAACTACTGATGGGAGGAGCAGCCCCAGCAAAGGTAAATATAAAACCTAGAGAGTAGGTGGAGCATGCATGTGGTAGTGCCTTTAAGGATGGATCCTCATGCACTGCAATCCCTTCACAATGATTTCGTTGTCATTACTGAAAGAAGCATTTTTGTATTCAGTTCTTTAACTCTGTATTTTTCTCCAGCATCTTCATTTTCTTCGAAAGTATCCTAATCAACTAAAAACTGTACATATTTAAGTTTTTAGTTTGGGGAAGTTGATCAATTTGTAGTTAATCACCACCATACATGCTCAGGATGAGTTCACCACTTTTTCTGTCAAAAAACGTTGTATTACACTCACTAATTCCTTGAGGTAGAGATAGAGGGCACAGATGCATGTTGAGAAAATTTTCAAAAAGCTCTGTTATAGACATATACTCTGTCTTACGCCTGCAGGATTGTGTAGTCCCACACAAGTATTTATTTTTGGAAAATACACGATATAATATTTTATTTGCAAAGTAGAGATCTGAATGTAAGCACTACACATACAGAAATGGAGAGAAAAAGTGGGAGTTGAAGCCCATCACTTTTAGGAATGTATCCTATAATCAGAGAAGTATTTGTTAGGAACTATGACTATATATTGCTGCTAAATCATTTGCATGTTGTGAAATGATTTGCAGAGTGTCAGGACCAGGAGTTCTCAGAATTATGCTTTCTGTCACTGCTTTTAACATGACCAAAATAAATATGTAGTGTTTTTCTTTCTAAATTGTTCCAGCATCCACATGTTTAGAAACACAAAAATATGTCCATGTGCTCACTCAAACAATAAAAAGAAATAAGAAAGAGCATTTTATACTGAGGAATAAGTTAGTTCAAATTAGATTAAACTTTGCAGAGGGTGCTTCAAGGAGGTTTGGGTAGATTCCAAGCTTTAACATATCATTCAAGAAATGAAAGGCCTCAGGGCATTCTAAAAGGCATGTCCGCTTTAAATCAGCTTTAGTTCATTTCAAATAAAAAAGTATATGACTGACCTTGGAGGCTGGATAAAGAGTGGAGTCTTATTTCTACTCTGTAGATGTATCACAGTGAAATAAAATAAATGTGGAAATCCAGGCCCCCTCAGTGTTAGAATTTCTCTAAAGGATTTATATGTAAGTGGTGAGGCAGTAGTTCCTGTTCAATCACTTAATCTCCGCGAAACTGAAAGACTTATTTGTCAATATGCTGAGAAGTATAGTAACTTTCTTTCCACTGGAAATTAGTTATAGATAAAATGAATTAGCCCTCATGGAGTGCTTAGAAGATAACATACTAGATGTTTTCAGTATATTTCGTGATGCATGACATTTTATGATTTTAATTATAGGTCGATTTCAGAGAGCTAATTGGTCTTCAACAATTGAAAGTATTTTTTCCCTTTTAAAAAATGTTATTTATTTATTTTTGGCTGCGTTGGGTCTTCATTTCTGCGTGCAGGCTTTCTCTAGTTGTGGCGAGCGGGGGCTACACTTCGTTACGGTGTGCGGGCTTCTCATTGCAGTGGCTTCTCTTGTTGTGGAGCGCGAGCTCTAGGCGCATGGGCTTCAGTAACTGTGGCACGTGGGCTCAGTAGTTGTGGCTCGCGGGCTCTAGAGCGCAGGCTCAGTAGTTGTGGCACATGGGCTTAGCTGATCCGCGGCATGTGGGATCTTCCTGGGCCAGGGCTCGAACCCATGTCTCCTGCATTGGTAGGCGGATTCTTAACCACTGCGCCGCCAGGGAAGTCCCTTTTCCCTTTTGATTAAGGCAAAACAATGGAAAAATAAGCCAATTTCTTACAAAATTTAAAGATTTCAACATTAGTTAGCTGAGCTAAACAGGGAATGAAGTGAAGTACAAGGTTTATTTTTTGAAGTTCAAGTTTTTAGTATTATATGGTGGCAAATGTACTGTAAAAACATGCACATGACAAATGCTATCATTTGTCACACACCATCCCTCCCCCTTTTTAAATGTAGATCACATATGACTTTGGGATAATGAAGACTTGAATTTGAATAACTATCTGAAATAAATGGATAAAATATAGTAAAATAGAAGTACCAAATTTTGTGAAGATATGAACAAAACTCACAAACAAGAGTCAAGATCGATTCTAATCCTTCATTAAGTACTACACTTCTTATGAACAGCACAAATGATTAAGAAAGACCTATTTTCTTTGCTGGTGCTCTCAGTCACACCTCCCTTGAGAAGTGTACGAAAGGAAGAATGGTAATGAGGGTTAGGAGCGTCAAATACTGCTAGCCAGTGGGTGCACTGTGGATTGTATTACCTGCAGGAGTGGAGGCAAAAATACCCATAAAATAGCCTTTCAGATTCAGTTTGTCTCAAGTTACATTGTGAAATGCAGTGGTTTGGTATAGTTGTATACCTGTTGGCTCTCAAGAATTAAACAGAGTTGGGGAGGGCCGACCCTTGCGCAGAAGGACATGCAGGTGGTACCAGAGGTATTGGGGTTTGTGGTTTCCTATGGGAAATTCTTTTGGTGATTTCATCCCCTCCTGGGTAGAGTGGGTAAGAGGCAGAAGGTCCAGAACCTGATCTACAGCTCCTTCTTGGTTCACAGGCCAGTCTATATTGTGAAGACTAGTTTCATACAAACTATTATTTGTAATTCCGGCATTGGCTCTGTTTGACTGAGGACACTAATTAGTTAAAAACTGAAATTATATCTTTCATCCATTAAGAAAAGAGAGTTCTAACATACCATATTTCTTAGCTGAGAAATAAAACCTTAAGTCCTGATCACATAATTCACGTTAATATTCTTCAGTTCTCTTGGAAGTGATATCAACAATCCTGGTATCCTGGCTGAAATTCAGGTTTAGGACCTCCCCTATGCTTGTTTATTTTCCAGCCATAACTAGAAGTGGTATTTATGTATTCTTCACTTCCTGATCTAGACTTTAGTGTGGTATTTTTTTGTGAGTAGTTGTTAAGCTGATGACCAAGGAAGATTTTCTGTTTAGACATATTTTAATTGATTTAACCTCTTAAGGCTGAACAAAAATTATAATATCTATAAATACTTATTATGGGGAAAATTTCTAAATTTTTGATAAATTATTGAGACTATGACACTAATGACTATATGTATACAGTATCTATTTGGGCTACCAGATTGGTACATTTTTTTAGTAAGAAAAATATCATTTATTGGGTTTTATAGAAATCAGTGGATTATTAGGATGAATGAAGTACCACCTCAGACAGAGTGCATTCATGGCTCAGCTCATGTCAAAAAAGGTCTTATGTTGGATCAGCTATTTAGAGACAATAAACAAGACCAGCAGTAAATTTCTAATGTCTCTGTTTTTTCGTAACGTATGGGAATATTTATTTTCTCAACAACTTGACTTACCTAGTTGTTTTCTTAAAACCTGTATCCTTCTTTTCCTTATGTCTTCCTCTTTCACACATTCTCATAACCATTACAGGTAGATTTGATGCAGTTGCCTTTACAAATGGAAGTAAACACTATCTTTATTGAATGACTGATTCATTCATCAAAAGTGGGTAATTAATTAAGACTAGTGGGAGGAGATATTAGAGTTGGTAATGAAGATGGATTAAGAGGGATAAGGGAAAATATTTTTCTCTTTTCCTCATAACGTTGTGCTTCAAATTAGCCAAAGATTTGAAAGAGGAAAAATGTAATACTAGAAGGGATTAGATGATTGAGTGAACTTTTCTGTGCTTGTGCTGCCTTGTCGAGCCAATTGCTTTGCGTGTAGGAAGCAGACATGTCAACACAGTGATCTCTGCTAAAATTCTAGCCCCTTTGCTTTCACCAGAAATGAATCCAAATATTTAGATATGCTCTCAAGTGTTACAGTTAAATTACACATTTTGCCTAGAGTGAAAAAGTGAAATTGTGGCCATGTATGTACAAGCGATGATAATAAAAGTAAGGCTTACATAATTCCAAAGGACACATGCACCCCAGTGTTCATTGCAGCACTATTTACGATAGCCAGGACATGGAAGCAACCTAAATGTCCATCCACAGAGGAATGGATAAAGAAGATGTGGTACATACATACGATGGAATGTTACTCAGCCATAAGAGGGAACGAAATTGTGCCATTTGCAGAGATGTGGATGGACCTAGAGACTGTCGTACAGAGTGAAGTAAGCCAGAAAAAGAAAAACAAATATTGTATATTAACGCATATATGTGGAATCTAGGAAAATGGTACAGGCGAACCTACTTGCAAAGCAGAAATAGAGACACGGACTTAGAGAACAAACATATGGACACCAAGGGGGGAAGGTGGGGGGGGGATGAATTGGGAGATTGGGATTGACATATATACACTACTATGTATAAAATAGATAACTAATGAGAACCTGCTGTATAGCACAGGGAACTCTACTCAATGCTCTGTGGTGACCTAAATGGGAAGGAAGTCCAAAAAGGAGGGGATATGTATATATGTATGACTGATTCACTTTGCTGTACAGCAGAAACTGACACAACACTGTAAAGCAACTATACTCCAAAAAAAAAAAAAAAGTAAGGTTTAAAACAATAAGTATCTTATGAAATTTTAAACTCATTACTGTCTTTGTTGATGATGGATGCATGGGAAAGGGGTGGTAGAATGTACCTTTAGCTCTCATAGGAACGTTTTTCTACCTTGAGGATTTGGCAATAGTTAGAAAACCCCCATCGAGAAAGGCCTCTCCCCTCCTGGTGGTATGATTTAAAGTGGCTGTCTCAGAAAGAATCTGCCTATGGCCACTAGCTAATTCCTAGAATTGAGGTCACATTTATTTGAAAGAGTTGACCAGTTAAATATAAAGAAAACTCTCCTTTCTAACAATGAGCAGAGAATTATGGTTAAAAATGTTATTCATGAGCAATCCACAAAATGGTTCTTGGGTCAAAGGTAGCATTAACAGTGGGGATTTGGCTACAGACTCTAGATGCAGCCCCGTGTGGGATAGCCTTATCTCCCTGCCCTATCTCTCCCGGTAAGACTGTGCTAGTGGAAACTGCAAACTGTTCAGGTAGCTAAACGACTGCCCTCGAGACAGATTGTCCCTGAGAAATGGGAAGCATAATCACACAGAAAAGCATCATGGTAACATCACATATGTTATAATGAAAGTACAGATTGGTTTCATTGAGTAGCATATCATATATATTATCACTCATGTTTGGGGAGGATAAATATTTTTACTGTAAAAATTTAAAAAAGGATCTTTGTCTTTAGAATATGACTCCAGACCTTAGCTAGGCATGGTTTTCATTAAAAAACCCCAAACAAAAATGCTGCCAGAGCACCCCAGGAAGGTGTTAACCATAGTAAATATTCATAAGGTAATGAGAGAAAGATTTTTATCTGACTAGATTTGGTGAACTTATTGGTGTTTAACGGTGTATTAAACCAGGAAAAACAAATCTAATATAAACAGTGCTATCTTTTTGGAACAATTGTAGTTGTTTTGGTTAACAAGTATAAGCATGGGTATGAGCTTTTGTTACACCTTTGAAACCAGATTCTTCCAAGTGCCTAAGGTTGTGCCTACACGAACCTAGCATCACGATTGTATAAAAAAACAACTACCTCAAACCCAGTGAAACTGACCATTTGGCAACTCAGAAGCCATAATACCTATTGGACTGAATGCTCCAATCTTCTAAATAGTTTGTAAATTTAAATTAGGCAGGCAGTTTCATCACCCTCTTCCCTTACCCCTTAGTAAACTATAGGTCTTTTAAGGTACAATAATGCTTTTAGGCTGCCAGGGTTCCATTTCTATATTTTTATATTTAAAAATTTCTTTCTATATTTTAAATCAGACCACATTTTCATCAGAGATCTGCCAAGGAGTATGCCAGCAGCCTGAAAACCTTACTGTGTCCAACATGCTGGCAAAGTCAATTTATTGAGAGTGTAACTTGCACACAATAAATAATTTCCTTTATTGCAATTGTCTAATCTATTGTTTGCCATCTTGTTAAGAGTTCAGCGTGGCGAGGAAAAATATTTGAGGTTCTAGATTATTCATGAGAACAGGCTGTTACTTACTGAATAATTGTTGTTTTCAAGGCTCTTGGCAGAAGTATTTAAAGGTTTATTGTCACCTTTGATGTCCACTCCAAACATCTTAATATTTATCTTTTAGAAAAGAATTTCTGGCATTGTTTCTAGAAATAGTAGTTATGCTGTCAATAAACCCCTTCTAGTCTTATTTAGCTTGAGTTCAGCACATTAATTCAACATCAAAGGGCCTAGGGCTGGGGCTGAAATCCCAATAATATCTCATGAATTCTCAAATCGTCCACCCCTCAGATGGGATCAGCAGGCAATGATTTGGGGACCTTGTTTTGGTCAACTTTAGAAGATGGCATTATAATTCCTTTTTGTTTCTCCTTCCCCTCAACAAGAAAACCTTGACCCCAGTGGTTTATGAACAATCTAGACTGTTTTCTCTGCTGAGTATTCAATACTTGTCTCTGGAGTGCTCTCAGATAGTCAGATGTTGTCCTGATTTTAGAGGCTGACTGTTCTTTGTTTAAGGTTCAGGTAAGAAATTTATAATAAGACCCCATCTACATGGCAGGACCTGAGGAGAGTCTCATCAGGCTATATTTTCCCAAAGTCTTATTCTTGTTCTGCTCCTGTTTTCTACTGAATCTAATTTCCTGTTGTGTTCTTTCTTTTCTCCTTCATGATGCTGTCTAAGTTTTAGAGCATGAATAGTATATGAGGGAAGATAAATAGAGGAAGAAGATGGATATCTATCATATGAGAGGGTGTGTTTTATTTATCTTGGTATGACCAGAGCCCAGCTTAGTGCCAGGCACCTAGAGGGTGCTTAGTAGGTGCTTTTTGAATGGACGAAAGAATGATGTTCAGGAACATTAGGGACAGTGAGTTATAGGAACATTTCTTCTTTTATTGAGTATAGCACAAGAGGGAATATATAGGCTATGCTCAGGGAAATTGAGGTGAGACTGTAGGAAAAACCATGTGACTCTAAGGCATTTGGGACCTAAGGACTTTTTACCTGGAAAATTTGGAAGTCCCTGTATTGGGAGAAATTAAAGAATGGAAGATGGTTATTTTTGGAAAATGGTGTTGCTTAGAAAGTCAAAGGTCTTAATGAATGTTTCTGTATTGGTGTCTCACAGGTGTGGTCTGTAGACCACCCGCATCGAAATCCACTGGTGTGCTTACTTGCATCTTAAATAAATACCACAAGTGATTCTCCCACAAACTACAATTTGAGAATAATTGTTGCAATTAATATTTCCACTATATAGCCCAGGCCATCATCGTCTCTTACCTGGATTCCTGCAATAGCCCACACGTTCTCCCCACTGCTTACTCCCTCTCTCCAGTGTGTTCTCCAAAGAGCAACAGCCAGAATGAGCTTTGGATCATGTCACTTCTCGGCTTTGAGTCCTTCAACAACTTCCCATTATACTTAGAATTAAGTCTAAACTTCTTACTGTAGCCTAGAAGGCCCTGTGTGATCTTTTTTTTGCTAATCTTATCTCATTTCACGCTCCCCTTCAGTCACCATACTGAATTAGAGCAGGTAGAGTGATGAGCACTGTATAAATGTTAGCAGTCACAAAACAAACAGAAAACCAACCTGCCCTTGTTATTGGAACCCTAAAAACATGCCCACCGATGTGGCTTTTGAAGGTGTAGCCCATACAGTTGCCGAGGGAAGCGAGACTTGGGTCAGCCGCCTCTTCCTCAGCAGCCTGAAGCTCAGCTCAGTTCCAACCCTCGGGTACCACAGCATCGCTAAACACCGGCCAGCTGCACACGAACTGCTGGGGTGAACAAACAGGACAGGGGAAACCAGGCTGTCCCACAGGAAACTATTTATAGCCAAGTGTTCCTTCACCTCCAATGTACCATCTAACAGTTTGGTTGGCTCAGCTTTGGGGAAACAGTGTCCTTGTCAAAACACTCGTCAAAAATATCCCAAATCTGTAGAGATAATTGATGAGGAGACCCAGTAAGGATTGATGGAAACTTCTTCTGCCAGGCTTCAGTCCTATGAGCCTATGAACCATACTTCAGTCCTATGAGCTTTTAGTGCCTCAAGCCAAGTCATTCCTTCTTCAAAGACTTTACAGATACTATTTCCTCTGACCATTAAGATTGCCCCTCTTCTGCCTAATCCTTCCTGTTGCTTGAGTGTTACCTTCTCAGAGAGGCCTTGTCTCTAAGGCCTAAGTATGGCAGCACAGAGTTAAGGTGTGTATGGCTGCAAATATCAGAAGACCACAACCCAAACTGGCTAAAACAGGAGGGCAGGCTCCAGGCACAGTCTCCAGGAGCCTGCTTACACCGTGCCTTCCGGCCAGATGGTTTTCTGTGTGCTGATGTCATCCCTACTTCTGTGTGATGATCATCCCTAGGTTGGTTGCAAGGTGGTTGCAGCAGTGCCAGACATCTCATCTCGTCAAAGCTGCGTCCAGAGGGACAAGAGGAACTTTCTCTTCCTGGAGCTCTCAGGAGGGAGGGAGCTTTTTTTAGAAGCCCCTTTCCCCCAAAGTTTTTTCTTTTCTTTTTCTTTCTTTTGTTTTTTTTGGCTGCGCCACACAGCATACAAAATCTTACTTCCCCAACCAGGGATTGAACCCGTGCCCCCTGCAGTAGGAGCAGAGAGCCTTCACCCCTGGACCTCCAGGGAAGTCTCCAAGAGATTTTTCTTTGTCTCATTGGCCAGAATTAGGTCATAAACTAATTTATAAACCAGTCAATGGTTGGGGGGAGTAGGGTTTATTGTGATCAGCCTTGAACAGCGATTCCTATTCTATTTTGTACCAAGTACACCTTGAATACTCAGAAAACTGTGTGTCTAGATTGTTTATAAACGACTGGGGTCAAGGTGTTCAAGAAATGATAGCTTAAAACACAGACACATACAGAAGTCTTAGGAATACAAAACCCAAAATAATATCATTTAAATCAATTCATTTTATCTTGATAAATTAGGAATGGGGTTTCAGTGCACTATATTAATATACTGCTGCAAAACAATTTCACATATGAATTCCAAGGCAGGTAGAAAAATGTCAAATGAGTGAAACTAATTGCTGGATGGACTAGAACTTATCAAGAAATATTCAAAATCATGCCAAACTTATGAAAGTTACTAGTCAGAGAACTTGTTCCCTAATGCCATAGTTCAGCACCACCATTCACTGTGATTAATGTGCCTGGACTGTAGCTCACTCTAAGTCATGTTGCTGATGCTGGGTAAGTCAGGATCAGGACTTAGCTCTGCGTTCTATAATATGCTCACCTTGGCTCAGTGCTGGGTGGTTCTTACTTGCACCAGGCATGGTTCTTCATTAAATTCTAGTTCCTTACCCACCTCCCTTGAAAAGGATGTAATTTTATGACCATTAAGATATCATATTTTGGGGACTTCCCTGGTGGTCCAGTGGTTAAGACTGTGTTTCCAATGCAGGGGGCACAGGTTTGATCCCTGGTCAGGAAACTAAGATCCCACATGCTGTGCGGCCAAAATAAAAAGATATCATGTTTTGGTCAAAAAGATAAAAGGTCTTCTTGACACACAAGATGGGTGGGGGGAGGAGAGGCATTTGCTCTGCCCATGTGTGTGATTGTGTCTGGAAGGAGAAGCTTAAAGAGATGGCTGTTTTCTGATGACCGTTCTCGTATGTTCTCTCCATGAATAAGAGTACCTTCTATTTTTCTGGAAGTGCTCTTTTATTCTCAGAACTACCCTGGGTTAGTTGTTTGGAGGCATTGTCTCCTAGAGGCCAAGCACCCAAGTTTTGGAGTCAGGCAGACCTGAATTCAAATTTTTGACTCTGCCATTTTCTGTCTGTGTGACCCTGAGCAAATAACTTAATAATAATAGTAAGTTGTAATAGTAGTCGTAGCAGTAGTAGTAGTAGAGCAGCAGCAGCTGTAGCAGTAGTAGTAAAAGTAATTACATACTTAGGACTTACTAGGCTAAATGCTTTGTGTTGACTCTAATTTTCACAACCCTAAGAAATAGTTTATACTTTTATTCTCACTTTACAAATGAGGAGGTGAGGCTAAAATAGGTTATGTAACTTGCCTCTAAGCTTCATTTTCCTTTCCTACAAAGTGGAGATAATTGTGCTACCTGCCTCATGGAGTTGTTGTAAAGATTAAATTACTGTGTGTTGCAGGTTTTTCAGCGCATGACATATAATAAATGCTCAGTAAGTGGCAGTGTTAGCTAGTGTTAGTATACCTGATCTTATACAGCCAATGAAACCTTATTGTACTTCTATTCACTTTGCTAAGATAATAGAGTAATTGATTTTCGCTTGTTCAGGAAGAGATGATATGGATTAATAATAATTAGTACATGTGACTCAAGGGTAGATAAATTCTAAGCATAGTCTATGATCATGATGATTCCATCCCTTTTGCAAAACAATTTCTGGGCCTTTATGTACATGATTTGGCAACTGAAGCCACTATTGTCATATTAAGAGAATCTTTAGCAAGGAATGTCTTTTTTTTTAAAAATTATTTTTAGCTGTGTTGGGTCTTCATTGCTGCGTGTGGGCTTTCTCTAGTTGCGTCGAGCAGGGGGCTACTCTTTGTTGCAGTGCGCATGCTTTTCATCTTGGTGGCTTCTCTTGTTGCCAAGCATGGGCTCTAGGTGCGCAGGCTTCAGTAGTTGTGACACGCGGGCTCAGCAATTGTGGCTCGCGGGCTTTAGAGCGCAGGCTCAGTAGTTGTGGTGCACAGGCTTAGTTGCTCTGTGGCATGTGGTATCTTCCTGGACCAGGGCTCAAACCCGTGTCCCCTGCATTGGCAGGCAGATTCTTAACCACTGCGCCACCAGGGAAGCCAGGAATGTCTTTTTGTCTTTTATTTTTCTCGGCTCAACTCACTCTTATTCAAAATGGCTTTGGCTCGATTTTTTTTTTTTTTTTTTTTTCTGGGGTACGCGGGCCTCTCACTGTTGTGGCCTCTCCCGTCGCGGAGCACAGGCTCCGGACGCGCAGGCTCAGCGGCCATGGCTCACGGGCCCAGCCGCTCCGCGGCATGTGGGATCTTCCCCGACCGGGGCATGAACCCGTGTCCCCTGCATCGGCAGGCGGACTCTCAACCACTGCGCCACCAGGGAAGCCCTGGCTCAATTTTTAATATTCAAAGTGATATGTGGCTCCTTAATCCTATTCCAGATATTGGCAAATCATGAAAGGGTCATTAGAGATGTCTTAGGCCAGATTATTATAGACTGGGTGGTTTAAACAACAAGCAATTATTTCTCACAGTTCTGGAAGTTGGAAGTTGGAGAACAGGGTGCCAACATGCTTGAGTTCTTGGTGAGTGCTCCTTCCTGGTTTAAAGAGGGCTGTCTTCTTGCTATGTCCTTGCACGGCACAAAGAGCAGAGTTAGCTTTCTGGCCTCTTCTTATAAGGGCCCTAACCCAATTCATAAGAGCTCTACTCTCATGATCTAATTCCCCCCAAAGCCCTCACCACCAAATATTGTCACATTGGGGGATTAGATTTCAACATATAAATATTGGGGGACACAAACACTCAGCCCATAACATCTACGAAGCTGTATTTTCAGTATGGAATTTCTCTATTCTTGGATTACTTTATTAAAAATTTACGTAAATCGACTGGCTTCTATGTCCAATGTCAAAACTTCATTTAAGAAGACACTAGGAATGAGATTTACCGTCTTTTACTAAGAAGGCATCTGTCTACTATTTACTGAGCTATAAGAACAAGTTTTTTTTGTGTGAACGAAGATTTCCCTGGCCAACAGGGAAGCTCCCGGTAGCCTTGGATGTGAGTGCCACCTGCTGGATGTTGTGCACAAACGTTTTCCTGTAGTTCAGCCCACAAATAGGGGAGTTATTTGCAGTTCTTTACGGGAAAGTGCCCAAGTAACACCCCTTTGATTTTAGGTGACAAGGACAGCTGTAATGTCTAATGAGTAATGTGATCTTTGGCTAAGTGTGCAGATTTATAAGAAAAACATTCAGGAAACGAACTCAATTCAAAAATATTCCACTGAGCTATTGTTTGTAAGCTTGCCAGTGCCAAGAATATAGTAAATAGTTCTCTGTTTATATTATGAGCTCATGAGTTTTATATGTTGGTGACATAGGCAGTTGGTGGGTGGCTTTTACCTTAAGGAGCCTGTACCTATATCTTGCAGCAGAGTAGGAAATTAGGAACCTGTTGGCTGTGATCATGTGTTGGCTTCAATGCCAAATATGTAATCTCATCCTAGAATTTTGGTTTTGGAGCCATAGCCCCTGTTTGGGGTTTAGTAGAGAAGCATCCCTTTGCATTGCTTTACGCTAATGGGCTCTGTGAAATAACTTCACCTGTGACTTATGGGGCAGTTCTGTAGGTTAGATCTCACAGGAGCTTTGGGACAACCTGTAATTTCCATTGAGGGCAAGAAGGTAGAAATGACTCTTTAGGGAAAATAAATACATATATTCATTCTATTAAGAGCTTCATGACATTTCTGTCAGATGGGTCGTTTGGAAGGACATGAAAATATGCATAGCATTGTTTGTGTACTAGCTACTTGGGAGAGGTGGCGGGATGGGGGCCCTAGGAAAGGGACAATCATTGTAACCTTTTCCTTGGGTCATTTTTAAAAATCACTTTTTGCAGAAATTTTAAAGTTCTAGGAGTTGGTCTCCAGGTTATCACTGACCCAGGATTGTCTGTAGTATATTCTTGACATCATGAGACCAGTTTTTTGCTTTCAGGATTTTACAGAAACTGGTGGCATGTATTTCTCCTGCCCTGGTTCTTTTTTCCTATCACTGGAAAACATCATGCATAATTCGCAAAGGAGTCTGTTGGGCTAAAGCAAAAATTCTCTTTCTTTGTTTCAAAGTTGGTTAATGGGTTTTTGTGGCTAAATTTCTAAATCTACAAAATAGGATTCAGATTTGGAAAGGGCTCAAGGCAGATAGAGCTTTCTGTTTTATTTCTGGTTATGTTCATTTCAGGACCCTGATAACACAGGGATGTTGCAGTTCAATATTTTATGGGGAAATGATGGATGGTTGATTAGATTTCTCCAAAGATTTCTAGTTGACAAGAATCTATACTATGGATGTTAACTAGACTTACTGTGGTGATCATTATGCAATGTATACAAATATAGAATCATTATGTTGTACAACCAAAGCTAATATAATGTTATATGCCAATTATACTTCAATAAAAAAGAACCTATATTGTATGAGATCACATGACATTTGGCACTCTTGTCTGTACCTACATCAATGCCAAGAAAGAATACGGAATGGAGATGTTAGTTCTTACACCTGCAGTGGCACAATCAGATCATGAGACTGAGGTATTCTGTCCTAGCTAATGACTGCACGTTCAGATTGTTGGCTTCTCTCTACATGTGTGTCCTGATTTGACCTAGATTTGCGGGCTGGAAAACATGGAGCTACTCTTCACTGGGGGAAAATCCCCACTTATTATTGGATCTCTTGGATCTCTCAGGGTGCTATGCTGGTTCTACGTTTCTTGCACTTCTAGTCTGGGGCAACATTTGTCAGTTCTTGGGTTTCCTTCCTCCAGCTCCTCTACCCCATAGTATGCAACTCCCAGCAGTTTTTTTTTTTTTGCTGTACGCGGGCCTCTCACTGTTGTGGCCTCTCCCGTTGCGGAGCACAGGCTCCGGATGTGCAGGCTCAGCGGCCATGGCTCACGACGGGCCCAGCCGCTCCGCGGCGTGTGGGATCTTCCCGGACCGGGGCACGAACCCGTGTCCCCTGCATCAGCAGGCGGACTCTCAACCACTGCGCCACCAGGGAAGCCCTCCCAGCAGTTTTTTTAAACTGAGACTTTCAAATTATTTGAGTTGCTGTTATAGTTGGTTTAACAGTAGTGTCATATAGATTTGGGCTATATTCATAGAATGGCCTTGATTTTACACTGAATGGATTTTTAGTTCTATTCTCTGATTTTTCATCATTGGAGTCTCATAAAATGTTGCTATGCAAAAATTTGGTCCTGAGCCTATGTGGAACATAAGAGATACTACAGAGTTACATAGTCATATGCTATAGAAGCCATCAGGTTTTGCAAAAAGAGTTTGAAACAAGACAGGAATGGAAGTCCAAATCGCGGTGGGTTTCATCACAAAGTTTTGTGGTAAAACCAAGATGAAGCCACAAGCTTCACTGTTGGGCAGACCAGCATTGGAAGAACGATCGATTTAAGGTTAGCCAAGGTCAGGCGGAAGCTTGGCTTTTTCTATTCACATGTTCGAACCCCAGACCTACTGAGTTTTGTATGGTTTGAGGTTTCGAAACAGAAAGCATTTTTGGGCCTAGTCCAAAGCCAAGGCCTGAGGACTAAGGGTAAGGGAAGGTTGTTCTGTCTTGGTTTGTTAGCAATGCTAAGGTGAGGGATTTTTGTCTTTGATTACTAGCTGAACCTTATTTACTTAAACTTTGGACGTTTCCAAAACCAAAGCATGTCTTTTCTCCCTGTCTGTCTACCCAATAGGAAGATCAGGATTCTTCTCAGAGTCTCCAGACATTTCTATAGACCACAGAAAGATTTATGTCTTGAAAAATTTCATGACTGTGCTTACCAGCACAATATTTAGTTTGGCTCAATATTTAGGTAATTTCTTTGGCTCAATATTTAGTTAATGCAATATTTAGTTAATTCTCTAGGAGTAAAGGTATCAAGGTTGCCTAGTCTGAAAGAATTGGACCTAGCTAAATAGTCTGAAAAAAAAATCATGTTGTACTTTCAGAATAAAAATTTGAAGAAAACAAAAGAAACAGTCAAGTGCAGAGCCTAAAACCAGTCCCTCAGTGGAGTGTGGGAAACGTGACACATGAAAGACTCGCTCCCTTGGCAATCTGTGGGCAGCCCAAGTTCTGATCGGGGCATCATCATTGGGTGGTATGAGGCTGGGAGTCTCTCTAGTTGTGCCAGGACCAAATGTTCTACAAGGTGGCAAAATCAATCAAGTCAATTAGATATGTTTTCAGCTGCAAATTATAGAAAACCATTCTCCAAGGTTTCAATTTTATAGGGTGTTAATTGTTTTTCTCAACAGAAATTCTAAGCCTGGCAAGGTGGCTCACCAATGCTAGGTGAGCCAGTCTAGGTTCCTACCTAGAACTTTTCCTTCTTCCCACTCCACTGTCATCCTTATTGTGGTCACCTTAGGATCTCCAGGTGGCTGTCATCGTTCCAGAACTCATGTCTGCTTTCCAGACAGGAAGAAGGAAGAAGGAGCTAAAGGGCAAAGGGCAAAAGTTTAACAGCAAAATGGTGAAAAGCCCCACTTTATGAGGGAAACAAGAGCTTATCCAGAAGACTCACCCAGCAGATTTTCATATATGTTGACTGGGTCATCCAGTTAGCAATAGCCACCTCAACTAGCTCAAAACAAGTGGTCAACAATGAGAGGATATGCTGGAACCACACAAAAAAGCAGATGTGAAGTACTCAAGCTAGGGCAGGTCTCACCTACAAATCAGACCCACAGAATAATGGCCAGTAGAGAGACTTACAGCAACACTGTAGAGGACTCTCAAAGAGCACGTTCTCTGTGAAAGTTCATGGAGAAGTCCAGGGGAGTGGGAGTTAGATGATCACAGAGTGATTGTAAATTACAATAATTGGACATTAGTGATTAAACCATAGTGTTATGAGCTATTGCTGACCATTAGAGTTCTCAGAATGAGAAAACCAGCTAAGCCCCACATCTTTCAGGGTCTTCAGGAAGAATCCCTTCCCTCCCTTCCTTCCTTCCTTCCTTCCTTCCTTCCTCCCTTCCTCCCTCTCTTTCTTTCCACTTCTCTTCTTTCCTTCTATTCATCCTTTTAAGTTTTTAATCATGAAAAATCTCAGCATACAGAAAAAGAGAAGGAATAACTAATACCCACATACCTTCCATTAAGTTTCAGTAAGTTATTCACCTATCTTACCTTGTCTTTCTTTTGTATATATAAAATTGTACACACATACATATATGAATATATATGCATATGTATATGTGTATACATGTGTGTATATACATGTGTATACATATACACACATATCTATCTATCTATCTAACTCTAAGCTATTTAAGTAGGCTGCAGACTCTTTACCCCTAAATACTTGAGCATACATTTCTTAGGGAGACATTTCTGTCTGAATGTGTAATTGCAGCACATATCTGTGGTAGAAAAACTGAGGAGAAGAAAATTTTATTTATTTAAGTACAGTTGACATACAACATTGTATTAGTTTCAGGTGTACAACATAATTATTTGACATTTGTATACATTGGGAAATGATCACCATGGTAAGTCTAGTTACCATCTGTCAACGTCAGAGTTAACAAATATTTTTTCTTGTGATGAGAACTTTTAAGATTTACTTTCTTAGCACCTTTGAAATTTGCAATACAGTATTATTGACTGTAGTCACCATGCTGTACATTATATTACATTCCCATGACATTTATTTTATTTATCTTTAAAAATGATTTATTTATTATGGCTGCACTGTGCAACTTGTGGGATCTTAGTTCCCCGACCAGGGATTGAACCTGGGACCCACGGCAGTGAAAGCGTGGAGTCCTAACCACTGGACTGCCAGGGAATTCCCACTGATGACATTTATTTTATAACTGGCAGTTTGTACCTCTTGATCCCCTTCACGCATTTTGCCCCCCCACCCAAACCCTCACCCCTCTGCCGACCACCAATCTGTTCTTTGTATCTGTGAGTTTTGTTTTGTTTGTTCATTTGTTTTGTTTTTTAGATTCCATATATAAGTGAAATCATATGGTATTTGTCTTTCTCCGTCTGACTTATTTCACTTAGTGTAATACCCTTGAGATCTATCCATATTTTTGCAAATGGCAAGATTTCATTCTTCTTTATGACTGAGTAGAATTCCATTGTATAGATACACCACATCTTCTTTATCCATTCATCTGTCGATGGACACTTAGGTTGTTTCCATATCTTGGCTGTTGTGAATAATGTTGTAATGAATAAGAAATGTTGAAAAGAAAGTGAGTTGAGGAATCCATGAAGCAAGTATGAACAGAACAGAGTGTCTGCATAGCTTCATTTTTTTTTTTTTTTTCGGTACGCGGGCCTCTCACTGTTGTGGCCTCTTTCTGACTGTATCCTTACTTTAAGGAAGAGAAGAGAGTCAGGATGTGAAACATTTTCAAGTTCTTCTGCTACCCTTTTCTATTTTTTTTTTAAAGTTATAAAAAATTTTTAAGTTAGAGAAAAATTGTTAACATAGATATTCATTTATGTGCAACCTAAAACTAAAAATGGAAATTTAGGAGTAACTTTGCATTTTCAAAAGAGAACAAAACAAATCTTAATATTCAAGTGCATATGTATTGAAGGGAAAGACAGAAAGGTGTAAGTTAAAGATTCCAGAGAAGGTTTATTTGGGGGATTAAACAATGTGGAAAAATTGGAGAAAGAGAAACGTTAGTTTGATTTGTGGAGACTTCGTCCTCAGGATGAAGTTGCATGAAAAGAGTAAAACGAAGCAAGATCAGTTGGTCCCAGCCACTCTTTCACACCTACCTTGAGGAAGGAACTGCCATTTTTTTCTCTGCAGTTGACATCAAAGTTCCTGAAGTATTGTCAGCAAAGAAGCCCAGTCCTCACTATTGGCTAGGGCTGATGGCCAGTCCCAGACAGCCCCGGAGAGGATGGGTGCTCTGTGCCACGTGACCCTTTCCAGGGGCAGAGCTGTTCCTTTCTCCTCCACAAGAAGAACTGTGAGCCCATCAAGAGCTGTGAGGGAGCCAATTTGTGGTGCCCAGATTCCAGCCAAAGCCAGCTCCTTTCAGGTGACTGGTGGTGGTGAGAAAACAACAACAGTGGGGTAGATTGAGAATCAAGGGTGAAAAGTGAGATTAGTGGCTCAGTCAGCCTGAGGTAGGGCTGGATCACAGCGTCAGTGCCCAGGATGCCAACAGTTTTTTCTATCCCTCCTCATGTTTCTGGACAACTTGATCCTGGAAGTTACCCACTACTCCTTGATAATCAAGGCAGAGAGACCCAGCACTGTGAATTTGGACGTATATCCCTTTCTAAACCACTTTGAAAGATTAGGGTTTTAGGCTGCTTAAAGGGCAAACAAAATTGTTCTGTTTTCTTCCTTCCTGAAGATTCCTTTGCCACACTCTTATTTTTCCCTGGTTACCTGCTGTGTCTGCTTTTGCTACTGTTTGTCTCATCAAACCTCCCCTCCCACAGGCGATGTGTTTATTAGGCTGCACTGCTATAGGGTTGAAAGAGGTTTCCTCACGGGCACTGACTCCCTCTGGTATCTCTTTGGGGCCAATATATTGTTTTTTTGTCTTTCTATTTCTCCTGACTCTCTTCCTTTTAATCAGGTAAAATGAACCTCAGAGCTCTATCGATGGGAGAGGGATTTCAAAAGCAATATTCAAAGGGTTTGCTTGCCCGAAAAGTTAGCCAGCGAGCACCCTGCTCTTGTACAAGGCCATACGTTCTCTAAGTCCATTAACAGACGTTGTTTCCTGAGGGTTTTTTATTCCTTCCTCTTCAGACTTTGAAGGATGTCTAAAGTGTTTATTATTAGCCTAAACTGAGAGCAAGTGAATGTCCTTATCATTCAAAAACAAATACACCTGTCTGGCAGCAGGAGCTCTGCCTGGCTTTATGAACCAGGAAAACCAACACTGTATTCAGAGCTCAGCCAGTGAATCTGAGCGGCCTGTAAAGCCATGTTGGAGAAGGGGTTCTTTGTGGAAAGATCCAAACTTACACAGGCTCAAGAACTCCCACTGGAAGACCAGACTTTGCACAGTTGCTGCATCCTATTTATGTGCCTTATACTACTGAATACAGAATGTAAGAACTCCGAGGGATGAGAACATACTGAAAAATTAGTAGGGAAGAAACCTATGGCATAAAGGGAAACCAATATCCTGTGACTGCTGTCAGGTTAGCACTTCTTTCTGATATCTCCTGAGTGCCCCAGACCTTCATTACTTTCCTTTTTGCTGAAAGAGGAGCTAGTTAGTTCCAAAACTTAGTCATGCTATTGTCCTGAATTCCTTTCTTCTAGAATTGAAGATGATATTTAAGAGTAACTTTACTTTTTTTAAAAAAAATTAATTTATTTTTTGGCTGCGTTTGGTCTTTGTTGCTGCTCTCAGGCTTTCTCTAGTTGCCTCGAGTGGGGGCTCCTCATTGCGGTGGCTTCTCTTGTTGTGGAGCACGGGCTCTAGGCGCGCAGGCTTCAGTAGTTGCAGCATGCAGGCTCAGTAGTTGTGGCACATGGGCTTAGTTGCTCCGAGGCATGGGGAATCTCCCCGGACCAGGGCTTGAACCCGTGTCCCCTGCATTGGCAGGTGGATTCTTAACCACTACGCCACCAGGGAAGTCCCAAGGGTAACTTTACTTTACAAAAAGAGAAAGGTCTTGATACTGCCCCAGTTCACAAGGTCATTACACCCAGTATTCATTCAGTTATTTGAGTAATCTTTGAGTGCCTGTGAATTGTAAGGCACTGTGCTGTTATGGACAAAATAAAGGTACAGTATGTAGTCCCTGCTTTCTAGAAGTTTATGTTCTAATGGGGATATAAGGTATATACCATTCATGCCCCCAACAGACACCAGATCCACACATCCATTGCTCCCACTCTTTCATCATCAGTTTCAAGGATGTTTTCATATTGGAGGCAGATGCCCCTGATTCTTTCCCACTGTAATTTTAGGCCGTCTCAGATTGGTCCCAGGGGAATATTTTTTTTGATAGCTTTAGAGTCACCTGAGCAGGTGGGGTAGTGTTGTCTCCTTTTACCTTAGCTGCTTGGATGTAGTTAGATGGTTTATCCATGTGGGAGAGATTCCTAAGTCAAGAGTAGGAGTCTGCGTGAGGTGAGAAGGATAACATTTATGATGGAATAAAAGCATTCAGGATCCATTTCAAGAAATGATCCCAAATTAAGGCATAACTGAGCATATTGTTATTAGTATTAATGAACGCAGTCAACCAAATTTAGAAGTCACGTTTGCCATATTTTCAAACCCAGGATAGCCTACAAGAGAGTGTAAGTTTTGAAATTAGCAAATTAGCAGGACTGCGTTCAAATTCTGCTCCACCATTTTCCATCTGTACAGCCTTAGACAAATAACTTGTTCAGCTTCTAAGCCTCTATTTCCACCTCTGCAAAATGGAGATGAGCAGTATTCACTTTTCAGAGTGCTGTGAAGATTAAGTGAAACAAAGTGTGTAAAAGCTTTTAGCTCATTTGCCCCAAATGCTAATTCTGTCCCTATCTTTCCCTCTACTTTTCTTTGAAGGATTATGCCTGTATTTTATTTCAGTCCATCTCCTCCACCACCACCACCCCGCCCCCGCCCCTTGGCTTTTCTCATTGTTTTTGTTCTTATTTTTTCTGGCTGATCTTTTCTCTTTGGTTTCCTCCTCTCTCCCCTCTGTGGATGTTTGTTTTGATGGTGCTTATTTTTCCATCATGAACTTTCCTTGAGTTCCTTTCTAATTTGCCTTTTTGCAGGCATCTTTTGTTTTACCTGGGGCTCTAGCCCTTTGCACATTGATGTCAACACTGACTGCTGATTTTGGACAACTGGGGAAAGGAGGGTGGAAGCTGTGTCAAGACAGCTCTTAATAGGGCCTAGAGAAAGGATACTGGGGGGTTAAAGTGGTTTGTTGCTTGGGTATACATATTTTGCAGACGTCCATCTCAGTTCCTGGCCAGAAGTCTGACACTCTTCCCACAGGTCCTCAGGGGTTTTTGAGTCCGCCCTGATTTCACTTTGCAGTGGGCTCAGCTTTCCCCACCCCAACTTCCTGCTGTCTTACTTTCTCTGAAACATGTTTTACCTATTATGCTCTTCTCTAACATCTTACTTATGTGGAACACCCACTTGGAAGGGGAGTTTTTTTTTAAAGAGGGGGAGGTCATTATTGATAATGGCATTAAGAATAATTGTTGCATATCAAGCACAGATGCTCACACAAGGCCAAAAACAAGACAGTGGGAACTCATGACTTTATTCATTGGGCACAGATTCCTAACAGAGTACAGAGAGCCCAAAAGATAGAAACAGACTAAGGGAGTGAGGGGTGGTGACAGGAAGGAGAAGCTAGGGAATATTCCTTGCATTTTAATTTCCAAGAACATTTGTTCATCACCTACTCTGGCCCAAGTAGTGTGCTAGGCTCTGGGTATCATTTGATGAAAATTATACAGAGGAGTTCTGTTTTTCATAACCTTTGATGGTCCCACTTGTGTTTTAAAGAGTTATAATCTTCCTGCATCACATATCTAGCATTTTAAATTTGGACCTAGTTTTCTATCTTGGAATACATCTTGGAAAGGAAATTGGGGCTCAAGGGGCAACAATAGATATTTTGGTGCTCATGAGCAGTTGTTGGTGGCACATCACAATTACCTATTACATGTCCCTAGATATATTTTTTATGCATACTTTAAGCAAATGTAGAGAGAATAACAGAATGAATGTTTATCACCCATCACTCAACTTCAACAGTTAACAACATTTTATCAATCTTGTTACATCTCCCATATCCTCCACTATTTTCCTGAAATGTCATCTTGCAAATTGCAGATATCATGTCATTTTACCTTTGTTTCAGTCTGCATCTCAAGTAGGCAATGACTTTTTTTTACATAACCACCATGCCATTATCACATGTAACAAAATCAATAATAATTATATAATTTTATCTAATACTTATTCCACATGCAAATTTCTCCAGTTATCTCAAAGATGCCTTTTTATATAGTTGGTTTGTGTGGCTAGAGGTCAAAGCAAAGCCTGCAAATTTCTGTTGGTCATTCTGCCTTTTAAAGCTCTTATTCTATAATAATAGCACCCCCCCATTCTTCCCCTATACCCCTGATTTTTGTAGAAATTTGGTATGGTGGACGCTGTGATGCATTGCCCAGATCCCTTCTTCATGACGAGAGCACTCATTCATGTAGCTGCCAGGAGTGTGGGCAGTTGATGGTCCACAGCAGGTGTCTAAGACTGGCTTAAGGTAAAAGGTCTTGGCCCTCTTGCTTCAATTTGGGACAACTCTGAAGGACCATCTTAATTCCAGAGCTCCCTATAGGACTGGCTGGGACCTCAGTTGTGACTACGTCACAAATCAATTTCTTCCTCTGCCCAATCTTGTTCCCTCACTCCCTTTGTGGTGTGTTCCTGAGGCTACTCCCCAGTAAAATTCCTGAAAGCAAATCTCCACGTCAGAGTCTATTTCCTAGGAAACCTGACCTAGACAGTTGATACCAGGATGCCTCTAACAAGCAGAATCTAAAATGGGATTTCAGAGCTGGATTACCTGCCTCACAGCTTGTGATACAAATACCATCACTGGTGGTAAATGGAATACTGATAACATTGGTATGGTGTAGAGGTACAATTTTTGAAACTTTCTCTCATGGTGAACTGGGATGGGATACCATGGAAGAGAAAACACTGGTGAGGACAGTATTACAAGCATTCAGTGGGTTTGGGAAATATGGGAAGCATAAAGACTGGTAACTTGGATGGCTGTTGCTGGGGACTATTGATGAGTTGGGAAAAAAGACAATGAAAATCTGAGGGTGATTCATCATCAGAGGGATTCCTTGACAGCATATAAAGGGAGTCTTATCTCTTGCAGCTACAGGGCAGAGGAAGCTGATGATCAGGCCCTGGACTTAATTATAAGGGTAACATAGCTCTAGAGAAGATTGAATTTTCAGTCCTGCAAGTGTGCTACCCGAAGGTCAGGCCCTGATTGGGAAGAAGTAGAACCTGAGACTGGGTGTAGGGACATCCGGATCAATGCACTTGGGAATGTTAAATTACCAGATTCTTCTGAACCCTGGGCCTTGCAGAAATGGTCAACTCCTGTTTTTTATTTATTTATTTTAATTTTTATTTTTTTAAACATCTTTATTGGTGTATAATTGCTTCACAATGGTGTGTTAGTTTCTGCTTTATAACAAAGTGAATCAGCTATACATATACACATATCCCCATATCTCCTCCCTCTTGCATCTCCCTCCCACCTTCCCTATCCCACCCCTCTAGGTGGTCACAAAGCACCGAGCTGATCTCCCTGTGCTATGTGGCTGCTTCCCACTAGCTATCTATTTTACATTTGGTAGTATATATAAGTCCATGCCACTCTCTCACTTTATCCCAGCTTACCCTTCTGCCTCCCCGTGTCCTCAAGTCCATTCTCTACATCTACGTCTTTATTCCTGTCCTGCCCCTAGGTTCTTCAGAACCTTTTTTTTTTTTTTTTAGATTCCATATTTATGTGTTAGCATATGGTATTTGTTTTTCTCTTTCTGACTTACTTCACTCTGTATGACAGACTCCAGGTCCATCCACCTCGCTACAAATAACTCAATTTCGTTTCTTTTTACGGCTGAGTAATATTCCATTGTATATATGTGCCACATCTTCTTTATCCATTCATCTGTCAATGGACATTAAGGTTGTTTCCACGTCCTGGCTATTGTAAATAGAGCTGCAATGAACATTGTGCTACATGACTGTTTTTGAATTATGGTTTTCTCAGGCTATATGCCCAGTAGTGGGATTGCTGGGTCATATGGTAATTCTATTTGTAGTTTTTTAAAGAACTTCCATACTGTTCTCCATAGGGGCTTTATCAATTTACACTCCCACCAACAGTGCAAGTGGGTTCCCTTTTCTCCACACCCTCTCCAGCATTTATTGTTTGTAGATTTTTTGATGATGGCCGTTCTGACCTGTGTGAGGTGATACCTCATTGTAGTTTTGATTTGCATTTCTCTAATGGTTAGTGATGTTGAGCATTCTTTCATGTGTTTGTTGGCAATCTGTATATCTTCTTTGGAGAAATGGCTGTTTAGGTCTTCTGCCCATTTTTGGATTGGGTTGTTTGTTTTTTTTTGATATTGAGCTACATGAGCTGATTGTAAGTTTTGGAGATTAATCCTTTGTCAGTTGCTTCATTTGCAAATATTTTCTCTCATTCTGAGGGTTGTCTTTTCGTCTTGTTTATGGTTTCCTTTGCTGTGCAAAAGCTTTTAAGTTTCATTAGGTCCCATTTGTTTATTTTTGTTTTTATTTCCATTTCTCTAGGAGGTGGGTCAAAAGGGATCTTGCTGTGATTTATGTCATAGAGTGTTCTGCCTATGTTTTCCTCTAAGAGTTTGATAGTTTCTGGCCTTACATTTAGGTCTCTAATCCATTTTGAGTTTATTTTTGTGTATGGTCTTAGGGAGTGTTCTAATTTCATTCTTTTACATGTAGCTGTCCAGTTTTCCCAGCATCACTTATTAAAGAGGCTATCTTTTCTCCATTGTATATTCTGGCCTCCTTTGTCATAGATTAGGTGACCATAGGTGCGTGGGTTTATCTCTGGGCTTTCTATCCTGTTCCATTGATCTATATGTCTGTTTTTGTGCCAGTACCGTACTGTCTTGATTACTGTAGCTTTGTAGTATAGTCTGAAGTCCAGGAGCCTGATTCCTCCAGCTCCATTTTTCTTTCTCAAGATTGCTTTGGCTATTCAGGGTCTTTTGTGTTACCATACAAATTGTGAAATTTTTTGTTCTAGTTCTGTGAAAAATGCCATTGGTAATTTGATAAGGATTGCATTGAATCTGTAGCTTGCTTTGGGTAGTATAGTCATTTTCACAATGTTGATTCTCCAATCCAAGAACATGGTATATCTGTCCATCTGTTTGTATCATCTTTAATTTCTTTCATCAGTGTCTTATAGTTTTCTGCATACAGGTCTAATAAACCTTAGGTAGGTTTATTCCTAGGTATTTTATTCTTTTTGTTGCAATGGTAAATGAGAGTGTTTCCTTAATTTCTCTTTCAGATTTTTCATCATTAGTGTATAGGAATGCAAGAGATTTCTGTGCATTAATTTTGTACCCTGCTACTTTACCAAATTCATTGATTAGCTCTACTAGTTTTCTGGTAGCATCTTTAAGATTCTCAATGTATAGTATCATGTCATCTGCAAACAGTGACAGCTTTACTTCTTTTCTGACTTGGATTCCTTTTGTTCCTTTTTCTTCTCTGATTGCTGTGGCTAAAACTTCCAAAACTATGTTGAATAAGAGTGATGAGAGTGGACAACCTTGTGTTGTTGCTGATCTTAGTGGAAATGGTTTCAGTTTTTCACCATTGAGAATGATGTTGTCTGGGTTTGTCATAGATGGCCTTTATTATGTTGAGGTAAGTTCCTCTATGCCTCCTTTCTGGAGGTTTTTATCACAAATGGGTGTTGAATTTTGTTGAAAGCTTTTTCTGCATCTATTGACATGATCATATGGTTTTTATCCTTCAGTTTGTTAATATGGTGTATCACATTGATTGATTTGCATATATTGAAGAATCCTTGCATTCCTGGGATAAACCTCACTTGATCATGGTTTATGATCCTTTTTTTTTTTTTTTTTTGCTGTACGCGGGCCTCTCACTGTTGTGGCCTCTCCCGTTGCAGAGCACAGGCTCCGGATGCACAGGCTCAGCGGCCATGGCTCACGGGCCCACCCGCTCCGCGGCACGTGGGATCCTCCCACACCGGGACACGAACCCGTGTCCCCTGCATCGGCAGGCGGACTCTCAACCACTGCGCCACCAGGGAAGCCCTATGATCCTTTTAATGTGCTGTTGGATTCAGTTTGCTGGTATTTTGTTGAGGATTTTTGCATCTATGTTCATCAGTGATATTGGCCTGTAGTTTTCTTTCTTTGTGACGTCTTTGTCTGCTTTTGGTGTCATGGTGATGGTGGCCTTGTAGAATGAGTTTAGGAGTGTTCCTCCCTCTGCTATATTTTGGAAGAGTTTGAGAAGGATACACGTTAGCTCTTCTCTAAATGTTTGATAGAATTCACCTGTGAAGCCATCCGGTCCTGGGCTTTTGTTTGTTGGAAGATTTTTTCATCACAGTCTCAATTTCAGTGCTTGTGATTGGTCTGTTTATATTTTCTGTTTCTTCCTGGTTCAGTCTCAGAAGGTTGTGCTTTTCTAAGAATTTGTCCATTTCTTCCAGGTTGTCCATTTTATAGGCATAGAGTTGCTTGTAGTAATCTCTCATGATCCTTTGTATTTCTGGACTGTCAGTTGTTACTTCTCCTTTTTCATTTCTAATTCTATTGATTTGAGTCTTTTCCCTTTTTTTCTTGATGAGTCTGTCTAATGGTCTAT
Organism: Leucopleurus acutus; assembly: GCF_964270905.1. Lineage (NCBI taxonomy): Eukaryota > Metazoa > Chordata > Mammalia > Artiodactyla > Delphinidae > Leucopleurus > Leucopleurus acutus. The sequence continues at coordinate 40,324,721 of NC_139142.1, forward strand.
CAATTTTGTTTATCTTCTCAAAGAACCAGCTTTTAGTTTTATTGATCTTTGCTATTGTTTGCTTCATTTCTTTTTCATTTATTTCTGATCTGATCTTTATGATTTCTTTCCTTCTGCTAGCTTTGGGGTGTTGTTGTTCTTCTTTCTCTAATTGCTTTAGGTGTAAGTTTAGGCTGTTTATTTGAGGTGTTTCTTGTTTCTTGAGGTAGGATTGTATTGCTATAAACTTCCCTCTTAGCACTGCTTTTGCTGCATCCCATAGGTTTTGGGTCATCGTGTTTTCATTGTCATTTGTTTCTAGGTATTTTTTGACTTCCTCTTGGTTTTCTTCAGTGATGTCTTGGTTATTAAGTAGTGTATTGTTTAGCCTCCATGTGTTTGTATATTTTACAGACTTTTTCCTGTAATTGATATCTAATTTTATAGTGTTGTGGTCGGAAATTGATACGATTTCAATTGATAACGATTTCAATTTTCTTAAATTTACCGAGGCATGATTTGTGACCCAAGATATTATCTATCCTGGAGAATGTTCCATAAGCACTTGAGAAGAAAGTGTATTCTGTTGTTTTTGGATGGAATGTCCTATAAATATCAATTAAGTCTATCTTGTTTAATGTGTCATTTAAATAAGGAAAGCTTGTGTTTCATTATTTATTTTCATTTTGGATGATCTGTCCTTGGGTGAAAGTGGGGTGTTAAAGTCCCCTACTATGATTGTGTTACTGTTGATTTCCCCTTTTATGGCTGTTAGCATTTGCCTTACGTATTGAGGTGCTCCTATGTTGGGTGCATAAACCCTTGAATATTTATGTGGGAGAAGTTAGGGCTCTAGTGATTGCTGACAACAGACTTGACCTCTTGAGAAAGCAGAAGAGTAACTGACCAGACAGAAAGAAAGTGGATAGCTTTCCTGTTCAAGGCCTTGAATACTCTTACTTTAACTCTGTGAAAATGAGCTTTTGTTTGGCCTGACAGTGAATTAGAAGTGTGAGTTTATTATACTGGATATAGACAACCATTTCATCACAAAATACGCCTTCGTTTTCCTGCCCTTTAAGTTATCAAGGAATAATTATAGGCATGGTCTCGCTCTCACTTTTTATTGAAAAAAAAATTTTTTTCAATTTTTAGTTAACTTTTTATTTTGAGGTAATTGTAGATTCACATACAATTATAAGAAATAATACTGAGAGAGCCCATATACCCTCGACTCAGTTTCCTTCAGTTGTAGCATCTTGCAAGAGTATGGTACCGGGATATTGACAGTGATGTTATCAAGGTACAGAACATTTCCATCACCAAAAGGATTTCTTATGTTGCCCTTTTATAATCACATCCCCTTCCCTTCAGCACTCCCCTCTCTGGCAACTCCTGGCAACTACTCATCTGTTCTCTATTTCTATAATTTTTTCATTTCAAGAATGTTATATAAGTGGAAACATGCAGTGTGTACACTTTTCAGATTGTCATTTTTTCACGTGGCGTAATTCTGTGGAGAGTCATCCAGGTTGTTGTGTGTATCCTAGTTTGTTCTTTTTAAATTGCTGAGTCATATTCCATGGTATGTATGTATCAGAGTTTGTTTAACTGTTCACCTTTGAAGGGCATCTACATTGTTTCTGGTTTTTGGCTATTATGAATAAAGCTGCTATAAACTTGTGTAAGATTTTTGTTTGAGCATAAGTGTTTATTTCTCTGAGATAAATGTTCATGCGTTATATGGTAGTTGTATGTTTAGTTTTAAAAATACACTGCCAAGCTGTTTTCCAGTGTGACTGTACCATTTTACATTTTCACCAGCAATGTATGAATGATCCAGGGTCTCCATATTCTTGCTCACACTTGAGGTTGTCACTCTCTCTTCCTTCCTTCCTCCCACTCCCTCCCTTCCTTTCTTCCTCCCTTCCTTTCTTTCCTTCCTTCCTTCCCTCCTTCCTTCCTTTCTCTCTCCCTTCTTTCCTTCCCTTTCTTACCTTCTTTCTTTCCTTCTTTCTCCTTCCTTCCTTCCTTCCTTCCATCCTCCTTCCTTCTTTCCTTCCTTCCTTCCTTTCTTCTTCCTTTCCTCCTTCCTTCCTTCCTCCCTTCCTCCCTTCCTTCCTTTCCTCCTTCCCTCCTTTCTTTCTTTCTTCCAGCTTCATTGAGATATAATTAACAAATAAAAATTGTATATATTTAAGGTGTACACTGTGATGTATAGTGTGTATCGTGAAATTATTACCCCAACCAAGTTGAGTGACACATTCACCACCTCACATAGTTACCATTTGTGTGTGTGTGTGTGGTGAGAACACTTAAGATTTACTCTCTTAGCAAATTTCAAGTATACAATACAGTATTATTAACTATAGTCACCATACCATACATTAGATTTCTAGAACTTATTCATCTTATAGCTGGAAATTTGTACCCTTTGACCAACATCTCCCCATTTCCCCCACTCCCCCAGCACTTGGTAACAACCTTTCTACTCTCTGGTTCTATGAGATTGACTTCTTTAAATTCCACATGTAAGTGAATTCATACAGTATTTGTCTTTCTTATTTTACTTAACATAATGTCCTGCAGGTTCACCCACATTGACACAAACGGTAGGATTTCCTTATTTTTTATGACAATATTCCATTGTGTATATGTACGTGTGTGTGTGTGTGTACAGTCTTCTTTATCCATTCATCTGTTGGTGGATCCTTAGGTTGTTTTCCATATCTTGGCTGTTGTGAATGATACTGTAATGAACATGGGGGTACAGATATCTCTTTGAGATACTGACTTCATTTCCTTTGGATATATACCCAGAAGTGGAATACTGGATCATATGGTTGTTCTATATCCTCAATCTATTGAGGAAAATTCATACAGTTTTCCATAGTGGGTGCATCAATTTACATTTCCATTAACAGTATACAAGGGTTCCCTTTTCTCCACATCCTCTCCAACACATGTTATCTTTTGATAGTAGCCATTCTACCAATAGTGAGGTGATATCTCATTGTGGTTTTGATTTATACTTCCCTGATGATTAGTGATGTTGAGCACCATTTCATGTACCTTTTATTTAAATTTGATGGTACTTTGTTAAGTTGATAAATTATTTTCGTATGTCAAAGGAAAGGAAAGAGGAAAAGTCTAGGGTCATCCTTCTAGGATCACCCTTCCCTTGCATGGTACTGTATAGCCAGCATCTGAAGATAATGCTTCCATCTTTATTAGTCCATCAAAAGAATGACTGCAAGGATGGGATTCATAGTTAAGCAGGAAGGGAAACACAAGCCAGGCTATCATATTTTTGGTAGGGTTTGAGTTTAGTAACCACCAGTCAACTCAGTGGGCTACAGCTTACTTCATTTACACACAGAGCTGGACAAAAGGCTCATGTTGAAAAGCATTAAGAAAGTTTGGTCACCTGAAAAGAAAGAAAGAATTTATTTGACAAGGCTGTCTGATCTCTCTCACACAATGTGTTACCGTTAATGTCTTACAGTTCTTTTGATTGCCAGTAACAGAAAATAATAGGAAATAACTAGCCAAAAAGGAAAGGAAAGGAACAGGGATAGATTATGAAATCCAAGGAGAAGGTGATCATTAAATAAAGCTTCAGGAAAGGAAATAAATAGAAGTTAGAAAGCTGTCAGAGAGTGGCATGGACATATATACACTACCAAATGTAAAATAGTTAGCTAGTGGGAAGCAGCCACATAGCACAGGGAGATCAGCTCGGTGCTTTGTGACCACCTAGAGGGGTGGGATAGGGAAGGTGGGAGGGAGATGCAAGAGGGAGGAGATATGGGGATATGTGTATATGTATAGCTGATTCACTTTGTTATACAGCAGAAACTAACACATCATTGTAAAGCAATTATACTCCAATAAAGATGTCTAAAAAAAAAAAAAGGAAAGAAAGCTGTCAGAGCCCAGGCCACTATTCCCTCTTGCAGTGTCTCAAGAGAGAGGTCATGATTGGCTATCTTGCGTCAGGTATCTATTTCCAATTCAGTCAGCTATGGTCAAGGGGACAAGGCCATTTAGTACAATATGGGAGAGGGGCAGTCCTCACTGAAGGGGATTTGAGTTATGGCTTAGGTAGATACTGCAAAAGTCAGTCAACATCTAATAAGTATGAGGAATAGATGAAGGATGTGTGTATGGATGTGTGTGCTTACATGCGTACATGCAAATATATAAATACATGTATTTATATGCATATATATTTACATGTAAAATTCATTAAACAGTGAACACTAATCTTATAAAGAATCTGTAGATCAATCATTGAAATGATAATATGTGAAAGCTTCATGAAAGCAGAGACCTTGCTGTCATGTTTCCTTCTTTATGCCCAGAACCTGGAGGTGTACCTGGCTTATAGTGCATATTTGGTCAATATTTGTTGAATTTATGAATTTTCACAAATAAAAATAAAAATAAAATGATAATAAGCATTATTAAAAGTGGGATAATGAGCACTGTGAACCTCCCAATAAAAAGCAATTTAAAGTACATAGCACTACCTATAAAATATTCTGGCCAAAAAGTTGAACCTGAGTCTAATCAAGGTTTTAGAACTAACATCCAGTTTACAGGAAATAGAGGAAGAGATGGGCAAGTTAAAATGCTACCTCAAGGAATCAAACAGATGAATCCAGAATTTTGTACATTCTACAGGACAGTTGACCTGGTTTCTTCAACAAGTAAATGGCATGAGGTGGGGGAAGGAGAGGATTAAGAGATATAACAACTAAATGTAATTTGTGGACCTTGTTTGGATAGTGATTCAAACACAACAACTATACAAAGATATTTTTGAAACAATCATGGAAATTTGATCATAGACTAGATGTTAGGTGATACCAAAGAATTATTAATTTTGTTAAATATGATGATGGCATAAAGGTTACATAAGAAAGTGTCCATACTTTCTAGGAATGCATATTGAAACATGTGGGAGTAAAATGATATGTTTTCTTAAATTTCATTTAAAATGCTTCAGCAAAGAAAAACAAAAAAAAAGGAATAGATGGTATAATCGCAAAATAATTCTTGAATGTGAGTGATTTGGGTGTGGGGGCTCACTGTCTAGTCTCTGTTTTTGTGTGTGTTTAAAATTTTTCATTAAAAAAGGAATAGAGAATAGAGCGTATTTTCAGCTTTTCCTAAAAATACTGAGTCTTAGGGATGTTTAAAATTCATCATTATAATGTTCTAATTTACATGGAAAAACAGCTCTTGTGGGCCAAGATGAAATGGTGGAAAGTGTACTGCCTTAGAAGTCAGATAAACGTGGTTTGTATCCTAGCTGCTCTCCATAGTCCGGAGGAGGGAGGGAACATGGCTGGAGCAAAAACAGCAAGAGCAGAGGTATGGTTGTTTTCTAACATCTGTGTGTGTGTGTGTGTGTGGAGGGGGGGAGGGTTGTACTTCAGGCAGGCTGTGTCAAGTCTGGAGCAAGCACATACTTTTTCTGTTTGTCTTTTGGTCTTTTTTCCCCAACATTATTTTATCAGTCATAATGACTGCCTTGTCAACAAATTATCTAAAAGAAAATTGTTGGAAAGTCATCACTTGCAGAGATTATGCCCTGGAGGTATGTCTACTACCTTTGCTCTCTCCCTAGCAAGAGTGAGTGTGGTGTGAATTGAGGCTGGTGAGGTGGGTAGGGACCAGATCATGCAGGGCATTGTAGGCTATCCTAAGGAGTTTTGTCCTGATCCCAAGAGCAAAGGGGAGACATCTAAGGATTTTAAACAGAATATGAATGTGACATGATTGGTTGTGTGTTCTGAAATGATGACTCTGGCTGAAGTGTGGAGAACAGATTGGAAGGGATCAGAGTGGATGTACTTAACTCTGTTTGTGGGCCAGTGCTGTGGTCCATGAGAGAGATACTGGGTTAAGGGTGGTAGTGGTGGTGGAGATGGAGGGGAGTAGATGATTTGAGATACATTGAAGAGATAAAATGGACAGGACTTTGTGATATACTGAATATGGTAGAGTGAGAAGGTCGTGTCAAACATGACAGGTTTCTGACTTCTAGAACTGGATGGATGGTGGATTAATTCACTCAGGGATCCCTGGAAGAGGACCAAGTTTTGAGGAGTGAAAGAAATAATGACTTTGGTTTGGGGCACATTGAGTTTGAGTTTAAGGTGCCTTTGAGACATACAAGAAGTGATGTCAAGAGTACAGTTCAATATTAAGTCTGGAGTTCAGATGAGAGAACAGGGTAAGTCTATTAATTTGATAGAAAAACATAGTTTACTTTTGGACTTTTCTATTTAAATGTATTACTGCTATACATATGCAAACATTTCACAGCTATAATACCTATGAGAAGCAACGACTCACATAAACCAAAGTAAAATTTTGTTTTATTTGTTTCACAAATGAGCAGGTTCATTTTTGCAGGAAAGCAGTTAACTTTTCCCTGCTTTTAATTTTTTATTGCAATTGTGGAGGAAATCTGGCAGTAGCTAAGACTTTGAACCGAATATGCCTTGATTTTCTCCTGCGATTACAGTTTCTCTTTTTCATGATGCATATCTGCCAGTTACTAGTTAGGTCAACTTTCTACTGAAGGAGATTGCTCTGGAATTGCAGCCTAGTAATTTCTAAGCAGTAACACCCCTGTCGACCCTATTAGAGACAGGCACTAGAGAACTGTTAAAATTTTCTGAAGAGTCAGATCCCAAGTATATTTTACACATAGAACAGAATGAGGTAGGCTGGTGGGGAGGGAGTGGTGGTGGTAGAGGAGATGATATTTTTAATTCTATTTTTAAGAAAGTCTGTAAACTCTTGCTTCTGTAAATAATTTGGTTTCTTAAAGGGCTATAACTGCTTCAGAGCCTTTGGGAAACTCAGACACATCCTGTGGTCAGGTGTCCAATATGGGGTTAGCTTTGCTTAACCTCCCAGAAAACCCTTTGAGTAAAACTAGATTTTTAACTGAGGAAAGAAGAGAAGTTGTTGTTGCACTAACTGGTCCTTTGATAACACTTGAGAATTCATCATTCTTTCCTTGTTGCACCTATTTATTCACTTCTAGGTTTTCCTCATTGTTTCTTTTCTTTTTTATTTTTTTTCTCTTTTCGTTTTTCTTTTTCACATATTTATTGGAGTATAAATGCTTTACAATGGTGTGTTAGTTTCTGCTGTACAACAAAGTGAATTAGCTATATGTATACAGATATCCCCATATCCCCTCACTCTTGAGCCTCCCTCCCACCCTCCCTATCCCATCCCTCTAGATCGCCGCAAAGCACCGAGCTGATCTCCCTGTGCTATGCAGCAGCTTCCCACTAGCCATCCATTTTACATTTGGTAGTGTAATATGTCCATGCTACTCTCTCACTTCATCCCAGTTTCCCCCTACCCGCCATGCCCTCAAGTCTGTTCTCTACGTCTATGTCTTTATTCCTGCCATGCAACTAGGTTCATCAGTATCGTTTTTTTTTTTTTTTTAGATTCCATATACATGCGTTAGCATATGGTATTTGTTTTTCTCTTTCTGACTTCACTCTGTATGACAGATTCTAGGTCCATCCACCTCACTACAAATAACTCAATTTCGTTCCTTTTTATAGATAAGTAATATTCCATTGTATATATGTGCCACATCTTCTTTATCCATTCATCTGTCGATGGACATTTAGGTTGCTTCCATGTCCTGGCTACTGTAAATAGTGCTGCAGTGACCATTGTGGTACATCTCTCTTTTTTGAATTATGGTTTTCTCAGGGTATATGCCCAGTAGTGGGATTGCTGGGTCATATGGTAGTTCTATTTTTAGTTTTTTAAGGAACCTCCATACTGTTCTCCATAGTGGCTGTATCAATTTACATTCCCACCAACAGTGCAGGAGGGTTCCCTTTTCTCCACACCCTCTCCAGCATTTATTGTTTGTAGATTTTTTGCTGATGGCCATTCTGACTGGTGTGAGGTGATACCTCATTGTGGGTTTGATTTGCATTTCTCTAATGATTAGTGATGTTGAGCATCTTGTCATGTATTTGTTGGCCATCTGTGTGTCTTTGAAGAAATGTCTATTTAGGTCTTCTGCCCATTTTTGGATTGGGTTGTTTGTTTTTTTGATATTGAGCTGCATGAGCTGATTGTATATTTCGGAGATTAATCCTTTGTCAGTTGCTTCATTTGCAAATATTTTCTCTCATTCTGAGGTTGTCTTTTCATCTTGTTTATGGTTTCCTTTGCTGTGCAAAAAGCTTTTAAGTTTCATTAGGTCCCATTTGTTTATTTTTGTTTTTATTTCCCTTAGTCTAGGAGGTGGGTCAAAAAGATCTTGCTGTGGTTTATGTCATAGAGTGTTCTGCCTATGTTTTCCTCTAAGACTTTATAGAGTTCTTTAATCCATTTTGAGTTTTTTTTTGTGTATGGTGTTAGGGTGTGTTCTAATTTCATTCTTTTACATATAGCTGTCCATTTTCCCAGGACCACTTATTGAAGAGGCTGTCTTTTCTCCATTGTATATTCTTGCCTCTGTTGTCAAAGATAAGGTGAGCATATGTGCATGGGTTTATCTCTGGGCTTTCTATCCTGTTCCATTGATTTATATTTCTGTTTTTGTGCCAGTACCATACTGTCTTGATTACTGTAGCTTTGTAGTATAGTCTGAAGTTGGGGCACCTGATTCCTCCAGCTCTGTTTTTCTTTCCTAAGATTGCTTTGGCTATTCGGGGTCTTTTTTGTTTCCATACAAATTGTATATGGATACAGTTATCGATATGTATGTTCCTATTACCATTTTCTTAATTGTTTTGGGTTTGTTTTTGTAGGTTCTTTTCTTCTCTTGTGTTTCCCACGTAGAGAAGTTCCTTTAGCATTGGTTGTAGAGCTGGTTTTGTGGTGCTGAATTCTCTTAGCTTTTTCTCATCTGTAAAGCTTGTGATTTCTCTGTCAAATCTCAATGAGATCCTTGCTGGGTAGAGTAATCTTGGTTGTAGGTTTTTCTGTTTCATCACTTTAAATATGTCCTGCCACTCCCTTCTGGCTTGCAGAGTTTCTGCTGAAAGATCAACTGTTAACCTTATGGGGGTTCCCTTGTATGTTATTTGTTACTTTTCCCTTGCTGCTTTTAATATTTTTTCTTTGTATTTAATTTTTGACAGTTTGATTAATATGTGTCTCAGCATGTTTCTCTTTGAGTTTACCCTGCTTGGGACTCTCTGTGCTTCCTGGACTTGATTGACTATTTCCTTTCCTATGTTAGGGAAGTTTTAGACTATAATCTCTTCAAATATTTTCTCAGACCCTTTCTTTTTCTTTTCTTTTTCTGGGACCCCTATAATTCAAATGTTGGTGTGTTTAATGTTGTCCCAGAGGTCTCTGAGACTGTCCTCAATTCTTTTCATCCTTCTTTCTTCTGCTCCCTGGCAGTTATTTCCACCATTTTATCTTCCAGCTCACTTATCTGTTCTTCTGCCTCAGTTATTCAACTATTGATTCCTTCTAGAGTATTTTTTTTTTCCTTCTAGAGTATTTTTAATCCCAGTTATTGTGTTGCTCATCACTATTTGTTTGCTCTTTAGTTCTTCTAGATCCTTGTTAAATGTTTCTTGTATTTTCTCCATTCTGTTTCTGAGATTTTGGATCATCTTTACTATCATTACTCTGAATTCTTTTTCAGGTAGATTGCCTATTTCATCTTCATTTATTTGGTCTTGTAGGTTTTTACCTTGCTCCTTTGTGTGTAACATATTTTTTTGCCGTTTCATTTTTTTGATGGGTGGAGCTATATTCCTGTCTTACTGGTGGTTGTTTGGCCTGAGGTGTCCTGCACTGGAGTTTGCAGGCAGTTGGGTAGAACTGGGTGTTGGTGCTGAGATGAGGACCTCCAGGAGGTGTCACTCCAATTAATATTCCCTGGGGTCTGAGGTTCTCTGTTAGTCCAGTGGTTTGGGCTTGGAGATCCCACCACAGGAGCTTGGGCCCGACCTCTGGCCTGGGAACCAAGATCCCACAAGCCATGTGGCACAGCAAAAAAAAAAAAAGAAAAAAAAAAAAAAGGAACAGTACAGTAGCAAAGAATAAATAACAAAATAAAATTAGAAAGGTAAAAAATATATTAGGAAAATGAAAATATAATTGAAACAACTGCAACAAGGTAAAAGAAAACCAACAGAAAAAAGAAAAAAAAAAAGGGTGGGGGGAACAAGCCAAAAGGAGCAGAACAATAACAAAGTATTAAGAATAAAATAAAATTAGAAAAATAAAGATTTATTAGAAAAAATAAAAATATAAATGAATCAACAGCAAGGTAATACAGAACCCCAATCTAAAAGAGGAAAAAAGAAAAAAAAAAGCCTTGGCTATGGGGGTGGAGTATAGGTGGGGGTGGAACTTAAGGGAGTCATTTAAGGTGGGGCGGGACATAGGTGTGGGGTGGAGCCTAGACTCAGGACCCACGCAGCCAGAAAAGGCCTTGGGGGCGGGGCCTAGGTGAGGTGTTGTTCAAGCATGGGAGAAAGAGTAGCAAATAAGATGTAAAATGAGTTTATTTATTCCTTCAAAAATAGTTAAATCATCTTCAGTGTTCCCCTTTACATACTGGAGCTAAAACTCCAGTGGGAGAGATAAACCTATAAATATTACAGTACAATGGGAGAAATGAAAGCACCATGGAAGAAGTATTGCATAAAATAAATTATAACACAAAATTTTTGTTGATGGGCTCAGTTTTTCAATGCCAAATATCTAACACCTTCTCATTTGTTTATCTTTTTTTTTTTTTTTTTGCAGTACATGGGCCTCTCGCTGTTGGGGCTTCTCCCGTTGCGGAGCACAGGCTCTGGACGCGCAGGATCAGCGGCCATGGCTCATGGGCCTAGCCGTTCCGCGGCATGTGGAATCTTCCTGGACCGGGGCATGAACCCGTGTCCCCTGCATCGGCAGGCAGACTCTCAACCACTGCGCCACCAGGGAAGCCCCTCATTTGTTTATCTTGAAGTGGATACCAGGTATTATCTTACATTATTATTTTTCATTGAGGCACTTTTGTGTCTTCATACTATTTAGCCCACATTTTGGCATAGGATTCCTTGATTTTCTCAAGTGTGTATTCTTTCTTAGCCACATTTTGCTCACTGAAGTTGTTGTAAACTCCCATTTTCAATTTTATGCTCCTAGAATTATGGGTTTGGGACATGGGAGGACTGAAGGAGGTCCTCCAACACTGTCTCCTGGACTCCCCTTGTGTCATTATGGCAAATCTTGATGGAGCACCACGTCATACTCCTGTACTTTCAAATACTGTCCATTTCCCCATTAGCATGTAGCCAACCCAGGGATAACTGATGGGCTAGGTACTATGCCCTATGCTTACCTGGTTTTAAAAATAATTATTTCAGAAGCTTTTGCTACAGCATTAAAAAGTAGAATTGGTTGGGTTTGAGTGCAGAAAAGGTATGGTAACTGATGTGACTTATTTAATAAAATATAATTAACACTTTTCACCTAATGCACCATGCTACTTTGTGTGTGCGTTGTGTGTGTAAATTGTCAAGATATAAACCACTGCTACTTCTTTACATTTCAGACGTGATGGCTGACCTATTCTTGTGGTCAGTTTTGAAGAAGGAGATTTGCCTACCTATGCATTTATTCAAAAAGCATTTACTGAGTACCTACTATATTCAAGGTACCTTTAGATACATGGCAGATACAGAGGTGCCCTGCACCCAGGGGGTTGGCAGGGTTCAAATGAATTGATAAGATGATTATGTGAAAACTGCTTTATAAACGATGACATAAAAGCAAATATTTTAGTATTGTTACAAAAAACCAAAATCAGTCCATCTTTTCCTATTGCTTGTTTGGCACGGAGGTGAAATCTTTTCTGTTTTGTAACAGAAAACAGAATAGCAGTAAATCTGGCTAAGACTTGTTTCATACCCTTAGATCTCAGAAGCTGTGGGGACTATGGTTGTGACAGGGCCATTCATCTTGCCCTCTGTAAACCCACAGAGTTGTAATCTTCACTCCAATTTGGGTAGAAGAGGAAGCTGAGACTCGTTTTGCCTTTTGAGTCATGCAGACATTGAATGGCTTGGATTTTCATCCTCACTGATTTCTTTTGCAAAATACCCTTGCATGTCAGGTGTGGGCAGAGAAACCACGGTAGGACTCCCTCCCCTTGCAGAGCAAAGTGGAGTGTTATTGTCACAACAAATGCACCTTTTCTTTTCCTCTAGTTTTCATAAATGTGCAGGTGCATAAACAAATGTCCTAGGGCTATCTGTGGCTTGCTCAAAGTTGTAATAATTTCTTTATTTTCTATGTTTGAGCTCTTCTTTTGTCTCCTGTTAATTCTGTTATCTGGCCTACCCAGGAAATATGCTTATTCTTAAAATATAGTTAAAGAAAAATAAGGCTCTATGTATGGAAATCAGTGACAGCTCAACCTGTTTGGCCTTTGTTCACAACATAAGAATTGTATATCTTGGTTATGGTCTGTTAGTTGCTCTGAAATCTTGGTACAAATTAGTAATGGCCTTAGTTGTATTTGGCATTGAAAACAGCAGAGTAATACACATTTTACTTTACAGAGTAGTTCCAGCTGGAGCTGACTGGAGCCACCTGACTTTTAAACAGTGTTTATTGCAAAGGTCACCTTACATCATTGCTCTATTGTCCAAGGTTAATTGCCAATTTGCTTTTAAATATTATGTAAAAGTATTGGCTTAGTTGTAGAAAACTTAGTCTTGGAGAATTTGACTCTTTTAGGGATGAATAATTAATGTCCTGTAAAGTCACACGCCTGAAAGAGAATTCTAAAGTTCACCATGACCGCTCTTCTTCCTTCTAAGTGTATCCTATTTTTAAAAATTCCTGGAAACTGCTCTGTTAAAAAAGAAACAAAAATTTAACAGCAAACATGCTGGGAAAGTATTTACAGAAAATATGATAGACAAAAGATTGTTAATTTTGCTAAAGAGCTTTATATAGATTTATAAGAAAATTATTAAGAATACATTAAATAAATGGAGAAAAGATATGAACAAATATTCCACGAAAGGGAATTCACTTAATAAAAGTGAAAAATTGGTCTGTCTCGCAAGTGTCATAGTTATATAATAACAGATGCTTTTTCTTTTTCTTTATTTTTTGATCAAATTAGCCTAGACTTGAGAAGATCATAATACTTCGTGAGAATATGGTGAGATAGGTACTATCTTACATTATTTTTGGATGCATGAATTGATAATTCTTTTGCTAAGTAAGTTGGAAAACTGTATGAAGTTCCTTAAAAATACCCATACTCTTCATTTTCAGTTCTTCAATTCCACTTCTAGGAATCTATTGGAAGGGTATAATGTTACATAAAGCATATAATGCAGTAAAGCCAAAAATTAGAACCACAGTGAACATGTTCACAAATAGGAAATGAGTCAATAAATGATGTGTATATAATATTATGTCATCAGTGAATAATACTGTAATGTTAAATTGCAAGGTCTTTCATAAAATGACAGATATTATATATTCCACTTATATGAGGTACCTAAAGTAGTCAAATTCATAGAGACAGAAAATAAAATGGTGGTTGCTGGGACTTAATGGGGAGTTATTGTGTAGAGGGTGTAGAGTTTGGGAAGATGAAAAAGTTCCGGAGACAGATAGAGATAATAGTTGCACAACAATGTGAATGTACTTACTGTCACTGAATTGTATGCCTAAAAATGGTTAAAATGGTAAATTTTATGTTATCTATATTTTACCACAATTAAAAAATTACAAGATCTTTATAATAGTATGAGAAATACACATTACATGATTTTAGTTTAAAAAAAACTAGTATATGTGTTCTGCAAAAGACACTATCAAGAGAAAGAGAAGAGAAGCCATAGACTAGAAGAAAGTATTTGCAAAAGACGTGTGATAAAGGACTACTATCCAAAATATATAAAGAGCTCTTTGGGGCTTCCCTGGTGGAGCAGTGGTTAAGAATCCATCTGCCAATGCAGGGGACATGGGTTCGAGCCCTGGTCTGGGAAGATCCCACATGCTGCAGAGCAAGTAAGCCTGTACACCACAACTACTGAGACTGCACTCTAGAGCCCATGAGCCACAACTACCGAGCCCACGCACCACAGCTACTGAAGCCCACACACCTAGAACCTGCGCTCTGCAACAAGAGAAGACACCGCAGTGAGAAGCCTGTGCAACACAACAAAGAGTAGCCCCCACTTGCCGCAACTAGAGAAAGCTCGCACGCAGCAATGAAGACCCAACACAGCCAAAAATAAATAAATAAAAAAAAATTTTTTAAAGACAGAAAAAAACCCCAAATATATAAAAAGCTCTTAAAACTGAACGATAAGAAAACAAAGCACTCAATTAAAAAATGGACCAAAGATCTGAATTGATACCTCACCACAGAAGAGATACAGATGGCAAATAATCATGTGAAAAAATGCTCCATATCATATGTTGTTAGAGAATTGCCAAATAAAACAGCAGTGAGATACAACTACTCACCTAATAGCATGGCCAAAATCCAAAACACTGACAACACCAAATGCTGATGAGGATATGAACCAACAAGAACTCTCAGTCTTTGCTGGTGGGAATGCAGAATGGTACAGCCACTTTGGAAGACAGTTGGTAGTTTCTTCCAAAGCTAAACATATTCTTACCTATAATTCAGCATGGTTGTCCAAATTTAGTCCAATTTCATTCTTTTGCATGTAGATACCCAGTTTTCCCAAAAACATTTATTGAAGAGATTATCCTATACCCATTGAGTATTCTTGGCTCCATTTTTAAAGTATTACTTGACTGTATACTGTTGAGGAGGAAGAAATTTTCCTCTACTCTTCTAGGTTTTTCCGACTGTTCTAAGAACTAAGTTGACATGAGATAGATTAACAGGAGAAAATCAAACAAAACTTTGGTAACATGTATACATGGGAGAGACCCAAGAAGACTGAGTAACTTGCCAAAATGGCCAAAATCCTCACCTTAAATACCATCTTTAGCTAAAGTCAAAAGAGGATGTTGGGGATATTGGTTCAGGACTTCAAAGGGGAGGAAGGCAATTCACATGGAGATGAAAAAGCAAATGTTTGGTAAACAAATGTTTGCTGGGCCAGGTAAAGACATTGGGACACAGAGAGAAATTTTAACAAACTTTGCTAGGTTTCTTCCTATCTACCACACCTAGCTCATACTATAGTCATCTATGGTGATATCTCCCTTCCTAGAACATGTCCTCTATCTAAATTCTTTTAGGCATTTAAGGGGAAGGTCAGAGGTTCTTCCTGAGTCTTTTGGGCCTTGATTGTTTTCAACTTGAAGTAATCTACATGCTAAAGACATACATTTTGGGGTGGCACATTTTGTTCCCCTAAAATATGCATGAGTTTATTTCTGGGCTCTTGATTCTGTTCAATTGGTCTATGTGTCTGTTTTAATGACAGTACCATACTATTTTGATTACTGTATCTTTGTAGTGTACTTTGAAACCAGGAATTGTGATACTTCCAGCTTTGTTCTTTCTCAAGATTGCTTTGGCTATTTGGAGTCTTTGGTGATTGCATACAAATTTTAGAATTCTTTTTAAAATTTAACTTTTTAATTTTTTTCTATTCTGCATGTTGCCTTTTCATATTTTTGATTTTCAAAAGCTGTGCAGAAGCTTTTTAATTTGATACAGTCTTAGGAATCCCCCATACTTTTATATCCAGGAATTCCACCAGCTATTTAGAGTAAAAAGCCAAGAAAAATCTTCATGTTTCTGCTAGGGACAGGAGAAAAGCAACCATTTTGAAATACACCTAGAGCAGTCCCCTTAACAAAGGCCTACTTAGCGACAGAAAAGATTACCAGAGCTTAATCTGAAGTGGAGGAAGGAAAATTACCCAATTCCAATCTCCTCCAGTCTTTCTGTCTCACCTAAGGGGAAAAAATAAGGTCACAGCCCAGAAACACAGGCTCACTAAAAGACTGACACTTAATCATAGGCTTATAGAATGGTTCCCCTCTGCTGTAGTTGGAGACTTCAACACTCTTCTTTCAATAATTGATAGATCAAGAAGGCAGAAAAATCAGTAAGAATATCACTGAACTGAACAGGGCCACCAATCATCTTGATCTAATATTGACATTTATAGAGTACTTCATCCAACAAGAGCAGAATACACATTCTCAAGTTCACATGGAACATTCATCAAAATAGGCCACATTCTGGACCAGAAAAAACACCTGAACAAATTTAAAAATAATAGAAATCATACAAAGTATGTTAGTATATTCCTCAGACTACAATGCAATGAAACCAGAACTAAAAAACAGAAAGATAGCTGAAAATTTCCAAAATATTTGGAGATTAAACAGCATGCTACTAAATAATACGTGTCAAGGAAGAAGTCTTAAGAAATTAGAAGCTCTGTTGGTTTATCTTTCACATTTAAGTTTATAATCCATCTCAACTTGACTTTATGTACAATGTGAGACAGAGGTCAAATTTTGCTTTTTTCCATATGGATATCTGTGAAGTACACACAAGACAACATAAAGCTAAGACCTGACTGATTTGGTCATAAAGATACAATGAACAACTTTTAGATTCAGATAGTTTATTACTACATAGACAGTGAAAGGATAAAAGCTTGCCATGGTCCCTCTACAACACACTAAAAAAAGACAATATCAAAACAAAAAGGGCCTGACAACTACAGTGAGATTTGTGGGCTACCGCATTATGGAGAAGCCAAAGAGCATGACCTTTGGAATCACACAGATCTGGATATGAAGGCAGTTTTGATTACTGACTAACCATGTGATAATCAGTGAGATCTTAGAATCTTCATTTTCCATCTATAAAATGGAAAAAATAACTATCACTATTATTAAATGAAATAATGCATATCGGTGGTATCCAGAAAAATGCATTTTATAGAATACACATTCAGAAAATGTGCAAAGGTGGGTAGTTGGGGTGCCTTTTTCCCAGGATTGATAACTCACTAGGGTCCTCAGTTTTCTTAAGCATCCGGGTAGACTAGCAAAAGAGAAATTCAAGTACTTGTTAAGGAATATAACCCACAACTCTGTGCTGCCTAATACTTACAAATATCTGTTGGATAAAATAATATTTATGGGGTATTGCCTGAAGAGTATGCAAGCCATCTGTTCCTCCATGTCTTAGGTTAGGTTGGCTGGGAAACAGACTCTGAAATGGAAATTTGTGTGCAGAAAAGTTATTGAGGAATATCCCCAGAAGCACCATGGTGAGGGAGTGAGGAAACAGGAATAAGCAAAGAAACTTAACTGTGAGTAGGTTTTTTTCCCTTTGGGTTAGTGAGATTATCAGAGAGTTGCAAAACAGGAGACTGTGATTTTGGCCTCACTCATCCATTATTTCATTCAACAAATATTTACTGAGTACTTACTATGTACTTTATGTTAGATTCTGGCAATGGTGAACAAAATAGAGTCTCTGACATGATGGAGTTTGTAATCTCATAATGAGAGAAAGACATTTGAACAATTAACTGCAATATAGTGTCAATATTCATGGTTTTTAAAAACTAGATAGGCTGTTTCTAGAGTTACTAGTTAAAATGTATTGTGTGAATCTAGTTAAGTTATGAAAAAACAAGGTAATAAGTGATAGTGGGGAAACTAGCCCTGACAGATACTTAAAACATATTATAAAACTATGCTAATTAATACCATTGGCACTAGTGAATGAATTTAACCAAGGACTCAGAAATCAATCCAAATACATAGGTAGTATATGAAAAAGGGAGCTTTAAAATAAATAGGATGAAAGATAGTTTACTTGTTGAATGAATGGATGAATAGCTTTAAGGTAATTGGTTAGTTATTTGGGGAAAAAAATCTGGATATGAATTCACTTTTTATACCAAAATAAATTCTAAATGGATCTACTATTTAAAAGTACAAAAGAGACAAAAACATGGAAGAATTTTTTTTAATGAGTTGAAATGGAGAATGGTCTTTTAAAGCAATATCCCAAACAAAAACCCCACAATGTAAAAAACTGTTAGATCTGACTATATGTTAGTTAAAAATAGCTGCTCTGTAAAAGATACCATAAACAAAGTCAAAAGAAAAATTCATCAGTTGAGGAAAAATAGATTTTCAAAAGATTAGGGCTTCCCTGGTGGCGCAGTGGTTGAGAGTCCGCCTGCCGATGCAGGGGACACGGGTTCGTGCCCCAGTCTGGGAAGATCCCACATGCCACGGAGCGGCTGGGCCTGTGAGCCATGGCCACTGAGCCTGCACGTCCAGAGCCTGTGCTACACAATGGGAGAGGCCACAACAGTGAGAGACCCCCGTACTGCAAAAAAAAAAAAAAAAAAAAAGATTAACCATGGCTAGTTTTCCTAGTATATAGAAAGCCCTTAAATTTTTTTTTACTTACTTTTTTAAATATTTATTTTTATTTATTTATCTATTTATTTATTTATGGCTGCATCGGGTCTTAGTTGCGGGATACGGGATCTTTCATCACGGCATGCAGGCTTCTCTCTAGTTGTGGTGTGTGGGTTTTCTCTCTCTAACTGTAACACGTGGGCTCCAGAGTGTGTGGGCTCTGTAGTTTGTGGCACACAGGCTCTCTAGTTGAGGTGCGCGGGCTCAGTTGTTGTGGCGCATTGGCTTAGTTGCCCCTCAGCATGTGGGATCTTAATTCCTTGACCAGGGGTTGAACCCACGTCCCCTGCATTGGAAGGCAGATTCTTTACCACTGGACCACCAGGGAATTCCTAGAAAGCCCTTAAAAATTAACAGAAAATATCGTCAAACCAATAGGCCATGTTCACACACATGTAAATCAGAGGAAAAGGAATAAAATTGACTTTTAAAGATATGAGGAGATAAATGAAATACTGTTTCATTGAGACAATGAAACAAACATTGACTAAATAAATAAATCATAATATCTAATTTGGGGGTAAAAACATCAATCAGTAAGGATAGAATGAGAAGGTCTAACATCCGTCTAATTGGATTCCAGAAGGGAAGAATAGAAAGAATGGGAGAGACACATTATTCAAAGAGATTCTAATGATTTTCCAGAATTGTTAAAAGACATAAATCTTCAGACTAAGAATATACAGTGAATCCCAAGAAGGACTTTCAAAAAGTAATTCACAATTGGATGTGTCTTGCTGAAATCATAGAACACTAAAGATAAAAATAAGTTTATAAAGGGCAAGCAGAAAGAAAAGAAAATTTACTTACAGATGGTATGACACACACTTAGAGCAGACTTCTCCTCACTGACATGGAAACCAGAAGACAGTGGAGTCATATATTCAGACTCCTGAGATAAAATAACTGTCAACCTCAGCTATCATTAAATAAATACAGTTTCTGACAAATATAAACCAGTAATTTTTACCTTCATCATATACTGAAGGTACTTCTAAAAGAATGTGCTTCAGAATCAAGGAAAATATTCTCCAAAGGAATGTATGAGATGCAACAAGGAATTGTGAGCTAATAAATGAAATTGAATAAAATTGTAGATAGGAATAACATGTAAGATGGGAGGAGGGTGATCCTAATTCAAATGTTCCTGGTTAAATAGAGCATAGTGTTCAAAAGCCTGGAATATAGAACCAGACTGGGTTTAAATCCCAGTCTCAGGATTTATTATCTGTGTAACCTGGGGCAAATTACTCAACCTCTTGGGCCTTAATTGACTTGTCATAAGTAAAGTGCTATGAACAGTGCCTAACAAATAGCAGGAACCCAACAAACATTAATTTTTATGATTATAAAGGTCCTGAAATTGTTTAGAGAAAAGTTGACACACTGATTATCTTTAGACATTAACAAAGTATGTGAGTTAAAATTTTAAGAATAACTTCTAAAGGTATAGAAATAATGGTATACTTTTCTCATCACAGCAAAAGGGGGGAAAAAAACCCTAGTTAATCCAAAGTGAGACAGTAAAAGCAATGAAAAATGAAGCTTATAAAAATAAAACATCTAGAAAGCACAAAATAATGTGGTAGACATTTATGTAAGAGAAAAGAGATATAATAGAAAATAAATGTGAATTGGTTCCTTTGTGCAAAAGTAATATAGAAAGGGTAAAGCAAAATTTCAAGAAATTGGTAGGAAAGGGGTGCCAAAAGTAGGGGGAGGGATGGGAATAGAATAGTAGGCATGTGGAGGCAGTGATACTTCTCTGAGTATACATTTTTAATAGCTCTATTAGAACTGTAGTAATGTTTTACATACTCTCAAAAATAAATAAAACCAATCAGGATGTCAACAGGAATCCAAAATAGAATACATTTACAGATAATAAGGTAAGTTACAGGTAGTAATTGAATATTACCATATTGAAAGGGATGGTGAAGAAAAGAGCTAATGTAAGAAACCTTGGAATGCAGTACTTTGGATACGGTAAAGAACTGTAGACAATACTGTAATTTAGTTAGTAAATTTGTTTTTCATGGGGTATGGGTAAGCAATTCCGAAACTACATTTTATGTGTACTAGAATAGAACAAATAAATATAATGTAGATAATGAGAGCAAGATTTTTCTCGCTGTTGGAGGAAGAAGGTATAAATAAGGAAAGGGGGAAGGTGAAGGTGAACATTAACCCTATGATGTTGGATTGGAATCAGAGGTAGCAGTATGAATTCATTTATAGATAGATAGATAGATAGATAGGGGTTGGTATACATACATAGTGCAGTAATTTGACCCAACCATTTGAGTAATTGATAAATAAAACTGAGAAAACTGATTAAGTACATGAGCTTTTATAGTTGATAACATTAGGTCTAATAATCAAATATGGGACCATATATTCAATGATTACAGAATGCACATTTTTCTCAAGCACACATAGAAGGTTGTGGGAAATTGAATATCTAGTAAGTCTCAAAATTTTCAAAGAATTGGTAAAATACCAATCACATTCTCTGACCATAATGCGCTTAAGTTAGAAAACAACTGCAAAAAGTAACCAACTCTGTTAACGGGAGTATAAGTTGGTCCAATCATTTTGGAAAACTGGCCATATCAATTAAAGTTGAACGTACACCTAAGCTACGACCCATCAACTCCTTTCCTCTAACAGAAATGCGTACATATGTTCAACAAAAAATATGTACTAGGATGATCACAGCAGAACTATTCATAATAGCCCGAAACTGGAAACTACCCAAATGCCCATCAGCAGTAGAATGGATACAAATATTAACAGTTTTTGTTTTTCTGAAGGTAAACAGTTTGATCACAAACTTAATATGAAGTATCCAGGAAAACCCTAGGGGAATAAAAGCGATGGTGAGAATATAGTTGGTCCTACTCAGTATTAAAACATATTATAAACCTTTATAATTGACACATGAATAAACAGATTAATTGATGGTCACAAAATAGAAAGTCCCAAAATATATCCAAGTATGTATGGAAATGTAATATTTGAAAAAGCTAGTATTTCAAATCAGTCAGGAAAAGATGTATTTTTAAATAAATGGTGTTTGGACAACTGGCTAGCAATTTTGATGAGTAAACTTAGAATCCTATCTCATAGCACACACTAGTAAAAGTTCCTAGTGGCCTAATATGTAAGTGTAAGAACCAAAACCATACAAGTGCCATGTGTGTATGTATTATGGTATTATATATATATATGGGTTTGTTTTTAGGTATTATATATGTCTGTATGGAGAGAGACAGAGAGAGAGAGGAAAGAGAGAAAGAAGAGAAATTCTCTATATATCACCCAGGAGATTCCAGCTAAAATGTCACTCACCATCCAACTCTACAAAGATTGAGTCATCAGCGACTGCAGTCAGTTGCTGACCTTCAACACACCCTGAAAGGAACTCACGGCAGAGATCAGGAATGAGGCACTCTGTGCTCTGGGAAAACTGGCAGAACAGGCTTTCAGATAGTTAGGTACTTTCAGGAGAAAATTTTATGAACCCAATTTCTTGCATCTTCCCACATTTACAAAAGCACTAAAATCATTTACTAAGATATCTGTGCCTCGTGACTAGCAGTAACCTTCTACCAAGAAGTATGTTTGATTGCATGTATCCCTTCTCCAAAATCACATATGTGCTGACCTCCCCCCTTACCTCTTTGGAGCAGCTTCCTCAGAGCTATCTAAGAGGCTGTCTCCTGGGCTATAGTCCTCAGTGAGTCCCCAATAAAACTGAAACTCATAATAAAAAGAAATTGTGGCACATTCATACAATGAAGTGCTCTATAGCAAGGACAATTAACAAACTATAGTTACATACAACAATATGGATGATCTCACAAATATAAGGTTGAATAAAAGAAGTCTGACAAAACAGCTTACAAATTGTATGATTTCATTTATATTAAATACAAAAGCAGATAGATCTGTGCTGTTAGAAGTCAGGATAGTGTTTCGTCTTAGAGGGGGTAGTGAGTGGAAGGAAACATAGTGGCTTCTGGGTTACTGGCAAAGTTCTGTTTTTGGATTTTGGTGTTGGTGACATGGCTGTATTTAGTTTGTAAAAATTCATTGAGCTGTGCATTTATAATATGTCCTTTGTGTATGCATATTATTCTTCAATGAAAAGTTAAAATTAAAGCCATATGACCCTCATATATTTGGAAATTTAAAAGTATTTACTAAGTAATTCATGAATCAGAGAATAGTCAAAATGTAAATTTGTAAATGCCTAGAACTACTATAAAGAAAATGCTAAATCAAAATTCATGAAATGTAAAAAAGCAGATGAAATGTCTATTTTTGAATGTTTACATTATAAAGGGGTGGAGGCTGAACATTAATGAGCTAAGCAGCCAACTTAAGATAGCAAAAGATCAGCAGAGTAAACCCAAAGAAAATAGAGAGAAAGAAAGATAAGAACAGACATTAATAAATAGAAAAAATAAAGATAAAATAGAGAGGATCAACAAAGCCAGAAGTTGGTTCTTTGGAGAGACTAATAAAATAGACAAAACCTTGGCAAGACTGAGGATGAGGAAAAAGAGAAAAGTATAAATAAGCAATGTTAATGATGAAAAAGATATATAGTACACATTCAGCAGAAATTAAAAAGATGATAAGAGAAAGCTATGAATGACTTTATGCCAATAAATTTGCAAGTGTAGATAAAATAGACTATTTCCTAGAAACTTATAACTTGCCAATACTGATTTAAGAAGCAATAGAAATCCTGAAGAATACATAAGAAATAGTATAATGCCCTGCCCCCTACTGCATGCAGAGTGCAGTCCCTGCAGGCTCCCACTGTAAGCATGCAACTTGACGTGTAGCCTTAAAGTCTGTATGGATACCAGTCTGATACCTGTAAAACTCAAGCATTGATATGACCTGTGATGATGAGGTCCAGATAGGTGATAGGTTAGATTTTGGACTAAGATGGTGACATGGGCGACTACTGAATTCCCCTCCTCCCACTGATATACTGAATATAGAGCTACACATGGAGCAACCCTCTGAGAGAAATCTGGAAACTAGTTGAGTAACTACTACACATCAGTGACTGAGAAAATACCCACATTGAAATGGGTAGGACAGGCTGAGACATACTCTCATGATAAACCTCACCCCAGCACAATGCCATACAATAAGGAGGGAACCCCCAATTCCTAGCTTCTCCCTGAGGAGAAAATGGTTTGGACCACACGTCTAGTAACCCTAACTTTTATGGCTGCCATCTGAGGGATGGGCATCCAAATTGCCTAGCTCTGATAGCCATTGAGGCTTATATTCACAAGTCCCACAGGACTGTAGCAAAGAAGCAGTTTTGAAATGGGAATAGGAGCACCTCTACCCTACTCACCCCCCACCCCAGCCTGTGGCTATATAACTGGGTTTAGTGTGGAGGAAGCAGGCAAAAGTGCCCATCTCCCAGTTTCTCCCCAAAAAGGGTTTGTGTACTTTACCAGTTGCTGCCTGAGAGTCTGTCTTCTAATTGGCCTGCATCTAGATACTGACTGTGATCCTCCCCTTTGGGGCACTGGTGGGTCTTGGCACACTCTCAACTACTGGGAGCTACTAAGAACAAAGATAGAAGATTAAACAATCACAACAGTTTGAGAGGCAATCAAGAGCTTGGCCTGGGCTGATTGATGACGTTTGTTTCCTATACAAGACCCGTCTGTCAAGACTAGAGGAAGTGGCTGTTTTATCTAATGTGCAGAAACCAACATAGAGAGTCAAAGAAAATGAAGAAACAAGAGAATATATTCCAAACAAAAGAACAGAATAAATCTCCAAAAATCAGTCTTAATGAAATGAAGATAAGTGATTTACCCAATAGAGGTTTTAAAAATGACAGTCATAATGATACTTACCAAGGTCAGGAGAGCAATGCATGAATAAAATGAGAATTTCAACGAAGAGCTAGAAAATATATATAGTACCAAACAGAAATCATGTAGCTGAAGAATACAATAGCCAAGTTTTAAAATTCAATAGAGAGATTCAACAGCAGACCAGATCAAGCAGAAGAAAGAATTAGTGTACTCAAAGGCAGGGTAGTAAAATTCACTCAATCAGAGAAGAAAAAAGAGAAAGAAAGAAAAGAAAGAAAGAAAGAAAGAGTAAAGAGTAAAGATAGGGATTATAGGACAACACCAAGTGGATCAATATATGCATCATATGGGTTTCAGAAGAGAAAAAGAGAAAGGGGAAGAAAACTTATTTAAAGAAGTAATAGCTGAAAACTTCCCTAACTTGGGGAAGGAAACAGACATACAGATTCAGGAAGCCCAGAGAGTTCCAAATAAGAGGAACCCAAAGAGACCTACACTGAGACCCATTACAATTAAATTGTCAAAAGTTAAAGACAGAATCTTAAATACAGTGAGAGTAAAGCAACTTGTTGCATACAAAGGAACCCCCATAAGACTGTCAGTGGAGTTTTCAGCAGAAACCTTGCTGAAAGTTTTCTGAAGGTCAGAAGGGAGTGGGATGGTATATTCAAAGTACTGAAAGAAAAACAACTGCCAACCAAGAATATTCTGTGTGACTAAGATGTCCTTCAGAATTGAAGGAGGGATAAAGAGTTTCCCAGACAAACAAAAGCTGAAGGAATTCACAAGCATTAGACCAGACTTTCAAGGAATGTTAAAGGGAGTTCTTCAAGGTGAAATGAAAGGACACTAATTAGTAACAGGAAAACATATAAAAGTATAAAACTCATTGGCAAAGGTAAAGGTAAATTCAGAACATGCTAATATTTTAAGGGTGGTGAGTAAATTACTTAGAACTCTAGAATAAGTGTTAAAAGACAAAAGTATTTAAAATAACTAAAATTTTTAAATGGATACACAATATAAAAAGACGTAAACTATGACATCAAAAACATTAAGTATTGGAGGGAGGAGTGTAAAAATGTAGAGTTTTGTATATGTTCAGAGTTAGCTAATCATTATCAGATTAATATAGACTGTGGTAACTATAAGATGTTTTATATAAGCCACATGGTAACCACAAAGCAATAACCTACAGTAGATACACAAGAGATAAAGTGAAAGGAATTCAAGAATACCATTACAGAAAATTATCAAATTACAAAAGGAAGAAAGTGAGAGAGGAAGAAAGGAACAAAGAAGCTATAAAACAGCCAGAAAACAAATAACAAAATGGCAATAGTAAGTCCATACTTATCAATCATTACTCTCAGTGTAAATAGACTGAATTCTCCAATCAAAAGACAAAGAATGGGGCTTCCCTCATGGCGCAGTGGTTGAGAATCGGCCTGCTAATGCAGGGGACACAGGTTCGATCCCTGGGCCAGGAAGATCCCACATGCCGCAGAACAACTAAGCCTGTGCGCCACAACTACTGAGTCTGCGCTCTAGAGCCTGCGAGCCACAGCTACTGAGCCCACATGCCACAACTAGTGAAGCCTGCCTGCCTATAGCCCATGCTCCGCAACAGAAGAAGCCACCGCAATGAGAAGCCCGCGCACCACAACGAAGAGTTGCCCCCGCTTGCCGCAACTAGAGAAAGCCCACGCATAGCAACGAAGACCCAATGCAGCCAAAAGAGAAAAAAAAAAAGACACAGAATGGCTGAATGGATAAAACAAAAACAAAACAAGGCCTGACTATATGTTACCTACAAGAGACTCACTTCAGCTTTAAGAACACACATGGTTTGAAACTGAAGGTATAAAAAGATATTCCATGAAAAGTGAGACCAAAACAAAGCTGGGGTAGCTATAATTATATCAGACCAAATAGACTGTAAGCCAAAAACTGGAACAAAAGAAAAGGTCATTATTTATTTATAAAAGTGTCAATTCACCAAGAGGATATAACAGTTGTCAATATTTTTGTACTCAGTATTGGAGCATGTAAGTATATAAAGCAAACATTAACAGATCGGAAGGGAGAAATAGGCAGCAATACAATAATGGAAGGGGACCTCCACACCCCAATTTCTACATTGGATAGATCATCCAGAAAAATCAATAAGGAATTGGACTTAAACTATACGTTAGATCAGATGGACCTAGCAGACACATACAGAACCTCCCATCCAACAGCTGCAGAATGTACATTCTTCTCAAGCACACATGGAACATTCTCCAGGATAGATCATATGTTAGACCACAACACAAGTCCTAATAAATTTAAGAAGAGTGAAACCTTATCAAGTGTTTTTTCTGAACACTATGGTATGAAACTAGAAACCAATTACAAGAGGAAGACAGGAAAAATTACAAATATGTGGAGATTAAATGTGCTTCTGAACAACCAATAGGTCAAAGAAGAAACCAAAAGGGAAATAAAAAAATATCTTGAGACAAAGGAAAATGGAAACACAACATACTAAAATTTATGGGATGCAGAAAAAGTAGTTCCAAATGGGAAGTTTATAGTGATAAGTGTCTACATTAAGAAAAAAGAAAGATCTCATATAAACTACCTAAGGTTATGACTCAAGGAACTAGGTAAAAACAAACTAAGCCCAAGTTTAGTAGAAGGAAGGAAAGACCAAAGATCAGTGAAAATGAAGGAAATAAAGACTAAAAAACAGTAGAAGAGATCAATGAAACTAAAAGCTGTTTTTTGGAAGATAAACAAAATTAACAAAACTTTAGCTAGACTAACCTAGAAAAGAAGAGAGAAGACTCAATAAAACCAGATATGAGGGCTTCCCTGGTGGCGCAGTGGTTAAGGATCTGCCTGCTAATGCAGGGGACATGTGTTTGAGCCCTGGTCTGGGAAGATCCCACATGCTGCGGAGCAACTAAGCCCATGTACCACAGCTACCGAGTCTGCACTCTAGAGCCCACAAGCCACAACTACTGAGCCTGCGTACCACAACTACTGAAGCCCGCATGCCTAGAGTCCATACTTTGCAATAAGAGAAGCCACCACAATGAGAAGCCCGTGCGCAGCATTGAAGACCCAATGCAGCCAAAAATAAATAAAATTAAATAAATAAAAACTTTGGAAAATCTTAAAGAAAAAGATATGAAAGAGGAGATGTTACAACTGATAGCGCCGAAATACTGAGAATCATAAGGAATTACTATGAATGATTATATGCCAACAAATTAGATAACCTAGAAGATATAAATAAAGTCATACAAGCATACAGCCTACCAAGACTGAATCATGAAGAAATAGAAAGTCTGAACAGACCAATTATTAGTAAGGAGACTTAAGCAGTAATCAGAAACCTCCCAACAAATAAAAATCAAGAACCAGATGGCTTTACCAGTGAATTTTACTAAACAGTTAAAGAATTAATACCAGTCCTCAAACTTTACCAAAGAATTTAAGAGGAGGGAGCACTTCCAAACTCATTTTACAAGGTCAGCATTACCCTGATACCAAATCCAGACAAGGACACTACAAGAAAAAAAATTACAGGCTAATATCCCTGATGAACATAGATGCAAAATCCTCAATAAAATATTAGCAAACTGAATTCAACAACACATTAAAAGGATCATATACTATGATCAGGTGGAATTTATTCTTGGGATGCAAAGGTAATTCAACATACACAACTCAGTAAATGTGATACACCACATTAACAATATGAAGGATAAAAATCATATAATCATCTCAATAGATGCAGAAAATCCATCTGACAAAACTCAGAATTATTTCATGAGAAAAACTCTCAACAAAGTGGATATAGAAGGAATGTACCTTCAACATAATAAGGGCCATATACGAAACCCACAGCTAACATCATACTCAGTGGTGAAAAGCTGAAAGCATTTCCTTTATGATCAGGCACAAGAGAATAATGTTCACTCTTGCCACTTTTATTCAACAGAGTACTGGTAGTCCTAGACATAGCAATCAGACAAGAAAAAGAAATAAAAGGCCAAATTAGAAAGAGAGATGTCAGATTGTCTCTGCAGTTAACATGATAGTATATATAGAAAACCCTAAAGATTCCATCAAAAAGCTGTTGGAACTAATAATCAAATTCAGTAAAGTTACAGGATACAAAATCAATATATAAAAAACAGTTGCACTTCTATAAGAATGAACTATCTGAAAAAGAGACTATCAAGAACACTAAAAACTTAGGAATATATTTAACCAAGATGATGAAAGATCTGTACACTGAAAACTGTAAGACATTGGTGAAAGAGATTGAAGAAGACACAAATGGATAGATATCCTGTGTTCATCGTTGGAAGAATTAATATTGTTGAAATGCCCATACTATCCAAAGTGACCTACAGATTCAATGCAATCCCTATCAAAATTCAAATGGCATTTTCCACAGAAATAGAAAAACAAACAATCCTAAAATTCATGTGGAATCACAGGAGACCCTGAATAGCCAAATTAATCTTGAGAAAGAAAAAGCTGGAAGCATCATACTACCTATATTATAGATTTCAAACTGTATTACAAAGCTATAGTAATCAAAATAGTATGGTACTGGCACAAAAACAGAAACCTAGATCAATGGAACAGAATAGAGAGCCCAGAAATAAACCCATGCATATAGGGTTAATTAATTTACACCAAAGGACTCAAGACTATACAAAAAGGAAAGGACAGTCTTTTTTTAAAAAAAGTCTTTATTGAATTTGTTACAATATTGCTTCTATCTCATGTTTTGGTTTTTTGGCTGAAAGGCATTTGGGATCCTAGCTCCTCAACCAGAGATTGCACCCACACCCACTGCACTGGAAGGTGAAGTCTTAACCACTGGACTGCCAGGGAACTACCAGGACAGTCTCTTCAATAAATGGTGTTGGAAAAACTAGACAGCCACAGACACAAGAATGAAACTTGGACCCCTATCTTACACCACACACGCAAGTAAACTCAAAATGAATTAAATACTTAAACATAAGACCTGAAACCTTAAAATTCCTAGAAGAAAACATAGGCAGTAAGCTCCTTGACATCAATCTTGGTAATGATATTTTGGATTTGACACCAAAAGAAAAGAAAAAAATAAAAAATAAACCACTGGGACTACATCAAACTAAAAAGGTTCTGCACAGCAAAGGAAGCATCAACATAATGAAAAGCAACCTCTGAATGGGAGAAAATATTTATAAATCATATATCTGTTAAAGGGTTAATATCCAAAATATATAAAGAATTCATACAACTCAATACCATAAAACAAACAATCTGATTTAAAAATGGACACAGGAACTGAATAGACATTTTTCCAAAGAAGTGATACAAATGGCCATCAGGTACATGAAAATGTGCTCAGTTATCACTACTCATCAGGGAAATGCAAATCAAAACCACAATGAGATATCACCTTATACCTGGTAAGATGTCTGTTGTCAAAAAGACAAGAAATAGGGCTTCCCTGGTGGCGCAGTGGTTGAGAATCCGCCTGCCGATGCAGGGGACACGGGTTCATGCCCCGGCCCGGGAGGATCCCACATGCCGCGAAACGGCTGGGCCCGTGAGCCATGGCCGCTGGGCCTGCGCGTGCTTCGCGGCGGGAGAGGCCTGCGTACCGCAAAAATAAAAGAAAATAAAAATAAAAAAAAGACAAGAAATATCAAATGCTGACGAGGATGTGGAGAAAAAGGATACCTTGTACACCACTGGTGGGAATTTAAACTGGTATAGCCACTGTGGAAAACAGTATTGAGGTTCTTCAAGAAGTTAAAAAGAGGGTTAGCACATGATCCCACAATCCCACTTTTGAGTATATATCCAAAGAAAATGCAATTGCAGTCTTGAAGAGATATATGCACTTGCATGTTCATTACAGTATTATTCACAAAACCAAGGTATGGAAGCATCCTAAGTGGCTGTCAGTGGATGTATAGATAAAGAAAATGCGATCTATATATACAATGGAATATCATTCAGCCTTAAAAAGAAGTGAATCATGCCATTTGTGATGACTTAAATGGACTTTGAGGGTATTATGCTAAGTGAAATAAGCCAGATAGAGAAAGGTAAATACTATGTGGTATCACTTATATGTGGATCCTAAAACAAAAGTCACAGTCATAGAAACAGATAGTAGAATGGTAGTTTCCAGGGGCTAGGGTTTGGGGGAAATAGGGAGAACCTGGTAAAAGGGTACAAACTTTCAGTTATTAGATGAATAAGATCTGAGGCTTTCATGTATAACATGATGGTTATAGTTGATAATACTCTATTGCATAATTGAAATTTGCTAAGAGAGTAGACCTTAAGTGTTTTCCCCATAAAAAAAGAAAAAAGGTAAATATGTGAGGTAATGGATGTGTTAATTAACTAACTCAATCTTTTCAAAATATATATATATATATATATATATAAAATCATGGCATACATTAAAATATAATACAATTTTCTTCTTCAATTATACCTTAATAAAGTTAAAAAAAGAAAAGGGGAAGAATAAAGGAATACTGCCATTTGAACTATTTGCTATGTTAAAAAAATCCAGATATAATTTTATAAGAGAG
Source organism: Leucopleurus acutus (assembly GCF_964270905.1). Taxonomy (NCBI): domain Eukaryota; kingdom Metazoa; phylum Chordata; class Mammalia; order Artiodactyla; family Delphinidae; genus Leucopleurus; species Leucopleurus acutus. Next base: position 40,355,610 of record NC_139142.1, read on the forward strand.
ATGTTTAAAACATAAAGACACAGAAAACAAAAGGATGGAAAAAGACACTTTAGGCAAAAGCCACGAGAAAATTTTTGTGGCTATATTACTATCAGATAAAATGGACTTTAAGAAAAAACTATTTTTAGGGATGGGGATGATGATAGTATAATGAACATATAATGATTTTTATGCATGTATGCACTGAATGAAGTAGCCTCAAAATATGTGAAGCAAGTCTACAGAAAGAAATGGATACACAAATCCAGTCATTATTGTGGGAGATTTCAAGCAATTGCTCTTAACTGTTGCTAGATCAAACAGACAAAAAGCAAAGATATAGAAAAACTGGACAGCGCAATTAATACACTTAATCTGCTGCACTAATACAGTTTTTAATCCAACAACTAGAGAATTCATATTTTTATCAATCGCATTTGTAATATTTAAAAAAACTGTTCATGCACTAGGCCACTAAGAACGCCTCCATAAATTTCAAAGACTATCACATGCACCTTAATCTCTCGACAGAATGCACTTAAGTTAGAAGTTAATTACAAAAACAAAAAATTTCAGTCCCTACATATTTCAAAATCTATAAAACACTTTGCTTAATAATTTGCAGTTTTTTTAAAGTAGAATTTAAAAACTACTTAGAAGTGAATAATTCTTACTACATACAAGAACCCATGGTACGCAAGAAAAAATTTCCTTCTAGGAAACTTAGCAAAGTCTGAAAATTAATGAAACAAATGTCCATTTTAAGATATTGTTAAAAGAACAACAGAATATATCCAACACAAATAGAAGGAAAATACAATAAAAATAAAATAGACAACAAAGATTCAATATAGATCAATAAAGCCAAAATTGATTTTTTTTTTAGAGATTTATTTATTATTTATTTATTTAATTTATTTATTTTTGGCTGTGTCGGATCTTAGTTGCAGCACATGGGATCTTCATTGAGACATGAGGGATCTTTTGTTGTGGCGTGCGGGTTTTCTCTTCTCTAGTTGTGGTGTGCAGGCTCCAGGGAGTGTGGGCTCTGTAGTTGTGGCGTGCGGGTTCCAGAGCATGTGTGCTCTGTAGTTTGCGGCACACAGGCTCTCTAGATGAGGTGTGTGAGCTCAGTAGTTGTGGCATGTGGACTTAGTTACCCCATGGCATGTGGGATCTTAGTTCCCTGAACAGGGGTCGAACCCACGTCCCCTGCATTATAAGGCGGATTCTTTACCACTGGACCACCAGGGAAGTCCACAAAATTGATTTTTCAAAACAACTAACAATATAAACAAGGCACTGACAAAATTTATCTAAAACAGAAGGAAGAAGACACAATTTTGTGAAAGAAAAGGGGAACATAACTAAGAGATTAAAAAATAAGAGAACACTGCCAACAATTTTGCAAATTTAGGTAAGAAGGACAAAACTCTAGGGGAAAAATTTACTAGAAGAAATAAAAGCCTTGAGCAGTGTTATACTATTACAGTAATTGAAAAAATAGTTAAAATCTTCCAACAGAGAAAACATTGATAGTTTTATAAGAAAGTTCTGAAATTTTTGAAGAACAGAAAAAATATACAGATTATTTGGGATGACAGAAAAAGAGAAAATACTACCCAATTTGTTTTTCAAGGCCATATAACCTTCAAAATAAAAGCAAGCACATTATGAGAAAGAAAAATTTCAGGCCCATTTTTCTAATGAATATACATGCAATAATACTAAGTAAAATATTAGCAAATTGAAAAAACTGTATAAAAAAGATAATGCACCATAATCAAGTTGGATTTATCCCATATATGCAAGGGTGGTTTAATAAAAGTGGGAACATTCACCGTGCTTATGCATTAAAAGAGAAAAATCTATATGATCATCTCAAAGTTGCAGGAAAAACATTTACCATTAAACACAAATACTTAGTAAACAAGAAAGGAAAGGAGCCTCTTTATCCTGATAAAAATATTTATTAAATACCTAGTGCAAACATCATCCTAAATAGGGAAACATTAGAAGTAGTTCCTTTAAAAATCAGAAATGAGATATCATTTCTCATCATTAGCTGAGGCTCCAGATGTGTGATGAAAATTCCACTTTGGACATTCTAGCCCCAGCAGACATCAGACAGAGAAGAGATAAGCTGTCTCTGTTGTTGCCCATCCAAGTACTGATCCATAGTCTCCTGAGAAGGAGAAAACGTTTATTGTTTTAAGCTACTAAGTTATGAGGTAGTTATGTAGTGATCAATATTGGAGTTACCAGGAGTCTATACACTGTTCTCTTCAGCTCCATGATATATGTGATGTGTGTGGTACGTATATGAGGGAGAAATGCCTGAGGCCTTTTATCTGAACTGTTGCTGTAAAAAAGTTTTCATTTGGTTGGCAATTTGTATGATATGGTATAGATTTTGTGGCACCTAGATGCCAAGGGGACCCCCAGTGATTCCTGCCTCCTAGTGTTCGTGCCTTTGTGTAACCCCCTTGAGTGTTGGCAGGACTTGTGACTTGCTTCTATATATATCATGGGATGTCATTTGCTTTTAACATATATATGTTGGGAGATAGATATAGATATAGATGTATATGATGGGATGTTGCGCCTATGATTATGTTACATTATATGACTCCATCTTAGCAGACTGGAGCCAGAGATTCTCCTTGTTGGATGAATAAACAGCCATATTGAGAAAGCGCATGTGTCAAAGAACTATTGGTAGCCTCCAGGACCTGAGGGAGGCCTCCAGTTAACTGCCAGCAAAAAGCCAGGGCTCTGAGTCATACATAATCACAAGGAAATGAGGTCAGCCAACAACCCAAAGATCTTGAAAGTGGATTCTTGCCCCGTCGAGCCTCTGGATGAGAATACAGCCTAGCCAATGCCTTGATTGCAGCCTCGTGAGAATTTGAGCAGAGAATTCAGTCAAGCTAAGCCTGGATTTCTGATCCATGGCAACTGTGAGGTAATAAATGTATCAGGTTTTAAGGCACTAACTTCGTGGTAGTTTGTCACATAGCAATAGAACACAACAGGAAAGTTTGTGTTGGAGTGAGTATTGATGGAGTAACCCTCCGTGTCCAGCAAAGAAGACCATTGCTAGACAAGTAAGAGATTATAATAAATTCCACACATTACTTCATTCATAGGATATAACTAGTGGTCATCAGTATGCCTCCTGATTTTGATTTGGAATTGAAGAAAATAAATAATTCACTGCAGCAGGTTGCAATTTTGGAATCGAGTTGTGGTGAGAGATGGTGTAATTTTTTTTTTTTTTGATGATGAGAAACAATGCCGTATTTTATTTTATTTTATTTTATTTTTTCCAGTACGTGGGCCTCTCACTGTTGTGGCCTCTCCCGTTGCGGAGCACAGGCTCCGGACATGCAGGCTCCGCGGCCACGGCTCACGGGCCCAGCCGCTCTGCAGCATGTGGGATCTTCCCGGACCGGGGCACGAACCTGTGTCTGCTGCATCGGCAGGCAGACTCTCAACCACTCTGCCACCAGGGAAGCCCTATGGTGTAATTTTTTTAAATTAATTAATTAATTAATTTTTGGCTGTGTTGGGTCTTCATTGCTGTGCACAGGCTTTCTCTAGTTGTGGCAAGCAGGGACTACTCTTCGTTGCAGTGTGTGGGCTTCTCATTGCGGTGGCTTCTCTTGTTGCAGAGCACAGGCTCTAGACATGCAGGCTTCAGTAGCTGTGGCTCGTGGGCTCAGTAGTTGTGGCTCGCTGGTTCTAGAACGCGGGCTCAGTAGCTGTGGTGCACAGGCTTAGTTGCTCTGCGGCATGTGGGATCTTCCTGGACCAGGGATCGAACCCATGTCCCCTGCATTGGCAGGCAGACTCTTAACCACTGAGCCACCAGGGAAGTCCCGAGATGGTATAATGTTAATGTAAGGTTTTGTTTGTTTATTTGTTTGGTATTTTTGGTGCTTGGTGTGTGTGGTTGAGTAAGGCTCTGCCACGGACTGTTCCTAGAATTTCTGATGGCTTACTTCTTTCTGATTTTCCCCATCTTCATGTTCCCTAGACCAAGAAGGCTTTTAATATTCCAGCTTACAACATATTGGGTGCAGACTTTCATACATTCCTGGTATCCATATGAAAGCCAGTGACATCAAATGTTTTGTGATATTTTGGAAGACTGAGAAGGGTAGTACCCTTTTAATGAAGGTTTGGAGAGATTCAAAGTGGGGAGTCATAATGGGCAATGCCCTGTGTAATATTATCTTGATGGGTCTTCCCCTCTCTTCCTCTCAGTCTCTTCTTGTCTGCTTTGGGAGCACTTAAGTATCTCCTCTCCTTCTCTCATGCAGGGCAGCTCTACCCTTCTTCAGGTCCCCTCAAGGTCTTAGCTTCTATCTGAATTGACTAATCAAGAGATTTCTTCCAAATAAATATTTTGTATGTGACAGGTTCTGCCACTTGCCTACCCAATATCTATTCATCCATTTTTCTTACCAACAGAACCCAGATAAAGTGTTCATTTTCCCAGGCTTTTCCTAGAGCCGGTGAGAGGTATGTTGCCTTTATGGTGCTTTAGGGAGAACTATGCTTTCCTGATATAAAGGGACAGACTCAGCTGACAGGACCCTTTTGCCCTTTGCCCTTCTTCCTGCCTCAGCAGATGCAGTGATTCACAGGGCTTGGGGGTGATGGCAGAGCAGGAAAATAGCAGGACTACCTTGAGACTTCCCTGAGCTGCTTTACTTGCCCTGGATATCAACCTCTGGACCTATTGTCATGGGAGAGAGAAGAATCTCATTTGAATTATGTCACTTTTTATTGGGTTTCTGTTAGGTCATCCTGATCAATACAGTGCTCTTCCTGAAAACAGTTCTGGTGAATAGTTTGTTTCCTTTCCTACTTGTAGTTTTGTCTTTTCTGAAGGGCTTATTTTGAACAAATCAAGTAAAATTGGATCTGTTTGCTCCCTCCTTAAGGGCTCCCTCCGCATAGTGATTTATCTCAAAGAAACACAAGTCTGACTTCAAGAAGCAGTGCTGGTATTCTCTGGAGCCTCCTGAGCACAGGCGGAATTGCCATTTATAGCTCACAGCAAGACTTCCTCAAATTCTTTTTGTGCAGCTTTCTCTCTAAAGTCACTAACTAAGCTGCATTCCCCCATCTCTCTTTGCTAACTCTTCCTCAAAATTCTGTCCACCTCTCTTTCATCCTCTGCCTTTGAGCCACTGCTGTGGTAAATCAATCTGCTACCCCCTTTTTTCCTTAATTTTGCAGCTTTACCTATTAGCCCTGGCAACACATCAAGGAATCCATGTGCAGTCACAGACTTGTCCTCAGAAAGCAGCTAAGGGGGAGAGATGTGAACAGGGACACTGGATAATTTTCCTCATGTATTAGTCAGGGTTGTCCAGAGAAACAGAATCAATGGGATTTATTTAGGCATTTATTTTATTTATTATAAGAAATTGGCTCATGCAATTATGGAGGCTGAGAAGTCCCAAGATCTACAGTCGGCAAGCTGGAGAGCCAAGATGGCTGATGGTGTAGTTCCCGTCTGAGTCCGTGGGGCCGAGACCCAGGGGAGCTGGAGGTGTTGTTCCAATCTGAAAGCTGGTGGCTTGAGACCCAAGAAGAGCCGATGTTTCAGTTCAAGTCTGAAGGCAGAAAAAATCTGATGTTCCATCTCTCAGGCAGCCAGGCAGGAGGAATTCCACCTTACTGGAGAGAGGGTCAGCCTTTTTGTTTTGTTATTTGGGCCTTCAACTGATTGGGTGAGACCCATCCACATTAAGGAGAGCAATCTGCTTTATCCAGAATACCAATTCAAATACCAGTCTCATCCAGAAATACCCTTACAGACACACTCAAAATAATGTTTGACCAAATGTCTGGGCAACCTATGGCCTGGTCAAGTTGACACATAATGTTAACCATCATGCCCCATCACACTTGTATCTCTCATACAACTCTCCAACAGCATGGGCCAACTCTCTGGGCTCATTTCTCCTCACTTCCCTTCCCTCTCCCTTGCTCCTTTTACACCAGGCTGTTGGTTCCATGTCCTGCAGTAGTTTCTTTCCTCCATACCCATCTCCCCGTCAAACCTCAGTTCATCCTTTAAGAATTAGCTCATGCATCATTTCCTGTATACAGTGTTCCTTGATTTCCTCCAGAAAGACAAAATTGCTCCTTTTCTGCATTGTGTTCTGTTCATATCTGTGTCTGACATGTCTGCATCCTGGAAGTGCTCCCCAGAGAATTGAGGGCGTGGTTGAAGTGGTGGGAAAGGTTTGGTGATGTATTTGCATAGATATGGTAGCAATAATTATAGTTTGGCATGCAAGTAACTATATTCACTCTGTTAAAAAAGACAGTTTTGTTGGAAGTTTTTTTTTTAAATTTTTATTTTATTTATTTTTTTATACAGCAGGTTCTTATAAGTCATCAATTTTATACACATCAGTGTATACATGTCAATCCCAATCGCCCAATTCATCACCACCATCCCCACCCCCCTGAAGCTTTCCCCCTTGGTGTCCATACGTTTGTTCTTTACATCTGTGTCTCAACTTCTGCCCTGCAAACCGGTTCATCTGTACCATTTTTCTAGGTTCCACATACATACGTTAATATACGATATTTGTTTTTCTCTTTCTGACTTACTTCACTCTGTATGACAGTCTCTAGATCCATCCACGTCTCAACAAATGACCCAATTTCATTCCTTTTTATGACTGAGTAATATTCCATTGTATATATGTACCACATCTTCTTTATCCATTCATCTGCCGATGGACATTTAGGTTGCTTCCATGACCTGGCTATTGTAAACAGTGCTGCAATGAACATTGGGGCGCATGTGTCTTTTTGAATTATGGTTTTCTCTGGGTATATGCCCAGTAGTGGGATTGCTGGATCATATGGTAATTCTATTTTTAGTTTTTTAAGGAACCTCCATACTGTTCTCCATAGTGGCTGTATCAATTTACATTCCCACCAACAGTGCAAGAGGATTCCCTTTTCTCCACACCCTCTCCAGCATTTGTTGTTTGTAGATTTTCTGGTGATGCCCATTCTAACTGGTGTGAGGTGATACCTCATTGTAGTTTTGATTTGCATTTCTCTAATAGTGATTTTGAGCAGCTTTTCCTGTGCTTCTTGGCCATCTGTATGTCTTCTTTGGAGAAATGTCTATTTAGGTCTTCTGCCCATTTTTGGATTGGGTTGTTTGTTTTTTTAAAATTGAGCTGCATGAGCTGTTTATATATTTTGGAGATTAATCCTTTGTCCATTGATTCATTTGCAAATATTTTCTCCCATTCTGAGGGTTGTCTTTTCGTCTTGATTATGGTTTCCTATGCTGTGTAAAAGCTTTGAAGTTTCATTAGGTCCCATTTGTTTATTTCTGTTTTTATTTCCATTACTCTAGGAGGTGGATCAAAAAAGATCTTGCTGTGATTTATGTCAAAGAGTGTCCTTCCTATGTTTTCCTCTAAGAGTTTTATAGTATCCAGTCTTACATTTAGGTCTCTAATCCATTTTGAGTTTACTTTTGTGTATGGTGTTAGTGTGTGTTCTAATTTCATTCTTTTACATATAGCTGTCCAGTTTTCCCAGCACCACTTATTGAAGAGACTGTATTTTCTCCGTTTTATATCCTTGTCTCCTTTGTCATAGATTAGTCGACCATAGGTGCGTGGGTTTCTCTCTGGGCCTTCTTTCTTGTTCCATTGATCTATATTTCTGTTTTTGTGCCAGTACTGTATTGTCTTGATTACCATAGCTTTGTAGTATAGTCTGAAGTCAGAGAGTCTCATTCCTCCTGCTCCATTTTTTTCCCGCAAGACTGCTTTGGCTATTCGGGGTCTTTTGTGTCTCCATACAAATTTTAAGATTTTTTGTTCTAGTTCCATAAAAAATGCCATGGGTAATTTGATAGGGATTGCATTGAACCTGTAGATTGCTTTGGGTAGTATAGTCATTTTCACAATATTGATTCTTCCAGTCCAAGAACATGGTCTATCTCTCCATCTGTTGGTATCATCTTTAATTTCTTTCATCAGTATCATATAGTTTTCTGCATACAGGTCTTTTGTCTCCCTAGGTAGGTTTATTCCTAGGTATTTTATTCTTTTTGTTGCAATGGTAAATGGGAGTGTTTCCTTAATTTCTCTTTCAGACTTTTCATCATTAGTGTATAGGAATGCAAGAGATTTCTGTGCATTAATTTTGTATCCTGCAACTTTACCAAATTCATTGATTAGCTCTAGTAGTTTTCTGGTGGCATCTTTAGGATTCTCTATGTATAGTATCATGTCATCTGCAAACAGTGACAGTTTTACTTCTTCTTTTCCAATTTGTATTCATTTTATTTCTTTTTCTTCTCTTATTGCCATGGCTAGGACTTCCAAAACTGGTTAATAATAGTGGTGAGAGTGGACATCCTTGTCTTTTTCCTGATCTTAGAGGAAACGCTTTCAGTTTTTCACCATTGAGAATGACGTTTGCTGTGGTTTTGTCGTATATGGCCTTTATTATGTTGAGGTAGGTTCCCTCTATGCCCACTCTCTGGAGAGTTTTTATCATAAATAGGTGTTGAATTTTGTCAAAAGCTTTTTCTGCATCTATTGAGATGGTCATATGGTTTTTATTCTTCAATTTGTTAATATGGAGTATCACATTGATTGATTTACGTATATCGAAGAACCCTTGCATCCTTGGGATAAATCCCACTTGACCATGGTGTATGATCCTTTTAATGTGTTGTTGGATTCTGTTCATTAGTATTTTGTTGAGGACTTTTGCATATGTATTCATCAGTGATATTGGTCTGTAATTTTCTTTTTTTGTAGTATCTTTGTCTGGTTTCGGTATCAAGGTGGTGGTGGCCTCATAGAATGAGTTTGGGAGTGTTCCTTCCTCTGTAATTTTTTGGAAGAATTTGAGAAGGATGGGTGTTAGCTCGTCTCTAAATGTTTGATAGAATTCACCTGTGAAGCCATCTGGTCCTGGACTTTTGTTTGTTGGAAAATTTTTCATCACAATTTCAATTTCATTACTTGTGATTGGTCTGTTCATATTTTCTGTTTCTTCCTTGTTCAGTCTTCTAAGGTTATACCTTTCTAAGAATTTGTCCATTTGTTCCAGGTTGTCCATTTTATTGGCATAGAGTTGCTTGTAGTAGTCTCTTTGGATGCTTTGTATTTCTGCAGTGTCTGTTGTAACTTCTCCTTTTTCATTTCTAATTTTATTGATTTGAGTCCTCTCCATCTTTTTCTTGATGAGTCTGACTAATGGTTTATCAATTTTGTTTATCTGCTCAAAGAACCAGCTTTTAGTTTTATTGGTCTTTGCTATTGTTTTCTTTGTTTCTATTTCATTTATTTCTGCTCTGATCTTTATGATTTCTTTCCTTCTGCTAACTTTGGGTTTTGTTGTTCTTCTTTCTCTAGTTCCTTTAGGTGTAAAGTTAGATTGTTTATTTGAGATTTTTCTTGTTTCTTGAGGTAGGCTTGTATAGCTATAAACTTCCCTCTTAGAACTGCTTTTGCTGCATCCCGTAGGTTTTGGATCGTCATGTTTTCGTTGTCATTTGTCTCTAGGTATTTTTTGATTTCCTCTTTGATTTCTTCAGTGATCTGTTGGTTATTTAGTAATGTATTGTTTAGCCTCCATGTGTTTGTGTTTTTTACATTTTTTTCCCTGTAATTCATTTCTAATCTCATAGCGTTGTGGTCAGAAAAGATGCTTGATATGATTTCAATTTTCTTAAATTTACAGAGGCTTGATTTGTGACCCAAGGTGTGATCTATCCTGGAGAATGTTCTGTGCACACTTGAGAAGAAAGTGTAATCTGCTGTTTTTGGATGGAATTTCCTGTAAATATCAATTAAATCTATCTGGTCTATTGTGTCATTTATAGCTTCTGTTTCCTTATTTATTTTCATTTTGGATGATCTGTCCATTGGTGTAAGTGAGGTGTTAAAGTCCCCCACTATTATTGTGTTACTGTTGATTTTCTGTTTTATAACTGTTAGCAGTTGCCTTATGTATTGAGGTGCTCCTTTGTTGGGTACATATATATTTATAATTGTTATATCTTCTTCTTGGGTTGATCCCTTGAACATTATGTAGTGTCCTTCCTTGTCTCTTGTAACATTCTTTATTTTAAAGTCTATTTTACCTGATATGAGTATTGCTACTCCAGCTTTCTTTTGATTTCCATTTGCATGGAGTATCTTTTTCCATCCCTCACTCTCAGTCTGTATGTGTCCTTAGGTCTGAAGTGGGTCTCTTGTAGACAGCATATATATGGGTCTTGTTTTTGTATCCATTCAGCGAACCTGTGTCTTTTGGTTGGAGCATTTAATCCATTCACGTTTAAGGTAATTATTGACATGTATGTTCCTATGACCATTTTCTTAATTGTTTTGGGTTTGTTTTTGTGGGTCCTTTTCTTCTCTTGTATTTCCCACTTAGAGAAGTTCCTTTAGCATTTGTTGTAAAGCTGGTCTGGTGGTGCTGAATTCTCTTAGCTTTTGCTTGTCTGTAAAGCTTTTGATTTCTCCATCGAATCTGAATGAGATCCTTGCAGGGTAGAGTAATCTTGGTTGTAGGTTATTCCCTTTCATCACTTTAAGTATATGCCACTCCCTTCTGGCTTCTAGAGTTTCTGTTGAGAAATCAGCTGTTAACCTTATGGGAGTTCCCTTGTATGTTATTTGTCATTTTTCCCTTGCTGCTTTCAATAATTTTTCTTTGTCTTTAATTTTTGCCGATTTAATTACTGTGTGTCTCGGCATGTTTCTCCTTGGGTTTATCCTGTATGGGACTCACTGCACTTCCTGGACTTGGGTGGCTATTTCATTTCCCATGTTAGGGAAGTTTTCGATTATAATCTCTTCAACTATTTTCTTGGGTCCTTTCTCTCTCTCTTCTCCTTCTGGGACCCCTATAATGTGAATGTTGTTGCGTTTAATGTTGTCCCGGAGGTCTCTTAGGCTGTCTTCATTTCTTTTCATTCTTTTTTCTCTGTTCTGTTCCACAGCAGTTAATTCCACCATTCTGTCTTCCAGGTCACTTATCCGTTCTTCTGCCTCAGTTATTCTGCTTTGATTCCTTCTAGTGTAGTTTTCATTTCAGTTATTGTATTGTTTATCTCTGTTTGTTCTTTAATTCTTCTAGGTCTTTGTTAAACATTTCTTGCATCTTCTCGATCTTTGCCTCCATTCTTCTTCTGAGGTCCTGGATCGTCTTCACTATCATTATTCTGAATTCTTTTTCTGGAAGGTTGCCTGTCTCCACTTCATTTAGTTGTTTTTCTGGGGTTTTATCTTGTTCCTTCATCTGGTACATAGCCCTCTGCCTTTTCATCTTGTCTATCTTTCTGTGAATGTGTTTTTTTTTTTCCACAGGCTGCAGGATTGTAGTTCTTCTTGCTTCTGCTGTCTGCCCTCTGGTGGATGAGGCTATCTAAGAGGCTTGTGTAAGTTTCCTGATGGGAGGGACTGCTGGTGGGTAGAGCTGACTGTTGCTCTGGTGGAGCTGAGTCAAACTTTAATCCACTTGACTGCTGATGGTGGGGCTGGGTTCCTTCCCTGTTGGTTGTTTGGCCTGAGGCAACCCAACACTGGAGCCTAGCTGTGCTCTTTGGTGGGGCTAATGACAGACTTTAGGAGGGCTCACACCAAAGAGTACTTCTCAGAACTTCTGCTGCCAGTGTCCTTGTCCCCATGGTGACCCACAGCCACTCCCCACCTCTGCAGGAGACCCTCCAACACTAGCAGGTAGGTCTGGATCAATCTCCCCTGGGGTCACTGCTCCTTCCCCTGGGTCCCAGTGCGCACACTACTTTGTGTGTGCCCTCCAAGAGTGGAGTCTCTGGTTCCCCCAGTCCTGTTGAAGTCCTGCAATCAAATCCCACTAGGCCTCAAAGTCTGATTCTCTAGGAATTCCTCCTCACATTGCCAGACCCCCAGGTTGGGAAGCCTGACATGGGGCTCAGAACCTTCATTCCAGTGGGTGGACTTCTGTGGTTTCAGTGTTCTCCAGTCTGTGAGTCACCCACCCAGCCCTTATGGGATTTGATTTTACTGTGATTGTGCCCCTCCTATTCCTACCATCTCATTGTGGCTTTTCCTTTGTCTTTGGATGTGAGGTATCTTTTTGGGTGAGTTCCAGTGTCTTCCTGTCGATGATTGTGCAGCAGCTAGTTATGATTCTGGTGTTCTCACAAGAGGGAGTGAGAGCACGTCCTTCTACTCCGCCATCTTGGTTCCTCCCCCTTGTTGGAAGTTTTAAAATAGAAATGTTGATGGTAATAATACAGAATAGCTATAAAAGCCCTTATTGTGTCCTGGGCAGTACTCTAAATGCTTTACATAAATCACTTTATTTAATCATCACATCAAAACTATGATCTAAGTGTTAATAGCCCTATGTTACAAATGAGGAAGCAGACAGAGAGGGGAAAAGTAACTTATCAGGGTCACAAAGCTAATAGGTATGGAGCTGGAGTTTAAACCCAGGTATAAATGTGTAGTATCCACATACTCAGTGGGGCAGGGCAGAGGTGTGTGAAGTCCCAGAAGGAAAGCTGCACACTTATGTAATCTATCATGCATGGTCTTGGTTCCTCCACCCACACCCCCGATAGCATTCTTGTATTCTTGCCAACCACAAAGGTGTTTTTTGGTTCCTTTTTTCCTCTGTTTTCACTCCTTAAAAAGTACCATTAATCATTATAATAAAAACCTTTCTGTAAAAGCAACACCAGGTACCACATGCATTCCAAGCCTGGTTTTTGTTATCAAATTTGTTTTCCACATATGACTCTCACCATGAACGTGAAGTTAATGGTGCCCTTCTTGTGACATGTTGTAGTTGGCTCTGCTTTGTGGTTGGTGCTGCCAACCTCTGGATTAAATAATAAAGAGCCAATTGTATGTTTTCAGGGCCATTATGCCATTTAATGAGAATTTTCAAAAAATTGTATAGAGTAATGGAATCTGTAAATGTATTTATAATTAATGCTATTTCCATTTCGCTAAAGTAAAAACACATTATATGGATTATCAAGGGAGGAATATCCTAATTTTTCTTCTCTAGAAATTTCCATCTAGTGTCTTCTCCCTCAATACCAAAAAATGTACGTTATTATAATTTCCTATTGGAAAAAATAGGGTTGGTCAATTCTAATATATTTTTATATTAAAAACTACATTAAATCATAGGATGTTGCCCACATTACCATATAGAAATCAGTATAGTGCCTTTTATTTAATTTTCATGCACTGAAATATTTTAAAAGGTACTGAAATGAGGTAAATATTCTTACAATTTAATTCTCTCCTCAGGAATTTTCTTGCAGGAATCTTGTAAATGTGCTAGTGTAGGGATGGACCTTTACCTTGAAGGAAAATGAATCATCAGCATCTAAGCAGCCGCTGTATAAATCATGGTGTTTTCAGAGCAGAGTCACAGTTCTTTCACAATATTTTCAGTAAGCAAATGAGATTAGAGAAAATAGCTATTTCTCAAAAGCTTTTTTTGATGAAAGAGCCCATAAATTGGGACTTTAAATGTAACAATGTAGAAGTTTTCAAGATGACTCCTTAGTACTAGACCTGTCCATGTGCTGTGGTCTTTGGGGTCTTTGGGGTCAAGAGTTTGCTTTGAGGGAGGAGAATGGCTTTAGTAGCAAGCCACCTATTATGAAACAGCTTGGGGAAGGCTTCCAAGGAAAATAGGAGAAATCTGCTATGTATTTAGAAATGCTCTTTCCCAGATATGGAAGGGACATTACTTGCAAAACTAAAATATTTTGGAAGAGAACTCATTGGCCCGTATTCACTTAATTAGGACATTCCAGGAGTCCTTACCCTGGTTGGCATACAAAATAACTTCTATTTCAGAAAAGTCTAATGGTGCAACCAGAAAAAACGGTATCCCTTCTGCCTTTTAAATTCTGTTCGGTGACTTGATTCATCAATTCAGACTATTTTGAGGGAGAAGAATTAGAGCTGTAGAATTGGAGTAAAAGTTTCTGGGGCCAAATTTGTATTGACCTTGGGCAAGTCATTTACCACTTTCTATCCTGATATTCCCCACCTCCCTGCTGCATTGAAGTAAGCTGGAGTGGATCCCAGATTTGCTGGTCTTGTGGAAGAGGAGAATGTGTCCTTGGCTGGAGAAGTAGGAGATGATGTGGTAATTTTGTGTGTGTTATTTTTAGCTGTTAAAGACTTGCTTTCTTAATGAGAAAGTTAGGATGGTAACATGTATTTGTCAAGAACTTGGTCAATGAACAAGAAACAATGATGGACATGCAAATTATTGCTTCCATGTGGCTTTTTTCTCTCAAGGATCATGGAGACAAACCTGCCTCTAATTATACGTCACTTAGATATGGCACTTTTCATTAAAGGATGTCACAGTGTTTTGCAAATGTTAATTAAGACTTGCATCCTCCCTGTGAAGTGAATATAATTGTTTTGCTGGTGCACAGAGCAGCAAACTGAGACACAGAACACTTTAGAAGCTGCCCAAGATTACCCTGCTGAGCAGTGCCATCAAGAGCCAAAGGGAGGGAGGGAGGGAGACACAAGAGGGAGGAGATATGGGAATGTATGTATATGTATAGCTGATTCACTTTGTTATACAGCAGAAACTAACACACCATTGTAAAGCAACTATATTCCAATAAAGATGTTAAAAAATAAAACACATGGGACTTCCCTGGTGGTGCAGTGGTTAGGAATCTGCCTGCCAGTGCAGAGGATACGGGTTCGATCCCTGGCCTGGGAAGATCTCACATGCCGCGGAGCAACTAAGCCCGTGCACCACAGCTACTGAGCCTGCGCTCTAGAGCCTGTGAGCCATAACTACTGAGCCTGCACACCACAACTACTGAAGCCTGAGTGCTGCAACTACTGAGGCCACACGCCACAACTACTAAAGCCCGCGCGCCTAGAGCCCATGCTCCACAACAAGAGAAGCCACCGCAATGAGAAGCCGGTGCACCGCAATGAAGAGTAGACCCCATTTGCCACAACTAGAGAAAGCCCACACACAGCAACGAAGACTGAATGCAGCCAAAAATAAATAAAATTTAAAAAAAAAGAACCAAAGGTACTGTTTATATAAGCTACTTGTTCTAACCTGCAACACAGTAACAATATAGTTATTTGGTGGAGGTCGAGTAATTAAGAAACTTTTGAAAGAAGGCCAGTCAGCCTTGGTGCCACCAGCTGAAGTTCTCAGATACTTTGGAATGGTTGTGTTCTACACAGAAGTGGAGACAGCCCTAACTAAGTGAGGGAGGGAAAGTCACCATGGAAAGCACTAGGTCTATCTTCTCTTCAGAAGTTGTAGGCTTCATTATCACCTGGTGTGTGGGTAGACCCATGGCATTAGGTGGAGTTTGTAAAAACAGGCTTTCTGAGGAATCTGAATACTCCCCAAGTGTGGGTAGCACTGGGGGTTTCAGGGTCTAAGCGGAGCAGGCTGAGGGTTGGATAAATGGTTCCTCTGCCGCCTAATCTCATTTTTCACAGAAGCACAAAAAAATATGAGTCACCCCAGAGACTGCTGGAATAATCCTGAATGCCTTAATAGGATTATTGAACCCTATTTTTACAGGTTCTTAACATGGGAAGTTTTGCTTTTATGAGTGTTCACTTTGTGGCTGTGTGGAGAAGTGGCTGACAGAAAAAAAAATAGTAGTTAGGTGGAACTTACTTTTTTCCTTCCTTTTCGATCATTGCCTTACTCCTGTACCACTGCCTCCTCATTATTTTTGTAATAGTTACTTGTCCCTTCTTCAGTCTATCCTGTGCACAACTGCCAGATTAGTTCAAAGCTTTCATGGTACATCACTTCTAAAACTCTCCCACAGTTCTTTATTGCACGTTGACATCAATAATAACAGCAACAAATATAAGCCACGTCCTTAATTATGAGTAGACATTGTGCTAAGGGCTTTCCATACCTTATTTTTATTTAATTTCATATATTTCAAGTATAATTTTGAAAACCTATCCAAAATTGGATCCTACCCTCCTTTTCCAGTTGTGTTTTCTCCTATTCTAACATGAACTCTCTGCTCTGGTGAGATGATGTCTCATTTCTGGACCTACCACACCCTTCTGCCCCAGATGCCATTCTTACTACCCTTAGCTCTTTCTGTTTCCCACTCACTAAATGGGCCCAGTTTCTTCTGTCCATCCAATTCATCTTCCAAGGAATAGCTTGAATCCCCCTTCAGGGCTTCTATCAACAATTTTACGTTCCTTCTTTATACTTTTCTTCACTGAAGTTACATTATATAATTAGCTCCCAATTACCTGCCAATATATTTTCTGATAGACTAGTAGGATGTACTGAGTACTTATGTGCAAGATGTTCCTTGATCCCTCCGTTTTCTCTTGGATTACCATCTCCTTCTAGACTTGACTTCTATATCAGATAAGATAGGCTAAGTTAGGCTGCAGTAATAAACAAGCCTCAAACCTTAATGGTTTATAACAACAAAGCTTTATTTGTTACCTATATTACACATCTATTGTGAGTTGGCTGGATGCTCTGATGCATGTCTCCTTATTCTGAAACTTGGGCTGATGGAGGAGCAACATCTGGAACACTGCCTAAAGCAGTGACAGGGAAAAAAAGGTGGCGAATAGTGTACCAACTCTTGAAGCCAGATTCATGTCTCTTCTGCTCACTTTTCATTGTTCAAAACAAGTTACATGGCCATGCCTAACTTCAAGGAGTACAAGGAAGTACAACTCTATCATGTACCAGATAGAAAGGAAACCGAAATATTTTCCAGAAACTCTGGTGACTAATATAACTTCCTTTTTCTGTATAGCCTAGACCAGCAGTTTTCAAACTTTCTGACTATATTCCATTACGAAAACTACCTTTTATATCACAACTCAGTATACAATACATATATGGATATACTTGACTGAAACAAAAGTTACTAAAAGTGAAATTTACTCTGTTACTTTGTGTTCCATTCCATTTAACTGCAATTTTTTAAAGTGCTGGACATCACCCACTAAATTGATTGTATGATCCACTGATAAATTGTGACCCAAGATTTGAAAAACCTAGAAGATGTGGGCCCAGCACCCTCAATCCTTTCTCCCTGCAGATCCCTAGTTTTTTCTCACTGAAAATGCCAATCCATCTGCCTTCTCTATATCTATATCCTTGCTGCTAAGTACTGCTGATGAAAAATCATACTTATCTCCATACTCAGTGGAGGTTGGAGATACATTTGTAGAGGTTTGATCCCCATAATTGCATGATTTCATCCAGCAGCTCTTTGTCCTATTCCATCACCCTCTCTGCAAATGCATCAACACGCACATGAATAATTGAGGCCATTTGGGCGCATGCTCCTTCAACTTCTCACCTCATGTATATAACTCATCAATATCTGCCTTCTCTCTCACTTCCCTTCATCTGGTCTCAGAGGAGGAGGTGCTGCATTATGACATCTTAAGCGCCCTTATTATTTATTCAGGTGTTCATTTGCTTTCTCTGGAGCAGTTCCATGTCATTGGGCTTGCATTCTAATCATCCTACCTGTTCCACCTCTTCCTGGCTGCTAGACTGCCTTAGGTAAGGTATTATTTTTCTTTTGGGATCATTTGGGACTCAAGCCTGGTTGCTGGTATATTCTTTTTTTTTTTTTTGGCGGTACGCGGGCCTCTCACTGTTGTGGCCTCTCCCATTGCGGAGCACAGGCTCCAGTCACGCAGGCTCAGCGGCCGTGGCTCATGGGCCCAGACGCTCCGCGGCATGTGGGATCTTCCTGGACCGGGGCACGAACCCGTGTCCCCTGCATCGGCAGGCGGACTCTCAACCACTGCGCCACCAGGGAAGCCCTACTAGTATATTCTTAAATGGTAGGGATCCTTCAGGACGTGCAAGGCAAATGGATTTTTGACCCAGCCACCAGCCCCTCCTGAGATACTTGGAGGAGGCCCTCTGCTCTCTGCCTTCCTACCTTGGAGGTCAGGGGAGATTAGCCTTACCATTGGCTCTCTCCTGGCTTTTGGGGATCAGGAAGACCAGCATACTCACATGTGGGGTCAAGATAGATTATACCAGGAGCCATGGTTTGATGAATGACAAGATCTTCCCAGTATCCACTGCCTCTGTTCCTCACCCCGAGTACGGTTCACAGGGAAGAAAGCCCCACACCAGATTACTCCACTGGGAGCCTGCATGGCTACGGCCCCACCTATACCCAGTTGCCTGAAGGTCCTAGTAGCCCCATGACTCAGGAGAGGCAGATAGCTTGTCGGAATAGACAGGAAGGAGCTACCTTCAGGATGCCTGTATCTGGGATCCAGATAGCTATTTGTCTCTCTAGTTACCTATTGATCTCTTTCACTATTGCCAACCTTCTCAAAATAAACTATACCTGTTTTTTCCCTTTCCTATTTCACATTGCTTTCAAATCCAGTGCAATGAGACGTTAGTCTCAGTGCCACTTCCCTGAAACTGCTTTGGCAAATGCAACCATTGACTTCCTAATTGCTTCATGCCTCAGGATCTTCATGGTTCTCAGGCCTCGCTTGACCTCTCAGCTGCATTTACTCTTTTTTTTTAAATTAACTTTTATTGGAGTATAGTTGCTTTACAATGTTGTCTTAGTTTCTGCTGTGCAGCAAAGTGAATCAGTAATATGTATACATATATCCCCTCTTTTTTAGATTTCCTTCCCATTTAGGTCACCACAGGGCACTGAGTAGAGTTCCCTGTGCTATACAGCAGGTTCTCATTAGTTATCTATTTTATACATAGTAGTGTATATATGTCAATCCCATTCTTCCAATTCATCCCATCCCCTCTTCCTCCCTTGGTAACTGTAAGTTTGTTCTCTACATCTGTGACTCTATTTCTGCTTTGCAAATAAGTTCATCTGTACCATTTTTCTAGATTCCACATATAAGCGATATTATACAATATTTGTTTTTCTCTTTCTGACTTACTTCACTCTGTATGACAGATTCTAGGTCCATCCACCTCACTACAAATAACTCAATTTCATTCCTTTTTATGGCTGAGTAATATCCCTTTGTATGTATGTACCACATCTTCTTTATCTGTTCATCTGTCGATGGACATTTAGGTTGCTTCCATGTCCTGGCTATTGTAAATAGTGCTACAGTGAATATCGGGGTGCAGGCGTCCTTTCGAATTTTGGTTTTCTCCAGATATATGCCTAGGAGTGGAATTGCTGGGTCATATGGTAGCTCTATTTTTTGGTTTTTAAGGAACCTCCATATTGTTCTCCATAGTGGCTGTACCAATTTGTATTCCCACAAACAGTAGAGGAGGGTGCCTTTACTCTTGCTGATCACCCCCACTCCCCTTTTGACTCTTTGGCTTCCATGACAGTACTCTCTTCTAGTCCTTCTCTTATTTCTCTTGTTCTTCTTAGTCTCTTTTTCTGGCTTTTCCATTTCTCTTGTGCTCTTAGTTTTGATATCACCCATAGTTCAGTTCTCTTCTTTTCTCACTCTACTTGCTGTCCTCTGGGGAATCTCATCTAATCCTTAAAATTTTATAGTTAGCCACCTGTATGTGAATGATTCCCAAATTCGGGTCTCTAGCCCAGTTCTGTCTTCAGAACTCTAGATCCATTTATGCCACTGCCAACAGGACATTTCCTGGACATTCCATAGGCATTCTGAACACAGCATTCCAAAGTGGAAAGTAATCTTTCTCAGAAGTAGTCCTCTATAGCTCAGGGGTTGGCAAACTGAGGTCCATGGGCCAAATCTGGGCTACTGCCTGTTTTTTATATGACCTGAGAACTAAAAATGATCTTTAAATTTTAAATAGTTGGGAAAAGTCAAAAGAATAATATTTCATAACACATGAAAATTATATGAAATTCAAATTTCAGTGTTTATACGAAAAGTTTTATTGTAACACAGCCTCACCCACTGTTTATGTTATTGCTCATGTGTGGCTGTCGCTTTCCCCTACAGTGGCAGAGATGAGTAGTTGCAACAGAGATCAAATGGTCCACAAAGCCTTCAGTATTTACTACCTGGCCCTTTATAGAAAGTTTGCTGACACCTGGTGTAGCTAAATGGACCAGCTCTACCACTTGGTTCTCAGCTCTACCACTTATTCTCCATATAACCTGGGCAAATTACTTTTCCTCTTTCAATCATAGTTTCCTCAGCTATAAAATGAGAATAATTGTGTTTATTGCTCCAAGTTTTTGTAGATTAAATGAGATAAAGCATGTAAGACACTTGGCAAAATGCTTGATATGTATTACCTTATAAATGTTAACTGTTGTTATTTCTCCCCAAACTCACCCTTCATCTTGTTTTTTTCTATCTTTGTGACAGCTGCATAGTCTACCAGTAACCCAAGCCAGAAACTTGGGAGTCATCCTAGGCCTTACATCCTATTTGTTGCTGATTTTGCTTCCACAAAATCTAAGATGTCCACCTTTTTTTCTTCATATCCACTGCTATTGCTTTAGGACATACCCTGATCTCCTCTTGCCTAGACTGTCTCTGACTCAGATCTTGCCCACATTTCTCAGTTTTTTTTGTGCTGCAATTTGAGTATTTTAAAGTGAAAATCTTATTGTGTTACTCTCCATCTTAAAACCATGTAAGGGGCTTCCCTGGTGGCGCAGTGGTTGAGAGTCCGCCTGCCGATGCAGGGGACACGGGTTCGTGCCCCGGTCTGGGAAGATCCCACATGCCGTGGAGCGGCTGTGCCCGTGAGCCATGGCCGCTGAGCCTGCACATCCGGAGCCTGTGCTCCGCAACGGGAGAGGCCACAGCAGTGAGAGGCCCGCGTACCGCAAAAAACAAACAAACAAAAAACATGTAAGGACTCCCCATTGTCTGCTTGATAAAACCTAAGCTCCTTTCACCATCCTCCATGGTCAGTTGTCTGCTCAGACTTAGTTCTCACCATGCCTACCTTAGACACCATGCACCAGCCTTATAATGGGTTGAATTTCCAAGGTAACCTGGAATGCCCTTCACCACCCTGTCAATCTAGGCAGCGTGTAGTACTTCACTGTCAACATTCAACATTGAAGCATCATTGTGGCCATGTTTTTATGCAGAATTGAGCGCTTCCTTCTTTGGTTCTTATGGATTCTATGTTCTTTAGTCACAGTAGGTAATTGTGATTCTAGGTTATAAGTTCCTGAGAGCAGGATACATATTCAAATCCCAGAGTCTAGTACAGTGTTTGACACACACTGTGGAAACGTACGAGTATTTATCAAAAGATAGAAAGAACAAATTCCTACAAAAATTAGACACATATGGAGATACCCAAATGACTGTTTGTCTACCTGTTTTTTTCTCTGTGATTTTTTTTTTAAATTGAAGTATAGTTGGTATCCTCTGTGATTTTTCAAAAGAGCAAAGTGATTCTCAAAGTGTGGTCTCCCTGGAACCGCACCATCTGGCCATGTGTTAGAAATGTACATTCTTAGGCCCCATCCCACACTTCCTGAATCAGAAACTCTGAAGGTTCATTCAGCACAAATGAACCTGTATACAAAATAGAAACAGACTCACAGATATAGAGATCAGACTTGTGGGTGCCAAGGGGTAGATAGGGAGGGAAAGGGATGAACTGGGAGTTTGGGGTTGGTAGATGCAAACTATTACATTTAGAATGGATAAACAGCAAGGTTCTATATATAGCACATGGGACTATATCCAATCTCCTGGGATAAACCATAATCGAAAGGAAAATTTAAAAAAAGAATATATATACGTGTATAACTGAGTCACTGCTGCACAGCAGAGATGGCCACAACATTGTGAATCAACTAGACTTCAATAAAAAAAAAAAATGAATGTGGGGCCCAGTAAGCTGTTGCCATAAGCCCTCCAGGTGATTTGGATGTATGCTGAAGTTGGAGAACCATTGCCCCAGACTAGTTTTTCTTAAGTTGTGACTGTGGACCAGCTCTATTAGACTCCCCTGGGCTGATTGTTGAAGCTAAAATGCCAGGCCTCATCCCAGACTCTCAGGGGCATGAAATAGCTATGCTTTCAACCCTGACTGCATATTGGCAGTACGTGGGCAAGACTTTTTAAAAAAATCACTAGTGCTCTGACTTTATTACCAGAGATTCTGATTCTTTGGGTTTGGTGGAGGACTGCCACCAAACTGCCCAAGTTTTTTTAAAAAGCTCTTCAGGTGATACAAAGGTACAGCCAGGGTAGGGAGCCCCTGCTCTCTGCTCTGTGAGCACGGGCTCTGGGGTCTGATGACTCAGCTTCTAGTCCTAGTGTGACTTTGGGCAAGTTAATGCTGTTTCAGTCTCTTGTCTGTTTTGAGGATTAAATGAGGTAATATGTTTGATGTGTTAAACACAGGGTCTGTCCCACAGCAATCTCTTAATAGATGTTAATTAGATTTTCATTAATGAATATAAGCCCCTATGGTTCTTTATGTACACTAACATTTAGGAACCATGGAGCCAGAGAATCTCCTATTCCCTGATACTGATTGAGTGCTGGTAGAATTACTTTGCTCTTCCTATAGTTTGATCAGGAACCATGTAAATCCCTCAAGTTCTCAGTGTGCTGTTTCATCCAGATAAACAGTCCAGTCCTATCTTGATGGTGGTGACAAAGTGCGGGTGAATCTGCAGAGACACGCAGCATTGGAAGTACTTTAAAAGTGTATTATCATAAAAAAAAAAAGTGTATTATCATGATCTCTGGCTCAGAAGTGTTTCATAGGTATGTCTTTTCTTCCTAATTAGACTCTAATTCTTGCGGACAGGGATTGAATCTTAAATTTTGTTTTCATATCATGGTGCCTAGCAGAGAGCTAGATATACAAGAGACCTTCAACTTGACTGGAACAAAGACTCCACATGCCAGTCTCAGTTCTGCCTAATGCGATCCTGATTAGGTTTTCTGGATTCCTTGTGTTAAGGGAGGGAGTTAGTTATTTCAATTTACTTCCTAGGGCTGCTATAAAAAAAGGCCCACATAGCACCCTAGCATTTCTAGTATGCCTTCGATTTGCAAAAATTCAAATAAAACAGACACAAAGTTTCCCCACAGCTGGTGGGGAATACTTGTTGGTGCTCCAAGTATTTATTTTAGGTTGACATTACTGGCATCACCAAGTAACTTAGTACAGTCTTCCCTCAGTGTGATATCTCATTGTGAATGGTCATCTTACTATGAATTATACAAAAATATCCAATTACAAAAAGAATTAAGTTTTCAGGCACAGCTGCTTTTTAAAAATTTTTTATTGAAGTATAGTTGATTTACAATGTTGTGTTAATTTCTGCTGTACAGCAAAGTGATTCAATTATACATATGTATTCTTTTTCATATTCTTTCCATTATGGTTTATCACAGGATACTGAATATAGTTCCCTGTGCTATACAGTAGGAATTTGTTGTTTATCCATCCTATATATAATCATTTGCATCTGCTAATCCCAAGTTCCCATTCCTTCCCTCCCCTACCTCCCTCCCCCTTGGCAACCACAAGTCTGTTCTCTATGTCTGTGAGTCTGTTTCTGTTTTGTAGATATGTTCATTTGTGTCATATTTTAGATACCACATATAAGTGATATCATATGGCATTTGTCTTTCTCTTTCTGACTTACTTCGCTTAGTACGATAATTAGGTCCATTCATATTGCTGCAGAAGGTATTATTTCATTCTTTTTTATGGCTGAGTAATATTCCATTGTATATATACCACATCTTATTTATCCAGTCATCTGTTGATGGACATTTAGGTTCCCTGTCTTGGCTATTGTAAATAGTGCTGCTATGAACATAGGGGTACATGTACCTTTTCAAATTATATTTTTGTCTGGGTATATGCCCAGGAGTGGGATTGCTGGATCATATGGCAACTCTATTTGTAGTTTTTTGAGGAACTTCCATACTGTTTTCCATAGTGGCTGCACCAATTTATTGTGGCTGCATCAATACATTCCCATCAACAGTGTAGGAGGGTTCCCCTTTTTTCTACACTCTCTCCAGCATTTGTTATTTGTAGACTTTGTAATGATGGCCATTCTGACTGATGTGAGGTGGTACCTCACTGTACTTTTGATTTGCATTTCTCTAATAATTTGTGATGTTGAGCATCTTTTCATATAGGCACAGCTGCTTTTTAAGCCTTGCTGTTGCCCTTTTATTTTCCTTCTCCTAAAGTCCTAAAAGGCATCTATTCTCTAAGATTTAATTGGCACCTTTAATAAGGAAAATAATAGTTAATTATAGAAGCACAGAAGGCCACTATATATCTCATATACTTTATGGATGAAGAGTATGTTAAACAGATGGCTATTCTGATTTTTATCTGTGATAAAATGCATAAACCTTGTTTCCAGGACATTGATGTTGTTGTTTCAGTAATCAGGGCTTTGTAATGATGCCATCTATGTGATTTTTATCATTGAATCCATTAGGAATGATTGTCACTGTTGAAGGTTTTGGGTCGGAAATCAGTACATCAGAGAGTAGTTCCTTTGAACTGTTGTTAAAGCAGAACTTTGAAAGTCAGAAGCAGGCTGGAGTTATTCTCAAACTCACCTCTTCTCACTACAATTATGTTCTGTACCTTTCTCTATCCTTCCTTAAATCACAGAGCATTGTTCTTAAATTTTTATATATAGTTACTATAGTGCTTTAGGCAGCTGGTTTTTATTTTAGTTAGAATTAGTTACACTGTTCTCTTTGCCTTGGAATTTGTAAGAGTTTTGGATGGAGAGACTGTTCTTGGAAGCTGAGGCCTGTGTAATTTTGTTAAAGTTTTTTTGGCTTGCTGAATTCATTGTTATGGTTCTCTGCAGATGAAGGGTGTATGTGAATTGGCTGTAATTTCTTTGTTGTATCAGGCAAAACTCTCCACTGAGTGACTCCTTTTTTTTTTTTAAACATCTTTATTGGAGTATAATTGCTTTACAATGTTGTGTTAGTTTCTGCTTTATAACAGAGTGAATCAGCTATACATATACATATATTCTCATATCTCCTCCCTCTTGTGTCTCCCTCCCCCCCTCCCTATCCCACCCCTCTAGGTGGTCGCAAAGCACTGAGCTGATCTCCCTGTGCTATGCGGCTGCTTCCCTCTAGCTATCTATTTTACATTTGGTTCCACTGAGTGACTCTAATAAATCAGATTTATTTACTTTCTGAATGTTAGAGCATTACACAGGACTCCTAGAAAGAAGTTGGGTAGTTATGAGTACCCCTAGATTGTCTTGTCACTGTAAGATTCTCCAAAATACCTCTAATTGTGTAATGATATACTATAGGAGGTGTAATTTAGGTTTGTGAGCATTTGTAGGATGATTCTGGTGTCTTTGAGTGTTAGGGCTTGGATGATCTATTTAAAACCTTCTCATTTATATCATAATTTATCCTTCAGATAATCCAATTAGGAATTACTTAATTTTCCACCATTGAAATTTCCAGTCACATCAATGTACGTTTGTGTTTCAAAGTTGGTTTAATTTCTTGTATTTGATCAAATTCTAATGGTAGAGTTTTGTGATTCACCCTGCAGAGCTAATTGGTAGAAAACATTTAGTATTGATGTTACGGCTGATTTGTTTTTTGATCTAAAAATTCCACTGAGTTCTTTCATTTGTCAGACATTTTTTGAGTCTCTGCCATGTGCCAAAGGCTGGGATACCTCTGTGCCAAAGGCTGGGATACCCTGGGAATGCAGAGATGGAAGACAGCCTCCTCCCTCAGGAGCTCACAATCAAGAGGGTGTCAGGTGGATAGTAAAAAAAATAGTCCAATACAACATGCTAAGGGCTGTGCTGGAGACGCTGTTTACAGTGCATTCCTGCTATTTTCTCCTTCTTGCCAGGGGAAGTCAGGGATGATCTTTCTGGTCTTTCTCTACCTCAGTCTCTTCTGAAAAGTAGTGAAGACTCCGTGATTCACAGCACAGAGGCATATATGCTTCCAGTTGGTTCTTGAGGAAACAGAACAAAACAAAAAGCTTTTGCACACGAGGTGGTGCTACAGTGCTGCAGCAAGAACTAGCCATCACTCTCAGAGGTGGGTGGGAGTCTCCTAGTATCTTTTGGCTTGTGCTGAAAGGCTGAATTCTTAGACTGTATCCTCCTCGGCCTTCTAGAGCTTTTAATTCCGAGGTGCATTTACTTTCAGAATGAAAAGACCTACTTCATCTCTGAAGTGCTATTCATCTCTCATCTTACAAGGGAATGCTTTTGCTTTCACTAAAAGTTATCGAGGCTTTCTTGGGAGTGTTCTTGAGAAATATGGTATTTACTACCTAAATGCCCTGGGGTTTTTTGTTTTGTTTTGTGATTTTGGTTGGCTTGATGAACTTTTGGAATGGTCTTAGCTGTTGAAGGACTTTTTTGAAAGGGTGGAATGGAGGCTGGAGAGGGAGGTCCCAAGGCACTGAATTGCATTTGAGTTTTTACAATGGCTACAGTATTTCTGGTAAGAAAAGTTATTAGGTGTTTATGGATGTTTCAAAAGACCAAGGGAAAAAAAGCAGATTCCATGTTAAAATATCCACTTGGGGACCCTTAACACTCAGAACAGAACCTAAGCTGGGAATGCTAAGCAGTGTGATCAGCTTAAAGCAGCATTCATTTCTAATGGGGGAGGGGTGTTAGCTGGATGCAGTCCAGGAGGAAAGGGGTTGCCAGAGCATTCCCAGGGGAGAATGGGTTGGCTTGGCCAGGTGGATCAGGAATACAAGTTTTCTTCCTACTGAGTCACACCCAGCTTCCTCCCACACAGGGAAAGCCCAGTTCGGTTAATGGAAGGCTCCCTCCTTGTCTGCCTCCTCTGGGAGCTGTGGTGGAAGCAGGCTTATGGGAAGAGATTTAAAAAATCAGAATTCCTCAAGGGGCACAAACAGGAAGTATTTTTCGCTAATAATTTTGGATTGCTGTTTTAGAATAAAATGGTTTGTCCTCTTGTTGGAGATGAGGTTGCTTTGAATTGGTCTTTGCAGGGCAGATGAGGAAGTGACCTTGACCTGGTCCAGTTGGAAACCACAAGCCACATTTGCTGTTCAGAATGTAGCATTTGGCCATGGGTTCCTTTAGAATTCAAATTTTGGAATATTCTGGGAAAAATCTGTAAGATATGTTTAAAAGGTTATGAAAATTATGTCAGATATTCTTTTCAAAATATTGTTTTGAGTCAATGGTATGAATAATGGGACCCAATGTTTATATCCTTCTAATCCCTTTAGTGCTAAGGTGGTAAAAACAGTGTACTGCCACATAACATCTCATGGTAGTGTTTGTACCCAAACTGATTTAACATATATATGCATTACACTGTATTATATAAAGTACATGTAATATATGGCTATTATATAAGATGATTATATAAAACACTGTGCATTGGGATGTATGTAACATTAATAGAGGTAAACAGTGCATGTTTTAGTTATACGTTGATGTATGTGGCTGCTTTTTATTGTATATTGTGGGATATGGCAGCAGTAAAAAAACTACTACTTAGTAAGATTTAGGGCTAGATAAACAGTAATTATACCTTCTAAAGTTCAAATCAAATTAAATATTAATTTGGCACCTACTCTCTGTAAAACTCTTTCCTAATCACTATTTGACATACCTATAAGTTCAGCACACAATTATGAAAAATTAACTGAATTAGGCAAGACCCAACTTATAAATGGGTTGTATTCCAAAAATTTCTTTTACATCTTTGTAAATCAGGACACATTCCTATTAAAAGGGTCATATATGAGGATTAGTTTCTCTGGGTAGGCAACAAAAGCTCGATTAAACCATAATGACATTTATAATGACTCCAGCCTGATTTCTGGGGCTTGGGAGCAAGGAGTCATGAATATAGAGATGAGAGGGAAGTAGAGTTTTTCTGCTTTTCTGAGGCAGAGCCAACCCTCGGCAAAATATTTTAAACAAGAAAAATTTATATTTCTCTAGTGCCAACTTCCCTTTCTATACCCTTCTCCTGAGGATCCAGGACTCCCATACTATCCTAAATGCTTCCCACCTTGTGGCTCCCCACTCAAGTCTAACATCCTCCTAATGTACTCCATGTTCTAGAATTACCCATCCCACCCATTATGTCAGTGATTTGGGAAATATGGTCTTTGCACCACCTGCATCAGAATCACCTGGGTTGCTTGTTAAAAACATTTCTGGATCCCACCCTAGACCCACTGAATCAGAACATCCTAGGATGGGTTCTGTGAATCTATCTGGATTTATGGCAAGCTCCTTGAGTCACATTTAGTTTGGGCAACTCAGAAATGAAATTCATTTCACCAGAAGAGCCAAAAGTGTAGAATATTATTCAGCCTTAAGAAAGGAGATTCTGCCATTTGTGACAACACGAATGAATCTGGGGCCGGGAGCTGGGGGAAATGGGGAGATGTTGGTTAAAGGGTACAAAATTGCAGCTATGTAGGATGAATAAATCTAGAGATCTAATGTACAGCATGATGAATGTAGTTAATATTCAATAATACTGTATTGGAACTGGAAATTTGCTCAGAGTAAATCTCAGGTACTCTCACCATATGCACACAAAAATGGTAACTATATGAGGAGATGGATATGTTAATTAATTTGACCGTAGTAAGCATTTCACTCTATATATGTATTTCAAAATATCATGCTATATACCTTAAATATATACAATTTTTATTAAAAAATAAAAATATATAAAAATCATGAGAAAAAATAAATAAGAAAGAAGAGCCTACGGTGTAAACGAGTGTTTCTTGAACTTTGGCATACATCAGAATCCTCTGGTTGGCTTGTGAAAACACAGACTACTGGACCCTCATCCCCAGTTTCTGATTTAGTAGGTCTGGGGTAGGTCCCTGAATTTTCATTTCTAACAAGTCCCCAAGTAATCTTCATGCTGCTGGTTTGAGGACCACAGTTTGAGAACCATTGATCTATTTATTATGTAGACTCAGTGGAATCCAGAGATATTTGCATTTTAAAAAGAAGTTGCTTACTAACCCAAATGGATCTCAAGCAGTGGAAAACTGAAAAAAAGAAAATGGGAAGGACATAGAGGGTTAGGACTATTGGGTAGAGGCTGAGGGGTGTGTGTGCGTGCGTGTGTGTGTGTGTGTGTGTGTGTGTGTGCATGCGCGCATGCATGGAGGAGGTTAGGGTGAGGCGAGTGAGCATCTTGAGAACTAATTAGGAATCTGACTGGAATCCTCTGCCCCCCCCCCCATCAGGCCCTGTTTTTCACAGCTGCTTCTCTCTAATATAATCCCACATCTTCCCCTAGTAGTTCCAATAGCAATAAGAGGATAAGTTGGGTGAGGAGAGGTATGGAAGCTATGCCTCTTTTGGAATTGTTCATTTCGGAAAATTTTCTATTGTGCTCCATTTCTTTAAATTTGCTGATGTTAGAATTTTACTTTGGCCACCAGAGGGCTCTCCTAACATTGTATAAAGGATAGTGAGGCCTTGAAAGAGAGAAATGGAAGTGATCCTTTAAAAGACTGGAGTGTTTGACTACCTTTGCAATTAGGGAGTTTCTACACTGTTTTGATTACTACGTTTGCCCAGAAATTAAAATAAGACTTAAAAATCACTAATTGATAAATAGAAAAGGACAATAATATATAAGAACGATAAGTAAACTGAGGCTTGGAAGTTTGAGTCTTTACTGTAGATGTTGGTTAATAAAAGTTGTGTGATAATTGCCAGGTGTGTGGGGGAACAATGAGAATTAGTCTTTTAAAAGAGTAACAATTCCAGACTCAGAGGGGTTTTTTTTGTTTGTTTGGTTTGGTTTTGCTTTGCTTTCTAGACCAAGAAGCCTGCATTCACAGTTCATATTTCATAGGTAAGATGTTTTTCCTATTTTGGATGGGATATGAAGTGTAAGTCCCAAGTGTCTCTACGTATCGATTCTGTGGTTCAGCCTTTTATTAGTCTTGACAAAGTGAAGGAGCTTTCAAGGCAAATCGAGTTGTTTAAATAGACAATAATATTGTGCAGAGTTCAGTTATTTGTGGGATCTTAGAGACAAAATGAATACCACATTGAGAAAGATGACATATTTCCTAGCCATTCCAAAGAGACTTGTTCTAAAGTAAAATAAAAGAATGGAAGCAAGGCTTGTTTCACAGGTTTGTGTCCTGTGCAGTCACACAGGGCCCTAAGCTTAGGAGAACCCCATGCTTGGTTTAATGTTCTTCTTGTGTTCTTAATAATTTTTTTTTTTTTTTGCTGTTCGCGGGCCTCTCACTGTTGTGGCCTCTCCCGTTGCGGAGCACAGGCTCCGGACGCGCAGGCTCAGCAGCCATGGCTCACGGGCC
Organism: Leucopleurus acutus; assembly: GCF_964270905.1. Classification (NCBI taxonomy): domain Eukaryota; kingdom Metazoa; phylum Chordata; class Mammalia; order Artiodactyla; family Delphinidae; genus Leucopleurus; species Leucopleurus acutus. The sequence continues at coordinate 40,385,910 of NC_139142.1, forward strand.
CAGCCGCTCCGCGGCATGTGGGATCTTCCCAGACCAGGGCACGAACCCATGTCCCCTGCATCGGCAGGCGGACTCTCAACCACTCCGCCACCAGGGAAGCCCTCTTAATAATTTTTGAATAAATGGCCTCACATTTTCATTTTGCACTGGCCCATGAAAATTCTGTATGTAGCCGGTTCTGAAAGCAGTAGATTGTTTTCCATCCTTCTGTTGTTTTTTTTTTAACATCTTTATTGGAGTATAATTGCTTTACAGTGGTGTGTTATTTTCTGCCTTATAACAAAGTGAATCATCTATACATATACATATATCCCCATATTTCCTCCCTCTTGCGTCTTCCTCCCACCCTCCCTATCCCACCCCTCTCAGTGGTCACAAAGCACTGAGCTGATCTCCCTGTGCTATGTGGCTCTCCCCACTAGCTATCTATTTTACATTTGGTAGTGTATATATGTCCATGCCACCCTCTCACTTCATCCCAGCTTACCCTTCCCCCTCCCTGTGTCCTCAAGTTCGTTTGTTTTTGAAAAGTAGTTCTTGTCTTTGGTTGCACTTTAGAATCACCTGGGGAGTTTTTGAAAATACCAATTCCCAGGCTGTCCCCAGACCGATTACACCACAGTCTTCATAGGTGGGTTCCAGGCATTGGTACTTAAAAAAATTCCTCAGATGATTACAATGTGCAGCCCAGGCTGAGAACCAGTGTAAGTTTGGAGCCTTATTTCCAGAACCTTACTTCCATACCGATCTCCCTTGCTTGGATTGCTCTTGCAGTTTAATGGGCTTATAAGATTTAATTAATTTATTTATTTATAATTGAGGTATAGTTGATTTCCAATATTATGTAAGTTTCAGGTGTACAACATAGTGATTCACAATTTTTAAAGGTTATACTCCATTTATAGTTATTATAAAATATTGACTATATTGCCTGTGTTGTACGATATATCCTTGTAGCTTATTTATTTTCTACACAATAGTTTGTACCTCATAATCCCCTACCCATATCTTACCCCTACCCCCTTCCCTCTCCCTACTGGTAACCACTAGTTTATTCTCTATATCTGTGAGTCTGTTTATTTTTTGTTGTATTTACTAGTTTGTTTTATTTTTCGGAAACCACATGTAAGTCGTGTCATATGCTTTGAAGATTTTAGATGCTTTGCACAGGTTTTGTGAGTTAGAGGAACAAAAGTGTATGAAATCTGAGTTCTTTATATGATGTTTTTTATTTTTATTACTCTTAAAGATTGTGGAGTTACAAAGAAAACCATCTTTCCTAAATATAGGTCTAATCACTCTTGTATTCCCTTTAAAGTAGCAAATTAATGTACTTTGAAAGAAAAACCTCAGTGAGATTAAAACTGAAGAGAGAAATACATAGACTTTCCTCTTTTTTGCTAATGACTGAATATTCACTAAGCACCTTGCCTGGTCTGGGCTTGTATCAGGTTTCATTAAATGCCTCTTTACTATCTATCTGAAGGTGATTTTTTTTTTTTTTTTTTGGATACTAATTGTTTTTTCCTTACGAGTCACCTGTGGGCTTTGGCAATAATCTAGAAGCATCTGGTCCCAATCCTTCTGGATTACAGGAATTGAAGTTCCCAATTAGAGACCTGGGGTCCTGCAAGGGCAAATCCTTTTAACCTTAATTCACTGGGGGCCTCCTCCGAACAGAGCTGTTTTGCACCTCCAACCTTCTTTGTTCCCTAACAAAACGGCACACAAGGAATTGCTTTCTCCTTAGTGTGTCTCCCTAAAGTTATGTCTATTTTCAGATAATTTAGGGATTAATTCCAACCCTAGATATTTTACTGTAAGAGTTATATTAAATCTTTCCACTTGTTTAGCTTTGAATTGAGCATGGAACAGAGAATCGCTTAATGGCAAAGTAATTAAATGTTTAATGAAAATATTAGTAAGCTGAAACCCAAAGGGAGATGAAAAACAGAATAATCCTTTGGCTCTCGGAGCCCAGAAATTCAGACCCACAGGGAGGCAGCATTTTACTGCTAAGACTTACGGCCAAATTAGAAACCAGAGATGATGGTGAAGCTAAAGTTTGGAATAAGTTATTTTAATATTAAACAGTTTTTCTTTAGCAAATCTCAGAGTAAATAATTTATGTATATAACTTCAAATTTTGGAAAGTCAATTTGTTTTTTGCATATATCATCCTCTGAATTGGGATGTGTATTTTTTTTCAGGTTCATAAACATACCATTTAATGAGCACTCATGCAATATCAGATATGTTGCCAGGTGCTTTACATGTATTATCTCTAAACCTCAGGACAACCATGCAAGGTAGAGATTATTGTCCATTTTAGAGATGAGAAAACTGAGTCTTAGGCTAAATGACTTTCCCCCGGTCACATAGCCCGTAAATGTCAGAACTGGAACTGCAACTACCTCTTCTCTCCAAGCTCTGCCTGTTTCCAATTAAAAGAAATTGTGATAAAATATACATAACATAAAATTTACCACTTGAACCATTTTAAGTGTACAATTCAGTGGCATTAAGTGCACTCACATTTTTGTGCAACCATCACCATTATCCATCTCAAGATTTTTTTTCTTTATCTTAAACTGATAATGTTTCTAAGGTTCATCCATATTGTAGCATGTATCAGAATCTGATCCCTTTTTGAGGCTGCATAGTATTACACTGTAACTATATACCACATTTTATTTATCTGTTTATCCATTGGTGGAGACTTGGATTGTTTCTACCTTTTGGCTATTGTGAATAATGTTGCTTTGAACATTGGTGTTCAATTATCTGTTCAAGATCCTACTTTCAATTCTTTTGGCTGTATACCCAGAAGTGGAATTTCTGGGTCATATGGTAATTCCATGCTTAGTTTTTCTGTGGAATCACATACTGTCTTGAAGGCATAGATTTACATTGGGGCATTTGATTTAAAAAATAAAACCTCTACATGGAAGGCTGAGATGATATTCAACTACTGAATGGACCAATAAGACCAGGTCTGTCTCTTGGTTTGTGAGCTCTGATCCAAACATAGAGTTAAGGAGACATGAAAGTCATTGAAGCGGGATATGATGAGAAAGAGATCCTCCTCCCCTCACTGTGGGCTCTTTACCAACAAGTGGCCAAGCATATTTGTCTGACTCTTGCCCCGGGTATTCCAGCAAGACGGAAGTTCTCTTGAAAGTATGCACTTGTAGGGTAGGGTTATCTTTCTCAATACAACTAAACCCAAGCATCTCTCTTTTGGGACTCTGGAGGGAGCAAGGTCTAATCTCTGATCATTTTATTGTTCAAAATGCAGACACACAGAACCACCTTGTAACTGCAGATATTGAATAATCCAATTTATGAACCACTTGTCATGTTTTCATAATAATAATGCTGACAGATACAGATGATACTGGGCTTCTTTTTCTGTGGGGTCAGGCCAAGTAAGAACCACTGGAGAAAAAATAAAAATAGTTTGGCAGGGTGGATGTCAGTCAGCTAATGATGACTTAATAATAGGTTTCAGCTGCACCTCTAATGCCTTGTGTATTAATGGATATTTAATGGGATTCTATGAATTTGCTCTGGCAATAATCATTGTATGTCCATGTTCAATTCAGCAAACATTTATTGCATGTCTGCTCTGTCTTGCTATTAGGAGTAGAGGACCAAATAACTAAAGGGCTCACCAATGATTACCCATATACTCCATGACAGGCTTTCGTCCTCATTTATACAACTATAGAGCTGGAATTTATAGAATTCATAGAATTTAGCCCAATCTCTCTCTCTTTTGATTCTACTTCCTCAACATATTATGGATGAGGAAACTGAGGCCCACAAGCACAGAGTTCTGAGTCAGAATCCCTACTTGTGTGTGTATATCTTTCAGTGGCTTACTTAAGCTTTCTTAATCTCAGTTTCTTCATCTGTAAAGGTGAGCTTCAGGCCCTCCCTTTGTTGTGAAATATTGTCTCCACACAGCTTGTGTGACACTATACCTTTCAGATTTTCTTTTTCTCTGGTTATTTATTCTCTTCTTTCAAAGTCCCTCCTCCTTTACTTGTCTCTCAAATATTGGAATTCTTAGGACTCTGCCTTGGGCCTTCTTCTCTTCTTCCTCTATACTGTTTCCTTGAGCAATCTCATCTATCCCCATCTATGGTAACCTCTAAATACGTATCTCCTGCCCTGATATTTCTCCTGAGCTCCACACCGATATACCCATTTATGTGCTTGATCTCTCTGCAGGGGTCCCTCAGGCAGTTCAACTCCACATGACCACAATGGGGCTCAGGATTTCCCCCATGCCTGCTCCTCCTCCTATATTTTCTATTTTAAGAAAAGGCACCACAGTTCCCAGAGGTTTCCAAGTCAGAAACTGAGGGAACTTTTATATCCAATCAAATTGCCAAGTTGTTTCTACCTACTGACTATATCCATCTTGTATCCATCTCCATCTCCATCTGTACCAACACTTTATTGCCACTATCCTTATTCAGATTCCCATCATTTCTTACCTAGACAACTACCACTGTCTCCTAAATAATCTTTCTGCTTCAAATCTCACTCCCCTCCAATCCATTCTCCACACTATACTCAGAGTGATCTGTCACTCAAACACATCTGATCTATCACTCAAACACATTAAAAAAAAGAAGAACCCCTATTTAAAACCCTCCAATGGGCTCCAGTTGCCCTTAGACAATACCCAAGCCTCTAAACCTATGTAGCAGAGCAGAACATTTATTATCCTAACAACAGGAACTAGAATTTTTCTTATTAGGGAGAAAATGGTCTTTGTTAAGAAAAATACTTTAATGTGTTACTGGGGATGAGCTGAGGAAAGTTCTAATGACATGAGATGCCAAAAACTAAGGTAACAAAATAATTGTCAGTCAAAATAAATAGAAATATGAAGTTGGTGAAAGTCCTGATGGTGAAGAGGCTAAGGACTTTGGAGAACCAGAATTCTAGTATTCACTTTAATTTTTATGTTGCAATGTTATAACCCTCTCATACACTCTGTAAAATCTGCTACTTACACAAATTACCTGGGTGTGTTGGTGATAGTGTGTGTACATATGTGGGTGAGTGAGTGTTTGTGTGTAAAAGAAAAGAAAGGGCTGGTTCCATGTCCTGGTCAACATTGTGTAGGGATAGGACTAGTCCTCATTCATGACAGTGATAATCCTTTAACTGAATTAAGCAGAAATTCACAGTCAGTAATATAAACCTATTAGAAATTTGATGGAAGGCTTTGGACCTTCTGAATTCTGGTGGAATGAGGTTTTAGATCTGGCTTATCTAGGTCTTTATATAGCTGACAATGTGTTGCACTTGATTACATTATCTTCCATTATTTCTCCATTGCCTTTCTTTTCAGATTCATCTTGACATAAATCATCTCTAACCTCCTTGCCTTTGCAAATGAAGCACTGCTCTTCCCATTTTTAACTGGCCTACCTCGATTCTTCCTTCACATTGCAGCTTATATGTCATTTTGTCAGGAAACTTTGCCTCATCTTTATCTAACTCTGTTTATAAGGTAGGCTGCAGATTGATTTAGTACATAACCTGAATGGGAAAGGTAAAACTATAAAGTTAATAGAAATAATGTTAAAAAAATGTCTTTAATGACCTAGGTTGGGGAAGCAAAAATCATAAGGAGAAACACTGATGACCTTGATTCTATCAAGATTGTTTCATTCAACGAATGAAAATATGGAAAAAGGAAACAGATGTGATAAATTTGGAGAAAATACTTGAAAGGACCTAATATAAGGTATTCCTACAAACCAACAAGGAAAGAGCAGAAACTACAACAGAAAAATGGGCAAAGGTCATGAATAACTAATCCACAGAAAAAAAATCAAAATGTTAACAAGCATGTGACAAGAGCTCAAACATTAGTTAATTAGAAAAGTGGGCATGAAAATAACAAGGAGAGAGCACTTTACATGCATAGAAAAGGCAACAATTAGCCAGTTAGTTGAGGTCAAGTGCTGTCAGAGAGTGAGGATAGAGGAAGCTTCATGCCCTGCTTAGCACCTTTTTTAGAGAGCAGTTTGGTGCTCTACGGTCAAATTAAGCGCACCTATTCCCTATGAGCCACCAGGTCCTTCCTAGGTATGTAACAGGGAAGAGCCAAATCTGACTACATGTTGGATCTGTTTCTTTTACTTTAACCTTTGCTTCCCGTTGCTTTTGTTCACTAAAAGGATACTGTCTATACATACTGGCCTTCCCTGGGGAACCCAGCTCCTCTGCCTGAATGTTAAACCAAAGTTCAGGGAAACATCCAGACCCAGTCCACCTGTGGATGGCTGCAAGAAAGAAGAAATTAACACATCCCCTCCCTCAGGCTGGCCATTCCAAGAGATATTTGCAAAACTTATGGCCTTTTCACTTTACTTCCTCATCTCCTCCCCTTCTCTGTGCTATAAAAGAAACTGACATCCAAACCCTGATAAGATGGTTTTTCGGAGACACTAGTCCACCATCTTCTCAGTCTGCCAGCTTTCCGAATAAAGTCGTATTCCTTGCCTCAACACCTTGTCTCCAATTCATTGGCCTGTTGTGTGGCGAGCAGGGCGAGCTTGGACTCGGTAACAGGTACATATTCCAGGAAATTCCTCCACAGGTCCGTAAGGAAACATATTTGCAGATGTTAATTCTTGAGTTGTTTGTGTACTAGGAGACTGAGGGCAAATTAGGTGTCCCTTACTGGGAGAGTAGAGATGAAAAAAGTGTGGTAGATACACACTGTGGAATACCATACTAAACTGGTTAAGAAGTGATGAACTAGATGTTCACCCAGCAACATGGAAAGTTGTTATAAATACGATGCTGAATGAAAAAGGAAGAAATAGGGTGAAGTCTAGCACAGGATGACTTAAGAAAATAAAAATATAAACTAAACACCACATGCTTCATAAAAACACATATGAAAGGACTTCTGGTTTCCAGCCCTACATACAGATAAAGAGCTTGGAGATTGTCACTCCCATCGTCATGATAAGGAAAAAGCTGAACAAACTGAAAATCAACAACTCTTAGATTCATCAGATAATTGAGGCCACAGGGTAGACTCCTGCCCCCAAACCACAGAGACAGATGGGTGGATAAAGGGAATCACAGCTTAACAGGGACAGAAGCCTGAAGCTGAAGCCAGTATCAGTAGGAGCACTTTAAATTTTATGTGACCAATTGCTGAGGTTTCGATGTAGACTAGCTTGAGAGTTAAAAACTCTGAGGGGTCCCAGGCTTAGGAAGCTACACTTTCACGAGTTTTACCTCCAGAAGCCCCCACCAGCTTCCCAAAGTATAGACTGGAGAAAAAAATCCCCTAGTGCTTCTGGCAGGGGGAGGGGAAGAGTAACCATTTTGAAATATGGTTACTCTCAGAGCTCTCTGTTCTTCTTAACAAGGGCTGCCCTAAAGGGAAACTATTTTACCAGAACCTAACCGACTGGCACTTTACCAAAGCCTAACCAATCAGGGAAAGGGAAATACCCAACTCCAGCCTACACTAGCCTTTGACTTAGAAGAAGAAAAATACCCAGCTCAAGTTCACTAAGGGACTGAGGCCTAATCACAGGACTGTAGAACACTTCCCTTCCTTGACACCTCAACAGGGCTCCTGTGTAACAGGGGATTACAACTAAAAGAACTGAAAGCCTCAGACCCTATTTAAGGAGCCCTTAGGGAAACTCAAAGACAACAGAGGAGACAAAAACAAGGATACTGGAGGAAATTTTAGCCCCTGAAACAACAGCCACAGCCAAGAGTAATTATAACCTAACTCTTAGTGAGATAGTCTAGGGGATACAAAATGGTACAGCCCCTTTGGAAGACAGCTCGGCAGTTTCTCACAAAGTCAAGCATAGTCTTACCAAACACTCCGGCAGTTGTACTGCTAGATATTTACCCAAGTGAGTTAAAAACGTACACCCACATAAAAACCTGCACACAGATATTTAGAGCAGCTTTATTCAAAATTATTAAAACTCGGAAGCATCCAAGATGTCCTTCAATAGGTAAATGGATAAACAAACTATAGTATATACATGCTATAGAATATTATTCAGTAATAAAAAGGAATAAGCTATCAAATCGTGAAGAGACATAGAGGAGACATATTACCAAGTGAAAGAAGCCAGTCTGAAAAACTGCATACTGTATAACTCCAAGTATATGACATTCTGAAAAAAGCCAAATGTTTGGAGGCAGTAAAAAGATCAGTGGTTGCCAGAGGTTTGGGGTCAAGGAGGAATGAATAGGTAGAGAGCACAGAGAATTTTTAGGGCAGTGAAACTATTCTGAATGATAGTGTAATGGTGGATATATGTCATAATGCATTTGTTAAAACTCAATATACAACACAGTGTCATGTAAAATATGGACTTTAATTAATAATAACGTATCACTATAGGTTCATCAGTTGTAACAGTTGTACCGCGCCAATGTAAGATGTTAATAATAGAAGAAACTGAAACTAACGGTGGTAGTGGGGGCAGAGAGAATATATAGAACATACGGGAACTCTGTATTTTTTGTTCACTTTTTCTGCAAACCTAAAACAGCTCTAAGAAATGAAATATATTAATTTCTTTTTTTTGTTGTTTTTTTTTTTCGCGGTACATGGGCCTCTCACTGTTGTGGCCTCTCACATTGCGGAGCACAGGCTCCAGACGCGCAGGCTCAGTGGCCATGGCTCACGGGCTCAGCCGCTCCGCAGCATGTGGGATCTTCCTGGACCTGGGCACGAACCCGTGTCCCCTGCATCGGCAGGCGGACTCTCAACCACTGCGCCACCAGGGAAGCCCGAAATATATTAATTTTTTAAATGTCTTTTTTAAAAAAAAGCATGTGCAAGACCCAGCACAGGGAAATAGAAAAGCCAATATGCTTGGGAGCTTTTATTTTAAGCTCTTTCCACTTGGAGGTCCCGAGGTTGATCGCGATAACCTAGAAGATACTAAAGAGGCAGGTGGTGCCAAAAGACACCTCCTTGCCCATTCTGGATAGATAAGTAACAATTTTGTATCCAAAATCTCTGGGGGAAGTGTTCCAAACCAAAAGCTGCCAGTATCTGGGAGATTCCCAAGGGAGGGCCAAGTAGGTGGCTGCAGTCAGGTGGCTGGATGAGAATCAAATCTGTGGATGTGAACCTGAATCCACTGAAGTATATGAAGATATAATGATAAAAAAAGAAAGTTCCCAAGATTCCAACTGTAGTCTGTGATAAGGAGATGATGAGATGATAAGAGACGGTTAAATCCCTGGAGGCCCTTCTGCCCCTTCCCAGTTATTGATACTCATCTTCAGAGCCAGAGGATTCTGCAAAGGAACATGAGGTTTGTGGCAACTAAAATACACTCTTCTCCTCTTAGAATTTGTTCTCATTTTGAAATACTTTTAAAATATGTTTTGCTGGACTTCCTGGTGGTCCAGTGGTTAAGACTCTGTGCTCCCAAGGCAGGGGGCATAGGTTCGATCCCTGGTCGGAGTAGACCCCCAATGCCGTGTGGTTCAGCCAAAAAAAATGGTTTTGCTTTAATAATTGATTTTATAGGTTTGCAATATATATTATCCTTCATGTGGCACCTAGAAAAAATTGTTTTTAATGCTTTATTAATAATAACTGATTAAATCTTCAACTAAAAAACTTCCCACCCACCTGTGATTATAACATATCAACACATTAGAATGATTACCTATTGGCAGAGAGGGGAATGGAAGTAAGGAATGGGAATAAAAGGTCTAAATAAATAAAACTAGAGATGACCTTATACACACCAATAATAGTGGTGTGTCCTGAACAGAGGATGATTCCATTAACCCTCTACAATGGCTTTTAAAAATTATCAGTAATTCTCATTTGGGGTGGAGAATGGCATATCAAAATCTCTCAGGTATGTTAGAGTGGATCAAAGGCTAAAAAGAAATGAGTTAGATGGTCTTTCCAAGCTTGTTGAAAGTGATTTGATGTAGTGAAAAGAATGCTGGATAAGGAGTCAGAAATGAGCTCTGCCTAGGCTACTTCAATGGCACAGGCAAGGGATGAAAGTCTGGATTACACAAGCAATATCAGGGGTGGGTCAAAGATGGTTTGGAGGTCAAGCCATTACAATAGGAAGTATTTTGGGTGATGAGGGTGAAGAAGAGGAAGAAATCAAGGATGACTATATAACTTCTGCTTTGGACGACTAGGAAGGTAGGGAACACAGGTGGAAAGGGAGGTTTGGCAGCTGGGTGAGATGAATTCAGTTTGGATGTATTGAGTTTGAAGTGTGTAGATGTGAAGAAAATGCACCTTGCAGAAGTGGCTGACTAGGGGTAGCGTGTTTGGTTAAGGGTCCCAGGTGCTGCTGTGTACTGACACCAATTATATCAATCAGGCCAGGCCAAGCCTCCAATGGGCAGCTCCCAGCCAGTGACTGGGTATGGCAGGAATACTGAACAGGTCCTCCAGGCAGATTTAGAATTTCTTTCTTTAATCAGCAATATTGGCTGAGGACTCTCCATCAGTCTTGCTGAAATTTCTTAGAACTGTTACCGACCAGAGTTCTTGGCCTTTCCCAAGCAATAGAAATTGACTAGAGGCCAGACAAAAAATTCAGGCAAGGCTTTATTGGGGCCCCTGCTGTGGCAGGGGGGACCAAGAACAAACAACGGGTTCCCTTGCTTGCTTGCTCACCCTGTGGGGGGTGGGTGCGAGCTGGTTCCTTATATAGGGTGAGGGTAGGGGTGTGTCCAGGGGTCGGGCCAGAGGCGTGGCTTAGGTGGTTTGCCCATCCCTTAGGTGATGTTGTGTGCAGGGGGCATGCGCAGTACTCTGCTTTTGCTCCTGACACCCTGTTTTTGCTCCAGGCTCTTCAAAAGTGGCAGTTGGGTTTTTTGGTCTCTTTGTAACTTTTGGGTCCAGAATTTGCCCCAACTGCAGCATGCACACACTTATTTTTAGTCCCATATAGTTTCTTTGTATTTTGTTGCTGGAGGAGAGGTGTGTCCAGGTGCAAGCATTGCAGCAAAGGGTCCCAGGTCCCAACAAAGGGTCCCAGGTCCCAGCCTGTCTCAGAACTGCATAGCAGAGTAAGGCTCTTCCACTCACCCCCCCCCCGTTCCTTCTTTCCTTCCTTCTCCCCTCACAAAGGGGCAGACTAGTCTGCCAGCTTTCACAGCTTCATGGACATCCTCCCCATTTTTCCCTTGCCAGTATCGCCCCCAATTAATCTCTTCCACGTCTAATCCCATTTTGACACCTGCTTCTCAGACAACCCATGCTAACACAAGTTGTTATTGGGACATCCATTTAGAGATGCCTAGCTGACAGTAACAAATATACGTCAAGAGCTTTAGAGAGGTTATATCAATTAGAGTGCAAGTAATAGAAAACCCAGCTCAAACTGGCTTAAATGATAAAAAAATTCATAATCTTGTAATCTCACTCAAAAGGGAGTCCATAGGGACAGTAATTTCTAGGAATGGACAGGGTTCTCCATTTCTCCCAGACTCTTTTGGTTCTTCTCAATTTTGCGTATGGACTTTGTCCTCAGGTGATGGTATTAATCAAAAGATAGCTCTTCTTCCAGCCTCAGCTCAAATGTCTCATATTCTGTGGAGGCTTACTCAGTCAAGCCGGTTGGATGCCATTTCTCTTCCTTTCAGACTTCAGTGTCTTGGTTCAGGCTGATATGACAAAAATACTGTAGACTGAGTGGTTTAAGCAACAAACATTTATTTCTCACAATTCTGAAGACTGGGAAGTCCAAGATCAAAGCACTGGAAGATCCACTGTCTGATGAGAGCTTGCTTCCTGGCTTACATACAGCCATCTTCTCACTACATCCTCACTTGGCCTAGAGAGAGATCAACTCTCTTGTGTCCATTCTTATAAGGTCACTAATCCCATTCATGAGGGCTCCACCCTGATGACCTAATTGCCTCCCAAAGACCCCAAATACAATCACATAGGGGATTAGGACTTCAACATATGAATTTTGGGAGACACAAATATTCAGTCCAACACTTGAATCTATTTGGTACTATTTCAAGGTTAATGGTTTCCATGGCTGCCTCCTTCTAGACTGGAAGGGAAAGTAGAGACCATATTATATTGAACTTTTATCCCTATTTTAATGCTTTGCCCTATAGTTGGTGTTTAGCAAGTATTTATCCAACTAAATTTACTGTTGTTTCTTTGGATAGAGAAATGGAATTTGTGTTTGAATTCATTTAACATTTCAAAATAATCTAGAAAAGGAGGTACATGAGAAAGCTTGACTTTCATTCATTGCATTTAGTCTCATTAGATAGTTGAACAATGTGCTGATGTGGATAAACTGCAAGAAGATGGAATGAGGATGTGGACAGATGGGTGAAATATAAGAGTTGAAATTTAGGAATGATGCATATGGCTAATGAGTTCCAAGCTATGATTTCCAACATAGGGAAAGGACTTAGGAGTCCATCTGGATTATTTCTTGAAGGTTTTGACCTAATATGTTGCCTCAGTCAAAAAAAACAAACAGACAAAAGTAGAAAGAAATACAATCATAAATATATAGAGATGAAAGGTAAGAACAAATCCTCATACTCAAAATCAGAAATAAAATAGAAAACATTATCCTACCAGTGAACAAACTCCTGTTTGAATTTTGAATGATGAATCTCAAATAAAGAGCTAGAAAAGACTATAAATGCTGCTGTGAGATAATCAAGAGAATAAAAGAATTGCTTAGTGAAGATAGATTGACAGCCCAGGTCTTGGGTGCAGAAAAACAGTCTGAGAGAAAATATAATCAAGCAAGAGGCACAGCTTAAGATAAAAACAGGGGACTTCCCTGGTGGTGCAGTGGTTAAGAATCTGCCTGCCAATGCAGGGGACACAGGTTTGAGCCCCTGGTCCAGGGAGATCCCACATGCCACAGAGCTTCTAAGCCCGTGTGCCACAACTACTGAACCCGTGAGCCCAGAGCCTGTGCTCTGCAACAAGAGAAGCTACCACAAAGAGAAGCCTGCACACTGCAGTGAAGAGTAGCCCCTGCTCACTGCAACTAGAGACAGCCCGTGTGCAGCAACGAAGACCCAACGCAGCCAAAAATAAATAAATAAAATAAATAAGTTTATATATATTTTAAAAATAGATAAAAACAGAGTCTTTCTATCAAATTCCAAAATTCAAAAATTTGTTTTTTTTTTCTTAACTTTTTTTTTTTTAACATCTTTATTGGAGTATAATTGCTTTACAATGGTATGTTAGTTTCAGCTTCACAATAAAATGAATCAGTTATATATATACATATATTCCCATATCTCTTCCCGCTTGAGTCTCCCTCCCTCCCACCCTCCCTATCCCACCCCTCCAGGCGGTCACAAAGCACCGAGCTGATCTCCCTGTGCTATGCGGCTGCTTCCCATTAGCTATCTACCTTACGTTTGGTAGTGTATATATGTCCATGCCTCTTTATCGCTTTGTCACCGTTTACCCTTCCCCCTCCCCATAGCCTCAAGTCCATTCTCTAGTAAGTCTCTGTCTTTATTCCTGTTTCACCCCTAGGTTTTTCATGACATTTTCCTTTTCTTAAATTCCATATATATGTGTTAGCATACGGTATTTGTCTCTCTCTTTCGGGGCACACTTTAGTATTGACAAAGCAATTTTAAAGGAAGAAGAAACAACCTTTTTTAACAGGCAGTTTTTAAATTCAGTACTCCAAGAGGTGATATGAATTAAGAGTTGTATTAAATTCAGGGCTATTCAGTTCATACCAAGTTATAAAAATTGGGCAGGTTTAAAAACACACAGAAGTATTTTGAGGTTGATGTTGGGGGGAATCATCATGCCCTTCTGCTAACTACCTTTTATGCCATGGATGGACCTGTTGCTTAAAATGAGAATTTTTCAGTGATCAGTAGCCACCTGCTCTTCTTGAGGGACTGTGAGTGGATCCAAAATGATGAGTCCACTGGCTTTCAGTTTTATATGTGTCTAAGAAACTATTCACACATAACCCACTATTATAGACAAATTGTTTCCCCACCCCCAAATTCATATGTTAAAGCCCTAACCCCCAGTGTGACTGCATTTGAAGATAGGGCCTTTAAGGGGATAATTAAAGTTAAATGAGGTCATAAGGATATGGCCCTAATCGGATAGGACTGGTGTTCTTATAAGAAGAGGGAGAGACACCAGACTACCATGTGAGGACACATCAAGAAAGCACTGTCTGCAAGCTGAGGAGAGAGACCTCACCAGGCACCAATCCTGCCGGAACCTTGATCTTGGACTTCCAGCCTCCAGTACTGTGAGAAAATAAAGTTCTGTTGTTTAAGGCACCCAATCTGTGGTATTTTGTTATGGCAGCCTGAACAGACTGATATACTCACTAAGTGAGACACTAAAATTAAGTGAAATAATAAAATTTGGAGTCCAAAACCAAAAAGTAGTATATTATCCAGGTTATACATATGTAGTCTCTCTCTCTCTCTCTCTCTCTCTCTCTCTCTCTCTCTATATATATATATATATATATATATATATACACAGACTTAGTATGTGCTAGGCACTGTTCTATGTACTTTACATATAAACACCCTTTTAATCTTTACAATTACATAAGGCTGGTGCTATTAACTCCATTTTGCAGATGATGAAATTGAGACCCCCCCCCCCCAGTTAATAATTTGCCTAATGACACAGACTGGGTTTTGGACTGACTCCAGACTATGCTTCTAATCACTGAATATAGTATAGAACAGTGCTGTTCAATAGAAATATGATGTGAACCATGTATGTAATTAAAATTTTTCGAGGAGCCACATTCTAAAAAGTAATGAGAAACAGGTAAAATTAATTTTAATGATATCTTTCATTTAACACAATATATCCAAAATATCATTTCAATGTATATTTAATATAAATAATTATTAATGATATATTTTAATTCTCTCTTTACTACTTAAGTCTTCAAAATCCAGTGTGTATTTTAAACTTACAGCACATCTCAAAATTTATATTATATTTTAAGTACTCAATAGCCACTGTATTGGGCAGCACATGAAGAAAGGTATTATAGCTTAGAAAGAACCCCGAAAAGGTCCTTCAAAGCTCCTACTTTATATATGCACACATATTTGGAATTCTTCCAGTTTTTCAGAAGGAAGTTTTCTTATCACAGTATACCATTAGTGTTGTCTTGAGTTGGTTGTGGTTTTAAATTGCTTCTATTGGAGTATGAATGAAAATATAGAACTGCTGTTATTTTTTCTTGTAAATTTATGTGTGGTTGAAATTTTGTTATTATCAAGTTCTTTTTTCCCTAGAAAGTGGGAACAGGTAGAGTAGAAGGACTTCCTGGCCCTTTCCCCACCTAAATAGGTTATATAGTTAGAAAAAAATAAAAACTACTGGGGTAGATGGATTATTGGCCTGACGTGGACCAGCACTGTTTTATTTTATTTTTTTATAACAAGTAAGACACAATTGTGAGATATGGTTAAAGGAGCTTCTATGACGGTGAAATAGAGTGATGCTAACCAGTTTACATAAATCCTTTATGTCGAGCGCAGTAGAACTGTAGGCCTTCTCGTTACCTTACCATACAGGTATGTATGGTTTAGAAGTGTTTCTGAAGGGGTCTTTTCTCTAACATTAGCCTAACTCCAGTGTTATAGAGAAGTGGTTATTTTTAAACCAAGTAAAAAAAGAGCTTCACCATGTTACAACGGCCACATCCCTTCAAGACTCTTAAAAAAAATGATTTTAGATTATCTCCTTCTGTTTCCCTATATACACATTTATTGCCTCTAGATTCCAAGGATAAGTGGATAAATGTGATGGTTCACATTTGCCCTGTAACTAGTTAGAATTGGTTCTCTAAGGCAAATATTTCTCCTCCTTTGCTTTAGCTTTACCAAATGATCTGAGCTGAAGCAATCTTTTAAAATGGCCACGATGCACTCAGTGTTTTCAAAAGCAAAGCACTGTAACCATTTAGATCTATCGTCATTATTACAATGCATCCAGTAGCTCTTCTTGTAGAATTAATGCATGGAGCTTCCATTAAGTGTTCTCAGAATCTGCTCGTAAATAGGCCAATCTATTGTTCTCTTGACTAAGTATTCGTATGTGAGTTGAAAAATATTCAGAGACATCCCCAAGCAGGGAGGAAAAACCCCACAAATGTCAGGTTTGATAAGAAAGAGCTTCTCTCTAAAGGGTTCTTAGGAGGTTCAGGGGGGGTTCCCAAGGGACGGTAGAATAAATAAGCTATCAGGAAAGCAGCTAGGAGTCTGGAGATCTGATAGTAGCCCTCAAAACCCCCAAATAGTTGTCAACTTAGAAAATCCATGGAGAATAAAAGATTAAGAAAAATACGCTGATTAGACTAATAAAAGATAACAGAAAATATTATAGCAATCTTCAGATATATGAGCTGTGCCTTAGTCAAGAAGCCTGGGTGCAAGTGAAAGAAGACGAATTCAAACTAGTTTAAGTGAAAAAGAGATTTTTAACCTGTTTACATAACTGAGGAATATCTGAGGAACATCTGCCTGTGGGTATACCTGGATCTGGGGTCTCAAGCAATGCTTTCTTGATTCTGTTTCCTTACCTGTCTCTCCTTTCTGCTCCTTTCTGCTTAGTTTCCTGCTTTTCCATTGTATGTGGCATTCCCCCCAAGGCAGAAAGATGGCCTCTGGCAATGCAGGTGTCATTGCTCTACAGCTTGGGCTCCAAAGGGAGAGAGAAAACTGTCCCTTGGCCTCCAGTTTGGAAAATTTCATGAATATTGATTGCTCTGGGTTGATTACTTACCAGACTGGTCGCTTGGACAAATCACTATTTCCAGGGGGCTGTAGTCCTGCGATCAGCTCAGCCTGGCTTATAGGCCTGCCCTTCCGTGGTGTGATGGGGAGGAAAGACACTGTGATTAGCAGCTCCACTAAATCCACTTGGAGATTTCATTAAAGTAGCTTCCAGTTCAGTAGGTTTGAGTTGGGGGGCTGAGATTCCGTACTTCTAGCAAGCTTCAGGGGCCACCCTTCTTGAGTAGCGCTAATCTAGAAGACATATGTCAATTGGGTATAATTCTATAGCATCTGGTCAGAAGAAAACTGGAGAAGGCTATGTGTGTGAGATTGAGTTTGAACGTTTTAGATTTAATTACTTGAATTATTCCTTAATGGGAGCACTATTATCCAAATTTTGATGTTCTTTTGGGCCATAGAATTTTGTCAATTGCTAAATGCTCTTGACTCGTAGGAGAGCAATGACTAGAGCACTTACTTTGAACATAGTTTTGAGAAATACAAAAGTAAGATACATATGGAATATGTTGTTCTCCTTAAGACATGAAATAATTTGAGAAAGTGAAGGCTATGGGGCTAGGGCTGGGACTGTGGTGTACAGTTGGGATGACACACTCACAGGGCAAGGCTGGAGCTAAGAGGATACTTTGCTGTGGGCAGTGCAAAGAAGTCCAGGTAGGCAGAGAATGGCTTATAGGTACTCAGCATCAGAGAGAATTGGTGACCAGTAACAGGGCTCCATCTCCAGGACTGGGGTTCAAGGGACAGTATTCAAATAATATGGGTGGGGATGGGGAATGAGAATAAAGGCTGGCATGGGGAGGTAAAGATCAAGGTAAAGTATAGAAACTGGGAGATTGGGCAAATTATTATTATTATTTTTTTCTTTCCGGTATGTGGGCTTCTCACTGTTGTGGCCTCTCCCGTTGCGGAGCACAGGCTCTGGACGCGCAGGCTCAGCGGCCATGGCTCACGGGCCTAGCCACTCCGCGGCATGTGGGATCTTCCCGGACCGGGGCACGAACCCGTGTTCCCTGCATCGGCAGGCGGACTCTCAACCACTGCGCCACCAGGGAAGCCCTGGGCAAATTATTGAGATAAGCATTTAAGATACTAGAAAGGGAAAGGCAAGGCCTTAATTTTAGAAGCACAATCAAACTCCAGGTACCAAATCTGAGGTATGAGATGGAAAACAGGCTGGCTTGATGTCTATTCCATTAGTGCTGAACCAGAGCTCTTCAGAGCCTATGGTGGAGAGAGTAAAAGTCTTGGAGCTGAAGGGAGTGGAGGCAATAGGGCCATGAGTCCCGATAAAATTTTCAGGTTTGAAGTCCCACAAGTACCAGGAGTCGCAGGTGTGAAGGAGGGATGTATGGATAGGAAATCACACAAGTTATTACAACTGGAAAGTGTTCTATGGCTTTTATGGATAGCTCTTTGTCGTGATTTTACAGTTATTGAGTCTAGTCATTGTTGATTACTTCACTAGTTGAGAAAGAACTGTGTCTGTTCACTGGAGTAGTAGTGACAGTAGGTAGATAAACAGATTTGTAACCCAAAGCCTATATGACTGCCCAGAGGTCCTACAAAGAGGAGGAGTCAGTTCAGACAGTTTTTGAATCTGAGATACTTTAAGTGTAATATTTCCTCTTGGCCCTTTGGTTAGCTGCGAAGGAAACTACCTAAGTTACAAATCAAAAGTCTTACTACTTTTTACTTCTTTGGATTTATTTCTTAAAAGAATAAGGTGTTGGATCAAAAGGAGAAACCTGGTTGTTATCTACCCAAAGTATTATGCATATAACCAGAGATGAAATATATTTGCCTTCAAAATTCAGAAATTTCTATACCAAAAATATACAGAGCAAGGAAATTCTCCAACAATATAAAGGAAAGTGTGAGGAATTTAGATTCCATGGGGATACTTGTTTTCTTCTCTAATTCCACCTTCAAAAGGTCTGCCGTTGCTTTCACTCTGCACATATTCACCCCTTCTCTCTAGTCATACTATGTGTGGAAGTGAGCTCCCTTGGGAAGCCTTTGGAACTTGCGTGAGATGGGGAGGGTCCCCAGAACTTCCCTCGAAGTCTGACTCTACATAATGAGGGGAAAGAAGAATCAAGAATAGTCTTTATTGCTCTATTTTACTCTCCATATAAAATAGTCATGGGTCTTTGATTTCCTTAGGATAACTGCTAAACGCCTTTTGTAGAAGGAAGAGAACAAAAGAATCTTTGCAGAAGACAATAGCAGTCATGCAAGTTTTAGAAGTAATTCAGAGATTCAAAGGCAACAGTATGTTATGTTTTGTGGCAGAGATTCAAGAGTAAGAAACGGATTTTTTTAAAAACGTCAATTGGGGAATGCCACATTAATGAGTAGATGCAAGTTAAAAACAGTAAGCCCATTGGTGATTCATGGTGAGTCAGCTAAGGTAATTTGGCAATCCTAACAGGATGTTCTTTGATGTCTCTTTCAGTTTGGGGTTTTTCATTTGTTTGTTTTGACTTTTTCTTTTTCTTTTTTTTCATCAGGGGAGGGGGAGGGAGAGAGGAAATTCATTTAGGTGAATTAAAATTATGCAAAATCACTTTTCTTGGCTTTTGCAGTTTGATTTAACAAATAAATAAGCACATGTCTATTTGACACCCTTACCTGGAAGCACAAATGTGCTGGAGCCTCTCTATCATGAAGAATGTATTGACTCCAGAAAAGGTGATGATATTTTTTTACTTTTTATTTTGTAGTAATTTTAGACATAGAAAATTTGAAAAAAATAGTACAAAGATGTCACAAAGATGCTTCATCGAGCTTCCCCTAATGTTAATTATTTACATAACTATTAATTAACAGTTATATATGATGTTAACTATTTCCATCGTATGATGGAAGAACCAGGAAATTACTGTTATCTAAATTATTGACCGTATTGAAAGTTTACCAGTTTTCCCCCAACGTCCTAATTTTCTGTTTCAGTATCCAGTCTAGGATCCCACATTGCATTTGGTCTCTGACAATCTGTGACATTCTTTAGTCTTTCATAACCTTGGCACTTTTTTTTTTTAAATTTATTTTTGGCTGTGTTGGGTCTTTTTTGCTGTGCAAGGGCTTTCTCTAGCTGTGGCACATGGGCTTCTCATTGTGGTGGCTTCTCTTGTTGTGGAACATGGGCTCTAGGCACACGGGCTTCAGTAGCTGTGGCACGTGGGCTCAGTAGTTGTGGCTCACGGGCCCTAGAGCGCAGGTTCAGTGGTTTTGGTGCACGGGCTTAGTTGCTCTGTGACATGTGGGATCTTCCCGGACCAGGGCTCAAACCCGTGTCCCCTGCACTGGAAGGCAGATTCTTAACCACTCCGCCACCAGGGAAGCCCAACCTTCGCACTTTTGAAGAGTACTGTTTAGTTTGTAGAGTATCTCTCAATTTGGGTTTGTCTAGTGTTTTCTCATGATGGGGTTATACATTTTTGGCAATGATAATATACAAGTCATCTTATGTCCTTCTCAGGGCATCATGACAGAGGTACATGATGTTGATTTGTCTCATTATTGATGATGTTAACTTTGATCACTTGTTTCAGTTGGTCATGTTGGGTTTCTTCACTGAAAAGTTCCCATTTTCCCTTTTGTAATTGATAACTATCTTGGTTATTTTGAGAGTAGGCTAATACCCTGTTTCTCCTAAAAGTTTTGCCCATTGATTTTTGCCTCCATAGGTGGATCTTGTCTGCAATAAATATGCAGTATAAATAATAAATACTGCAGTATTTGCCTAATAAGGTCTTTGTATTTCTTATTATCTCTACATTTGTTAATTAGAATTCTTCTATAAGGAAGAGCTGCCCTCTCTTCTCCATTTATTTATTTACTCAGTTATTTATATTGGTATGGACTCATGGATATTTATTTTATGGTTTATAATCTAATACTATCATTATTTTATTTAGTTGCTCAAGTTCTTCCACATTTGGCCATTGTAGGGTGCCTTTGGGTTGGCTCCTGCATCCTTTGACTTGCCCCATCCTTTTTTGAAAACTTCCTTGTTTTCTGGTACCACAAGATTATGCAGGTTCATCCTGCCCCAGCCCTGGAATCAACCACTTCGCTAAGAAGTCCTGATTCCTTCTATTGGCTTTGTCCTGAGGTCTTGCACTGCTCTGCCTGGGTGGGTAGCCTTTTGGATATGATGTTCTCCTATACTCAGTTTCTTTCTCTGACTTTGGACTTGGAAGGCCAATCCCTAGACATAAACTGTCCTGAGAAATAGCTAATGAACCTCTTCTGGTGCTTTCATTGTGCCTTTATGTTCCCCTCTGAACTATGGATTTTTTTTCTCCTTTGGCTCTCGGTGTCTCCTAGGGACCTTTTGCTACTGTTTTATCTAGTCTGGGACCCATGGATCCCAATATTGGAGCTTACTCTTTTAGTTACTGTACTGACTGACCCTGACACCTCCCAAACCACATCTCACTAGGTGGCATAGTTGAATGCTATGGAGGACTAAACTCATCAGCTACCTTTAACTGTGCTGATTAGACTGAGAGGTGGAGTAGGGTAAACTTGTTCCTCTCTCTGGGCTTTTTGGGGAGAGTGTAGCTTGAATTCTTAGTGGTAGAGATGTCAACGAACTCCCAGTGAATGGATGGTCCCAGCAGGTAGAGCCAGGCCAGGAGCCCTACAAAAACCCTAAGCAACGGCCCAGTCCATGGGCTCTTCTAGTAGCAACTGTATTTCCTTCCTCATACTTCCTTTCTGTTATTCTCTAGCCCTTAAGTACAATTTTATTCAGAAGTTGTGGCTTCACATTAGCTGTGCTTCAGGGATTTTAGTGGTGTGTCTGTCCTACATAGATGGAGATGCAAAAGGGAGAACAATACCCTCTTCCTTGAATCCAGAGAGGAAGTTACAGTGTGGGGGGGGATCATAACTGGGAACAGCTATGCCGGTGGAGTGGCGGTTTCATGTGGTAGTAGGAGTGTGGTAGTAGGAGGTGGTCATAGAAGAAAAACAACAGCACACCTGTAACACAATCTGGAGAACTTTCCAGTAGTTTCTTTCAATTGAGTCAGCAGGGTCCATTGTAACTTCCAGATTTAGTGGGAGTATGAGCTGTGACCTTATTTTGTAGTTATAGGTTGTTAAAGCCTGGAAATTTGGGATAGATCTATTAAAGTTTATCTTGATAGCTTTCCCCCAATGATCCAGTAAGATCATCTTGAATTTTGTTTTTATCATCCGTCATATTAATTATTGTTTTTGGTTATAATTCTGTTCATTTCAAAAACATGACTTTTTTTTTTTAACCTTAATTCAAGTGCAGAATAAAAATGTTGACTTAGGATGGTGACTTGTGGCAGGCACTATGGTCCTCCCTGCAGTTAGAGAACTATGGCTCAATCTATGGTTTCTAAAATCTACCCTTTTTCCTCTTTCTGAGATAAGGAGATTATCTTCCCATTCTAGGATTCTGGCACCTCTCCCATTGTCCACTGATTCTCTAAGATTTCTTGATTCAGAGACCACCTCAGCAAGTTCCTTCGGGGTCCATGAATGTAATTCATTAAGATGTAGAAATATGAAGTCATTTAATGTGGCTAAGTGCTCCTTTCTGATCTCTACCTATTGGTCATTTACTAATAATTAGTTAAGCTGTTAAAAGATGGAGAGAATTTTAGTGTGGGTAGAAACTTTAAAGTGCCTTGCACCACACTATATGCCCAATACATGTTGAACGATTAGATGGATGATTATAGGATGACTGAATGGATTTCTGACCAGATTGCGTATCTATAATAGTGTTAGTGATACCACTGGGTGTTAACAGGGAAAGTACTTCCTCACTAGAGGAATGGGATTTCTGATTTATACAAGTTAAGATATTATAAGTTTACTAGTTAAGATATGATAAATCAAATACCACACCGCTTCCTTTAGCTAATAGGAATGTTATTTAGCTAATTTTAAATTAGCATCTAGGTATATTGTGTGTCAAAAGATCTGACTTTTAAACTAGCGAAATAAGATTAAGACCTTTTTTTTTCTGTCCATAAACCTACTTAACTTTATTGCTTATTAGCATTATCCATCACAGTGGTTTATGTGATTTCCTTTAGGTCACAGAATCTTTCAAGATATGGGGATCCATGATTAAAAGCAAAATACAAGGAGTCCTTGGATAAAGATTGGGGATGACTAGACAAAATCTCTAAGGTCCCTTTCAATCTAACATTTTATGTTTTACGTTTTAAAAATCAGCTTTATTGATGTATAATTTACATACAACTAAATTCACCTGTCTGAAAGTGTAAATTTTAATAGGTTTTAAGAACTTTTTTTTACTGGGAAGAGAAACACTAATTGGTAGATGGAGAATTTTGTGCTCTCTGTTTTTTTTTTTTAACATCTTTATTGGAGTATAATTGCTTTACAATGGTATGTTAGTCTCTGCTTTATAACAAAGTGAATCAGTTATACATATACATATGTTCCCATATCTCTTTCCTCTTGCATCTCCCTCTCTTCCAACCTCCCTATCCCACCCCTCTAGGTGGTCACAAACCACCGAGCTGATCTCCCTGTGCTATGTGGCTGCTTCCCACTAGCTATCTGTTATCTTTTATTTTTTTGTGTGAAACAATTTTATTTGAACATTTTGTGTTTAGCTTCAACATTGGTATCATTATCATCACCAGGGCTGTTTACTCCATTTATTGAGACCTCTAACAGAGTTGTCCAGAGCACATCATCTTCATTTCTATATAAATTATTTGATCTGTTGCACTTTTTAAACCAAAGCATGGTGCTAGCACTTCATGCATATTACATTAGGAAAGAAGGTTCTTCCTTTCATGTTGTAGGTGAATGATCGCTATAACAAAACCACTTTATTTAGAGTTTATTTTATTCATTTAGTTTGAATTATCCTTGAATAAACAATGAATCACCTGGTTAAAAAAAGTATACAGTGAAAAGTCTCCCTCTTATCTGAACCCCATCTGCTCAGTTGCTCCCCCAAATTTGAAATCACTTTACAGTTTCTTGTGTATCATCCAAGAGTTTATTTATTCATATATGAATAAATATAAATTTAGGTCTCACTTACGCATCTTTTAAAAAACACTGGCACCGTTTAACATTCACCATTTTTCCCTGGAAATCAGTGAGCCATTTTTTCTTTTATTTTTCTTTTGGAAAAAAGTACTTTTTATTATTTTTAGAACTTATTATTCAGACTGAAATTTCCTGAAATGAAACATAGAGATTCCATATATCCCTTTGTTGTGTTCATTCATCTGTTTAATTCATCCCTTCAACAAAAATCTACTGATTTTCTTCTGTGTCAAAAGATCCTGTACTCAGTTCTCAGGATTCAAAGATTATGGATCTTGCCTTTGAAGAACATATAGTATAGTAGGAGCTATAAGACATAAAGCTAAATAACCATGAGAGACATATGAAATGCCACAGCAGTTCAGAAAACGAAGAGATTAGTCAAATCCTATGGATCAAGGAAGGCTCTGGGAAGAAAATGACCTTTGAGCTGAGCCATGAAATTTTGAGTCTATGTACCTGTGAAGATGGGCTGAGAGAAAAGGAAGAACAAAAAGAACGAAATTGGGTCATTTGTAGAGATGTGGATGGACCTAGAGTCTCTCATACAGAGTGAAGTTAGTCAGAAAGAGAAAAACAAATATTATATATTAATGCATATATGTGAAATCTAGAAAAATGGTACGGATGAACCTATTTGCCAGGCAGGAATAAAGACACGGGTGTAGAGAACGCATGTGTGGAAACAGGGCCGGGGGAAGGGGGGATGAATTGGGAGATTGTGATTGACGTATATACACCACCATGTGTAAAACAGATAGCTAGTGGGAACCTGCTGTACAGTGCAGGGAGCTCAGCTCAGTGCTCTGTGGTGACCTAGATGGGTGGGATGGAGGGGGTTGGGAGGGAGGCCCAAGAGGGAGGGGATATATGTATACATATAGCTGATTCACTTTGTTGTACAGCAGAAACTAACACAACATTGTAAAGCAACTATACCCCAATTAAAAAAAAAAAGTGACAGGAACTTAAAGAAAAAGTAGGAAGGTAACGTATTAGCTTCTGTAAACAAAACTAGAAAAGACAAGGCTGGAGCTAGCATCAGTGTCAACAGCATACAAAGACTTTATTAAGTTAGCCTTTTCTGTCTCTCCTCCCTCCATAGTGCTGCTTCTCCTGGAGGCTCCTTCTTGTAACAGGTGGTATGGTTGCCAATAACTTTGGCACCATATCCTTACTGGTCTCAATCCAAGAGTAAAGAGACTGTTGCCCCTTTGCTTCCAATTCAGAAATTTTGGGAAAGAACTTGTCCAACTTGGTAATTATACCCCACTGTGAGTTGGGGAGGGAGGTCCTGTGTTTGGCAGCCCCACTAGAAACACGTCGAATTGGGGAGCAGTGCTCTAAGAGTGCTGCTACCAGAGGAAGGTAGGAAGGGTGCAGGGCAGGTACAAAGCATGGAGGCTCATTTACCTCTCTAGCATGAGCAAAGGCATGAAGGCAGAAAAATTACAGGCTGTGCTTTGAGTATGGTGAGAAGTTCAGTTAATGTTTCAGAAGCTAGACTGAGACCAGTATGAGGGAAGTGAGGCATCTCTGGTGCAAAATTTAAGGAGATACTAGCTCTCAGATGCCAATCCTGAACTTGTAAAACTCTGAGTGAGTGCCTTCTTAAATTTTGTACTTTAGGCAGGTTGCTTTCCTCAACCTAATCCTGGCCCTGTTTAGAAGGAAGGGATGCTCAATAGTGTTGAAAATCAACAGGCTGAGTTGTTTGAGGACCAAGTAGAGTGACCTTTGAGGGAACAGTTTTGATGGAATGGTGCAAGTAAAAGCCAGACTGCAGGAGACTGAGGTATAGTCTTAAAAATGGAGGCAAAGAATGTAAACTACTCTCTCATGAAGTTTGGTGGTGAAGGGAATGATAAGGAAGGAAGTGCAACTTGAGGGGAAAGCTGGGGAACCAACAAGTTTATTTTCATTTTATTTTTGATATTGGCAGTATCTGACCCCCAAATCAGTCACCTGCTTCCATGGAATGACTTGAAGTGTTTCTGGCTCTCTTCCAACCAAAACTAATTTTCTACTGGCCTATGAGTGATGTCTGAATTGCTACCATTAGTGATTTGGGGTTATTAAATTAAAGGATTATCTCCTAGCAGTTAGTAAGTACCCTCCCAGGCCCCCATCTGTAAGTAATTCATTAAGCTTTTAGCAGCTATTTGTGTGTTGATGTGAATTGGTTTATCTGATTTTTTGGTGACAACTAAAAATAGATTTTGATAAAGGGAGAGTGAAGAACGCTGAAGAGTTTTTGACAGTTTGGGATGCAGCACCTATAAAAAGGCAAGGTGAAGACACCCCCAAAAGGAAAGGTAACCAGGTTCTAAGGGGTAACCTGTCTACCTCAATTCTACCCAAGGTCAGCTTTCCATTTGCAGTCTTAAGCTCTCCCTTCCTCCATCAATGGATCATTTTTAAAGACAGCTTTTGAGTAGAACCTTGTCAAAACTTTCTTGGAAAATACAATTTTGTCCCAGGTAATAGAAAAGAGTACTGAACTTGGAGTCAGAAAACCTCTTTTTGTCAAACTCTCACTGGGCATGTGCAGGGGCAGAATTACCTTGAAGCAAATGATGCTTGGGTTTCAAGATACCTCACCTGCACATGCCCCTTTCAAGGCCCTGGGAGGGATTCTAGCAATCTGTTCCCATGATCATGCATTTTAAAAAAATTAGCAAAATAAGATGATGTAACTACAATAGACCACAGTCTCTTTCCACTCTTATTTTCTCTTTGTCACATTTCCCCTAAGTTCTGGGTGGCACCTGAGTAATTACAGTCATCTTTGTAATCCAGTAGCTAAAGGGAAGTTGAGTTGGAGATGCAGGTAGTTTGGATTTAGTAGTATAAATTGTTATGGTTTGCTGTCACTTCTGTGTATTGCTAGGTTATTGCTGGCTGCTTCAGTGCAAGGATGTCTTGCAGGAATATTCCTGCTGCCCACTGTGCTGCTTTATGTGTCACAACAGGAATGTTTAAGGCCTTTGATCACAAAATGGTTAATGAGTGTTACCAATGCAAAGATTATTTAAGGTGGGTCACTGTTCAAGGAAACTTGAAATATCATGAAACCTTACTGCTTATATATGACAGAAACTTTATAGAGGGCTTCCCAAATTTAATACCAAATTGTATATGGCATTACCAATCATGAGCTATGAAGCTGAAAGAAACCTTTCTAAACCATAAATAATAAAAAAACATTGAAATCAACCCACATTACAGGAAAGACTGAATTATCTTTCTATTTGAGATTGTACTATAAAATTGGTGTCATATAAAGAAGGAAACGGACTTCCCTGGTGGCGCAGTGGTTAAGAATCCGCCTGCTAATGCAGGAGACACGGGTTCGAGCTGTGGTCTGGGAAGATCCCCCATGCCGCGGAGCAACTAAGCCCGTGCACCACAACAACTGAGCCTGTGCTCTAGAGCCCGCGAGCCACAACTTCTGAGCCTCCGTCCTACAACTATTGAAGCCTGTGCGCCTAGAGCCCGTGCTCCGCAACAAGAGAAGCCACCGCAGTGAGAAGCCTGCACACCGCACCAAAGAGTAGCCCCCACTCACCGCAACTAGAGAAAGCCTGCACATAGCAACAAAGACCCAATGCAGCCAAAAATAACTAAATAAATAAACTGTTAAAAAACCATTAAAAAAAAAAGAAAAGCAATCAAAGAACATAACAGAGGAAAAAAAGTAGGGAAAAACTATTCTAGAGGTTTATACAACAGTTAATTAATAAAATGATTTTGTTAGTGTTTGAATTTTGTGATGTTTGTTGTATTTGCCAGGTTTTAAAATTTTGTAATTGTTGTCACTTCTTTTTTTTTTTTTTTGCTGTACGCAGGCCTCTCACTGTTGTGGCCTCTTCCATTGTGGAGCACAGGCTCCAGATGTGCAGGCTCAGCGGCCATGGCTCACAGGCCCAGCCGCTCCGCGGCATGTGGGATCTTCCCGGACTGGGGCACGAACCCGTGTCACCTGCTTCGGCAGGCAGACTCTCAACCACTGCGCCACCAGGGAAGCCCTGTTGTCACTTCTTATATCCGATTTTTTACTCACAATCTGGTATCCTTTATCTTAAAGAGTAGCCTCCTCTCCAAACTGTGTTAATTTCAAGTTCTACAAAATCTGGATTCTTACCCCATCCTGTGACTTTGAGCAAGTAATGTGAGCCCCAGTTTTCTTATCTGGAAGGTGTGAATCACCATATCTGCTGACTTACCATACAGGGTTCTTGTGAGGAAGTGAGATGATGCAGGTGAAAGAACTTTATTATTAGCTCTAAGAACCATACAAATGTAAATAAAGTGGGATCTCTGCTTCCTCCTCAAAGAAATGCACCTTGCCTTTTCTCCAAGAGATTATGTTATCTTTTCAGAATCAAACGTTACATTTGGGGTTATCCTGACTTGCAGGATGGGGCAGGATCTTTTGGAGAGTTTCACATAGATGACAAGCAGCCCCAAGCAGAGTAAAAAGCCTAGGAAAGAATGATGGTGTGTTAGCCTAAGCCCATTGATTACCACTGTTGGAAAACCAACATGCTAGGTTCTCCCTGCTGAGTGTGGTGAGCGGAGCTGCTTCTGATACTAAGGACAGCATTTAGCATTTAAATTCAACAATATTCCAAATATGTAGATGACATCTATTTAAAAAACAAATTTAAGGGGAGTTGTACAGCCTTTTTCTTTGCCCTGGCATTTAACTAGGAAAAATGGGAAAGGGGAAGTTCCATTCACTCAACACCTATTATATGTGTATTATTATGTATGGTTCTGTGCTAGGTGCTTTAAATATATTATCCCAGACACCTAGCACAGAACCATACATATAATAGGTGTTCAGTGAATTTATAGACAATTTCTTCGGATATTGTCAACCGCTTTTTGCAAAAGTAAAAACCAAGGCTTAAAGAGTTGAGTGACTTGCCCACATTCACAGCGATTTGGTATTTTAAGCAAGGTGTGTTTGATTCCACCCTCCTCAGGTACCAGCTCATTGCTACATCCTGCTTACAGTCTAGTTTTCCTTTTCCTATTTGCTTGTCTGTTTTTTTTTTTAATTTTTTATTTATTTATTTTTGGCTGTGTTGGGTCTTCGTTTCTGTGCGAGGGCTTTCTCTAGTTGCGGCGAGCGGGGGCCACTCTTCATTGCGGTGTGCGGGCCCCTCACTGTCGTGGCCTCTCTTGTTGCAGAGCACAAGCTCCAGACGCGCAGGCTCAGTAGTTGTGGCACACGGGCCTAGTTGCTCCACGGCATGTGGGATCTTCCCAGACCAGGGCTCGAACCCGTGTCCCCTGCATTGGCAGGCAGATTCTCAACCACTGCGCTACCAGGAAAGCCCGCTTGTCTGTTTTAAATTGATGAATCCAGCTCAGTCACAATTGCCTGCAAAAATAATTTTATAGATCAGATGTCTAGTATATACACATAGGTCTTTTGTTGAAATATATACTTTGTCATGAATTTATGGAAAATCAAAAATATATCCATAGCAATAGAATATGCTTTATATATTTTTTTTGATGTGGACCATTTTTAAAGTCTTTATTGGATTTTTTACAATATTGCTTCTGTTTTACATTTTGGTCTTTTGGCCATGAGGCATGTGGGATCTTAGCTCCCTGACCAGGGATCGAACCCGCACACCCTGCACTGGAAGGTGAAGTTTAACCACTGGACCTCCAGGGAGTCCCCTAGAATATGCTTTAAATGGTGCTTAATTTAAACGTAAAATATGATTTAAATGGACAAATCTTTATTAGGAATTTTAAATACCTGAAAATGTTTGAGATGCACAATAAACTAGTTTACCACCAACCACGCTTTTCATATATCAATTTAATATGCACCACCTCACAACACTGTAAAGCAATTATACTCCAATAAAGATGTTAAAATATATATATATACAGAAAAAAAATGCACCACCTGAACTCAGATATTTGATTTCATGCTAGAAAATTCAAGATTAATCTCTTCATCCAGGGGAAAAAAAAAAGGAAACCAACATTCTCAGGTTGCAGATTGACAGTACCAGGCTAAAATGACTTTCCTCTTGGCAGCTTTATAAATATTTTATCAGAATTCAGAATTACACACAGTTCACTTGCTTCTTTCCATTAAATTTTAAAATTGAGATGAGTTTGGTAGCCAGTAGTTATTCACAGGGCTTTTGTGATTTATGATTTTAATGAAAACTCTGCCCCCACCTCATCCCCCAGGTTAGCCTAAGCGTGAGGGTGGAAATCAACACACTTTCAAAATTGGACACCTCGTCTGATTTGTGATTTTTTGTATTTACTTTTTAATTTGTAGGTCAAAACTAAAATTGGGGAGGGAATGAGAGAGAGAGAGAGAGAGAAGAAGGGAGGTGTTATTTTGGAAGGTGAAACTTCTATCATCTTATCATAGACAAAAACTATTAGGAATTATATTCTACAGGGTTCAGAGAGTGTAACAGCTAGAATTTTCAAAACCTAAGGGAATGACTTGTACCTTTCTATTTGGGAAAATATGTTTGTGAGAAGATAATGTTCATGTTATGAACCCAAAACCACAGGATTCTGAAAAACTGTATGTCTAAAGGGAGAATCATCCCAGAGAACCTGAGAAGTAGGTACGAGCCATTAACCTGAGCTGGGAGGATTCAGGTGAACTTTGGGTCCCATCAACATAAGTCATCTTTGCTGTTCAAATGAGCACAGAGCTGCCAAAACTCCTCCATTAATTCAGAACACAGAGGGCTTCAAGGAAGATCCATTAATTCATTCAATTTAAAAATATTTATTGAGGGCTTCCCCGGTGGCGCAGTGGTTAAGAATGAGCCTGCCGATGCAGGGGACACGGCCCAGCTCTGGTCGGGGAAGATCCAGCATGCCACGGAGCAACTAAGCCCGCGTGCCACAACTACTGAAGCCCGGGCACCTAGAGCCGGTGCTCTGCAACAATAGAAGCCACTGCAATGAGAAGCCAGCACACCGCAAGGAAGAGTAACCTACCACTCGCTGCAGCTGGAGAAAGCCCGCATAGCAACGAAGAGCCAACGCAGCCAAAAGAAAAAAGACACCTGTTTCACCTTTATTGCTCTGAAACCGTTTCTGGAACCAAGGACAGAAACCAAGTTTTATATATATATATATATATATATATATATATATATATATATATATATATATATATATATATATATATATATATATATGTATGTATGTATTGAGCACCTACTACTTAGGCGAGGCGCTGGGAATATACAGATGAGTAAGATTCAGTCCTTGCCCTTAAGGAGCTTACACTCTGGTGGGGGGGTGATGGGTGAGTCCAACATACAGATAAATAAATGCACAAATGTATTACGAACTTTAAAACAGACGTTTAGATAAGGTAGGGCGGCATCATTAAAAAGGAAGTGGAAAAGTCGCTGTGGGGAGCCCAATGATTCTGGAAAGACTCCTTCGAGGAGGGGCAGGACTGATGGATTGACAGGTTAGCCATCGAGGTAGGGGGCGACGTTCTGGGCAGAGGAAACCACTGGGCAAGCGGAAACAGCTAGAAGAGAGGCACTGAGGCGTGAAACTGCTTGTTCTGCCCTGGGATCGGCCTTACACCCCTTTGTCTCCAGACAAGGAGTTCGATCCCTCACGGTAGGGTACGTCTAAAGAAGTTTGGGACTATAAATCCTAGCAAGTAGGGCTGCTAGGCAGGATCTAGCCTGAGGAGATTTCTAAGAGCTGAAACGAAAGCGGCCAAGTTTGCAAAAGAAGGGGGCTCCGGTGGCGGCTTGCCAGAGTTTAATTGTGCGGTCGCGGACATTTGGTTCTCAGGGAGCCCTGCTCTGGGTCCCCGCCCCGACGGCTGACCCTGTGGATCTGCCGGGTGCGCAAATTCCGCTTCCTGAGCCTGGAGCCCCCCTCCTCTCCCGTGCCTGCTCGGAGACTAGCTCGGAGCCGCCGAGAGACGGCGGTGGCAAATTCTACTCTCCTCCCCGGCCACGCCAAGCTGCTCTAGGCGGCGTGTCCAGGTCCGACGCTCGCGGCCCGTCTGCGCAGGCCCCTTGTGCAGGGGCCCGACGCACGCGGCAGCAACTTGCGCAGGCCCAGACCCGCGCGACAGTTCTGCGGCGCTGGCCACCTCCTCCCGCTCTAGGCTCACGAACGGCCGCGCTGTCAGAGGCTCGAGGGCGGGCGAGCGCCTCAGCTGCTGCCAGAGTGCACCTGTGGCTGTTTATCCCCTCACCTCGGTTTTCATTTAATTCTTCCCCACGCCCCCATTTTGAGAGGTTTCTTTCTTCGATCTGTATGTCAGGCAGTCTAACAATAGGAGTGGCTCGAGGCCTACACGTCTGAGAGCTCCCAGGGCGCCGGACGGAAAAGGTGGGTGTGTGGAGTTGTCACCTCACAGAGTCGCGATCCGGAGCCTGGAGGAAGGGCCCACCTTCCCGGGTACTGCGGGCCCACTCTAGGCTTCTCCTGGGGAGCAAAGTTCGGGCTCCACTTCCTCGCTCCAGGGTGCCTCCCCTAGGAGACCCACGCGCCCACCGCTCCGGCCGCCATTTCCCACCAGGCCTCCAGGGGGCCTCCCCGCCGCGGCCTTCCAGTCGGCTGCTCCGGGCATGGGGGCGGCCGCGCGGCAGAGGGACGCGCCTCGGCGCCCGGGCCAGTGCGCGGACAATGACTCCTTCTCCCCTCGCCGCCTCCTCCTCCCGACACCGCCCCCTCGCAGCCCCCAGGCAAACCTATTAGCCATTCAGACCGACAAAACCCCGCGGCCCCGCGCATTGTCCCGCGGAGCGCCCGGCCACCGTCATTAGCCCTGATTACGCTGAGCCGCCTGACAGCCCCGCGGGCCGCTCGGCGGACCACCCCCCCATTCACCGCCGACCCCCGGCCCCGCCTCACAATAGGAGCGGAAATCGTCGGCGCTCCCGCGTCCCGGATGAATAGAGCGACAAGCTGCTTCTCTTCTCCTCCCGCCCTATTCACTCTGTCGTTGGATACAATATTTTTTTTCCTTTTTGTTAAAATTGGGGAGAAGGAACGAGGTCAAGGAAGATTTTGCTTGAGCTCTTTGCCTGTCATTTGTTTAATGTAAACAAAGAACAAGTCTTCCCCCACCCCCAGCCTCTCATACCCTCCCTCCCAGATTTTTATAAACAAACTGGTGTTGGGAAAGGCGGCACAGGGAGTCGGGGTGGGATGGGGTACGAGGGCGACCGTGGAAGCCGAGTGGGTCATTAAAGTGGAGGACAGAGGAACTGCGGCATTTGGGGCGCAGGAGCTGTCGCGCTTTTGGTTTAACTGCCGGGTGGTTGAAATATTTATTACCCGTAAAGGAGCCCAAGCTGGGGCTGAGGGTTAAATCCTCACACTGGTCAGATCGGTTGAAATGTAAAAATGCAGCTTCTTTCTACTCTGCTGCAGTAACTGCTTTGGGGGAAATTGTTATAGGAAAAGAATTTTAAGAAAAGAAACCCATCATCATAAGTATTTCTCCAGATTCAGAAACCTTCAGCACTGCTAGTAACTGGAATTAAAAACAACAACAACAACAAAGAACCCCTTTCTAGACCAGGATAAAGCTGATAAGGAAAAAATATCTTAAAAAGAAAACGAAAAACTTTACAATACCTGTCCATGGGAAGATTTGGACCAATTAAAATAAAGTAAATCTGTGTGAAGATTTGGACCAATTTCCAGCAAGTAATCATCAATGAATTGATTATTCACAAAGAATGATTATTCATAGTTAGGTGCCACCAGGTTTCAGATAAACAGTTAAAAAAATCTTTTAAATAATGTGTCACCTCTTAAGATGCTAAAGTGAAATTATATAAATAAATCAACAAATTGGTGAAACAATAGTTACTTTATAATGTAACCCTTAGGCAGCATGTTACTTTAAGCAAATTAGATGTACTTTAAAGGCTTTCACCAAAGCAGGAAGAAAAATCCTCCATCACTGTTTGGCCTTCTCTTTTTTGCCACACAATTAAGCATTATTTAAAAAGTATTTGTAAAAAGAAAGTTTAGTTCTTGCTAAGAACTATGTTTATGTTATGTTACCCCCCCTTTTTTTTCCCCTTGAGAATGCAGAATGGACACTTCCTTCTGCTCTTAGGCATCATTTGAACTGCCGAGTGGTGTGGGATTTTTAGAATCTTAAATTCCTTCACATCGTTCCACTAATTAGTCCTTTTCCTTCCCTCTTAGACCTGGAAGCATCAGCTTAAGAGATAAAATTTGCCAGCTATTTTCTTCAAATGCTGGTCTAGACAGCTGTGTAGTTAGGATGGAGTCTGACTGGGGAACAAAACTGGAAATCTATTGATTTTTCGTTGAAGAGCGATACTCCTTAGCAGATTCAGGGCTAGGGTGAGGCAAGGGAGGCACCTAGAGTGCAAAATTTAAGGAGGTACTCACTTCCAGATGCTGTGCACTTGCTTGACCTTGAGAGTGAATGCCTCTTTAAATTTTGTAGTCTAGATGCCTCCCTTCTCTTTGGAGTCCTGGTCCTGCTTCTTGGCATTCTAGGAAGTACCAGGGGCTCTAGGAAATAAAATAGAGCCTTGAAGAAGCTCTACCATCCTAGCCTTTCAGGACCCACAGAAGGGCATTTGGTTGCTTTCCGGAAGAACACCAGCTTGATCACAAAGACTTCCCTACTCCTTCCATGTAGAGCTCTTGTGCAAGAGAGTTTTGATTGTCAACAATTCTCTGGATAAGGGTCCCGGTATACAAAGACCACCATTTATACAGCCCAAACGAGGCCAAATCTGTTTAAGTGATTTAGAAACTAAAAATCAGCCCTTATTCATGTCCTGGGCTTTCCCCATATATCTTGCCATTTGACTGCTTTTTGTCTTCCATGACTTCACTTATTTTTGTTTGGTTTGCACATTGGCACTTCTACCCAAATAAGTTAGCAGGCTTCTGAACCAAAGAGCATCTGCTAAGGACGGAGAGGCAAATTGAAAGAAGTCCAACGGTGGAAGTGAGGGCGGGTGCTCCAGGAGGAAGTTCAGCTCAAGTGATTTAAAGATCAATGTCAAATTTTAGAATATGCAATCCATTTCACTAGGAAAAAGCTTAGAGACCCTTCCAGGTAGCATTTACTTTTTTAGTGCTAGGACAGTAGGTGGTTTGTTTTGTTTTGTTTTGTTTTTGGTATGTGTGTGTCTATGTGCCTGTGTGCACCTGCACACTTTGGGAGGACAAATTTAATCCTGAGAATATTTGATATTTTTAATAGAGGCCATTACAGGACAACGAGGCTCTAGATAACTTGTTTCATGTTCAATACAACGATCAGATTTTTAAAATGCCAGTCCTTTCTCTGCAGCCTTCTATTTGACCTCACTATGTGACATGATTACATCCTTTCCCCCATCTCAGTATCCGTTTTGTTGAAAACAATGCATTTGATTAAAACCTGCTTCTGCGTTGAGAAGATGCTAGTCTAGTTATTACAACCTCTCCTATCTTCTTTTGTCTTATTTTAGTACAAGTTCGATACTAAATGCAGTATGTGCTCACTTGCATGATTATGGGTACCTACTGCTTTTGTACGGGTGGGGGGCCTCAAAGGAGATGGAAAACCTTTCTCATTGCAGAGCCTCTGTTGGAATAGTCTTGCATTTTTATAAAATAGAACTCACTATTGAGTTCCAGAGTTTGGCTTCCAAAATTGTTCCTGAAAGCCGAGTGAGTATCAAATGGACAAGCCATAGTTAGTTATCTGTGCTGGGGATGCGAGGGAGTTGCCTTATAGGGGATGATCATGTTGCCAGTTTCTAGGTTTAAATATATCACACATGCACGCATATGTATGTACATACATACACACATGCATACAATTTGACAAGGAAGTGGTTATGGACCTACCTTGGGCTGTTTTAAAAATATACCAGGAGACATCAGAAAAGGCAAAAGATACAGAGAAGACTCTCCTGAGACCATTTGCACAAGGACCCCTACCTGGATTCCCAAGAGAAAGATCTCTCTGTTTTCTTTTTAGGAATCTGAGAGCAGCTCTCTTAATTAAGAAAGGTTGCTCACCAGGTTTTTATTGTTTGGCTTCTTCACACAGAACCCATCGGCTTCACCCTGCACCTTTAGAAACAGCAAGTTCTCTGGATACAGAGAAACCTACCATGCAGTCTCTTAAATAAGTAAATAAACAACATATATATGTTTTGTTAAAAAAAACTTTAAAGCAAAAGTTATACATATGTAACAGCGTCCTTTCGATGTGAAATACCCACGGGAGATTCAGGGCAGGCTCTCAGCGTGCAGTTCAGGTTCCGGAGGCATCTTTGCAGCAAAATCCTTGGGAAAAAGCAAAGCAAGGAGAACGTGGAGCTGGGTCTGGCCTCACCGCGGGCCCTTGTGGTAGCAGCCGGAGGGCGCCAGTGGAACGGGTCAGGCCGCGGGGCGGACACGGCAACCCGAGCCCGCGGGTCCCTGGCCACCTGGATTCGCAAGCGCTGGGTTGCTTGGTCTCTCGTCCTTTCTCTCTCCTTCATTTTGTTTGTCTCGTATTTTTACACCGAATTCTGTTTCTGAGAGTGCTGGGCGGGCAGCTCAGATGTCGCACTCGCTGTCGCTGGACGTGATGGAGATGGCCGAAGTGGCTGCCTTGCTGGACAGGCTGGCGGCCGGGCTGGCGGCAGTGCCCAGCACCTCGGGCGTGCCCT
This sequence comes from Leucopleurus acutus, assembly GCF_964270905.1. Lineage (NCBI taxonomy): Eukaryota > Metazoa > Chordata > Mammalia > Artiodactyla > Delphinidae > Leucopleurus > Leucopleurus acutus. The sequence continues at coordinate 40,422,512 of NC_139142.1, forward strand.
CTTCCTCGGCCCTTAGCGCCCGGCCGGGGCCCTGCGACAGGACCTGCTGCTGAAGCCTACGGGGAAGGAAAGGAAACGAGTCACTGTGTGTAACATAGCCGCCGGTACCCCCGTCCCCCGGTCTGCATCCCTTAAGCCCAGCAGTCAGCGACTCTCCCTCAGACCCGGGCAGTTAAAGCGGGTAAGACGAGGCAACAGAGGCCGGGCAGGAGGCATGCGGCGGCTGTTCTGTGGAGCCCTGCGGTTGCCCCCTCCTCCTTCTTAGTCCTTTCTTGGCTCCCTATCTCCCCAATCTTTGGGATGCTGTGCTCGCAAGGTCGTTCCTGGTGTTGGTCACCTTTGGGAGATTTACAGTGCTCTCAGGATAAATGAGGTGTGGGTGACAAGGAGAGGTCAGGCTCTGGGACAGGAGACCCCTTTCCCAGCCTGTGTCTTCCTAGGGCATACGCCTGTGTGAGTGCCCCCGAGGCTGGCAAAAAGGGCGGCCTGACGATTCCACAGAGGCTTTGGACCTGGGAGAAAAGGCTGGGTTCTTGGTCAAAATATTTGGCTGATTGAGAGCCACATGCTGGGGAATGAAAAACCTCTGCCAACTAGTTTGCCGTTTTGAGACAGGGCTGCCCACACGTGGGAAGAGTAGAACTTGACTTTCCACTTCTTACAGACATAAGGTAGAAATTTCAAAGCATTAGAGAAGGATGCATCTGGGCTTTAAAAATGACAACACTAAACTGCCACACTGCTAATAAGCCAGGCTTCACTTAATAATAGGAGCCTGGGCCCGGGCTGACAAGAATTAGCTTTGGGCCTTGGGGTCTGTAATTGCTTATGGGATTTTAATTTTTCTTTCCTTCTCCCTCTCAATGTAGCCTTGGTTTGGTGACTGGAACCAGCTGCTGGAGCGACCCCCAGGCGCCGAGAACCAAAAAGAAAGGGTGGGGAATCAAAAGCCCGGAAGGAAACCCCGACCCAGGATCCCAGAACGCAGTGGGCTCAAAACCGAAGACCTCAATCCCATCCCAATTCCTACGAAATCCAAGTCTCCAGGCCTTGGGTAAGGGCGCGGGGGGTGCGGTCACCCTCTCCCTCCCTGGTGAGTTCAAGGCTCAGTGAAGGCCTTTAGGTACCGACCTGTTCTTGGCTGCAGCCGCCCGGTCCCTTTGTCGGCGGTTTTTGAACCAGTTGCCCACCTGCGTAGGGGTCAGTCCGGTTGCCTGGGCGAGCTCACGCTTTTTGCTGGGGTTAGGGTATGGGTCCTGCAGGTACCATTCCCGAAGCAGGTGCCGCGTGCGCTCCTTGAAGCAGTGTGTCTTCTGTTCGCCATCCCAGATGGTGCGCGGCAGCGGGAACTTCTTCCTCACGCGGTACTTGTCCACTGGCCCCAAGGGCCGTCCTCGCAGCTTCTCAGCCTCCTGGTAATGCGCTTCGAGCCACAGCGCCTGCAGTTTGGCGTGCGACTCCTTGGTGAACTTGTGGTTTTCCAGGATATGGTAGAGCTCGCGGTAGTTGCCACCGTGGAAGGCCACGATGGCTCTCGCGCGCAGCACGGATTCATTCTTGTTGAGCGCCTCGCAGGCCGCAGGGGCCACAGGCAGCGACCAGAGGAAGCGACCCAGGCGCTCCACGTCGCCGCTTTCCTCTAGAGTCTCGCATACCCCGGCCACTTGCTGGGGACTGAAATTCAAGATAGGCAGCTGGAACATCGAGGCAGTGCCGGCGGCAGCGGAGGCGCTGAGTCCGCAGCGGGACACGCAGCAGATGCCCGCGGGCGCTGCCGGGTGCGCCAGACTCTCCTTGGGGGAGCGGCTCGGGGCCACCAGGACGCACGGCCGGGGCAGCGGCGGCGGCGCAACCGCGGGGAGCGAGAGAGCGGAAGGGATTGGAGGAGGTGCCGGCTCCGCAGCTCGGGTTCGGCTCGGCTCCGTTAGGGCACGCAGGCCAGCTAGCGGGCGCCGCTACTGGGGTGGGCGGATTGGCGGCGCGGGCGCCATGGAGACCCCCTGTCAGTCACTGGCCGGCTCTGCCAATCAAGACTGCGACCGGAGCGCCCCGGCCATTTCAGCACCTCCCCGCTCTCGACAGCGCCCGCAGTTCTCCGGTAGATTTAGTATTTGCAGAACTTGGAGGAGGAAAAGACGGGCGAGAGCCGCAGCGTTTCACTACCACCCCCGGCCTTGTTCCTCTCTCTTCCCCCGCAACCCTGCCCCAGCGCCCCCCCCCCCCCCCCCACCAAGAGGCAGTGATGCTACAGAAATCCACTTTGGGACGAGGCGCTGCCTGGGTCAAGAGGCCTCCAGAGGACAAAGAGGACTGGGCCAAATCGAAATCCTCCAAGAGAACTCACCAAGTTTGTAACGAAACACAAAACCTTGAGGGAGGGCACGAATGGGGAGGGAGGGGAAGTGGATCACCTCTCTTCTTGCCAGCACCCATCCCTGCATGCCTTGCCGGCTGCCAAAGCAGCCGAGTAGGAATCGAATGTGAAGCAGAAGGAACAGGACCCGGGATCTGTAGAAGAGGTCAGTTTGGACTCTACCCCCGTCACCTTCAAAAGTCTCCTGATATCATTTAAAATACGAGCTAGGTCACTCTCATTCCTGATAACATAGGTGCTGACCGTGTAGTAAAACACTTGCAACAAAAGCGGCGCCGCAAACCCCAAGTTTATACTTTTCAGTTTTTTCTCCCCAGTTTAATGGACTTCAACAAATGTGCAGCATAGCCACATCTAGAGTGAGAAGTCACTGGTAGGTCAGGACAGCAACTTAAAAGCTTGTTTCAAAGACCTTTTTAAAGAAGTATCGATTTGCTCTTCTTGCAGGCTAATTTTGCCATACCCTGTGTTAGAATGTTTAACTCTTGAGCTGGGGATAGAAACTCTAACCTTGGCCTTTGGACCCAAAAGTAATTCAATAAAAGTAAAATAGAGAAGGGGGAACCACACCAATAGAGAAGGGGGTGTAGAAAGCACTTCTTAAGCCCCTGAGCCCTGACCCTTCCTGAAGAGAGAAAGGGCCTTCTTGGCGGCTCTGCCTTGGGGCCAGCAGTTGAATTGGCAACTTTATTGATTCTCAGTTGACATTCTCATCATACCGTTTTCTGAGACCTAGGTCAAAAGTAACTACGATATCACCTGGGCTTTTGATAGGGGTTTATTTAGTTTGAAGAAAATAATTGGAAGAGGGGAGTCCAACGAAAACACCAGGAAGAATATCTTTGGAGGTCCTATCCCCAGAAAGGAATCAGATGGGAATGTTCGCCCCAGAACTGGACTGGGCCCGGATGTCTTTTCTTTAGTATCAAGTACAATTTGTATGTGGCTTGTACAGCTCTGGTAAATCAGAAGGCAGATAGATAGCACAGATGGTTGGAGGTGTCGGGTCAGATCATGCTACGCCTGAATGCAGGGCAAAGCTCATTCTGACGGAAAACCCTGATATTATTTTCACAGATCTTCACAGTTCACTCAAAAAAAAAAAAAAAAAAAAAGCAGAGAGGAAGAAAAAAGCCCTGCAACCATTTACATCATTTCTGTGAGTTTGCTGCCGCCTCAACGGAGAGACTTTCTTTTCTAAGAGCTTATTTTCATGAAATGCGACAGGCAGAGGCAAAATGGAGAGGGTGATGAGGATAATGTCAAAGCACAAACCTTCTCTAGCTTGAGGAGACTTCCGAATCCTCCTCAAGGACAACTTTTAGTGAGAAACATCACAAACGAGGGCCAACAATGCACGGTGTAGAAAACCCGGCAGGCAGGGAAGGAGTGAAGAGGGACCCCAGGAGGGTTGCGTTCTCGGCACCCCTGGCCAAGGAAGGAAAGCACCCCATTGCTCCAGTTTGCAGAGGTTTCCTAATTTTCCCCCTTTGGGCTCTCTCTAGCCCAATAGCTTCTTGATTGCCCTCCGCGAGCAGAAGCAGCCGCGGGTCCGCGGGATCTTACAGCCCTCGAGCGGAGAGAGGACCCCCAACTTCTGCTCCTAGCCGCCGGAGGTGAGGAGAAGTTGTCGGTGCCCCAGGGGACCGCGCCTCCGCACGCCTTTTTGCTGCACAATTTGAAAGTGGTGAATTCCAGCTTCTTACCCTAAGCAAGTCGTGTAATTTTCCGAGTCTAGGCGCCCTATGCAAGAAATGGGAATGTTTCTTTCCAGATGTCCCCTTTGGCTTCTGCGTTGTCTGGGGCTCTCCGGCGACTGAGACCAAAAGCCTAGGTTGGCCTTGGTGGAATCGCGGGAAAAGGGCGCTGGCTGCTGCCGCCGAGTTCGAACCCCGCCGGACGCTGTGTCTGGGCGCCGGGGCGGGCGGGTTCTGAGAGGTGTCTAGAGGCCCGGGTCTACTGTCAGGATATCCTGTCTTCACCATCGCAGGGGGCTTGGCTTAATTTTATCAACTCAAGGGGAATAAACTTCTCCAAGGCACACTGAGGTAGCACATTCGTTCATCAGCTTCACTCTGGGAAGGGACAGAGGGAAGAAATTTGTGAGCCCCCGTCCCTGAGAATGAGGAGCTTCGAGGATTTCCTTAGAGATAATTCCACTGTGAAGAAGATGGCCCCCCACGCCACGGCTGAAGCGCACTTTTCCGGGTTTGCCAGGCGAAGGCTGGAGCTTTTCTTAATTTTACGGAGGGATAGAATTTTACCAATTTTGGAACGTTGCGCCAACCTTGCAGAAAACTCACTACACCCGAGTTCATTTTTCTTATGTGTTTGACCAGGTAACCTGGAAAGCGCAGCGGCGGCCTTTGGCCGCGGCCCATCGGCAGGTTTGCAACTTTCTGTGGTTGGTTTGCAGCTACTAGTAGATTTGGGAGGCCTTAGATTCTCACTGGGAATACGTAGATGGCTATTCTTTCTGCAAACTCAAGACTTTTATTTTATGGAGAAAAAGCGGGTAGAAGATAAATGCCCTCCCGGGAAAAAAATGTGTCTAATTGTTCATTGCAGAGGCGCCAGGGCAAATTGCCTCCAGGGAGTTGTGAGGTTCATACCAGAAATCTTGAGTTCAGTCTAGGACTTCTTGCACATAGCAATCTCTCCCCTCGTTTTGCCCCTTCTGATTTTGCTCTCTAGAGTAGAGGGACACTTGGAGCCCAGGTTACACTCTGCTGAAAGATTTGCCAGTGGAGAGCACTTTGTAGAGGTCAATACATTCTTATGTCTAGTTTCCAGTCTCTTGTTTTGTCTTTCTTTTCTTTGACTTCTCCTAAATCAAGCCGTAAAATAAATGATGTGTCTTTGTTTTATTTCCTATACAATTCACATAGTCAGGGATTTTAAAGATATCATAATTGAATGCATCTGAATTCCTTGATAAAGATGTTTGTGCTGCATGTGAGAGTTACAGACTGGAAGACAATGAGGTCCCAGCCTTTTGTGTATGTCCATTTTGACTTTGGGGGGAGAGATCTTTGTTTTCCTTTCCTGGGTCTCAAAGCCATGTGTTGCGAATAGGTGAGAATAATGTAAAAAAAAAAAAAAACCCCAAGATTAGAAAGGCGTTTTACTGCCTTTGAAATTTTACAGTATTAAAATTTCACACTCTCATTTATTCATGAATTTAGAATTCTGATTTTTAGATGATACTGTATAAATATAAATATATATTTGTTTATGTATTTGGTGGTCCAGCTCTTCAGATTATGAAATTAATTGAATATCCTAGTTTTAAAGTACCAACTATCCTAATAAGTTCCCAAGATAGATTGCTGTCTTTCATGCATTCTTCCCCTGACTGTATGTATGCACCTTGTAACAAAGAACAGAGATGCCTCTTTGAGAAATGTTTTGTAGATTTCTTGGTGCTGTAAAATTAACTGGCAAAAAAGTATTACAATCAAAGTATTGATCTAATTTTAATAGGTTAGATATTTTTGTTATTATTTGCAAAATTATTTACCATCTATTTTTTAAAAGATGCAAAATTGCTTGTGTTGTTAATTGGAGGAAATGTTTATAAGTTTAAATGTGAGGAAATGTACCATTTGAAGGTATTGGTTAATTAGCAGTAATGGTTTTTTAAAATGTTAGGCTGACTATGTAACTTTGCTTTGACCTCCAGTTTGTTGCTGTTTCTAGGCATTTGGATGATAATTTGTATTTAAGCCAAAGACTATATTGCAAGTTATACCCCTTATTTAAACTATGGTTTTAAATTCACTTTTCTCTCTCTTCTGCTTCTGTGAGGGTAAGTCTAAATCTTCAGAGGGCTAACCACACCACAGCATAGCTTGCTTAGGGCTATGTATCAGTGGGTTCTTATGTGAAGGATTAACTCTTAAAAATGTAACCAGCATGTCATTTATAAACACTTTATTATCAGTAATGAAACATTAGTTGAATGACTGAAAGAATAATTAATTTGTAATTCTCTACTAGAACCTTGTTTTTTTCCACTAGCAGGTTATTTTTGACCATTTTCAAATCTAAGATCAAAGTATCTTTCTAAAATACACCTAGACACCTTATAATTCAATGAAGTGAAAGAGTGTAAATTTGTTTATGTCTTCTGGCATGAGTCAAACATTATTCACATTTGATTTTATGTATTGTATGTCACATATATGCATTAATTACATGTATTATATGTGTAATAAATGATAATTTCCTTCCAAGTAGTGTAAAATCAAATAGAAACAGTAGCCTCCAATAAATACCTTAAATTCTGCATTAATCCAGTTCATTAACAGAAAATACTTTTAAAGAATTACATTAAAAAATATAATTTTCATGGCATCTTACCCTTCAAAGTAGCAAATCTCAGGAAGGCAATTATACCCCCTCTTTCCCGGGGACATTTGGCAATGTCTGAAGACATTGTTGGTTGTCACAACTGGCCCTGAATGCATGGAGGCAGAGATGCCGCTAAACATCTTACAGCGAATCGCCACAGCGGCCCCCACCCCTAACCAAAAATGTCAGCAGCATCACTGTTAAGAAACTCTGCTTCAGAGGAGCTCAAAATAATCAACAAGACACAGACATACAAAACCTGCTAAAATTGTTTATTTTGGAGTTGAAGCACTTTTAAAGGAATCAGTGCCCTTTTAATTTCATCTTGGGTCTAGGCCACACCAATAAAATCTTTTCCTAAGGACCCACTGTAATTTTGTGTAATTGATACTTATGGTGACTGAATACTTATAAATTTAGAAATATCTCTGAGGAAAGTGGAGTTTTGTTTCTGTCTATGTTCTTCGAGTAACTGGTGGGATAGACAACAATGGTTGAAAGTTATTGCTCAGACCCTCTCCGTTTTACAAGTGAATAAAATACGAAGACCAAGAGGTTAAATGATTACTCATATTATACAACTAGTTAGTGGCAGAGATACATTTAAAACACAGATGCAATCCTCTATTTATCACATACGTTGCTTTCCTTACCCAAGGAAGATGGTATAATTCCCGTTGAGTTTGAGGGTGAGGATCTGAATCACACATGAATGTTTATTGGTGGCTGCCATGTGTAAGGTCCTAGGCTATTTCCTGATGTTGTGACTTTCATAGTTTGATGCACACTAGTTCATGGATCTCAGAGAGGTTGAAACTATTCTGGGTCTTGTCAAATGGTGTACCCTTGCAAACCCTAAAAAGTCCTTGAATCTCAAATGTGATTCTCGGACTTCAATTATCTTCTTTGCGGGGTGGGAATGTTGGAGTCTGGGTTTATTGAAGACCTTTCTCTGAGTCATCACACTGTATGCTGGCAGGAAAATGGAACTGAATTCAGGCTCATTGGGGAGGAGAGACTGGACTTGAGGTGCTGTAAGGTTTGGTTTAAGTAAAAAAACCTCCGAACTCTTTTATCAGGTCTTTCAAAAGAATAACAGTGATGCTCACTAGCATTTCTATAATTAACAAGCTGTCAACATTTCTATTACAACCACAGAAGTCTATTACAGACAGAGAATTGTGATAAATGTTTCTTTAGGTCTGAAATGTTAGCCCTCATCTTCTTTTCAGCCTAAGGCAATTTTTCAAACCAATTTTGTTTCAATCATTTTGGATCAGTTGTGTGGTAATTTTGGAAGTGCAGATGCTCTAGGCCCACCTATTGAAATAAAGACTTTTAAATGGAAACACAGAGAGGAGTCTGCTTAAGCCCCAGTGGGGACCAGCTGCAAAGCTCTGGCACGGAATTATATAGGCAGACAGTGACAGTAGGTTTAGAAAAAATTAAGAGGCAGAGAAATGTGTGCATGTTTCCTTTAACAGTAGATATTTTCCCCCTCAGATCCTTCACACTATGGAATTTTAATCCTCTCTTTTTTCTGTTCTGTATTTTATCTGTTACTTTCCCTATTATTCCTAGGTTTTTGTGAAGTTAATGTAAGAGAATTTGTCTTTACAGTGATTAAAATTTGGGGCTGAACTGATTTTTTTGGAATTTTAATATTTAATTTTAACTTTCATTTAGTTAAATTTTCTTTCTACCCCTCTCATCTCCTTTCTGCTTGACCATCTTTTTATCCTTGTCCTTGAAATGATAATTTAGAAGTTCTGCAGTATTTTCTAGTCCATCAATGGTTATCTCTCCTTTCCTTGCTCTCTTAATTGTTACATATGACCCTATCATTGTCTATAAACAGGACACTTAATATCTTCCCCATTAAGATGCACTGTTTTTCCTACCATGGCATTACTTTCCCCATTGTTCTCGCCATCCAAATAGGATTAGACTTTTACAGTATTTTCACTTCCCCACTTTCCTCCTCCTCTGTTACCCCAATCCCAAAGTTTTCTGAAATGATGTAGTACCTAGAGTTTTCCTTGTAGTGTATCCCTTCGGTTTTAAAAATACTTATTTAGCAATTATGTCACACACTTCTAGACAGTCTATTCTTATTACACACACATACAGACACATATTCCTCTCCATTCTTTCCCTCTGCTATGGTTCATTTGTTGATATTTAGATTTTTTTTTTCTCATGTATTTTCCTCATCTGGAGTGTTATTTTTTCCCCTACTGGAAATACCTTTTGTGTTTTTCTCTTTATAAAAGCAACACACGCTCACTGCAATAAATATCCATATACTTATGGAGTCAAAAGTGAAAGTTTTTTTATAATGTCATTATTCCATAGATAAATCACTATTAGTGCTCAGTGCATATCCTTATGTACTTTTGTTTTTCTACACACAGAGATACAGATTTTTTTTCTTTTGACAGAAATGCTGTCATATTATCCATACTGTTTATAGCCTTTTTTTTAGCCTTCTTTTTTATGATAACATTTTATGAACATTTTTCCTGATAATAAATACATGTTATCATTTTGAATGGCTGCACTGTATTCCACAGCATACATACCATAACTTATTTAACCAGTCCCTATTGACGATTGTTTAAATTGGTTCCAAATTTTCACCATTATAAACAATGGAACAATGAGCATCTTTATGTATTGTCCAATTTTTCCTTCAAATTCTTGGAAGTAAGATGAATGGGTTAAAGGGTTTACATATTTAAAAAGTGATATGTATTTCCAAATTGTCATCCAAAAGGATTTTTACCAATTTTTACTTATACCCACACCGTGTGAGTGTCATTTTCCCCCACACCCTGGCCATTATTCTTCTTTTAAATCTTTGCCAGATTGATAGATGAAAAATGGTTTCTTTGGGACTTCCCTGGTGGTCCGGTGGTTAAGAATCCGCCTTCCAATGCAGGGGACGTGGGTTCGATCCCTGGTCGGGGAACTAAGATCCCACATGCCGCAGGGCAACTAAGCCCGTGCGCTGCCATTACAAAGCCCGCGTGCAGCAACTACAGAGCCCATGCTCTCTGGAGCCTGCGCGCGACAACTGTGCAACACAACAAAGAGCCCGCGCACCACAACGGAAAGATCCCATGTGTCGCAACTAAGACTCTACACAGCCAAAAATAAAAGTAAATAAATAAACAAATATTTGAAAAATGTTTTCTCATTGTTTTCAAAATAGCCATTTCTTTGGTTATTAATAAGGTTATGCAGTTTTACATATTTACTGGTCATTTGTATTTCTTCTTTTGAGAATTTCCCAATTCTATCCCTTGATTTGGGATGTTTATTCTTTTTATTCATTTGTAGTATTTCTTCCAACATTAAGGATGCATTTTTTCCCGTCATATATTGCAAATATTTCTTCCTGCTTTTTCACTTGCTTTTTCACTTTATGGTGTTGTTTGTCCTATAGTTTTTATAATTTTCACATAGTCAGATCTATCAAATCTGTTTCTGTCTCGGGTGTTATACTTAGTACAGTGTCCCTTCCATGTTATAGATAACGTGTATTTTCTTCTCCTGCTCTTTCCAGATTAAAAAAAAATTAAGCCATCTGGATTTATTTTGAGGTCTCATGGAAATTTGGACTCTAACAGGGTTTTTTCCCCCTTCAAATCATTTTCTAATTCTTCTCCCTCCCTCCCTCCCCCCCCACTTCCTTCCTTCCTTCCCTGGACCAAAAAAACTAGAAACGCATCCCCTTTGATCCCTGGCCCCATTTCCTTTCTAGGCCCCTTCCTCCTTCAATCAAAAGAATGTAAACTTTTCTTTGTGACTTTTCTTCCCCCTTCTGCTTCAGCTAATTCACCTCAGGCCTCAGAATATCCTGGAAACCTCCTTCCATTCCAGACCTGGGTTTGTCTTCTGACAGCCTGGGTTCTCTTCTTTCTCTGGCAGTCTTGCTTGGCCTGGGTGTGTCTAGACTGTGCTTGTTCTTGGAATGTTAAGAGGGTGGAAGCAGGTGGGGTTGCCTAAGGTGCCAAGAAGACTTGCGCGTCTGGAAGAAGACAGGAGCGAGTGTGTCACCATGCGGGAGAGGGAAGCTCTTGACCTGAGCCTTAAGGACTTGTTGAGATGAGCAGAGATTCAGGTTGGAGATAATGAAGTGGTCTGGAGACAGTCTGGAGATTAAAACCAGCGCTCTAAGAGATTTTTTAGACCAAAAAGTGCCTCTGTTGTATATTTCCCAGAGTTTAGTTTTACCACCTCTGAATCCTGCCATTATTTATTGATTGATAATTCTTTTCCCACAGATATGAAACTCCACTTTTATCACATATTAAATTTCTATGTGTACATAGGTATTCTTTTGGACTTTCTTTTCTCTTTCACTGGTATGTCTATTTATTCCTATGGTTCCCTTACTGTCGTTCAAATACATTTTAATATTTGATAGGGCAAGTTCTTCTTCAGTATTTTTAAAGAAAAATTCTTTGGCTGTTTTGTGAATATTTTCTTCCAGATCAACTTTAAGGTAAGTTTTGTCAAGTCTTTTTCACAACCCCAGATTCCAGTGGAGTTTTCATGGAATTGTGCTGTTTTGCAAACTGGCCCCATACATGGAGGCAGGGAGAGACTGAAGAAAGAGGCAGACCACTCCAGATTGGTAGGTGGCAGGTTTAATAACCAAGGGAACTTATTTATGAGACTTGTCTTGGTTGACCACAAGATGAGTAGATCTCTGCATCTGCCTGCCAAATCTTAAAGTTTATATAGAGACCTTAACTGGGTTCAGTCATGTGTTTAGTCCAGATGGCCTCACCAGAACCTTACTCTCTTAAGGCTACATCCATGAAAATGGCTCCGACTTGGGAATGGTGGGCAGAACATTCATTCCAAGGATGGGGAGGAGGTGAGGAGCCTCTGATTGCCTGGGTCTAGCACATGGGTCAGTTGGTTGTCATGTCCTCTTGATGACTTCCTCCAACACTCCACCCCTTGTGACTGGCTCTTATGGTCTTACACAGCCACTCTTTCCCACTGTGCCCTGAGCGGCCAGCAAGGGGTTTCACTAGCATGGCGGTGGCTTGTTTGGCAGCTATCTGGCCATCCGGGTGACATGTACCATTGCAAATTATAGTAGATGACACCTTTCCCAGACATGATAGGGCCTTTGGTGTTCTCAGCAGCATAGCAGATTGATCCATGGTGAGAGCCAGGCTGTTTCCTACAACTTCCATACCTTTACGGTATTGAGTGTCTCGTCAGGGGTCCCTAGTCTGTCATATGGGGCAACAGGCCCTACTGGTTGATCGTTCAAATGTACTAAAGCCAAGGCGGTTTTACCTGTTAGTATTTTAATCTGCTGCTTTGATATCCTAGTTTTCCTTTCTATCAACCTTGCTGCTTGCCAATTATAGGGGCGATGAAACCTCCATTCAATGTCATGTTCTTTTGCCCAGTCCTGCATATCATAACCCTTGAAATGTGACCTCCAATTACTATCTATTTGATGAAGGTGTCTGTACATGGTACTCAGCTTCTCTAATCCCCTAATGGTGGCAGCCTGGTTTGAGCCGTGGCAGGGGAAAGATTGGGTTAGGCCAGATGCAGTGTTCACGAAAACCAAGGCATATTTAGAAGCCTTACTTGGAGGGAGGGGACCAATATAATCAATTGCCAATACCTCACTGTTTGGGAACTCCAGTATATGGCCCCAGACTCCTTTGGTAATTGCCTTAGGTGTTGTTTAGAACACAAAGGACATGTCGTTACTGCATTAACCAAGTCACTGTATTTCAAGGGCAATCCAGCATCCTTGACAATATGCCATCCCACCCATAGGCTATTGTGGGTGGTCACTCTTTCTATGCAACCCATCTGCCACATATAGTGAAGGGTCAGTTGCTAGGGCTTGTACCTGAGCTAGGGCATCAGCTTCTTGATTGCCAGGGTGTGTCAGTGCCTTGTGAACCAGCATGTGGAAGACAGTAAGGACAGCCTGAAGCTCTTCCAGGTGAACCTAAAAGTCTTTCCACACATCCTGACCCTACAGAGGCTTTTTCATGATCATCCACTCCTTAGCTTCCCATTGTCCAAGTCATAGGGTTCATCCCTTTATAATAGCCCAACTGTCATTGCAAAGGGTTAACGACGAGAGTTCATGAGTGATCACCAGCCAAACTGCTCTGAGTTCAGCCCACTGGCTGCTGTGGTATGTTCCTGTTTCCAGGCATTTGTTTATCAGATATCAGCAGGAATTTCCTCCATTCCCTCTCTATAGGCTGCAGGGGCTGCCACAGGAATAGGGGTGGAGGCGTTCAGAGCATCTTTATATTCTACAGGACTTAGTAGCACCTGTATTTCTAGAGACAGTGGGCTGGCAGACAGGGTGCTCTTCTGCTGCATATAGGCATGCCACTTAGTCAAAGTGGGAATTTGAGCCATGACAGAAGTGGGTTGATGAAACATATTCTCCATCCACCCTTTGATAGGAAGGGAAGTTCTTCCCATGATATGCTGTTCTTTAGTAAGAGAATCTACCCTGAGGAGCACTGTATACACTGTCAGGAGCTGTTGCTGTATGTGTGTGTTGGGGGTGGGGTGGGTATATTGGGTTTCTGCCCCCTTCCAGGACTGGGACCAAAATCCTAGGGATACTTTCTGTTGCCCCTGCCACAGCACCCAACCCAAAGCTTCCAGAGTCACAGCTACATCTAACTCAAATGGTAGCCCTGCATGAGAGATGCCCAGAGCTTTAATCTGCTTCACTAATATTTTTGTCTTTTCAGAGGTAGCTTGTTGCTCTCATTCCGAGTCCCACACATGCCCTTTCTTCAGCAGGCAGATAAAGGATGGAGGCACTGTACTAGGTAGGGAATATAACCAAAACCCCCAAATTCCTACAAAAGCTTGGACCTCTTTCATGTTCTTAGGGCTTGGATAGGCTTGCACCTTTTCAATCATAGCTACTAGGATAATGCACATCTTACCCAACCAAATAACTCCCTCAAACTCTATGGCCTTGCCTGGGCCTTGAATTTTCTATGGGTTCACCACTCATCCTCTCCCTCACAGATGTTCCAGCAAAGTCTGCAGAGTGTCCTACAGCAGAGGCAAGTCTTCACATGTTAACATAATATCAGTGTAATGGGCCCATTTTACTGTAGTGGGGAAGGAGAACAGGGACAGATATGGGGCTACCATCCCATAAGATACTGTGGGGCTGTGCAGGTAGCCTTAAGGAGATATTTGAAAGGTCTATTGTTGTTCCTCCCACATGAAAGCAAATTGATCTTAATTATCAGAAACCTGTACTGTCAGAGTCTTTTTCTTAAAACACCTTGAAGATGAAGCACTTTTGCAGGAACATTTATATTAATAACATATATTTATACAAAATAACCTAAAGAAAGTTTAGCATCACTTCTTATTTGACAGTGCTTCCCATGTAATTTAATATATCAAATAAGCCTAATTAATTTAATTCTCTTTTATAAGGAGAGATTACATATCTCTGAGATGTTCCAAGGGCCCTCTAGAAAATCCCAGTTAGTTCAAGGTCAACAGGACTTTGTTAAGAATTTGATTTGGGGTAAGTTTGTCAAAAATATCAAAAGGTTTAAAACACTTGATTGACTAGGACCATAGGTCACCGTGAAACAGTACCTAGTTATCCAGTTAACCAAAGTGATAATTAGAGACTTCAAAGGCAAATACATAAAGTTATGTAGTTGTAAAAACAAAAACACAACGTACCTCTTTTAATAGAGAAGACTCAGTTTTCTTAAGTAATCAAAGCCTGATAAAGACAACATGAAGCACAGAAAATTATTTTGATAAAACACAGAATCTCTGTTTTCTAGGCAGATTACTTAAAAGGTGAAGAAAAACCTTTCACAGTCCCACTAAGAACAGACCAACAGTCCAAAACAACTTTGTCCTTTTAGCAGACAAAAAAAATTGTTTCATTTTTACATAAGTACACTATTGATATTAAAGCTTATTTTTCTTTAAGCCAATTAAATAGAGCTCATTTACAGATTAATTTTGACAACACCCTCCAGTGGTAGAAAAATGTCACATATATGTAACGTATATTCATAGACATACATCAACATACAGACAGACACAGAGACCCCATAGTTTTCATTCTAAAACTTTAGCCAAGAATCAGGTACAACAATATAAAACTCACTAATTTATAAGCCAGTTGAATCCAAATGTGTTTCTGGTAGATGGAACAAGTTAAGTTTACCCACTCACATGGCTAAAGCTTTTTACTAATATTTGTGGAGAAGACTTTTAAAATTAAAATTTGTATTTGCCCTTTACCGGTAATCTTATGGAGCTGTGGACTAGATTTTGAGCAAGGGAGCTTCTGTAGTCATCTGTATTTTAAATAGTCTCTTTCCCTCCTTTTTTCTATTCAGTCTCAGGCAATCATGGGCTGTTTTAGTTATCTCCTTAGGTATTTACATTTCACATAAAATTTAGAACTTGAAGGGACAGAAAATGAATGCAAGTTTTCTCCTGGGAGTTTTGGGGTGTATTTCTCTATTATCAAAGTCTAGGGTAATTACTATTTAAAATTTTTCTTGTATTAAAGGTCGGATGGCATGGGCCTACTCTGCCTATTTCATTGTCAATCGCCACAATACCCTCCTCTTTGCTCTCCTCACTTTCCCAAAGATTCTACCTCTTACTGTCCTAATCAGGCTTTATCACAAGCATACGGACTTTAATCAATGGCAGCTTGTGATCTCCTAGCTTTCCAAAATAGCATTCTAAGGTCTCCAGCTTATTTTCTGGTCTTCCAAAATTGTCTGCCGCTCCTGAAACTAGCAGAGTAGTGGATAACTGCATGTCCTTTTCTAACTTCAGCTCTTCTTCCAATTTTCTAACTCGAGTTAGTCTCTAGTTGGGCATCGATGGTCAGCCAAACTGCCCACAGTACAGGCCAGCCCACTGTGGCAGCCATTTGTTTTCCTTCTTTACTTAAGTTCTCTCTTAAGTGTAGTTTCTCAAACAAGCTCATTAAAACAGCCACATTTTTGGGGTGTCCTCATACTCATGGGGTGGTCCACATGCATCTGACATATGGGCCACCTCTCCTCACATAGAGGTCAATGGCCAACTCAGGATTTCCCCCACAGATTACTCTTTCTCAAGGCCAATTTATTCCATCTCCTGGCTGGCTCACCAGTTGTTGGTTTGCAAACTGGCCCCCTGAACACAGACAGCAAGGAGAGAACAAAGAAAGAGGCAGACTACTCCAGATTGATAGCTGGTAGGTTTAATAAGCAAGGGAACTTGCTTACAAGACTTGTCTTCGGTGACTGCAATTTGAGTAGGTCTCTGAACCAACCCACCAAATCTTAAAAGTTTATAATAGAGGCCTTAACTGGGTTCAGTCACATATACAGTCCAGATGGTCTCAACAACACCTCACTCTCTTAAGGCTTCATCCTTGAAGATGAGCCCCACTATTGGAATGGTAAGCAAAGTGTACATTCCACGGACAGAGGAGGGGGTGAGGAGCTTCCAGTTGCCTGTGTCCAGCTCTTGGGTCAACTGGCGGTCGTGTCCTCTTGATGACCTCCTGCAACAAGTTTCATTACATAGATTAATTTGGGATAAATTGCATCTTTACAATGTTGAATGCTCCCATTCAGGTACATAGACTGGCTCTCATTTATTCAAACACTCTTTTATGTCCTTCAATAAAATTTTATACTTTCCTCATGTAGGAAAAACAGACATGAGAATTGAAAAAGCATCATGGTTTGAGGTTATTATTATAAAGGTCTTAAGTCCTATACAACTCTGTGGATTTTGAAGGCATCATTGTATTACAGCATGGTACAATAATTAACATTTACTATTGTTTAAAATGAATGAGGAAGTTTTTCCGTTGAGTCCCCCTGAGTTGGTAGATATAGATAATTGGAACAGGAAGAGGAGCAGAAAATGAGGTTAGAGCTTGAGGAATTGTCTAGGGCAGGGTCTTGATAATTGGCCTTTCCTATCTGCCCCCTACTCCTGTGAAAGCACCCAGACTGAAGCCTAAGAAATAGTCTTTAATGAAATTGAGTGGTTAGCCTGGGAAGGTATAGGTCTTTCAAAGTGGAGAATTTATGCTTACTCAGGGCTTAGAAATTATGCTAGTGCATTCAAAAATCAGTAAGGAGCCTGAGGGATTTAGTGATATGGTAAAGAAGACATATGGTTCTTCTGTATACAGGGGGGGAAAGTACACTTAGAAACTCTGGGGAAAACAAAATCTGTATAAGAAATCAAGGATCAAATGTGAAACAAATAAAAATATGGCATGATTATAATCAATTGGTGGAGACTAAACAAAGAAAATTTAATTGATTTTGATGCTTGGAAATTTTATACTTTTAGATTTTTTTTGATGTGGACCATTTTTTTAAAACAAATTTCGTGATACTTTGGTTTTATTTTATTTTTTAATATTTAGTTATTTATTATTTATTTGGTTGCACTGGGTCTTAGCTGTGGCAGACGAACTCTTACATGTGGCATGCATGTGGGATCTAGTTCCCTGACCAGGAATTGAACCCGCACCCCCTGCAATGGAAGGTGAAGTCTTAACCACTGGACCACCAGGGAAGTCCCAATGCTTGGAAATTTGATGCAAGTAAATTTCAAATGGCGTGTGTAGTGACACGAAATTTCATCATCTCTACTTTTCTGCTTTCTTTAAAAAGACTTTAAGGGTGCAGGCAATATAAACCCAACTCAGGCTATCTTGAATGAAAAGAGAATCTCTTGACTTACAGAACTGACTAGCTGACTCTTCTATATCTTGCTTATGCATTCATCTGTGTTGCCTTCATTATAGGGCAGATTTTTCCATGTGGTGAGAAAGATAGTTATCATCTGCTCCATCTTTACAAGGTTTTCGGAGTTCACCAGCTCAGAGAGACAATTTTCTTCTATTATTCTACATGTACCAGTTAAGGAAAGACTGGCCTCAGAGGTGGAGTGCTGTGATTGGCCAGGCCATTCCCTACCTAGTCACATGTCCATTTCTGAGATCAGAGCCCTGTGGGAGCTAGATAGTAGTGTTACTGATTACTGTTATGAAAGAGGAGTTCTGTTGTCTGAGAAGGGAGTCTTGGATGTCCTGAGACTTTAGCTCTTTATAACTGATCGAATCTTTCTTGTGAGCTTCTACCCTGCTGGATACCAGGGGCAGTCAGGGCGACAACTTTAAACTTCTGATAGATACTGCCAGTTTAAAAGTTTCTTTTAGATAACAGTCTGCTTCAGAGGTATGCTAAATCTTTTAGATTTCCTTTGCCTTCCTCTCTAAAATGGCATTTTAATGTATGGGGAGTGGAGTAAAAGTGACTTCATTGTGGGGTAGATGGGGCTTCAGATACATTTGGTTTTCTTTGGATCCTTTCTGGTCTCTGCTTTGGAATGGATGGTTTTACAGTATGGATTGGCCCCATATGGCTTTTTGGAGTGTTGAACAGCCACCTGATGCTAGAATCTGGGTTTCTAGACATTTACCTTTATGAGTGAAACACCATACACCTTGTCCTCTGCCTGTACATTTATAAGTAGTCTCTTCAGTAAAGTTTTATCACTTGAATCATCTGGGGCGATTTTTGTTTCCTGCTGGAACCCTGACTGGTACAGAGTTGCTGACTGACTTTGAATTAAAGGTCACTGAAGTCACTGATTTAATATCCCCAAACTATCATCCCATCACATATGTGTATTTCTATGATAGTGGTCATAACTATCAATATCTGTCTTCACTGTCAAATGGTGAGGTTTTTGAGAGCAAGGACTTTGTTCATCTTTATAAAACCAGTGTTTGTTAAGTAGTACACACAGTGCCATATACTTCAGAGAAAAGGAATATCTATAATAGTCAGGGAAGGCTTTATATATCTATAATATAATATCTATATCTATAATAGTCAGGGAAGGCTTTATAATAGTCAGGGAAGGAATTGAACTCTGAAGAATCGTAGATCTTGATTGGATCAAGGAAAGAAACTTTCCAGTTGGGAGGAACATTGAACACAAAGCCATGGAGGCTTAAATAAACATAATGTCTTCATGGATCAGTGAGGGAACAGCTTAAAATAGAGAGATTTTGTTGAGAAATAAAGTTGAGGTCAAATTATAGAATATCTTAAAATAGTGCAGAGGCATTCCAATTTGAAGCAGAGGAAAATATAATCATTAATTTCTTTGAATTATATGAGAATCGTGATGAAATGCATGTAAGAAAAACCAGTATTGTTATAGGATGGAATAGGAAGAATATAGAATAGATCAAAGGGGAAGGGTTGTCCCCAGCCTGTTACAGTAACCCAGATGTGAAATGATGTAACCACTTTTTGAGCATTTACCGTTCATTCATTTATTCCTTAAGGTATCTGTTGAGTTTCTATCATGTATTAGGCACTCTGCTAGGTGCTGGGGATAAATGGTGAGCAGAAAAAGAATAAAATTAAAGAATTATGTGACATAAAGGATAGTATAATGAAGAGTAAATTAAAATTTAAAATCCCACTTAATAGGATTTTAGAAGTAAGTAGACATATTTGAGGGAAATAGCCTTGCACCAAGAATAAAATCAAAGGTACATGAACAGTAAAGCAATGGATGAGTCAGATTAATGTTAAATGGCATCTACAAGAACAAAAACGGCTGTTTTTTTTTTATTTGCCTAATATGGTTTGCACACACTTGGAAACCTACTAGTGTTAGAATTACTGTCAAGAAAGGTCAGCAGAGTTGTCAGACAACTACCTATATTTTATTGACTTGGTAATTCAAGGAGGTGATGAAGGTATAGACCTAATTTGACCGGGAAAGTCAACTAATTTCAACACAGGGGATCAACTGAGAAAACAAAGGAGAGGTTTTTGTTTTAATATTAAAATGTAAATTTAATCATACATATTTGAAAATCCTGGCACACTTTAATCCTGTTGTTTTTCCCACCGACCTGATTTCTATTCATGTAAATAAATTTGTGTTAGCAGATTCACATTTCTTCACTTCCTATTTTATGACTATTTTCCCTATAAGGACTGTTCTTAGAATGAAGTGGCATTTATTCCCTTGGAATTGCTTGTGAATTGAATTAGGACTATAGCCATTATAACAAAACACTGCTGTAACCTATTCTTGTGGCTGCCAAGATATTTGTATGTGTTGGGGGAGGGTAAAAAGGGGGGCCTGTTTTCATGGAGCCTACAGTATGGTAGATGATATAGATATTTATACAATACCTGCACAAATACTTTAAATTATAACCATGTGAAAGGCTATGAAGGATAAGTACAAGAACTTTGAGAGTTGATAATGGGCATTGCTGAGGCTGTGATACTTTAGTTGAGATTTGAAAAATGAGTAGGAGGTTATTAAATGAGGAAGGATAGAGCATTCCAGCCTGAGGAGCCAGCAAGTGCATTGTCCCTGTGATGGAAAGAAGCATGTTAATGCTGGATTTCAGGAGGAAGATAAAGTTGGTATAATATGAAGAAGCAGAGATAGATGGGGACAGGATCATAAACGGCCTTGTAAGCCATGATAAGAATTTTGTCCCCTATTCTTAGAAGAATAGGAAGCCACTGATGTGTCTTAAGTTGTGTGTGTATGTGTGTGTGTGTGTGTGTATGTGAGAGAGAGAGAGAAAGAAGGAGAGAGACAGAGACAGAGAGAGAGTCAGAGAGAGTACAAAATTTGCAATTAAGAATTGCTCTGTTGAAGGATGGATGATTAATGGACAAGAGGGCCAGAGTAGATATGCATTAAAACCATTTTGGAAGCTATTACAATAATCTAAATGAGAGACTGGTGGTAACTTGGCCTAAGATGGTGGCAATTGAGATGGAGAGAAATGGGTGGATTTGAAAGATATTTAAAAGGTAAATTTGGTAGGATTTGTGATGGATTAGATATGGGGGATGATAGGAGAGGAAGGCTGTCAAGGATGATGCCTAGGTTTCTGGTATGTACAGCTGGATACTGATCCCATTCATGAAAAGAGAGATGATAAAAAAGGTCCAGGATTAGTGGGGGGAACACACGAGTTATGTTTTGACTTATCATGTAGGCAGTTAGATATGTGGGTTTAGAATTCAGAGGTTAAATATCATGGAAAGTCCCTATTATTTTTGACTTCCCAGCATTTAAATCCACTTCTTATGTTTGGAGTTCATACCTTAACAGTCTGAAAGGACAAAGAAGTGGAGTATGGGCCTAGGCTTCTCTAATCAAATGTATCCATCCAAAATTTTGGATTGGGAATAAATGACACAAAGAAGTATGCCCTAGGAAGAACCCCCTCTGGCAGTGGAGGCAGTTGAAATAAGATCAAGTTTTTAGGGCGGTTGTGGTACTGAAGCATCTTGTGCCGGTAGTAGTGGTGTGAGCTGCAGCCTGTAGCTCTTGGTTGTGATTGGGTATCTTGACCACCAGTTCTGTAGTATGAGTTTGGGCACTGATCCTTGCTCTGCTGCTTCGAGCTTGGATCTCAAGCTATTCTGGGGATTGTGTGTTACACAATATCCTCTTTAACAAATTTGATATTAGCTTAAATCAGCCAGAATCAACTTCTGTTATTTGCCACTAAGGACTTGAATTGATACTAGAGGTCTGTGCTAGAGATACACATTTGTGAGTCATATGTATAGCAGTAAGCTATAGACAGTGATGAGATTACTTAAACATAGAGAACAGAACGAGAGAAAAGGGCTAGGACTGAGCCTATGAAATTTATGACAGTTAATGACTGAGTAGAAGAGGATGAATCTGAAAGAGGAGATAGAAAAATTATTAGAGATAGAAGAAAAATCAAGTAAATACTGTGTCTTAGAAGCCAAGATGTAGAATTATTAATTCTCACTTTACATTTGAGGAAACTGAAGTTTAGGTTAGAAACTTGCCCAAAGTTTTGACTTAACAAATAACAGAACCAGAAGTTGAATCCATATCTAACTACAAAGACTATTTACAGAGTTGATTGGATGTATACAAGGGATATATCAAAGAAAAAAATCAACTTATAAGAGGGAGTAATGAGTCATGTAAGATACCAACTCTTCATGTATTGATTTTGTGGAGAACTACTCTGCCACTGAGACAGGTATGTCAGAGGGAGAGGAAGAGATGACTTTGGATTTGGATCAGATTGAACCCAGATTGATGGAAAGGCATGTAAATGTAAATATTGGATAACTCTCAGATAATAGGATACAACTGGGAATATAGATTTGGGAGTTTTAAGCACATTTTGAATGAATAATCTAAAGAATGTATAGAAGGGAGTATAGTTAAAGAAAAAGCTTAGATAAGAGTCTATAGTTGTGTAGTGATGGTGAGAGGGAAAGAAGTAGAAGCCAAAATCAGAAGGGCAGGTAAGAGAAGTGGGAGAACTTTAAGAAAGTAGTGTCTTGGAAGCCAGGGTTAGGGTTGCAGAGAATTTTAATGGGACCAAGTATGGAAGAGAGTTAGGAAAAAAAGAGGGAAGGATAAGACTGAGAAAATACCATTATATTTGGAATAAAAGTATTTTATTGATTATCTGAGAAAGCAGTTAAATGTGATGGGGTACAGTGGTTGAGTTGAAAAAGTCAATGAAGAAAGGAGTGGAAAGGAATTGTAGGTAGGAGACGTGCTTTCTATTGATAAATTTAGCGGTAAATGTAAAAGTGATACAGTGCAATTAGAATGGGCAGCACTTTTAAACTAAGAATTTCTTTAGATTCTGATTTACATGTGTGGAGCAAGAGGGGAAGTTGCTAAAAATAGGTAGGGAGAGATTTTAATGAGTTGTTAGGATAAATGCTTACCTGAGTCAACATTCTACAATTTTTCAAACAGAACATTATATTTCATTGAGGGGATTTAGACGAGAGAATAAAATTTATTATTTAAAACTCTCCAGTAGATGGAACATCTTCATCTTCATTGCTTTTCCAGAAGGAATTTTCACAATGGAATAAGGGGTAGTGGAGTTGGTAGAACTCAGGTATATTTTTATGAGAGTAATTAGGATATGCATAAATATGAATGTAAATGCAAATAAATTGATTTTCAGGTCTCAGTAAGCTGGTGTTTCTAGGTTTCCACAATTTTACATAAGAGAATCTACTATTAAGTTGAAGTGGATCAGCTCTTTTGACCTGTCACATTTTCTTGACAGTCATAGCAAAGCAGTGCTAGCAAGACTAATGATAACTGAGACTTCATATCCATTCTCTCATACCTTCCTAAAAAGGGATAGCTAATAAATATAAACAAGTATAAGAATAAAGCTTCTAAATCTCTTATGTCATCAAATTAGCCTTGATGACTATCATTAATACTAATGAGCAGCATTACATCACATTATAATAAAATTGGTTATGCATATATGATCTGAAGTACTTAAGCAAACAAATCTCTGAAAGTATCTTTTTCATTTTAATAATCTGTGAAACAGGTTGTTGGGAATTGAGGCAACTATTTACATCATTTAGTATTAAGAATATTTTCACCAGAAATACACCAATAATGAAGGCAGTTTGGGGGACTATTTGTTTAATTATTGTGAACAAGTTATAAACCATAAATAATTTATAAATTATAAATAAAGTGAACTCTTTATTTCACCTTGTATATGCAAAGTCTAAGCATAAATTACCCAAAGACAGCATTTTGGACAGAAAATATTAATGTGCATTTCATTTCAAACTAAATAAATGAGTCACTCTCAAAACATTTTGTTGAAAGAAAACGTATTTGAATTCTTATACTTGCTTTTCAAGAAGTTTTGAATGCTGAATGCGAAATTGAATTTTGACGATTGGAGTGGTTTTTGTTTTCATGTTAAAAGTTAATATAAATTTTAGTGCTGTTCTCCACAATATATTTTTAAACTGTATTTCACAAGCGGAATGGATAGCCTTAAAAAAAAAAAACAACCAGCCCCTGACAGGTTCCCTAGCCTGGTTTTAGGGCTTCTGACCCCAGCACACCCTTCTGGGGCGGTGGGATGCTGGGTTCTCGCTTCGCCGCGGGAGGGAGGAGGGGGCGCCGCCGCACAGATCTCGCGTGGAGTTGCGTCTTTCTCTTCAGCGTGATCTGCAGCTCCGGCCGTGGGCTTTGTCGCGCTGGCTGGGCCCGAGCGGGGCCGAGCGGGGTCAAGGTTGGGCTTGGGTCGTTCTGTGTCGCGACCTGCTGTAGTGTCCTCGGCGCTCGCGACCCTGACTAGAGTCTGGGATCCGGGAAGGAAGGGTGGGCGTTCGGGTCCCAGAGGGGCGGCTGAGGTGGGTGGGAAAGAACTGCGTGTGGCGGTTATTCCTTAGGCAGGCGGCCCTGAGGGGTTTGGGGGGTTGGCGGGCCCTGTCCCCG
Organism: Leucopleurus acutus; assembly: GCF_964270905.1. Lineage (NCBI taxonomy): Eukaryota > Metazoa > Chordata > Mammalia > Artiodactyla > Delphinidae > Leucopleurus > Leucopleurus acutus. The sequence goes on from NC_139142.1 coordinate 40,446,609, forward strand.
ATGTACGACCGGAGGTCGCGTTCTGGGGGCTTCCCAGCGCGTGGCCTCGCCCTTGGCCACACTGCCGCCCGAGGCTTCGGGGGCCGCCGTGTGGCCGGAGTTTCGGGGGCGGACTCGGGTGAGAAGCGAGTAGGCTGTGAAGGTAGTCGGCGAGCGAACTCCCCGCTTCAAAACGCGCGGGAAGAGTAGCTCCTCGACTCTGCGGGTAGCGAGTGATCCAAACCCCGCCATACGCGTATTTTTTTTTTTTTTTATAATGCGTCTTGGTAGTCCAGTGAATACCTCCGCTTTTGGATTCTCGCTGGTAAATTCGCAAGTGTCAAATTGCACGGTTCCTGTAGGTTTTACTTCGCTGTTGGTGACTGACTTTCTCTAAGAGTTTTTTAGCGTGTAGTAGTACGCACGCCGAGAAAGGACATATTCAGAGATATTTATTTTAAAGGCATATCCTTTTAAGAAATCTGGATGTCCGTGGACTCCAGAATATCCAATAACTTATGGCACGACCATGTATAAACAATTATGAAGTTTCAGTCATGCAACGACATTCAATTTATTTTATTATAGATAACTGTATACATTTATTTTAATATATATAACGACACTCATTTATTAAATACCTGCTAGAGCTCTGCCCAGTACCGGGATGAAGGTGTCCCTTCCCTCCCCACTTCGTGCCCCACCCACATTTTTATGTAATAATGCTATGTCAAAAGGTTGTTTTTAGAAAACCCTTCCTTATTATTATTTTTTTTTAGCAAAGTATCCAAGATGAATGACAGCCTATTTGTCAGTTTGGACAGACTTTTGCTAGAATTTGGTAGGTATAAAATGGAAATAAAAAGTAGATAACTATTTGTATTATCATGGGACATTTTAACAATAAAATGAAGTCACAAAAGAGTAATTTATTTTAGTTTTCCAGTATGAACAAGATATAAGTACTAAAGAAGATATGATTCAACGAATTAATAGTAAGTAGTTTTGCATGACAAAGATTTTTTTTTTTTATGGAATGTAAGGTATTATGCTGTTGCCTTGTTTAGGGTAATTTATAGTTGACATTAGAACTTTTCCCCTGGTTCTATCTAGTGACTAATAATGAGCTATTTACCCTATTTTTTCAATAATTTTCTGTATTCAGTGTTTAATTATTTTGTGTTTAAGAATTTTGTTTTAAGTAGATATCACCCTTAATGAAATACAATTGAAAATGTTATTTTTCTCAAGTAACACAGGTTATTTTAAACATTTGAGTGAAAATTTTAAAATATTTTTAGAAATCATCAAAAGTCAGTGGCCAGGATTAATGGAAGCCACATTTTCAGGAATGCTAATTATGAAAATTAATATTATGAGTGGAATGACAAAGCAGATCACATAAATATAGTATTTTAAGATCCTACATAAAAACTATCAAAAGAAACTACACTCAATAATTTCTTAATAGTTCTGAAAGGTATTATAGAATTTGGTTATCTTTTCTGCAGCAAAAAAGGATATTGGATATTAAGAATTTATTTTAATCTTTTTAAGAAATTACATTTTATTTTTAGCTTGTGTTTACTCACTATAACAAAGAAATAAGTGAGTTGAAGGTGCATTAAATAATGACATGGAACTGATGAATAGAAATTACACATTTGTCAAAAACAAAACTCTTACGTTAGTATCATATGAGTAAATGTTTACATGAACTCATAGCATCATAAGATGCCATTGATCTTAGATATTACTTAATCCAGCCCTCTTACATTAAAGATGTGGGACAGGGGACGTTTATTTTTCTTCAATCTAAAACACAAATTCTTAGCTTCTGGGTCTAGGAGCAAGCCTGACTCTGGTCCTGTGCTTTTTAGTGTAGGGCCCTTCCCATCTCAAGCTTCACTTCCTCTCCATTCTCTGGTTCTCCTTTTCTAGGTCAGTTGCCATACCTTTTTTTCTACTGTATTTATTTTGAATTTATGATTTCCAGAATGCTTTGAAGATATTAAAGAAAACAAAGCGACCATTTGTAAGATACATGAAACTATAAATACAACAGATGAGGAAATCGGTCATTACTGTAAACATAGTAAGGAGATCGAAGACAACTGTAGTAAGTGAGTATTTTAAAGAAATTTTCAGTAGTTGTCATTAGATTCTCTTATTCGAGGTTTTTGAGTTTATAGTTGAAGACACTGTTGCTTTAAAGTAGTATTTTATATTAGGAAAATGATGAAGCAAGTCTTAAATTTCCTTGTTACATGCCACTGTAAAAGGGATCACAGAAGTTTCAAAAGAAAAATAGAAGAGCTGTAAGATCTAATTCAGATCCAGTTAGTCTAAATACAGTATGTTGAATAATCTAGGCTCAGTATAGAAAATTCCGATTAGATAAATAAATTTGAAATAATTTCCATCTTCGAATTTTCAAGATGTTATTTTTGTCTAAGGGAACCTAGCCTAAAATTAGTAGCTTTTCAAAATAAAACTATTTAGTAAGTTAAGAATTCTTTCAATATAGCTTCAGGTTCTGGATTCTAGTAGTTACATCTATTATAAGACAAACATTTTGAAACAAAGACTTGTTAATGGAACTTAATTGTATGGACAGGTACTTACAAAAATAAAATGTTTAGTTTTCTGTATTTAATTTTATGTTGATCACTGTCTTTGTAATAAGTACTATATTAAGAATCATATTTGTTTTAAAATATTTTGTTATTTAAAAATTTCATAAACTTTTTGGTTTTCCCTCATTACTTTTTTTATATTGGTTTTAAAATTTTATAAAAGTAACACATGCCTAGTATAAAAATTCAAAGACTATACAAATGTATGGAGTAAAAAGGTTTTCCCTGCCTGTAGTCCCCATCCCCACCCTGTCCTCTTCCTTACAGGTGATCACTCTTAACAGTGAGTACCCTTCCAGACCTTTTAAAATATATATTCAACATCACTATTACATATGCTTATATATACATCTACCTGTATATCTGCCTTTCCTTTTTTAAAAAATGCGATCATACCATACTTATTTTTCAACTTGTTTTTTAAATTTAACAATATGTAATGTAAATGGTACTATACATGTAATGATTATGTATGGATTTCATTCTTTTTTTTTTAACAGCTCCATAGTATTTTATAGTATTGATGTATCCTAAGTTATTTAACCATTCTCCTATTAATAGACATTTAGGTTATTTCCAGTTATTTCCTATTATAAACAACATGTACAGGTATCCTTCCATATTTCTAGACCAGTTGCTATAGAATGACCTCCTGGAAGTGAAATTGCCAGGTTGAAGAGTATGCATGTTTAAATATTTGATAAGTAATGCCAAACTGCTCTCCCAAAATAATTATACTAATTTATACTTTCACCAACAATATATGAGAGTTTCTATTCCTCACACCCTTGCTAACACTGAAATTATCAATGTTCAAATTTTTTGGCAATCTGATCAACGAAAAAACTACATATTGTTGAACTTTTTCTTTTAGTTTGATTTAGGTTTATGGTAGTTAAGTTTTACCAGTGGTTTCCCTCAAGTAGCTGCAAAGGGTGCTGGAAAAGTACTGGTAGTTTCCCCGCAGAACCTACTGTGTCCAAGATGTACTTTACTTTAAACAAGATTATTCTCTGCTGGGTTCTGAGGGCAGTTAGTAGGATCTGTTGATTTTAGGATCTGTTGATTTTAATGCATGAATACCTCTAGTTCATGATTTCAGCATGCTGGTTAAGAGGTTTAAATGTGAAATATGAATTCATGAAAGTATTAGAAGAAAATATAGGTGACTATAATCTTTGAGAGAGGAAGACCTTCCTAAGTATGTCATCACAGGTAGAAACCACATAGGAAACAATGGATAAATATGACACATGCAAATTAAAAAGAAAAACACCTCAAAATGATACAAAAAGCAAAAGGATAAGGTAGGAAAATGTTAAAGAAGGGTTAATTTTTAAAATATAAAGTGCTTGTAGAAATTAATAAGAAAGAGCCAAAGTCCCATTAGAAAAATAAGCAAAGAAGGTAAACAGGTAAATACCAAAATGAAGAAATGTATGTCTAATAAATGTGAACAAATGCTCAATCTTACTAATAATCAAAGACATCCAAATTAAAGCAATAATAAAATACTATATATTCTTTTGCCTTTAAGTTTTGCAGAAATTTTAAGAAGGATAATACCCAATGTTGGCCAGGAAATAAGAAAATCACCCCTCTCATACACTGTAGGAATGTACACTGGTATATACCTTTTGGATGACATATAAGTATACTTCAAAGGCTTTAAAAATAAGCATGACTTTTGATTAAACAGTTCCATTTCTGATAATTTTTCATAAGGAAATAATAAGGCATTTTCTCAAAGATGTACAACAAGCTATTTATTTCAACTTTTTTACAATAGGAAAACATTGCAAGCAACTCAAATGTTCAACATTAGGTGATTGTTTAGATGAATTTTGGTATATCCATATGAATGAACAGTAGGCAGCCCATTAGTTTATGATATAAGTGAATATTGACATGGAAAGGTGTTAACAGTATATTACAAATTGAACAAAACATTAAAACAACATTCATAGAATAAACTCAATTTAGTAATTGTGTATTTATGTGTAATTTAAAAAGTCTAGAAATATGTACATCAAAATGGTTACAGTGAATATCTTTTTAGTGAACATGTATTTCTTATGGAATTTAAAAAATATTCAGAATGTGTGTATATATAACCTTTGACCTTATAATTCTATTTTGGGGAATATTGCCTAAGGAAATGGTTGCAAACTCAGACAAGTGTTTAAGTACAAGTTTTTAAGAGAAACTTAGACTAACCAAAATGGCCAACAATATTGGAATGGTTAGATAAATTGTGTAATATGTTGTATTTATTAAAACTTTTACAATGAATTCTTAGTGACAAAGAAAATGTATATATTGATAGTTTAAAAGTAAGTGATAAAGGATGATATGTTGTATATGTGAATATGATCTCAAAGATGTTAAACTATATACTTATGGTAAAATCTGGAAATAATTTATTAAAATAATATCAATATTAGTAGTTATTATTCAGTGTTGAGAATATAGATGATAATTATTTTCTTATGTATACTTTTCTGTTCTTCCAAAATGGGTATGCATACTTTTTGAATCTGAAAAAATAAAAAAGATTAGAAAAAAGAGCTAGAGGAAATATTTGAACAATACTTAGAATGTAAGCTGCCATGGTGTATACTTAATTTTGGATTTTTCACACTGGCAACATTTTTTGAGTCATGTAATAAAACAAATGTATAAGTTGAATATTCATTTTATTCTTACTATCTGATTTTATAATTCATTATGGTCTAGTTTCTTTCTTTCAAGTTCAGGAGGGTATAAAACCTGACTTTCTAAATTTCAAAGGAGAAAAAAACCTCTCTTTATCCCTTATCCTAGCTCTTTAAATGTTTACTCCAAAAGAATTTCTTAGCTAAGATCTTAGAAGTATGATGAGGAACAAAGCCTGATGTTGGAACGTTGCAGAGTATATTCCAGAAATGCCATAGTAATACACAGTCCATCCATGTCACATTTGTTCCTTCCCTAGTCATGGTTCCAAAACAAGCTTTATGTAAAAATTAATCGATATTGATATTTGAGCATATGTATGATTGCATGAATGGTCATAGTGGTGGTGATCGGAGATGGGAATGTTTTTCTTGATGTAAGCTTGTTTTTTCCAGGAAAGGAAAGATTTGTTTATCTTTAAATGGTTACATTCATTTTTATTATTTCTTAAATTAGTTTATCATTCTGAGATGCTAATTACAGTATTTTTTTTCCATAGCTGGAGGCCAACATGTGATATATTTCATAAACATGAAGACTATATGAAGGACCAGTTTACTATTTATCAAGAAACTGTTGAAAAAGACAGGTACAGTACATATATTAATTTAAGCTTATCAATTCTATAACTTAGTATTAATAAAATATTCTTTGCAAAAATATTAATTGAAAAATTTTTTTAGTTTATTTATTTTTAAAGCAAATTCAGTGTTTTGGACTCTGGTTGTCACTGTTGGCCTACCTATTTGTTATAAAGCTCTATCCAACCTTTGATATATTTAAATATATCCTTAGAAACTATTTATCAGTAGCAGTTATAAGGCAGAGTGCTTCAATTAATATTTTTTATGACTGAATTGCTATAGTCAAACATCTGGGGGAGTAGTTAGCTGTATAATTAGCTTATGAAAAATTTGGAGTGTTGACTTTTGAAGGGTGTATTTATATTGAACTTGTTTTTCGGAGTGCTGATTTAGTGGGGTGTTATATTCTGACAGAGAAATACTATTGGGTTGGCCAAAAATTAAGATGTTACGGAGAAATCCGAATGAACTTTTTGGCCAACCCAATAATATTTGTGTGGGCTTATTTTATTATGTGTTAAATCACCTGGTTTGGGGGAGTAAATGTAATTAATGAATATAATGAAACAAGGTGAGGAACTTTGAACACGTTATATAGCATTATAATTTCACTTAATTTAAAAAATTGAAATGTTTTTATTTTTAACATAATTGGACAAGAGCAGTGTTGATTTAATTTTTATTTATTTATCTTACTACTTTCCCCCTAGCTTTATTGAGGTATAATTGACACATAGCAGTAAGTCTGAGGTGTAAAACATGATTTAATACATGTGTGTATTGTGAAATGATTACCACAATAAGGTTAGGTAACACATCTATCACTCTATTATATTTTTTGTAGTGAGAATATTTAAGATTTACTCTTTTAACAACTTTCAAGTATATAATACAGTATTATTATATTCACCATGCGTTATATTAGATCCCCAGAACTTATTCAGCTTTTAACTGGAAGCTTGTACTCTCTGACCAACATCTTTTCATTTCCTCTACCCGTCAGCCCCTGGAAACCACCATTATACTCTCTGCTTCTATGAATTCAGCTTTTTTAAAAGATTTTACATATAAGTGAGATCATAACAGTATTTGTCTTTGTCTGACTTATTCAGTTAGCATAACACTCTCAAGGTCTATCTGTGTTGTCACAAATGGCAGGATTTCCTTCTTTTTTAGTGGCTAAATAACATTCCATTTTTATATATATCACATTCAAAAAATCTATTCATCTGTCAGTGGACACTTAGGTTGTTTCCATGTCTTGGCCATTGTGAATAATGCTTCAATGAACATGGTGCAGATATCTCTTTGGGATAGTGATTTTATTTCCTTTGAATATGTAACTAGAAGTGGGATTACTGGATCATATGGCTTTTCTATTTTTAATTTTTTGAGGTGCCTCCTTACTGTTTTCCATGGTGGCTGTATCAATTTACATTCCCACCACCGGTATACAAGGGTTCCCTTTTCTCTACATCCTTGCCAACACCTATCTTTTGTCTTTCGGTAATAGCCATTCTACACATATGAGGTACTATCTCATTGTGGTTTTGATTTGCATTTCTCTGATAATTGGTGGTATTGAGCATCTTTTCATGTACCTGTTGACTATTTGTCTTCTTTGGAAAAATGTCTCTCAGCCCTTTGCCCATTTTTAACTTGGATTATTAGTCTTTTTGCTATTCAGTTGTGTGAGTTCCTTATGTATTTTGGATATTAACCCCTTATTGGATATATGGTTTGCAAACATTTTCTCCCATTCTATAGTCTGCCTCTTCATTTTGTTGATTGATTCTTTTGCTGTGCAGAAGCTTTTATAGTTTGATGTAGTCCCACTTGTTTATTTTTGCTTTTGTTGCTTATGCTTTTGGTATCATATCCCCAAAAATCATTGCCAAAACCAACATCAAGGAGATTTTTTCCCTAGGAGTTTTATGATTTCAGGTCTTACATTTAATTTAAGTCTTTAATCCATTTTGAGTTCATCTTTATGAGTGGTATAAGATAGGGGTCCAGTTCCATTCTTTTGCATGTGACTATCCAGTTTTCCCAGCATTGTTTATTGCAGACTATCCTTTCCCCATTGAGTATTTTTGGCTTCCTTTCCAAATATTGATTGACTGTATATGCATGGATTTATTTCTGGACTCTTGATTCTGTTCCATTGGTTTACCTGTCTGTTTTTATGCCAATACTATGCTTTTTTTGTTTGTTTGTTTGTTTGTTTTGGCGGTACGCCGGCCTCTCACTGTTGTGGCCTCTCCCGCTGCGGAGCACAGGCTCCGGATGCGCAGGCTCAGCGGCCATGGCTCACGGGCCCAGCCGCTCCGCGGCATGTGTGATCTTCCCAGACCGGGGCACGAACCCATGTCCCCTGCATCGGCAGGCGGACTCTCAACCACTGGGCCACCAGGGAAGCCCGATGCTATTTTGACTACTATATCTTTGTAGCATAGTTTGAAATGAGGAAGTGTGATGCTTCCACCTTTGTTTTTTTTTTGAGATTTCCAGAAATTGACTATTTGGGGCCTTTTGTGTTTCCATACAAATTTTGGGATTTTTTTTCTATTTCTGTGAAAAATGCCATTGTAATTTTGATGAGATTGCATTGAATTTTTAGATAGCTTTGGGTAGTATGGATATTATAACAGTATTAATTCTTATGATCTGTGAGCACAGAATATCTTTCCATATTTATGTCTTCTTCAGTTTCTTTCATAGTGTCTTATAGTTCTCAGTATATAATCTTTCACCTTCTTGGTTAAATTTATTCCTCAGTTTTTAAATGTGTTTGATGCTACTGTAAATGGGATTGTTTTCTTTATTTTTTTTTCAGGTAGTTCGTTGTTTGTGTATAGAAGTGCAACTGATTTTTGTATGTTGATTTTGTATCCTGAAACTTTATTGAATTTGTTGATTAGTTCTAATAGGTTTTTGGTGGAGTCTTAGAATTTTCTATATATTGATATAAGGATATACTATTTACAAACAGACCATTTCACTTTTTCCTTTCCTATTTGGATGCCTTTTATTTCTTTTTCTTGCCTAATTGCTTTAGCTAGCTCTTCCAGTATTATATTGAATAAGAGTGGTGAGAATGGCACCTTTGTCTTGTTTCTGATTTTGGAGGAAAAGCTTTTAGCTATTTACCATTGAGTATGATATTAGTTATGGACTTGTCATATATAGCCTTTATTATGTTGAGGTATACCCAATTTATTGAAAGTTTTTATCATGAAAGGGTGTCAGATTTTGCCAAATACTTTTTCTGCATCTACTGAGATCATATAATTTTTATCCTTCACTCTATTAATGTGGTATTTCATGTTTAATTATTTGTGTATATTGAACCATCCTTGCATCCAAGGATAAATCCCATTTCGTATTCGTGTATGATTCTTTTAGAGTGCTGTTGAATTTGTTTGCTAGTATTTTTTTTTGAGAATTTTTTCATCCATATTCATCAGGAATATTGGCTTCTAGTTTTCTTTTCTTGTAGTGTCCTTATTTGGCTTTTTATCAGGGTAATGCTGGCCTCATAAAATGAATTGGAGAGTGTTTTCTCCTCTTCCATTTTTTGGGAAGAGTTTGAGAAGGATTGATGTTAATTCTTCTTTAAATGTTTGGTACAGTTTACCAGTGAAACCATCTGGTCCTGGGCTTTTCTCTGTTGGGAGGGTTTTGATTACTGCTTCTATCTCCTTACTAGGAATTGACCTGTTCAGATTTTTAAATTTTTTTCATAATTCAATCTTGGTAGGTTGTATGTTTCTAGAAATTTATCCATTTCTTTTAGGTTATCTAATTTGTTGTCCTATAATTGTTAATAGTAGCCTCTTAAGAGCTTTTGTATTTCTTTGGTGTCAGGTATATTATCTCCTCTTTCATTTATAACTTTGAGTCCTCTCTCTTTCCCTTGGCTAGTCTAGCAAAAGGTTTGTAAATTTTGTTTATCTTTTCAAAAAAGCATCTTTTTTTTTTTTAAAAAAAAGGAACTTGTTGTTTCATTGATGTTTTCCTGTTGTCTTTCATGTCTCTAGTCCATTTATTTCTGCTCTAACCTTTGTTATTTCCTTCTTTCTGCTATCTTTATGGTTAGATTGTTCTTCTTTTTCTAATTCCTTGGGAAGTGACCTTCTTTGTCTCTTGTGACTGATTTTGACTGAAAGTCTATCTTATCTGATATAAGTATAAGCACTTCTGATTTCCTTTGGTTACATTTGTATGGAATATCTTTTTCTATCCCTTCACTTTCAGCTCATGTGTTTCATTAAGCTAAAGTAAGTTTCTTGCAGGCAGCATATTGTTGGGTCTTGTTTTTTTTAATCCACTCAGCCACTCTTTGTCTTTTGAATTTAGTCTATTTACATTTAAAGTAATTATTGATAGGTATGGACTTACTATTGCCATTTAATTAATCGTTTTCTGAGTGTATTTTTAGTCCCTTTGTTCCTTTCTTCCTCTCTTGCTGTCTTCCTTTGCGATTTTTTTTTTTGTAGTGGTATGCTTTAATTCCTTTCTCTTTCTTTTTTGTGTATCTACTATAATTTTTTCTCTGTGGTTACCGTGATGCTTACATAAAACATCTTATAGATATAACAGACTTATTGATAACAAGTAACCTTCAATTGCATACAAAGACTGCACTTTTACTTCTCCTCCCCCCACATTTAATGCTATTGATGTCATACTTTATATTGTGCATCCATTAACAAATTATTGTAGCTATAATTTTAATAATATTTTAAACTTTCATACTAGAGATTAAAGTGATTTGCATACTATCATTACAGTATTATGGTATTCTGAATTTGAGTATATATTCACCTTTACCATTAAGTTTTATTCTTTTATATGTTTTCATGTTGTTACTTAGCATCCTTTTATTTCAGCTTGAAAAACTCCCCTTAATATTTTCTAAAAGGTAGTAGTAATGAACTCCTTTAGTGGTAATGAACTCCCTTAGCTTTTGTCTGTCTGGGAATGTCCTTATTTTTCCTTCATTTCTAAAGGACGGTTTTGCTGGGTGTAGTATTTTTGGTTGGCAGTTTTTTCTTTCAGTACTTTGAATATGTGATCCCATTCTCTTCTGGCCTGGAAGGTTTGTGCAGAGAAATCTCCTGATGACATTACAGGGGTTCCCTAGTGATGAGTTATTTTTCTCTTGATGCTTTCAAAATTCTTTTTGTCTTTGCATTTTAACATTTTGATTATAATGTGTCTTGGAGTAATCTTCTTTGGGTTGATCTTGCTTGGGGTCTTTTGGGCTTCCTGTACCCAGATGTCTATCTCTTTCCTAATATTTGGGAAGTTTTCAGCTATTATTTCTTTTCTTTTAAAAAAATTTTTGTTGGGGTATAATCAATTTACAATGTTGTGTTAGTTTCAGGTACACAGCAAAGTGAATCTGTTATACAAATACAGATATCCACTCTTTTTTAGATTCTTTTCCCATATAGGCCATTACAGAGTATTGAGTAGAGTTCCTTGTGCTATACAGTAGGTCCTTATTAGTTATCTGTTTTTTTTAAAATAAATTTATTTATATGTTTATCTTTGGCTGCGTTGGGTCTTCGTTGCTGCGCACAGGCTTTCTCTAGTTGCAGCGAGCAGGGGCTACTCTTCGTTGTGGTGTGCGGGCTTCTTATTGTGGTGGCTTCTCTTGTTGTGGAGCATAAACTCTAGGCGTGTGGGCTTCAGTAATTGTGGCACATGGGCTCAGCAGTTGTGGCTTGCGGGCTCTAGAGTGCGCTCTCAGTAGTTGTGGTGCATGGGCTTAGTTGCTCTGTGGCATGTGAGATCTTCCCGGACCAGGGCTCGAACCCATGTCCCCATGCAGGTGGATTCTTAACCACCGTGCCCCCAGGGAAGCCCTAGTTATATGTTTTATATATAGTAGTGTGTATGTGTCAATTCCAATCTTCCACTTTATCTCTCCTCCCCCAACCTCTGGTAACATAAGTTTATTTTCTACATCTGTAACTCTATTTCTGTTTTGTAGATAAGTTCATTTGTAGCCTTTTTTAAGATTCCACATATAAGTGATATCATATGATATTTGTCTTTCTCTGTATGACTTACTTGACTCAGTGTGAGAATCTCTAGGTCCATCCATGTTGCTGCAAATGGCATTATTTTGTTCTTTTTTATAGCTGAGTAATCAGCTATTATTTCTTTAAATAAGCTTTCTGCCTCTTTCTGTCTCTCTTTTCTCCTTCTGGGACTTCCGTGATGCAAATATTTGTTTGCTTTGCAGTGTTCCATAATTTATGTAGATTTTCTTCACTGTTTTTCATTCTTTTTCTTTTTGTTCCTCTAAGTAGCTAATTTCAAATGAATAGTCTTTGAGTTTGCCGATTCTTTCTTTTATATGATCAAGTCTATTATTGATGCTCTCTATTGAATATTTCAGTCCTGCTATTGTGTTCTTTAGCTCCACAGTTTCTGTTTGGTTCTATTTTATGGTTTCTATTTCTTTATTAAACTTCTCATTTTGTACATGCATTGTTTTCCTGATTTCGTTTAGTTGTCTGTGTTCTCTTGTATTTTATTGAGTTTCTTTAAGATGAATACTTTGAATTCTTTTCAAGGCAAACTGTAGATCTCCATTTCTTTGGGGTCAGTTACTGAAGATTTATTACTTTTCTTTTGATGGTGTCATGTTTGCCTAATTCTTTGTGATATGTTTAGCCTTGCATTGGTGTCTGTGCACTTGAACGAACAAACACTTCTTCCAGTCTTTACAGTCTGGTTTTGGGAGGTAAAGACCTTCTCTTGTTGGTTTCCTGGGCTGATGGGGTTACCTATAGAACTGCAGTTGTGCTGGGTTGGAGCTGATTTTGAAGCTGTCATTGAGTTTGTAGTGGGATCCATGGTTGGTGTGCTTGTTACCAGGGGCTCAGGCAGGTATGGATCCTGTCTGGTCCCTGGGTGGGTGAGACTTCCTCCAGTACTTTGTTCAGTAGAATAGTACTGGGACAAAGGTCTGATTCAGGTTCCACAGTTGGGTCCTTAGTCAGCAGGCATATTACCAAGTGTGTAGACAAGTTTGTCTCCCAGCAAGTCCCTGGGAGAGTTCATGCCTAGTCACTGAATGGATTCATGGGTGGTCAGGACTGGCCCTGGACTGTGGCTGAGAGGGGCTAGAACTGAGTCTCAGGGCTGTTTCAGATTCTGCAAACAAAACTGAGGTCTACAGTCCTGGTTCTCAAGGCACAGATAGGCATGTCTCCAACCAGCTCCCTCCGTGGGCTGGACTGCTCCCTGATTGTGGCTAGAGGGGCTGGAGCCAAGTATAGGGCCCTTTCAAGATCTCCAGGGGAGCATATAGCAGTATCTCTTTGGGTCCCTGGGCCAGAAGTTCTGTTAGTGCTAGACTGCTTGAGATCTAGAATCAAGTATGGGTCCTTTCATGATCTATGGGGTGCAGACAGGAGTGTCTCTTGCTTGAACCCTGGACCCGCAGTACTGTGGAAAAACTGTGCTGTGAGAGGGCTGGAACCAACTATAGGGTGCTTTAGGATCTTTAGGGGCATAGACAGGAGTGTCTCCTGCTGGGTCTGTGTGCCAGCAGGATTCTTCAGTGACTGTGGCTGGGGCAGGTTGGAATCTAGTTACAGGGCCCTTTCAGAATCTACAGTCTCACTGAGCTTGGCAGGTTTATCTCCTGGTATTCCCAGACTGTGGCCATGAAGGGCTGGAACTGGTTCACCTGCTACTTCTGAGACCACAGCCAGGACCAGGGTCTGTATGCCTATTGCCTGACACACAGGTAGGTGTGACTTCTCCCAGGTCCCTTGGTTTATGGGGCTGGTTACAGACCCAATGCTAGATAGGCCTGTAGCTGAGTTCTCAGGGGTACAGAGATGTTTTCTGGGTCTGTAGCCAGGACCACAGTCAGCAAGTTAAACCACCAAGATGTGAGTCCGTTTTATCAAAATGGCTTTCCTCAGTCTTGGACTGCACCAGGATTTCACAGTCTCCTACCTGGATTCCAAAGCTTCCACAAAGGCACTTTTGTCCATGGTTTGATGGCAAACTTTTATTGCTGAGGGGGGTGATATGCGCAAGGGGCATTTTATTTTGCCATCTTGCCGATGTCACTCCTATTCTAATATTCTAATTAAAAACACCCACACAAAATCTAGAATGCAGTACATTTCATATTAAAAACTGGGTCTTAAGGTAGGGACTGAGGTATAGATTTGGACTTCATTGGCATTTGAAATCATAAAAATAGATGAGATTTCCCAGGGAAAGTATAAAGCAAAAAGAAGAGAAAGCTGGAGTACATGATCATCCAAGAAATAGGCAGAGGGTAGAATTAACAAAGGAGACTTACTTTGTTATTTATAGGCCCCACTTCAATTCAAAAAGAATTTGAAATGATTTATATAATAATACCATAGTGTTAAAATAAAGTTAGACATACAAATTGAGGCTATAGGGAAGTTAGGGTAATATAGGAAGATGAAGCCTTTGATCTGGATAGAAATTCATACGATATGGTCTTACACATTTGTTAGATATAGGCAAAATTAGGCTTTGAAATTCCTAATAGTAGTCAAAGCATTGTGGAAGTGTGATCAATTTGGAATTCAGAATATTCGTTTAAAAAACAGTTCAGGGCTTCCCTGGTGGCGCAGTGGTTGAGAGTCCGCCTGCTGATGCAGGGGACACGGGTTCGTGCCCCGGTCCGGGAAGATCCCACATGCCACAGAGCGGCTGGGCCTGTGAGCCATGGCCGCTGAGCCTGCGCATCTGGAGCCTGTGCTCCACAGCGGGAGAGGCCACAACAGTGAGAGGCCCGCGTACCGCAAAAACAAACAAACAAACAAACAAACAGTTCAGTTGCTTAGGATAAGCAGAGGTTTTTTCCCTAGTACTCAGACTTGAGAGAAATTTGTTCCCTGGATTCTCATAAAGGGGAAATTGTGCGATATGGTAGTCAGTATCTTCAGTGGCCTCCCTCAAATAAACACAATATGTATTACTGCTTTTTATAACATCTCTCAGTGCAAGCTATAGCTATAAAATATTATTTAAAATGATTCTATGAGGGGCTAAAGCAAACCAGTCCAATAAGTACCTCTCTGATAATGTTTGTTGTGGATGACTTCTCTTAGCTAGCCAGAGGTATGGAAGTGAAAACAGCTATCTCTTTCTTTCTTAAACCAGCCACATAGGTTGATTGACTTGATGACTCAATACTATGTATTTATAAGAGGAAAAGAGTCCATTTGTTGGTATCATGGGTAATGAAGGAAGTAGAGGCACCAGCTACTTATTTCTCCTAATCTCCCATCCCTGTCCCAGGCATTCACGAAGACTAGCATTGCTGGCAAGAGATGAGATAGTAATGGCTCTTCTTGAATCATGGCTTGGGCTAGCAAGGTTCTTGTATGGAGTATATTAGAAGAATTGCCGTGAATATGCAGTCTGAACAGGGTAGATGGGGTGTGCTAATCTCATCTGAAACTGGTGTCCCAGACTCAGTTTTCTTATAGGTATTTCCCTCCTTTTGGACTATTTTCCCAAAAAGTGAAGGCTTAATTAGCAAATATGCATTTAGAAGAATAGGAAGAAACTTGTTTTAGGCTAAACTACTTTATTTTGCATAAGGGGACAGAGTTTAGTAATATTAAGAAATTAAAACATTCTTAAGATTCAGACCTGCTGACCAGTAGAAGGCTGTTATCCTTTTCTTCTTACTATACAAGCAGTTTATGAATACTTCTTTTCTCATCTGCTAAGGCAAGATAATCATTGAAGTATCTTTTAAGAAATTCCCCCATATAGTATGGCTTGATTTAGAAAATTTATAAACTTTTGAGGACTATAAGGACTATATATTTTTAGAAAATTTTCTATGAATGTTATTTTTTGAAAGTATGTATTTGTTAATAACTGGGTAAAAAAAGGATCCAAGAATATATTTTCTTTTTTTAAATTGAAGTATGGTTGATTTACAATATTTACAATATTGTGTTAGTTTCAGTGTACAGCAAAGTGATCAGTTTTATATATATAAATACATATATTTATATATACATATACACATTTTCCGATTGTTTTCCATTATAGGTTATTATAAGATATTGAATACAGTTCTCTGTGCTATACAGTAAAGCCTTGTTGTTTATCTGTTTTATATATGGTAGTGCATATCTGTTAATCCCGTACTTCTTATTTATTCCTCCCCCTCTTTGGTAACCATAAGTTTGCTTTCTATGTCTATGAGTCTGTTTCTGTTTTGTAAATAAATTCATTTGTACTATTTTTTTTTTTAGATTCCACATATAAGTGATATCATATGGTATTTGTCTTTCTCTGTCTGACTTACTTCACTTAGCATGATAATCTCTAGGTCCATCCCTATTGCCGCAAAAGGCATTATTTCATTGTTTTTTATGTCGGAGTAATATTCTATTATATATATATGCCACGTCTTCTTTATCCATTCATCTGTTGATGGACACTTAGATTGCTTCTATATCTTGCCTATTGTAAACAGTGCTGCTATGATCATTGGAGTGCATGTATCTTTTCAAATTAGAGTTTTCATCTTTTACAGATATACACCCAGTAGTGGTAACTCCATTTTTAGTTTTTTAAGGAACCTCCATATTGTTTTCCATAGTGGCTGCACTAATTTACATTCCCACCAACAGTGTAGGAGGGTACCCTTTTCTCCATACCCTATCCAGCATTTATTATTTGTAGACTGTGAGGTGATACCTCCTTGTAGTTTTGCTTTGCATTTCTCTAATAATTAGCCGTGTTGAGCATCTTTTCATGTGTCTGTTGGCCATCTGTATGTCTTCTTTCGAGAAATGTCTATTTAGTCTTCTGCCCGTTTTTTGATTGGGTTGTTTGTTTCTCTGATATTGAGTTGTATGAGCTCTTTGTATGTTTTGGAAATTAAGCCCCTGTCAGCTGCATTCTTTGCAAATATCTTCTCCCAGTCCGTGGGTTGCCTTTTTGTTTTGTTTATGGTTTCCTTTACTGTGTGAAAGCTGTTAAGTTTGATTAGGTCCCATTTGTTTATTTTTGCTTTTATTTTGCCTTGAGAGACTGACCCAAGGAAACATTGGTACGATTTATGTCAGAGAATGTTTTACCTATGTTCTCTTCTAGGAGTTTTATGGTGTCATGTTTTATATTTAAGTCTTTAAGCCATTTTGAATTTATTTTTGTGTGTGGATGAGGGAGTGTTCTGACTTCATTGATTTACATGAGTCTGTCCAGCTTTCCCAACACCACTTGCTGAAGAGACTGTCTTTTCTCTATTGTATATTCTTGCCTCCTTGGTCGAAGATTAATTGGCCATAGGTGTGGGGGTTTATTTCTGGGTCCTCTATTCTGTTCCATCTCTATATGTCTGTTTTTGTGCCAGTACCACCCTGTTTTGATTACTGTAGCTTTGTAATATTGCCTGAAGTCTAGAAGGGTTATGCCCCCAGCTTTGTTCTTTTCCTTCAGGATTGCTTTGGCAATTCTGGGTCTTTTGTGGTTCCATATAAATTTTAGAATTATTTGTTCTAGTTCTGTGAAAAATGTCATGGGTAATTTGATAGGGATTGCATTAAATCTGTAGATTTGTTTGGGTAGTATGGCAATTTTCACTATATTAATTCTTCCAACCCAAGACCATGGGATATCTTTTCATTTCTTTGAATCATCTTCAGTTTCCTTCATCAGTGTTTTATAGTTCTCAGCATATAAATCTTTCACTTCCTTGGTTAGGTTTATTCCTAGTTTTTTTTTTTTTTTTTGATGCAATGTGATTTTAAACAGGATTGCTTTTTTACTTTCTCTTTCTGATACTTCATTGTTAGTGTAAAGAAGTGCAACAGATTTCTGTATATTAATCTTGTATCCTGATACCTTGCTGAATTCGTTTATCAGTTCTGGTAGTTTCTGTTTGGAGTCTTAAGGGTTTTCTGTAGAGTATCATGTTATCTGCATATAATGACAATTTTATCTCTTCCCTTCTAATCTGGATGCCTTTCATTTCTTTTTCTTGCCTGATTGCTGTGCCTAGGACTTCCAATAGTATGTTGAATTAAAGTGATGAGAGTGGGCATCCTTGTCTTATTCCAGCACTTAGCAGGAAGACTTTCAGCTTTCCACCATTTAGTATCATGTAAGCTGTGGATTTGTCATAGATGGCTTTTATTATGTTATGTTCCCTTTATACCCACTTTGGTGAGAGTTTTTATCATGAATAAATGTTGAATTTTATCAAATGCTTTTTCTGCCTCTGTTGAGATGATCATGTGGTTTTTGTATTTTCTTTTGTTGTTGTGGTGTATCACATTGATTGATTTATGTTTGTTGAACCATCCTTGTGACTCTGGGATGAATCCAATTTGATTATGGTGTATGGCCCTTTTTATGTGTTGTTGGACTTGGTTTGCTAATATTTTGTTGAGGATTTTTGCGTCTACATTCATCAAAGATATTGGCCTGTAATTTTCTTTTTTGGTAGTGTCTTTTTCTGGTTTTGGTATCAGGGTGATGGTGACTTCATAGAATGACTTTGGGAGTGTTCTCTCCTCTTCAGTCTTTTGGAAGAGTTTGAGAAGGATAGATATAAGTTCTTTGTATGTTTGGTAGAATAACCCAGTGAAGCCATCCAGTCCTGGACTTTTGTTTGCAGGGAGCCTTTTTTATTACAGATTCTATTTCACTTCTAGTGATCAGTCTGTTCAACTTATCTGTTTCTTCTTGATTCAGTTTTGGCAGGCTGTATGTTTCTAGCAACTTGTCCATTTCTTCTAGGTTGTCAAATTTGTTGGCATATAACTGTTCACAATATTTTCTTAGTAATTTTTTGTATTTCTATGGTGTTGTTACTGAGTCCAAGCTCACTCTGCTTGCCACATGGCAGGCCAGTAAATCGGGAGAAGAGGTGTTGAGGCAAGGAATAGTGACTTTATTCGGAAAGCCAGCAGACCAAGAAGATGGCAGACTAGTGTCTTAGAAGAACCATCTTATTGGGGTCTGGATGCCAGTTTCTTCTATAGAACAGAGAGGGGACAGAGGTGAGGAAGTAAAGTAAAAAGGCCATAAGTCTTGCAGATATCTCCTGGAATAGCCAGCCTTGGGAAGGGGATGTATTAATTTCTTCTTTCTTGCAGCCATTCATAGGTGGACAGGGTCAGGATGTTTCCCTGAACAAAGGCACTTTGGTTTAACATTCAGGCAGAGGGGCAGGTTCCCTGAAGCAGACCATTATGTATAGACAGTAACCTTTTAGTGAACAAAAGCAGCAGGAAGCAAAGATTAAAGTAAGAGAAACAGATCCAACATGTAGTCAGATTTGTTCATCCCCGTAACAATATTGGTTATTTCTCCTCTTCCATTTCTTATTTATTTGTATCCTGTCTCTTTTCTTCTTGGTGAGCTTGGCTAGAGGCTTGTCAATTTCATTTATCCTTTCAACTATCTCTTGGTTTTATTGATTTTTTTCTTTTTTAAATCTCCATTTATTTATTTCCTCTCTGGTCTTTATTATTTCCTTCCTTCTGCTGAATTTAGGTTTTATTTGTTGTTTTTTTTTCCTAATTCTTTTAGGTGGTAGGTTAGGTTGTTTATTTAAGATTTTTCTTGGGGCTTCCCTGGTGGCGCAGTGGTTGAGGGTCTGCCTGCCGATGCAGAGGACACGGGTTTGTGACCCGGTCTGGGGGGATCCCACATGCCGCGGAGCGGCTGGGCCCGTGAGCCATGGCCGCTGAGCCTGCGCGTCCGGAGCCTGTGCTCCGCAACGGGAGAGGCCGCAGCAGTGAGAGGCCCGTGTACCGCAAAAAAAAAAAAAAAAAAAGATTTTTCTTGTTTTTGGAAGAAGGCCTGTATTACTATGAACTTCTCTCTTAGAACTGCTTTTTCTGCATCCCATAGATGTTGTATGGTTGTGTTTTCATTGTCGTTTGTTTTGAGGTATTTTTAAATTTCCTCTTTGATTTCATCACTGACCCTTGGTTTTTTAGTGGCATGTTGTTTAGTCTCCATGTAATCATTTTTTTCTCATTTCTCTTTCTGTGGTTGATATCTAGTTTCATACCGTTGCACTCAGAAAAGTTGCTTGAAATAATTTCTGTCCTCTTAAATTTGTTGAGGCTTGTTTTGTGTCCTGGTATGTGGTCTATCCTAGGGAATGTTCCATGTGCTCTTGAAAAGAATGTGTATTTTGTTTTTTTTTTGGATGTAATGTCCTGTAGATATCAATTAAGTCTGTTCTGTTGTGTCATTTAGGACCTCTGTTGCCTTATTGATTTTCTGTCTGGAAGATCTGTCAATTGATGTCAGTAGGGTGTTAAACTCTCCTACGATTGTTGTATTCCCATCAATTTCTCCCTTTTTGTCTCTTGATATTTGTTTTATGTATTTTGGTCCTCCTGTATTGGGTGCATATGTGTTAATGAGTGTGATATCCTTTTCTTGTATTGATCATCTTATTATATGTTGACCTTCATTGTCTTTCTTTGTGGCCTTCGTTTTAAAGTCTATTTTGTCTGATGTGAGTATTGCTACCCCCACTTTCTTGTCATTTCCTTTTGCATGAAATATCTTTTTCCATCCCCTCACTTTCAATCTACATGTGTCTTTCACCCAGAAGTGGGTCTCTTGTAGGCAGCATATTGTAGATTCTTGTTTTATTATCTAACCTGCCACTCTATGTATTTGATTGGTGCACTTAGTCCATTTATATATAAAGTAATTACTGATAGTATGTATTTATTGCCATTTTAAACCTTGTTTTCCGGTTCATTTTGCACATCTTTGTTCCTTTCTCCCCTTTCTGTTTTTCCGTTTGTGGTTTGTATTATGCTTGAGTTCCTTTATTTTTGTTTTTTGTGAATCTATTTTATGTTTTTGATTTGTGATTATCCTGATTTTCAAGTATGTTATCTCATAACTGTATCTACTTCCTTTAGAATCATAGTCATATAAGCTCAAACACATTCTAAAAGATTTGCATTTTCTTACTCCCCTCCCCCACATTTTGTGATTTTAATGTCCTGTTTTACACCTTCATGTTTATCTTTTTGCTCTTCATTGTATTTATAATTGCTTTCACAGAATTTTTTTGATTGTTTTTTAATCCATGTACTGGCTTATTTAAGTGATATTCAATCCTTTTATATATTTGCCTTTCCTATCGTGAGTTTACCTTTTTTATTGATTCCTGCTTCTTTTCTATTTAGAGAAGATCTCTCAATATTTCTTTTAGGATAGATTTAGTATTGCTGTCTTCTTTTAGTTTTTGCTTGTCTGAGAAATTGTTTATCTCGCCTTCTATTCTAAATGACAGTCTGGCCGGGTAGAGTATCCTAGGTTGCAGGTTGTTGTTCTTCAGGACTTTGGATATATCTTGCCCCTCCTTTATGGCCTGCAAAGTTTCTTTAGAGAAATTAGCTGGTAGCCTTATGGGGGTTCCCTTGTAACTGACTCTTTGTTTTTTCTTTTGCTGCCTTTAGAATCCTCTCTTTATCTTTCACTTTTGCCATTTTAATTATGATATGTCTTGGATTTGGACTGTTTGGGTTCATCTTATTTGGGAACCTCTGTGCTTCCTGTACCTGTATTGCTGTTTCCTTCTTTAGGTTTGGGAAGTTTTCAGCCATAATTTCTTTGAAAACATTTTTGATCCCCCTTTCTCTTCTTTTTTTCCTGGGATTCCTATTATGTGTAGATTGGCTTGCTCTTATTATTCCATAGATCTCATATGTTGCTTTGTTTCATTTTTTCATTTGTCTTTCTGTCTGCTGTTTTGCTTGGGTGATTTCAGTTATTCTGTCTTCCAGATCACTTCTTATTCTGCATTATTTAGTTTACTATTTATGCCTTTTGCTCAGTTTTCATTTTGGAAATTGAGTTGTCTAATTTTGATTGGCTTCTTTTTATAGTTTCTAATTCCTTGTTACAGTGATCTGCATTTCTATTGATAGTCTTTCGTAGTTCCTTCAACATTTTTATTACCTCCGTTTTGAACTCAGCGTCTGGTAGATTGGAGAGGTCTGTTTCATTGTTCTTTCAGGGAATTTCTCTGGTTCTTTTAATTCAGAGTAGTTCCTCTGCTTTTTTCATTTTACTTATATTTCTCCAACTCTATGAATTTTGGAGAAACAGTTATCTACTGTGGTCTTGAAGGTCTGTTTTTATGTGGGAGTGACCCTTGTGTAGACTGTGTGAGTGCAGTATTTTCGGTGCGAGGGCTGTTTGTGGTATGGATGCTTGCCAAGACTTTCCTCAGGTTGTGCTGGCCCTTGTCCCCTTGATAGGGGATGTGTTTGGTGTTGTGGTGACCAGAGCCTGCACTGGATGTTCGGTGGGGCCTCCTCTTTGCTCTGGTGGTTGTCACAGCCCTGTCAGGGTCAGGGTCTGCTCCCCAGTTGTTGGAATAGAAGCCCCCAGATCCGGTTCTAAGCTGTGATGTGAGGTAGGTGGGACTGGGAGCTCTCCCTCTGAGAAAGGAGGCACTGCGTGTTCTTCCGTAGGAGCTGTCCACTGGGACATGCAACTCTGTGATGCCACCTGCTACTTGGTGTGCACGCCCACAAAGAAATCTGTTGTTAGCGCTGCCCTCGAGGGGCCACATCCACTGCTGAAGTGCTCATAATGAGCTCAGAGGTCCTTCAGGCATGCACGTGTGCTCGCAAATCTGCCTGCACAAGAACCTGCCCGAGCCTCACCCCCATGCCAAAGCGGAAGTGCAGGTAATTGGCTCAGATTTCAGCCCTTCTGCAGGAGCAGTGGTTACATGGGAATTTTTCTTGTAGCTTTGGTTGTATGAGATCTTCTGCAAGTTTTCAGTAGGTATTCTGTGAGAATTGTTCCACTTGTAGATGTAGTTTTGATGTGTTTGTGGAGGAGGTAAGCTCCACGTCCCTCTACTCTGCCATCTTTTTCTCCTCCCAAGAATATGTTTTTTGCAATGAACCTGGATTGAACATGTTCAGTGTTGTAGATGAGGACTGACAAACTTTTTTTTGTAAAGGGCCATATAGTAAACGTTCCAGGCTTTGTGGGAATATACAGTCTTTGTCACAGCTACTCAAGTCTGATACTGTGGTACAAGAGCAACTTTAGGCAGTACATAAGTGATTGACTGTGTTCTAATAAAACTTTATTTATGGACATTACAGTTTGATTTTCATATAATTTTAATATGCCATGAAACATTATTATTCTTTTGTTTTTTTAATCATTTAAAAATGTAAAAATTGTTCTTAGCTCATAGGCTGTACGAAAACAGGTGGCAGATTAGATTTGGCCCATTGATCATAGTAACTGACCCCTATTGTAGATCAAGCAAAATTCAAATGAGAAGGAAGAGTTAATATCCTTTTGCAAGAATTGACCATCTCATTCAAGACTGGTTCCGAAATAGATGACCAGGCACCTCTACCTTAGTTGTACTTGAAGGAGTTCCTCCAAACAATGCTGAAATTTTCTTATAAAATAGTTCTAGAGTATACAAGAATGTTTGTGACCCCAGAGTTCTATCACCTAGAACATGATAACTTTAGCTTAGAAAACTGAAGAGATTTAATAGCATAGTTATAGAGGTAGCTGAACTGGGAAGAATAGAGATTCAGAACTCAGGGAGGATAGAGATTCAAGAAGTCATCAAAAGAACCAGGTTCTGCAGTGTCATTTAGGATGAAAAGTGAAAAGAGATCACTAAGGTGGACAAATTAGATCATTGATAACCTTGGGAAGGGTAGTTTCATTAAACTGGTGGAAGTGGAAGTTTAATTGAAAATGATTAAGGAGTGAGTAACTCAGGTAGTGGAGAAAAAGAGTAGAGAATTGAAAAGTGTAATAGAGTTAAGAAAAAAGTTTGAAGGACAGACAGTATTGAGGGAAGCAGAATAAGTAGATTTTTAACTTGTCTGTTATGCTTAATTTAGTAGACTTTAACAAGTGATTTTAGATATACTTTTGTTATATTGACATCATTTCTTTTAATTTTAACAGAAAAATGTACCACAGTTATATATGTCAGTATAAAGATGTTTTAAAGCAATACCAACAAAAATACTCAGAAACACCTCTTTCACATGAATATTATGAGAAGAAAAGAGAACATGAAGAAATTCAAAACAGAGTGTTGGCATGTACTGAACAACTAAAAATGAATGAAACTATTTTTATGGAATTTTTAGGTATTAATGGTTTTGTTACATACTGTTTTAATAACATTACTTTTGTAATAAAAATATAATAAATTAGTCTAAAATATGACTTTGTTTTTCAGTGCCTGCTCCCTTTCCATCACTTACCAGTTGGACATTACATATGTATCCACAGTAGTATTTCTACTTAGAATTTTTATTGGATAAGTATTATTTCTGTATTTTAATTGTTATTGCATTTCCTTGTGAGAATCACATTGATTTGGTATTTTGTTTAATTAAAAAATTTAGAGATTACTTTAAAGATCATTTGGGATTAGTTTTCATACATGTGCATGTCATCAGAAGCAAGAAATTTTAATGCCAATAAGTGGTATATGTATCTGTCTTTAAGTGGCATATCTTATCACCCAAACCAATGAAAAAGTCATCTTGCTCTGTCTTACCAAAGAGTTCCAATTAAATCAATTGATTATTACTTGTTAAGATGGAAGATGGTAAGGAGGTGAGTCACAATTCATTGGGTACCTACTTTGTGCCAGGCAATACTCAAGAAGATACAGAACTTTCTTATAAGGAGCTCACAGTTTAGTAGAGGAAACAGACATGTAAACAAGTAATACAGTGACATTGTATTAGATGCTTAAGTAATTCTTAATTGGTCTAAGTCTCATCTGTTTGTCAAGGAGACCTTCCCTGATGATGAACTTGGAACTTTAATCCTCTTCCAACCTCCACAATCCTTCATATGCTTTCCTATCAGATTATAACTCCACTGTTTGTACTAAGTCTTCTTTATCCCTGCATTCTACCTTGCTTCATTCTACTTCATCCCAAATCATCCTTTTAACTCCTTTGCTGCTTGCTCTCTCCATGTTTGGGTTTTAGCTTATTCTGTACTTAGTTGTTCATTTGCTGCCCTTCTGTGTTTAGGAAGAGGCAGAGGTTGGTAGATGCATAAGGCACAGCAGGGGTTTAGGGAGTTGGATGTAGAAACGGATGAGACATAAGATTACATGACATGAAGAGGTGATGGAGGTAGGGAGAATTGAAGATTAGGATTTAAATGTCTATATCTGAAATTTTAAATTGATACTTTTGATAACAGCATAGCATTATAAATAATGTTCATCTGAAATTTCATGTGCTAGCATGTAAATCATAAGTTTTAGCGAAATAGGAAAGGTCTGATAAAGATTTTCTCTGGAATTCTTGTTCATTGACACTGTTTTATTCATTTTTAAATTCTCCTAAATGGATTGTAGAGTAACTTAGGAAATGGTAGTAGCTAATAACCATGCAGGGTGTCTATTAACAGCTGAGAAATTCTCTACTTGAAATTGGGTATAAATCCAGTTCAAGCAGAAAGTTCAGATAGAAGATGCAGCTCTCTTTTGAGTTCTGCAGGGTGCACTGATGGACCTTAAACAGCAAGAAAAGGAAAATTGAGTGGATTTTTAATGTTAACTTTGGAACAAATAAATTATAGAAACACAAGATGTTAAGTTTGGACCTGAATTGATTATGTTCATCATGCCAAATGACATGATAAAGTTGGGTAAAAACCAAAAGTAAAAAAACCACCCTGTGGAAATATTTAACTGAAAGAAAAAATCCTGACACATATATTTGAAGAAATGTTATTTTTAAGCTAAATATATAACATAGATGAACAATAAATTGTCTTTGTCAGTTTGCCAAATGTTTGTACTAGTCTTACAGCTATTTTCAGATATTGTTATTAATATTGCTTATATGGTACATATACAAATAATGTTACATAATACTAATTATTTTTATATAGTGTATGTAAGTGTGAAAGTTACTTGTATAACATAGTTCCTTAACATAAAAGGGTTAATTTGAGATGTAAGACACAAGATACTCTTAAACATGCCAACAAATTTTCCAGAAGATCATATGAATTGAAGAAAGAAGTAGATGATGTGGAAATAGAAATTAATTATTTAAACCAGGTATTAATTTTGTTATATGTTTCTAATATATGTGTTAATGTATAAGTGTAATGGTGTGTTAGATGAATGTCTAAGAAGAGCTGTTTCTAAAGAGCCTCGATATGGAGAAAAGCTTATAATAATTTATTTGCCTCAGATTACCATTGAAGCCAAAATGTGTTTTAGGTATTGAGTGTATTCAGCTCTGAGTTTTGGGAAATAGTTTAACTTTCTTTGGGTGCTAAGGAAAGAAGATAGGAAGGAACAAGATGGAGCTTAATAATAGGTATTTAAAGGCATTAGCAGAGCTTACAACAGTGTTGTCAAAAAAGAGAACAAGGCAGTAAATAATTTAAAAGACTTAATCTAGAAAATTTATGACTATAATCTTTATAAAGCTAGTTTAGCCTTTAAGATTGATGGTGCATGATATCTTCATGAATACATTTTTAGTATTGTATTGAAATGTGGCTTTCATTGATGGATATGAGAACCCATCAAAGTCACTTCCAAATCTTGAAAAAAAGTTGAATAGCTGATTTTCTAAATTTTCTGAAAACTGTGTAAAGATGGTATATTCATCATTCATAGGCATGAGGTTCCAAGTAGTATTAATATCATTTTAGTAATGAGAAGAAAGTGGATGCTACTTTCTTTAAAATATATGGTAACTACATCTCTATGTAGGTAATCAATGTCTACTTTGCTTCTGACTGTCCTTTTTAAAAAAGAAGATGAAAGTTCATTGAAATCTAATAGGTTTGCTAATGGAGTTGTAAGAAAAAAGGAGTATGATTTATTGTTAATTTTGACTCTTTTCACTAAAAGATTGCTAATACTACCAAAAATATGTCTTGTGATTATGTAGAAAAAATCATATTCATTAGTTAGGATAAACCATATGTTTATCCTTAATGCTTTGCAGGTAATTATTTTGTTTTGCTTTATCATTTTTACTTTTAGCAGATTACAAGACTTTATGAAATGAAGAATCTTTCAGAAACTCGGGAAGAAAAAAATAAAAATATAGAAAAGAGAAAGGAATCGAAAGAAAGGTATAAGTAAACTTTAAAATGGGATTTTATATGAACAGTTATTCTGCATTTAAAATTTGATTACATATTCTAGCCCAAGCCACTAATATTTACATAGTATCTATAAACATTTATTGTGCAGGCTGTTTTCTGTTCATTCCTTACAAAAAATATTAATTTATACCTTTAAATATTATGGACTAATATTCAAAATTGCTTATTATTTAGTAAGGTAAAGGATAATGTGTAGAGAGAAATAGGGTAGCAGCAGCCCATTTGCTGTTCTGTAACCTGTCAGTTGTACATTTCATCCAGTTTTCCATTATGGGTCACCAAAAGGAGTAAAACAAGAGGAAAAATGATGGGAACAGCAATGTATTTGCCTTTTTATCATCCTGTCACCAGCTTGACCAGTTCTCCTTTGCCACAGAGAGTGAAGATGAATCAAAATGTTACTGAATCTGTGGCATCATATGTTTCCTTGTCTTTCATCCTAATGGTGATAAAATAGACATCAGTGGTGGAGGCACTTAAAAAGAAAAGATTGATTTTGTCTGTTATTGTGTGACAGAAAAATAGATGTATTACTGTTGCTGTTTTTGATAAACTTTCTACTTTTTCTCTTTCTGCCTATACCCTTTTAAAATCTTAAATTCCTCTTCTCAGGCTATATTGCTCTTAATTTGATTTTTCAACACACTCTTCTCCCAAGTTAATTTCCCTTATCTTATTTCCTTAGATCTGTTATTTTTATTGATTTCCCCACTCCCACGTCTCACATCCATGGTAATGTGTCTTTAATTTTATAATGAAATTGATTAGAAAAATACAGAAATGTACAGAATTTCACTTTATTGATAACTTTTTAATATAAAAATTCTCTGTTGAGAGAAACTTACATAACTTTAGTTATTTTTACTTATATTTTCATAGTTATTATCAAATAATACCAGTATTTACATTATTATTTAACTATCAATAATATAAATTATTTCTCTAATTTAGGAAAAATTCAATGGAATTATTCTTCCAGTAAAATATTTAAGAGATCCATTTATGATTGTAATATTGCTTTAATGATGTCTGTGTTCATGCTAGTTGATTTTTTTCTGAATAAATCTTTTTAAAGTTTGAAGTAGTACTTCAAAATCTAAAGCATGCTATTTGCAAATACAGTTTTGGTTTAAAATGTTTTTCACAGGTTTAGAAAGTCTTTTAAAATGATTATGTTTTAAAAATGAGGGTGTGGTACATTGAGAAGAGCACTGGACTTAATCAGGAAACGTGTATTTTAGTTGTGACACTAGTAAGTAATTTAATAATATTGGGCAGGTTTGTTAAATTCTCTGGAACTTCTTTTCATTATCTGCAAATTGAGGAGTTTTAACTATATAATATCTAAGTATCTCTTCTAGCTTTAAAATATATTAATTTTTCACTTAGCTAATATTTATAATTCACTCTTTAGAATTTTTGAAAAAGATGAACAGCATGTACTTGTGTTGAATAAAACCCCTCAAAGCAGTCAATTATTTCTTCCATATGAATCTCAGAAATTAGTCAAACCAATAAAGATGCATGCTTCAGAACCAAGAGTTAAAGGTACAGTATCTGTTTATTATTCAAAAACTTAGTTTTCTTTGAAAACACTTAAAAGAAGAAATAGAAAGGAGCAACTTTAGTTATCATTTGGTGTAAGCAAGAGCAAACAATACTGGAGACCTATAGACTCAGTAAAGTGCCACTTTGATTTTTTCTGAGAGCAAACAAGATGTGCCTTCTATACATAACATTTTTCTCTTTGAGAAAGAAATCACTCATACTATATTTTTTTTTTTCTTTTTTTTTTTCGATATTTTTTTAAAAAGTGTTTCAGCCTGGTTTCCAGCTGTCAGGGGAGGATGAATAATTATATATTTTTCATTTGAGAGGTTGTATTATCAGTATGTATGATTAAAGTGAGTGGCAGACTTGTGATAATGATATTTATGACTTAGTCACTGAGATATTTGAATGTTTCATTCAATGGATAGATTAACTACATTGTGTTAGGTTAACTGTATTGGCTGTTTTAGTCCCCCAGTCATTAATATCACCACTCTTTGTTCTTTGGTTCCCCATTATAAAGATGTAGTCCCATTATAAAGATGTAGTTTTGTCAGCTGTTTTTTTATTTTATTTCCCTTTTTTTTTTTTTTTTTGCACGGTACGCGGGCCTCTCACTGTTGTGGCCTCTCCCGTTGAGGAGCACAGGCTCCGGACGTGCAGTCTCAGCGGCCATGGCTCACGGGCCCAGCTGCTCCGCGGCATTTGGGATCCTCCCGGACCAGGGCACGAACCCGTGTCCCCTGCATCGGCAGGCGGACTGTCAACCACTGCACCACCAGGGAAGCCCTGTCAGCTGTTTTTTTTTTTTTTTTTTTTTTGCGGTACGTGGGGCCTCTCACTGTTGTGGCCTCTCCCGTTGTGGAGCACAGGCTCCAGATGCGCAGGCTCAGCGGCCATGGCTCACAGGCCTAGCCGCTCCGCGGCATGTGGGATCTTCCCGGCCCGGGGCACGAACCCGCGTCCCCTGCATCGGCAGGCGGACTCTCAACCACTGCGCCACCAGGGAAGCCCTGTCAGCTGGTTTTTTAAATTTAATTTATTTATTTTTGTCAGCTGTTTTTCATTTTACGTTCATGGTTATTGTAATAGCTGTTATATATATTGAGGAATTAAGAATATGTAGTGATTCATAATTCTTTATTTTAATTTAAATTAAATATTAATGTAACTTGATTTTTTAAAATTACAAGATTAGGTTAAATATTGGGCATGCTATTTGATTCTATTTCTGGAATTGATTTGAAGTAGTACCATTTAATAACCTAGATAAAAAAGAAGAAAGTTCTGTGAAGCAGTCAAAACTTGCCAGTATTGACTTCAGACAAAAAGAAAGTGATACTCAGGTAGGTATTTCTTTTTTAATAGTACAAATTAAGTGCTTGCATTAAATGAGATAGTGAATGTATTGCATTTAGGACGTGTGTGTGTGTGTTATAAATATATTAAAGTAGCCATTAGTTCAATCTCAGGATCTAAAAGACTTAAAAGAGTTTCAATATGGCAGCCTGAGCACATACTGTAGCCTTCTCCCTTACTTCTAAAAATAAAAGATACTTGAAAATACCAATCTCTGTACCCAGTAGACCAAAAATGGTAAGACATTTCTAAAGGAATTGTATTGAAGAGGGAAATTGTGGCACCATCTCCACAATGTCATCAATTCTCAAGCTTCATTGGTGTTTTCTTTCCCTGCTATCCTTAATGCTAAGCTTTCACCTCAAAGTTATTTCATGGTCAGAAGCTAACCATTACAACTTGTCATCATATCTTCCTTCTAGGCAGGAAAGAAGAAGGGGAGAAAGGCTAGTTGAGTCAGCCTCATTTTAGGGATCTTTTATGGAAGCTTCTTAAACAATTTATGTTAATGTTTCATTGGCCAGAACTTTGTAACATGGCTACCTCTATCTGCAGAAAGGTTGAGAAATATGATGGGTTTTTTGTTTGTTTGCTTTTAAAATCACAACACAAAGGAAATGTAGATATTGGATAGGATAGAAAACTGGCAGTTTCTGTCATAAGAACAAATCAAATAGATGAAAAATAAGTAAGGATGTAGAGGATCTGAGTAGCACAATTAGCAAACTTTTTACCCAACAAACACAAAATTCAGTTAAATTTTGTTTGCAGTATTCACCAAAGTTGACTATTTACTAGAACAAAAAGGATATCTCAACCAATTCTAAAAAGCTGCTCTCTTCACTAACCACAGCATAAAAAAATACAAGTTAAACGAAAACATAGCCCTCTCCTCAAAAAACTATTTGGCTGAGAAAAAAGAAATTCACATACTTTGAAATTACTTTTGGGTTATAGAAGAAATCAAAATAGAATTTAAAAACTACTTAAAAGAATACTATAAACCCAAACCTGTGAAAAGTAGCCAAATTGGTCCTCAGAGAGACATTTATATTTGAAAACAAATATACTAGAAAATAAGAAAGATTAAAATTAGCTGAACTTTAAGTATGAAAAGTTGCACTCAAAGTATGAAAAGCTTAACTCAAAATACAGAAATAAAATAATAAATGCAAAGAAAGTAGAAATTAATGAAATTTGAAAGTTGGGTTAATTAATATAGCCAAAAGCTAATAAGTTTCAGCAAGTGTAGAGAAAAAAGAGAATACCCCCTCCACAAAAGAAAATAATAAAAAGGGGGAAAGGTGCATATCTCTACACTTATGTAAGACATCTTTTCTAAGTCCTAAAAGGATACTATAAAACCAAATACCCATAAATTTGAAAATTTAGGTAAGATGGACAGGTTTTTAGCACAATATAAATTGCTAAATAGACTGAAAAAGAAAAACATGAATAGATCAATAACTTAGAAGAAGCTGATGTAAGTGAAATGGAAGTGTATATAAATACCTATTTCCCTCTTTTCTCCCTTATTTCCCTCCCTTTTCCCTCCACCACACATGCCCTTCAGAACATGCCAGACTCAATTTTTCAGCTGAATTCTACCAAACTGTTAAGGATTAGATCAGAGTTTCTCAATAGTGGCACTGTTGACATTTTGGGTCAGATAATTCTTTGTTGTGGGGTCGTCTTGTGACCCACTAGAGTCCAGTAGCACCTCATCCCCAAATTATGACAATCAAAAATATCTCCAGACATTGTCAAATGTCTCCTAAGAGGCAAAATTGCCCCCAGTTGAGAACCATTGGATTAAATAATCTTTTTATACAAACAATTCCAGAGTATAAAAAGAGTCGGAAACTATCCAACAAATTATAAATGAATAATCCATTAGATAGCAAGGACAAGGATAGTGAAAGAAAAGAAAAATTATGGTATGTAAGTCTCAAGAATGAACATAGATGTAAAAATCCTAAATAAGTTACTAGCAAACCAAATTTTGCAATGTAACATTGAAAGAGTAATATATTGTGACTAACCTTGGTTTTCCCAAAGAATACAATGATTGTTTAGCATTAAGAAAAATCTAACAATATGATTTCCTATATTAATAGATTAATAAATGATTTTAAATAAAGATTTTTAAAAGAATGTTAGGGAGACTCTTACTACCAGATATTAAAATGTTTTTTTTTATTTTTTAATTAATTAATTTTTAAATAACTTATTTATTTTTGGCTGCATTGGGTCTTCGTTGCTGCGCGAGGGCTTTCTCTAGTTGGGGCGAGCGGGGGCTACTCTTCGTTGCGGTGCGCAGGCTTCTCGTTGCAGTGGCTTCTCTTGTTGTGGAGCACGGGCTCTAGGCGCGCAGGCTTCAGTAGTTGTGGCACGTGGGCTCAGTAGTTGTGGCTCGCGGGCTCTAGAGCACAAGCTCAGTAGTTGTGGCACACGGGCTTAGTTGCTCCGCGGCATGTGGGATCTTCCCGGACCAGGGCTTGAACCCGTGTCCCCTGCATTGGCAGGCAGATTCTTAACCACTGCGCCACCAGGGAAGTCCTAAAATGTTTATTTTTAAACTTTCATTACTGAGATATAATTCACATATAAAATTGATTGTTTTAAAGTGTACGATTCAGTGGTTTTTAGTATATTCACAAGATAGTGTAACCATCATCACTGTAATTTCAGAACATTTTCATCATTCCTAAACATTTTTAAACATTATCAAAATGCAGTTATTATAACAGTGTGGTACAATAAAAGACAAATTGATCAATGGAGTATATCAAAATAAAAAAGCTTTTGTATGGTGAAAGACACTAACAGTTAAAAGAGCGACAGAATTGTCACTTAGGGGATTGGTATCTGTAATGTATAATATACAAAGAAATACATAATAATTCTTAAAAATTAATTTAAAAAACTATAAAAATGGTCAGAGGATAAGTCAGCTTACATAAAAGGAAAGACTAAGGGTCACTAAACATAACAAGATGCCTGACCTCAGGAGAACAGGGAAATGCAAATTAAACCAATGAGATACCTGGTTTTACCTGTCAGATTTGCACACATTAAAACATTTGATAATGTCTAGTGAAGTCAACACCAGTGGGAGTATAATTTGGGACAACTGCTTTAGAGGACTGGTTCACAGTACTCATTAAAAATAAAAATGCACATACTCAGCAATTTCACTTCTTGGCACCTACTCTAAACAATTACTTGAAATACTTGTACAAATACTTGTACCAGGAGGAATATACAAACATGTATATTGTTTAAAACATACATCAAGGGCTTCCCTGGTGACGCAGTGGTTGAGAGTCCGCCTGCCGATGCAAGGGACATGGGTTTGTGCCCCGGTCCGGGAAGATCCCACATGTCGCGGAGCGGCTGGGCCCGAGAGCCACGGCCACTGAGCCTGCGTGTCCGGAGCCTGTGCTCCACAACGGAAGAGGCCACAAGAGGCCCGCGTACAGCAAAAAAAAAAAAAACCAAACAAAAAAACATACATCAAAACTGTAACAACACTTGTTCTTTAAGGGCCAAGTGTTCTTTGAGGGACAAGGTCTTTTTCTTATGATCTAAAGGCACATAAGATGACAAAATTAAGACCAGTGGCTGTTATAACAAATATAAATGGATAAACTTTCCTATTAAAGGTATTTTAATTTCAGGTCAAATAAGAAAAATCAGTGACTCTTCAAAATGAGTGACTCAGGGAGAATGAAAGACTTGAAACAGACAATACAAACATTAGTAAAGTAGCGATTTAAATATTAGTATTAGTGCTTTGTGACTACCTAGAGGGGTGGGATAGGAAGGGTGGGAGGGAGGGAGACGCAAGAGGGAAGAGATATGGGAACATATGTATATGTATAACTGATTCACTTTGTTATAAAGCAGAAACTAACACACCATTGTAAAGCAATTATACTGCAATAAAGATGTTAAAATAAATAAATAATGTTAGTATTAAATAAAGTTAAAAATGAAATATTAGCTTTGTCATACATATTTTAAAAAGAAAGTTTCAGGCTTTAATCTTTTAACCTACTGCTTTCCTTTCCTATAGTCAATTTGTGAGATTATAGGGGATGGAGAGACACAGACATCAGGTTATTAGTTGAGAAAATGGTAAGATTCACTTGATTAATCATGAATAAGGAAGAAAAATTTTAAAGTTTACCTTAAATGAAGAAATACTATCAGGCATAATTATTATACTTGTCAAAAACATCAAATTCCTTGAGAGTTAAACCTTTTTTGTTTCCCAGTGTTTGACTTAATGTTTTGTATGTAGTTGTTTCATTTAATTTAATGTTTTGTTTGTAGTTGTTGTTGATGTTGATAATAACAGTGAGGATGAGGAAGATGACAGTGTTCTTGGAGAGCCCTGAGTATCCATGGCAAGCAAAACATTCTGTTGTTTTGTGTAGTCAATTCTAATGCTTAATTTCTTTTGTTCAGGTATTGAATGACTCTGCTGTGAATAACCATTCAAAGTGTTCACATGTTACGGCTTCTAAAAGTTCACAAAATTTTATGCAGTTCAGGTAACCTTTAAAAATAAGAAAATGCTTTAATTTCTGAAATAATTTATCGCTCAGTAAATAATATAAAAATTTTGTTTATTGTATTTTAGATTAACTCCACCGAAACAATCAGATTGCAATCAATGGTTGGAAAAGGGAGATACAGGTATTTGCTGTTTATATTTTTCCTAAGAAATGGGAGTAACAAGTTATATCAGGTTTTTATACTAGTCAAATAAATTATTTGTATTGGTTGCATCTCTGGTTAACTGACCATGCATGGTTTTTAAATACATTTTTCTTAAATATAAAACAAATACATTTTATTGTAGAAAATTTGGAAAATGGAGAAAAATATAAAAGAAACAAAAATATGACCACCCAGATATAACTGACACTACATAATACTGTTGTATATTCTTATATTTTTTTCTATGCATATCTGTGTTTTGTTCTTTTAGTTTATTCCTCCAAATTTGAAGCATACTATGTATATTATTGTGTATCCTTTTCTTTCCACTTGATGTACTGTTAAGGATATTTTTCCATGCCATTAAATAGATTTTATTTGTGATGACTTATAATAGGTCTTTGTGTCAGTATGCTGTAATTTATTTAGCCATTCTCTCACAGTGAATATTTTGTTATTTCCAGGTTTTTTGCTGTTATAAATAACGCTACTATATTCTTTTATATAAATATTTTATTATCTTGGATTATTTTCTTTGAATAAAATCATAGAAAGGTCACAGAATATATATGTATGAGTTTTTTATCCTAGAATCAACTAGCTATTGGAACTTTGATGCACCCTTGAGAGACAGAGACTCATTCTCTGTCTCTATGTATATATGTATATGTATATGTATACATGTATGTATATGTATATATAAAATATATAATATATCATAGAGACACATAGATATGTATATATATATTTTTTGGTAACCCAATAACGCATAGTAATTATTCTATTCATTAGGCTATATAAAAGTTTTTGCCTCTTCTTGTCTATAGCATGTGGATTACTGACTTATTTTGAAATTTAAAAAATGGCTTATTCTGACAGTGTAGTTTTCTGCAAATATATGCACATTCAGAATGGTCATATAATATACTATGAGTCTATTCCTCTCACTCTCAATATAGGATTCAACCAAGACAATATGCTTATTTAATGCAGATGGATAGTCTTCCTGCTTTCTTCTGGAGAAAAGAATTATATCTTATCTGCCCAGGTGATATATTTCACCTGTTTATAATCCTCTATATATGCTAAGCTGACAGAGTGTTAGACAAGGGAGGAACAGATAATCTCTAGGAACAATATACCCCCTAATACAGATATATGGGGAAATGCATGTATCTGGCATAGTCCTAGTTGCCATTGAGCATGTATGGTGAGGCTTCACACCCAAGAAGGCATATAATTATCTTCCAAGAAGAAAAGACTCTTCAACAATCTCCAACCCTATCTTTTGAAGAAGTTAATATGTTGTGAAAATAGTACTGTGACTGAACTCAAGAGACAAAACTATAAAACATTCAGATGACCAAATAGGGAAACATTTATTCAAGAGAGGAAAGAATTTCTTAAAAAGAATTAAAAAGCCAAATCATAAAAGAAAAATTGATAAATTTGGCTATATTAAAATTAAGAATTTCTGTTCATCAAAAGACACTATGAAAAGAATGGGAGGCAAGAGAATATATTTCCAATACATAAAACTGTCAAAGGACTAGTTTCCAAAAATGTATAAAAAACTTCTACAAACCAAGAATAAAAATATGGACAACCCAGTAAGAAATATGTGCAAAATAAATGAATAGGCACTTCAAATAGAGAAACTTTTGTGGCAGATAAACATGAAAAGATGTTCAACAAATCAGGAAACTGAAAAATAAACCCACAGTGAGATATTATACACCCATCAGATGAGCAAAATCCGGAAAGTCTGACAATAGTAGATGTTGATGAGAATGTAGGACAGTTAGAACTCTCATAACTATTGGTAGGGACTGTCATTTATAAATGAAATATATTGTCATATAACTAAATTATAATTGGAGCTAGTAATTTTGTCTGGTGAAATCGAATGATTTCCTAGGATAGCTCAGGATGGCTAGCTGCCACAACAAAAATTGGTGAATAGTTTCAAAACTAAAGTTTGGAAATAGTTTAACATCTGGTAAAATGAAAGATACACTACCCTATATTTTGTAATTCCACTCCTAGGTATATACCTAGAGAAATACAAGTACATATATACAAGTATATATATAGAAGAATGTTAACAACATTGTTTGTAATAGCCTCAAAGCAGAAACACCCCAAATGTCCATTTGCAATAGAATGGATAGATAGATATATTGTGTTTGTACAATGGAATACATCCGTAAAAGGAAGCAAACTATGTCTATATGCAACAATACATAACGAATCTCATAAGTGTATACTAAACAAAAAAGCACGACAAATGTATTATTATTTCATCATATAACATTTTAAAACAGGAAAAAAAACTATATTGCTTAGGTGATAAAACTGTATAAAGCAAATCAGAGTATTGATTATTACAGAAGTCAGGTTAGTGTTTACCGATGAGGAGGAAGATATGTGGAATATGGGGCCTTATGGAGAACTCATAATGTTCTATTTCTTTACCTAGGTGGTGGTTACATGGGGTGTTCTCTTTATAATTTCGTTCGTTAAACTGTTCATATAGGTTTTATTCTCTTTATGTATTGGGTTGAACTATCTAAAATCTCCATTTTTAAAAAAAATTTTATTTATTTATTTTATTTTTGGCTGTGTTGGGTCTTCGTTTCTGTGCGAGGGCTTTCTCTAGTTGTGGTGAGCGGGGGCCACTCTTCATCGCGGTGCACGGGCCTCTCACTGTCGCGGCCTCTCTTGTTGCGGAGCACAAGCTCCAGATGCGCAGGCTCAGTAGTTGTGGCTCACGGGCCTAGTTGCTCTGCGGCATGTGGGACCTTCCCAGACCAGGGCTCGAACCCGTGTCCCCTGCATTGGCAGGCAGAGTCTCAACCACTGCGCTACCAGGGAAGCCCTAAAATTTCCATTTTTATAGACCCAGAATAGTTAAATATTGGCAATTTCATATGGTTTGGCTAATATGTTTTATTTACAATTAAATTACAAACAGAAAATATATTTTGTTCTCATATAACAAACAGATGCTGAGTGTGGAGATAAAGAGACGGTAAAACAATTGAGAGAATCAAAATGTACTTCACAAGTAAGTCAAATGTTTGGTTTCTAATTTCTAAGCAAAATATTACAATTTAAAGTATTCTGTTTCCATTTTAATTTCAGTTTGATATAATGAAGATTATTTATGTGAGGTCTAGATCTTATTAGTTTGGTAATCAAGTTGCTGTGATGTTACAGATTCTATCCCTTGGAGGAGTTATAGATTTAAAAATGAAGCCACAAAAAGTTTACATGAAAATTTACACAAAAAATTGTCATTAATAATTGACTATATATAATTGATACCACAACAACTAAATCATAACTGAAGAAAACAATTTTGTTTGGTAAGATTGAATTATTTGCCCAGGCTGCCACAAAAGTATCTTCAAAATATTTTTTAATAGTGGAAAGCTTTAGTGATGATAGGTGTAGGCAATGTACTGTAGCTACTAAGGGATAAGACAGGAGAAACAAGAGTAGTATTCTGCTGTAAAGAAATACAGGTAAAAAGCACATTTTCATTTTTTTGCTGGAGGGACCCAAACTGTTTCCGTAATGGGATTTGTTAACAAAACATTTGAGAAATCATATTCCTAAGCCTACAAAATGATATAAAGGAAAATTAGTATTCAAGTTCTCAATCTTTGCAGGGAAAGTAGTATAATGAATTTATTAGGGCAAAAAGTGCAAAGAACATAAGAAGTGAGAGCAAGATTGCTCTTTTCTTTCAAGGGGATATCGTATACAAATCTTGACCCAGAGCATGATGTGGAAATTTTAAAAGAAAAATCATTCCTAACCATTTTTCTTCATCAATCTGAGTATGTCCTGGTTATGAGTTACTTTTTCAGGTAGGGATAGGTGAGATAGAGCTGGGAAGAAAAGAAAAATTGGAAAATCAAAAATAATTATTTTCCTGTTTTTTGAACAGATATATTTTGATATCACTTTCACCAATTATTATTATTTTACTTATTTTGTCTATGAAATGATAACATCGTATGTTAATAGGATGTTTTTAACCTCATATTTTTACATATATGAGTTTATTAATGCAATAACATTCATTTTTATAGTTTTCTGTTACTTTGAATTTGCAGGTTACATATGCCGAACATTTGGGAAAGCCAATAGAAAGTAATAGTGATGAAGTAGAAGAAAGGGCTGAGATTTTTCCACGAACTCCTGAAATTCCTTTATTTTTAAGGACTCCTGAAGCTGTAAGAACACCTGACTCTGTGGAGAAATTACCTAAAACCCCCTCATTTGAAATGTAAGATTTTAATTAGTAATTATAATGAAAGAATCTACATATTGAGTTATGTAAGTAATTGATAGGAATAGTAAAATGCCTAATACCTGTAACTTTTAAAAGTTTTTATTATGGAATATTTCAAATATACAAAGGAGAGAGAGAGAGTAAGTATAATGAACTCTCATGTACCTATCACTCTGTTGGAACAGTTATAAACATTCTGCCATCTCGTTTCATAGATCCTCTTCCCCATTTTCCCTGAAACATTTAGCTGAAGGTGGACTAGATCATGAGTACTTATCAAGTTCAATAGTATAAGATTTAAGATTTTCAGAAGAATAAAAAATGTATGGAAAAATTTTAAACGTCGAGCTAAAAAGTTACTATCACATTTGGTAGGTTGTGTACATCATTGAATAATGTTCCAGCAGTCATTTTTCCTTAATGTTATAGTGTCTAAAACAAGAGTTACCATTCTTTTAAGTAACCTTAGTAGGCATAAATATCTGTAACATCATTATTTAACTTTGGAAAATACAGATTTGTAGTTTACAGCCAAGAAAATAGTGCTGCATTCAAGCTCTCTGTTTAGTTCAATCTTTTCTTAAATCTGAACCCTGAGATTCTTCTAAAATGTATGTCAAACAGATTTTACTTCATCAGGAATCTCTCACCTGTGTTCTACTCTGTTTTTTAAATTGCTACTAAGAATTTTATATATGAATGTCATGCTGTTGACTCAGACACAGCATGTTCAAAGTGGAACTCATCATCAAATCTGAGAACTGTAAAAGTATGTGGCAATCGTATACTAAAACCTCTCTTTATGGATGAGAAAACCAATCTGTAAAGTGACTCATTAATGGTCATGGAGAGAGTTATAGAAGTATCTTCAGACTTCTATTATTTAACACGCACTTAATAACACTATGTGTAAGCATTTAATAAATATTGCTCCTTTCATATTCACAACGGCTTTATGAGATGCAAGTACATTATTATCCTTATTTTATAGATGAGGAAATAGAATCACAGGTGATACAACTCATTGGTGGCAGAGTTGAGATTTAAACCCAGGCAGTTCTGCCTCCAGAATTCATGTTTTAACCACGTGTTATGTACTGTCTTGTCTAATTATTTTTCCCAAATCATTTTATAACTTAACTCCCTTATGAAGCAATCTGTCATGGCTGGCTTCTCATTAAGACTAAAATTTTGTGACTGCTTTCAAGATCTTGGGGACAGTATAGCATCAGGCTTAAGAGCTTAGACTTTGAATCTTTGTTGCTACATTCAAATCCCAACTCTGGCACTTACATTCTTTTGAGCAAATCATTTAATCTTCCTATGCTTCAAAATCCTCTTCTCTGAAATGGAGATGATAATAATGGTAGATATCTCATAGGGTTATTGTGAGGAATAAGTAAATTAATGATAATGAAAATACATAGAATAGAGCCTGACAGTATATTCTTAGTAGGAATTCTTTATTATCATTTCATAATTGATTATTCTACTTTAGTTAATATTATTCTCCACCCAAAACCATAGGTTTGTTTTTTTCTCCATAGGTTTGTCACTTCAATAACTACTTCCTCCCTTTTCCTGCTATGCTAATTCTTACCTCTATGCCATTGCCTATGGTGCTTACCATTCTGCAATATTTAATAATATGTATTTAACATTTTGATGATTTATTTCTCTGTATCAGAAATAGAAATACAGCTACTGAATGTCAAACACAAAAGGAATCCCCTGGATTTTCTTTTCTTATGAGTTATACTTCTAGATCTCCTGGACTGAATTTATTTGATTCTTCTGTATTTGATTCAGAAATCTCATCACATCAGGTAATATGAGAAGCTAAAGTTTTATTTCTTAAAAAATTGTATGCTGAAACCTCAAAAAGTTTAATTCTTTAATACTAAACTTCCTTGGAGCACAGTACAAAACAGAGGCAATTTATTTTATTTAAAAAATGTTTTATTGATGTATATTTGATTCACAATGTTGTGTTCATTTCTGCTGTACAGCAAAGTGAGTCAGTTATATATATATTTTTGTATATATATATATACATATTCTTTTTCATATTCTTTTCCATTATGGTTCGCCACAGGATATTGAATATAGTTCCCTGTGCTGGACAGTCAGAACTTGTTGTTTATCCATCCTATATACAAAGTCTGCCTTTGCTAATCCTAGACTCCCAATCCTTCCCTCCCCTCCCGCCTCCTTGGCAACCACAAGTCCGTTCTCTATATCTGTGAGTCTGTTTTTGTTTTGTAGGTATGTTGACTTGTGTCATATTTTAGATTCCACATGTAAGTGATATCATATGGTATTTGTATTTCTCTTTCTGACTGACTTCGCTTAGTATGATAATTTCTAGGTTCATCCATGTTGCTGCAACATGGCATCATTTCATTCTTTTTAATGACTGAGTAGTATTCCATTGTATATATATATATGCTGCATCTTCTTTATCCATTCATCTGTCGATAGACATTTAGGTTGTTTCCACGTCTTGGCTATTATAAGTAGTGCTGCTGTGAACACAGGGGTGTATGTATTTTTTAGAATTATAATTTTGTCTGGATATATGTCCAGGACTGGGATTGCTGGATCGTATGACAACTCTATTTTTAGTTTTTTGAGGAACCTCCATACTGTTTTCCATTGTGGCTGCACCAATTTACATTCCCACCAACAGTGTAGGAGGGTTCCCTTTTCTCCACAGCCTCTCCAGCATTTGTAATTTGTCAACTTTTAAATTATGGCCACTCTGACTGGTGTGAGGTGGTATCTCATTGTACTTTTGATTTGCATTTCTCTAATGATTAGCGATATTAAGCATCTTTTCGTGTGCCTATTGGCCATCTGTATGTCTTCTTTGGAGAAATGTCTGTTTAATTCTTCTGCCCATTTTTTGATTGGCTTGTTTGTTTTGTTGTTGTTGTTGAGTTGTATGAGCTGTTTGTATGTTTTGGAAATTAAGCCCTGTTGGTCACATCATTTGCAAATATTTTCTCCCAGTCTGTAGGTTGTCTTTTCGTTTTGTTTAAGGTTTCTTTTGCTGTGCAAAAGCTTGTAAGTTTGATTAGGTTCTATTTGTTTATTTTTGCTTTTATTTCTATTACATTGGGAGACTGACCTAAGAAAACATTGGTATGATTTATGTCAGAGAATGTTTTGCCTATGTTCTCTTCTAGGAGTTTTATGGTGTTTTGTTTTATATTTAAGTCTTTAAGCCATTTTGAGTTTATTTTTGTGTATGGCATGAAGGTGTGTTCTAACTTCGTTGATTTACATGTAGTTCTCCAACTTTCCCAATACCACTTGCAGAGGCAGTTTTTAAAAGATTCTGAGTATTGATAGCATAACAACGTTCCCCCATTATCTTTATGTTTTCAACCTCAGGTGGCTCAAATTGACATCAGTTCATAAAACAGAATCTCAGGATAGCAATGATTTAAATTGCAGTTAAAGGCAGTTTAAAAATTAATTTGGCTTTGTAATTCTAAACAAACTTCATATATTCTCAGTGTGAAAAAATTTTCAGGTAGGTAGTTGGTCTTTTCAACTACATGTGTATGTAGAAACAAAAATTGACAGGATTAAAGGGAGAAATAGACAAAAACACAAACTTAGTTGGAGGTTTTTAATACTCCTTTCTCAGCAATTGATAGAATTAGGCAACACAATCAAGAAAGATCTCAAATAAAATCTGAACAACCCCATCGACCCCCTTGACCTAACAGACATTTATAGAATACCACATCTAACAACTGCAGCATATTTATTCTTTTCAAGCACTGATGGTACTTTCACCAAGATAGACCATATTCTGGGCCATTAAATGGTTCCTAATAAATTTAAAAGGATAGAAATTATACAGAGTATGTTATCTGATCATAATGGAATTAAATTAGAAATCAATAAGATATTAGGAAAGTCCTAAATATTTAGGCCATGGATCAAAGAAGAAATTAGAAAAGATTTTGAAATGAATGGTTATGAAAATTCAGCATATCAGAAACTGTAGGTTGCTGCCAAAACGAGAGCAAAATAACTTTAAATAATTTAATTAACCATTTAAATAATTAAAT
Source organism: Leucopleurus acutus (assembly GCF_964270905.1). Classification (NCBI taxonomy): domain Eukaryota; kingdom Metazoa; phylum Chordata; class Mammalia; order Artiodactyla; family Delphinidae; genus Leucopleurus; species Leucopleurus acutus. The sequence goes on from NC_139142.1 coordinate 40,489,735, forward strand.
TAATAGAAAAGAAGAAAGGTCTGTAATCGGTGACCTAAAGTTCCACCTTGAAAAGCTAAAAAAAGAAGAAAGTAAACCCAAAGTAAGTAGAATGAAAAACTACGAAGAATAAGAAGTCAATGAAATAGAAAACAAACAATAGAGAAAATTAGCAAAGCCAGAGTTGGTTGGTTGAAAAAAATTGACAAAATTTATAAACTTACTAGATTGACAAATAAAAAGATAAGATTTACCTGTATTAGGAATGAAAGAGAGGATATTATTATGGCTCCTACTGATTTTAATAATAAGAGAATAGTATGAAATAGAAGACTGATAAGGGGGAACTTCACTTTTACATATTAAAATATCCTATAAGCCTAGAGCAATCAAAATAGTGTGGTAAAGGTACAAGGATTGATTGATTGATCAATGGCATGGGAAATGTCTTGAAACAAAAGAATTTAGAATGCAATATAGATAGGACCACAAATTAGTGGGGATAAATTAGGCATTTGTCTTACACTGTACACCAATAGATATTATAGATGTATTACATTTTAAAATGTTAACCATAAAATATTTCAGAAGAAATATACATGAATATTTACCAGATCTTAAGAGAAGGAAGTATTCTCTAAGCATGAAAACAGTGGAAGAAGAGCCAAAAGAAAATAAAGAGGGTTTTGGTTTGGTTACATACAAAATTTTATATGTTAAAAAAATTTAAAGGCAAAATGATAATGTGTTATAAAATATTTGCAATAATATCACAAACAGTTAAGGTCTTTATTGTATAAAGAGCTTATATGTACCAGCAAGAAAATTACTGCCTCAATAGAGTTATGGACAGAGTCTATTTGGTGAATAGATAATTCACCGAAAAAGAAATTCAAGTGCCTTATAAAATCTCTGGAAAAATCAGCTTTCCTTATTAATTGTCAAAGAAGTATAAATCTGTGCATAATAGTATATATTCAAGTGTGATTTATATTAGAAAAAAATAGAAACAACATAAATGTTTTAAACAAAAGCATGATTGAAACTATATTGTATGTCCATATTAGAGGAATAATAAAATGCCATAAAATAAGGTTTTGGAAGAATAGTTATGTGGAAAAATGCTCATAATGCAATGTTAAGAGGAAAAAAAAGAGTACAGAAAACTATGTTTCATGATCCCATTTTTTGAAAACCCTGTTTTACAGAGAAAATGGACTCTTTTGGCAGCAAAACTTTATTTGAACTGACATGAAGCTGTAATACTTTGTATTATTTTTATAGTCAGGAAAGCAGTAACAACAACCTGATTTGTAAAAGGCCTTCAGAATAAAACAAAGTTAATTAGAATTTTAGGTTATATTAATATTCCAAAGTAGGAAGTATCCTTGGTATAATATATATATATATAGCCTATTAATATTTTATCTATTGCCAGAGTCAAATCAATAAACCTTATTTTAATATAAGTCAATGATAGTTTTGAAGATAGATCTCTTTTTAATTACAATAATGCGCTATAAAGAATGTTGCAATTTTGTCTACTCTAATTATGCTTATTAGACAAACTAGGCTTTAGAGTCTAATATAAATGCTATACCTACTGTTCTACTGATTTCATGAGTAATATTTAATGGAAATTTTTTTTCAGTTTCATGAACATTATTCTGCAGGAAATTTAAATCTTCTCTCATCACAACAAGAAATTGGTAAGTGATTTGAAGTTTGCTATATATAAAACCATGTTAACTTTCACCATTTGTGTTTAGTTTGTCTCTGATTTTCTTAGGCACTCAGTTTATTCTTTAAAAATATCCGTTACTTCTGCACCATTCACTAATTATTATTATTATTTTTTAGCAATTTAGCTTCTTCTCTCACTACTCTACCAAAACTTGCTTTTTCCAATATTACTAATGACTTACTAATTATCAAACATTATGAGTATTTTATTTTTATTATCATATTCGGTCACTTTGCAGCATTTGATATTGTTGACTATTCCCATCTCCCTTCTGGAGTTTTTGGATTTTGTCTTGTCTCGCTGGGGCTTACTTTTTATTGGACCTTCTTTCTTCATTTATCCGTTGATTAGTTCATTTATTCAACATATAAAAATAAATGTATTTATATATAGTATATTTTATATCAGGTACCACTTCTGGCTCTGGTGATAGAATAGTGGACAAGAATGCAAAATTCTCATAGGGTTTATGTTCTAGTGGGATAAACTGAAAATAGACAATGATTATATGTAAGGTAATGCACTAAAAAACAGTTGATATGGATTTGAATTGGCAGTCAGACTCACTGTCACAATTTCTAGTCTTAGATTTACTTAACTTTATAGAAAGATACAGGATAGGAGATAACAGCATGTACAGCGTCTTTATCTTATTGAGAGGCCCACCGGCAACCCAAATAATAAGCTTTCTTTTGCTACCTCGTCTACATGGGATATGTAAAGCTGCTAGGACAAAAGGCATGATGCAGGTAAATCACCTTGACACACAAAAGCTGCAGGCTTGGTTTCCCACCTGAAAGCTAGGAAGGACTATATACCAAGTCACAGGTCCTCTAATTCAGGTGTAGTCCCACCCAGTAGACTAGTCAAATACATCATTATACATTTACCTTAATTCTTATTTTCTAAGAAAACAGTGCTGTGAGGAGTCAGACTCCAAGGTCATTCTTCCAGGTGGGCCTGGATCAGCACAGGCCTGATGTTAACTCTACTCACTTGTGGGGTTAAATATTATGAAGAAAACTAAAGCAGAGTAAGGGAAATAGGGAGTATTTGGATTGGGAAGATAGTTGCTGTGTTCCAAGGGAATCAGAGAAGGCATCACTAAAAGGCAGCATTTGAGCAGAGACCTGAAGGAGGTGCAGGTACAAGCTACTGGGATAACTGTTCTAGGCAGAGGGTTCAAAGGCCTTGAGATGGGAGTGTGCTCAGCGTGTTCATTGAACAGCAGCTTAATTGATATGATTGGAATAAAATAAGGAAGGAAAAACTGGTAAGAAATTAAATCAGAGAAGTTGGAGGGAGAGCAAACTATAGGGGACACTTAGACCATTTAAGGACTTTGGGGTGTTTTTTTCTCTGTTTGAGATGGGAAGCTATTGGAGAGTTTTCAGCAAGGACTGAAATGATCTCACAGGTTTTAAAAGAATTGTTTGGCTCCTATACGGAGAACAGACCATATGGAAACGTGGGGGAGATCAGGGAGATTGATCAGGGAGCTATTGAAATAGTACAGGTGAGAACTGATAATAGTGCGGATGATGTCAGTGGAAGTGGTGAGAAAGATCAGATTTTGGTTATTAAGTTTTCTGAAGGCAGAGTTGTAAGCATCTGCTTATGGACTGGATGTAAGGATTAAGAGAAAGAAGGATGATGCCAAGATTTTGACCTGAATAATTTTAAGAATGGAATTAACATCTGTTGAAATATAGAAGGCTGTAGAAGTTGATTTGAGATTGACAGGAGTTTAATTTTAGAAGTGTTATCACTGAAAAGCCTATATTAGATATCTGAGTGAAAGTAAGTAGGAAATTTTATATATGAACCTGGAATTCATTGGGGTGAGACATAAATTTTGGAATTGTCATAAATGGTTATTAAATGCCGTAAGACCAGAATGAATCCAGCAATTGTAGACATTCTTTAAATGCGACTATCTAAAATATTAAATCTATTTACATTCTCCCCTTTGACACTCTCATTTGACACTCATTCACTTCAGCATTTTCAAATATTATAATACATATCTTCCCTCCCTGACTTCTCCTAACTCTCTTAAACTCCTGGACCTTACTTTTCTTAGGCTCCCCCCACGTTTTACTGAGATAAAATTGTCATACACCACTGTATAAATTTAAGGTGCGTTACATAATGGTTTGAAGTACTTATATTGTGAAATGATTCCTGCAGGAAGTTTAGTTAGCATCTATCATCAAATATAGATACAATTAAAAAATTTTTTTCTTCTTTGTTATGAGAACTTTTAGGATTTAATCCCTTAACAATTTTCATATGTATAACACAGTAATGTTAACTATGGCATCATGTTTTACATTACATCCCTAGTACTTATTTATCTTATAACTGGAAGTTTGTACCTTTTGACCACCTTCTCCCAATTTCCCCTCTCCATACCCTCACCTCTGGTAACCACAAATCTGATCTCTTTTTCTGGGAGTTTGGTTTCTTTCTTTTCTAATTTTTTAGTTTCTACTTATAAGTGAGATCATACAGGTCTGACTTATTTCACTTAGCATAATGCCCTCAAGGTCCATCCATGTGGTTGTAAATGACAGGATTTTCTCCTTTTTTATGGCTGAATAATATTTGTATATGCATGTATACATATTTAGATATCTCACAACTTCTTTATCCATTCATCCATCATTTCACACACAGGTTATTTCCATATCTTGGTTATTATAAATAATGCTGCTATGAACATAGGGGCGCAGATATCTTTTCAAGTTAGTGTTTCATTTCTTTTGGATATATTCCCAGAAGTGGAATTGCTGGATCATATAGTGGTTCTATTTTTAATTTTTTGAGGAACTTGCATACTGTTTTCCATAGTGGCTTTAGCAGTCTATAATCCCACCAATAGTGCACAAGAGTTCCTTTTTCTTTTTCTTTTTTTAAATTTTATTTATTTATTTTTGGCTGTGTTGGGTCTTCGTTTCTGTGCGAGGGCTTTCTCTAGTTGCGGCAAGTGGGGGCCACTCTTTATCTCAGTGCGTGGGCCTCTCACTGTCGCGGCCTCTCTTGTTGCAGAGCACAAGCTCCAGACGCGCAGGCTCAGTAGTTGTGGCTCATGGGCATAGTTGCTCCGCAACATGTGGGACCTTCCCAGACCAGGGCTTGAACCCGTGTCCCCCACACCTGCAGGCAGACTCGCAACCACTGTGCCACCAGGGAAGCCCAAGAGTTCCTTTTTCTGTACATCCTCTCCAACATTTTTTATTTCTTGTCTTTTTGATGATGGTCATTCTAACAGGTATGAGAAGATATCTCATTGTGTTTCTGTTGTTGTTTTTTTCTTTTTGGCTGCACTAGGTCTTCGTTGAAGAAAGACCGCAGAGAAAGCACGCAGGCTTTCTCTAGTTGTGGCAAGCGGGGGCTATTTGTTGCGGTGTGCGGGCTTCTCATTGCAGTGGCTTTTCTTGTTGTGGAACATGGGCTCTAGGTGCGCGGGCTTCAGTAGTTGTGGCCCATGGGCTCAGTAGTTGTGGTGCGCGGGCTCTAGAGTGCACGGGCTTCGGTAGTTGTGGTGAACAGGCTTAGTTGCCCCACAGCATGTGAGATCTTCCTGGACAAGGGATCGAACCCATGTCCCCTGCATTGACAGGCGGATTCTTAACCACTGGACCACCAGGGAAGTCCCTCATTGTGTTTTTAATTTGCATTTTCCTAGTGACTAGTGACATTGAGCATATTTTCATGTACCTGTTGGCCATTTGTATATCTTCTTTGGAAAAATACCCATTCAGATAGTTTGCCCTTTTTTTTTTTTTTTTTTTTTTTTTTTTGCGGTACGCGAGCCTCTCACTGTTGTGGCCTCTCCCGTTGCGGAGCAACAGGCTCCAGACACGCAGGCTCAGCGGCCATGGCTCACGGGCCCAGCCACTCCGTGGCATGTGGGATCTTCCCAGACCGGGGCACGAACCCGTGTCCCCTGCATCGGCAGGCAGACTCTCAACCGCTGTGCCACCAGGGAAGCCCTGCCCATTTTTTAATTGAATTATTTGTTTGTTTGCTGTTGTGTTGTATAAGTTCTTTATATATTTTGGATGTTAACCCTTTATTGCATATATGGTTTACAAATATATTTTCCCATTTTGTAAGTTGTCTTTTCACATTGTTGATTGTTTCTTTTGTTGTGCAGAAGCTTCTTAGTTTGATGCAATCCCATTTATTTTTCATTCTGTTGCTTGTGCTTTAGGTGTCATATCCAATATTGTTGCCAAGACTCATATCAAGGATCTTTTTTCCTATAGTTTCTTCTAGGAGTTTCATGGTGTCAGGTCTTACATTTAAGTCTTTACTCTGTTTTGAGTTAATTTTTGTGAGTGATGTAAGGTAGTGGGTCTAGTTTCGTTCTTTTACATATGAATATCCTATTTTCCCAGCACCATTTATTGAAGAGACTATCTTTTCTCCATTGAGTATTCTTGGCTCCCCTGTCAAATATCAGTTAATTGTGTGTGCTTGGGTTTATTTCTGGGCTCTCAGTTCTGGTCCATTGATCTATTTGTCTGTTTTTATATCAGTACCATTCTGTTTTGATTACTATAGCTTGAAATCAGGAGTGTGATGCCTCCCTCCTTGTTCTTTCTCAGGATTGCTTTGGCTTTTCTTTTGTGGTTCCATATAAATTTTTGGATTTTTTTTCTACTTCTGTAAAAAATATCATTAGAATCTTGATAGAGATCATCCTGAATCTATAGATGGCTTTTGGTAGTATTGGCATTTTAGCAATATTAATTCTTCCAATCTGTGAACATGGGATACCTTTCCATTTATTTCTGTCTTCAGTTTTTTCTGTGAACATGGGATACCTTTCCATTTATTTCTGTCTTCAGTTTTTTTCACCAGTGTCTTGTAGTTTTCTGAGTAGAGGTCTTTTACCTCTCTGGTTAAGTTTATTCCTAAGTATTTAATTGTTTTGGTGTAAATGGGATCATTTCCTTTATTCCTTTTTCAGATAATTTGTTAGCGTACAGAAATGCTGCTGATTTTTGGATGTTTATTATGTACCTTGCAACTTTAGTGAATTTGTTGTTTAGATGTAACAAGTTTTTGGTGGAGTCTTTAGGATTTTCTATATATAAAATCATGCCATCTGCAAATAGAAATAATTTTACCTCATACTTTCCAATTTTGAGGCTTTTTATTTATTTTTCTTGCCTGAATGCTCTGACATGGACTCTCAATACTATGTTGAATGGGAGTGGACACTCTTGTCTTGCTCCTGATCTTAGAGGAAAAGCTTTCAATCTTTTATTATTGTGTATCATGTTAGCCATGGGCTTATCGTATATAGCCTTTATTATGCTTATTATGTTGAGGTGAGTTTCTTCTATATGTAATTTTTTAAGAGTTTTATCATGAATGAGTTGAATTTGTCAAATGCTGTCTCTGCAACTATTGAGATGATCATATGATTTTTTCTTTCATTCTATTAATGTGATGTATCATGTTGATTGATTTGCATACATCAAACCATCCTTGCATCCCAGGTATAAATCCCACTTGAGCATGATGAATGATCCTTTTAACATGCTGCTTAATTCAGTTTGCAAGTATTTTAGTGAGAATTTTTGCATCTATATTCATCAGAGATATTGGTCTGTAGTTTTTTTTCTGGTGGTGTCCTTTTCTGGCTTTGGTACGAAGGTAATGCTGGCCTCATAAAATGAGTTTGGAAATGTTCCCTCTTTGATTTCTTTGAAGAGCTTGAGAAAGATTGACAATTAATTCTTCTTTAAATGTTTGGTAAAATTCACCAGTGAAGTCGTCTGGTGGGACCTTATTTATAATTGTATAATTGATATCTCTTTATATCTAAGGCATCTGTTGACATTAAAAACTTAGTATATCTGAAATCAAACTTGTTCTCTTTCTGATATACCTAATGGTCTCTCCATTATTCTAGTTGCCAAGACTCAGAACATCAGGGTTAATTTTAACTTCTTTCTGTGCCTGTGACTACATTCAGCTGGTCATCAAGTTTTATCAGTTCTCTCTCTGAAATATTTATTTTCTTTTCTATTTTCATTATATGGAAATCATTATATTTCAAAGTCTTATTACCATTCACCTGGGCTATTGCAGTAACATTGTGATTGGTCTTTTCATCCTTTTAGCTTACTTATAGATCATACCCCAGTTACTGTCCTTATGCATAATGTTGGCCATCTCATTGCCCTGGTTAAATAAATACCTTTAGTGGCTCCCCTGGAGTAGCAAATTATGCTCCCAGTTTTCTAACCTAGCTCCTAAACCTTTTCTCCTATAAAAATAATCTGTGCTTTAGCCATACTGAAGAACTCACTGCATCCCAAATCTGCCCACACTTTCTTACCCACTTTTTCTTCCTGAAATCCTCAGCTTCTATCACTTTCTAACCATCTTTTCAAGACCAAGTTCTCTTCCACAGAACCTTTTATTTTTCCCCTTTGACATTCCATTCCAAAACGGTCTCTCCCTAAAAGGGCCTAGATGAAGACTATTCCCCAAGCTGTACAACTTGGGGCTCTGGTTGCCTAACAGAAAGTAAAGAGGATATTATCTGAAGACTAAGTAACTGAGTCTATGAAAACTTCCCAGATCAACAACAGACAGACAGCAATTGGAATTGACTTTCCATTAGTCATTTTTAAAACATGGTAAAAGTAAAGTAGCCATATTTAATTAGGTTATTTCTAGGTATATGACTTCTGCACATACTATCACAAATTATAAATTTTTAAGATATTTTTCTGAATTTTTAGTCATCGTTATCATAGAAATAAAATTTATTTTCTATTTTGAAAAAAAAAGCTCTTTCACTTTCCTGAATGTCTTTTTTAAAATACTTTTTTGTATCTATACCATTATTATACTGTCATTATTTATGAATATATATAAAATCTTTTCTAATCATAGGTTCTTTGAGGACAGGGACTCTTGTTTTGTTTACCTTTGAATTCTCCACAGCACCTAGACTACACAGTAATCTTGTACAGTAATCTATTATTTTATTTAAGGTGATCACAGGAGTTTTATGAAGACTTCATATGAACTTCTTTTGTTCTGAAATTAAAATAATGTCAAATTCATTTTTCAAAGGGAGATTCAAGATTTTTAGTTCTTTCTGGATCTATAGCTATGTTATAGCTGTTTTCCTTTGTTTAAGTCTTATGGATATGTACTGAAGTGAGAAAGGGAGAGAGGAAGAACCCAAGGATCAGTGCATCCTGATCTGTCCATCCCTCCAGCCATCCATCTACCCATCCGCCCTATTGCTGGTTGGCTCAGCTTTATTTAGGGTAAAATAACTGAGATATTTGAAAATATATGAAATTTCAAAGTGGCACAAAGTAAATTGTTTTGCTTAACATATTAATTGAATTGGTTCTCTGTGGAAAAAATATAGATGCTTTAAAAGACTTATTTCAAGTAAGTCTTTGGATTACCGTACATTTGAAATTGTTTAATAGTAATTAAAAATTCTAATTAAGATGTTGAAAATATATTTTTATAATTGTAGTCTTAAATAATATAATGAATGAAAAACAATATTTTTCCTTAAAGGCAATTCTGGGGATCATTAACCAAGTAATTCTTTATGTAAAGTTGATTTCAAAAATTCCTTTTAAAACTGTAAAATCCTTTTCACTGTTCTGTCAATTTCCTTGAACAATGCCATGAACAGTATGTTGTAGTTATGCAATAAGTAATAGTTGAATAAATTTGACTTATACAGTATGTCTCAAATCTAGCATTTCTTTCTCCATTCCCTTTTCTATGATTGTAGGTAATGCCAAGCTTTCATCATCTCTTTCCTGTTAGCCCCATTTCTAAACATTTTCCTGTTCCAGGCTTTCTACACATTCTCTCCTGAGTAATCCTTATAAAGCAGTTCAAATCTTGTCATATCTCTGCTTGTAAACTTTTTTTTTTTTTTTTGCGGTACGCGGGCCTTTCACTGTTGTGGCCTCTTCCGTGCGGAGCACAGGCTCCGGACACGCAGGCTCAGCGGCCATGGCTCACGGGCCCAGCCGCTCCACGGCATGTGGGATCTTCCCGGACCAGGGCACGAACCCGTGTCCCCTGCATCGGCAGGTGGACTCTCAACCACTGCGCCGCCAGGGAAGCCCTTCTGCTTTTAAACTTTTAATGAGTTCATCTTATCTATCAAATAAAGTCCAGATCCTATAGCTGGAAGTTCAGCAGTCTTTACAAGCTCATCTTTATTAATTCCATTTTAATAACTCTTTGTTATTTCTCAATGGTTCTGATAAGCTGAATTGACTTCTGTTACCCTTATATTTCCTATGTACACCTATTTCTGTTCCTCTGTGTTATTCTCTCCTTTTGACATTTATTACTCCTCTTTCTACCTTATATACTAGTTCTTTATATACTTGAATTCAAATTACATGTAAGTGGGGTTTAAGTTTGGACCTGTTTAACCTTCCACAGTACAAAGGACAATGCTTTACACATAAAACAGTTAAGTATGTGATTCAATGTTACCCTATTTATTGTGTGCAGTATACTGTAATTTGGTAGATTATAACCAAATTAATCATATTATGTAACATGAATAGCATGATATTGTAATATTTATCTTCCTCAGGAAACTTATTTGGGAAACCAGAAGGAGAAGATACCTTTACTTTTTCTTTTCCATTGGACTCTTCAACTCATACATTGGGAGCTGGAAGAGATGATTTTAGTTTTGCGTTTCCATTTGAACAGGATCAAAACTCAACACCTTCTTCTGAAAAAGAGTTTTCATCCTCCTCACAAAATACCACACAATTTACTTTATTTTGAACTAGTTACTAATTTATTGAATTATTTTACTACTCTGTAATCATCTAGGGCAGAAATTTACATTATTACTTAAACTATGAAGACCACTTTCTTTTGTTGATTAAAGAAATGATTACCATAGTAACATTATTTGATTATATTTATTTAAATATTGAAGGAAATTAAGACTGTGTCATCTACTTTTGTTTTTATTTGCAGCATTAACTATCATTATTTATTTTGGTTTTGATTTTGCAAGTTATATTCATACAGAACCTATGCTTCACTGCTGCAGTAAAAGAGTGGTACTTTAATAATGATCTCAAAGAATTTATGTTATTGATAGTGAATAAAATGTGTTATTTTCTTCTAATACAACAAAAATTAAAATATTATCATTTATTCTAATAGCTTTAGTAGAAGGAAATTAAATGTGAAAGGCTAGAGTAATTTCTGAAAATCGGTTGGTTGCATTAATTGTGATACCATTAATATTTTTGCTTAAACTTTTTTGAAGAACATTTAAAATTTTGTTTCCTGTCTTCAACAAAAAATTCACCTTTATGTTTTATATGTAGTATTTGCTTGTCAATTATATAGCTTAAATGAAGATAATTAAAATTTGATGAAATTATATAAACATAATTGCTCAATATCTTTGTATTTGTGCTTTTTAAAATTAGTTGTATTGAGTTATCAAGAAATAAAGAGTCTGATCCATATCTTGATGTGTGACTGCTGAAAGATTTTGAGCCTCACCCTGTTTTCTTCCCCTTCTGCCCCACATCTGGTCAAGCTGGTAAGAAAGCACAGGTGTTTCCTTCTTTGGCATCAGTGGGAAGTTCAAACCATGTATAGGAACTTTTGCCATGGCTCACCCCTAACCACCATAAAAACCCAAAGCCAGTCTCCCTTCTCTGCTCTATCAAGCCATTTTCAGACCAGCTTGTGAGGCCTGGTCTGCTCTCCCCAGAAAATGTTATTATATGAGTAATAACTTTTTCATACCCTATTGGAATGTGTGGTGTCATCAGTCTCAATATCCAAACCAAATTTTGGGTGAGAATCAATCTTGCTTCTTCAGGGTATCCATAACATATCACAATTGTATTAAAGTAAACCTTCCCAAACTTTTTAGAAGTCAATGTAACTAATGATAGAAAGAATTTAAGGAAACTTTGGACTGTGTTTTAAAAAACCTTCAACAGCTGGTTGAAAGATGAAAATTTCAGTTAAAAACCTGGAATTTTTCTTTTTATACCAACTATTAATTTTATTGTTCCTATGGTTTAATTAATTGGTAGTTTTGATGTAATAAAGACATTTACTATATATGAGAAAGGATAAAAATGTTGTAACTGGCTTATTATTTAGTAAGAGGTTCAAAACTGGTTTTAGCCTTGGAAAACCCACTGATTCCGTGGTTTATTTTTACCTTAAATAGAGAAATGTCTAGCAAACCAGTATGGTTAGATTTATCATGTATCAATAAAAGAAGTAAAATAAAATAAGTGCTTTTAAAGTATCTATAGTGTGTGTGACATTTTGAGGGCATATAAAAGAGCCAAAAGATACAGTCTTATACCCAAGGAACTTATAATTTAGTTGAGGAGACAAAACTTAGGAAACAAAAGCACATGCGAGTAAAATAGTTGATAATCAGATTCTACAGCTTATAACTTGGTTTCTGCTAGAGAAGAGACTGAGTGCTTTAAGAATTAGAAAAGAAAGTCCATCATGGACTGGAAAGCCTAGGAAGGATTCATTGAAGAGGTAGGACTTGAATTAGGACTTTAAAAGTATGTAGATGATAAAAGTCTTGAGTATAAGGTTGATGCCTTTTCTAGTTTACATTTTTTATTGCTTAACTTCACTGGCTAGTGTTTAGTAGGATTTCATTAAATGCTTGTTGAATTTATAGAGTTGAACTGAATTGGTAAAGGAGGCAGGGAGCACTTTCTACGTAACGGAGACAATATGATGAGCAGAAGAAAAATGCAATCACAAATTTAATGTATGTGGAAGAAATTCAAGAATAGGCCTAATTGGAGTGGAGAATAATACGTAGTAGGAAATTGAGTTTAATAGATATGGTACTGATTTGTAGAGGATCTTCAAGTGTTTTGACTTGATTTCTGAGGCCAATAAGGAACTTAATCTTAAATGCCAGAGTTGCAAGAAAAAAGAAATGGCTAAGAAAGATTAAACAGACAATACAGTTAGAGTTGGGAGAAATTAGAGTTAAACCAATTAGGAGGCATTATGCAGTGTTAAGTTCCAGGTGATAATAACATTGTCTTGTTGTTTGATACTCCTAACACCTAAAATTGGAAAAGTATACCTTAAGTACATTTGATTGAATACCATCTAGGTATAAGGTAAGAGGAGGAAGGAATCAGTTATTTGGTTGTGTTTGAATGTCACAGGTCCTCCAACTGGTGAAGGCAAGTGCAGTGTTTCTAATACAGATCACAAAAATAACTTTGTATGATCAAATAGCCTTCTAAAGGTAATTTTTTTTTTTTTTTTTTGCGGTACGCGGGCCTCTCACTGTTGTGGCCTCTCCCGTTGCGGAGCACAGGCTCCGGATGCACAGGCTCAGCGGCCATGGCTCACGGGCCCAGCCGCTCCGTGGCATGTGGGATCTTCCCGGACCGGGGCATGAACCCGTGTCCCCTGCAACAGCAGGCGGACTCTCAACCACTGCGCCACCAGGGAAGCCCTAAAGGTAATTTTTTAAAGAGCGGTATTCTCCTAAAGATAGATGAAATCTGCTGTAATCTTCAGAACAGCAATTTGTCTCTACTTCTACTCAACAAGATTTCAGAAATATGAGGTCCAGTTCCAGAACCCTCTCTCATTTAGTTAACAACTAACACTGCATATCTTATCATGTTTAAGAAAAAAGCTATTTTAATATGTTTAGAATAATTTTTTCTCTACAATTATGAAAGGTATTCTCAGTAGATGAGAGGAATATTCCAAAATCAGTCAAGACTCTGATTTATCCTCAAAGGAGCACACAATAATTACTGGGGTATCACTACTCAGTGGACAAAGCCAGGATCTCTCAGTAGACAGAGCTAGGAAACAGATGAATGTTTACTAATCTATCTGTACAGACATGTGTCTATCTAACTGACTAAATGCTCAGAACAAAACAAAACAAACATGAGCTTATACGGATAACTTCAGCAACATGAGGCTCATTTTAGTATTACCCTTTTGCTTATTTGTATAACTCCTTTCTCTGGCAGTGAGAAATCTGGCTTTTATTATCTACAACTTATTTATTTTCTGTTCAACCCTAGGATACATGTAGTTTCAGGATTGTGAACTCAGACCTTGTGAGAAATTTATTATAGGTCATAATAGTTTTCTATGGCTGCTGTAGCAAATTACCACAAACTTGGTGGATTTGAAACAACAGGAATTTATTCTCTTACAGTTGGAAGTCCAAAATCGGTTTTACTGGGCCACAATCGAGGCAAGACCATGCTTTCTCCTGAGGCTATGGGAGAATCCATTCCTTGCATGTTTCAGCTTCTGGTGGCTACTGATACTCCTTGGCTTGTGTCCACATCACTCCAATTTTCCAAGGTCATTATGTTAGGTTTTCAGAGAAACAGAACCAATAGCACCATCCTTTTTCCTCCCTCCCCCTCTTCCTTCCTCCCTTCCTCCCTTTTCTGTCTCTCATCTATCATCTTGATTTATTTTAAGGAACTGGTTTTCATGATTATTCAGGTTGCACTTCTGAAATCTGTAGGACAAGTTGGCAGGCTGGAAATTTAGGTAAGGGTTGATTTTGCAATTTGGGTCTGAAATCTGCAGGGAGACCTAGCTGGCTAGAAACTCAGGCAGGGTTTCGATGTTACAGTCTTGAGGCCAAAACTTCTTTGGGAAACCTGTCATTGCTCCTAAGGCCTTCAGGTGATTGGATAAAGCCATAGCCAGAGTAATCTGCTTTGCTGAAAAGTCTACTGATTTAAATGTTAATCACATTAAAAAATACCTTCACAACAATATCTAGAATGGTGTTTGACCTAACAACTGGATACTAAATCCTAGCCAAGTTGACACATGCAATTAACCATCACAGCCAGCATCTTCAAATCTCTCTGCTCTGCCTTCACAAGGCTTTCTCTCTGTGTGTGAAATCTCCCTCTGCCTTTCTTTTATAAGAACACGTCGTTGCATTAGAGTCCACCTGGATAATTCAGATAATCTTCTCATTTCAAAATCTTAATAACATCTGAAAGACCCTCCCCCTTTTTCTTGTCATATAAAGTAACATTCAGAGGTTCCAGGGGATAGGACCTGGGTATCTTTGGGGAGATATTTTCTAGCCTATTATATAGTATATAGTATTAGAGTATCCAGTCAAAACACTGTTTTCCAAAGTTTCTTAGGATAGCTCCTGTCTTCCCTACCCCCTTGATTGTGATTATGTCACTCATTTATAAAGCAGTTAGATTCATTTGTGGTCATCTGCATTTCATCTTGAGTTTATCTGAATTCCTGATTGATTTTTAAGAAGTAAAACTTCTTTGTGGTGTGCAGGTTTTAACAAATAGAGTTTCATATATCCAGCATTACAGAACGATACAGAACAGTTCCATCACCCCTAGAGTTCCCTAGTGTTGACCCTTTGTAGTCAACCCCTCTCTCTACTTCCAAAGCCTGGAAACAGTGGACCTGTTTTCTGCTTCTATAGTTTTGTCTTTTCCAAAATGTCATATAAGTGTAAATATATTCTTTGTAGCCTTTGGGGTGTGGCTTCTTTCACTTAGCAAAATGTATTTAAGCTTCATCCATGTAGTTGCATAAGTCAATAGATTGTTCCTTTTTATTGCTAAGTATTACATTGTATGGATGTAGTTACAGTTTGTTTATTCATTTACCTGTTGAGAGGCATTTTGGTACGTTTTAGTGATTATGAATAAAGCTGCTATAAACATTTACGTATGGGATTTTATGTGAATATAAATTTTATTTCACCTGAGTCAGTACCTGGGAGTGGCATTCTTGGGTTGCACAATAAGTATATGTTTAACTTTATAAGAAACTGCCAAACTTTTTCCAAAGCGACTGTACTATTTTGCATTCCCACCAGCAGTGCATGAGGGTTCCAGTTGCTTCACATTTTTTTCAGTACTTGGTATTATCAGTTTTTAAGATTTTAGCTATTCTAATAGGTATAAAGTGGTATATTGCTGTAGTTTTAATTTGTATTTCCCGAAAGTCTAATGATGTTGAACATCTTTTCATATGCTTTTTCCATCTGAAATATCATTTTCCATATTCATTTTCCATCTGAATATCTGTTTTCATTAAAAATTTGGGTTGTTTGTTTTCTTATTGTTGAATTATGCAAATTCTTTATGTATTCTGGACACAGGTCCTTTATTTGCAAATATTTTCTCCCAATCTGTGGCTTATCTTTTTATTCTCTTAAGAGTGTCTTTCACAGAATAAAAATGTTTAATTTTGATAAAGTCCAATCTATAATTGGAACATGCTTTTGGTGTCATATTTAAAAGCTCTTTGCCAAACCCAAGGTCATAAATTTTTCTCCTATGTTTTCTTTTAAAAGTTTTAGAGTTTTGTATTTATATTTATGTCTGTGGTACATTTTAAGTTTTTATATAAGATGTGAGGTATGTGTCAAGATACATTTTTTTTTGCATCATTTGCTGAAAAGACTACCCTTTCTCCATTGAACTGCATTTGTACCTTTGGCAGTAATCAATTTTTTTTCCTTTGGCTGCGCCGTGCAGCTTACAGGGTCTCAGTTCCCCAACCAGAGATTGAACCTGGGCCATGACAGTGAAAGCCTGGAATCCTAACCACTAGGCAACCAGGGAGCTCCCTGACAATAATCAATCGACCATGTTTGTATGGGTCTATTCCTGGACTCTCTATTCTTTTCTATTGATTTGTATGTCTGTCCTTTTACCAATACCACATTGTTTTGATTACTGTAGATTTATAATGAATCTTGAGATTGGGTGGTGCAAGTCCTCTAACCTTGTCCTTTTTACTTTTTTTTCTTTTCTAAAATGCTCTTTTTCTTTTTTTTTTAAGTTGAGGTATAGTTGATTTACAATATTATATAAGTTTCAGATGTATAACATAGTGATTCACCGTTTTTAAAGATTATACTCCATTTATAGCTATTCTAAAATACTAGCTGTATTCCATATGCTATACAATATATCCTTGCAAATTATTTATTTTATATATAGTAGTTCGTTCCTCTTAACCCCCTACTCCTATCTTGTCTCTCCCCTCTTCCCTCTCCACACAGGTAACCACTACTGTTCTCTGTATCTGTGTTTGCTTCTTTTTTTTTGTTATATTCACTAGTTTGTTGTATTTTTTAGATTCCACATATAAGTGATATCATACAGTATTTGTCTTTCTCTGTCTGACTTTCTTCACTAAGCATAATAACCTCCAAGTCCATTCATGTCGTTGCAATTGGCAAAAATTCATTCTTTTTTATGGCTAAGTTGTACTCCATTACATATATATATATATCTATCTGATATTTTCTTTATCCATTCATCTGTTGATGGACCCTTAGGTTGCTTCCATATCTTGGATATTGTAAATAATGCTGCTATGGACATTGGGGTGCATATGTCTTTTCAAGTTCACGTTTTTCTTTTCATATATATACACCCAGGAGTGGAATTGCTGGGTCATATGGTAGTTCTATTTTTAGTTATTTTAGGGACCTTCATACTGTTTTCCATAGTGACTGCACCAGTTTACATTCCCACCAACAGTGTACAAGTGTTCTCTTCTCCACATCCTCGCCAACATTTGGTTTTTGTGGTCTTTTTTTTTTTTTTTTTTACATCTTTATTGGAGTATAATTGCTTTACAATGGTGTGTTAGTTTCTGCTTTATAACAAAGTGAATCAGTTATACATATACATATGTTCCCATATCTCTTCCCTCTTGCGTCTCGCTCCCTCCCACCCTCCCTATCCCACTGCTCGAGGAGGTCACAAAGCACCGAGCTGATCTCCCTGTGCTATGTGGCTGCTTCCCACTAGCTATCTATCTTACGTTTGGTAGTATATAAATGTCCATGCCTCTCTCTCGCTTTGTCACAGCTTACCCTTCCCACTCCCCGTATCCTCAAGTCCATTCTCTAGTAGGTCTGTGTCTTTATTCCCGTCTTACCCCTAGGTTCTTCATGACATTTTTTCTTCTTCAATGCCATATATATGTGTTAGCATACGGTATTTGTCTTTCTCTTTCTGACTTACTCTGTATGACAGACTCTAGGTCTATCCACCTCATTACAAATAACTCAATTTCGTTTCTTTTTATGTCTGAGTAATATTCCATTGTATATATGTGCCACATCTTCTTTATCCATTCATCCGGTGATGGGCACTTAGGTTGTTTCCATCTCCGGGCTATTGTAAATAGAGCTGCAATGAACATTTTGGTACATGACTCTTTTTGAATTTTGGTTTTCTCAGGGTGTATGCCCAGTAGTGGGATTGCTGGGTCATGTGGTAGTTCTATTTGTAGTTTTTTAAGGAACCTCCATACTGTTCTCCATAGTGGCTGAACCAATTCACATTCCCACCAGCAGTGCAAGAGTGTTCCCTTTTCTCCACACCCTTTCCAGCATTTATTGTTTCTAGATTTTTTGATGATGGCCATTCTGACTGGTGTGAGATGGTATCTCATTGTAGTATTGATTTTCATTTCTCTAATGATTAATGATGTTGACCATACTTTCATGTGTTTGTTGGCAATCTGTATATCTTCTTTAGAGAAATGTCTATTTAGGTCTTCTGCCCATTTTTGGATTGGGTTGTTTGTTTTTTGTTATTGAGCTGCATGAGCTGCTTATAAATTTTGGAGATTAATCCTTTGTCAGTTGCTTCATTTGCAAATATTTTCTCCCATTCAGAGGGTTGTCTTTTGGTCTTGTTTATGGTTTCCTTTGCTGTGCAAAAGCTTTTAAGTTTCGTCAGGTCCCATTTGTTTATTTTTATTTCCATTTCTTTAGGAGGTGGGTCAAAAGGGATCTTGCTGTGATTTATGTCATAGAGTGTTCGGCCTATGTTTTCCTCTAAGAGTTTGATAGTTTCTGGCCTTATATTTAGGTCTTTAATCCATTTTGAGCTTATTTTTTTGTATGGTGTTAGGGAGTGATCTAATCTCATACTTTTACATGTAGCTGTCCAGTTTTCCCAGAACCACTTATTGAAGAGGCTGTCCTTTCTCCACTATATATTCCTGCCTCCTTTATCAAAGATAAGGTGACCATATGTGCGTGGGTTTATCTCTGGGCTTTCTATCCTGTTCCATTGATCTATCTTTCTGTTTTTGTGCCAGTACCATACTGTCTTCATTACTGTAGCTTTGTAGTATAGTCTGAAGTCAGGGAGCCTGCTTCCTCCAGCTCCATTTTTCGTTCTCAAGATTGCTTTGGCTATTCGGGGTCTTTTGTGTTTCCATACAAATTGTGAAATTTTTTGTTCTAGTTCTGTGAAAAATGCCAGTGGTAGTCTGATAGGGATTGCATTGAATCTGTAGTTGCTTTGGGTAGTAGGGTCATTTTCACAATGTTGATTCTTCCAATCCAAGAACATGGTATATCTCTCCATCTATTTGTATCATCTTTAATTTCTTTCATCAGTGTCTTATAATTTTCTGCACACAGGTCTTTTGTTTCCTTAGGTATGTTTATTCCTGGATATTTTATTCTTTTTGTTGCAATGGTAAGTGGGAGTGTTTTCTTAATTTATCTTTCAGATTTTTCATCATGGTGTATAGGAATGCCAGAGATTTCTGTGCATTAATTTTGTATCCTGCTACTTTACCAAATTCATTGATTAGCTCTAGTAGTTTTCTGGTAGCATCTTTAGGATTCTCTATGTATAGTATCATGTCATCTGCGAACAGTGACAGCTTTACTTCTTCTTTTCCGATTTGGATTCCTTTTATTTCCTTTTCTTCTCTGATTGCTGTAGCTAAAACTTCCAAAACTATGTTGAATAAGAGTGGTGAAAGTGGGCAACCTTGTCTTGTTCCTGATCTTAGTGGAAATGCTTTCAGATTTTCACCATTGAGGACGATGTTGGCTGTGGGTTTGTCATATATGGCTTTTATTATGTTGAGAAAAGTTCCCTCTATGCCTACTTTCTGCAGGGTTTTTTATTATAAATGGGTGTTGAATTGTGTCAAAAGCTTTCTCTGCATCTATTGACATGATCATATGGTTTTTCTCCTTCAATTTGTTAATATGGTGTATTATGTTGATTGATTTGCATATATTGAAGAATCCTTGCGTTCCTGGAATAAACTCCACTTTTTCATGGTGCATGATCCTTTTAATGTGCTGTTGGATTCTGTTTCTGAGTATTTTGTTGAGGATTTTTGCATCTATGTTCATCAGTGATATTGGCCTGTAGTTTTCTTTCTTTGTGACATCCTTGTCTGGTTTTGGTATCAGGGTGATGGTGGCCTTGTAGAATGAGTTTGGAGTGTTCCTCCCTCTGCTATAGTTTGGAAGAGTTTGAGAAGGATAGGTGTTAGCTCTTCTCTAAATGTTTAATAGAATTCGCCTGTGAAGCCGTCTGGTCCTGGGCTTTTGTTTGTTGGAAGATTTTTAGTCACAGTTTCAATTTCAGTGCTTTTGATTGGTCTGTTCATATTTGATGTTTCTTCCTGATTTAGTCATGGCAGGTTGTGCATTTCTAATAATTTGTCCATTTCTTCCAGGTTGTCTATTTTATTGGCATAGAGTTGCTTGTAGTAATCTCTCATGATCTTTTGTATCTGCAGTGTCACTTGTTACTTCTCCTTTTTCATTTCAAATTCTGTTGATTTGAGTCTTTTCCCTTCTTTTCTTGATGAGTCTGGCTAATGGTTTATCAATTTTTTTTATCTTCTCAAAGAACCAGCCTTTAGTTTTATTGATCTTTGCTGTCATTTCCTTCATTTCTTTTTCATTTATTTCTGATCTGATTTTTATGATTTCTTTCCTTCTGCTAACTTTGTGGGTTTTTTTGTTCTTCTTTCTCTAATTGCTTTAGGTGCAAGGTTAGCTTGTTTATTTGAGATGTTTCCTGTTTTTTAAGGTAGGATTGTATTGCTATAAACTTCCCTCTTAGAACTGCTTTTGCTGCATCCCATAGATTTTGGGTCGTTGTGTCTCCATAGTCATTTGTTTCTAGGTATTTTTTAATTTCCTCTTTGATTTCTTCAGTGATCACTTAGTTATTAAGTAGTGTATTGTTTAGCCTCCATGTTTTTGTATTTTTTACAGACCTTTTCCTGTAATTGATATCTAGTCTCATAGCGTTGTGGTCGGAAAAGATACTTGAAACAATTTCAATTTTCTTAAATTTACCAAGGCTTGACTTGTGACCCAAGATATGATCTATCCTGGAGAATGTTCCGTGAGCACTTGAGAAAATTGTGTATTCTTTTGTTTTTGGATGGAATGTCCTATAAATATCGATTAAGTCCGTCTTGTTTAATGTATCATTTAAAGCTTGTGTTTCCTTATTTATTTTCATTTTGGATGATCTGTGCATTGGTGAAAGTGGTGTGTTAAAGTCCCCTACTATGAATGTGTTACTATTGATTTCCCCTTTTATGGCTGTTAGTATTTGCCTTATGTATTGAGGTGCTCCTATTTTGGGTGCATAAATATTTACAATTGTTATATATTCTTCTTGGATTGATCCCTTGATCATTATGTAGTGTCCTTCTTTGTCTCTTCTAATAGTCTTTATTTTAAAGTCTATTTTGTCTGATATGAGAATTGCTACTCCAGCTTTCTTTTGGTTTCCATTTGCATGGAATATCTTTTTCCATCCCCTCACTTTCAGTCTGTATGTGTCCCTAGGTCTGAAGTGGGTCACTCATAGTCAGCATATATATGGGTCTTGTTTTTGTATCTGTTCAGCCAGTCTGTGTCTTTTGGTGGGAGCATTTAATCCATTTACATTTAAGGTAATTATCGATATGTACGTTCCTATTCCCATTTTCTTAATTGTTTTGGGTTCGTTATTGTAGGTCTTTTCCTTCTCTTTTGTTTCTTGCCTAGAGAAGTCCTGTAGCATTTGTTGTAAAGCTGATTTGGTGGTGCTGAACTCTTTCAACTTTTGCTTGTCTGTAAAGGTTTTAATTTCTCCATCAAATCTGAATGAGATCCTTGCTGGTAGAGTAATCTTGGTTGTAGGTTTTTCTCCTTCATCACTTTAAATATGTCCTGCCAGTCCTTTCTGGCTTGCAGAGTTTCTGCTGAAAGATCAGCTGTTAAGCTTACGGGGATTCCTTTGTGTGTTATTTATTGTTTTTCCCTTGCTTCTTTTAATATGTTTTCTTAGAATTTAACTTTTGACAGTTTGATTAATTTGTGTTTTGGCATGTTTCTCCTTGGATTTATTCTGTATGGGACTCTCTTTGCTTCCTGGACTTGATTAACTATTTCCTTTCCCATATTAAGGAATTTTTGAACTATAATCTCTTCAAATATTTTCTCAGTCCCTTTCTTTTTCTCTTCTTCTTCTGGGACCCCTCTAATTCGAATGTTGGTGTGTTTAATGTTGTCCCAGAGGTCTCTGAGACTGTCCTCAGTTCTTTTCATTCTTTTTTATTTATTCTTCTCTGCAATAGTTATTTCCACTATTTTATCTTCCAGGTCACTTATCCGTTCTTCTGCCTCAGTTATTCTGCTGTTGATCCCTTCTAGAGTATTTTTAATTTCATTTATTGTGTTGTTCTTCGTTGCT
Organism: Leucopleurus acutus; assembly: GCF_964270905.1. Taxonomy (NCBI): domain Eukaryota; kingdom Metazoa; phylum Chordata; class Mammalia; order Artiodactyla; family Delphinidae; genus Leucopleurus; species Leucopleurus acutus. The sequence goes on from NC_139142.1 coordinate 40,512,037, forward strand.
TGTTTCCTCTTTAGTTCTTCCTGGTCCTTGTTAAATATTTCTTGCATTTTCTCTATTCTGTTTCCAAGATTTTGGATCATCTTTATTATCATTATTCTGAATTCTTTTTCAGGTAGACTGCCTATTTCCTCTTCATTTGTTAGGTCTGATGGGTTTTTATCTTGCTCCTTTATCTGCTATGTGTTTTTCTGTCTTCTCATTTTGATTATCTTACTGTGTTTGGGGTCTCCTTTTTGCAGGCTGCAGGTTCGTACTTCCCCTTGTTTTTGGTGTCTGTCCCCAGTGGCTAAATTTGTTTCAGTGGGTTGTATAGGCTTCCTGTTGGAGGGGCCTACTGCCTGTGTTCTGGTGGGTGAGGCTGGATCTTGTCTTTCTGGTGGGCAGGTCCACATCTGGTCGTGTGTTTTGGGGTGTCTGTGGCGTTATTATGATTTTAGGCAGCCTCTCTGGTAATGGGTGGGGTTGTTTTCCTGTCTTGTTAATTGTTTGGCATAGTGTGTCCAGCACTGTAGCTTGCTGGTCGTTGAGTGAAGCTGGGTGTTGGTGTTGAGATGGAGATCTCTGGGAAGTTTTCGCCATTTGATATTACGTGAAGCTGGAGGTCTCTTGTGGACCAGTGTCCTGAAGTTGGCTCTCCCATCTCAGAGGTACAGCACTGACTCCTGGCTGTAGCACTAAGAGCCTTTCATCCACACAGCTCAGAACAAAAGGGATGAAAAGTAGAAAGAAAGAGGATAAAATAAAATAGAGTAAGATAAAATAAAATAAAGTTATTAAAATAACAATTATTAAGAAAAAAAAATTTTTAAGTAAAAACAACAACAAAAAAAATGGACAGACAGAACCCTAGGACAAATGGTGAAAGCAAAGCTATACAGACAAAATCTCACACAGATGCATACACATACACACTCACAAAAAGAGGAAAAGGGGAAAAAATATATTTTGCTCTCAAAGTCCACCTCCTCAATTTGACATGATTCTTTGTCTATTTAGGTATTCCACAGATGCAGGGTACATCAAGTTGATTGTGGAGATTTAATCCGCCGCTCCTGAGGCTGCTGGGAGAAATTTCCCTTTGTGTTCTTTGTTAGCACAGCTCCCGGGACTCAGCTTTGGATTTGGCCCCGCCTCTGCGTGTAAGTCGCCAGAGGACGTCTGTTCTTCGCTCAGACAGGACGGGGTTAAAGGGGCAGCTGATTCAGGGGCTCTGGCTCACTCAGGCTGGGGGGAGGGAGGGGCACGGACGTGGGGCGAACCTGTGGCGGCAGAGGCTGGCATGACGTTGCAGCAGCCTGAGGTGCACCTTGTGTTCTCCCGGGGAAGTTGTCCCTGGATCACGCGACCCTGGCAGTGTTGGGCTGCACAGGCTCCAGGGAGGGGAGGTGTGGAGAGTGACCTGTGCTCGCACACAGGCTTCTTGGTGGCAGCAGCAGCTGCCTTAGCGTCTCATGCCCGTCTCTGTGGTCCCTGCTTTTAGCCGCTGCTTGCGCCCGTCTCTGGAGCTCCTTTAAGCAGCGCTCTTAATCCCCTCTCCTGACGCACCAGGAAACAAAGAGGGAAGAAAAATTCTCTTGCTTCTTCGGAAGATCTAGACTTTTCCCCGGACTCCATCCCGGCCAGCCGTGGCGCACTAACCCCTTCAGGCTGTGTTCACTCCGCCAACCCCACTCCTCTCCCTGGGATGCGACTTCCAAAGCCCGAGCCTCAGCTCCCAGCCCCCACCCGCCCTGGCGAGTGAGCAGACAAGCCTCTCGGACTGGTGAGTGCTGGTTGGCACCTATCCTCTGTGCGGGAATCTCTCCGCTGTGCTCTCTGCACCCCTGTTGCTGCGCTCTCCTCCGTAGCTCCAAAGCTTCCCCCTTCTGCCACCTGCAGTCTCCGCCCGCAAAGGGACTTCCTAGTTTGTGGAAACCTTTCCTTCTTCACAGCTCCCTCCCACTGGTGCAGGTCCCGTCCCTATTCTTTTGTCTCTGTTTTTTCTTTTGCCCTACCCAGGTACATGGGGAGTTTCTTGCCTTTTGGGAGGTCTGAGGTCTTCTGCCAGCATTCAGTGGGTGTTCTGTAGGAGTTGTTCCACGTGTAGATGTATTTCGGATGTATCTGTGGGGAGGAAGGTGATCTCCGCATCTTACTCTTCCGCCATCTTCCCCCTCTCGCCCTCTATTGTTTTTTAATCTCTATTTTTATTTATTTCCTCTCTGATCTTTATTATTTCCTCCCTTCTGTTGACTTTACGTTTTGTTTGTTCTTCTTTTTCTGTTTCTTTTAAGTGGTAGATCAAGCTGTTTATTTGAGATTTTTCTTGTTTTCTTGAGGAAGGGCTGTATCACTATGAACTTCCTTTAAGGATTAATTTTGCTACATCCCATAGATTTTGTATGGTTGTGTTTTCATTGTCATTTGGCTCAAGGTATTTTTTAATTTCCCATTTGATTTACTCACTGACCCACTGGTTTTTTTTAAGTAGCATGTTGTTTAGTCTTCAGGTAATTGGCTTTTTGTCATTTCTTTTTCTGTGATTGATTTCTAGTTTCATGCCATTGTGATGAGAAAAGATGCTTGAAGTAATTTTTGACGTGTTTCTATGTAAAGTTCAAAGGGGTGACTGGAGATGGAAAAGAAAGGACAGGTGAAGACTATTAAATGGAAAACCCTGAAAAAACTTCCTCACTAATTGGCTATGACAAATGAAAAAGGCCTCAATTATGATTTCTAGATTTTGAGCCAGTGTTACTGGAAAAAATTAGGGGTTAGGAGGAGGAGCTGAAGATAATAGGGAGGAGAGAAGAGAGTAAGTTTAGATTTTCATATATTAAGATTGAGATGGCAATTGATGACTCATGAGTGTAGAAGGCATTTGAAGTTATATGACTTATGTTTAGAGAAAGGGTTAGGGCTGAGAGTATTTGAAAATTTCTCACTCATTTCACAAAAGATAGATGGATGGGGATATACATAAATTTTGAAATCCTGCTCTTGGAAGATGGTTGAATTTATATTTAGGTTATGAATCACTGGTTCTATAAGGCAGAAGCAGCAAGCAGAACAGAAGACAAACAGTTGAGTGCTGAGTCTTATGGAATACTCATGGTGAGGGGGTAAACAAGGAAAGAAGAGTCAGAATAGGTAGTACGAGAAGTTAAAGGAGAATGAAAGCCAAGTGCACAGGGAGTTTCAAAGGGGAGGTTGTAAATGGCTTTAACAGCTACAGAGAGGTAAGGAAAAATAAGGATTTAGAAATAATAAGGAGACCACTGATGGCTATGGATATGTGTTTCAACAGAGTAATGGAGGTGGAATTATAGGATGATGGCTAGGTGCTGAGGAATGCTCAAAGGGTTTAAACCACATTTTGGTAGTAAATGAAAGAAGAGACTTTAATTCAATAACATTACTTTAGGGCTTCCCTGGTGGCGCAGTGGTTGAGAGTACGCCTGCCGATGCAGGGGACATGGGTTCGTGCCCCGGTCCGGGAAGATACCACATGCTGCGGAGCGGCTGGGCCCGTGAGCCATGGCCGCTGAGCCTGTGCATCCGGAGCCTGTGCTCCACAACGGGAGAGGCCCACATACTACAAAAAAAAAAAAATAAATAACATTACTTTAGTACTTACTATAAGACCTTTACATTGAAAACTAAGAAATATTTCACAGGGAAATTTTAAAAGACCAAAATAAGTAGAGAGATATGTACCATGTTTATAGATTTAAAAACTCAATTCTCTCAAAGTTTATAAACATAGATTCAATTCAACCACAATCAAAATCTCAACAGGCTGTTTTTAGAAGTTGACAAGTTGATATTAAAATTTATATGGAAAAACAAAACCCAATCTTGGAAAAAAATAAAACAAAGCTGATGGACTTATACTACCTAATTTCAAAATTTTACTATAGGGACTTTCCTGGTGACGCAGTGGTTAAGAATCCGCCTGCCAATGCAGGGGACATGGGTTCAATCCCTGGTCTGGGAAGATCCCACATGCTGCAGAGCAACTAAGCCTGTGAGCCACAACTACTGAGACTGCGCTCTAGAGCCCGTGAGCCACAACTACAGAGCCCACGCACCACAGCTACTGAATCCCGCACACTCTACGGCCTGCACTCCGCAACAAGAGAAGCCACTGCAATGAGAAGCCCGTGCACTGCTAAAAAGAGTAGCCCCCACTCGCCGCAACTAGAGAAAGCCCACATGCAACAACGAAGACCCAACGCAGCCAAAAATAAATTTACTATAAAGTTACAATAATCAAAACAATGTGGTAGTATGGTAAGAACAGACAAATAGATCAATAGACCAGAACACAAAGTCCTGAAATAGACCCTCATGTGTAAGTCACTTGATTTTTGCAAAGGCGCCAAGGCTATGCAACAGGGAAAAGTTTTTTCAGCAAACGGTATTACAGCAATGGGGTAAATATATGAAAAAAATGAACCTCAATCCCCACCTCATACACTTCACAAAAAATAATTTGAGATATATCATTGACCTAAATATAAAAACTAAAGCTATAAACTTCTAGAAGAAACATATGAGGACATCGTTGAGAACTTATGATAGGCAAAGATTTATTGGATTGACAGCGCCAAATGTTGGTGAGAATGTAGAGAAACAGGAGCTCTCATACATTGCTGGTAGGAGTGCAAAATGATGAATAACTTTGGAAAACTGTTTAGCAGTTTCCCATAATGTTAATCAAGCATATATCTACCCTATGACTCAGCAATTCCACTCATAGCTATTTGTCCAAGGGAGATGAAAACATCTCCACACAAAGACTTGAGCAATAACCTTCACAGCAATTTTTTTTTTTTTTTTGAGGTACGCGGGCCTCTCACTGTTGTGGCTTCTCCCGTTGCGGACCACAGTCTCCGGACACGCAGGCTCAGCGGCCAGGGCTCACGGACCCAGCCGCTCCGCGGCATGTGGGATCTTCCCGGATCGGTGCACGAACCCTCGTCCCCAGCATTGGCAGGCAGACTCTCAACCACTGCGCCACCAGGGAAGCCCCCCGTTCACAGCAATTTTATTCATAATAGCTGCAAACTAGAAACAACTCAAATGTGAATGGATAAACAAATTATAGTGTAGCCATATAGTGGACCACTACTCAGCAATGCAAAAGAATGAACTATGGATGTAATCAACAACATGATGAATCTTAAAAACATTATGTTGGGTGAAACAAGCCTTACACAAAAGATACATACTGCATAGTTTGTTTATATAATGCTTAAGAACAGGCAGATTCAATCTATGGGGATAAAAGTTTAATTAGTGTTTGTCTATGGTGGGTGGGAACTGACTGGGAAAGGAGCATAATGGAACTTTGTGGAGTAATGAAATGGTCTATATCTAGATTAGGGTGGTGGTTACATGGGTGTATACATTCATTAGTTCATAAAATTAACTTTAAGATCACTGCTATTCACTGGGTATTTTAACACAAATTTTTTTTTTTTTAATCCACAGGGACCAACAACAGAATAGAACTGGAGAAGCAGGTGATATTTTCCAGTTTTTTCATAATATAATTAATTGATTAATATTTCCTTTTCACTTCAGGACCAATAACCATTTAAATGTTTAAACAATGAACGATTGTTTAAAGTTCATCATCTACTTGTTAGATTCCTATTATACTTTGAAGAATTCTAAACAAAGAATGGCAAGCTAATCATTCTCTTCTGTCCGTCATCCTTTGTATATTCTTAAATCTCTCAGAGTAGAATTAGACCTAAAAACTAATCCAATCTAACAACAGATATCCTAAGGTTAGTCACTGTTTTTTTCCTAAGCCATAATTTTTTCTTAAGCATGATTACTAGAATAGTGACTGACTCTCAGTAGGTTTTCAATAAATATTTGTTGACTGACTTTTGAGTAGTGACAAAAATAATCACCCTCCCCAACAAAAAATCCAAGTAGATCATTGAATGTCCATTAGCATTATGAAGGATAAAGTTAAAAAGCTACAAGCTATTTATATTTCACTCATTTGGTATTAATATCAGAAAGTATCATATTCTATTGTTTCAACAAAAATTTATTGAACATTCCCAGTTCCTGAGTCCTAGACATGGAATATTGGAGATAACAAAACAGTGTCCCTTCCCTATAGAGCTTACTTTCAGTGGGTGAGAGAAAGTCAGTAAAAATAATATGTCAGGAAGTAATAAATTATATGAAGAAAACTGAGGAAGTAGGGTAAGAAGCTAGTGAGTAACAGAGGTACTATTTAGATAAGGTGACCTAGGAAGATCTTACTCTGAGGAGGTGACACTTGAGTAATAACAAAAATGAAGTGAAAGCTCCAACAATATGAAGGGCATAAAAGGGAGGATGTTTACAATATGAAGGGTAATAAGAGAAAAGGCCTTCAGGTAGAAGGCAAAATTCTAGAATCAAAAATAAGTTAGGTGGGGCTTCCCTGGTGGCGCAGTGGTTGGGAGTCTGCCTGCCGATGCAGGGGACGCGGGTTTGTGCCCCGGTCCGGGAGGATGCCGCATGCCGCGGAGTGGCTGGGCCCGTGGGCCGTGGCCGCTGAGCCTGCGCGTCCGGAGCCTGTGCTCTGCAACGGGAGAGGCCGCAGCGGTGAGAGGCCCGCGTACCGGAAAAAAAAAAAGAAGTTAGGTGTTTTCAAGGAAGGACTGAGTGGGGAAGGAGAGGTAGACGATGAAGTCAGTAAGGTAAGCAAGGACTATATCATGTAGATCCTCAGGGGCCTAGGTAAGGAGTTTGGATTTTATTGAGAGTACAATACTATGTCATTAGAATTTTGAATTGGAGGATTGGAACGGTGAATATCAGAGTGACATGGTCTGATGTATGTCTCGAAAAAGTTAGCCTGCCTGCCGTTAACAAAATGACTGTAAAGATTCAGTAGTGCAGCCACAGTTTTGATGATGACCACAGGCCATTATATAATTTTCAAGTCTCACATTTGAACTAGATATGAGAATTTTGAAATTTAGAAGGCAATGTCATAACTTCTTTGAGATACATCTAAAGAAATATTTAGGTTTCCAAATTCTGAACGATTTACTTGGTGAAATATTTGAAGGTTAAAATTTGTTTGTTACTAACTTATGTAGTTCACTCAGTTATTTAAAAATATTTACACTAACTATATGCAAGGTTAGTCCTCTGCTAAGCACTCTGAGGACATTCAATGCACAGTAAAGGACACCAGCTAGAGATTGTTCCTCTGGTATTTTTTTTAACTTGTTGTTGTTAGCAGTATTGCCTCTTATTTTCAGCACTTATTTGAAACTGTTTTAGCTCACCAGTCTAATTAAAATTTTGCTTAAACCAGTTAAATATTTTTTTATTTCTCTATATTCTATCATTGTTTCTCAAAATGTGTTTTTTATAAGATTACCCCTCAGAGATGTTCCATGAAAAAAAAAAGACTTCTATGGTCAGATAAGCTTGGGAAACATATATCTTTCCTCAGAGATTAAAAATGCATATTAGACTATAAAAGATTTTAAGATGTCCCAGAGTAAGGAACTTATATTTTAAAATATAAGTTTAATCTAGCACTTCTCAAACAATTTAGACTACATAATTTAGCTCATATTAACATCCCAAGGAGCTAGTGTTCTACAAAACACATTCTGGAAAATGTTATACTAAGTTGTTTAGTTAGTCGTTTCCAGACAGTTTCTCTCAATTTACATTCCTTGTGTCCTAAAGGTATTGTTTTAAAATCCAAAAGGGTTTCTTGGATTTCTGAATAATCTAATTCTACAATGGAGAAGAGTGAAATAATTCTTCAGCTTCATATTTCTTTTTTTTATTGTGATAAAAAACATATAACAAAATTTAACGTCTTAAATATTTTTAAGTGCACAGTTCAGTAGTGTCAAGTATATTCACATTTTTGTGAAACACGTCTCCAGAACTTTCTCATCTTGCAAATATGAAACACTATACCCATTAAACAACAGCTACCCTTCCCCACCCCACCCAGCCCCTGGTAACCATAATTCTACTTTTTGTTTCTATGATTTTGACTTCTTTAGACACCATATATAAGTGGAATCATACAGTATTTCTTTTTGTGACTGGTTTATTTCTCTTAGCATGATGTCTTCAAGGTTCATGCATGTTGTAGCATATGACAGGATTTCCTTCATTTTTCGAGATGAATAATATCCCATTGTATGTATGTATCACATTTTGTTTATCCACTGAGGTTGATTCCACCTCTTGGCTATTGTGAATGGTGCTATGAACATGGGTGTGCAAATATCTCTTCACAGCCCTGCTTTCAGTTCTTTTGGATATAAACCCAGAAGTGTGCTTTTTCAATCGTAAGATAGTTCTATTCTTAATTTTTTGAAGTACTATAGTGGTTGTGCTATTCTATATTCCCACCAATAGTGCACAAGGGTTCCGATTTTTCCATATCCTCACTAACACTTGTTAATTTTCTGGGTTGTTGGTTTTGTTTTTTGGGTTTTTTTGATAGTAGCTGTCCAGCAGAGTACCATGTACTGGTTACCAATCCCAGGTGAGGACTCTAAACACTTCTCCCTATTGCATCTAGGTATCAGAGACACCACAGAAAACAACACAGTAAAGAAATGGATGGAACAACACTTTACTTACATAGAGGAGAGATGGAGCAAGACCAGCTTCAGTAGTGGACATTCGTCCCCCATGGCCAGCAGGTCTTTCCTGGCAGCCCACACAAGGCAGTTTGCCTACATGGACCCCTCTCATGTTGGCAGAAAGGACCCTGACCCTTCCCATGTGAAGTCTGAAATACTATATAAAAGCTGGGGGTGAGCCTGAGGGCCTTTGACATACAATTAAGCAAAACAAAAGCATACTTGACTGAGTACGAAACAGAGAAAGATACTCTCGCACAAGATGATAAGCCCAGCACAGGCTGTGTGGGCTCTTCATCTCTTGGTTGAAAAGTGTTCTGGGTCCAGGTAATCCCCTTCAACTCTTCCACATAGTTCTAGTATTTACTTCCATATTTCTAAATAATGCTTATATTAGGCTGAATCATAAGAAATTGAGATTTTTGTAGGTGAAAAGTGGTTAACATCAACAATTTCAGATGGTTCAACTTAATACTAATATTTCTTGGGTTTACAGTTCTGAACATTGTCTACTGACTTTCCACTATGGAGAGAAAGGATTTAGATTTACTACAACACCCGCCCCCACACACATGCTCACTTCTCCCCCATCCTTCCCATATAGTTATAGCACAACTGGTGATTAAGAGTTCACATTATTACCCTATGTAAATATTACTCACATTTGAGCCTTACATTGTACTGTGATTTCACTTCTTTTCTTACTCAACTTTATTTTTCCCTGAAATTTAATTGCCTCATTTTAAACTTTGCTCAGTTTTCTATATACCTGTCATAATTCATCCACAAACTTCCTGACGTGATTCTTAAATTTCTCTCAGTAATGTAAGGTAATCTGTCAATTTTCTTTTGCTTGCATACCTGTCTAGAAACTATCCATCTCTCTGATGTCATGAATGAATTTTTAGAAACATTTTATTCTACTCCTGGTTGCTTATCTCTATTTTTTCTGAATTTCTTTTCTGTTTGCTTTGGTCTTTGTCTTCCATGTTAGAAGTCTTCCTCAGGGACTTCCCTGGTGGTCCAGTGGTAAAGAATCTGCCTTACAATGCAAGGGATTTGGGTTCAATCCCTGGTCAGGGAACTAAGATCCCACATGCCGCAGGGCAACTAAGCCCACGCGCCACAACTACTGAGCTCGTGCGCCTCAAGTAGAGCCTGCGTGCCACAAACTACAGAGCCCACGTGCCCTGCAGCCTGTGTGCCACAACTAGAGAAGGGGAAAGAAAAAAACCCGCACGCCGCCACAGCTAGAGAGAAGCCTGTGCGCCACAACGGAAGATCCAGCATGCCTCAGTGAAGATCCCACGTGCCTCAACTAAGCCCTGATGCAGCCAAAAATAAACAAAATAAATAAATAATAATAAGTCTTTAAAAATAAATAACAGAAAGCCCAGAAATAGATAAAAATTGATTTAAAAAAGTCTCCCTCAAATGTCTAGCAACACTTAGCTGTGTTTTCCTAGTTAATAGCGAGGTACTGAAAAGCTAATTAGAAGGTTTAAGTGTCAGCTGTTGGGCCTCCGCATAGTGTGATTGAAGGAGACTGATGGTTTCACTGGAGCACTCAAATGTCAGCATTCATGAATGTTTTGCTTGGGTCAGTCAGTTTCCGCCAAGAGGATTCCTCCAATCTCCTCCCCGGGGGTCCAATCCTGGCTGCCAGCATTTAGAAACCTTTATACAGGGAAGGAAATGGAGGAATTCCAGTGTTCAGAATAGAAATTTTCATGTAATTTATCTTTAAGGTATAGTTCTTCCCCCTGCTCTCAACCATACCTATTGTTTCTGAGCACAGGATGTCTCTGATTCAGCGTTTCTCGAGAGTAAACCTCCTGCCTTCTGCTGGGATGGGGAAAGAGTAGTAGAAAAAAATCAGCTGGATGTGCAGGGTAGGAAAGAAGATCTGGAGACTAACTGCTCCTGATACATATTTACAGTCAATCTGCTTCCAGCCACCCCCCATCCCCCCGGCCATCAGAGGTACCCGGCACCTCTATGCCTTGACCTTGCCTGAGTGTTGCATTATGAATCAGCTTGCTTCTTATTACATTCCCACCCCACACTGGAAATTAGGCTTCAGTTTCTCCATTCACTAAGTACGTTGCTACTCATTTATCCTCCTTTCACCTTCTAAGTTCATCAATCGGTGAATATGAATAAATATTTATGGTGATAAGAAAAAGTGTTCTGGGCCCATGGCTCATTCTTATATGGCTGAGTGGGAGTCAAAAGACTACATGCACAAGACTGTCTTTTCCAACAGTAGCCATCCTGATGGATGTGAGGTGATATCTCATTGTGGTTTTGGTTTGCATTTCTCTGATGATTTGTGATGTTGAGCATCTTTTCGTGTATTTGTTGGCCATTTGTATATCATCTTTGAAGAAATGTCTAGTCAAGTCCTTTTCCCATTTTTAAATTAGATTACTTGATTTTTGTTGTTGAGTTGTAGGAATTCTTTATATTAACCATTTATCAGATATGTGATTTGAAAATATTTTCTCCCACTCCAATGTTGATTGTGTCCTTTGATATAAAAGGTATTAAGTTTGATGTACTCCCTTTTGTCTAATTTTGCTTTTGTTTTCTGCTTTTGGTGTCATGTCCAAGAAATCCATTGTCATAAATCTTTTCTGCTAGGTTTTCTTCTAGGAGTTTTATAGTTTTGAGTCTTACATTTAGGTCTTTAATTTGTTTTGAGTTAATATTTGTATATGATATAAGATAAAGGTCCAGCTTTATGTTTTTCAATGAATATCCAGTTTTCCTGACACCATTTTTTGAAGAGACTGTCCTTTACTCATTGAGTAGTCTTGGCACTCTTGTCAAGGATCATTTGACCATATTCACGAGAGTTTATATTGGGGCTATTCTATTCCATAGGTCTATTTGTGTATCTTTATGTCAGTATCACACTTTTGAATACTGTAGTTTTGTAATATGTTTCGAAATCTGAAAGTGTGAGTCCTCCAATATTGTTCTTTTTCAAAATTGTTTTGGCTATTCAGGGTCCCTTGCGATTCCATATGAGTTTTAGGATGAATTTTTCTATTTCTACAACAATTAGGATTTTGTTGGGGAGTGAGTTGAATCTGTAGACTGCTTTGGGTATTATGGGTATTTTAATAATATTGTCTTCCAATCCATGAACATGGGGTATCTTTCCATTTATTTGTGTCTTTAATTTCTTTCATCAATAATTTGTAGTTTTCAGTATACAAGTCTTTTGACTCTTTGGTTAGGTTTATTCCTAAGTATTTTATTCATTTTGATGCTATTAAAATGGAATTATTTTTTAAATTTCCCTTTTGGATTATTCATTCTCGATTACAAAACAACTGACTTTTGCGTATTTATTTTCTATCCTGCATTCCTTTATTCTAAAAGTTTCTGTGGCTTCTATAGGTTTTTCTACATGTAAATTCATGTCCTATATGAACAGAGATAATTTTGCTGCTTCCTTTCCAATTTGAATGTCTTTTACTTCTTTCTCTTGCCTAATTTCTCTGGCTGGGACTTCCAATGCTATACTGAATAAAAGTGGCAAGAGCAGTTCTCCTTATTACTGATTTTAGAGAAAAAGATTTCAGTTTTTCACCATTGTGTTTGATGTTAGTTGTGGGCTTTTCATATACAGCTTTTCTTATGTTGAAGTAATTTCCCTGTATTCCTAGTTTTGGTGAGTGTTTTTATCATAAAAGGGTGTTGAATTTTGTCAAATACTTTTTCTGCATCGCTTGAAATGATCATGTGCTTTTTGTCCTTCATTCTATTCATGTGCTGTGTCACATTTGATTTGTGGGTGTTGAACCATCCTTGCATTTCACAAATAAATTCCACTTGTTAGTGGTATAGAATCCTTCTAATGTGCTGTTAAATTCAGATTGTTAGTATTTTATTGAGGATTTTTGCATAAATAGTCAGCAGGGAATTGGTATGTAGTTTTCTTTTCTTGAAGTGGAAAGGTACCAGGCTAATGCTGGCCTCATAAAATGAGTCTGAAAATATTTCCTCTTCTTCAATTTTTTGGAAGAGTTTCAGGATTGGTGTTAATTTTTCTTTAAATGTTTGGTAAAATTCTACAGGGAAGTCATCAGTCCTGGAATTTTCTTTGTTGAGAGGTTTTTGACTACTGATTCAATCTCCTTACTAGTTATTAGTCTGTTCAGATTTTCTATGTCTTGGCAGAATTTTTTTCTTAATCTAACTAAGGGCTTATCAATTTTGTTTAACTTTTCAAAAAAACAATTATTAGTTTCATTGACTTTTTTCCTATTGTTTTTCTGTTCTCTGTTTCATTGCTCTCTGCTCTAATCTTTAATATTTCTTTCTTTCTGCTTGCTTGGGTTTAGTTTGTTCTTTTTCTAGTTTCTTGACTTGTAATATTGGGTTGTTCATTTGAGATCTTTCTTCTTTTTTATTTATTTTTTATTGAGTTATAATTAACGTACAATATTATATTAGTTTGAGTTGCACAACATAGTTATTTGATATGTTTATACATTTTGAAATAATCACCACAATAAGACCAGTTACCATCTGCCACCATACAAAGTTGTTACAGTATTATTGACTATATTTCCTATGTGTACATTATATCCCTGTGACTTATTTATTTTATAGGTGGAAGTTTGTACTTCTTAATCCCCTTTGCCTATTTTGTCCATTTCCTTTACCCCCTCCCTTCTGACAACCACCAGTTTGGATCTATGAGTCTGTTTCTGGTTTGTTTTGTTTGTTTATTTTTTTTAGCTTCCACATATAAGTGAAATCATACAGTATTTTTTTTCTCTGTCTGACTTATTTCACTAAGCATAATATCCTCCAGGTTCATCCATGTTGCCACAAATGTCAAGATTCCATTCTTTTTCATGGCTGAATAATATTCCTGTGTATGTGTGTATCTATCTATCTTTCTACCATCATCTATCTATCTATCTATACCACATCTTCATCATAGATTCATGGACACTTGGGTTGCTTCCATATCTTGGCTATTGTAAATAGTGCTGCAATGAGCATAGGAGTACATATATCTTTCCAAATTAGTGTTTTCATTTTCTTTGGATGAATATCCAGAGGTGGAATTGCTGGATTTTGTGGTAGTTCTATTTTTAGCTTTTTGAGGATTTTTATTCTTTTCTAAAGTAGGCATTTACAGCTATAAATTTCCATCTTAGCACTGCCTTTGCTGAATTTCATAAGTTTTGTATGTTGTGTGTTTTTGTTTTCATTTGTCTCAAGGTTTTTTCTAATTTCTCTTGTGACTTCTTTTTTGACTCATTGGTTTTTTAAGAGTATGTTGTTTAATTTCCACATATTTCTGGATTTTTCTGTTTTCCTTCTGCTATCAATTTCTGGTTTTATTCCATTGTGATCAGAAGATACTTTGATTTCAGTCTTTTTGAATTGTTAAGACATGTTTTGTGGCCTAAAATATGGTCTATCCTAGAGAATGTTCCATGTGTACTTGAGAAAAATATGTATTCTGCTATTGTTGGGCGAAGTGTTCTATATGTGTCTGTTAGGTCCAGTTGGTCTGTAGTATTGTTCAAGGCCTCTATTTCTTTATTTATCTTCAATCTGGTTGTTCTATCCTTTATTGAAAATGGGGTATTGAAGTCTCCTACTGTTATTGTGTTGCTGTCTATTTCTTCTTTCAGTTTTGTCAAAGTTTGATGTTTAAACTGGCCAGTTAGGAATCATATTATTAACATAATATGAAACCATATATAATCTATTAAAGTATTAAAAAACAGAAACATCTTAGAAACATTTCCCTCCACTCTTCTGTAGCTTTTTGAAAGAGATTGCCTTGCTTAAGTTAAAGTCACAGTGATTTTTCAGGGCCTTAAATACAGCAGTGGAACCTGGTCTTAAAGATAATTTCTAAATTTTACCTCCTTTATATCATTTTTCTGGATCAACCTGGTCATTTATGATGGCTTCAGTCCAGAGGTAAATTTATGGAGAAACTACTGAAGCTTAAGCATTCTTTGACCCCTTCTGATGTGTTCACATAGTTATGCTTTTGTAAAATTTGTAAGATTGAGGCATTTTAACTGTAATCAGTTAAGGCCACTTTTGTGAGGTGGTTTAGAGTAGCCAGTGGCACTTTTAGGATCCAGATGAGGGACAAGTGAGTTGGGGGCACATTTCCTTTGAGTTTAATGGCATATATTTAGGTAGCTTGCAGTTACTTGTGTGTCTAGCTAAGGCATTGTTAGGTATCAGAATGGTGTTGGAATGGCTTTCAATATGCTCCTGTGGCCTACTGTGCCTGCTCAGCCAGCAGTGTGACAGAAAAGTGTAAGTCCAGAGTCCACAGCACCAAATGAAGGTGTCCTATGGCACTGTGACAGGTAGTGCACAAGGATGCTGCCTCCTGGTATTATTAACTGAAAGGTAAATTTTTAGCACCAAATGAAAAACAGACTCTCTATGTTTGCTGCAAAATCAAAGATAATCAGCCACCAAATATCAAAGTTTATTAATGAACTTTATTTGATGATAATTTTCTCTAATTATATAAGCATGACAAACTAATATAATAATGGCTCCCCATACATAAATATAACTATTTGTTACATTTATTTAAAAATTCATTTAACCAAAAGGAAAAAATATACTTTTCATACTTTCAAGCTTAAATTTAAAATTTGAGCTTTTTATCCATTTTTAATTGTTACAACCACCTAAATATTAGAAAGACTAAATTTTTTTATTTTAAATATTTCAAAGTTTTAGCCACTTCTCTTGAGGAAAAGGCAATGGATAGAAAGACTCTAAAATTATTTTTGTTTTGTTCTATCTCATTATGGATATAGGGAAATTAAACCAACAGGTTATCATTGCTGGACTTACTTTACTCCATGATTATAAACCAACAACCAATCAAATCTTTAACACAGTTCACTGAAAAGCCAAGAATTTATTAAAAGGAGAAGTACAGGAATGAAAATGAGAAAATTAAAAGTCAAGTTTAAAGTAATTGTTCAAATTCACTTTAAAGAGTTAGATTTTAATCACTTGAAGAAAACTACTAGAGAAGAAAGACTTCTAGGGAACTAATGGTAGACACCAGCTTCTCCTTTTAATTATATTAATTTATTAATTCATTTGCTCACCAACTTATTGTTCAATAAGATACAATATGAAGACCTACTATGTACTGATCACTGTGCTAAATGCTGGGAATGTAGTGGTGAACCAGAAAATATGATCCCTGCCCTCATGGAGCTTCAGCCTCCAGGAATGCTTTATCTGGCAAACTAAGAAACATGCAATGGAGCCTCACAAATTGACTGCAGTTTTAAAGAGCATTTTATTGTTTGTTTTTGGAGGAAAAATCTTAGTGTCAAAATGTGAAAGAAGTTCAGTTAAGATCATCACTTTGCCTTTCTGAAAAACAAGAAGAGAAACAACTTATTGTTCTATCTACACCATACTTGAGTCAACAATAAGCAACAGAGAGGCAGCATGGAGCATGGGCTACAGGAAAATATACATGTGCTTCATTGCATTCCTGCTATTGACTCACTGAATCACCTTTGGCAGCTAAGTCGACAATCAGGCTTACATTTTCTCACTTATAAAATGGAATTATCTATGAAGACTTTTAAGATAGGTGAGATAACATAGGAGTGTTCAGATGAGCCACTTACTTCACACCATTATTGTACATTAGTTTATCATTGATGGTCAATAGGAAAGATAAGGAAACAATATCCTGAAATAAAGTCAAGTTTACTGTGTTGTGTAGGTTCTGGTGTTCTTCGTAAGAGACTGGGACTTTTAGCTCACTCTCAGAATATCAGAAATAAAAGTTTTCTAGCTGCCCCATTGTGTTTGGTGGTGATAGGGGGCACTGATCTGAGCCCACTTTCCCCAACAATGGAATCACATCTCCATTATCACACATGCACAGACTTTCAGGCAGCCATATTTCATAGACATGTATTAGAGAGAGCCAAAAGCAAAGAATTAACACCTGCATAAAGGATGCAAACCAGGCCATCACATTAAAGAGTATAAATTGATCAAATGAAAATGTAGTAAATGACAGCCTAATGGTCCTCATTCTGGCTTCCTAATTCTCTGTGCACTAGATGCTTTTATGCACCACTGAAGTAGAGCCATCACAACCTTCAACTAGCCCCAGTTATTCTAATTACAGCCTAATGCTCTCCAAATATGTCTGGCATAAAAGCCTGCATAACTTAACTTTCCTTAATTTTCATGGGTCAGATTGAGCACTTCTAAAAATCTGAACTATGGCGTAAGCTTATAGTACACACAAAATATACATTCTTAAGGAAAATGTGCATTTAAACTGTTTTTGGTATGGTAACCTATCTCTGTATACAGATCAGAATTTGTGAAACTAGAGGAGTTTGAAGATTAATGAGAAAATGTGATTAAACTGTATGAAAACTCTAAGTAAAAGGTATTATTAATTTCCATGTCTTAATATTTTTATTCACCATGGACGTGCAGTTTTGTCTTATTAAGACTTGGAAAAAAATGGTCAGATAGTTGTTTCAGTATATTATCAGTATAATAATAACAATAGCTAATAAGCATTAATTGCTTTACCTGAGTTAACTCATTTCATCCTGTAACAACTCTAATCAGAAGATACTATTATTATCACTATTTTAGAGATGATGAAACCAAAGCATAGAGAAGTTGAGTAAATTGTCTCAGGCCATACAACATGTAAGTGGTAGACCTGGGATTTGAACCAAGGCAGTCTGTCTTCAGGTCATATTTTTTAACTACTGTACTAACTGCCCCTATGGGGGGTAGAAATGCAAGTCAAAGCCTATTGTACCAATAAGGTTCTTCGACTGTATCTTAGCTCGCAGAATGTCCATGAGGGTCAGAGAGCCAGGTGCGGGGCCATCCAGTCAGGAACAGCATTGAACATCATGCCACAGACCTGGTTCTGTAAAGCCACTTTGTTCTCCCTCGGGGCAGAACATCACACTTGAACTACCAACATCAGCCAAGCTGAATGCATGCTGCTGTTTGAATCTACTATGGCATCCGCCAGACAGTGGATGTAGCCACCACCTCACCAGAATTGATTCTGCCAAGTCCCTACTTTTTTGCATCCCTAGCCTGCATCCAAGTCCAGCCTTTGTGGCTGATAATGATTACAGAAAATACATCCTGCAAAGACATTACAGGCAACACATTTGTTTCAGGTGAAGCAATCATGTAAACCTTTGAGAAAGAAAGCAATTTTTGATGGTTGATTATGTGTCACCGCTGAGCGGAATTTAAAGTCACCAAGAACATCTCCATTAATTAGGCACAATCAAGCTGTAGAGATAATGGAAAACAGGAGTGTTTCTTCGAGAATGTATTTTCCATTCAGATCAGCAAAAAGTATGTCTGAAAATCCTCAGAGGAAGTGAGTAATCACAGGCAATATCTACTGAGTCTACATCTTTCTTTGCACTGTTTCCCTTCATATGACGCTAATGGAGAAAAAATAGTTTTTTGTTTAAGTGTAAAGACTAAATAATGATAAATTGGTTGCCTGAAGTGTGGTAAAAAAAAGAAACAAATGGATGTGTGGCATTAACAGAGTTAATTATAGATGCAGATTAAAAGGCAAGATTAAGTAGTGGAAGAAAAGCAGAGAGTCACCTTCGGCCCAGACCCGCCAAGCAGCAGCGGTCAGTCACCTAGCAACAAGTTTCCTATCCCCGCTGTGCTCTTTAATTCAGCAAATCTGCTCAGGATGGCAGGCTGTTCTCCTGACAAAACGCATTATGTAGGAGACGGAGGGATACAAAAATCCACTGTACACAGCACTGTGCTCCCTATTGACCACTGATCCTTTCTCTCAATCCACAAAAGAGGCTCACATAATGCCCTGAAAGGAGAAGAGTCTCCACAGAGAAAACATTTGCTTGTAATTGAGATTGACTACATAATGAAAATGATGTTCTTTTTAAAATTCTGCTTGTTGAGGCCACACTTTTTGTCTCCTGGCACTCAAAACACATCCCCGCTGGGAAAAGGGGCAAACATTGTAAAAACTCAAAACTGTGATTTTTTTTCTTTGCATTGAAAACACCCATTCTATAACAAAATGGCCAGGTCTCTCTCCTTAGAACTTAAACAAGTGATAAGAAGGTAAACAGGAAAACTTCTTTTCAGAGTTTCTGTCACAAATGCTCGCTTTGCTGAAGGCACAGAGGCGATGCATGCTCATTCATTTGCGCAACTAGACAAAAATGGTAGATAGAATTTTGATTTCTTGATTGTGCCCTCTATGAAAAGACCATAAATTGCTGGTCAAAACTCAGTCACCATTGCAAATATGTGGGTTGAAGCACCTATTAAAATCTTAACCTGGCTCAGAGAGAGAGACAGAGACAAGGAGAGGGCAGAATAGCTCATTTCCTTAATCTAGAGGACACCATTAAAGTGACCTGTGTATGGCTTAAGTTGATTTCCTGTAAAAAGATTATGTTGGGATCTTTGTGAAGACTGATCCAGCAAAATCAACTGTTTTAAAACTAGATCATTAAATCTATTAATTTTGAAATAATACTGAAATTATTTTTAAATGATTAGCAAACATTAATTTACATGTCTGGGTTCAAAGACTTTATTATACAAAATAAATGACTTTCACAAAAAACAAATTATTTCCCTACACATTATTAAAATTCTCTTACTGGAACATGCATTCAACAAACATTTACAAGGCACCTACCTGTGCCAGGCACTGTTCTAGATGCTGGGGATCCAAAGATGAAACATACAGAATCCCAGCACTCAACAGAAACTGAGGAATATCACACAACTACAGCATGGTGTGAAGGGCATTGGGATAGAGTTTGGCACAGGGTGTAAGGGAACACCTAGAGTGTTATATGGCCCAGAATGTAGGGGGAGTGAAATGTAGGGGGATGTGTGGTTAGAGATTGTCCAAGTGAAAGAGAAGTTCTTGGCAGAGAGAACGTTGTACAAAGATTCTAATAAGAGAAAGAGCATGGTGTTTTGAGTGACTGAGAGAAGTTCAATATGGGGGAGGCTGGAGGTGGAGAGGTATTCAAGGACAAGATCACATGTAGCCTCGTGAGCCAGGCTAAGGACTTTTCTTGAAAGGAGTGAGGAAATGTTGATAGATCTTACTCAGGGGCGATTAGATTTGCAGTGACATTCACAGGTAATTTTTTTTTGAAGAATAGTTGATTTACAATATTGTGTTAGTTTTAGGTGTACAGCAAAGTGATTCAGATATATGCGTGTGTGTATACATATATGTGTCTGTGTGTATGTATATATATATTCTTTTTTTATTCTTTTCCAGTGTAGGTTATTACACAGGTGATTTTTATTTCTTCTTCCTGAGGAAAGCTCTCAGATAATAAAGGAATGCAAATTCCCCATTTTAAGTTACCATTTAGGTTAGATGATGGAGTTCAGATTTTGCTGAAAACTCTGATGGGAAAAGAGGATTGTTGGTTTTATTGAATGGTTGAAAGAGAAAAATAATACTTCAGTTTTCAGGGAATAGTGAGGTAGTGAGTCCTTGATGTTACTGAGGCTGCACCAAGTTGGCACAGAGTGAAACAGACATTTGTGCATCATTATTTTTTCTTTTTATGCATTTATTTATTTATTTTTGGCTGTGTTGGGTCTTCGTTGTTACGTGCGGGCTTCCTCTAGTTGTGGTGAACGGGGCTACTCTTCATTGCGGTGTGCAGGCTTCTCATTGTGGTGGCTTCTCTTGTTGCAGAGCACCGGCTCTAGGCGCGCCGGCTTCAGTACTTGTGGCATGCGGGCTCAGTAGTTGTGGCTTGTGGGCTCAAGAGCACAGGCTCAGTAGTTGTGGTGCACGAGCTTAGTTGCTCTGTGGCATGTAGGATCTTCCCGGACCAGGGCTTGAACCAGTGTCCCCTGCATTGGCAGGCAGATTCTTAACCACTGCGCCACCAGAGAAGCCCCTGTGCATCATTATTATACTGACTAATACAACTGCATCAGTGACTAAATTAGAGTAACAAAATAGGTAATTTTCTGACTTTCTATCCTTGAAAGTGAAAGCTGTCATGCCCTATGGTAAAAAAATCAAGTGGTATTTTCTACTGTCTTAGTAAGTGGACTGAATTGATGGGATGTGTGCACTACGCACCTGGGCTGAAAAGTGGAAGATCATGTAAAACACAAAACAAATCCCAAGAGAACAGTTTATTATCTATATGGAGACATGATTAAAAACATGTCAATACACAGCACAGCAATTGTCTAGTAGTTAGTTGTCATAGGAAGGCAGTACTGTACTGTCTGTAATCATGAGCATCTGCCTGCCCTTTCTACCACCCTCCCATTCTCTCTTCCCACACTGTCAGGATACAGTTCTGCATAGACTAGGCACAAGAGGGCGAGTCCAGTATCCATATCAGGACCAAAGATGAACCAGTTCTAAATGATGCTTTCATATCTCTGCTAGGTGGCACATCCCCATATTTGCCACACTGCTGATGGCACCCAGTACAAGGCCCAGCACCAAGCAGTCCAGGCACAGCATTCCTTGCTTGGATGGTTAGCTAAATTTCTAAAAGGCACGTCAGAACTCAAGAGGTAAAAGATCATGAAGGGTGACAAAATTGAAATACTCAGTGCTATAAGGACAGGAGCCACATTAACAGCAGACCCCAGGCCCTTCCATAAGCAAAGTTGTAACTTTTCCTTGAGGGGATTTTTGGTATATTCTGTGGTATAATTGACCCAGACTTTTTAATTGGCCCTTCCACTATTATATTTCAGCAGAGAGCCTTCTGAGATTAAACAGTTTTCCCATTGGTACTATATATATTCCATTGTTTCAGTAGAAATAAGTAGTTTTGAATATCTACTCACTCATTAAAACTAGGACTAGTTTCTTGAATGGGAAGAGTTAATTTTTACCCTTTGTTGCAGTGAGCAGTGGTTAAACCAGTGCTGATGGGCTTAGCAAACTTCAGCAGTCCCTTCTTCCTCTACCCAAAGCATATCCTTGCAAAAATTTCCTAGTGGGTAATTTGTGAAGAAAGCTCCACAGTAGCTTTCTTCTTTACCAGGAAGAATCCATTGGGAAAACAGGGTCTCAGCAATGCCCATCAGTTCCCTATAAAAGGTGAATTTAAACTCTCAAATGAAAATGGGTCATATCAAGTCCACATGATGAGCCACAGAGGATTTATGAAATAGAATTATGTCAGGGTCTGTGGAAATGTAAAAGTTAGGAAGGCTTACTCCAATAGTTTCTTTCAGAGAGTATGCTTAATAACTTTGCACATTTATGTCTAATCAGTTAAACCACATTATCCTCCCTCTTAGCTTTCTCATAGAAGATTATCTGACATTTAGCATTCACCAGTTTTTCTGAAAAGGTTAATAGTTCACCAGCCGAAGTTAGAGCTAAACAGAATTGATCATTCCTAAAACTCTTGGTTGAAATGTGAGGGCTTTGTGTTGACAGCCTAGGGGTTGTAATGAGTCTCCAGTACATTCTTAAGGCTTGTTTCTTTTGCCCTGTGAATGAAGAGAGTAAAATTATAGTCTCTAGGTGTTTTCCACGGTTCTTTCACATGTAGGCTTCCCGACACCAATTAAAGAGATTATGTCATCAAGTGAAAGGAAAGCTATAACTTGTATGTTAATGCTGTGATTACTTGAGACAGGGTCACAGGACCCAATAGCATAGCAGCTGACCTTCAAAAAATTAACTTTGAGCTCAATTCCTAATTAACCTTTTTCAATACAAGAAAGTATAATTTCAGGCCATTGGCCTCCCAAAATATTCACTTTTTCTTGTACTATAAATGTGTTAACGAAAATTAATTAGTAATTGTCAAGAGATTTTTTTTTCCCTTAACGATGTAATCTTTGAGGATGGATTTTTATTTCCACTTAAAGTATTCTATTTTCTTAGCGAGCAAAACTGCAGGAAACACACTTATACCTACAATAAACGTAGTGTTAAAATAAGTTCATGTTGGTGCACAAAAATGTCAAATAAATATTACATTTTGCCACTGAATAATCAACATTGTGAGATTATCGATCATGTGGACATATGTGTAAATTTTAAAAGATTATATTGAAATCCAAAAATTTCATCACTTTGATTTAATGTTCTCTGTAATTCTTAAAACTTTTCTCTGCTATATAATGGTGTCTTATTCCAGAAATTGCCCTCGGATAAAAGTGTTCTAATTATATTCGCTCTTATTTTAGTCAGACCTGAAATTGATAGCTGATGGACTTCACATTCTTATAATCTCTGATACCCTCTGGCTGAACGAAAGAGAAAGTAACTTTTAAAGTAGCTCTAGATAATGAATGGCTGAAGGGTTTGGTACCCTTGGTACCAAAGGGGTATTCTTGGTTTGCCTCTGGAGATTATAAGGCTTCTCTGAATAAATGATTTTTACGTTATTTAGTAATCACTCTCATGACCTCCATATTAAAGTGACATTTATCAAATTTTAAATCAAAATTAGCATTTTTATGCCATAGATTTAGAAAATACTTAAATGCGACTTAAATGTAGGTTCTACTACTCACTCCTTTGGCTGCTTTGAATCCAAATTGTACATAACACAGGCCAAAATGTTGTTTTATTAACAAATTATTCAGAAACTATCCTAGCAACATTTGTATTTTTCTGTTTTACATTTTCCCCAGTTTTTCAATAGCAGCAGTTTTTATTGTTAGTTTTGGATAATGTGGCACAAAATCCTGCAATATTTTAATGGAAAGAATTCATAATTATTACCCTTCTGGTTAAAATACCCCAATATTCAGGTCTGAAGTGTATCGTGGTAGAAATAGAGCAATACCCTTTTTAAAAGAGCCCCACAAAATGCTCTGAAATACACTGGCAAATATGAATTTTTTGTATACTCTTTGCCTTGTGGACAGTGTACAGAGGAATACACTGCTGTTTTGTTTATCAGTTGTATTTCTCTTGGAGCATTCATACATAGCAGGACTGAAGAGAAGAGCAGGACCAGTAATGAGACACAATTAATGTCTTGCATAGGTTTCACTCAAATCAGAAAAATGACACCAAGGACACAGTAGTGAGCACAATAGAAAACAGTTGGAGCACAGCTGGAAAAGTTGCTTTGATATATAAGTATGCAATTGGCATTGATCCTTAGGCTTTTAGGATGAAGCAGGGAAAAAAATCTTCCAGCTCTCAATCCAATCTATAAAATAAAGAAACACATGATGTTGGAAAAGCAAACAAAAAGTGCACATTTTTAAAGCAAATTTTATGTAGGTTTAACATTGTTCCAAAAATAAAAAATAATCCTGGATAGGACAGTTCAGGGTCCTTGTAAAATTGTGTGTGTGTGTGTGTGTGTGTTTATGTATGTACTTGTCAGTGGGGGAATTGGGCACAGGAGTTGTTTAACATGGCTGTGAAATGGAATTTTCAATTTCGGGGAACGACAAAATGACTTCTGAAATCACCGTCAACACACTTGTCCCACTCCTGGTGGATTCTTTTGTGCTGCTTGATTCCCTTGAATTCATTTTAAAAGGAACAGTGTTATGACAGGATTTGAGATATGCTAAATTAGTCCCATTCTTTACTTGGTGACTAGGGTGACTTAGAGAGAGAGCAAGTAGACAGCTAACACATTATTAGCATTTACCCTTGTTTGGTCAGCTGAAATGCATATCAACGCACAAAAGATATTATGTAATTCTAGAAGGGTCAGTTATTAATACATTTTATTAAATCTCAGAAGTTAAATGTGTTAAAATATTTGTAATATAAATGAAATTATTATTGGACTTTAGTCCTCCCCTAGAATTGTCTCCTTGGTACACAAAGGAGATGAAATGCAGGGATTCCTGGGTTCTTTTCTCAGCTCTCATTGAACTCTATTCCACTCTCCAAAATGTCCTGGATTTGGGAGGAAGGCATTGCTCTCAAGTTCCCAAAGAGAATGATTTCTTTAAAATATCCAGAAACAACCGCCACTCTCAGTAATTATGCATGCCAGCTGTAGAACGCCACTCCACATAAACATATACATTTCCACCTTTCCCCATACCATTCTACTTTCTTGATCCCTTTCACAGCTGCTCACCTATTCATTAACACAGCTTAAAAGTTTCACTGAATTATTCTCCATCTTATTTAATTCACAAACATTTGATGAACACCTCCTATTCCAGTCCCTCTTCAATCTCTAGTTCGCTTTATCCCTTTGAGCAAAGCCCATAACCATTCTGGGCCTCGATCGTTTCATCCTTAAAATAAAATGTTTAAAGTCCCTAGTGATTCTGTACGAACTCTCTTGTAACTCTGTCTTTTTGAAATCTTTTTCTGGAAAAAGACAAAGCACACAAAAATAGATATTAAAGCATATTTTCAATGTTTTTCTTTATTCACTAATGGATGCCTATGTTCATATAGCAAATCTCACATCAAAAAGTAAACTGCAGATAAAATATCTTCAGGTTTCTGAGTTATAAGTAATAGGAAGTAGATGGTATCACTTAATTCCTATTATTTATAACCTCGTTCCTTTCATTTAGTTAAAATGTATTTGAGGTATCAAAATCCAAGACAGTATGGGGAGTTGGATAATCCAGTGAAATTCACTGTAATGAAATTTGATACTTTTACAAAGGTATGCAAAAACCTACACACATGCAAAGACAAACGTGTGTATGTATGGAACTGAGAATGTGGATGGGTACAATACTTATATATGATTGTGTTTAAAGTAAAAATTGCTGGAAATGTTTGGATAGAAACCCCTTTTATTGGTGCATTATTATTGGTGCATGCCAAGAATGCATGAAAACATCTGAAGAAAGCATTTAACAAAGGAGTTTGGGGAAAACTCCTTTTACAAATCTTTTAAATCATAGCACTATGAAGTAAGACACTGTGAAGGAGAGAAAGACTCTGGTGAGGAGTGGGGCTTCTATGGTTCGCCTCCGTGGTACACCTCAGGACGCAACCAGGACTGTAATGTCATTCCAGAAGTTCCTGTAGGCTAGCGTCCCAGAGCGCCAGGCTACGAGCAGTTGGGAGACCAGGGCTCTACAGTGAACACTTAATGAAGGCATTCCTGGACCTAGATAGAGCTGTACTGTTTTACAAAGATTTCCTTACAGAGAAAACAAACTCAAACGAGTATTAAGCCAGCACTTCTCTGTTACTCAGTAGCAGAGTAAGAGAAAAAGAGAGAACTGAAAATTTTAAAAACGGCTTTGCTTACGTTACAATGCAAAGAAAGAAAGAAAAAAAGGCCAGCACGCCTTATAGTAAGCATTTAGCTTGACAGTGGACTCAAGTCTTTCTATTAAATATTATTGTTGCTGATATTTTTTAACAGCTTTATTGGAGTATAATTGCTTTACAATGGTGTGTTAGTTTCTGCTTTATAACAAAATGAATCAGCTATATGTATACATATATCCCCATATCTCCTCCCTCTTGTGTCTCCCTCCCACCCTCCCTATCCCACCCCTCTAGGTGGTCACAAAGCACCAAGCTGATCTCCCTGTGCTATGCGGCTGCTTCCCACTAGCTATCTGTTTTACATTTGGTAGTGTATATATGTCCGTGCAACTCTCTCACTTCGTCCCAGCTTACCCTACCCCCTCCTCATGTCCTCAAGTCCATTCTCTACGTCTGCATCTTTATTCCTGTTCTGTCCCTAGGTTCTTCAGAACCTTTTTTTTTTTTAGATTCCATATATATGTGTTGTTGCTGACATTTTAATGAAACCTTGAATGCTAAGTTTATTTGAGCTGCTACTGATTTTTTTTTTCCAGCCGTTAATGTTCAAATAACAAACATCACTGGGATAGATTTGGGAACAGGGTTTACTCCGCCACCTGCTGGTCATTTAAAAATACAGCTGCTCTCAGGAGCTCGCGGCTAGAACAGCGAGCCTCAGCCCTGGTTTGTGCAAATGCCACGCTGTACGGGAGAAGAATTCACCTGGCCTGGGTGGTGGTGGAAATAGCACTGGATCTGGCATCAGAAAGCCTGGGGCAGAAGTCGCAGTTTTATCATTTCTTCTATATCCAGCTACTCAAGCTCCTTCCATAACCAGAGTAGCTCTCCTTCCCTCACTGTGGACGGCTCTACCAAACCCTTAATTTCCTCCTCCCTAGAATAGGTGTTGTAAGTCCTGCCTTACATATCTCAAATGGGTAAATGCTTTTAAAACCGTAAGGCATTATATAATCAAATATATTGGTCAGAATTAGGCGTTGAATTAATATCATACTGCCTGCCATCTATTTCATGTGGGCATTGTCACAAAGCTTTCAAAGTCCAAAATCTAACTGGAGTCACCTTAAGTCACCTCAAGAAAGATGGAAAAATATAAATGCATGTACATATTTGCATGTATACTGAACCAGTTTCCAACTTCAGCAGATCCCCGACCTGTATCATCCTTCCATCTTCCAAAAATACCTATTCCAATTAAAAATGCTGAAACGTTCCATAATTTGTGCTTTGAACAGAGAAAGTACCAGTAATCATAAAAACAAAATTACCTTCACGACCTTTTCTACTTTTGCTGAATAGTATTCAAAGTTAGCCTAATGGAGCTCAGGGGGAAAAAACGGAAATATACAAAGCATAACAGCCAAAACTGAATTGATTAAAATTGCCACACTGAACTCTTTTTTTCTAACAATTTCATGATTTCCTCTCTATGGACTATTATTCTGTTTTTAAAAACCCCAATAAAATTTCCACCATTCACCCTCGTGAGGGACTCTCGTTGAAATTTAATATAAATTCGCAGGTATTCACAAAAGGCAGGTCAGGCAAAATCACATCCTCCCCAATTGCTTTATTTCTTCACAGAAATATCCCTTAAAATAGGCTTTTTCATGCTCCTGAGCAGCCCTGCAATCACTCTCACAAAACAAACATAGAATTCTGAACCTAAGCAAGCCACTAAGTCTGCTTCGGGGAGACAATGTCTTCCTTGTCATTGATTTTGCCTTTTTTTTAGAAGAGGAAAGTTTTTTTTTCCCCTCCTATTTGCAGACCACCCATGAACCTTTTTATTTTTCTCTTTTAATCTGAGAAAGGGGAGAAAAGGAGACTCCTTGCCCTTAGCAGTTCTTGGGATTTTCTCCCAAAAGGGTAAGTTAATTATTTTAACCTACTGATGACGGGTGGCCAGGGCAGTCCGCATGGGTGGGAGGGGGAACAGGTGTTTCAAACACCTGCATTTCTAGGCTTAATTGCTCTGAAATCTTGTAGGCTCTCAACTGCATTCTCCTTTCTTTACAGAGGCTCGGGGGAGGGGTTCATTTGTGGCGTTCTTAACTAATTGTAGCATAAATATGCAACCACTTTGGGTTGAACAAATTATTTTCTTTAAAATGAACTCCAGGTAAATTTAATTAGGAAAAAAGTGATTGACAGGTATTACTCTGAATGCAAGGATTAAAAGCCCTACTGTTGTTAAAAGAAAAAGGCAGAGTCAATTGTCAGCCATGTTCTAGTTGTTATCTTCTCACACCAACAGTTCAGGTAAAGAAAACCCAGGTCAATGATTCTGGAATTCTTCATGTTGTGTGACATATCTACCACAATTCCAAAAAGTAAATTTTCTGTTCAGCAGAGTGCATGGAAAAATATGCTTTTAAAAGATGTTGCGATAACCTGTGTACCAAAATGAGTATTTAATGTGGTGTTTTATTTTCAGCTTAAGTGTTTTCATAAACATAACTGGTAATAATTGAATGCCAGGCGTACCTTATATATCTTCTCATTTAATCCTCACTCCAACCCTGTGAGATATTTCCTATTGTGAGCCTCCTTTTACATGTGAAGAAGCTGAAGCATAAGGAGACTAATTAATTTATCCAAGGCCAGGGGTTTGTAGGGATTCCTACTTACGCAGCAAGGCCTAGAGTCTATGACTCCCATTCGTATCATTCATTCACTAGAAGTCAGTCTCCCTACACTGAATAGTTGGTTCTCCAGGAACATTTCCTGTTGATTTCTGAGGGTGGTAAAGATAAGACAGGGATTAGAATTTCAGTGCTGAGCAAAAAGCCCCAAGAGTTCTGTTTTCTAGTCCTGAGTTGTGAGAACAACCCTGGGTCATGCACAATATTATTTTAAAATTGATTTGGAAAGATTCTAAGAAAAGCACAGGACTCCAGGGTGTACCAGGCCTGGAGCCAGGAAATCTTAATTGCAATTCTGACTTGGAAAACCAATTATTTTGGAACTAATCCCCCTGCTCAATGAATAAGTAATCTGTGGTCCAGAGAAATTAAGGGAGATTTGGTCAAACTTTCACAGTGGGGTCAGAGTCAGGTGCAAGATTACAATCCAGAAATACTGCTTCACAGCCAGTGCCTTTTCACCCCCAGTAACCAATTTTTCTTCCTTAGATGAGGATAATTAGACTAATCAATTAGGCCAACAATTTAATGACCTTGCCATATGACTGACTTCTTGTGTATTGGTGAAAAGGGCACTGAAATGGAAATACAATCTGTTACTGACGTGATGATTCTCATCAGGCAGCAGCTAACACATGCTCACTTGACACAGAAAATCAGGTGTCAACACCGGCTGACTCTGGCAAGTAAACATTCTGGCCTCAGACAAGGGAATCTTAGTTCTTGCTTCCACTTTCCTTTCTGCCTGCCCATTTTCACCTGTATTTTCAGGGTGTGAGGGTATGGAAATAGGAAAGGGGGGATTCCCCACTGGAAACTGCCTGGAACTTCCCTCTTCCTCCTGACGGATCCCAGCCTTACATTAGGCCTACCTCTACCACCATTTCCCTCCTTGCAGCCTGTTCCCAGTTTCCTTTATGACAATAAAGTCACCTTGGAATGGAGGTCAATAAGCCATTTTAGAATTATGAAAAGGGAGGGGTGCACAACTGCAGCATGGGTAATGTGTCCAAGATTCCTTTGGGACACACTAGGTCTTAAAGCAGGAGGTTATAATACAGGTTAAATGGGAAATTTCAGAGAAAGCCCTATGTTGCAGGGAAAGGAAACTTATGTGATTGGTTGTATCTCAGGTGAAGGTTAGGTATGTAGAAGCTTGGTGCATAACAAAATTTGAGCATAGAAAATCTCATCCCAACAGCTCCCGGGTTAGTCTTGGAAGGTCCATCCAGGTATTTTGAGTTTCTTGGATCAATAGTCCTTATCACAAGACAGAGTTGTCACCTAATTACCTTTCCCCACACTTTTATTATCTATAGTACTGAGTATTGGATAGCAGCGCTTCTCAAACTTCAGAAGTACACACAAGCCATCTGGGGATCTTGTTAAAGATTCTGATGTAGGATGTTTTAGGGGGGCCTGAGAGTCTGCATTTCTAAGCAATTCTTAGGTGATGTTGATGCTGCTGATCTATTGATCTTACTTTGAGTAGCAAGGTGATAGAGTAAATTCAGCTGATTTAAGGAGACAATTCTCTTTTACTTTTAATGAATAAATTTAGGGAAGTCTTAGGGAAGGATTTAAAAAAATATTAATTACACTTTTGTATACCAATGTGTTCTGCTAACATTGTGTGGCTTGACTTGTATTTTTTGAATGTGCACTAGCTGAGAGAATGTGAACTGCAAAATTGGTAAGTCTAACTCACATGCTTGGGAAGTTCTTGTTGACTTCGATGTATAAGTCTGCATTTTAGATGTCTGAAGTGTTTGAAAGAATCAGACATGCTGAATTTATAGCTGTAGTTTGAAGCAGCAGAGGGAATTTGAATAACTATGTAAGTGGCATAAAACTTTAGGGGAATTTGATCTTTTAAATTTTAATTAAATATTAGTCAAAGAACTAGACAAAAAAAGAAACATACTTAAATAATTCATAGAGCAAACAAAAATTATAATGAAAATGGGAAAATATTAAGAATGGAATGAAAACAAAATACTACGTATCAGAACTTGTGGGATAAAGCTAAATCGAGAGTTATAGAAAAATTCAGTTTTTAATACTTATGTTAGAACAGACGAAAGGCTGAACATTAGACGTTAGAAAAAGAATAACAGGATAAATTGAGAAAGAAAATAATAATAAACAATAATAAAGAGCATAACTTTGTGAAATAGAAAACAAAGAGAATCAACAAAGTCCCAAACTGGCTATTTGAAAAGACGTAAATTACAAATTTCAATAAAGACTGATCAAGTAAAAGATACAGGATACATATCAATATAAGCAAAATCAGGACTGAAAAGGAAGTACAACCAATGATGCTGCAGAGAGTTATTTTTTAATTATGAGGATATTATGAACTGTTACAAATACATTTGAAAACCTAGGAGAAATGGACAGATTCTTTAAAAAGCATATATATCATAAAACTGACTCAAGAAAAAATAGAAAACCTGAAAGGTTCTACAAGCATTAAAGAAATTGAATTTAGTAGTTAAAAAGTTCCACAGAGATTATACACCAGACTCCTTCAATTTTAACAGTTTACCAAACATGAAAGGAGTACAGAAAAAAAAGAGGACACTCCCAAACACATATCTAGATGGAAATTCCAGGTGGATTAGAGACTTCAGTGTGAAAGGCAAATCTATAAAGCTTTTAGAAGATGGACATCTTTATGGCATGAGGAACTATTTTTTAAACAAGACACTAACTGCACAAACTGTGGAGGAAAAGATGGGCAAAAAAAGTCAAAACACCATAAGGAGAAAATTTGAGATAACATTTCACACTCCCCAAGTTGGCAAAAATTTTAAAGTTTGACCAAACCAAGTGTTTGCAAGAACGTGGAGGAACAGAAACTTCTATATACTGCTTGTGGCAGTGTAGATTGTTAGAACCACTTGGGAAAACAATTTAGCCTTATCTAAAAAAATTGAAGACATGCATGCTATATGACCCAGCCATTAGATATATGCACCAAGGAAAATGGTACATATGTACCAGGAAACATGTACAAGAAAATTCATAGCAGCAAAATCCATAATGGTAAAAAACCTGGAAATAATCCAAATGTTCATCCATAGAGAAAATATTGTGACATTAGTCATACAGTGGAATATTATACAATATTGAAAATGAATGGACACAACAACATAGATGAGTGTCAGGAACACAATGTCACAGAGGAATATAAAGCAGCAGGAAACTTTATACACACTCCTGTGCCTGGCAATCATCATAGCGGTCCATAATCCATAAGGCCCATTTAATCTACCCAGGCTCATATCCTTCCTCACACCACAGTCATCGAATCTGCTAGGCACTGCCTTTTTCATAGTTGCTCCTATGTACTGATTTGTCCTCCTCCCTTGACTTCCCTGGGATTGTCACCTCTCCCGGAGTAGACGCTGCTCTTCAGACTCAAGGAACCGGCCAAGGTCTCCCAAGCCCCGCCAGAGATCCAACCCCACAGGAAGCCATTTGTGGCTGCCCCATGTGTCTCCTCGGAACATCCACGGAATTTACTGTCAGGACCGTGATGTTTTGTAATGAATCGTTCTCCAGGTAAATTTCATCTAGCAGGTACATAGTGAGCTCCCCTTATGTGAGCGAGCCTGTGGGAGGTGCTGCAAAGGCACAGAGATGAACGTGAAATAGTTCCCAGCCTCCAGTTCTAAACAGTAAGCTATCAAAACCGGGTGGGAAATTAGGCAAAGCTTTGTGGCTGCTCTTGAAATAGACGTAAAGCACCAGGTGGTGAAGTGGTTTGGAATTCGCAGACCTGACTTCTAGTCCTGGGTCCATCCCACACACCAGCGGTGTGACCTGGGCCAAGTCATTTTACTTTTCTATGCTTTAGATTCCCCATCTGTAAAGGTATGGTGGTACTACCCGCTTCGTGGGTTGTGGTGGGGACTACACCAGATGATGCAGGATCGTGCGCTGAGGGCACTGTCTGGCACATAGTAAGCATAGAGGCAAACCTATGCTTACAATGTGCCTAGGAGCAGTGAAGATGGCTAGGATTTTAACATGTGGAGATGGTGTAGGCAGGGAAAGTCGCCTCCCTTGAATAGTCCAGTTTGCTGGAGCACAGAGTTGAGGCAAGAGGAGATTGGGGAAGGGGAGTGGCTGGATCTGCTGTGGAGAAAGAGGCTGCATCTGACAAGTGTGTACTTAATCCTGTGGAAGAGGGTATTGGGCAAGGTGACCAACAGGACCATGCTTGGCTCTAAGAAGGCCCTGTGGAGAGAGAGTAGAAGCTGGGAATCTGATTAAAACCATTGAAAATTGTACTGTTTTGGCTGTAGTACAAAAATAATAATGCCCTTAATCATTGAAAATTGTAATAATATTATGTTTATATTTTGCTTCTATAGAAACATAAAAAAGTAAATAAAAATTGATATAGACTTATACTCTATAGGATTAACTGCTATCTAACTAATTCCATTAGTAGTCAAAACTTCCAATAATGTTGATAGTCATTTTTATTGCCAAAACTGTATAAGCAAATATTAGAAAATTTTATCACCTAGGAAGCTGTGAGGGTGACTCAGTGCTGTCAGTGACAGACCTGGTTAGCATTTCCCTGACTTTCTTCTCTATTCTGGGAGGTAGGCAGGGGGCTGGTGGATGTTTAAAACAAGGACTTACCATGCTACTTTGAATTGGAAATGCTTTCTTGGTTTTATTTTTAAATTATCATGGCAAATAGTAATCATGTAACAAGGTATAGTTATCGTCTAATAGAAACATAGGCACATTGACTTGCTTCATAGTCTTTGCAACATCTTTGAAAACTGTAATGCTCACCCAATCCACTTCAGTGCCCATGCTGGACTAGAAAACCCCTGAAAGAGCCTCTTAGCTTTATCAGTCAAAGAAGTAGAAAAAGGATCTTCTTCCATCCCATGTACTTTACTCTGGGCCTTTGAGTCTCTTTGTGACCCTGTCAAAAATAAAAATAAGATAAAATAAATATTATGAAATTTGTTCTCTTTGTGATTTTTCTGGCAATTAACACGGAGTCCTCTAGAGTTTAGATGAGATGGGTGGCAGATTCTGTGACTGACAGATTCTCTATGCCATGAATATAGACAACGAAATTGGAAGATTTCTCTTTCATAACTAAGAAATAAAAAGCCTTTCCTCCCCTTTTCTAAATACCTGACTTTTGCTCCCAAGAATTCTCAAAATTATAGTTAAGTCTCACTCACTGAATTCACAAGTCAATAAACTTAGAAAATGGATTGAATTATTCATTATGATATAACCCACTTAAAAATTAATCATAAGAGAGTAAATCTTCCCATAAGAAAGCCAATGTTTTTCTTGCATTCTACTTCTGTGGACTACTAAAAATAAATCTGCTTATATGGCTCAACTGTAAATTTGTTTTGAAAATCTGAAAGACTGAATTTTGCTAAGTACAGATCTTGCTTATTTCCATTTCCTGGGTGTTACCCAGAGAATGTACAAAGAAATATTTGTAACCTACCAGTAAATGCTAGAGAATATGCCAGGAAGTTTGCAATCATATAAGGTATGACAAAGAAAAATATCCCTTCTTAAAAATGACTTTCAAAAAGAGTTCTTACTTTTACAATGCACTGTGATGCTACAAAAATAAATAAATAAATAAATAATCACCATGGTTTCCTTTCTTTAAAAGAAATAATGTATAGGTATTTCAATTTTCACCATCAAATGCCACAGCTTATGAGATAGTTCAAAATGCAATGCAATTACCTGACTTCCACAAATGCTCCTTTGAAATGGAAATAATGGGAGTTGATCACATTTCCTACTGAGGCAGGATTCCCAATGCTCTATTAATGATAGAAGACCTATTTGTTGCTCTAACTTAAAAACACACACGCAGAGTACAAGAATATGGAAGTGTTATAAACCATGTGCAGTCACTGAACAACAATGGGGAATATTTATTGAGGGCGTGCCGTGTGCCTGGCACTGTTCTGAGTACTTCATGTATAAGAACTTCTCTCATTTAATCATAACAACCTGATGAAGTTGGTACTATTATCATCATCTCCATTTTACAGACACGGAAACTGAGGCGTATGCAAGACAAGTGTTCCAGGTCACAATTCTCTGAGACCCAAACTGCTAACTACTGTGCAGCCCCACATCCCAGAAAGCTCAGGTACAGTGACCAATGTTATTGCCAAATGCTGACCTGGAGTGGACCTTTGCCCAGAGTGGTAACCAGTGTCAGTGCTGGCAGAGCACTCTTTCTAGACACGTGAGACTCAGAAAGGTGGAGTGAAGGAGCTGGGGCTCCATCTCCTGCTTTCCTCTCGGCCACTCTTTGCTCTACGCCGTACTTCTCCCTGCTTTTTACAAATGTGCTGATTTTATTGGCAGCTACTCTCACAGCTGTGGTTTTGGCAAAGCTAATGGAAGGGGAGCTTTACTATTAAGTCAAAGTTGCAAACTAAGGGTTTCCTAAGTTCAAGTCCCCTATGTCAGGCATTAGTTATCACAGCAGGATCATCGCAACATGACTAAGCGGCTGCCAGACCTTCTGTTTTGGAGAGTAAGATTGCATCATCAGTTTCTCTGTCCTGGGTATTATTGCATTTAAGATGAGTCAAATAGTTTCCTAAGATGGTCTAAAACATCTGATTGGCTGTACCACAATTTGGTCATTTTGTTCATCTGAACATGGCTTAGACCAAAAGAATATATCCTGCCCAATAGCTATTTCTCTCCTCTTTACTATGTGACACAAAAAGTTTCTGGAGAGTGGAGCTAAGCCACCCTCCATTCCTGCATTCAGTTAACAAGTGCTGATGACATCTCTGTTGAACATTAGGCAAGGACTGGCTTTTGACAGTTATGATTCCCACTTTCACAGGATTAAATCTTCCAGGGGAGAGAAACAATCAAACCAGCAAGTACTATAAAGTGTAATCATAAGAAAGGAAAGTTGAAGGGTTTATGTGAGACCTGAGGAAGGGCATCCAATTCAGAAGTGGGGGCCAGGGGTCGATGAAGTCTTCTCTGAGGAAAGACCTGAGACCTGAAGGAAGAATAAGAATTACTCAGAGTGAATGGCCTAAGGAAGGAGAGAGAAAGGTAAGACAGGTAGAGGGAATAGCATGGGGAAGGCTCTGAGGTGAGAGAGAGTACGGCACCCCCATGGACCTGGAAGGGGTCCCCAGAGCTATCTGTATTCACTGATTTACATGAAAAAGATTTTATCTTCGTCCAGCTGGGGTTTGGAAATATACAGCCATAATCAAAACCAAGTTACAGGAAACGCTTGCAGGAAATGTGGTAGGAGTCCACTCTGTTTGTATCACGTTCTGTGAGAGGTGGGGCTCTGTGTGCACAGGAAGGACCATAACACTTTAGGGCTCAAGCAACCTCCAGCTGAGTGCAGCTTAGACACATTCTTCTCACTCTCCCTGAGTGAAAACTAGCATCTCTTGCCTTAGGTGCAGCCTCTGGCAGTCTCAGAGCGGCTACAGCCTCATCTGCCGGCCAAGGAGGGTTTCCTGCTCTGTGCATATCTGGGCAGTGGTGACAGCAGTGATTGGAGTGAGAATAAGGTAACACTCAGGCAGCACTTCGGTGGAAATCTAGAGGCTGGAGGCAACAGAGTCCTGGCTCAGGTGGCAAGAGAAAGAGAGTATCACTCCGTTCATGTGATTTGGGAGCTCAAGAGCTTGCTGTGAGACCCCCAAATGGGCAAAAGTAAAAGTAGATTCTCCTCTCTTTATGAGAATAATGGAATAGGGGCATAGGGCGTCTTCAGCCCTGCTGGCACCCTGATGCTAGCAGTGGCACCATGGGCAGATGCCAGCCTAGAGGGAAACCTCCATGGATTTGTTGGATCCTAAGACTGAGTTGTATTTGACTACCAGCAGCAGCAAGGGACCAATGGGACTACTTTGTGGATACCTGTAAGGACCCTGCGATTCTTAGAGGGGACTATGTCAGAGAAGGGTTTTCTATGACCAAATAGGGAGAAAGGGTCTTGGAGCCACTGAAATTTGGGCACAAATGGGTTTACATCCCTCCTCACCGGCTGGGGAAGGCGGAGATGTGAGTCACATCCAGAAGCCACCACCAGCATAGCTAAACATGATAAACTCTTGGAGATTAGAGGTGGTGTGTGGTTGAATCCTCTGTAGTAATTATTACATGTCTTCCACAAAATTAAGTTTTATAAATATTTGACAATTTAATGACTGACTGCATGTCTTTCTGTTTGATCTTTCTGGAAGGAAAACCTTGAACCACGAAGGCATGAGAATTATGGTGACACAGAATGAGGTATGCATACCCCTGGGCATGTGTTTGGAGGGAAACTCCCTGGGGCATGAATTTCTCTTAAATATTTTTTGGACAAAAAGTAAACATTTGAAGTAATCTGGTAAGTAATTTAAAACATTTTGATTAGAACAGGCATGAGTGTATTAAGGAATAGCATATTAAAAAGCACATTGAATCTATTCATACTGTGTAAGTGATATGTGAAACTAAATATAAAACAAAGGTAAAACAAGTGAAAGAAGATAAAACAAGTGATTTCAAATATAAGACTTATACTAGGACACTTAGAACCTTCGCCTCCCCTCCCTCCTCCTGGGGTCTGCATCTTCACTGCCTTTGGCCAATAGAGATACTTGAGTGGAAAAGTCTGAAAAAGCACTGGTGGAGCAGGGAAGAGAGGTCAGGAGATACAAGTTCTAACTTTCTACTTTAATCGTCATCATCATCCATCTTCTCCTTATTAATAAGAATAGTAGCAGCAACAAAAACAACAGCTAGTTTCATCAAATGCTTACTAAGTGCTAAATACTTTTAAGCTCCAGTTCTACACACACACGTACATCTTTTGAGGTGTATACTATCAATGTGTCATTTTATCCATTTACCAATGGGACACTGATGCACAAACAGCTGAAGTTACATAAGGACTATGGGATGGGGCTGACTCAAATCCCTGCAGTCTGGCTTCAGACTCCACATTGAGCAATAGGACCTTAAGATGCCGACGAGCTCTGCTGCCCCCTGCTGGGGAAATAGGCTGTTGGTCCTAAGCCAGAAGCAATCAGCTTTGGACTGTACCATTGCGGTAGCGGGCAAAAAAACTCAGCCTTAATGGCATGCTTTATACTGGCGATGTCCAATGATCCCACTAGTATTTTCTTAAGGAAAGTGTGAATGTAATACAGTCAGAAATAGGGTAGAAGAGGCAGAGGCAATGAGGAAACAGTTTGAGGGGAAGCAAAGCAGGAAAAAAGAGGCAGGGGGTGATGCGGTCAGAAGTGTCCCCAGTGCCCGTGAGCCCCTAGGAGAGATGACCTGGTGGCCGAGTCCCTTGAGTGCTCAATCTGCAACTGTAGCAACGTGCTCTGCTTCTCTGTTAGACCTGGCTGGGCCACCCCTGATACGTCTCCTAGGTTTCCTCACCTCCCGTTCAGTCATCTCTCAGCATGCGAGGTTATCTGAGGCTCTC
The DNA here is from genome assembly GCF_964270905.1 of Leucopleurus acutus. Lineage (NCBI taxonomy): Eukaryota > Metazoa > Chordata > Mammalia > Artiodactyla > Delphinidae > Leucopleurus > Leucopleurus acutus. The sequence goes on from NC_139142.1 coordinate 40,550,092, forward strand.
TTCCTTTTTTCTTTTTTTAACATTTATTTATTTATTCATTTATTTATTTTTGGCTGTGTTGGGTCTTCATCGCTGTGCACACGGGCTTTCTCTAGTTGCGGTGAGCGGGGGCTACTCTTCGTTGCGGTGCACGGGCTTCTCATTGCGGTGGCTTCTCTTTGTTGCGGAGCACGGGCTCTAGGTGCGTGGGCGTGCTGGCTTCAGTAGTTGTGGCACGCGGTCTCAGTAGTTGTGGCTCGTGGGCTCTAGAGTGCAGGCTCAGTAGTTGTGGCGCAGGGGCTTAGTTGCTCCGTGGCATGTGGGATCCTCCTGGACCAGGGCTCGAACCCGGGTGCCCTGCATTGGCAGGCAGATTCTTAACCACTGCACCACCAGGGAAGTCCCAGCTCTCTTCTTTTCAATCTGGAAACCCGACACAATACCAGTTTGGTGTAGGTCCTTGGGCAAATCACTTCCTTCTGGGTCTCAGGTTTCTCTTCAGTAAGTAAGGGAGTTGTGTTTTCAAGCCAGTGTGCTACTGCCCCAGTGAGGGCAGTTGGAATGTGCATATGTGCAGGGAAGGGGGCAGGTTGATTGTCACAAAGACTTAGAGGGAGTTCACTGGCATTTAGTACCAGGAACCAGCCGTGCTAAACATCCTGCTAAGGCCGTTAGTACCCCTGAGGAACACGGCATGATTCAGAGTCTATATGATTGTTTCTTCTTATAAAAATGTAAGTAAATCCATTTTAAGTTTTGAAGTTCTGTTAAATTAGCTTCTTTAGAGTTGAAGGTTAAAATGTTCAAGGGAAAGGAAAAATAGCTCGTGATTTATACAGAACTTTCCAAACAGGAATTTAAATCCTGGGTGATTTCTAAAGGAAACAGCTTTTCTGTGACTGGAGGATTTCTGGCATGTTTCTAATGCCTTCAAGCTCTAAAGATCTAAAACCACGATCACATTAAACACAGATGTCCTGTGAGCTGGAAAGTGTTCTGCTGATAAAACTGTATGGCATAGTTTTCTTGAGTTGTGGGAAAAAGTTTTTTTCTCAAGCCATGGGTACCTGATTTTATTTATCTGCTAGTGAAGACGGATGGAATGTTTGGCAGACTCTGACTGCAGCAGACTACGTTCAGGGCCCTTTCTGCAGGGCCAGCTGCAGTTGCCTTTTTTGGTCTTCCTGGATCATCTGTGAACCTATGACTTAACTGTTAGGTGTTCCTTATTGCCTATGTTATTTTTGTCATATCTGGGTACCATGTGCATTATAATTATCTTAATATTTTTCATCAACTCACTTTTTAAAATCTTGTTTGCCTCCTATTTTCTGTGAAATGATGGTTTGATAGGTGATTTATATTTTTCAAATATACTTTAAACTATATGCATAACTATTAAAAAATTTTAAAATTCATCCATATATTACCTTAAATCATCTTGAATAAGTGTAACCATAACCATAACCTATAGCAATAATAAAGAGGAGTTTTTAAAATCCAGATTCTATATGGAAAACATAGGGATTAAAAGAGAATAAATAAACCCGTGTTTGTAAAATGGGTATGTATAAGTTTATGACAGAGTTGACTTAAGCATGAATGTGAGTGAGTGTGTGTGTGTGTGTGTGTATGTGTGTGTGTCTGTGAGTGCACAGTCAATTACATCTAATATTCATTGTGGCCTGATGTGACATTCTGGTATTAACTTCCAAATACTTCTCAATAAGTGGTGAAATACTCAGCCAGCATCACCGCAATGAATTACTTTTGCTATGGCCAAAAGCAAAGAAATCTGACATGTAAGTTAGTTTATTCTGGCTTTTCTAGGGTGGATATACGATTTCTTTTAGGCTGTGGAAACCACTGAAACAGATCCTGTGACAGAGACAAGGGAATAATTATAATGCTTGGCCATGGACTTGAAGGTGAGGAAGGAGAGAAGTGGGGACATGAGGGGGGTGAGGACAGTTAAACAGGGTTAATAGATTGTGATCCCAGTGAAGGTGAGTACCAGAGGCCCTGCCTTTTCTGTCTGACCTAATTGTTTCCAGGAATGGAGACATGAAGTCCAAGTTCCTTTAAGCCTCACAGTCAAACTCCTATTCTATCCACAGACCCACATTACCGAGGAGAGATTCGCATGTGGCCAAAGACCCCTCCACCAGATAAAGTCATAAGAAGAACTTAGACCTTTCTTCTATTCTTTCAAACATATGGGTTCCTCCATCAGCTATGCCTTCTTCTTCATTACTGAATACAATAATAGTTTCACATGTTGGGAGGACCCTCAGTGAGTCAGAATTCTCCTTACGTCAAAAGGAAGGATCCAATTTACAGGAAACTAGTGCCAGCTCATCTTCAGGTTGACACTGTCCATAGAGTTTATCGATTTCTCTTGCTTCTTGCAAGCGCCAAGGGGACGGGGATTCTCACCTGCTTTGCTCAGAGTTTGAGCACCAGGGTTTAGCATATAGAAGGTTCTTAATAAGCATTTGTTGAATGAATGAATGAACCTTAGCCTTTCCCAGCTTCAGTGAAAAGTGCTGCAAGACAACTGAGGATAAGGAAGGCTGGGTCCCTGACATTTGTTGATGGAGAGGCTAGAAGCCCATGAGGGATGGGGTCAGGAGGCTTTTTCATGGACTCTGCCACACAGGCCAGAGTGAACCCCATGATATGCACCACGACCCCCCTTTGGCCATTCTTGCAGCCCGTTTCAGAGACCTAGAACCTTAGCCCGAGACTGCAGACGCAGTTCCTCTGCCCCTGGTCCAGCAGTTCCCACTGATTTAGAGATAAACTGTCTGATGTATACAGTTTGTCTGGCCTTCAATCTTAAATGGTCTTTGCAGTTTGAAAATTATAGTGATGCCTGGCTATTCAGTGCTCAGACTTCCAGATCCCCTCCCTTTCGCCCCAGGAGCAGCCACAGCTCAGAAACCTAACTCCGTCACCCTGTCTTTCAGGAAGAGTACCCCACTGGTAGTGCTGTCCAATTTCATTTTAGTATTTCAATTAAAGTAATTTTTAAAATGTATCTCTAAGAGCGACTTAACTTTTCTAGCCCTATAAGATTTTCCCCATTTGAAAAAATTTCTAAATCATAGGAAAAAAGTTCTTTGACAGATATCAAAAGGTAGTGTGTGGACGATTGATTTAGGGTTTATTAAATAGGTTTACCGCATAGAAATCATGGCCGGGACCCATTTCACACAAAATTAACCCGCAGACGTAGTTCGGTGTCATCCTTAGTGTGTGTGTGCCAACCACTTCTCTAGCCACACAGGGACTTTTTAAGGTTGATGACGGGAGAGCGCGTCTTAACTCATCAGCGCACACCTACTGGCGCGGAGCATCGTAGGCCGGGATAAGTACTTGCGCGGTCGTTAACAAGCCCCTGGGAGCCGGCGGCGCGGGATCCACGTCCTCCCCGAGCGTCACGGGGGGCTGGGTTCCAGCAGGTGCGGGGTTAGGTGAAGCCACCGAGAGCCCGCCTGCCCGGCCGGGAGTTACATCAGCCGCGGCCCGCCAGGCGTCCGGAGCCCTGCTCGCCGCGGGACCTGGGCGCGGGCAGGCGGCGAACCCCGCACTCCCCGGGCCTCGCGGGCGGGCAGCCTCCTCCCCGTCCTCGAGCCGGGCGAGCAGCTGCGCCCACGTTCGCCGCCTCTCTCGCGCACCCCCAAGCGCCAGGGGCCGCCCGGGGGATTTGTCATCGCGCCCTATATAGCCGCAGACAGCTGCCATCTGTTATGTTTAGTAACAACCCCGCGCCGCTCCCTCTTCCGGTGAATAAGCCTGCCTCGGTCATTAAGCCAGGAAGTTATTTTTTTAAGGACTCCCACTCCCTCTCTCAAGCAGGCTTTGCCCCTTACGCAGCGGCTGAGGCTTCAGCGTCGAATCCTCCTTTCTCCCTGCCTCCCTGCTGGGAGCAGGAGGCTGGATCCACTGCTGGCCTGGGCGTATCGGCAGGTGCTTCAGTAAAAAAGCTGAGAGAGCTCCTCGCTCCATGGGTTCAGTGAAGAGAAAAATCTGTGATGTGTGCACCATTTTAATGCATCACATTTCAGTTCTGCAAGTGCGAAGTGTAAATTGGGTTAGAATATGATTGTGAATCAGACCAGACGTCATAATTAATTTATCACCGTGCTCCAGATACATCACGATTCCTCTTGCCCTTGTGTTTGCTGGTGAACTCTTAAAGAATATATCCTGGAGAAATAAAGGAACTAAGATTCCAGTCTCTTCTTGTGTTGTCAAAGCATGAATGTAATTAAACATTCTCAACCAAGTTTCTTCCACCAACTGAAATTGAATTTGCCCACTGACACTTTATATCAGCCTATGTCCCACTCTCGTTGACACATCCTGAGCTGCTGATAAACATTGGAGATGAGCTTTTTCATATTTCAGGCATATCTGAGATGCCTAAAGTTCCGGTCCCCCAACTGACTGATTGTTAGAATTTACTAGGGCATTGTCACTCAAAGTGTGGTCTGGGAAGCAACTGCACAGCATCACTTTCAAGATCACTTAGAAATGCAGAATCTCAGGCCCCACCGCAGACCTATGGAATGGGAATCTAAATTTTTAGCAAGACCTCCGCATTAAAGTTTGAGAAGAACTGTTCTTTTTTAAAACCACAAATACCTTTGCCCAAACGTCTATATGTGTTTAGTAAGCAGCAGAGGTGATTCTTATAAGTTGAGTAGTTAGGTTTGGAGGTCACTGGTCTCTAAGGCCTAAGGTTCAGGTGACTTTTATGCTTGTGACATCAGCCAAATTTTTGAATCAGTAAAACTGTTTAAAAGTTTGATACAGGTGAGTTTATCTGTTTGGTTGTCCGTGAATTACAGATACAAGAAGGTTTATGAATTATTTGGTTAAATAACAACACATTTATTGCTCCATTAGGGAAGCTCAAAACTGGGAAGGTGGATTTTCTCCCAGTATAACTGGCTCATTCACTCCCAGACTGCGTGTAGGCATGAGAGAATCTTTTGCTTGGCCATTAAAGCTGATCCCTTCCCCCACCCCCTATTCAAATGGTCTGACTTTATATATAACAGTACCTTTCATTCAGAAGAACACAAAAGTCCTTTATGCTGATGCTCAGCACTGTTTAGGGCTGTGTTAGAGGACTAGGTCTAGTTCTGGACTTCACAATAAAAGAGGGATGTGGAGACCTTGGCAAAGTTTCAGAAGAAATTCCTAAAGGTTATTTTTACAATTCAAAGTGAATCTTCAAATTGTGCGGCATTATCTAGAAAATGGCCATCTGTCCATTGACATAAACAACATGAAATGAGCCTTCACTGCAGCTTGAGAGATTTTTCAGTTTTAGAGAAATAAATATTGTAGGAATGCGTTAGAGAAAAGAATGTCTCTGGACCGCAAGTTCTCAACCTTGGTTACACATTGCAATCAGCTGGGGAGGTTTAAAAAATCCCAAAGCCAATTATGTTGGGATCCTTTGGGCGGGACCCAGGCATCAGTATTTATTAAAGCTCCCCAGGTGATTCTGATGTGCAGCCGAGGATGAAAACAGTGCTCCTCCAGCTGTAGTGTGCATTGGCACCATCTGGGGATCTTGTTAAACTGCAGATTCTGATTCAATAGGTCTGGGGTCAGCCCAGCTCTTTTGCAATTCTAGCCAGTGCTCAGGTAATGTCCAAGCTTGGTCCATGTGCCAGGCTTTGAGTAGCAAGAGGCTAGAGGCCTTTGAAATTAGACTAAACTCTCTCCCAGGAAGAGTCCATGCTCTTATTTTTAGGCCATCTCAGAGTCCCTATGGCTTTATGATATTTGTCAACATGCAAAAGCGATAAGTTCGAGTAGTATATAAACTGATGAAAAGAAAACCAGTATCAAGAACACTGCTTTGGATGAAAATCTTTAACAGTGATCAGTATCTCCTTGAATGGAAAACTAACGACAGAACTCAAATGTTCCTAGCTTTCCTGGACAGCACCACTATCCCTCTTCTCATGTTACGATTTCCTCAAGATGCCTTTGGTAGTAGCAGAGTTGTCATAATGGTATCTGGTTGAGTACAGGGGCAGCTGCGGTGCTGGCTTTGCTGTATCTGTGCTGGTAACATCTGGTCCAAAGTAGAGCCATCTCAGAACCTAGAGGTTTCTCTGAGTTCTGGGCATAGGATACCGAGTCATTTTGTTAAATGGCAGTGGTTGAGAGTCTGCCTGCCGATGCCGGGGACACGGGTTCGCGCCCCATTCCGGGAAGATCCCACATGCCGCGGAGCGGCTAGGCCCGTGAGTCATGGCCGCTGAGCCTGCGCATCTGGAGCCTGTGCTCCTCAACGGGAGAGGCCACAACAGTGAGAGGCCCACGTACCGCAAAAAAAAAAAAAGAAAGAGATCCTATTCAACTGTCAACATGATAGGGCCAGTAAGTAGAACTAAATTTTAAATTTAAAAAATGTGAACACATCCAAGTGATATTAATAGCTAACCTAAATGACAGGGCTTTACATGTACTATCTCATTTAGTCCTCTCAACAACCCCTATTTACAAATAAGACAACAGAGCTTGGAGAAGAGCAGACACTTGCCTGAGGCCACACGACTCAAAAGCAGCAGAGACAGTATTGGAACCCACGTCTGCTTGACGCCAGAACCCTCCACATTGAGTTCATCCACGATAACAGATCTAGCTTGCTGTTTGGAATTTTCTATTGGATATTTCTGCCACTATAAGCAGTGTGTTCATATTTTCCCTAGGCTGTGGACTAAATATTTTTTAAAAGCAGCCTTTTAATTAGCCTGGTTCCCCCAAGATAAAGCTCTTTAAAGGTCAGATATTAATTTAATCCTCTCTGGGTTATTGCTGAAAAAGATCAGTCCAATTGACCTTGACAAAAACTACCTCAGAGGCCTGGAGACAGACAGGCTCTTCGATATCAGTGAGCACAGACAACCGCTGTTACGGGAAGGGGCGTTTTCTTTGCCTTTGATAGCAGGCAGATTTGTTTTTCTTGACAAGACCCTGAGTAAAAAGACTTAATATCCATCTTTAATGTGAATCGAATGGTGTCCTACTGACATTAGCTCCTCAGCCCTGGGGAACACCGGGCTGGCCGCTGGGGGGCTGCGTTAGGCAGACTCAATGACCATGAGAGGAAACGGAGCGTGACATCGCCAGAAAGGGCAGGCTCGTCACACGCTCACTGGCCTGCCTCCACCACAGAGCCTCACCAAGGACAAAGTCAGTAAAGGCCCACAGTTCAGATGACACTTTCCTAAGGACAGTAAGAGTTTCCAAGATATCAACCTAAAACGCAGATTTTGCCTGAGGAGAACAAAAATCTGTCAGCTTTGCGTCAACATGGTAGCAAACAACTTTATACATGACCAACACAACAAAGTATTACTGTCCTGGGCCTGGGCCAAGACAAAGATGGGGGCCTGTTGGCCCACCCCTGGGCCTGCCACCTCCCCCACATGGCTGGAATGGGGACAGCGATGACCATCGTCAGCTGAGTGGATGTGTGGCCCCAGCTGGGCCAATCAGAGTCCTTCCCTGGAATTTTTTTTTAATTAATTAATTAATTTTTGGCTGCATTGGGTCTTTGCCGCTGCTCGTGGGCCCCCTCTAGCTGCGGCGAGCGGGGGCCACTCTTGATTGTGGTGCGCCGGCTTCTCATTGCGGCGGCCCACCCCCCCACCCCACCCCCGCCGCCGCGGAGCAAGGGCTACAGACGCGCAGGCCTCAGCAGCTGTGGCACGTGGGCTCTAGAGCACAGGCTCTGTAGTTGTGGCTCACGGGCCCAGTCACAACGCGGCATGTGGGATCCTCCCGGACCAGGGCTCGAACCCGTTTTCCCCTGCGTTGGCAGGCAGGTTCTCAACCACTGCGCCACCAGGGAAGCCCCCGTGGAATTTTTTTTTTAATTTATTTATTTTTGTCTGTGCTGGGTCTTCGTTGCTGCACGTGGGCTTTCTCTAGTTTCGACGAGCGGGGGCTACTCTTCATTGTGGTGCGCAGGCTTCTTGTTATGGTGGCTTCTCTTGTTGCAGAGCACTGGCTCTAGGCACACGGGCTTCAGCAGTTGTAGCACACGGGATCAGTAGTTGTGGCGTAGCACACGGGATCAGTAGTTGTGGCGCACGGGCTTAGTTGTTCCGCATGGCGTGTGAGATCTGCCTGGACCAGGGCTCGAACCTGCATCCCCTGCTTTGGCAGGTGGATTCTTAACCACTGCACCACCGGGGAAGTCCCATTCCCTGGAATTTTTAAAAGTGGATGCAGAGAAAGGAATCTCTGCCCTCCCAGGGCAGAGGAGGGATTGAGACTTAGGAACTGTCAGCAGCCGCTTTGCCTCCCACAGGGAGGAATCTGGTCTGTCCAGCACAGAGGATAAGAAAGGCCAGGGAGAGGTGGGGAGAGTGCTCCTGTGGCCCAGCTACCTTCCTAACCAGCCACAATTTAATTGTTCAACCCTAGTTGCCTAACCTAGTTTGGTTAAGTTTCTATCACTTGCCACCAAGAAAGTCCTGACTCATGCCGGGGAAGTGTGTGAAATGTGATGTTAGCCCTCCTCTTCATTTTCAGTGTCCTCTCCTCTAAAATGGACAAGCAGTTCCTTCCTGCAGGGGATACTGTTTTCTTTTTCCATTCCAAAACCAGCCGGCTGACGGCTCCTTCCCCAAGGATCTGGCCCCCAGCTTTCTGCCATGTGGCTTTAAGAAAAAGGAGAGTTTCAACATTTCTCCTTTGGGGGAAATCTGCATTTTCTTTTTAAGAATGGAAAAAGGGATGCATTTCAGCTCAATAAGCTGATGACTGTAGGTACTTTGGGAGAGAGCAAGCCTTCCAGCTGTTGCTCCCATGACATCAGTGTTGACCCTAGAGGTTTAGTAATGGAAAGGGATGGCATTTATGGAATGTGCCTGACAATGTGTGAGGCACATTTTACAGAATACCCTTTTTCATTAATCCTCACAATCACAGATAAGAACTGCTAGTCCATTTTGTAATGTAGCTGAGAAATATTATGATTTTAACTATTTTCTAATCTTTTACCCATATCCTTTCTCCTACCCTTCAGGTATCCATGGGGACTTTCTAAATGCCTTCCCCCTAGGGTGGGATCAGTATCCTAGAAGAAAGAGGGAAATTCTTGGTATTGGAGTTCAATGGTAGGTTTTTTAAATCTATAGTAGATTTATCTGACTTTTAAATGTAAGAGCCAGGCACTTGAATAATTTTTCTTTTTTTAATTCTAAAAGCTTGTTTCTCAATACTAAGGACCAAAGACAAGAGGACCTAGAGTCCAGACTTACCTATAAACAGAGTCAGCAAGTTACAGCCTGCAGGGGTAAAGCTTTTGTAAATAAAGTTTTATTGGAACACAGTCACTCCCATTTGTTTATGTATTGTCCATAGCTACTTTTGCACTAGAATAGCAGAGGTGAATGGTTGCAACAGAGACTGTATGGACTGCTAAGCCTAAAATACTCACTCTCTGGCCCTTTTTGGAAAGTTTGCTGACCTCTGCATAAACGATAGAAAAGAGGAAGAACACAAGAAGAAGTGGTGTCTTCTCCCCCAGAAAGAGATAAGGGTTTGACTTGCAGGAGGAAGGAAGAAAATTAAGGATGGGTGACTAGAGCTTAGAGCCTTCTGAGCTCTGGAGAATGGACACAGAGACTACCATCCTAAGCCAAGTCCAAAAGGGGGAGAGATAAAAACCACAGATAAAAAGGGGGAGAGATAAAAACCACAGATCAACTTGCAGGAAATTGGAGATCTGGGAACCTTTGCCTGCGGGTGACCACATGAGGGGTCTTGGGGCAGCCTCAACACAGAGTGGTCTACAGAAGCATCTGGAAGTTTCCTACATGTCCCCAAAAGGGCTGGAGGTGACTGAGAGGGCTGGTAGCCTGGATGAAGCCTCTCAGCTTTGACGTGGGAATGCTGTCAACAAATGGAACATACATGTTGGAGACCCCAGCAGGACAAAGGCATCAGCAGAGACAGAGCCAATATCCAAATGCCATCAAGGTCAGAGGCTGTCACATGTCCTGGATGCCCCACTCTGAATGCCAGGATAATTTTGGGGGCCCCTATTTCACCCTTAGGACTCAAACGACTCCTGGAGAGGAGATAGAGAATGGAGTCTTTGACTAAGTGGTTTCCAAAAAGTGCTGAGTGGGCTGTCTGGAGGGTTTATATTTACCTCATTGCTAACAGTATCTTTTAGCTCATCCTTCAGAAGTTCTGACCCAGTGAAGTGTCATCAGCAGGGCAATAATGCTAACTCATCTCACTCTTGACACTCTTTAGCTGCTGTTGTCTGTATTGCACTTGTGGTATTTGGTTGCAGTACATCTCTACATACATGACCCCAGGGATATCTTGGGAGAGGGGCAGATCAAGATTGTGAGGGTTGTGGAGGGTATATATGGGTGGAGTGTATGGTCAGGGCATCAGGATGGCAGTTCTCTTGCTCTCAGTACATCCGCTGCTTGACTAGTCCCTGCTTCACTTATATCCTACTCACCTGACTGACCTTCCCTCTTAATTATAGAGCCTAATCAGTAACTGCCTGTGTGTTTGCCCCTGGCCCCAGCTAGTAATTGTTCTAAGTGTTAGAGGAGAAAGGCTCCACCATGCTAGATTACCAAAGGGAAACATCTGCCCCAGTGAGAATCGTTAACCCAAGTTGCTGTGAGGGACGTGCTCTGCTGGTTTCCCTGGTAACTGATGAGCCAACCTGATGTCAATTCCCCCTATAAATGGTAAGCTACTCCACTACCCTCCCCTCACCAGGAATGCCACGTCCTGCATGCTGCCCGCCATACTCCGTGGGGTGTCGTTCCAGGACTTTGCTTCACACTTGTAAGATTCCCTATACAATAAACCATTGATGTCTCTGTCACCATCTCCAGGCACTTTCTTCAGTCTCTCAACTGGGCAATTACAAGGCTTGCAGGTCTGTGAGGCGCAGCCCAATACTGCTGTAATGGAAATGTTCTATATCTGCACTGTCAGGCGTGGTTGCTACTCACCACATGCACTTGCACTTGAACTATGGCTGTGCACCTGAAGAATTGAACTTTTAATTTTATTTCACCTTTATTAAAGTTATAATTTAAATAGCCACAGTACAGGTCTAAGAGATTAAATTATTTCCAGGTATCAAATGTATTAATACCACTTTAAAATTAAAAGGAGTAACTGAAGAAGCCCAGTTTGAGGGTTAGTGGACATGGTGACCTCTGTTTTCTAGTCCCTTCCATCTTTTCTCTGGAGTAAATTCCTGGAGTGTTCCTGGCAGATTCTCCCACGTAATACAGATCAGAGAAACCAAATGAAGAAGCAAAACACAGATTGTTTGACATGAGGATGCCCTAAGAGCTTTTATTTTGATCCTCACAGGCCATCTGGTGCTGGTATAGGAAGATGGACAAAGAGATCTGAGATGAGGAAAAACACATATCAAAAAAGAAACCCAAGGTAAGGAGCAAAGGGTGGAAGGACATGGTTGGGGCGGGAGGTGATATAACCTCCCCAGCTGCCTGGCTTCCCACTCCCTGGCCCTCGCATACCCATCCTGATCAGCCTCCCACACCCAGCTGTACTCGTCTGCCCTCATCCCTTCTTTGCTCCGAGTCCGAGCCTGTAATTACTGACACCGGGTGCATGGCTTCCACTCATCTCCTGTGACTGCATCATTCACGGAGCTATGAGGGGTAATTTGCCAACCTCCATGGAAGCTTCCTTTTAAAAGCAGGATATGCTGGGTGTAATGTTACATCACTAAGAATCCTTGGACAATAGAAAAGGAAATGGAATTTACCCAGGGAACAAAGGAGTCTGCAGCTCACTTTTCTTTAGCCCTAGATAGCCATGTGGAATTGACTGCAGGGCTTTGGGGTACAAAGGCTGTGCCCAGAAGGGAGAAGTGTCTTGTTGCAGAAGTTTGTGGGGTTGGTAGCCCCAAGTGGGGCATTTGCTCCAGTGCGAAACTGAGATTAAGGCAAGGAAAGAAAAGGCTGTGGTTCGTGCACTCAGCAGATTGCCCGTGGGGACCACAGAGTGGTTAGGAGCCTTGAAGGCAGACTTCCTGGGTTCATTCTCTGGCTTAACCAGTTAGTAGTAGGGCACCTGCACAGGGCAGGCTCCTTCTCTAAGCCTCAGTTTTTCATCTGAGCAATAGGACGATTGCCATGCTTATGTGATGGTATTATTTTCAGGATTTCAGTGAGATGCTGCAGGGGAAGCACTTAGGGTACTACCTGGCTCAGGGCAGGCATACAGTGTCAACCGTTAGGTGGTGCTGGTCTGATTGGCTTTGCCTGGCCCTCTGTGAAATTGTTGTGGGAGAGAGTAGCCATGTTCTCCGGGGCATATCCTTCTAAAACTGTCCTGTTCTGTATCTTGAAGGAGGGAATGATTCATCTGAAGCTGGTTTTATGCATCTCTTGTTTCTGTGGGCCTCCATACAAGTCTCTTTCCTTAGGAAGGTGGCTGAAAAAGACTACTCCCTCCTTTCACATCTTCACATGGTCACAGGGCTGGGATAATGAGGTACAAATCCCAAGGGTCCCTGGCGGGTTCTCTAGTCTTTTCAAGACCAATGCATTTTCCAAAGAGTCAATTCTGGAGGATTCAACAATCCCATTTTATTCATTTATTTTTATTGAAGAATAGTTGATTTACAATATTAGTTTCAGGTGTACAGCATAGTGATTCAGTATTTTTACAGCTTATACTCAATTAAAAGTTATTACAGGGTTTCCCTGGTGGCGCAGTGGTTGAGAGTCCACCTGCCGATGCAGGGGACACGGGTTCGTGCCCCGGTCCAGGAAGATCCCACATGCCGCGGAGCTGCTGGGCCCGTGAGCCATGGCCGCTGAGCCTGCGCGTCCAGAGCCTGTGCTCCACAACGGGAGTGGCCACAACAGGGAGAGGCCCGCGTACCGCAAAAAAAAAAAAAAAAAAGAAAAAGAAAAAAAGAATAAGTTATTACAAAATAATGGCTCTAATTCCCTGTGCTATACAATATATCCTTGTTGCTTATCTATTTTATACAGAGTAGTTTGGATCTGTTATTCCCAGGCCTCTAATTTGCTCTTCCCCCTTCTCTCTCCCCTTTGGTAACCATGAGCTTGTTTTCTATGGCTGTGAGTCTTAATAATCCTATTTGAGAACTCAGGTGTCCCTGCCACCCAACCCCACCCACCCCTCTGTGGCCTGTGTTGACTTTGAGGAGTGTGTGGGAATGCCAGTTCCCTGGCCATGTTCCTTCTTCTGAGAGGGACTTAGGAAGGATTTAGCTAGTCAAGGACTCAGGACTAAAATGGAGTGGTGGTGTGGGCCTCTGGGAGAAGAGGATGAGAGGGAGCATCAGACACCTGCCCTCAGGTGAAAAGGGTGATGGTCAGCCACAACCCACCTTCCCTAACTAGCCTGTGAGACTTCACCTAAGCCCCTGGCGACAGATGAAAGCACTACCTACCCTCCACTTAAAAAAGCAACAATCACGGTCTACAAATTAGAACTTAGACCAAATTTAGTCATACAGATACAACCCATTCATAGCCCTTGAAGAGTTCCCCTGGCAGGGAGGGGCAGTCACTGCGGATGGCCTTTGCCCCTCTTCCCTTGCTCCTAGTTCCATCCGGCTGAGACCACAGTGCTGGCTTTTGTGCTCCCAAAGGCTGAGAGCCTGACGGAATATACTTCAAAGGCGATTTTTCAAAAGTCTTGCTTATGTGGTGATCTTGAGGTTCTGTGGTGGAAATATTATTTGGCCAATTTGAACTTAAAACCTGAATGGACTTTCCAAGCAGTGTCTGCTTTTAAATGGTACATAAACTATTCGTTGTTATCCATTCAACTCAGCTCACCCTGACCTGGGAAGCATACACCTGAGGCTGAGGGCTCACCCTGCCTGCATAGCAGTGGGTGGGAGCCTCCATGTGAACCTTCCTCCTGCCATGGGGACCATGAGGCTGGCTGTTAAGGCTGGGGACACCCAGGGAAACAGCCACTTGCTGTTCAGGAGGAACCTCCAGCTAACCACTGTGGTTTATGGCTTTGAAGAAGTTGAAGGTGCCGCAAAGAACATAGTAAGAGAAGTTCATCTGAATCTACACATTCCAAGACAGACATTGGAGATAGGCCCATGAAAGGGTGGTGTCAGCTGACTTGCTAACAAGCCAGGGATGATGAGGTGATTGGAGAGCTGAGAGCACTCACAGCTTCATCAAGTCCCAGGTGAGACTCCCATTAGCCCAGCCAAAGTACTCACCTGGGCTCAGGGCAGCCCTGGGGGAAGAGTTAGCAGCTGTTTGAAGATAGTGGCAGCCTCTGGACGCTGCCCCTGCCCTTCTCTCTTCCATTTGCAAAAGCAGCTGCACCTCCACAGACTGGCTGTGCCTGCTCCCCAACCTTTCTTGGTCCAGCAGAACTGGGTGGGACATAAGAATATGCCTGGGAGGCTCCAGTATAGGGCTTTATCTGCTGTTTCCATAGTAACAGCTATCACTTACTGAGCTCTCATTAGGGAGAAGACCCTAATTAAGCAATTGACCTGCATGCTTGACTGAGGGCAGAACTAAAATTCAGCATCAGGTGGACACTGTCACTCTTCACTCCCCTACCTCTCATAACCATGTGCAACATCAGAATGTCAGGAATCAAGTCTTTTCCACATCCTTATCTCCTACACAGATTAGCTCAGGGGCTTGCTTATACTGTTGAAAATGTTAAGTAAAATCCTCCACTAACATGCTGGATATGATCTGAGTCCCTGCCACACTTGCAGATGATCTTGACTTACCCACATGACCTTGCCACCCTAGGTCAGAGGTTGGCACCTGAATCTAAGGCAGCTATCCCACAGCCCAACAAGACTCTTGAGAATGGCCAGCCAATCAGGTTCTCTCTCTTGGGGAATTTGGATTACAGGTATGTGGAGGGAGTTCATCAGTTGGTAGCAGCAAAGTTGTAGAAACAAGTAGAATCACAAATGTGGTGGAATCTTGAAAGTAAACAGCGGTGACTGCCTGTGAGTAAGAGGCTGGAGCTCTTCTGTTCTTGAGTGATGTAACCCTGAGGCTTTATTTGTCTACCGTAAATTACATGCTATAGTTAGAAGCATGTTTACTCTTCTGTAACCATCATCCAAATATATAAATACTCTTAAGAGTTTGGGAACATAAACTAAAATGAAAAACAGCCTAACAGATAGTCTCTTTAAAGAGATAGTCTCTTTGCTGAGCCCGTTGTTTTGAAATTCGGGACAAAGCCAAACACTCCAATGCCTGCACCTTTCATCTCCCTTCCCTTCCTCACCCAATTCCGTGGTCTCATGTGGTTGACCGGAGTGGGATCTCTGGCCATGCAGGCTGCTACACCTAAACCAGAGGCCACTACCTTGTTCCCCAGAGGGGCTGTGGGTTGAGAAACCAAGCTATTTGGATAAGTTGTGTGTCTGGCCAAGGAGGAGCATTCCCAGGTTGCAGTAGATACAGCATGGGTCTACTGTTTCCCTGTTGTGCCAAACAATAGATGCCGTCTAATGTGTAAATGCTTTTGTCACTTCCTGGGTTTTTAATTTTTTCCAAATGTGCATTTTTTGGTATCATTATAGTTTACTTGTTTTCAGATAATTGGAAATTGAGTATGATCAGTAAATCTACATATATCCATATAAAATGCAAACATGTTTACATGATAGGCAATGTCAAAAAATGTGACATGATAACCAACAATGACTATATTCTAGAAAATAAAGGCTTGGGTTCAGCTAGTAACATGACCAGCTAACAACATAACATGATTTTTCCCTAAATAATTGTGGATTTGAGGATATCCAACCTGGATACAGTTAGAAGAAATAAGATGTCGTGGAGTTTCTGTTAGGATATTTTTATATAAATGTTGCCCAGAAGATACAGTGGTTCCTGAAAATTCTGATCACTGGTTGGTGCATCTGGGTAGGACTTAAAAGTGTGGGGTTGTCAAGAAGCAAGGGATTTCAGAGTCCAGTCAAGATGGAGTATCAGGGACCAGAGTTTTCCTTCTACATGAAGCAGTGATGGTGTTTGGGACATTGGACAATCAGGCAGCAAAGCACAGGGATCCCTGAGAGAAGGGAAATGTAAAACATGAGCCCTGTGAATTCTCCAGCTTCCTGCCTGGGGAGGGACTATGGTGCAGGGAAGGGGAACGAGATGGTGCCTGGTGACCCCCGCTGTGCTGAGCAGACAGAGTTGGGAGTCCAGGGAAACCAAGGTCACTAGAATTTTCAGGAGAAAGTCTCTGAGAAAACTGAAGAGGAAAAGAGCTCTAGAGATCTGCAGAGGTTCCTGCAAGTCTCTAGCTGAGTTCAAATCAGCAGCACATACCTGTTAGGAAACTATGGGAGGTCAGGGACAGAAACCACCCAGCACTGAATATTCAGTAGCACACTTTATGTGACTTCAGTTTGGGGAATTTAAAAAGTATCATCTGGAGGAGGGGTGCTGGGTGGGGAGATACATACCCAGGTGTTTGCAGTGGAAGTGGGAAACCTGTAGGTTATGGTCCAGCTGTGCCGCACCAAGGTGAGCAGGAGCAGGGAACAACTCCTAAATATAGTAGCTGAGATACATGGAGGTGGAGACTGGTGGAGACAAGATGCTGGAGTAGGACTTGAGCTCAACTCCTCTCATGAAAACACCAAAATCACAACTAACTGCTGAACAACCATTGACAAAAAAACAAACAAAAAACTGGAATCTACCAAAAAAGATATTCTACCTCCAAAGACAAAGAAGAAGACACAACTAGATGATAGGAGGGGCACATTCACGATATAATCAAATCCCATAACTGCCAGGTGGGTGACCCACAAACTGGAAAATAATTATATCACAGAGGTTCTCTCACAGGAGGGAGAGTTCTGAGCCACACATCAGGCTCCCCAGCCTGGGGGTCTTGCATTGGGAAAAGGAGCCCCAAGAGCATTTGGCTTTGAAGGCCAGAGGGGCTTGAGTGCAAGAGCTCCACAGGGCTGAGGGAAACAGAGACTCCACTCTCAGAGGGCACACACAAGTTTTCATATTCATTAGGACCCAGGGCAAAGCAGTGACTTCATAGGAGCCTGGGCCAGACCTACCTGCGTTTCTTGAAGGGCCTCCTGAAGAAGGCGGGGATCGACTGTGGCTCACTGTGGGGTCAAGGAACTGGTGACAGAGTTCATTGGCGTGAGGTCTCCTGGAACTCGCCATTATGGCACCAAGACCTGACCCCACCCAACAGCTTGCAGGATCCAGTACTGGGACACCTCAGGCCAACAACCAACAGGGTGGGAACGCAGCCCCAGCCATCAGCAGACAGGCTGCCTAAAGTCATAATGAGCACACAGTTGCCTCTAAACACACCCCTTGATATGGCCCTACCACCAGAGGGACAAGATCCAGCTCCACCCACCAGAGGGCAGGCACCAGACCCTGCCACCAGGAAGCATGTACAAGCCCCTGGACCAAACTCACCCACAAGGGGCAGACACCAGAAGCAAGAGGAACTACAAACCTGCAGCCTTACCAACACAGAAAGTTAGACAAAATGAGATGGCAGAGAAATATGTTCCAGATGAAGGAACAAGATAAAACCCCAGAAGAACAACTAAGTGAAGTGCAGATAAGCAATCTGCCTGAAGAAGAATTCAGAGTAATGATAGTAAAGATGATCCAAAATTTTGGAAAAAGAATGGAGGCACAGACCGAGAAGATACAAGAAATGTTTAACAAAGAGCTAGAAGAATTAAAGAACAAACAGATGAACAATACAATAACTGAGATGAAAAATACACTAGAAGGAATCAATAGCAGAATAAATGAGGCAGAAGAACGAATAAGTGAGCTGGAAACGCACCAACATTCACATTATAGGGGGTCCCAGAAGGAGAAGAGAGAAAGGACCTGACAAAACATTTGGAGAGATAATAGCTGAAAACATCCCTAAAATGGGAAAGGAAAAACACACTTAAGTCCAGGAAGCACTGAGTACCATACAGGATAAACCCAAGGAGGAACACACCGAGACACATATTAATCAAGTTGACAAAAATTAAAGACAAAGAGAAAATATTAAAAGCAACAAGGGAAAAGCAACAAATAACATACAGGGGAATCCCCATACAGTTATCAGCTGATTTTTCAGCAGAAACTCTGCAGCCCAGAAGGGAGTGGCATGATGTGTTCAAAGTGATGAAAGCGGAAAACCTACAACCAAGAATACTCTACCCACCAAGGCTCCTGTTCAGATTTGACAGAGAAATCAAAAGCTTTACAGACAAGCAAAAGTTAAGAGAATTCAGCGCCACCAGACCAGCTTTGCAACAAATGCTAAAGGAACTTCTCTAAGCAGAAAAGAAAAGGCCACTACTAGAAACAAAATATTACAAATGGAAAAGCTCACCAGTAAAGGCAAACATAAAGCAAAGGTAGGAAATCATCTGCACACAAATATCATATCAAAACCAGCAATCATGAGAAGAGGAGACTACAAATGCAGGATATTGGAAATACATTTGAAATTAAGAGACCAGCAACTTAAAACAATCTTGTTATGTGTAGACGGCTGTATCAAAACTTCATGGTAACTACAAACCAAAACCCTACAATAGATACACACACAAAAAAGAAAAAGCAATCCAAACACAACTCTAAAGATAGTTATCAAATCACAAGAGAAAAGAACAAAAGAGGAAGAGAAGAAAAAAGACCTACAAAAACAAATTCTAAACAATTAACAAAATGGCAGTAAGTCATTAAACATACATATTGACAATTACCTTAAACGTAAATGGATTAAATGCTCCAGCCAAAAGACCTACACTGGCTGAGTGGATTAAAAAAGAAGACCCATATATATGCTGTCTACAAGAGACCCATTTCAGATCTACAGACACATTACAGACTGAAAGTGAGGGGATGGAAAAAGGTATTTCATGCAAATGGAAATCAAAAGAAAGCTGGAGTAGCAATACTCATATCAGACAAAATAGACTTTAAAATAAAGACTGTTACAAGACACAAATAAGGACAGTACATAATGATCAAGGGATCAGTCTAAGAAGTTATAAGAATCATAAATATATATGCACCCAATATAGGAGTGTCTCAATATGTAAGGCAAATGCTAACAACCATAAAAGAAGAAATCGATAGTAACACAATAATACTGGGGGACTTTAACACCCCCACTTACATCAATGGACAGATCATCCAGACAGAAAATCAATAAGGAAACACAGGCCTTCAATGACACATTAGACCAGATGCACTTAATTGATATTTATAGAACATTCCATCCAAAAGTAGCAGAATACACATTCTTCTTAAGTGCACATGGAACATTCTCCAGGATAGATCACATGCTGGGCCACAAAGCAAACCTCAGTAAATTTAAGAAAATTGAAATCATATCAAGCATCTTTTCCAACCACAATGCTGTGAGATTAGAAATCAACTACAAGGGAAAAAACTGTGGAAAACACAAACACGTGGAGGCTTAACAATATGCTACTAAACAAGTGATGGATCACTGAAGAAATCAAAGTGGAAATCAAAAAATACCTAGAGACAAATGACAATGAAAGCATGGTGATCCAAAACCTATGGGAGGCAGCAAAAGCAGTTCTAAGATGGAAGTTTATAGCAATACAATCCTCCCTCAAGAAACAAGAAAAATCTCTAATAGACAATCTAACCTTACACTTAAAGGAACTAGAGAAAGAAGAACAAACAAAACCCAAAGTTAGTAGAAGGAAGGAAATCATAGAGACAGCAGAAGCAAGAAGAACTACAACCCTGCAGCCTGTGGAACGAAAACCACATTCGCAGAAAGATAAACAAAATGAAAAGACAGATGACTATGTAGGAAAAAGAACCAGATGAAGGAACAAGATAAAACCCCAGAAAATCAAATAAATGAAGTGGAGATAGGCAACATTTCAGAAAAAGAATTCAGAATAATGGTAGTGAAAATGATCCAGGACTTCGGAAAAAGAATGGAGGCAAAGATCAAGAAGATGCAAGAAATGTTTAACAAAGACCTAGAAGAATTAAAGAACAAACAGAGATGAACAATACAATAACTGAGATGAAAAATACACTAGAAGGAATCAATAGCAGAATAACTGAGGCAGAAGAATGGATAAGTGACCTGGAAGACAAAATGGTGGAAATCACTGCTGTGGAACAGAATAAAGAAAAAAGAATGAAAAGAAATGAAGACAGCCTAAGAGACCTCTGGGAAAACATTAAATGCACTAACATTCACATTATAGGGGTCCCAGAAGGAGAAAAGAGAGAGAAAGGACCTGAGAAAATATTTGAAGCGATTATAGTCGAAAACTTCCCTAACATGGGAAAGGAAATAGCCATCCATGTCCATGAAGCACAGAGAGTCCCAGGTAGGATAAACCCAAGGAGAAACACACCAAGACACATAGTGATCAAATTGAAAAACTTCAAGACAAAGAAAAATTATTAAAAGCAAGGGAAAAACCACAAATAACATACAAGAGAACTCCCATAAGGTTAACAGCTGATTTCTCAGCAGAAACTCTACAAGCCAGAAGGGAGTGGCACGATATATTTAAAGTGATGAAAGGGAAGAGCCTGCAACCAAGATTACTCTACTTGGCAAGGATCTCATCCAAATTCGACAGAGAAATCAAAAGCTTTACAGACAAGCAAAAGCTAAGAGAATTCAGCACCACCAGACCAGCTCTACAACAAATGGTAAAGGAACTTCTTTAAGTGGGAAATACAAGAGAAGAAAAGGACCTACAAAAACAAACCCAAAACAATTAAGAAAATGGTAATAGGAACATACATATCGATAATTACTTTAAATGTGAATGGATTAAGCACTCCAACCAAAATACACAGGCTTGGGCTTCCCTGGTGGCACAGTTGTTGGGGGTCCACCTGCTGATGCAGGGTACGCGGGTTCGTGCCCCGGTCCGGGAGGATCCCACATGCCGTGGAGCGGCTGGGCCCGTGGGCCATGGCCGCTGAGCCTGTGCTTCCGGAGCCTGTGCTCCGCAACGGGAGGGGCCGCAGCAGTGAGAGGCCCGCATACCGCAAATAAATAAATACACAGGCTTGCTGAATGGATACAAAAACAAGACCCATATATACGCTGTCTACAAGAGACCCCCTTCAGACCTTGGGACACATACGGACTGAAATAAATCAAAAGAATTCAAAAGAAAGCTGGAGTAGCAATAGTCATATCAGATAAAATAGAATTTAAAATAAAGAATGTTACAAGAGACAAGGAAAGACACTACATAATGACCAAGGAATCAATCCAAGAAGAAGGTATAACAATTATAAATATATATGCCCCCAACATAGGAGCACCTCAATACATAAGGCAAATGCTAACAGCTATAAAAGAGGAAATCAACGGTAGCACAATAATAGTGGGGGACTTTAACAGCTCACTTACACCAAAGGACAGATCATCCAGACAGAAAATTAATAAGGAAACAAAAGCTTTAAATGACACAATAAACCAGATAGATTTAATTGCTATTTATCGGACATTCCATCTGAAGCAGCAGATTACACTTTCTTCTCATGTGCACATGGAACATTCTCCAGGGTAGATCACATCTTGGGTCACAAATCAAACCTCAGTAAGTTTAAGAAAATTGAAATCACTATCAAGCATCTTTTCTGACCACAATGCTCTGAGATTAAAAATCAGTTACAGGGAAAAAAGTAAAAAACACAAACACATGAAGGCTAAACAATACATTACTAAATAAGCAAGAGATCACTGAAGAAATCAAAGAGGAAATAAAAAATACCTAGAGACAAATGACAACAAAATCATGATGATCCAAAACCTATGGGATGCAGCAAAAACAGTTCTAAGAGGGAAGTTTATACCAAAAGCAATCCTACCTCAAGAAACAAGAAAAACCTCAAATAAACAAACTAACCTTACACCTAAAGGAACTAGAGAAAGCAGAAAAAACAAAACACAAATTTAGTAGAAGGAAGGAAATCATAAAGATCAGAGCAGAAATAAATGAAATAGAAACAAAGAAAACAATAGCAAAGATCAATAAAACTAAAAGCTGGTTCTTTGAGAAGATAAAATTGATTAACCTTTAGCCAGACTCATCAAGAAAAAGAGGGAGAGGGCTCAAATCAATAAAATTAGAAATGAAAAAGAAGTTACAGTGGACATCACAGAAATACAAAGTATCATAAGAGACTACTACAAGCAACTATATGCCAATAAAATGGACAACCTGGAGGAAATGGACAAATTCTTACAAAGGTGCAACCTTCCAAGATTGAACCAGGAAGAAATCAAAAAGATGAACAGACTGATCACAAGTACTGAAATTGAAACTGTGATTTAAAAACTTCCAACAAACAAAAGTTCAGGACCAGATGGCTTCACAGGTGAAATCTATCAAACATTTAAAGAAGAGTTAACACCTCTCCTTCTGAAACGCTTCCAAAAAATTTCAGAAGAAGGAACACTCCCAAGCTCATTCTGCAAGGCCACCATCACCCTGATAACAAAACCAGACAAAGGTACCACAAAAAAAGAAAATTACACTTTTCTTTTCATCAACCAATATCAATGATGAGCATAGATGCACAAAACCTCAACAAAATACTAACAGACCAAATTCAACAATACATTAAAAGGATCATACACCATGATCAAGTGGGATTTATCCCAGGAGTGCAAGGATTTTCAACATCTGCAAATCAACCAATGTGATACACCATATTAACAAACTGAAGAATAAAAACCATACGATCATCTCAGTAGATGCAGAAAAAGCTTTTGACAAAATTCAACAGCAATTTATGATAAAAACTCTCCAAAAACTGGGCATAGAGAGAACCTACTTCAACATAATAAAGGCCATATATGACAAACCCACAGCTAATATCATATTCAAAGGTAAAAAGCTGAAAGCATTTCCTCTAAGATCAAGAACAAGACAAGGATGTCCACTCTCGCCACTTTTATTTAACATAGTTTTGGAAGTCCAAAGCCACAGGTTTGTCATATGTGGCCTTTATTATGTTGAGGTAAGTTACTTCTATGCACACTTTCTGGAGAGTTTTTATCATAAGTGGATGTTGAATTTTGTAAAAAGATTTTTCTACATCTATTGAGATGATCATATAGTTTTTATTCTTCAATTTGTTAATGTAGTGTGTCATATTGATTTTGTGAATACTGAAAAATTCTTGCATCCCTGTAATAAATCCCACTTGACCATGGTGTATGATTCCTTTAATGTATTGTTATATTTGGTTGCTTATATTTTGTTGAGGACTTTTGTTTTTATATTCATCGAAGATACTGGCCTGTAATTTTCATTTTTTGTAGTGTCTTTATCTGGTTTTGCTATCAGGGTGATGGTGGCTTCATAAAATGGATTTGGGAGTGTTCCCGCCTCTTGAATTTTTTGTAATAGTTTGAGAAGGATAGGTATAAGTCCTTCTTTGTATGTTTGGTAGAATTCCCCAATGAAGTTGTTTGGTCCAGAACTTTTGTTTGGAGGAAATTTTCTAAATTATTTTTTTATTGGAGTATAATTGATTTACAATGTTGTGTTAGTTTCTGCTGTACAGCAAAGTGAATCAGTTATACATATACATATATCCACTCTTTTTAGGATTCTATTCCCATATAGGTCATTACAGAGTACTGAGTAGTGTTCCCTGTGCTATACAAAACGTTCTTATTAGTTATCTATTTTATATAAAATAGTGTGTATATGTCCCAATCTCCCAATTTATCCCCACCCTGACTTTCCCCCTTGGTAACCATAAGTGTGTTTTCTACATCTGTGACTCTATTTCTGTTTTGTAAATAGGTTCATTTGTACCATTTTTTAGATTCCACATGTAAGCGATATCATATGTTTGTCTTTCTCTGTCTGACTTACTTCACTCATTATGACAATCTCTAGGTCATCCATGTTGCTTCAAATGGCATTATTTTGTTCTTTTTTATGACTAAGTAATATTCCATTGTATATATATACACATCTTTATCCATTCCTCCATCAATGGACATTTAGGTTGCTTCCATGTCCTGACTATTGTAAACAGCTCCGCAGTGAACATTGGGGTGCATGTATCTTTTCGAATTATGGTTTTCACTGGATATATGCCCAGGAGTGGGATTGCTGGATCATATCGTAGCTCTATTTTTAGTTTTTTAAGGAACCTCTATACTGTTCTCCTTAGTGGCTGTACCAATTTACATTCCCACCAACAGTATAGGAGGGTTCCCTTTTGGAGGGAATTTTTAAATTACAGATTCTATTTCACTTCTAGTGATTAGCCTGTTCAAATTATGTTTCTTCTTGACTGTTTTGGTAGGATATAAGTTTCTAGAAACTTGTCCATTTCTTCTAGGTTGTCCAATTTGTTTGCATGTAACTGTTCATAGTGTTCTCTTATGATTTTTAAAAATTTCTCTGTTATTGGTTATTTCTCCTCCTCCATTTCATATTTTGTTTATTTGGATCCCCTCTCTTTTCTTCTTGGTGAGCGTGGCTAGAGGTTTGTTGATTTTTCTTTATCTTTTAAAAAAACCAGCTCTTGGTTTTATTGATCTTTTCTGTTGTTTTTTAAAAATTTATATTTTAGTTCCTCTCTGATCTTTATTTCCTTCCTTCTGCTGACTTTTTTTTTAACATCTTTGCTGAAGTACAATTGCTTCACACCATCATGCCAGTTTCTGCTGCACAACAAAGCGAATCAGCCATATGCACACACATATCCCCACATTCCCTCCCTCTTGCGTAGCCCTCCCACCCTCCCTATCCCACCTCTCTAAGTGGTCACAAAGCATTGAGCTGATCTCCCTGTCCTTCTGCTGACTTTGAATTTTCTTTGTTCATATTTTTCTAATTCTTTTAGGTGGTAGGTTAGGTTGTTTGTTTGAGATTTTTCTTGTTTCTTGAGGTAGGCCTGTATTGCTATGAACTTCCCTCTTAGAACTGCTTTTGCTTCACCCCGTAGATTTTGTAAGGTCACGTGTTCATTGTCATTTGTCTCAAGGTATTTTTTATTTCTTTGATTTCATTGTTGACCCATTGGTTTTTTAGTAGCATGTTATTTAGTCTCTGTGTCTTGGTTCTTTTCCTGTTTTTCTTTCTGTGGGTGAGTTCTAGTTTCATACCATTGTGGTCAAAAAAAGATGCTTGAAATAATTTCTATCTCCTTGAACTTGTTGATTCTTTTTTTGTGGCTTAGCATGTGGTATGTCCTACAGAACGTTCCATGAGCACTTGAAAAGAATATGTATTGGTCCTGTAGATATCAATTAAGTCCAAGTGGTCTATTTGTGTCATTTAGGACCTCTGTTGCCTTATTGCTTTTCTATCTGGATGATCTCTCCATTGATGTCAGTGGGGTATTTAAAGTCTCCTAATATTATTTTATCAGTTTATCCCTATATGTCTGTTAGAATTTGTTTTGTATATTTAGGTGCTCCTATGTTGTGTGCATATGTTATTGAGTATAATACCCACTTCTTGTATTGATCCCTTTATCATTATATAATGACTTCTTTATCGCCTTTGTTTTAAAGTCTATTTTGTCTGATTATGAGTATTGGTTTCCTTGATTTCTTATCATTTCCACTTGTACAAAATATCTTTTTCCAGCCCCTCACTTTCAGATGGTGTGTGCCTTTTGCCCTGAAGTGAGTCTCTTGTAGGCAGCATTTTGTAGGTCCTTGGTGTTTGTTTGTTTTTGAGTTTATTGTTTTTTTTAATCTAACCTGTCCAATCTGCCACACTGTGTCTTTGGATTGGAGCATTCAGACCATTGACATTTAAAGTAGTTAGTGATAGGTATATACTTATTGCCATTTTAATCCATGTTTTCCCATTCTTTGTACTTATTCTTTGTTCATTTCTTTTTTTAACATTTTATTGGAGTATAATTGCTTTACAATGGGGTGTTCGTTTCTGCTTTATAATAAAGTGATTCAGCTATACATATACATATATCCCCATATCTCCTCCCTCTTGTGTTTCCCTCACACTCTGCCTTTCCCACCCCTCTAGGTGGAAACAAAGAACTGAGCTGATCTCCCTGTGCTATGTGGCTGCTTCCCACTAGCTATCTATTTTACATTTGGTAGTGTATATATGTCCATGCCACTCTCTTACTTCATCCCAGCTTACCCTACCCACCCCACCCCAGCCCAAGTCCTCAACTCCATTCTCTATGTCTGTGTCTTTATTCCTGTCCTACCCCTAGGTTCTTCAGAACCATTTTATTTTTTTAGATTCCATATATATGGGTTAGCATACTGTATTTGTTTTTCTCTTTCTGACTTACTCCATTCTGTATGACAGTCTCTATGTCCATCCACCTCACTACAAATAACTCAATTTCATTTCCTTTTATGGCTGAGTAACATTCCATTGTATATATGTGCCACATCTTCTTTATCCATTCATCTGTCGATGGACACAGGTTGCTTCCATGTCCTGGGTATTGTAAAAAGAGCTGTAGTGAACATTGTGGTACATGACTTTTTGAATTATGGTTTTCTCAGGGTATATGCCCAGTAGTGGGATTGCTGGGTCATATGGTAGCCCTATTTTAGGTTTTTAAGGAACCTGCATACTGTTCTCCATAGTGGCTGTATCAATTTACATTCCCACCAACAGTGCAAGAGGGTTCCAATTTCTCCACATACTCTCCAGAATTTATTGTTTGTAGATTTTTTCATGATGACCATTCTGACCGGTGTGAGGTGATACCTCAATGTACTTTTGATTTGCATTTCTCTAATGATTAGTGATATTGAGCATACTTTCATGTGTTTGTTGGCAATCTGTATACCTTCTTTGGAGAAATGTCTATTTAGGTCCTCTGCCCATTTTTGGATTGGGTTGTTTTATTTTGATATTGAGCTGCATGAGCTGCTTCTATATTTTGAAGATTAATCCTTTGTCCATTGCTTCATTTGCAAATATTTTCTCCCATTCTGAGGGTTGTTCATTGTCTTGTTTATGGTTTCCTATGCTAAGCAAAAGCTTTTAAGTTTCATTAGGTCCCATTTTTTTATTTTTGTTTTTATTTCCATTACTCTAGAAGATGGGTCAAAAAGGATCAAGCTGTGATTTATGTCACAGAGTGTTCTGCCTATGTTTTCCTCTAAGAGTTTTATAGTGTCTGGCCTTACATTTACGTATTTAATCCATTTTGAGTTTATTTTTGTGTATGGTGTTAAGGAATGTTCTAATTTCATTCTTCTACATGTAGCTGTCCAGTTTTCCCAGCACAACTTATTGAAGGGGCTGTCTTTTCTCCATTGTATATTCTTACCTCCTTTATCAAAGATAAGGTGACCACATTGTGTGAGTTATCGCTGGGCTTTCTGTCCTGTTCCATTGATCTATATTTCTGTTTTTGTGCCAGTACCATACTGTCTTGATTACTGTAGCGTTGTAGTAGAGTTTGAAGTTAGGGAGCCTGATTCCCCCATCTCCGCTTTTCTTTCTCAAGATTGCTTTGGCTATTTGAGGTCTTCTGTGGTTCTATACAAATTGTGAATTCTTTTCTTCTAGCTCTGTGAAAAATGCCATTGGTAGTTTGATAGGGATTGCACTGAATCTGTAGATTGCTTTGGGTAGTATAGTCAGTTTCACAATGTTGATTCTTCCAATCCAAGAACATGGTACAACTCTACATCTGTTTGTATAATCTTTAATTTCTTTCATCAGTGTCTTATAGATTTCTGCATACAGGTCTTTTACCTCCTTAGGTAGATTTATTCCTAGGTTTTTTATTCTTTTTGTTGCAATGGTAAATTGTAGTGTTTCCTTAATTTCTGTTTCAGATTTTTCATCATAAATGTACAGGAATGCAAGAGATTTCTGTGCATTAATTTTGTATACTGCTACTTTACCAAATTCATTGATTAGTCCTAGTAGTTTTATGGTACCATCTTTAGGATTCTATGTATAGTATCATGTCATCTGCAAACACTGACATTTCTCTTCTTCTTTTCCAATTTGGATTCCTTTTATTTCTTTTTCTTCTCTGATTGCAGTACCTAAAACTTCCAAAACTATGTTGAATAATAGTGGTGAGATTGGGCAACCTTGTCTTGTTCCTGATCTTAGTGAAAATGTTTTCAGTTTTTCACCATTGAGAAGGATGTTGGTTGGGTGTTTGTCATGTATGGCCTTTATTATGTTGAGGTAGGTTCCCTCTATGCCTACTTTCTGGGGAGTTTTTATCATAAATGGCTGTTGAATTTTGTCTAAAGCTTTTTCTGCATCTATAGAGATGATCATATGATTTTTATCTTTCATTTTGTTAATATGGTGTATCACATTGATTTGTGTAAACTGAAGAATCCTAGCATTCCTGGGATAAACCCCACTTGATCATGGTGTATGAGCCTTTTAATGTGTTGTTGAATTCTGTTTGCTAGTATTTTGTTGAGGATTTCTACATCTATGTTCATCAGTGTTATTAGCCAGTAGTTTTCTTTTCTTGTGACATGTTTGTCTGGTTTGGGTATCAAGGTGATCGTGGCCTTGTAGAATGAGTTTGGGAGTGTTCCTCCCTGTCCTATATTTTGGAAGAGTTTGAGAACGATAGGTGATAGCTCTTCTCTAAATGTTTTGTAGAATTCGCCTGTGAATACATCTGATCATGGGCTTTTGTTTGTTGCAAGATTTTTAATCACAGTTTCAATTTCAGTGCTTGTGATTGGTCTGTTTATATTTTCTATTTCTTCCTGGTTCAGTCTCGGAAGGTTGTGCTTTTCTAAGAATTTGTCCATTTCTTCCAGGTTGTCCATTTTATTGGCACACAGTTTCTTATAGTAATCTCTCATGATCTTTTGTATTTCTGCAGTGTCAGTTTTTACTTCTCCTGTTTCTTTTTCTTTTTTTATCTTTATTGGAGTATAATTGATTTACAATGGTGTGTTGGTTTCTGCTTTATAACAAAGTGAATCAGTTATACATATACATATGTTCCCATATCTCTTCCCTCTTGCATCTCCCTCCCTCCCACCCTCCCCATCCCACCCTGCCAGGCGGTCACAAAGCACCGAGCTGATCTCCCTGTGCTATGCAGCTGCTTCCCACTAGCTATCTACCTTACGTTTGGTAGTGTATATATGTCCATGACTCTCTCTCACTTTGTCACAGCTCCCCCTTCCCCCTCCCCATATCCTCAAGTCCATTCTCTAGTAAGTCTGTGTCTTTATTCCTGTCTTACCCCTGGGTTCTTCATGACATTTTTTTCCCCTTAAATTCCATATATATGTGTTAGCATATGATATTTGTCTTTCTCTTTCTGACTTACTTCATTCTGTATGCAGACTCTAGGTCTATCCACCTCATTACAAATAGCTCAATTTCGTTTCTTTTTAAGGCTGAGTAATATTTCATTGTATATATGTGCCACATCTTATTTATCCATTCATCCGATGATGGGCATCTAGGTTGTTTCCATCTCTGGGCTATTGTAAATAGAGCTGCAATGAACATTTTGTTACATGACTCTTTTCGAATTATGGTTTTCTCAGGGTATATGCCCAGTAGTGGGATTGCTGGGTCATATGGTAGTTCTATTTATAGTCTTTTTAATGAACTTCCATACTGTTCTCCACAGTGGCTGTATCAATTTACATTCCCACCAACAGTGCAAGAGGGTTCCCTTTTCTCCACACCCTCTCCAGCATTTATTGTTTCTAGATTTTTTGATGATGGCCATTCTGACTGGTGTGAGATGATATCTCATTGTAGTTTTGATTTGCATTTCTCTAACAATTAATGAAGTTGAGCTTTCTTTCATGTGTTTGTTGGCAGTCTGTATATCTTCTTTGGAAAAATGTCTATTTAGGCCTTCTGCCCATTTTTAGATTGTGTTGTTTGGTTTTCTGTTATTGGGCTGCATGAGCTGCTTAAAAATTTTGGAGATTAATCCTTTGTCTGTTGCTTCATTTGCAAATATTTTCTCCCATTCTGAGGGTTATCTTTTGGTTTTGTTTATGGTTTCCTTTGCTGTGCAAAAGCTTTGAAGTTTCATTAGGTCCCATTTGTTTATTTTTGTTTTTATTTCCATTTCTCTAGGAGGTGGGTCAAAAAGGATCTTGCTGTGATTTATGTCATAGAGTGTTCTGCCTATGTTTTCCTCTAAGAGTTTGATAGTTTCTGGCCTTACATTTATGTCTTTAATCCATTTTGAGCTTATTTTTGTGTATGGTGTTAGGGAGTGATCTAATCTCATACTTTTACATGTACCTGTCCAGTTTTCCCAGCACCACTTATTGAAGAGGCTGTCCTTTCTCCACTGTACATTCCTGCCTCCTTTATCAAAAATAAGGTGACCAGGGCTTCCCTGGTAGTGCAGTGGTTGAGATTCTGCCTGACAATGCAGGGGACACAGGTTCGTGCCCCAGTCCGGGAAGATCCTAAATGCTGCGGAGTGGCTGCGCCCATGATCCATGGCAGCTGAGCCTGTGCATCCGGAGCATGGGCTCCACAACAGGACAGTGAGAGGCCCGTGTACCACAAAAAAAAATAATAATAATAATAATAAGGTGACAATATATGCGTGGGTTTATCTCTGGGCTTTCTATCCTGTTCCATTGATCTAGATTTCTGTTTTTGTGCCAGTACCATACTGTCTTCATTACTGTAGCTTTGTAGTATAGTCTGAAGTCAGGGAGCCTGCTTCCTCCAGCTCCATTTTTCGTTCTCAAGATTGCTTTGGCTATTCGGGGTCTTTTGTGTTTCCATACAAATTGTGAAATTTTTTGTTCTAGTTCTGTGAAAAATGCCAGTGGTAGTTTGATAGGGATTGCATTGAATCTATAGATTGCTTTGGGTAGTAGGGTCATTTTCACAATGTTGATTCTTCAAATCCAAGACATGGTATATCTCTCCATCTATTTGTATCATCTTTAATTTCTTTCATCAGTGTCTTATAATTTTCTGCATACAGATCTTTTGTCTTCTTATGTAGTTTTATTCCTAGATATTTTATTCTTTTTGTTGCAATGGTAAATGGGAGTGTTTCTTGATTTTACTTTCAGATTTTTCATCCTTAGTGTATAGGAATGCCAGAGATTTCTGTGCATTAATTTTGTATCCTGCTACTTTACCAAATTCATTGATTAGCTCTAGTAGTTTTCTGGTAGCATCTTTAGAATTCTCTATGTATAGTATCATGTCATCTGCAAACAGTGACAGCTTTATTTCTTCTTTTCTGATTTGGATTCCTTTTATTTCCTTTTCTTCTCTGATTGCTGTGGCTAATACTTCCAAAACTATATTGAATAAGAGTGGTGAGAGTGGGCAGTCTTGTCTTGTTCCTGATCTTAGTGGAAATGATTTCAGTTTTTCACCATTGAGGACGATGTTGGCTGTGGGTTTGTCATATATGGCCTTTATTATGTTGAGGAAAGTTCCCTCTATGCCTACTTTCTGGAGGCTTTTTATCATGAATGGGTGTTGAATTTTGTCAAAAGCTTTCTCTGCATCTATTGAGATGATCATATGGTTTTTCTCCTTCAATTTGTTTATATGGTTTATCACATTGATTGTTTTGCATATACTGAAGAATCCTTACATTCCTGGAATAAACCCCACTTGATCCTGGTGTATGATCCCTTTAATGTGCTGTTGGATTCTGTTTGCTAGTATTTTGTTGAGGATTTTTACATCTATGTTCATCAGTGATATTGGCCTGTAGTTTTCTTTCTTTGTGACATCCTTGTCTGGTTTTGGTATCAGGGTGATGGTGGCCTTGTAGAATGAGTTTGGGAGTGTTCCTTCCTCTGATATATTTTGGAAGAGTTTGAGAAGGATAAGTGTTCGCTCTTCTCTAAATGTTTGATAGAATTCGCCTGTGAAGCCATCTGGTCCTGGGCTTTTGTTTGTTGGAATATTTTTAATCACAGTTTCAATTTCAGTGCTTGTGATTGGTCTGTTCATATTTTCTATTTCTTCCTGAATAAGTCTTGGCAGGTTGTGCATTTCCAAGAATTTGTCCATTTCTTCCAGGTTGTCCATTTTATTGGCATAGAGTTGCTCGTAGTAATCTCTCATGATCTTTTGTATTTCTGCAGTGTCAGTTGTTACTTCTCCTTTTTCATTTCTAATTCTATTGACTTGAGTCTTCTCCCTTTTTTTCTTGATGAGTCTGGCTAATGGTTTTTCAATTTTGTTTATCTTCTAAAAGAAGGATCTTTTAGTTTTATTGATCTTGGCTATTGTTTCCTTCATTTCTTTTTTCATTTATTTCTGATCTGTTTTTTATTATTTCTTTTCTTCTGCTAAGTTTAGGGGTTTTTGTTCTTCTTTCTCTAATTGCTTTAGGTGTAAGGTTAGGTTTTTATTTGAGATGTTTCTTGAGGTAGGATTGTATTGCTATAAACTTTCCTCAGAACTGCTTTTGCTACTTCCCATAGGTTTTGGGTCATCTAGCTTTCATTGTCATTTGTTTCCATGTATTTTTTGATTTCTTCAGTGATCGCTTGGTTATTTAGTAGTGTATTGTTTAGCCTCCATGTGTTTGTATTTTTTACAGTATTTTTCCTGTAATTGATATCTAGTCTCATAGTGTTATGTTCAGAGAAGATATTTGATCCTATTTCAATTTTCTTAAATTTACTAAGCCTTGATTTGTGCCCCAACATACGATGTATCCTGGAGAATGTTCCATGAGCACTTTGGAAGAATGTGTATTCTGTTGTTTTAGGATGGAGTGTCCTACAAATATCAATTAAGTCCATCTTGTTTAATGTATCATTTAAAGCTGTGTTTCCTTATTTATTTTCATTTTGGATGATCTGTTCAATGGTGAAAGTAGGGTGTTAAAGTCCCCTACTATTATTGTGTTACTGTTGATTTCCCTTTTATGGCTGTTAGCATTTGCCTTATGTATCGTGGTGCTCCTATGTTGGTACATATGTATTTACAATTGTTTTATCTTCTTCTTGGATCGATCCCTTTATCACTATGTAGTGTCCTTCTTTGTCTCTTGTAATAGTCTTTATTTTAAAGTCTATTTTGTCTTATATGAGAATTGCTACTCCAGCTTTGTTTTTTTTACATCTTTATTGAGGTATAATTGATTTACAATTGTGTGTTTGTTTCTGCTTTATAACAAAGTGAATCAGTTATACATATACATATGTTCCCATATCTCTTCCCTCTTGCGTCTCCCTCCCTCCCATCCTCCCTATCCCACCCCGCCAGGCAGTCACAAAGCACCAAGCTGACATCCCTGTGCTATGCGGCTGCTTCCCACTAGCTATCTACCTTACGTTTGGTAGTGTATATATGTCCATGCCTCTCTCTCGCTTTGTCACAGCTCACCCTTCCCCCTCCCCATATCCTCAAGTCCTTTCTCCAGTAGGTCTGTGTCTTTATTCCTGTCTTGCCCCTAGGCTTTTCATGACATTTTTTCCTCTTAAATTCCATATATATGTGTTAGCATACGGTATTTGTCTTTTTCTTTCTGAGTTACTTCACTCTGTATGAAGACTCTAGGTCTATCCACCTCATTACAAATAGCTCGATTTCATTTTTTTTTATGGCTGAGCAATATTCCATTGTATATATGTGCCACATCTTCTTTATCCATTCATCCAATGATGGGCATTTAAGTTGTCTCCATATCCGGGCTATCGTAGATAGATCTGCAATGAACATTTTGGTACATGACTCTTTTCGAATTATGGTTTTCTCAGGGTATATGCCCAGTAGTGGGATTGCTGGGTCATATGGTAGTTCTATTTGTAGTTTTCTAAGGAACCTCCATACTGTTCTCCATAGTGGCTGTACCAATTCATATTCCCACCAGCAGTGCAGGAGTGCCCCCTTTGGTCCACACCTTCTCCAGCATTTATTGTTTCTAGATTTTTTGATGATGGCCATTCTGACTGGTGTGAGATGATATCTCATTGTAATTTTGATTTGCATTTCTCTAATGATAAATGATGTTGAGCATTCTTTCATGTGTTTGTTGGCAGTCTGTATATCTTCTTTGGAAAAATGTCTATTTAGGTCTTCTGCCCATTTTTGGATTGGGTTGTTTGTTTTTTTGTTATTGAGCTGCATGAGCTGCTTGTAAATTTTGGAAATTAATCCTTTGTCAATTTCTTCATTTGCAAATATTTTCTCCCATTCTGAGGATTGTCTTTTGATCTTGTTTATGGTTTCCTTTGCTGTGCAAAAGCTTTGAGGTTTCATTAGGTCCCATTTGTTTATTTTTGTTTTTATTTCCATTTCTCTAGGAGGTGGGTCAAAAAGGATCTTGCTGTGATTTATGTCATAGTCTTCTGCCTACGTTTTCCTCTATGAGTTTCACAGTTTCTGGCTTTACATTTAGATCTTTAATCCATTTTGAGCGTATTTTTGTGTATGGTGTTAGGGAGTGATCTAATCTCATACTTTTACATGTACCTGTCCAGTTTTCCCAGCACCACTTATTGAAGAGGCTGTCCTTTCTCCACTGTACATTCCTGCCTACTTTATCAAAGATAAGGTGACCATATATACTTGGGTTTATCTCTGGGCTTTCTATCCTGTTCCATTGATCTATCTTTCTATTTTTGTGCCAGTACCATACTGTCTTGATTACGGTAGCTTTGTAGTATAGTCTGAAGTCAGGGAGCCTGATTGCTCCAGCTCCATTTTGTTTGTTGGAAGATTGGAACATTTTGTTTGTTGGAAGATTTTTAATCAGAGTTTCAATTTCATTACTTGTGATTGGTCTGTTCATATTTTCTATTTCTTCCTGATTCAGTCTTGGCAGGTTGTGCATTTCTAAGAATTTGTCCATTTCTTCCAGGTTGTCCATTTTATTGGCATAGAGTTGCTTGTAGTAATCTCTCATGAAGTTTTGTATTTCTGCAGTGTCAGTTGTTACTTCTCCTTTTTCATTTCTAATTCTATTGATTTGAGTCTTCTCCCTTTTTCTCGTGATGAGTCTGGTTTATCTATTTTTTTTTAACATCTTTATTGGGGTATAATTGCTTTACAATGGTGTGTTAGTTTCTGCTTTATAACAAAGTGAATCAGTCATACATAAACATATGTTCCCATATGTCTTCCCTCTTGCGTCTCCCTCACTCCCACCCTCCCTATCCCACCCTGCCAGGCTGTCACAAAGCACCGAGCCAATATCCCTGTGCCATGCGGCTGCTTCCCACTAGCTATCTACCTTACTATGTCTGTTAGTGTGTATATGCCCATGGCTCTCTCTCGCCCTGTCACAGCTCACCCTTCCCCCTCCCCATAACCTCAAGTCCGTACTCTAGGAGGTCTGCGTCTTTATTCCTGCTTTACCCCTAGGTTCTTCATGACATTTTTTTCCTTAAAATCCATATATATGTGTTAGCATACGGTATTTGTCTTTTTCTTTCTGAGTTACTTCACTCTGTATGACAGACTCTAGGTCTATCCACCTCATTACAAATAGCTCAATTTCGTTTCTTTTTATGGCTGAGTAATATTCCATTGTATATATGTGCCACATCTTCTTTATCCATTCATCCGATGATGGGCACTTAGGTTGTTTCCATCTCCGGGCTATTGTAAATAGAGCTGCAATGAACATTTTGGTACATGACTCTTTTTGAATTTTGGTTTTCTCAGGGTATATGCCCAGTAGTGGGATTGCTGGGTCATATGGTAGTTCTATTTGTAGTTTTTTAAGGAACCTCCATACTGTTCTCCATAGTGGCTGAACCAATTCACATTCCCACCAGCAGTGCAAGAGTGTTCCCTTTTCTCCACACCCTCTCCAGCATTTATTGTTTCTAGATTTTTTGATGATGGCCATTCTGACTGGTGTGAGATGATATCTCATTGTAGTTTTGATTTGCATTTCTCTAATGATTAATGATGTTGAGCATTCTTTCATGTGTTTGTTGGCAGTCTGTATATCTTCTTTGGAGAAATGTCTATTTAGGTCTTCTGCTCATTTTTGGATTGGGTTGTTTGTTTTCTTGTTATTGAGCTGCATGAGCTGCTTGTAAATTTTGGAGATTAATCCTTTGTCGGTTGCTTCATTTGCAAATATTTTCTCCCATTCTGAGGATTGTCTTTTGGTCTTGTTTATGGTTTCCTTTGTTGTGCAAAAGCTTTGAAGTTTCATTAAGTCCCATTTGTTTATTTTTGTTTTTATTTCCATTACTCTAGGAGGTGGGTCAGAAAGGATCTTGCTGTGATTTATGTCATAGAGTGTTCTGCCTATGTTTTCCTATAAGAGTTTGATAGTTTCTGGCCTTACATTTAGGTCTTTAATCCATTTTCAGCTTATTTTTGTGTATGGTGTTAGGGAGTGATCTAATCTCATACTTTTACATGTACCTGTCCAGTTTTCCCAGCACCACTTATTGAAGAGGCTGTCCTTTCTCCACTGTACATTACTACCAACTTTATCAAAGATAAGGTGTCCATATGTGCATGGGTTTATCTCTGGGCTTTCTATCCTGTTCCATTGATCTATCTTTCTGTTTTTGTGCCAGTACCATACCGTCTTGATAACTGTAGCTTTGTAGTATAGTCTGAATCAGGGAGCCTGATTCCTCCAGTTCCTTCTTTCGTTCTCAAGATTGCTTTGGCTATTCGGGGTCTTTTGTGTTTCTATACAAATTGCAAAATTTTTTGTTCTAGTTCTGTGAAAAATGCCAGTGGTAGTTTGATAGGGATTGCATTGAATCTATAGATTGCTTTGGGTAGTAGAGTCATTTTCACAATGTTGATTCTTCCAATCCAGGAACATGGTATATCTCTCCATCTATTTGTATCATCTTTAATTTCTTTCATCAGTGTCTTATAATTTTCTGCATACAGGTCTTTTGTCTCCTTAGGTAGGTTTATTCCTAGATATTTTATTCTTTTTGTTGCAATGGTAAATGGGAGTGTTTTCTTAATTTCACTTTCAGATTTTTCATCATTAGTGTATAGTAATGCCAGAGATTTCTGTGCATTAATTTTGTATCCTGCAGCTTTACCAAATTCATTGATTAGCTCTAGTAGTTTTCTGGTAGCATCTTTAGGGTTCTCTATGTATAGGATCATGTCATCTGCAAACAGTGACAGCTTTACTTCTTCTTTTCCGATTTGGATTCCTTTTATTTCCGTGTTTTCTCTGATTGCTGTGGCTAAAACTGCCAAAACTATGTTGAATAAGAGTGGTGAGAGTGGGCAACCTTGTCTTGTTCCTGATCTTAGTGGAAATGCTTTCAGTTTTTCACCATTGAGGATGATGTTTGCTGTGGGCTTGTCATATATGGCCTTTATTATGTTGAGGAAAGTTCCCTCTATGCCTACTTTCTGCAGGGTTTTTATCATGAATGGGTGTTGAATTTTGTCAAAAGCTTTCTCTGCATCTATTGAGATGATCATATGGTTTTTCTCCTTCAATTTGTTAATATGGTTTATCACATTGATAGATTTGCGTATATTGAAGAATCCTTGCATTCCTGGAATAAACCCCACTTGATCATGGTGTATGATCCTTTTAATGTGCTGTTGGATTCTGTTTGCTAGTATTTTGTTGAGGATTTTTGCATCTATGTTCATCAGTGATATTGGCCTGTAGTTTTCTTTCTTTGTGAAATCCTTGTCTGGTTTTGGTATCAGGGTGATGGTGGCCTTGTAGAATGAATTTGGGAGTGTTCCTCTCTCTGCTATATTGGAAGAGTTTGAGAAGGATAGGTGTTAGCTCTTCTCTAAATGTTTGATAGAATTCGCCTGAGAAGCCATCTGGTCCTGGGCTTTTGTTTGTTGGAAGATTTTTAATCAGAGTTTCAATTTCATTACTTGTGATTGGTCTGTTCATATTTTCTATTTCTTCCTGATTCATTCTTGGCAGGTTGTGCATTTCTAAGAATTTGTCCATTTCTTCCAGGTTGTCCATTTTATTGGCATAGAGTTGCTTGTAGTAATCTCTCATGAAGTTTTGTATTTCTGCAGTGTCAGTTGTTACTTCTCCTTTTTCATTTCTAATTCTCTTGATTTGAGTCTTCTCCCTTTTTCTCGTGATGAGTCTGGTTTATCTACTTTGTTTATCTTCTCAAAGAACCAGCTTTTAGTTTTATTGCTCTTTGCTATCGTTTCCTTCATTTCTTTTTCATATATTTCTGATCTGATTTTTATGATTTCTTTTCTTCTGCTAACTTTGGGGGTTTTTTGTTCTTCTCTCTCTAATTGCTTTAGGTGCAAGTTTAGGTTGTTTATTCCAGTTGTTTCCTGTTTCTTAAGGTGGGCTTGTATTGCTATAAACTTCCCTCTTAGAACTGCTTTTGCTGCATCCCATAGGTTTTGCATCATCGTGTCTCCATTGTCATTTGTTTCTAGGTATTCTTTTATTTCCTCTTTGATTTCTTCAGTGAGAACTTCGTTATTAAATAGTGTATTGTTTAGCCTCCATGTTTTTGTATTTTTTACAGATCTTTTCCTGTAATTGATATCTAGTCTCATAGTTGTGGTCGGAAAAGATACTTGATACAATTTCAATTTTCTTAAATTTACCAAGGCTTGATTTGTGACCCAAGATATGATCTATCCTGGAGCATGTTCCATGAGAACTTGAGAAAAATGTGTATTCTTTTGTTTTTGGATGGAATGTCATATAAATATCAATT
Source organism: Leucopleurus acutus (assembly GCF_964270905.1). Taxonomy (NCBI): domain Eukaryota; kingdom Metazoa; phylum Chordata; class Mammalia; order Artiodactyla; family Delphinidae; genus Leucopleurus; species Leucopleurus acutus. The sequence goes on from NC_139142.1 coordinate 40,588,744, forward strand.
AAGTCCATCTTGTTTACTGTATCATTTAAAGCTTGTGTTTCCTTATTTATTTTCATTTTGGATGATCTGTCCATTGGTGAAAGTGGGGTGTTAAAGTCCCCTACTATGAATGTGTTACTGTCGATTCCCCTTTTATGGCTGTTAGTATTTGCCTTATGTATTGAGGTGCTCCTATGTTGGGTGCATGAATATTTACAATTGTTATATCTTCTTCTTGGATTAATCCCTTGATCATTATGTAGTGTCCTTCTTTGTCTCTTGTAATACTCTTTATTTTAAAGTCTATTTTGTCTGATATGAGAATTGCTACTCCAGCTTTCTTTTGGTTTCCATTTGCATGGAACATCTTTTTCCATCCCCTCACTTTCAGTCTGTATGTGTCTCTAGGTCTGAAGTGGGTCTGTTGTAGACAGCATATATATAGGTCTTGTTTTTGAGTCCATTCATCCAATCTGTGTCTTTTGGTGGGAGCATTTAGTCCATTTACATTTAAGGTAATTTTCAATATGTATGTTCCTATTCCCATTTTCTAAATTGTTTTGGGTTCGTTATTGTAGGTCTTTTCCTTCTCTTTTGTTTCTTGCCTAGAGAAGTCCTGTAGCATTTGTTGTAAAGCTGATTTGGTGGTGCTGAACTCTTTCAATTTTTGCTTGTCTGTAAAGGTTTTCATTTCTCCATCAAATCTGAATGAGATCCTTGCTGGGTAGAGTAATCTTGGTTGCAGGTTTTTTCCTTCATCACTTTAAATATGCCCTGCCAGTCCCTTCTGGCTTGCAGAGTTTCTGCTGAAAGATCAGCTGTTAACCTTATGGGGATTCCCTTGTGTGTTATTTGTTGTTTTTCCCTTGCTGCTCTTAATATGTTTTCTTTGTATTTAATTTTTGACAGTTTGATTAGTATATGTCTTGGCGTATTTCTCCTTAGATTTATCCTGTATGGGACTCTCTGTGCTTCCTGGACTTGATTAACTATTTCCTTTCCCATATTAGGGAAGTTTTCAACTATAATCTCTTCAAATATTTTCTCAGTCTCTTTCTTTTTCTCTTATTCTTCTGGAACCCCTATAATTCGAATGTTGGTGTGTTTAATCTTGTCCCAGAGGTCTCTGAGACTGTCCTCAGTTCTTTTCATTCTTTTTTCTTTATTTTGCTCTGAGGTAGTTATTTCCACTATTTTATCTTCCAGGTCACTTATCCGTTCTTCTGTCTCAGTTATTGTGGTATTGATCCCATCTAGAGTATTTTTCATTTCATTTACTGTGTTATTCATCATTGTTTGTTTCATCTTTAGTTCTTCTAGGTCCTTGTTAAATGTTTCTTGCATTTTGTCTATTCTATTTCCAAGATTTTGGGTCGTCTTTACTATCGTTATTCTGAATTCTTTTTCCGGTAGACTGCCTATTTCCTCTTCATTTGTTAGGTCTGGTGGGTTTTTATCTTGCTCCTTCATCTGCTGTGTGTTTTTCTGTCTTCTCATTTTGCTTATCTTACTGTGTTTGGGGTCTCCTTTTTGCAGGCTGCAGGTTCGTAGTTCCCGTTGTTTTGGGTGTCTGTCCCCAGTGGCTAAGGTTGGTTCAGTGGGTTGTGTAGGCTTCCTGGTGGAGGGGACTCGTGCCTGTGTTCAGTGGATGAGGCTGAATCTTGTCTCTCTGGTGGGCAGGTCCACATCTGGTGGTGTGTTTTGTGGTGTCTGTGGACTTATTATGATTTCCGGCAGCCTCTCTGGTAATGGGTGGGGTTGTTTTCCTGTCTTGTTAATTGTTTGGCATAGGTTGTCCAGCACTGTAGCTTGCTGGTTGTTGAGTGAAGCGGGTTGAGATAGAGATCTCTGGGAGATTTTCGCCATTTGATATTATGTGGAGCTGGGAGAGGAGGTCTCTTGTTGACCAGTGTCCTGAAGTTGGCTCTCCCACCTCAGAAACACAGCACTGATTCCTGGCTGCACCAAGAGCCTTTCAGCCACACGGCTCAGAATAAAAGGGAGAAAAAGTAGAAAGATAGAAGTAGTAGAAGTAGAAAGAAAGGAAGGAAGGAAGGAAGGAAGGAAGGATGGAAGGAAGGAAGAAAGAAAGAAAGAAAGAAAGAAGGAAAGAAGGAAAGGAGGGAGGAAGGAAGGAAGGAAGGAGGGAAGGATGGAAAAAAGAAAGAAGGAAAGAAGACAAAATAAAATAAAGTAACATATAATAAAGTTATTAAAATAAAAAAAATTATTAAAAAAATACTTAAAAACAAAAACAAAAAAAACAGACAGGTAGGACCCTAGGACAAATGGTGGAAGCAAAGCTATACAGACAAAATCTCATACAGAAGCATACACATACACACTCACAAAAAGAGGAAAAGGGGAAAAATCATAAATTTTGCTCTCAAAGTCTACCTCCTCAATTTGGGATGATTTGTTGTCTATTCATGTGTTCCACAGATGCAAGGTACATCAAGTTGATTGTGGAGTTTTAATCCACTGCTTCTGAGGCTGCTGGGAGAGACTTCCGTTTCTCTTCTTTGTTCTCACAGCTCCCAGGGTCTCAGCTTTGGATTTGGCCCTGCCTGTGTGTGTAGGTCGCCGAAGGGCGTCTGTTTTTCCGCTCAGAGAGGACGGGGTTAAAGGAGCAGCTGATTAGGGGGCTCTGGCTCACTCAAGCTGGGGGGAGGGAGGGGGACGGGGTGCGAGGCGAGCCTGCGGCGGCAGAGGCCAATGTGACGTTGCACCAGCCTGAGGTGTGCCATGCGTTCTCCCAGGGGAGTTGTCCCTGGATCCCGGGACCCTGGCAGTGGCGGGCTGCACAGGCTCCCCGGAAGGGAGGTGTGGATAGTGACCTGTGGATGCACACAGGCTTCTTGGTGGCGGCAGCAGCAGCCTTAGCATCTCCTGCCAGTCTCTGGGGTCCGTGCTTTTATCCATGGCTTGCGCCTGTCTCTGGAGCTCCTTTAAGCAGCGCTCTTAATCCCGTCTCCTTGCGCACCAGGAAACAAAGAGGGAAGAAAAAATCTCTTGCCTCTTCGGCAGGTCCAGACATTTTCCCGGACTCCCTCCCGGCTAGCCGTGGTGCACTAACCCCTTCAGGCTGTGTTCACGCAGCCAACCTCAGTCCTCTCCCTGCGCTCCGACCGAAGACCGAGCCTCAGCTCCCAGCCCCCGCCTGCCCCGGCGGGTGAGCAGACAAGCCTCTCGGGCTGGTGAGTGCTGGTCAGCACTGATCCTCTGTGCGGGAATCTTTCTGCTTTGCCCTCCACACCCCTGTCGCTGTGCTCTCCTCCGCAGCTCCGAAGCTCCCCCCCACCCCCGCCACCCACAGTCTCTGCCCGGGAAGGGGCTTCCTAGTGTGTGGAAACCTTTCCTCCTTCACAGCTCCTTCCCACTGGTGCAGGTCCCATCCCTATTCTTTTGTCTCTGTTTTTTTATTTTTCTTTTGCCCTACCCAGGTACGTGGGGAGTTTCTTGCCTTTTGGGAGGTCTGAGGTCTTCTGCCAGCGTTCAGTAGGTGTTCTGTAGGAGTTGTTCCACGTGTAGATGTATTTCGGATGTATCTGTGGGGAGGAAGGTAATCTCCGCGTCTTACTCTTCCGCCATCTTCCCTTCGTCCTGGGACCCTTATAATGTGAATGTTGGTGCGTTTAATGTTGTTCCAGAGGTCTCTGAGAGTGTCCTCAATTCTTTTCATTCTTTTTTCTTTATTCTGTTCTGTGGTAGTTATTTCCACTATTTTATCTTCCAGGTCACTTATCCGTTCTTCTGCCTCAGTTATTCTGCTATTGATTCCTTCTAGAGAATTTTAAATTTCATTTATTGTATTGTTCATCATTGTTTGTTTGCTCTTTAGTTTTTCTAGGTCCTTGTTAAAACTTTCTTGTATTTTCTCCATTCTATTTCCAAGATTTAAGATCATCTTTACTATCATTATTCTGAACTGTTTTTCAGGTAGACTGCCTATTTCCTCTTCATTTGTTCAGTCTGGTGGTTTTTTACTTTGCTCCTTCATGTGCTGCGTATTTCTTTGTCTTCTTGTTTAGCTTAACTTACTGTGTTTGGGGTCTCCCTTTCATAGGCTGTGGGGTCGTAGTTCCTATTGTTTTTGGTGTCTGCCCCCAGTGGGTAAGGTTGGTTCAGTGGGCTGTGTAGGCTTCCTGGTGGAGAGGACTGGTGCCTGTGTTCTAGTGGATGAGGCCAGGTCTTGTCTTTCTGGTGGGCAGGACTGCATCTGGTGATGTGTTTTGGGGTGTCTGTGAACTTAGTATGATTTTAGGCAGGCTCTCTGCTAATGGGTGGGGTTGTGTTTCTGTCTTGCTAGTTGTTTGGCATGGGGTGCCCCGCACTGGAACTTGGTGGTCCTTGAGTGGAGCTGGGTCTTAGCATTGAGAAGGAAATCTCTGGGAGAGCTCTCTCCGATTGAGATTAAATGTGGCCAGGAGGTCTCTGGTGGACCAATGTCTTGAACTCGGCTCTCCCACCTCAGAGGCTCAGGTCTGACACCTGGCTGGAGCACCTAGACCCTGTCAGCCACATGGCTCGGAAGAAAAAAATGAAAGAGAAAAATAGAATAAAATAAAGTTATTAAAATAATAAAGTAATTAAAAAAAAAGAAGAGAACAACCAAACCAACACACAAATCTACCAATGATAACAAGTGCTAAAATTTATACTTAAAAAAAAAAAAAAGGACAGACAGAGCCCTAGGACACATGGTAAAAGCAAACCTATACAGACAAAATCACACAAAGAAGCATACACATACACACTCACAAAAAGAGAAAACAGAAAAAATATATATATAAAAGGAAGAGAGCAACCAAATCAATAAACAAATCTACCAATGATAATAAGCTCTAAATACTAAACTAAGATAAACATAAAACCAGAAACAAATTAGATGCAGAAAACAAACCCCAAGTCTACAGTTGCTCCCAAAGTCTACTGCCTCAATTTTGGGATGATTCATTGACTATTCAGGTATTCCACAGACGCAGGGTACATCAACTTGATTATAGAAACTTAATCTGCTGCCCCTGAGGCTGCTGGGAGAGATTTCCCTTTCTCTTCATTCGCACAGCTCCTGGGGTTCAGCTTTGGATTTAGCCCTGCCTCTGCATGTAGGTTGCCCTATGTTCTTCGCCCAGACAGGAGGGGGTTAAAGGAGAGGATGATTAAGGGGGTCTGGCTCACTCAGGCTGGGGGGAGGGAGTGGTATGGGATGGGGGGCGAGCCTGCGGTGGCAGAGGTCTGCGTGAGGTTGCACCAGCCTGATGCGCACCGTGTGTTCTCCCGGAGAAGTTGTCCCTGGATCACGGGAACCTGGCCATGGTGGGCTGCACAGGCTCCCAGGAGGGGAGTGTGGATAGTGACCTGTGCTTGCACACAGGATTCTTGGTGGCTGCAGCAGCAGCCTTAGCATTTCATGCCCATCTCTGAGGTCTGCACTGATAGCCGTGGCTTGTGCCCATCTCTGGAGCTCATTTAGGCGGTGCTCTGAATCCTCTCTCCTCACGCACCCCAAAACAATGGTCTCTTGCCTCTTAGGCAGGTCCAGACTTTTTCCCAGACTCCCTCCCAGCTATCTGTGGTGCACTAGCCCCCTTCAGGCTGTGTTCATGCAGCCGACCCCAGTCCTCTCTCTGGGATCTGATCTCCAAAGCCTGAGCTTGAGCTCCCAGCCCCCACCCACCCTGGCGGGTGAGCAGACAAGCCTCTCAGGCTGGTGAGTGCTGGTCAGCACTGATCCTCTGTGCGGGAATCTCTCCGTTTTGCCCTCCGCACCCCTGTTGCTGTGCTCTCCTCCATGGTTCCGAAGCTTCTCCCCCGCCCACCCCCTGTCTCCACCAGTGAAGGGGCTTCCTAGTATGTGAAAACTTTTCCTCCTTCACAACTCCCTCCCAGAAGTGCAGGTCCTGTCCCTATTCTTTTGTCTCTGTTTTTTCTTTTGCCCTACCCAGGTATGTGGGGTGTTTCTTGCTTTTGGGAAGTCTGAGGTCTTCTGTCAGCATTCAGTAGGTGTTCTGTAGGGGTTGTTCCACATGTAGATGTATTTTTGATGTATTTGTGGGGAGGAAGCTGATCTCCACATCTTACTCCTCCACCATCTTGAAGTTCCCCCCTCTTTGTTCATTTCTAATTCTTTTGTTTTTCCTTTTGTGGTTTGACGATTTTCTTTTGTAGTATGCTTGAGTTTGTTTCTTTTTGGTTTCTGTGAATCCATTGTACGTTTTTCATTTGTGATTACCATGGAGTTCAAGTATGTTGACCCATAGCTATGTCTACTTGCTTTAAACTGATAGTCATTGGGCTTCCCTGGTGGTGCAGTGGTTGGGAGTCTGCCTGCTGATGCAGGGGACACATGTTCGTGCCCTGGTCCGGGAAGATCCCACATGCTGCGGAGCGGCTGGGCCCGTGAGCCATGGCCGCTGAGCCTGCGCGTCTGGAGCCTGTGCTCCGCAATGGGAGAGGCCACAACAGTGAAAGGCCCGCGTACAGCACAAAAAAAAAAACAAAACAAAAAAACAACTGATAGTCATTGAAGTTCAAACATATTCTAAAAGATCTACTTTTTTTTTTTGCGGTACATGGGCCTCTCACTGTTGTGGCTCTCCCTTTGCGGAGCACAGGCTCTGGATGTGCAGGCTCAGCGGCCATGGCTCAATCACTGCGCCACCAGGGAAGCCCTAGATCTACGTTTTTATACTTCCCTCCTCCACATGGGATTTTGATGTCCTATTTTACATCTTCATGCTTATCCTTTTACTGTTAATTGTAGTTATAATCACTTTTACACTTTTTTGATTGTTTTTTAATCTATGTATTGGCTGATTTAAGTGATCTTCGATCCTTTTCTATATTTGCTTTTCTTCTGTGATTTTCCCTTTCCTGTAGATTCTTGCTTCTTTTCTACCTAGAGAAGACTCTTCAACATTTCTTTTAGGGTAAGTTTAGTATTGCTGGATTCTTTTAGTTTTGTTTCCCTGAGAAATTCTTTATCTCTCCTTCCATTATTAATGATAATCTTGCTGGGCAGAGTATACTAGGTTTCAGGTTTTTCCCTTTCAGGACTTTGAATATATCATGCCACTCCCTCCTGGCCTACAAAGTTTCTGCAGAAAAATCAGCTGATAGCCTTAATGGGGTTCCCTTGTAACTGATTCTTTGTTTTTCTCTTGCTGCCTTTAGAATCCTCTCTTTATCTTTCACTTTTGCCATTTTAATTAGGTCTTGGTGTGGGTCTGTTTGGGTTTCTCTTGTTTGCAGCCCTCTGTGCTTCCTGTACGCAATACCAATTTCCTTCTTTAGGTTTGGGAAATTTACAGCCATAATTTCTTCAAATACATTTTCAATGCCCTTCTTTTTATCTTCTCCTTCTGGAACCCCTATTATGCATAGGTTGGCATGCTTTTTATTATCCCATAGATCTCATATGTTGCTTTCATTTTTTTTGTCTTTCTGTCTGCCGTTCTGATTGGGTGATTTCCATTATTCTATCTTCTACATCACTCATTCCTTCTTCTGTGTCATTTAGTCTGCTATTCATTTCTTCTAGATTGGTTTTAATCTCAGCAATTGAATTGCCTGTTTCTGATTGGTTCATCTTTATAGTTTCAACTTTCTTGTTACAGTGATCTGCATTTCTATCAATAATCTTTCTTAATTCAGTTAACATTTTTGTTAGCTCCTTTTTGAGCTCGGGGTGTAATAGACTGGTGAGGTCTGTTTCATTATTCTTTCAGGAGATGTCTCTTGCTCTTGTGTAATTGGGAGTAGTTCCTCTGCCTTTTCGTTTTACTTTATCTCTGTGAATTTAGGAGAAACAGTTACCTACTGTGGTCTTGAAGGAGTGTTTTTATGGGGAGCGACTCTATGCCAACTGTGTGTGTTCAATATTTTTTTGTGTAAGGGCTGGTTTCAGTATAGATGCCGGCCAGGTCTTTTCTCACAGTGTGCTGCCTATTATCCCCTTGATACAGGGTGTGATTGGTGTTGTATCTAGAGCCAGTGCTAGATGTGAGGTAGCACTTTCTCTCTTCTCCCTGGCTTTCACCACCCTGTTGGAGTAGGGTCTGCTGCCCAGCTGTTGGAGTAGAAGCCCTGAGGTTTGGGTTTGATCAGGCTCTGTTGCCTTGAGTGCCCTGCCACAAAGGAGATGATTGCTGAAGCAAGTGAGGCCTGTGTGGGCCTCACAGAGGACCTATGTGCCACCTGTGCAGGCATGCAAGGTTTCACTCAGCAGGCCAAAGTCACATCCCTTTCTCTGTTGTGTTCATCACAGATCTAGTGCAAGGCTGTGGTATGGAGTAGGCTGGGGCTGGGTATGGGGTCGGGGTGCTGAGATCTGGGCTGCTTCTGTGGCAAGACTCCTCCCAGGACCTCTCTGCCCAGATCCAGTGCTAAGCTGCACTGTGGAGTGGGCCAAGCTGGGCATTCTTGCTGGGAAATGAACTGCTGATACTCATGCCCTCCTATCTGTCTCACTGGATTTCCTAGGAGGCAAGGGGGGGCTTGTCACCTCTGTGCAGGACCCCAGGACTGGGATGCCCAGATTGTGGCTAGACCTCCTCACTCCCCAGGGTGAGGGTCCACCAGTGTGGATCTTCTCTCTTTTACAGATCCCCCTCAGGGGCACAGGTCCCGACATGATGCCATTTTTTTCTGTCTTACCCAGTTATGTGTAGATCTCTCTTGCATCTTTGGTTATATAGGAGTTCTTCTGCCTGTTTCCAGTTAATTTTCCATGAGAGTTGTTCCACATATAGATGTTTTTGATGTGTTTGTGTGGGGGGGTGAGCTCCATGTCCTCCTACTCCACCATCTTGATCCCCCTCCTGCCCTTCGCATTTTGATAGAGAGTACAGATTGCTGTATATTAATTTTGTATCCTGCAGTTTTACCGAATTCAATGATGAGCTCTGGTAGTTTTTTGGGGTTTTTTTGTTTTTGGTGGCATCTTTAGGATCTTCTATGTATAGTATCATGTCATCTGCAAATGGTGACAATTTTATTGCTTCCTTTCCATTTTGGATTCCTTTTATTTCTTGTTCTTGTCTAACTGCTGTGGCTAGGAATTCTAATACTGTGCTGAATAAAAGTGTTAAACGTGGGCATCCTTGTCTTTTTCCTGATCTTAGAGGAAATGCTTTTAGGTGCCCCCTGCCCTCAGAACTCAGTAGGGCTAGTGGGCTTGGGGTATCTGAGCTCCACAGGGTTTTGGAGCAAGACTGTGCTCTCTGATAAATACCTGCTTTCACTTTACAGCATAAGAAGATACGCTAGTACCCTTGGGACTAACTAGTTTTAACACATATCTACCACCTAGAAAGCATCTAGTCTTATAGAACAGTAGATTGGCCTATTGAAGATCAGTCCCATGACCAACTGGGAGGTAGCACCTTAATATGGGGTGCTACCACGTAGGATTCTTTTTATGTTCTGAGCCAGTGACAATATGGTGTTCTTTCTTCCAAAGCTAGGTATGAGGGTCTAGAACTGTGCTGTTTAATATAGTAGCCACTAGCACATGTGGCTCTTTAACTAAAATGAATCAAAATTAAAAATTCAGCTCCTCAGTTGCCCCACATGTAGTTAATGGTTACCATATTGGATAGCAGTACAGAAAGTTCTGTTATGACAGCACTGGTCTATAACCAAAGTAAGAGAAGTAGATCGCCCACAAAAATTTTGCCTTCAGGTCTCATGACTGCTGGTTTAGGACTTTTGTTTTCAAAGGAGGAATGCTTACACCAAGGTACAAAACCATAGTCCCACTAAGCTGGAAACTGATGCTGCCACCTATTTGGAGCTCCTCATTCTAGTGGGCAAATAGACTTTTTAAAGGCTGGGGGAGAGGGATGTTATTGACTGATGTATTAGCTAGTAAAGACTAAATTATGCTCTGACTAGTGACTCCCAACTCTCAGTGGCTTATAACAACAAAGGTTTACTTTTCATTTGTATTATATGTCAATCATGGATCAATAGTTTTGCTTCTGCCCATGTCCTCTTCACTCTGGGACCAAGGATGATAGAATAGCCCCTATATGGGGCAGTGCCAAGCTCATGACAGAGGGAAAAGGGCAGAACCACATGATAAAAGCTTCTTCATGGAAGTCCCTTAAGCTCACACTCAACTGATGAAAGAAAACCACATGGCCAGCCTAATGGCAGTGGGATGGGGATGGGGGAGTATAATCTTCCCAATGGAGGGTCCCACAGGAAGTACCCTTTAGAGAGGGCCACAGAGTATTCTGAACAAAATACAACAGTGGGAATGATTCACACAGACCATTAAGAGGAAATAGTGTTGCTGATACAACAAATAGTGGTGTGTACTTATCTAAATGTTTCAGATAATTTATCTTATTCCTACCCCTACTTGCCCACAGAGTACTGTAAGTTGTTGGTTAAATTCACCATTTAATATGTAAGTTACTGAATGGCAAGATGGGACTGTGACAGGACTAAAGAGTAGACATCACAGAGATATCCTGGCCTTGGAACATTGACAACACTTTCTGTTGTCTCCCTCTGAGGAGAGAGAATGCATTTTTGATAATTGCATTATGTGACGCAGGAGCATTTTGGGGAGTATATGAATGAAAAGCACGTGGATGTGGATACTGGGAAACCAACAAATATTTATAGCAGACAGTTGCCGTAAATTGTTGCCCAGCATTCACTCCCTCTTCCTAACCGTGCTGTTTTCCTTTGGGAAATCTCTTCTACAGCATTATGTATAGTCTTGGTGCATCACTAAATTTTGGCGTCTGCCCCATATGAAGCTATGAGGATAGATCCTTCCTCTAATTACCTTGGTTCCTACCCATTTCCAAGCCTGGTTTTCTAGACTTCTGTAAGTCTGTGAGTTTGTAATGGCCTTTCTATATTTTTCACTTTTTGCTTAAGTTATCTAGAGCCAGGATCTGTTGCTTAGAAAGGAAGAGCCCTAAGGGATCCATCCACTGTGTGGTAGGCACTGTGCTAGGTTTTCATATACATTGTCTCAGTAATTCTCACAGCCATCCACCAGTTTCATGGGGAAAACAATGGTAGCAAGAACTGCAGAACCTATTTGTCTTGGCTAATGGCGAATTTTAAATGGGAAGTGTAAGTACCTTTATTAAACTGTACAAATCAGGGTTGATCCTCACTAGCCAGGTGATAGGAGAAGAAGCAGTTTGCAAGCTGTCTGTGCCCATTGTCAGGTGAGGCAGGAAAAGAAAAGGAATAGCTCGATCTATCATTGTAAATAAAATTGGTAATCTTTTCAACAAAGATGCTGGGAAAACTATATCCACATGCAAAGGAATGAAGTTGGACACTTACCTTACACCATACATGAAAATTAAGTCAAAAAGTGGACCAAACACCTAAATTTAAGAACTATGTAACACGTAGAATAAAATATAGGTGAAAATCTTCATGACCTTGAATTAGGCAGTGATTTCTTAGGTATTACACCAAAAGCACAGGCAATAAAAGAAAAAACTGGACTTCACCAAAATTAAAAATTTTGTGCATCAAAGGACTATCAACAGAGTAAGTCAACCCACAGAATGGGAGAAAATATTTGCAAATCATCTATCTGACAAGAAATTAATATTCAAAATTTATAAAGAACTACAACTCATCAAAAAAAACAACCCACAAAACAACCAAACAACCCAATTAAAAATTGGGCAAAGAACTTAAATATAAAATTTTCCAGGGACTTCCCTGGTGGCACAGTGGTTAAGAATCCACCTGCCAATGCAGGGGACACAGGTTCGAGCCCTAGTCTGGGAAGATCCCACATGCCACGAAGCAACTAAGCCCGTGAGCCACAACTACTGAGCCTGCGCTCTAGAGCCTGTAAGCCACAACTACTGAGCCCACGTGCCACAACTACTGAAGCCTGCGTGCCTAGAGCCCATGCTCCACAACAAGAGAAGCCACTGCAATGAGAAGCCTGCGCACTGAAATGAAGAGTAGCCCCCGCCTGCTGCAACTGGAGAAAGCCCGCAAACAGCAATGAAGACCCAATGCAGCCAAAAATTAATAAATTTAAAAAATTATCCAAAGAAGATACATAAATAACGAATAAGCATGTGAAAAGATGCTCAAAATCTTTAGTCATCAGGGAAATGCAAATCAAAATCACAATGAGATACCACTGCACACCCCTTAGAACAGCTATTATTCAAACAGAAAATAAGTGTTGGTGAGGATGTGGAGAAACTGGAACCCTCATGCATTGCTGGTGGGAATGCAAAATGGTGCAGCTGCTGTGGAAAAACAGTCTGGTAGTTCCTCAGTAAGTTGAATAAATAATTACAAAAAGATATGGCAATTCCACTCCTAGATATATACCCAAAAGAACTGAAAACAGGTACTCAAAGTTGTATGCCCATGTTCATAGCACTATTCACAAGAGCCAAAAGATGGGAAAAAAAACAAGTGTCCATCAGTGGATAAACAAACTGTGGTATATACATCACTGGACTTATATTCAGCCATAAAAAGGAAGAAAATTCCTATAAATACTATAATATGGATGAAACTTGAAAACATTATGCTAAGTGAAATAAGCCAGACACAAAAGGACAAATAATGTATCATTTCACTTATATGAAATATCTAGAATAGGCAAATTCCTAGAGATGGAAAAGTATTGGGTTGGCCAAAAGGTTCGTTTGGTTTTTTTATGTAAGATGGCTCTAGTAGCACTTAGTTGTCTTTAACTTCATTCGAAACAATTTTGTTAGCTTGTATGTGACAGCTGTCATATCAGCATGAATTTTAAAAAAGACATCAAAATTGGTGAATTTTTGTGTAGCCATTTTAATATAGAAGATGGAAGAAAAAAAGCAGTACTTTCGGCATATTATGCTTTATTATTTCAAGAAAGGTAAAAACGCAACTGAAATGCAAAAAAAAAGATTTGTGCAGTGTATGGAGAAGGTGCTGTGACTGAGCGAACGTGTCAAAAGTGGTTTGTGAAGTTTCGTGGTGATTTCTCACTGGACGATGCTCCACGGTTGGGTAGACCAGTCGAAGTTGATAGCGATCAAATTGAGACATTAATTGAGAACAATCAATGTTGTACCACGCGGGAGATAGCCGACATACTCAAAATATCCAAATCAAGCGCTGAAAATCATTTGCACCAGCTTGGTTATGTTCATCACTTTGATGTTTGGGTTCCACGTAAGTTAAGCAAAAAAACCTTGACCGTATCTCTACTTATACATACTGAAAACGTTCCGTTTTTAAAACAAATTGTGATGGGCGATGAAAAGTGGATACTGTACAATAATGTGGAAGAGAAGAGATCGTGGGGCAAGAGAAATGAACCACTAACAACCACACCAAAGACTGGTCTTCATCCAAAGAAGGTGATGTTGTGTGTATGGTGGGATTGGAAGGGAGTCCTCTATTATGAGCTCCTTCCGGAAAACCAAACGATTAATTCCAACAAGTACAGCTCCCAATTATACCAACTGAAAGTAGCACTCGACGAAAAGCGTCCAGAATTAGTCAACAGAAAACTCATAATCTTCTGTCAGAAAACGCAAGACTGAATGTTTTTTTTGATGACCAGGCAAAAACTGTTACAGCTTGGCTGGGAAGTTCTGATTCATCCACCGTATTCACCAGACATTGCACCTTTGGATTTCCATTTATTTAGGTCTTTACAAAATGCTTTTAATGGAAAACATTTCAATTCCCTGGAAGACTGTAAAAGGCACCTGGAAGAGTTCTTTGCTCAGAAAGATAAAAAGTTTGGGGAAGATGTAATTATGAAGTCTGAAAAACGGCAGAAGGTAGTGGAACAAAAGGGTGAATAAAGTTCTTGGTGAAAATTAAAAATGTGTCTTTTATTTTTACTTAAAAAACCGAAGGCACTTTTTGGCCAACCCAATAGAATAGGATGCCAAGGGCCAGGGGAAGGGGAGAATGGAGAGTTATTGCTTAATGGGTACAGTTTCTGTTTGCGATGATGAAAATGCTCTGGAAATAAATAGTGGTGACAGCTAAACAACATTGTGGATGTACTTAATGCCACTAAATATGGTTAAAATGCTAACTTTTGCTGTGTATTTTACAATAAAAATTTGTTGAAAGATAATCAAGATGCAGTATTCTCTGATAGGTTAATCCACGTGGCTAATATCGACCAAAGATGTTTGAAAAAATACTGGGTTTTTTCAGCTTAGGATTTTTTTTTTTTTACAGGTTATTTTAAATCATGGTAGGAGATAAATCTACTATATTTTAATTATTAATATTCTTTAATTTATACAATAATCCATATACATTAGAATTTCTATTTGTCTTTTCCCTGCACCACGAGAAAATGACTGGAAAGACTGTCACCAAATCTGAAAGCTTAGGGTAGTCTAACTCAAAATACAAGTCTGTGGCGAACATAAAATACACTTCGGTGCTCCCAGAAGCACCTTGGATAGATGGGTCTCAGTCTCATCTCTAGATAATGATTCCCTAAGTATCTGCTGGTAAACAGGAACATGCAGTAGAGACAGATGGTTTCCATGTTAACTGCCTCCCAAGTCACAGGTGTGGATGCCAGTGGAGAGGGCTTTGACAGTGGAGGGTTAGTGTCGGCAGGGGTTTATTTAATATTGGGGAATAACTCTCCCCAGCAACATTGGGCAGGACAGCTGGAGCAGCAGGAAGATGAAGTATCCAGTAAGTGAGCAGAGCCCATGCTGTTAGGTTTTGCTTTTGTTTTTCTTGCTTACTACTTATATTCAGAGAATTTCTACTCCAAAGAATCAGACTAAGAAGAAAAATATATCACTATTTACCTCACGTCTTAGTCACAACTGGAAGTGACTGCAAGCAGAGCACCGTGGGGGAAGGGAAGCCTGAGAGAACAAAGCAGTGTTCACATACAAATGATCATAGTCACCATGAATTGACTTGGGTAAGAGCTTTAGAAGCAGCTCAAAAATATGCACATAATTATACAGCTTAAGGTAGTCACATCAGAAATAAGTTGCTGATAAACTGGAGACTGTTTTGTAATGTTTTTTGAATGATAAAATATACGTTTGTCCATTGTAAAAACTTGGAGAATGGTAAGCTACCAGATGCTTGACTGCTTTTAGCGCCAAGTCCACCTTCTCGATGTCAGTGTTACTCTGTTTGGCTTGGCGGGTGGTGGTGGCAAAGGGCAACAGCAGCAGAACTAGAGCAAACAGGGTCTCCAACAGCACTTCACGTGGTCCCCGCCTCCCTGCTCCCACGTGCTCACCTCAAAGTGCACAGTTCAGATTAGACCACGGCTCCTAGCTCATGCTGGGCGGGCAGTAGCCAGGCCAGCTAAGGTTATAAAGAATGCCTTCTCCACGGATCCACAGGTCTGCCAGAACTACTGCCACGGCTGTCCACAACCCATCTCTCTTCCAGACTCCAGAATACTCCATTTGGGTGGAGGGCATAACAAAATAGAATTTTCTGACTGGACAGTCAGCCAAAATTATTTAAAGACTGGGGTTTGAGGCAGCACTGCACTGGGTGGTATATGAGGGAAGGACAATTCCATGTGTTACTGAAATGCCACTGAGTAAAGCTGATTTGAGATAAGCAATGTTATATTCATAACATAAACTTAGTGAAAGCTCTTTTCAAGAAGCAGAGGACATAAGCAGCTGGTTTTCTTAGGGATCTACCTTATCTAAAGCTCTCTTGTACCCCTTAGGGGGTGTGAGTGTGGGAAGTTCCCGATAAGACCAACATTCTCACAGGCCTCAGCTGCTCTCCCTACCTGATACTTCTTTTCCTTTGCTCACCTGTTTCCTCTGCTTGGAAAACTCTTCCTACTTAGCTCCGCCTATGGAAATCTAACCTCATCCTCTACACCATGTGTTCCAACTTCATACCAAAAGATGCAGTAGCACTGACCTCTTCCTTAAAAATTATGAGCACTTACAATATGACACTAGTATATGCCATGTGGTCCCAGCCATTCTACTACCAGCACTCATCTCAAAGTGCACAGTTCAAAAGAGACCACATCTCCTAGAGCGCACATAACACCAATCTCATTTTCTGCAGGCACACACACATGAACAGGCTTATTCATCCATCAAATGCATATTGTGCCCCCATGTTAGTAAGTAGAGTTGTTCACAGATATTCTGGTTTGTTCCTTTTAGGTCCCCTTGGAGTTAGATGTGACTTGTTTTAGTCAATGAAACAATCCAGGTAGAGGGAACAGATAAAAGCAAGTGTCTGTAAGACCCTAGGGTTTGAATGAGACAGGCATGCACTGGACCAGCCGGGAGACCAGTGTGGAAGCAGAGAGAGAGGTGTGAGAGTTCACAGGGACCAGGTCATTTAGGGGGCTTTGTAGGGTGATCATATAAGGACTTTAACTTTTGCTGAGTGAAATGGGAGCCACTGCAGGGATCTGAACAGAGGACCTGGGGAGGAACCAGGGAGGCATTCGCTGGAGATGTTGTGGGGAGGGGGGGGGTTAACTTTAAGTGTGAACCTTTCAACCTAACCTTCACTGCTGAAGGATTTTTTCGAGCTTCCCAAGTCATTCTATCTTGCTAGCAGATTGAGAACCACTGCTTCAGAAAAGCCAGGGAACTGATAACAGAAGGAAAATCTGCAATCCTTATCTTAAACCTCATTTTAATTGCTTTCCTAATGGAACCTACAAGTGACAGTTGACAACTGAAGTTGGATCATCCCCTTCTTCCCCTAATACAGGGCCTTTGGAGGGACTTAATGGAGGGAGAACAAAAAGAGACTTGACTAACCCATCAAACAGTAATGCATTATTGACTACTATAAAAGATGATTTCTAGGGACTAAATTAATTCCATTTTGAATTTCAGAAAAACAGAATTTTCTTAACTTAAAAAAAAATATATATATATATATTTTGCGGTATGCGGGCCTCTCACTGTTGTGGCCTCTCCTGTTGCGGAGCACAGGCTCCGGACGCGCAGGCTCAGCGGCCATGGCTCACGGGCCCAGCCGCTCTGCGGCACGTGGGATCTTCCCGGACTGGGGCACGAACCCGTGTCCCCTGCATCGGCAGGCGGACTCTCAACCACTGCGCCACCAGGGAAGCCCAAAAAAAGATACTTTTTTACTTTAAAACAACCTCCTCTTCTTGCCCTTAGTATCTATCTCCTTTTCTTCCCCTCCTCCACATTCCCTTCTTCCTCCCGTGCCCAAAAGAAAAATGCCAACTTCCTTAAATGACTTCAAGTTAATGTATAAGAAAAATCAGATTCTAAGATTAAAAAGTACAGTTCTTTTTACGTTAAGTATTCAAATTCTTATACCTGGACAAATGAGTTTTGAACAGAAGTGTTTGACTTTCAGTCCAAGAAACTAAAATATCAAGACAGTTCCAACAGATTTACAGCACCAACTATATGATCTTCAAAAATTGCTACTGCATTCTTATCTCAAATTACGGAGACTTGCACTCTAGGCAGTTTCCTTCTTGAAGCCCTGATCCTCCTGAGATGAAGCTTTTACTGACACTGTGGTCCTGTCAGATGCCAAGTCCATCTGGTGGTGAAGCAGGCAAACCTCTCTGAAGGTCAGGTTGAAGAAGTAACAGTAGTGACAGGCACTGTGGAGCTGACCTTGAACAAGGATATTTGTATATGCATATATAATACACTTATAACCATACTGTCATTAAACAGTCCAGTCTATATGTTTTAAAAATCAGGACAGAGCACACGATAAACCTTTATGATATCCAAGGATATAGAATTCAACGCCTTAAGAGTTCTCTAAAAAATAATTACAGAAGTCCTAAAGCAGAACATAGGCTAGGAACTTAGATATTTAAGACAAAACCAAAGGAAAAAAGAAGGCAATTATTCTGATTTCAGACAGAAAAGGAAATACTAAGGAAGGACAGCAAGTAAGCTCCCCTTCTGTGATCTAGGCACAGAAGCAGTTTTATTGCCCTTAATAAGACCCCTCTCTATTAAGGATCACTGCAGCAAAGAGTCTGTCAAAGAACATCAAAAAAAGACAGTTATAAAAATTGAATTTACATCAGATACATGAATACTTTTATTTGCCTAATGCTAAGTTTAAAAAGTTACTTCCCATGTGCTTCTACTTCATCCAGTCACTAGAAAATTTCAGTTTTTGTTAGGAATGTTTTGGAGACTTTTAGTTTAAAAAACCTTTCAGTTTTGTAGTAGGCAGTTAAAAGATCAATGGCTAAAATAATTGAGAATAACTCTGCTCTCATAATGACATATAGTTAAACTTTGTTTTCTTCATTAAATAGAATCAACTATACATTCAAAATGTTATATTGAGAATTTAAAAGACAATCCTGGAATGGTTTCAGGATGCTAATATAAAGTACATACATAACACCTTAGACTTAGTCACAAACTCTTCTAGCAAACCCTTTGATTTTTAAATACTTGTTACCAAAACAAACACAAATAGCAAAATATAAAAGATCTTTAGGAAGGGCACAGCATGGATACAACCTAAGTCAGAGTTTGATCATCACTCAGAATGAAGTTAGAGCTTTCACCCACCTTTAACAAGGACTGAAGAGTATGATTCTCAGAAACTTCAATGATGTCTCACAGTCACAGACTGAGTTGGATCCATACATCTTAACAGGCTTAATAAAATGTCTGAAAGGAACTCTTCACTCACCTCAATTATGTAATTAAAAATAAAACCATAAACATCATTTTCCCACCTTATCTTTTATGCTTTATTATAATTCTGCCTGAACATTTAAATTCAATATTATTCCCTTTCTGGGTCACTGCTGGGATAACATTTCTCATACCAAATGTCTACGCAGCAAGTTGATTTATCCTAGAGCAACTATAGGGGCACTGTGAAAAGTCGGAAAGACAAAGAATAAGTTAGTAATTTAAAATAAAAAGTTGTCTTACGAGCTTTCATTTAATTTCAACGTAGGAATTATAAATTTGGTATTGTCCATTTACCGAACTTCATATTGGCAAAGTTTTTCAAAGCTATAGCTTTTCTTTAAACTTGTCATCCAGTTCTAAGGATCAATCCTAAGGAGACGTGATTTAATTGAAATATAAATACTGAGAAGTGCAGGTGACCTCTGAACAACACAGGTTTAACTGCACAGTCCACTTATAGGCAGTTTTTCCACTACATATGTACTACAGTACTACCCAATCCGTGGTTGGTTGAGTCTGCTGAGGCCAAAACAAGGATTCAGAAGGCTGACTGTAAGGTTATACTTGGATTTTCAACTGTACAGAGGGTCGGCACTACTAACCACCGCATTGCAATCTGATCACTTGCAATCTGATCACTTAGTAACTTCAGAAACTATTAAATGGAACCAGATAAAAACGGCCATTTTGGTAGATCAAAAATGATCAAATATTGTCCATTTCACTAGGTCAAGTGTCTAGAAAAACATTTGTGTAGCTATAAGGAAAGCCATAGAGAAAATGATTTATCTGGAAGACCCAAGCTGGTACCCAAACTATAGCAGAGAATGACACACATATAGTGTGTTTAGCTAATGCACTATTCAGGTAACAGTACAACTATTAACATGAAACACAATTTTATCAAAAGCTTTTTAGGTACTCTGAATCACCTTATATTAGGTATGAGAATAAATATGAATCTCATGTAGACAACAGGCAGCAGCAGAACACAAATCTTTTACCAGTGGTTTTGTGCCAAGTAAACTAAGTCCTACAGAGGGCATGCAAGCCAAGTTTTTTTTGGGTAGTTCATCTAAGAATAGACTTTTCAACTAGAATCAAAATTTCTGTGATTTGATGGGAATTTCAAGTCTGAGCTACTAAGTGGTAACAACAAAAAAAAAGGGTACTCCAATATCAGCTTCTCAGCATGTGATCAATTAAGGGAAAAAAACTGAAATAATTTTTACTAAACAAAAACAAACTCCACAAAAAACCTAGCTTCAACATTCAAAAGAATAACTACAAAAAAAACAAAACCAAAACTTCAGGACACAATTTGACCAGTGAACAGATACTAGTTATGCATAAGCCAAATGAACCCTTTTTTACTTCAACCTTACTTAGTTATAAGACTTGCTACCTTTGGCTATGATGCCTCATTACTGTGTTTTCATTACACATTTTACAATGAACAAAATAAGCTCTTGCAGTTCATAGAACTTCACTTACATCATCAATTCAATGTACTCTAAAATCCCTCTAACTATGCAAGCCTATAAAATAAGTCACACTTTCAGACACGAATGAACACAGGACAGAGGTAGTACAAGCAATTTTCAGAATGAGCAGAGGAAGTAAGCATCCTAAACACGTGTCTAATACGAAGCAGGCACTACACCAGGGATAATAGCTAGGTGGAGAAGTTCTTTTCCAGGCCACTCCCCATACAGTCTCAACTCTTTAAGGAGTAAGAAATATACATCTATAAGACGACAAACGGTATGTTCTTGCCAAGGGGACAACTTATGCCTTTTTGGTTTCTGGGATGTTTCATGAAAATAATCATCAATCTGAACTTACTGGCTTTCAATCATCTTCCTAAAATCAGGGAGGGACAAGTCTAGTTCAAACTGTGACTATCAGATCTATCTTTTTAAGCAAATTAACCAAGTTCAGTTGAACAAAAATTTTCTTAAGGTCTCCTAATAAATAAATTCAAAATTTCCAGGTTTCTATGCAGAACAAAAATGCTGCCTGCAGTATCAAATAATCATAGATACACACACATTATGCAATTGCCTGTTTATTTAGTGGCACCAGTTTTGCGAGCTAGAATTATTTCTACTTTTCATTTCATACAATCTGCAACCACTCACAGATTGAATGCAATTTCTTCAGTGGACTTGAAAACAAAAAGTACATTCTTAAAGTTAGAACTGAATTCACATACTTTCTTTTGACAAGAAAATGATACATAATACAACATATACATTTATGGAATTTCTTTAAGAGTTTGGATCACATAAACTGCAAACAGTAGGTGAATTACTGTGGAGAATTTTGTTAAACACTGTGTTTAGGAAATACTTCTGTAATTGTATTAGTTTTACATGTATGGATTTTGAAAAATGGATATATAGTGCTTTTAACATGTAGATGATCTCTCCACTCATAACGTTTATACAAATTAATTGAAATAAATCATTTCAAGAGTGAAACCAAGCAGTATTCAGGCATATTACTATAAATAAGATATTTTCCTGCAGATATGCTGTTGACTTAGTTCAGGGCTAACCAGGTAAGACAACAGTCTTTACATTTCAAAATTCCCACAAATGGGAATTAAATATGCTGTAACCGAACATCCAATTTTGGCAACAAATGCAACAAGCTAATCAATTTTTTCATGGTGGTTATGCTTAAGAGAAATCTCAGTCCTCTACATTGGTGACTGTATGTATGTTAGATCCTACTTTAACATTATTTATCAGTAAACACCTAATTCCTCTCATAATTTGAAGTGAACTAAACATTTAATAAACTCTGACACCAGGAAGCTCAAAATCTTAAAACCTGAGTGAGATCTGACAAGTCAAATGTGCTGTTTGTGAATATATTAAATTTATACTATGCAGGTCAGAAATGTTCCATGAACATTTCCATTTTACATCTTTTTTTTTGAGATTCAAAAGTGGCAAATTTAGAAATGATGTTATCCTCCAAAACTAGTGCAAATACTAATCATTCTCTTTCCCCCCCTAGATACGAATTTTAAAAAGGACATTTTAATATCAGATTCTACCTAGACACCCATCTACCTACTCTATCTTTAAAAAAAAACCGATTCCTTAAAATAGACTCAAATTATTTTGACGTCCTTGATGTATTAATATCTTTTATGGGCTTTGATGGAAAAGTGTTGAGGCTCTGTTATGCTGTAGTATAGGATCTTAACCAGGGGCCCATGAACCACTGAAGTACTGTAAACTCTGGGGAGGTATGTACATTATATGCATTTTCCTGGGTGCCAAATTCCTAGGATTATTCAGTCTCAAAGGCCCTGTGACCCTGAAAGGTTAAGAAGTATTGCTGCAATGAATTTGTGCCATTCATTATACCTAATTAAGATAGTACTAACTGTGTTCTGCAGCTACCCAATCTCTTACACAAATCTAACTTCAAATAGTACCATAGAAATGCAAATGTTACTAAATGTCCTTTACTGGATCAGGAGGACAATGTAAAAAGAAAGAAAAATTCTAAATAATTTTTCTAAACATTTAATTCAACGAGAAAGCTATTATAGAAAACTGGGTTTTTGAAACAATGAAAAGAACTGAAGGATTGGGTTTTGTGGTGACGAAACATTGCATTTATTTTTCTCAGTTGTTTCTATGTTGGGGAAGCAGTAATTTTTTATCATTATCTGCCTTGCTGGGAAAATCAAATTATCTGCAGAAGCAAAGGCTGGTTCTTGCTGGTTTATGTGATGCAACAGTTCTTAATAATATACAGCTAGGTCCAAGGAAGACCTTCCTATGGCTTTTTAAATAATTAAGAGTAATCTTCCTCTGTCCTCCTCACTGGCATCTTCCCAACCCTTCATTTCCCACGTTTTCCTATTTTTGGCCCAGGTTTACATAGTATTAATTGGCCTTGGTGAGGTAATGCACTAAGCTTTCTTGCTCAAGAAAATGGAATTGGCCTGTTTTGGTTTGAAAAAAGAGAAGCCACCAAGAGGGTAGTAGAGGAAATGAAGCAACATTTCCTGCAGGATAAGGGAGAAAAAATGTCACTCTGTTGTTACATCAAGTTAAACAACCTTCCCCACCCCATCCCCCCCATCTTATAAAAGTATAAGTTGTCAACTACGATTTCAATTTTAATACATCTGAGTGTTTCTAACTGGCACACTCCTACCCACTGGTAATATAATTAGGAAATAATTAGGAAACCACGAGAGCAGAGGCCACTAAATATATAAAACAGGAAAAAGGGAAACATCCTGTGTCATAGGAAACAAAAGTGGAACCAAATGCCTTTCATCATCTCTGTGTAGCATTCTATTAGTAATAACTGACACTTAACTGACATTTAACTATTCTGACCAACAAAACAACACAGTATTATACTCATAACATTTAGAAATATATTCTTAAATCTTTCAAGCATATTCTGAAGTATTGTATATAAAATTTAAAACAAATACAACCCCAAATTCATAGCATGTTATAGAAAGAAGTAAAATTAAGCTTCTAAAATTTTAAAGTATAAAGAAGTCTTTCTAACGCCTAAAAGAAAAACTTAATCAGAAGACTAGATCACTTAATTAAAAAACGGTCATCTCATCAGCAGTATTTGTAAGCAAAAGTATATGAAACTCTAGAAGTTTTCTTTGAAGAAAAAACTCAAATGAGAAACATTTATATACTGAAATATTTACATATTTTCTAATACCAAATCCTAACATAATACTGTACAAATGGCAATCAAAACATTAAAGGTTTAAACCTCTCATTCAAACTTTATGAATTAAAAGTATACACCATGAAATTCAAAATTAAACAAAATAAACCCCTGTAACCAGTTTCATCAGTTCTTTCAGAAACTGCAAACTGAATTTCCATATTAATTTGTCCAGTAAAGATGGTCAAGTAAAATTATTTAAAAAAATTAAAACACAGTAATCACTTAGCTAAAATTGGATATTAACATTGGCATTGTTTTTTCAAGAAAATACACACTTTTGGTTAAATAAGATAAATTTAGCTAGATACATGTTCTTACTTTATTTTTTGTCCACACCACGCAGCATGTGGGATCTTAGTTACCCAACCAGGGACTGAACCTGAGTCCCCTGCATTGGAAGTGCAGAGTTTTAACCACTGGACCGCCAGGGAAGTCCTAGATATATGTTTTTAAATGCGTTAAATTCCACCAGTATTTCCAGGGTTGGAGAATTCTAAGAAATATTCAATACATTACCTTATTTCTCTGATTTACTGCTGTCAGCTGGAAGAATATAAGCCATTCGTGAAAGGCAATCAAGCATACTGAACAGACTTAAGCCTCATCAGTCCAATTTTATTCTTATGCAAAGCAAAATTTTCTTTTGAATGCGATTTTTAACTTTGAGAAGAATAAAACAGAAGAAAGAGTTTTCAAGTGACTAAAGGAACTGCAAATGAGTTCTTTAGGGCAGAGACCCGCCTTGTTCAGGAAAGTATGGGGCAGACAGCAGGTGAGCAATAACTTTTTTGGATGTGTGATCCAGTTATAATATTAACATACATTAGATTATAAATTCTATTCAAATGTAAACTCCTTGAGAGCAAGGACCTATTCATTTCTTTATAGTTCCAAGGTGCTTACCCTAAAACAGTGTTTTGTAATAACACTTTATATATTTTGTAGAAAAGGTGAGTTACTAGCTGGATTAATATATGGTCAAATGATCACTAAAAGTACTACTATAATTCAGATTATTTGAATTACATAGCTGATTTATTCTTTACTCTAAATTTCTTAATTTTATGAAGTTAGTAAAAAAAAAAAGTGGCTGGGGGCTTCCCTGGTGGCGCAGTGATTGGGAGTCCGCCTGCCGATGCAGGGGACACGGGTTCGTGCCCCGGTCCGGGGGGATCCCACGTGCCGCGGAGCGGCTGGGCCCGTGAGCCATGGCCGCTGAGCCTGCGCGTCCGGAGGAGCCTGTGCTCTGCGGCGGGAGAGGCCACAGCAGTGAGAGGTCCGCAAAAAAAAAAAAAAAAAAAAAAAAGAGTGGCTGGAGCAGTACACTAATTGCATAGAACTCTAGAAACAAGTTAATGCATCATAATTAAAAATAAGTTTGAAACGGTTCTAAAGCTGAATAAGAAAAATACCACTTAGATTTTTTAAAGTTAATGCTAATACTGAGAACTGTTTCTGTTATCTGTAAAAGTATATTCCCTAAGAAAGTGGAAATTAAGAGAGCTTACCTTGCTAAAACAATAAGAGATCAGTGAAATTGTTAGGGCAACAAGAATCTGCTATACAAAATGAATTTCCTATTAAAAGCAGCAAAGTGGGTTCATCCTGTTAAAACATTTAAATGAAAGTACATTTGAATAGTATGTTATCATCACACAAGAACTTTTACCCTCCAAAGAAAATAACATACAACATATCAAAAAATTGAGGCATTGCCCTGAGATGCTAATTAGCACACAAAATGGGGTGGGAGGTCAAGAATTTAAGTGGTACAAAAATGAAGTGCACAAGAGAGGTGCAAAAGTGCCTTTTAAAGTGTGGCTGGTTCCCCACCACCACCATTAGCCCCAGGAATCAAGAACACACATAGTTTGCCATTATAATGTATACTTCCTTCCTGTACTTTTATAATTAAAAATTCTATCTAGTATGGCAATGTTGACTCATGTGGAAAAGATTTAGTCTTCTTTGGTCACACTTACAGTTTTCTCTCACTTCCAGGCCTAATTTCAGTACTAATAATTTTAACATTTTAACAGAGGAATATTTTAACCTCCTCTTTTTTAAAGACCCTCAAATTAAAAAGTCTCTAAATATGCTACTATGGTTTGAAATATAGCTTTCCATCACATATTTTACTTACGACTTAAGATTTTGCATCTCAAAATCCAGTTCAAGTTTTTGTAATTTCCAGAACTAAAAACTTTAGTCTACTTAAAAAATTAAGGAATTATAATAAGAATTTAGTTTTCAGTACTGGTAATCTATACTAGAAGCACTGGTATTCATTAAATGTACATTTAGATGCTTACAGTCATAACTTAGAACATTATCATACTTCGCACTCTACCACAGATTTAGACATTAAGCATTTATTTGTAAGTTAAGTACGGAATTGGTTCTGTAATTCCAACTGTTATGAATTTCTAAATATAAATAGCACTTGTTTTTCTTCATGCCAGATTAAGATATAAATTAAATACAATTAAGTTACATTTAATCACCTCCCAAATAAAAGGGATAATGAAAAGATTTTGCTGGCATATAACTACTTAAGTCTGAGATATTTCACATTACTCTTCCCAATACTCCCCTAACTTTACATTAGTTTTAAGGCTATATATACAAATACGTATATTTCCAAGTTAGGGAAAAAACAAATATAACAAAATTATACTACCTTTATACACAGTTTTGATTTTGTATTCAGTGTTGTATTTATATCTTACATTTTAATAGTTTTCTAGTGGGGAATCTGCTTACTGAATGATTAAATTACATGGTGATTAAATACAATATTCAACCTAAAAAGACAAAAATACAGAAGGGCACAGAACAGTAGAGTCTTTTCAATGTGACAGATTTTAAAACTTACTTTCACATGCTTAATCAGAGGAATTTAAGCCTAAATTAAATTAGGTTATTTTTATATCTACAATTCTTTAAGCTTTTTAAAGTTATTTTTAAAGGCCGACAGCTAAATATTATCAACATGCTATATTTCAAATCACTAAATACATCTTAACTATTTGGATTCTAAAGACATGGGCTAATTAAAAATCACAGACACACAACACTCACAAACACACATACACCCCTACGATAGATTGTTAGATTGTCAAGCTTTGACAATTATTTTAACTAAACAGTAGGCAAATTCAGGCTGATAACACATCTAAATGAAAAAATAAGCAGCCTGAAAGAAACCCATTTAAAAATAGATCAAAGAACAACAGAGACTTAAATCTTTTATAGTCTTTCTAATGGAAGGGAAACAGTTCCATTTATGCCTTGAATTACAGTATTTTCCAATTAAAAGAGACTAACATCTTTCCCCATGAGAAAAATTCTCATTTACAATGGTATGGTGCTTTAAAATAAGGGCGGAGTAAAGGAGGAATTACACATACATGATTAAATTTCTTGTTTGTTAAATCAAGCTTTATTGATAAAATGGAATTCAGGATATCTTACTAGGAACAGCAGCAGGCCCAGCCAATCATGATAGCAAAAATGTGGCAGTCTCCTACTATTTGTAGGAAGCTGCTGCTTATCAATTAGTAATTAAATGTAAGGACTTGTAAAAGAGATGCAAAGAATCAAGGCATTTTAGCCCCAAGATTGATATTCCTATGAATATATTGTATTACCTGCAATACTCATGGCAACAAGGAGAGAACCTAGAACAGTTAAATGAAGGGACCAGCTTTATCGACAATGCCAATCCCACTGCCAAAAACATTAAACTAGTTTTCAATTAACTCCCTGGATATTCAGCTTTGTAAGATTTTGGAATAATTCTCCATAATCACGTGCACATTTGAGCGTCTAGCTGACATGGCTGCTGCTCTCCCTGTCCCAACCCCAAGTCCAAACACAGCATGACTTGAAAGGGCTATATATCTGTTGCGTCACACAACAAGCCAAACATTTCTTATAACTTTGATAGTGATTTAAAGCAGTTCATAATTAAATATGAGCATTTTATACAAGGACAATTATACTTTACAAAAAACAAAATCATACAACAAAAATTGCTGGAGTCTGATTTACAACATGAATTATGGTTTGAAATCACGTTTACATAAGTCTCAAATTTACAAAAAAAAAAAATCAGTTCTAGGCTAGCTGTGGTACTGCTGAAGTTCTCTGGTGTAATCACTCTCACCCATGTCATACATGCCCTTCTTTAAAGTTGAAGATGGATGTTTAAAAGGTTCAAGGAAGTTGAGCTGTACTCTCCTTTGGAGGTGAAGGTAAACTCCATGGCTAGATGAGCAGTTTCACCACATATCATCAGTTGAAGTAGAGTCCTTTATAAAAGGAAACAAAGCAAAACAAGGAACTAAATTAAAACTTAGAGATGCATTATTTCCTGGGTAATGCAGAAAGATAAGGTTTTGTAAAGCTGACCTTTAGAATATAAATGTTTTCTAAAATATATAATATGTGTACATGTGTTTATGAAATATCAATATTTAATCTGTTTAAAGAATTGTGAACCCTTTATTTTGTTTTGGAATAAAATATTTGAAATATGATTTTACCATGAGGTTGACCAAATGTATTTCTAAACCAATCAACTACTAAAAAGAATTTTATTTTTCTCTTCAATAAACCCAATTTATTTTTAGAACACTACCTTTACAAATTTTTATTGCATAAAAACCTCAAGTAATAAGAGATTTGAGGAAGTTTCATAATGCAATATATAAAATATTTCAGAGCCAGGCCCAAATGATTTTAAGTTACCACTTTTCTGTAATCACCATACTACAACAGAATTGTAATAGGAAACTTAATTGGAGAATAGGGCATTCTAAATGTCTTTATATAAACAGAATTCTCTAGTCTAGTATTTAAATGAAATATGCAGGGTTCTTGGCAAAGAATGGGCATTAATGGAGATGGGTATTCTGAAGCTCTGTTACAGCTGCTTACAAAACTCAGAATTAATTCAAGATTCTGAGCAGAGATATTCCCAACTTCAAAAAAACATTTAGTGGCGGAAAATTTCTGAAGTTGATTGCTTGGAGAGGCTTAAAAAAACCAGAATAATTAAAAGGGACTTTCTTCTTTTTTGAGTTAAATGGCCACTCACCATGATTATATCCTCAAGCACTAGAACTGTGGTGCTGGCAGAGTTCAGAGCAGTCAGGGGTGTGTGTAAGAGAATGGGTGCAATGAACAGCTCTGCAAAAACAGGTAGGAAGGATATGCATTTAGAGTAGAGGGGAAGGGAAAGCAGAGGGAGCTAAATGCCACTTACAGTGTCATCATTTTTGTATGGATTCAGTCTGTTGTAAACGGCTTCAATAACATTCCGCCTAAATTTAGAAAAAAAATGCAGAAAGTTAATTCTTCAGAGCACAAAACTGCTTAGTAACTCATAGCCAGGTGTTCGTTAAAATGTCAAAGATACTCATACACTTAAATTATTTTAGTTCTATTTCTTACTGTCAATAAGTGAGCCATACTTTAAGATATTTGGGTCCCACTGTTAAAGTAGTGGTGAATTTATTCTAGAATGTAACACTCTACTAATGCAATTAATAGAAGACTAAAAGTCATGGCTTGGAAAAAAAAATCAGTCTATATGGGCTACTTCTGTTTGAACTGGCATTTAGTGGTTATGAGTCAGAAATGACAATGCAGTTCTTAAGATATAATATTAATATATTCTGGTTAAGAGCTGAATGTTGTGAAGTAGAAATAACTTCAATATCTGTTATGGTAAAATAATTTAGATATTTTACACTTAAATTTCTGCTTTTCATAATGCCCCTTTAAAAAAGCGCTATTAAAACTGAAATGTCAAATATGACATTTCCCTGGCAAGTCTAGGAATTACTTTTTGTATCATATTTTATTAAAAAATCAGTAGTGGCATTTATAAGTTATAAGCCTCCCTACTTACAAAACTGATTTGAAGCAATTTTATAGACAGTCATTTCACAGATCATATCGGAAGAAACAATTTCCAAAAAATAAAACCTTCAAACAGGAAGTTTTACAATTACATGAAATGATTAAAGAACATGGCTACACTTACAGATCAAGTGGAGGATCAAGGAAATTAGTCAATATATCTTTGTAGGTCAATTACATGGATATCTGAGGTAAAAATGTTTTAAGCCTTGAATTATAAAATTGCTTAAAGTCTCTACTGTAGTTTATAAAGATGTAAGCTTAGTATCTAACACATATTAGCCCACAGTTCTAGGAACTAAAATGAAAAGAGAAAAAAAGCAAGAAATGCATCTACCTATCTTGCCTTACACCAAAACCCAACCAACCAGCATCAACAACCAAAAACACTAGGAAAATCAGAGATACAGAAAAATGGCCCAGATGGAAGAAGAGAAAAATGCTCATCCATGGGGTGTTCAGTTATCCAGGGATTAAGAAAATCAAATTATAATAGTAGGAATAATAATGACACTTAGAATTTTGTAGTACTATGTAATTTAGTTTAAAAATTTTTTTCACTGTATTATCTCAGTTATGCTATATGAGGCAATCAGTGTAATCCAAGCCTCCACTGAAGACAGCCTTCAGTGTAATTAGTTACAATGATATTCTGATACCGATTCTAAGTAAGCACCATGTATCATTAATACTGAAAAACACCGAACCACAGCTTAAACATTTTGAAGTCACTTTAGAAATTAGGTAAATACACATTTGATCAACGGACACCTAACATTTTCATGTACAGAGATAGATGGTAAGAGTACGCAGAATATAACTTACTTGCTTGCCAATTCACCCCCTGGTGGGAGGCTGGGGATGTTCTCACTCGCTAATGTACGCATCACATGGACTAAGTCAGGGACGCCTTCCCCCTGCTTCTTTATGATTTCTGGGAATCAGAAGTACTTTTTTTGTAAGTGTTATCCAAATTTAATAATAATTAAAAAAACTGAAACAAAGATAACTTAGGTTTTTAAAGATGGCATTTACCACATCTGAGATTTTCTAAACTATATAAAAAAATAAAAATCAAATTGACCTTTGAAAACTGATGACAAAGGGATGTACAAAATGATACAAGAGATACAATACTTTCCAGAAACTTCAAAGAATGAAAATAAACAAGATAAAAATGTGAAAAAATTTCATATTAAAATCAATGTATTACCATAATCAGGGATATGTGTGTACAAATGAGGATATTCCTCTTAAGATGCCAACTAATTACATCTGAGGAGATTAACTCCTCTCTTTAGACTGGAAACATGTTTCCTGAACTTTGCCCTGAAAATACAGTACACAGATTTTTAAAAAAAAATAATTTCAAGATTTGAAAAAAGAAAAAAAAAAACCTTTAAGTATGGGGGATTTACTGATTATATACTAACCCAAATCATATTTACATATGTTTATATTTGCAAAATGATACTTAAGTAGCATGTGCAGAATAGGTCATGTACTTGAACACCACTCTCAGCTTAACTTCTGTCTAAAGTATCTTTAAGCAATAAATAGATATATACCATTTCCTTAGTTGACTGTTTGAACAAAGCCTACAGAATGGAAAAAGGCTAAATTTCAGGACAAAATTTTTAAAAAGAAAAAATTTGATAAACCATACAACTGTATTTAAAATTGTTAATTTCAAAACATTCAGTTATTAAATGGATAGAGTGATATGATCGGCAGTGTTGCCATGCAGATGCATATTGTTATTCATACCACAAAATACCAACCATTATGCACAGACAACTTAAAGAGCTCTCAAACTATTCACTTTAAGTACAGGAAGTCTTTACCTGGAGTTTCAGCATATTTATTCTAAACGTAAGATCATGCCAAGAGTATTTGTAAGTTATATGTTCAATTTTTTGTTTTCCATTATTTACACTAAGAAATTTTCTTTGTCATCATTGTAGATCATTCTAGTTCTCAATTTGTAAATACCTTTGAAAATACAATGCATGTAAAGCCCTTTCATCCTTTGATCAAGCTTCAAAATATTAATTCATCATTAAAGCCACATATTAAAAGACAGACATTGCTACCCATACTTGTTTAAATGGCTCAAACTGTCCTTTGAGGATTAAGGCCAAATTTTACCATCTTTTATTTTTTGCTTTTTTTTAAACCAGTCTTTAATCTGAACAAAAAGCAAGGATCTCAGATTTGGTTTGCCAAGTTCCTTTATTGTATAATCTTTAACATCTAGTATATTTATTCTACATGATTCTAATGCTGGAAATTTGCTGTACAAAAATAAAGGAATTTGATGTTGACCTAAACTGCACAATTTCACAATCTAAAGCTGTAATACACTTAACATACAGTCTCTGCTAAGCCAATACAATTATTGGATAGATAACTAGATACAATATAAATGAACACTGATGATAAATTCAATCAATGATGGTTTCAGGTCTAAAAACATTACCTTGAATCATCTATATTTGATGTTTCATACATCTCCTTTGTTAAAATATAAAAATTAGGATATTTTAATTGTGAATAAAATTACAGGAAGACAAATTCTTTAAAAAAATAATATAAGACTTTAAAAACAGTTATATCTCCTATTCCACATGGGACAATACACTTAAACTATCTGACCATTAATACTACACTAGCCTTGATTCTCTGTGCTTTAAAAAATAAAGAAAAAGAAATTTTAAGAAATATTCCTTTAATTGCTCTTGGACTATACATTTTAATTAGAATTGTAAAAAGACTGAATGCTTTTATTAAGGAATATATATGTATAGAATATCTATGTTCCACATACTCATGTATAAACATATTCTGGCCCCCACCCCTCCACCAAGCCTGAGGGATTCTATCAGTTATCTCCAAATTAGCAACTTTAAAGCTTGGGCAGTCAGTAGCAAATAAAAATACATACATGACACAAGTATCCTCTTAAACTGGCTTAGAAGGACCACAACTTAAGTGGTATGGTTTAAATCATGAGCTGAATCTTTTCACAACCCTAGAGAGTCAAGTATTTAGAATATCATAGGAGGAGAGCTAAAAAGCCTTTGTCCTTTTCTGTGGTGTGGACAGAGAAGCCAAAAGTATTCAAAGCAAATAAAATGAGGTTTAATAGGTCACAGCAATTTAGTGAAGGCATGTACTTAAAGAAAGAAAAAAAGAAAAAGGTATTCAGTGCCTGTTTTGGAAGCTGATTGCAGTATTTATCACTTTTTAAGACATATAACAACTTTTACAATGCAAATAGTTACATTCTTTCTATGTTTTACATTCTTTCTATTAATTCTTTCTATGTTTTTAAATATAGTAGTGGTTTTTAATTACTGTAATATTTAACTAGATGCAGTCTCATCAAATCTACCTCAGTAAATAATACTGTATTTAATTTACGACATAATAATCTCCAGTTGAACAGTACAAGTATAACAACACTTCAACATACCAAAAATATTGAGGATTAATGTAAAGTCTGTTCAGGTGGCAATTCTTGCTTGATAATAAGCAATATAAAACTTAATATTGTAACATAAAATTACTTATCTAAAGCAATTATTTAGAATTGCATCAAAAACTTAAGAGTGCACACTAAAGAGAAAAAATAGCAATTCATTTCTAAAATTTGACCCCATTTCATAGTAAATAAAACTAATTATTTCTTTAAATTGATAAGAAAACATGTACACTCAGGTTAAAGTGCCAATAAATTAAATGTCAACATATCCCAATACATATTCTTCTTCAGGTTTCATATTTTTCCACTAACAGCAGTTTGAACCAATGTGCTATGACTTGGTAGCATTCTAAATATTTTATCTCACTGATAACTTATATTGAAATGAATCACTTAAAACAAAAAATTTCCAAGACCCTTGGAAACAGTGAGGAAACAAACTCATTGAATAGTATGTCCAGTGAATGAAATACTAAATACTATATACACATACTAGATATATCACTATCAAGTAGGTGAGAGAAATAAAAACAAAATAGCAGCTCCAGACAGTACTGAAAAATCAAAACCAACCATGATTCTAATATCAGACTAATTATAATTGGTATCAAACAGCAAAAAGGGAGAAAACAAAATTAAAGTGCATATTAATTTTAATAATGCAGGCACAGCAGGATATAATAGTGTATCAATGTTTACATGCTATTAAAGGTCTTTAACGTGCAATGTAATGACATTAGGAGCCAAAAATGCATTTTAACACTATTATTGGCATGTCAAATTTTTCTGCTTAAAGAAACTGCATAATCTACATGCTTATTGCATATATGCAGTAAACTGGAATTCTCTGGGGAGACTTAATAGTTATGGCAAATAGTAGCTGCATCAATGATCATTTAAAAGTTTTTCAAATATTTAAAGGCATTACACTTGAGCTACAAATACCTTTCTAATTGTCTCAAAGTAATTTGCAGAATTATGACAAATACACTTCTGTAATTCCCAACTTATTTCTTGATTTTATTCAGCATTTATATTTCTGCCAGGTAGAGATATATGCCAGGTATGTCTTCTATTCAGGTTTATGTTGTCTAGGTGAGGCAGTTTATGGCTTAGGCAAGAAGCTTTGGAACAGTTTAAAATAAATTTTTAAAAGCTGTGGCACATGAAAGTTGTTAATAACCAGGCTATGATCTTCAAGTTATTTTTTTAAAGTCCCAAAGATCTTAAAATTCATACACACAGCTTTACACAGAAAGATGGTATTCAAATTATCACCATCATAAAAAATCTGTTTATAATTAAATAAACCACAAATTAGACTTTCCTGGCATAAAATTATTCATGCCAATGAATTCATAAAGAATTTGAAAGCACACAACACTTTAGCCTTTTTAAACAGAAGTATCCTGAACAGAATGTACTGGGCCATCCGAGTTGCTATTTCTAATATAACTGTGATAGGACAATAACAAATATCTAAACAGCTACTACAGAAATGCCCTTTCCCACTTTTGTACACTAAATGTCAAAGGCATGTAAAGATCTAAAAGCTAAAATGTTAAAGTTTGATTATGTTGAGGTTTTTCTTTAATAAAGCTACTTATTTTTTGTTAAATGATCCACCTTCTACTCTGCTTTCCAGGTACTTGTCCAACTCTGCCTCCTTCGTCACTGCTTCTGGCGATACTTTGGGTGCATTTGGAAAACAGATCAATATCACACTCATGTTGTCTCGACTTCCCTGGGAAGAAAAAAGTTTGAGAAAATATTGTTTTCTTTTTGCTCTTCAAAGCTTTGAGAACCTTTACAGTCATGCCAATTATACTTGTTCTAGTGAAAACATATATTGTTTTTAAGGAGAGAAAAATATATATGCACATGTGGAGCGGCACCACCCAATACATATATTGTACATATGGTATACAGAATAACCAATACTCCAAAAGACAAGAGAGAAACACTACAGATTAAAAAAATGATTGTTGCAGTAGAGTTTAAAGCTCTATAAAACAAATATTTCTGAACATTTACTGGTGGCCTACTTAACATGAAGTGATACCTAACACAAATACACATACATACATTCATTCAATTCAACAAGATAGAAAATTCTAGTGATATTCTTTACAACATGATTTGATCTGTAGTTACATATATACTTGAGAAATTTACTTTTTTTTGACAAATTTACATTTAAAATAAATTATGGGGCTAATTAATCTGCTTCATAATAAGTAGAAATATGGAATTAGAAATAAAACTACATATATAAAGTTTATAAACCAGCTTTTAACTTTCATAATTTAAAAAAAAGTTTCAACTTTTAGGAAGTACATTTGTTTTTAAAAGCACCTAGATATTCAAAATGCTATAATTAAAATACTTGAATCAATTTTGGCCTCCCCAAAAATCAGACTTCCTCTTCCTATTAGTAATTGGAGTTCTAAAATTTTAAGTATTTAATTCCCCTATATGGGAAAATTGAAGTTATACCATTAATTTAAGCAAATACAAAGAATTTAATATTTAAAATATTGGGGGAAATTGTATAAAAATGAGGCAAATGATAAGATACTGAACAATTTTTAAAACAGAGCATAATGCAGAAGAGATAAAGTAGAATCTGAGTCATAATTTACTAATATCTGAATCTGACCAAGTCTCTCAAGAAAACAGCTTTTAATTTAGTTAACAAGTATTTAACTCTCAAGCGCTACGGAATAAACCTAACAAATGAATGCTACTTTTTCCCTTTTTTATACTAAAAGGGACAAAGAACATAAGCATCCTTGTTTGGTTCCCCCCAAATTCAGAAATTAACAATAGTGTGTACTACCAAGTTGTTGCTCTATTGATTTTTTTTTAACATATGTGTTGGATGTTACATAAACTTGATTTGTGTTGGATATTACATAAACCTGATTTTTAATTAAGATTTTAAGTACAGCTGGCAGTTGTGCATATAAAACCACAGAGAATATTATGTTGACTTTCTATTTCCGAGTTTTAAAAGGACATCAAATATACAGCCTCAGAAGAGTTTTATAAAATCACCATTTGTTAAACAAACACAAAGAATTAGTTAATGAGCATTATTGACAAAATAGAACTGTGGTGTAAAGAACACTGCACCTAAGTCAAGGACTTGGATTCTAGTCTTAGCGCTGCAACTAAAGAAGTAAATTGTGTAACATTTTTAACTTTTCTAGAAAAGGGAGCAGCATGTATCAAGCACACACTGTTTGCTAAAACTAGGTACTTCATATGTATACATTAGTTCATCAACAGTCTTATGAGTTAGATACTATTTTCTCCATTCAATAGCTGAGAGAGGTGGAACAATTTGTTCAAGACTATAGAGTACAAAAGTAACAGAGGTTAAGATTTGATTCTAGGTCTGACTCTGAAGTCCGCAGAGCCTTCTCTTGCTCATCTATATACATGATCCCATTTGATCATCCCGACAACCCCATAAGACAGGGTAATAATGTCTCTCTTTCTCTCTCTTTTTTATACAATTAAAGAAACTGATTTTCCAGACAATTTAAATAGCTTACCTGAAGTCATACACAGTCTCATACCAAGTTCTTCTGACTCCATGTCCAAGGCTATTTCTATTACATCACACCAAATG
Organism: Leucopleurus acutus; assembly: GCF_964270905.1. Lineage (NCBI taxonomy): Eukaryota > Metazoa > Chordata > Mammalia > Artiodactyla > Delphinidae > Leucopleurus > Leucopleurus acutus. The sequence goes on from NC_139142.1 coordinate 40,625,174, forward strand.
ATCACTAAATCCTCTGTTGGTGCTACAGATTCATTAGACCATAGTCTCAAAGTATTTCCATAAATGTACTGAGATATCACATGGTAAAAATAAAATATTAAAATTCTAAAATGCTTTTCATATATAGACACTGAGGCTTAACCCTCCCCATTCCCTTTTCTAAAACATGATACAGTCTTTTACCTTTGATAAAATTCCACAATAGTAAAAAGCTCAAGTAGTCATGGTTACTAAAAGACTAAACATTCAGATTATAACCCTTGCATTTTTGGTAACCGCGTAATTTATTTCTAAGAAGTATTCCTATGTTATTTTCATAATTGATGAAAAGTATCCTGCAATTGTACCAAAAACTTATTTCTGAGTACTATAGGTTCTAAGATGATTATATACTAGAGTAGTAATTAAGATGACATAAAATCATTTCATCTAAAAAAAAAAGTCTAGCTACCTTATACAAACAGGTGTCGACTACTTCATTGCAAACTTTCTCAAGGTCATCAGTGACTTCAAGTCTGGATCTTACAAAATCACAGAGCTCTTCATTTCCCATGACATCCCAAATACCATCACATGCAAGAATAATGAACTGATCATCTTCTTCAGATCTTTCAATATCATGGACTTCAGGCTCTGGTGACACAAGCTGCTCTGTAGGACCTTTTCCATGGACACATTTGTAATCGAAGTCCCCAAGGGCCCTTGACACAGCCAGAGAGCCATTCACACGTTGAATCATTACAGAACCACCTGCATTCTGAATTCGTTCTTTTTCCAGCGGATTACTTGGTTTGTGATCTTGTGTGAAGAAGTAAACTTTCCTGTTCCTACAAAGTAAACCTCTTGAGTCTCCACAGTTAATGAAATAAGTATGTTGAGGAGAAATTAAGACACCCACAGCTGTTGACCCACTTCTATCAGCACCATGTTTCTTCTCTGACATAACTCTCATATGTTCATCAATCTCCAGAAAACCTGTTCTGATTCCATTCTTTACATTTTCCACAGAAGGTGCTCCTGTAGACCCTTTAAAATCCTGGTTATTGGTGATGTGATCTAACAAATGCTCACAGCAGTATTTGGCAACCTGAGAACCAGCATGCCCATCATACACAGCAAAGAATGACCATGTTTCAAGTCCACTTGGCAAACCGATCACAGCCGTATGTGCGTCCTCCATTTCAACTCGCCAGCCTTGCATGCTGCTTAGCCCATATCGCAACCCATTACCCTGCCCCTGGGCATTATGTTTTTCCATCTTTGGTTTGTCTAAAAATGCTCCCATTATGTCTTGATCCTCTAGGTCTGCAAAGGAAGAGAAACAGGAAAGTTAATAGCTATCTTATAAACAAACTACATATCCAACAACCTTTTTAAGAGAGAAGGAAATACCAAGAAAGCTTTAAATAAGAATTCACAACTCTTGTGATAAGCAGACACTCACTGCTGACTTGGAACCTGATGATTAACAAGGAAGAATTGGGGGAAAGGCTGTTCAGGCACAGCTCAGAATGTACAACAGGCAGAGAGAAGTAAAGCATCATGATAAAAGTAGCTGATCTGACACTCTCCCCAAGGAACAAGTACTTGAAATAGAAAAGAGACTTGGCAGTGGCCATCAGCTTACATGAACCATGTCAAGTGGTTAAGGATGCATTGAATATATGAATCTCTTAGGGAATCTCAGAACTAAGTTGTATGTATATATTAATCAAGAAAAAACAAATAAATGAATTCACAGGACATACCAAAAGCCTACTAATTCAAACATCTTAGTTGAACATTCAGGATTTTCCAAAGTTTGATTCCAAATATCTAGTTTTATTCCTACTACATCAACTCTCTGAAAAAGTAGAAAAAGATCTACTCACAATGATTCAAATTTGCATGCTCCTTCCCTTAAGTCTTTCCTCCTTACTTATAGAAATAAGTATACCCATCCTTTAACGTCTAGCTCAAATTCTACCTTTTCCATTGGTTTTTCAGTCTCTGAAAAGCCAATAAGTTATTAGATACCTGTAAGTGGTTCAGCCTCAATTTTCAAGTTGCAAAGCAATTATACATACATATAACAAAGACTGTCATATGTAGATATGATAAAATTCATCTACTGTAACCTAATCTAGTGGTAATAACACGTATCATCATATGGTACTCTATAACCATTTGCTATAAACAGAAAAGGAGATCAAAAGGTCTAGGACAGCACTGTGGACAAGCCTGAAAGCTTAGCTAATCTAATCCTTTCCCAATAATCAAAAGCTAAAACCCTTGGTCTGGAATGAGCTTACACAAAGCAGGAAGACAGTTGGCCTTTACTTGAGTAATGGCCTAGAATGTAGACACTTGTGGTCCAAGTGATCAAATGAGTCACAATTTAAAGCAATCTGAAAGAAGGATACAATGAGATTTAATGGAGGTTAAGGTGAGATGGGAAGGAGTGGGGGAAAGTACCCAGGTAAATCAGGATGCACTTAGGAGATTAGGGGATTGATGATGCTAAGCTCTGAGAAGAAGCTGGGAGAGAGAAAGGAAGAAGAAAAACAACTCAGAAAGGAAACAGTTTCCCAGCAACCTCTCCCTCCTTCTCTATCCTACGAGGGCCAAACTAATACACAGCAGAGAAGTCTGGCTGATTAGTATGATAAAATGATCTCCTGCCTACTTGTCTGTGTCCTATTACAATTCCACTAATGGAGGTTAAATAATGAAAACTAGCCATTATTTATTCCTTATGGTGGTATTCATCAAATTACCTTTCTGACACCAAGTTGATACACAATATGGCAAGGGTGAGTGTTTTGATTGGACAAAAGATACAATAGTAATGATACCTTAATAGCAGACAATGTTTAAGATGAATTCTAAATCACTGATAAGTGTTTTACAACTGTTACCTGAAGTCATTCTCAACAACACTCTAAAGTAGGTAATAATATTATCTTCAATTTATAGATGAACTTTAATGTGACTAAAGAACTTGGCCAACGTCACTCATCAGACAAGTTGAGGGGAGTCAAGTCTCTAATTCAAGCCTGCCTGGCTCTAAAGCACCATCTACTACTACAGCAATGGTCTCAGTCATGGCTGTACAAAAGAATTATCTGTGGACCTTTTGAAAAGTTAAGATTAAAAAAACCAGAATTTCCACAGTAGGGTTGGAATCTAGGAATCTGTGTATCTGTTGTAAAGATTAGATGGAAAGCCTAGATAGATAGGTAGATAGAAGATGATTAAGCCATGGTGAGGTTAAGTCATCTGCTGCCTCATCTCTGTACCTCAATTCCTTTAGCTAGGCTAAAGGGGAGGTGGGAGATGTTACAGTCAGCCCTCCATATCTTCGGGTTTGGATATGGAGGGCTCACCATATTCACTGTACTATGCTATTTTATAGAAGGGACTTGAGCATCCACACATTCTGGTATCCATGGGGGCTCCTGGAACCAATCCCTGCAAATACTGAGGGACAACTGTATACTTAAGACACTTGATACCACAAATCTAGCATTCGTCATCTTATAATGGGCATATATTAATACGTACCTCTGAATGTTGCTGCAAAGTTTAAATGAGGTAATGGCTGCAAAGTAGCTACATAGAGCAGAGCAAACATGAGGAACTCAGCAAATGGAAACTATTTAATTATGACTACATTCCCACATACACAACACATCTAGATTCTGATATTACCTAACAGGGATCTTACTCTCCCTCTCCCTTTTATAGAAAAGTCCAGTAGTTATTTTCCAGAGATATATCTATCTATCGATCGATCGATCGATCTAGATATATATATATGAAACTACCAAACAAATAATTCTTTGAAGATAAACAGGGTATGCTTTCTAAAAAAAAAACACCCCAACTTTTGAAAAATATATATTAGAAATATAAAAATGTAACAAACCAAGTCAATCATCTGATAAAATTTTAGGTCCAGCTCTACTGCAAATGCAAAAATATAGTCAAGGGCAAATAATTTTGTGTCTGGATTTTTACATACTGAAAATAGGTGATTCAGAAATCTTACCTCCTGGGATTCTGAATAATTTGTAGAAGCCTGGTGAAGCAGCCAACTATAGCTACAAAATACAGCAGATAGTTATATAAAAATAATAGTTATCAGAAATTATTTACTTATAAATACTATGACATAGTACTTATAAATATGTCATACTTATAAGTACTATGACATACTATAAGTACCTATAAGTAAATAATTTTTACTTTTAAAAAATACATAGTTATTTTCCATAACTGGACTACTAAAGAGTATTTTATTTAGTCAAGTTATTAAATTGGCATGTATCTACAAACAGTAAATCCCAAGGCGATTCAGTTTGCCCATGAAAGTTTAAGTTAGTTTCTGAGAGAAATTCTAGTTCTCACCTAGTGTTAAATCTACTCTGAGCACATGCTGGGTCTCATCACAACACTAGCATTATCAGATGATCTGAACATTTCAATACAAAGTACTATGACAATCATAAGACTGAACTCATCTTTGATATAATCAGAAAATTTGGTGACCATTTTTGTCTTTTAAAACCAAACAAACTCCCAAATTGAAAAATCCTAAGGCTGAGTCAGGAAGTATTCATTAAAGTTCAGCGACTGCCTTTTATTAAGTAAAACCGATCTCACAATCATAATGAAGAGTCCTGAACCTGGTCATTTGGTTTAATCCACTCAGAATTATCCCAAGTTAAAAAAAAGCTCTATATATTCATTCCACTGTTAAGATCCCTAAGCATCATATTAGCCATGAAACAAGAGTTATTAAACTGACAATTCTGGCAGGGTCCTTTAGTAAAAAATTGAAGACTGAAACACTGCAGGGTTCTTTTCTGTTTACCTATGGACACACAGTATAATACAGAATGTCCTGGTGCTCCATTAACAGAGGACAAAATAGACTATGTAAACAATGTTGAGAAAATTATATTCTCCTAGTAATTGATATCAGAATTCTTCTTACAGCAAGCCCTACTTTTTCTGAGAAACACTAGTTTGATCAGATATGTAAGTAAGGGGTTAAGGATCAAAAGATATACTCAACATAACAAAAGATCACTACTAAACAACCATTTGAAGGAGGGTAGATGCTGCTAACTGAAGGATCTTTGTTTGATGAGCACTGAGATAGGTTTGATTATAAAAACTGGGGAGGAAAATCTGGACTAGACCTCCATAAGAAATAAGAAATCTAAAGGTTGGGGGAAATCCAGAGGGAAAAAACTATATAGCAAGAGAGACTTGAAGCTTCTTGGGGGGAAAGGGGAAAAATGGAATACCAGTTAGCAGCACTGGTAGCAGTGTATAACATGGCAACATTGAAGTCATTTGCAGTGAGGAGTGAACTCTCTACTACTACCAAACCTTTGGTATAGCCTACATTGCCCACTAATGCTTATGTATGAATAGACTGTCAAAGATGAGGACAAATGGTCAGCTGACCTCTGGAATGCACACTTACTGAACAATAGAATACTAAGCAATTTATTGCATAGACGGGTTCAGAGAAGATGCACAAAGTCCTTGTGGCCACATCTCTCTACCAAGGATAATCTAGGCTACATAAACTACTTTTAACTTCCCAAGGTATGAAACATGGTAATTCATAAATTATATTTTGTAATCCAAGGTAACCATCTCAAAGTTATCTATGGTAATGATACATAAGCACATGAACAAAATTTTACACAATTTGAGGAGGAAAAAAAGATCAATCTTGGGTAATTTTTCTCCCATTTGGAGTCTGAAATTTCTAATCATTACAAAAATAGTCACACATTTATATGTACAAATTTGATTTTGATAACTTGTATAAATAATCAGAGCCAAAATGTAGAAATGATCTGTCTAAACCTATTTTACAAATGAGAAGGTACAGAGAAACAGAATGACTTGCCCAAGGTCAAAAAGCTAGTTCAGCACTAAGCCTGAGAAAAGGACCTAGGTTTCTGGACTAACACTCTAATTCTCCTACACAAGCCATCCTGTATATCTGCAAATGAAGTAATGGAAATCTAAAAATGTAGACTTTTAAAAAGACAACACACAAGGCAGAAAGGCATGGAAGATGGTCACCGAAGAAAGCAGAAACTTCTTTTAGTGTCATTTCTTCCTCTGCCTACTCTACATAATTTGTGTTCTAAACTACCAAAGGTAAATGACCAAAAAAAGAGGAGGGAAGGAAAGGTAAAGAAGAAGAGAAAAGGAAGAAAAGCAAGAAATCCAACTTTTATTTTTTGTCTGAGACTAACAGAAAACAACAGTGAACTAACTGCAATTTCTGGCAATGCCAATTTCAAATACACGAGCTAAATAAAATATAATAATGAGCAGAGAAAACTAAGAGGATGTATTTTTAAAGATTCAGAAATTAAAGGTGGGGATTGGGGGTGGGTGGGTGAGCTCAGTATTCATTAGCTCCAAACTAGAAAACGCCCATCAATTTATGAGATGACACTGAATGAATGAAACAACTGCAAGCTGTCAACCAAAGCAAAAAGAAAAAAAGCAAACAAACCACTCTGAAAGTAGGTTCATGGAAACGAAAAACAATTACTGAACTAAAATTTTCAAAAGAGACAATGAATAGCCAAATAGATACCACAGTTAAAACAATAAACAAAACAAAACAATAAATGAGATCACTTTGAGGAATTCTTTTAGAACTCAGGTCTTTCCTCATCTTGATTCCAAACATACAAACCCACCCATGTTGGTACCCATCCTATCCTCATACCTTTCTGTTATAACAGAGTACTCTCTGTCCTCGCACTTAAGTTAAATCCCTCTGTTAGAGCTTTGGAGCCCATGCTTCAAAGGAATCTTACACAATTTATGTGTCTGCCCAGGAATAATAACATTATTATCCTCTTTCACTCCTTTATATTCAACCTCCCCCTTTCTATTGGAGTACAACTTTTAAAGACACTCAAATGTCATCCATTAAAAATAAGTCTTTAGGGCTTCCCTGGTGGCGCAGTGGTTGAGAGTCCGCCTGCCGATGCAGGGGACGCGGGTTCCTGCCCCGGTCCGGGAGGATCCCACATGCTGCAGAGTGGCTGGGCCTGTGAGCCATGGCCGCTGAGCCTGCGCGTACGGAGCCTGTGCTCCGCAACGGGAGAGGCCACAGCGGTGACAGGCCCGTGTACGGCAAAAAAAAAAAAAAAAGTCTTTAGGTGACTCATTCCCCTCTAGCTACCTCCTGCCTCTTTCTTTCCCCTACAGTTCAAAGTCTTTTAAAAAAAAGTGTTGATGCTCCGAACTGCTGTCTGGCCATTCCATCAAAACAAGCTCCTCCAAGCTTAACCCAATGGACATTTTGGCCCTTGTCTGACTGACTGCTCAGAGCAGCACTCAACACAATACTCCTTGAAACACTCTTCCCATTGGCTTTTCAAGATGCTACACACTCCTAGCTTTCCTCCTACCCTAGCTTTTCCATCCTTGTCTTATTTGCAGGCCCATCCTCATCTCTCAAGCCATTAAATATTAGCATTCAAGGCTTAGACCTAGGCCCTCTTCTCACTCTATGCTAGCTCCCAAGGTACTCTTTCATATCGTTTTTTCTTCTTTTTTTTCTTTCATGGTTTTTGCCAGTGAATGGCACCATCATTCATCAAAGTGAATAGAAACCAAGGACATATCTTTGATACCTCTTTCTACTTTATCTCCCATCAGTCCAACATCAAGTTCCATGGATTCTACTTCTTAAGTATTCTCAAATCTGCCCAGTTTTTTCTCTAATACCATAGTCTTCAAGGTACCATCATCTTTCAATGCATCATTCTATACCAGCCTCCTATTTTGTCTCTTCACATGCATGCTGGCCTCCCTCCAATTCATTCTACAAACTGCAACCTTAGTAAACTTTTCAAAATACAAATATCAGTGATCGTTTTGTAATCTACAGAAATATCAAGTCACTATGTTGTGCACCAGCAACTAACATAGTGTTGCAGATCAATTATACTTCAAAGAAAACAAAAAACCCAAAAAACAAACTCACAGAAAAAGAGATCAGATTTGTGGTTACCAGGGGTGGTGGGAAAGGGAATTAAATGGATGAAGGTAGTTAAATGGTACAACCTTAACAGTTACAAGATAAGTAAGTACTAGGGATGTAAGGTACAATGTGACTAATTAACACTGCTGTATGCTATATTTATGTTTTTAAGATAGTAAATCCTAAGAGTTCTCATCACAAGAAAAAAAATTTTTTTTGTACCTACATGAGATGACACATGTTCAACTAAATTTACTATGGTAATCATTTCATGATGTATGTAGGTCAAATCATTATGCTGTATACCTTAAACTTACACAGTGCTGTATGTCAATTATATCTCAATAAAACCAGAAGAAAAAAGATAATATAATACAAATTTCACTGTATCACTTCTATACTAAAAGTCATTCAATGGCTTTCCTCTCTTTGGGGGGGATAATGAACTGCTTAATATGGCTCACATGAAAGCCCTGAGTAGTCAGGCGCCCATCAACCTTCTCCAGACTTACCTTACTTCATAATGCGCCGCCCCAATAACATTCTCCACTCCAACTGTAAGGGCTTTCTTACAGTACCTAGTACTTGTCACGTCCCCTTCCTCCAAATAACATAAACAAATGCCACTTCCTCTATAAAAAGCTATTCCTTCCTCTCTTACTCTACCCAATTCATACTCATTCTTCAGATTATTAACTCAAGTATCAGGTCTTCTGGAGAGCCTCCTTTGAATACTCTGGATTCCCCTAGCACAGCAGACCTTCAATAAACACTTGCTGAATGAATTAGCTCCAAAGAAAAAGCAGATGCAAATATTAAAAATTTGGTAACAGAATGAGTATACCCAGGGAATAAATATAAACATAAAAAAATAAGACTTTCTGATGGACAAAACAGAGAAGCTATAATCAAAGAAAGAAATTTTTCCCTCAGTAGAAGTCTTCAAACTTACAAAGCTCACTGAATATCTAGGAGGATTAATTGCTAAAAACCCACCCCTATTTACCCACAACTGAAGAAATTCAAGGAAAAGAAAAAAAAAAAACTATAACATAAGCTTCTAGGAAAATCTTGGGTAATCTTCAAAGGAAAGGGTATCAAATTAGTATCAGCCATTGCCAACTATAAAACTGAATCCTAAAGTAGAGAATAAACAGAGTTCTAAGAGTTAAGGTTAATTACATAATCATCCAAACTATTATTCATGTGTATAGGGGGAAAGACATTTTAAGATATATAAGGACTCAAAAAAAAAAAAAAAGATATATAAGCACTCAAAGCATATACTCATACTTTATGGAAAATTCAAGAAAAAATTCCAAACAAGCAAACATCTATTATGTTTTAAAACTATTAAGTTCATCTCTAAGACTTGTCATTAGTTTAACTTTTTAATAACATTACAGAAAAATAACCTTCTTAAAAATACTGATCTAGAAAAACAAAATCCCAATATATAAAGTAAAAGAACTTGGGAAGTGGCCCAATTATCCAAGTTAACACTAGGAAGACACTCTCATGTCTTTAGAATTATTCTCACATCAACAGCAAAGCACATATAAATCAAAAAACAAACAAAAAATCTTTCATAAGACTAAACTTAAAAGTTACAGATCTATCCAATATGAGACTTTGGACAAGTCGTTTAGCTTAATATCTAACTTTCCTTACTGATAAATAATCAACCTTGATTAATTAACAAGGTAATTGTTCTGAGAAATGTATAAGAAATTAAGTGAGAAGATTAAAATTTTAGGAATACCTACATAAATGGCATTAGTAAATTAATACTTTAGTCTAAAATCATGCTAATGAATTCCCATTTAAAAACTTATTCTCAATACCAAGATGATGATTATGAGATAAATAAGATTATTTTACTACAGAAAAGTCAACTTTTAAAGAAGGAAAAAAGAAAAAAGCAGCTACCAACTAAGACTACAAATTGGTAGCCTGAATTTGACCTTCACATATATTGTTAGTTCCTCTCCCCAAGCAACATGCATTCTCCAGAGTCCCCACTACTCCTTACTGACCATATCTAGACCATTTCATCCACTTTTCCACCATGGCATCTGAGTTTGCATCATTTGGTAAAGAGGACAATACCTGTGATTGTAACAGCATACAATCCATGAGGATTTACTCTAATCTGATCTTTCACTAATGTGGCCACCTCATCCCAAAGTAGCAGTATAGTAGACTGAATAATGGCTCCCAAAGACATCAGGCCTTAATGACGTAAACATTACCTCATTTGGAAAAAAGAGGTCTGTGTAGATGTGATTAACTTAAGAAACTTCTGATTGGGGGGGTTGGTGGAGAATATCTGGGGTTATACTGGGGTCTCTAAATGCAATCACAAGTGTCATTATAGAGGCAGAAGAAAAGCTGACACACACAGAGGAGAAGGTGATGTGAAGACAGAGCAGAAAGAGATCTGAAGATGCTGGCCTTGAAGATTACAGTGATGTGGCTACAATCCAAAGAATGCTGACAGCCACCAGAAGCTGGAAAAGGAAGGGAATGCATTTTTCCCCTAAAGCCTCCAGACTGAGCACATTCCTGCAGGCTCAATGAAACTGATTTTGGACTTGTGACCTCCAGAACTATAAGAAAATAAGTGTGTATGAAAAATCAGAAACTAGAATATAAAAAGTATTAACAGAGCTAAGGAATGAAATTTAAGAGATAAAACATTATTGTATTATTTTAAATAACACGAAAAGCAATAATGAGAAGTAAAGAACTCATAGAAAACAAGTTACAAGAAGTAAAAACCAAAATAAGAAAAATCATCCAGTATGAAGATAGTAAGAATAAAGAGGTAAAAGTGAGTAGATTAAAGACACACGCACTGTAGGTTCAACAGTTTATTAGTACACTGTAAAATGAAAATCAAATAATGGAAGAGAAATTAAAACCTCAAAGAAGAAATTAATCCTAAACTGAGAGAAAATTTGAACTTGATGATTCAAGGCATTCATCAAGCACTAGATAATTTTAGTAGAAACTGACCAATACCACAGCATAATTTGGTGAAGATAATGAATTTCAAGAATATAAGAATTTAGGGGAGGGATAAATTGAAAGCTTGGGATGAACACACACACACACTGCTAAATATAGATAACCAACAAGGACCTATTGTGTAGCATAGGGAACTCTACTCAATATTCTGTGATAACCTATATGAGAAAAGAATCTAAAAAAGAATGACTATATGTATATGTATAACTAAATCACTCTGCTGTACACCTGAAACTAACACAACATTATAAATCAACTATACTCCAATAAAATTAAAATATTTTAAAAAATGAAGAAAAAAAATATGAGAATTTAGACAAATAAAACATGCCAAAAAATAAAAACAAAAACAAACCAGGCTGGCCTCAAACTTCTTTGCAATGTCAGATGATAGGCAATAATGAACTAATACCTATAAATGTTGAGGGTAAAGGGGTATATTCCAAGAAATCTAGACCCAGCAATGTTGGCATTTATTATGAAGATAATAGAAAGATATTATCAAATATGCCAGCACTAAAGAAGTATATCATACATGTACCATTTCTGAAAAATCTGTTTAAAGACAGATTAATGCTATCAAGAGATTAATCAAAACAAGAAACTCAATAGTGGAGATGTCCTAGTATATAGGGCTTTGGGGTGGGCAAAATATATTAAGCAAATACAACCAAAAAGAAACCAAGGGTTGCAATTTTAATATCAGACAAAGGCAAGCATAAGGAATAAAGCAATAACGAGGATGGGTATCTTTTTAAATTGATATGGATGTTGTCTAAAATTATAATTTAATGTACAAATTTTATGTGCTAAATAACTATTTTTACGCCAGATAATTCATAGCACACCTATCAAAAACACTATATGCTGAAATCAAAACTATGTATTGTGTTCAAACACACTTAAAAACACTAATTAAAACTCAAATATTTACTGAATTGTACATTGAAAAACAAAAGCTTTATAGCTTTTCCTAATGCACTCCCACCGATCTCACCCTGGGGACCAAATAAAAGAAAGAAAAAGAAAGGAAACAAATGATACCATATTATCTAACTTGAATACAACAAACAGTAGATACTGGTAACAATAAAAGAAAACTTCAAACATCTGGAAATTGCTTTAAAAGGCATGCTTCTAATCAACTTTTCATTGAGTTTGTATATTTTTACAATTACAAAATATTTAGAAACAATAATAATAAGAAAAATCTCATATCAAATTCTATGAGATGTAACCAAATCTTATTCATGGAAACTCATAGTTTCTTAGTAAAAAAGTGAAGGCCAGTATACTAAATATTCAATTCAAGAAGTAAAAACAACAACCACACACATACACACAAAACCTAAGGAAAGCTGAAGGAATATGTTATGAAAAATTAAGGTAAATATGATAATTACATGAGAGAAAAATGATTAAAATAGGTAAACCACTAGTTAGCCTAATTGAGAAAAACTACAATTCAAACTTAGAAACCAAACAGGCTAAACTCACCTCACAGGTAGGTGTTTTTCGTTTTGTTTTTTATGAAACATACTGTGTAATTCTTTGTCAATAAATATGAAAATATGAAGGAAATTGACAATGCTCTAGGAAAACAAATTACCAATTTTCTTTTTCCCCCCAAGAAGTGACGGAATAAAGACCAGTAACTCTGGAACAAAATGAGAAAGTTATCAAAGAACTATCTTTAGAAAAAGCTCCAGGGCTCACAAGAAACAAAAAGCAAAAAGGCTGAAGAACAATTCGAGGTTAAAGACCGAAAAAATATGACAACCAAGTGGAATGTGTGATTGTGCGCTGGCTTATATGTATTTGTGTGAGCAAAGAGAATATGCATGTGTGCACATAGAGGGAAAAAAGAGTTTATAAAAAAATGTGGCAAAATGTTAACAACTGGTCATCTGGTAAAGATGGAAGTTCACTGTATTCTTTTTTTTTATATTTTCTGTAAGTCTGAATTGTTTTCAAAATAAAGTTATTAAAAATAAAAGTGCATTAGGCAAGACAATTTCACAACCAAGATGTTTTACGCCTTAAAAGAACATGTAACTCCCAAATTACCTAAACTACCTAAAGAACAGAGAAAAAAACTTACCACTTTTTATGAACATACACAATCCTGACGTAAAATTTGACAAAGATAGCACTAAAAAAATAAAACTATAGTCCAAACACATTCATTAATACAGATGCAAAAAACCCCAAGTAAAATATAACCATATATTACGGAATAAAGACAAATAACGCTAATTACTTACAAGTTACCAAGTAGGGTTCATTTTAGGAATTTAAATACATTCGGCAGCCCATTAATATAAGTCACCTCTTTAAAAGTTAAAAGGAGAAAAATCGGGCTTCCCTGGTGGCGCAGTGGTTGGGAGTCCGCCTGCCGATGCAGGGGACACGGGTTCGTGCCCCCGTCCGGTAGGATCCCACGTGCCACGGAGCGGCTGGGCCCGTGAGCCATGGCCGCTGAGCCTGCGCGACCGGAGCCTGTGCTCCGCAAAGGGAGAGGCCACGACGATGAGAGGCCCGCGTACGGCAAAAAAAAAAAAAAAAAAAAAAAAGGAGAAAAACCATATGATCGTCTCTGCATAGGCTATGATATGATAATACATATTTCAAGCCAGAAGGGAAGCATAGTGATTAGAACAGTTCCCAAGAAAGAAACAAGAACAAAGATACCTGCTCGTATCTCTATTATTTAGCAATGTCTAGAAATACTGATCAATGCGGTCACATTAAAAAAAAAAAGCATAAAATTATGAGATCATATTATTACTTGCAGATAACGATTATGTGATGGCAAACTCAAAATCTAAAACACTGTTAGAAGAAAAAGTTCAAGAAGGCTATGTGACTAAAGAAAATTATATAAGAAAACTATTAACAATAATAATTTAGAAAATAAATAAAAATGTCAGCAAAGGTATATCTGAATAATTAACAAGAAATATTCATGACCTTTAAGAGCCTCAGAATACGAGACATTCTTTTTTCTGAGATAGGAAGATTCAATATGGTAAAGACATTTTTCATCCCTTTATTAATAATAAATTCAATATAATCACAACTGGGTCTTTTTGTTCCCAGACCTTGATGAAATGATTCCAAAATTCATTATGAAAGATTAAATGTATGAGAACAGACAAAACATTCTAAAAACCATGAGAATTTGCCATACCTAATATTAAAACAATTTCAAATTATGGTATTTAAGAGGGAATACTACTGCAGGATAAACTGATCAGTGGAATAGAACCAAGACTCCAGAAAGAGCTGCAGGAACAAAAATTCAATAATTGATGTTAGAACGGCTGGCCTATTCCACTCCTGCCCTCCCATGGAGGAAAGCTGAATCCCTATCGTGGATCTTAAAAAAATACCAGCTGATTAAAGATTTAAGTTTGAAATACTAACAATAAAATCATACAAGTACATCTAGGCAAATATTTCTATAATCTTATGGTAGGAAAGGACTTTCTAAGTATGCCACAATGGCAAAAAGGAAAAGACTGACGGACTCCAAAGGAATAAAAAGTAACTCCAGAGAAATAAAACTTCTGCACTATAAAACAAAGCTCATAAGCCTGAAAAGCAAATATATATGATAAAGTTAATATTCCTAAAATAACAAAAGTCTTATAAGACAACAAAATGAACACTTTAAAGGAGAAGAAACGGACAAAGAACACGAACAGACAATGAAATTCATAAAAGAATGCAAGTGGCCAATAATATATGGAGCAATGACGAATCTCACTAGCCATTAAAAATAAACTTATTTTTCACACATTACTTTATCAAAGATCAAAAATTTATAACGTCCACTATTGGCAAAGGAGTAAAAAAAATATACTTCTCGTACATAGGAGAGCAAACTGGTACCTTTCTGAAGGCTATGTATGATATATAATACATTAATTTTAAATGATGATTTCCATTAAAATGGTTTTGTATATTCACACTTTGAAGTGTTCCTCTGTTCCAAATGTATTTTTAAAATACATTACTATAAAACAGAAAATTAAGAAGACCAAGCCACCTGCTAAAGATAAACTCCTGAAATACAAAGCACTTGGTGAAACTGAAACTGTGACTCGCCTGGGCTCAAGTAACAGAGATGCACAGAAGTCCACATCCTGTAGGGATAGTAACAGAACTAAAAATGCCCCCATGCAAGGCTGGGATAGAAACCAGCCTCACTGAAACGAATGCCTGTGGTGGAGGGGCTCTCTTGCTTGTAAAAGGAGGAGGGAAAAGCTACTTACTAGCCATTGCCAGGGAATTTAGTTTAAATGAAATTACGTGCTCCTTCAACAGAAGCACACACCTTCTTTAAGTCTGTATTTCTTGGAGAGATAAGCCTGATCCTGATGTTATCAAGAATCAGGGGAACCAAGCCTCTAATATAAGACATGGTTTCAGTCTGGGCACCCCAGAGCCAAGGTAAAGGTGCATGCAAAAAAACACTGGATAAGAAGGGTGAAAAGAAAGAAAACAAAAAAATTCTATCTAATATGAAACCAAACTCCAAAACACACCGGGACAACTAAACTAAGATGGACAGCCAACAAACATCAAAAATTATAGGAATTCCATCTAGAAGAAAAAGTAGCAATCAGAAAATAACTTAAAATGTGTATGTTTAGGATCCTTCCAAAGCTAAAAAGAACAACAGACAAGAAGGGGGTAAAAGGATAATAGCAAGGCTTCCCTGGTGCGCAGTGGTTGAGAGTCTGCCTGCCAGTGCAGGGGACGCGGGTTCGAGCCCTGGTCCGGGAAGATCCCATATGCCACAGAGCAACTAGGCCCGTGAGCCACAACTACTGAGCCTGCGCGTCTGGAGCCTGTGCCCCGCAACGAGAGGCCACGACAGTGAAAGGCCTGCGCACCGCAATGAAGAGCGGCCCCCGCCTGCCGCAACTAGAGAAAGCCCTTGCACAGAAACGAAGACCCAACACAGCCAAAAATAAATAAATAAATTTATTAAAAAAAAAAAAAAAGAATAGCAGAAGTCAAACCAGAATAGGTGGCAATAAGTGAGTGAGAGAACCTGAACATGAGAAAGTATTCACTGAGAAAAGCAATCGAGGCCACATAAAGTAGCTGAACAAAGTCAAAGTGTGAATCAGTAAATTGGAAAATGTACCTAGGAACTGCCTAGAACAAAACACAGAGACTAAGGATTAATAAAAAAGCAATATTCGAAGATATAAAGGCTAAGGAATTTCCTAGAACTGAACTTCAGATCAACAATCTATTTCAAAGAGTGCCTACAGATAACACAACATACACATACCTAGGCATACCATGGGAATGTGTTCAGAACATCAAGTATGGTAAAACAAACAAATACTAACATTTATATCATACTTGAAATATGCAGGGCTCTAAATGCTTTACATCTATTAATGCAATCATCACAACAACCCCTATAATACAGATACTATTTCATTACCTCTGTTGAGAACTTGCCCAAGGT